>NC_090446.1:208822622-210072622 GCF_031143425.1 Pleurodeles waltl
CATGAAGGGGGAGAATTATCAGACAGTTTGACGTGGGACCTGGGGCATCACCTTATAAGGAAGAAATACCTGTGGTGTCTGATCCCAATTCAGCTGGTCATTTTTTCCTAGAGCTAATCACTCTGAGACCCTACCTGAGCATTTTTGTGAAAGATGAAATTTGTGGAGGTACCTTGAATCTCAAAATTGCAACAAGTTGGTAACCCATGTTAGTGGTCCTACTATTACTAAAAGATCACTCAGAATGAAGTCCAAAATGGGAAGCCTGTGTCAATCACCACATAGAGCTAAGTGATTTAGGGCTTCCAGGCAAGTACCCTACCTGATTCTCATTAGGATGTGGTGCCTCTAAGAACTGAGAGCACATACCTCTACGTAACTTGATTCCTCCTATCTGAGCTTGCCTATCAGCCCACATCAGTTTAAGTACACTCAAACAAAGGTAAGGAAGGGAAACTTCTATGGTAATCCATAGACCCAGGATCATACTTTTCATATGATTCCTTCCTCCCCTTGTGAGAACAACCACTAGTAGCTAGGTTAGCAATCAGAGGTGAGGTGGATATGTTGCTGACAAGGGCTACAGAGGCAGATAGAGAGATCAAATAAGTGTGATACATGAGTGATCCATGTTCAACTCTTTTCCCCTGTAAGAGAGACCACTGTGGCCTGTATATGATGGATGACTGTATGATTCACTGTGTGGAAGTCTACATGAGATGAGCTTGGTCTTGTCTGGAAGAGTCTATGATGAATCTTATGCCTGAAAGTGATCCCTTTGCTTGATGTGAAAACTAACCATGTCCACTCAAATTTGCCTAAACAATTATTGTGGTACTAGATGCAAGCATAGTTTTAAATATTGATTGCAAACTTTATTGTCTTTACAGCAAAAAGGAGGAGCTGTTTGAAGAAAAGGTTTATCCCATGCCGGAAGATGTAATGGATGCATCCCTGCATCCAGTGAGTACTGTTTCATGCCTGAGCAATGGGCAGTCAGTCCCAAAGGGCCTAGGTAAGACCAGAATAGGCCATTCTCCAAGAACCTGCGGCAGTCATATACACAGTGCATGGAGAGAGTTGTACAACTAATACCGGATACATTTATTCATCAAACAATCTGAATGGGACCACTTCGGATTCCCACTACCACCCTCGGTACTTGTCAGGATCAAACCTGACAATTGTGTAACTCGATGTTTGCAATCAGCCATTTCCATCCGAACAGATGTGATTGACTCCAGCAGAACTCTGGACTACACTACCCCATTCATAAACTTTGCATGTATCACTGTGTGTAAAATCTCACAGTGTTGTGCTGGCATGACAATATATACATTTCTCAAGTGAATTACACCAGAAGGAAAGTGTTTTCTAGAAATGAGAGTTGTTTTATTAAAACAAAACAAATTGCCCTGACACACTGAGAGTTGTTTGTTTTGTTTTCTGTCCTGCATCTGACAAATGCTACCTGAGGCCTTAGGATGTTTGCATTACAAGGCATACCAGGCATAATGTTAGTGAAAACATAAAGTGCTATTGTTGCTATTGACAGATAATGGATGTTTATTGCTCCTAATCTGAATGCTGCTCACTTTGTCGACGTATGAAGGATGATAGGATGTCTGGAAAGGCTGGGCTTTGAATCTGAGATCATAAGGATAAATAAGGATAAAGAAAGATACCTACAGAGAATGCATAAGTCCACTGTGCGCTCAACTGCGATGTTCAATGAGACACCACGTCCCTGCTTTTGTTTTCCTGACTTAGTGCACTGATGGACCAAAGCTGTGACCCATTTTTGGGTTGAGTGCAAGCGTACTACTTCTTGTATACTTTTAGTATACTTACTTCTGTGGGCTTAAAGCCATTTAATTGGCTTCCTGCTCCTGTGAGCTTGCCCAAACCCCCTTGTTTTCTTTTGCCTCGCCACTTTGCGCTCATGGCAGTATGTTGTTTCTTCACCTTCCTTAGTTTTGGGCATCTTGCTGTTTCCTTGCGAAGTCTGCAGGGTCTTTTTTTTCCAGTTTTACGTAGAGCGAACCTGACACAAAGGTATTAGTTTGCTTTATTTATTTATTTTCAGTTTTATATAGCGCAAACTAGATACAAAGGTATTACAGCACTTTAAGTGAGCACCTGCTACTTTACACAAGAGCACATTCGTTTTTAGTAGCAAAGGGAAGATTAAGTGATTTGCCCAGAATCACAGGATTTTGAGCCTGATCCGAGACTTGAAAGGTGTCCCCCAGCTCCAAAGTCAGCAGCTCTGGCCTTTACCTCACATCGTCTCCCCTAGAGTTCTTTGTCTGGTGCGTCTTGGGGCAGTCTGGGAATAACTCTTTTTTTTATATAGTGCTTGTTAACACAGGTTCCGCCGAATTGTCATTCGGTCAAGACCTCTGCAATGGGTGCATTAACCAACTGACTTGAGAAGACCTTAACACTAGGCGATAGTACGTGTTCTTGATAACCTCCGGAGGATCACCAACCAAGAACATAGGTTAGTTCTAGGCAAGAAGATGGCGAAAGGTGTTCTCTTCAAAATGGTTTAAAAAGAGTTGTGACTCCAGACCCAAACACTGCATGGCCTCAAGCTTGATAGCAAAAAACATCTAGCCTTTGAATATAAATTGTGCCTCTTCAAATAAAGTTCAGTTAGTCGAAGCAGCCATTTTCCTAACCCTGTAAAGCAAACAAGCTAAAACAGGGGTGCACATTAGCGTATCATAGAGCACAAAAGTGCAGCAAACTCCATCACTTCCTTCTCTCAGAATTCACTGGTGTCAAGGCTTTGAGGACAGTCCCCTCACAGCTACTGCGACCTTGCAGATGCCACTTCTGGAGGTGCTGTCTAAAATAGTGCTCGAATAGCACTGCTTTCTGCTTGAAGAGGCACCACCTCGAATACCCCTACCGTCGCTTTCACAGGCGTAGAGCACTTCTCCATCAACCTTTGGACTCCTGTGTATAGTGATCCATGCATTGTTTGTCACAATTCAATATTGTTTAACATGCTCTCTTCTCTTACAACCCCCAGCTTCATGTAACCACTCCACTAAGTTCCCATGCATCATTTGATGTAAACTCTATGCATTATTTCTGGTTGTCGTGATTACCAAGTACATGGAAAATCAATGTCAAGAAAATATCTTTCTGACCCTATCAAGTGGTGGTTTCTCACTCCTGCTTCAACTGGTGTTCCTCTCAGACCTTCACCACGCCTCCATGTGTCTATAGGAATATATATGTGTTTTTTATATGCGGACACACCCCAAGGGCTACATCTCAAAGTCAATCCTGGACAGTAACAGTAAAGACTCTATGGGCAGGAGATGTTTTAAACAGGAGAACAGTTGTTTCACCAACTGTGGCCAACCAGGCCAGACACTGCTTCTACTTATGTAACCAAAATGTGTTGTTGTGACTGAAGTCTTTTTCTATAAGACAACAAACAAGCAGGATCCATGCCACGTTATCAGGGGAACCAATGTGTAAATAAATTCCATAAATAATATTTTTTACGTAATTTATCTTATGTGGGTATGAAGAAACTCTGACATGATTCTGGACCTACCTTGGATTCCCCCCCCCCAAAGAAAACATACATTTGAATCCTTTTCAAAGCCTGAAAAAATGCCAATGTACCAGCCCTTGAGGAGCCACAGTGAGCACCACTGGTCTAGGTGAAAAAACACTCTTTCGCCCAAACACAAGCTTTCTGCTCTACTCTGAATGGTCCAGATGGCAAGGCCAAGACTTCAACTTTTGAGTAGCCACCCCAATGGAGATAATTCTGACTTCAGAACCATCAGCCAGTGCATAAATGTTTGCACCAAAGAGGCACTGTCAAGGCCCAGGAGATCTGTTCCACAAAGTCCAGTCCTGTGCTGAGGGCTGTCATAAGACTATTAACCCAAGGCAGTGCTTTAAGTAAATACAGAGTATCAGCCTTTCTGTAATTCCATTTAAAACACTGACTCAAGGTCACAGATATCGCACCTCTGAAACCTATCCTGTCAGCCCATCTACCACTGAAGCTCTTTTTCACCAATCTGCACACATATGAAGCCCCCTGTTCAGTTAAGCTGCCGCTAATGTTATTCTCTTTGTATACAGTCAATGTTTTTAGAAGTTAGGCTGCTATTGCCAATGTAGAGGAATAATTCCTTTAAATGTTTAACACTCAGAAACATATGACTGCCTGCTTTTCTTCACTCTATCTCTTTTGACCACCTCATTCTCCAGGTTAAATGCTACAAAGGTACCTCTTTGTGGCTTGTTCAGTGCTATAAAAGTTTAGGTAAACACACTAGAAAGGGTTGCATCTCTAGAGTATCACAGCCAGTCTTAGGAATGAGGCAAACCCACTCCCAAGATGGTGGCCTTGATGTGTCCTCTCTCCTGCAGCGACAGGCCTGGGAGGTTTGCTGTGGCACCTGGCATACATCAACTACACTCCAAACCAAAACACAAAAGCAAAAGACATTGAGGCATATTTAAGAAAAGTGCTGCTACACCCAGTGCAGCTCCACTTTCCTTGCACCACTTAGTGCCACCCCTACCACCACCATGTGTGCGCTGTGTATATAAAATACGGCACATCATGGCGCAGGGTAGGGGGCGATAGTGTCAACATTTTTTACGCTATTGATGCACTGTTTAGGTTTAGCGCCAAAAGTTTGGCGCTAACCCTGAACAGTACATAGGGGTCCTCTGTAAGCAAGTGTGTGCACCCTTTCAACGCCTGCTATGAGCAGGTGTTAAAAATGCCAGAAAAAATGACGCAAAGAAATCTCTTAGATTTCTTCGCACCATTTTTTCGGGCCCCCTTATTTGGGAACGCCCCCCTTGTATACATCATGCCTGGCGTAGGCATAATGTGGCGCAACGGATTATAAAGTGGTGCAATGCATGCATTGTGACACTTTGTAAATATGGTGTGGCTTTTTTGGCCCCCCAGCACCACATTAGCATAAAAGAAAATTACACTAATGTGTGGTTAGATGGCGTTAGGCCCTCTTAAATCTGGGCCATTGTCATTTACAATGCCAATAGCTCTAACTCTCACAAAAGCGAGACCTAATGCAGTGCAAATGCTTGTTAAACCAGTAACTCAAACAGGGTTCATCACCATTGCATATCATGTGCAACAAACGTTAAAAAAAACATACATTGTCAATTGATAGTATTAATAATCACAAATCGGTAAAATAATAGTGCACTAGGGCATAGGCCATTTGGGTCCAGTTTGTCCATAGGGTCATTGAGCAGCGCTAACTTTCTAAAATAACAGCTAATCATCTTGACAAGCTGAACACTGTGTTTTTTTAAGTTTTCTTGCACCTATTCTAGGACTGAAAGTTAAAGCAAAGCGAGGACGCGTGATTGCGAGCTGTGCTTCGCGAGTTTTATCACTGAGGAATCAAAAAGTCTGCGCCGGAGTAATTAATTCAGACTAAATTTAAGTGTGTTTTGTCTAGATCCTGTTCCCCTGGTCTTTAAAATGTGAAATAAAGTTTAGCAGCAGAATCTGCTGCCATCAGGATAGCATTTTAGCACCGCAGAGCTTCATTATTCCATTACGTGACTGCCTGATTTTCTGTTACAAGATTAGCTCACAGTGTGAATGCACAGTGGAGAGATGAGGCGTGTGCAGGCAAATAACCAAGGCGATAGGCTTGTCAAACAAAAAGCAGTCAAGCTGTGATACTGGAAAAAAAAATAAGTAGGAGGGTTTCAACGTGTCCTCAGACAACACATAGGAGTTGTTAAGGGGCCCATTACAAGTTGGGCTGAATAAAATCAGTATTTACCACATGTGGCAAACATCATTACCCCAGTGTGAGGTACTTGCAACGTGCGGTAAAATACCTCATATTCCAAATTTTGAACTTGAAAATTAGATCTAACCTTCAGAATCTATTTTTAAAACTGCGAATTCTCCACGGTTTGCCTTTTTCTGGCCTTTTTTCCTTGAGAATTGTGGCAGGTTTGGCCCACGGGAAGCCACTGGGAAAACTACGATTGTGTGATAATTATCATACAAATGGTAACTCTTATCCCTGGTTAAACTCCTAATTGCTCTGGGATCGGAATTGACCCCTTAGGAGTCTAACGATAAATACCTCGTATCAGCGGTGTCCAACAAGGGTCAATACAACCCAGGCCAGATTTTCAGAACAACCATTGTCAATGTAAATCATTTCCAATGAAACGGATTCAGCCCCATTTCCATCTTCGGTAGCACAGAGTGCGCATAAAGTTTTTAACGTGCAAAAACATGAAGAATTTACGCACCTCCACTTTACATTCACACGACGGGTGTCCTACACATCCCAGACATCCAGCACTTGGGCTACCTGCGGCATGCAGATCTCCGCATACCAAGCAGTGGCTTTGTACCAGTGCTCGAAGAGCATTAAAGAAAGTATGGGAACTGTGATGCTGAATGCAATGGGGTGGGGTCAGTAAGTGCGGGGGCAGAGCCAAAGCTGTGGCTAAAAAACAAAATATCCTGCAAGTTTTTTTGTTCTTTCACCGTTAGGTAGCTACATATCTGCCCAGATGTGATTTCAGAGCACAGGAGACTCACTGCGTGACGCTTCAGCTGAAGCGTTTAAACTATCGGAATCAACGTCCTGGGACAATTGTCTTTTTACAAAAAATAGGGAAACGGTTTCTTATAAATCAGAAAAGTATGGTCATGTCGTGCTTCCTCGATTAGGCCCACTTCGACCACTGCTTTGTACCAATAGGTCTGTGTTATTGTAAAAATGGCACCGGGTTCCATAATGCGCTGAATGCATCCTTGTAAATTGCTCCTACGACAGTCTGGGACGGTGGTGCATTGTTACAAAAACGTGCAATGCCCAGTGCAGACAAGAACTTGGAAATCTGCAGTCAAAGTTGAACGGCTGGTTTGAAAACACAGGTCTGACAATCAATACAGAGCGACCTTCAGGAATTTATGGAGTGGAGTTATCTGTGCAACTTCACCCATCTCTGGACCCTTATGAGACCTCCCAAACAAGGTCTTTCGGGGGCACAGGAACCAGGCACCACCTCCCCTGTGATGCACAACCAATGCGTTTAACTGCGCCCATGAGGGTCATGCTGCATTTGATTTGATCTTGAAACTGTTGCTGCTGCTTTGGAAGGTGGGGGACTGAAACTCCCAGAGTGCTGCTGGAAAGAGAGCTAGGAGGAGCCCTCATTTGAACAGAGATTAGTGATATTTGCGTGACACCTGCCTGGCTGCGTGACATCTTGAAACTGATGTTGCTGGTTGGGAGGGTGGAAGACTGCAACAACAACACTGTTGCAGGTGAGGAGAAGAGGTACAAGCCCTTATTTAAACTGGGATTAGTGCCTTATAGCGCGCCCACCTGTCCCACTGCGTGGGGTGCACATAGTCTGTGTGAAGCCTAGACCAAAAATGGGCCCATTGAAACCTGTCAGAGGCTGGAGGAGATTGAGCTAGGTCTCCCCTCTTGATTTCTCGATCTTATGCTCTGTCCAGTCTTAATCTGGGCAAACGAAAAACCATAGGTCATCTGGGTGGAGGTAAAAACTGCTCCTCATACTTAACCTTTGATAGTATCTTAGAAAGGGCTGCAGAAGCAGTAGACAAAGAAATCAAACCAGAGGAGAAATAAATGTGAGGAAAGACTTCTACATTGACTCCCATTTAACAATTTCTACTAACTTACCCGTCAAAGCCTCCGCTATTAGTCTCAAAATAATTGTTGAGGCTTAAGTACCCGGCAGAAAAGAGAAATACACCTGATTTCCCACTACCTGCCCCAAAATGTAACAATTACCCTTGATGATATATGATACATGGTGTCTTTACTCCTAGTCTGAAGTACCCCTATGGACTCTAAGTGGGAAGTTTTTAATGATCATCTGTATGATAAAATTAAATAATTGATTGAAACAAATGTTTCCGATTTATAGGACAAACTGCTTTGAAAAAACTCAGCTTAGACACTGTTATCCTGCTTATGCACACATTGGTCTCTCAAGATATACTTATTCTCTTGTCACACAACACAATCTTCGAAATTAGAAAGGGCACTGATGTTATTCCTCCTGTATTTGCTACCTCTTTAGCTTCTACAGTGTTAGCTGGTGCAGCACCTAGCACTCCGTCTCAATCTGTGCTTCCTGTTTCAGAGCAAGCAACTACAACTGTAACAAGTAAAGCTGCTCCACCTGTTTTTTATCTCCTCCAGGGGGAATGTCTATAAGTAATTATTTAAGGAAATGTTCCTCGATTACCACATGGTAGGAAAGATTCTCACAAACAATTACAGTATAAGGTTGTACACCGGTTTATGAAAAAGATTAAAACATGAATTCTTATTATATTTTGAGATCCTACATTTGAGATGGACATCCTGGATTTGTTCCTCCTCTAAGCTTTATGATGGGAACTGTTATGCAATTAACTTCAGGTGCCCAGCTGTTGAAGGGAACCTGTTTTCCAGGCTTTTTCTATCTAGATACAAGCTTAGTTCACTAATGGTTGTCACACTAGTATTTTTCTACAGACCAGCAAAACCGTGCTGCATTGCTGGTATTCTCCCATGTGGTCGTTCTGCTGTTGCTCCTGTTTCAGTTGTCAGTAATTCCATCTTGCTTCCATTTTAATTCTGAGAGCTAGATGGCTTGGACAGGAATGTTTCACAAGATATTAATTCAGCTGATAAAAGCAACATAGTGGATGGGGTGTTATTCTCCAGTGGGCATAGTCCTTGTTTTTTTCTGTAGTATTACAGAAAACTGTAGTACTGGTAGTGGGACTGCTGTAGTGAGTTTATAATCTGGCAAAATGTTTTATTGAATTGATGTGCAACCTTGGGTTAAGAAATAAACATATCCTAAATGAAACATGTGTAGTAGGTAACCATACTTAAATGTTCAAGGCCTGTAGAATAATGAAGAAATATCAAAGTAAGGTTAGCCTAAATGAAAATGCCATGTTAATTGTATGGGACAATGCACTAACACTGAAAGGCCTGTCTTTTGCATCAAAAAGCTGTTTGCATAAGATGTTTTTCTTTTCTTTGCTGCAGATGTTGCCATTCCAGAAGACTACTGTTAACCAGTGAACAGACGCGTGTTTTGTATTAGACAACTGATAGTAAGGTTCCCACTGGGAAGAGATGAAAACAACAGGAAGAATGTGTCATTAGAAAGTAGACTGGACTGCTAGAAAACATTGTTGCAACATTCAGAGTAAAATGTCTGAAAGACAATTATGCTCCATTGAGAAGATGGGGAGTAAATGTGTTCCCAGGAGTGCACTGAAATCATGTTGGTTATCATGAAGAAGAAAGAAAATGATGTTGCAACATAAAATTTGTGTCTTCATATTAGTGCATCTTCCAAGGGTAGGCTGTGTTTGCAGCCCCATTCTTTTTTTCTGATAGAGAGATATCTTCTTTATGGAGGCCTGTTCTCACTTGCATTTTTCCATGAGTCACTCTTCATGGCAGACTGCTGAGCTTAGTTTTTGTTTATTTGCTGACGTTGAGCTGAGAATACTTTCCAGCTGATGATGTGTAGGAGGATGGCCTAGTTTGTAGTGGGTATCTAAGGTACTTACACCTTATACCAGGTCCAGTTATCACTTACTTGTGAAATGTAGGCAGTGTCTTAAAGCCAGGCTCTCTAGGGGTAGTGTAGATGACCAGCCAAGGCCTAACTAGGAGACATGCAAAACTCATGCAATACCACTATAGTAGCAAAGTATTCACACACATGAAAGAAAATACTCAGTGTTACAAAAATAAAGGTACTTTATTTTGGTGATACAAATGCCAAAAATACCATAGAGACTATACTCCCTTAGGAGGTAAGTAATGCACAAATTATATACACTAGTATGCAGAATTAGCTGTAAAAACAGTTAGAAAACAGTGCAAATAGTGAAAACCACAATAGTTAGAAATGGGCCTGGGGCAACACAACCATATACTAAGTAAGTGGAATGCGAATGTCGGTACCCCACCTAGGCAAGTGTAGTGTGTAGAGGGGTGCTGGGAGTATTAGAAAACACCAAAGGTAAGTAATAGAACCCACCCCAGAGCCCAGGAAAGCAGGAGTAAAACACAGTAACTTTCCTAGAACACACAAGAACAGGAGAAAGAAGATTATGGAAGAACCAGAAGAGACTGGAAGACACCAACAGTGGATTCCTGAACCTGAAGACCTGTGGAAGAAGGGGACCAAGTCCAAGTAGCACAAAAGAGACCAGGGAAAACAGGAGCCCCTGCTAACCCGGATGAAGATGCAAAAGAAGAACCACAGGTGAAGAACAACATTCAGTACTGCACCCAAGAAGATGGATGCAGGTTCCTGGTTGGTGCAGATGATGCCGCATGCCAGATGGAAGAATTCAGTCTGGTTTGCATCGCTAGATTCCACCAACAAGCCTTGGCATACACAAAGCTCGTGGTTAGCGGAAAATGGTGCTGCCCGGGACCAGAAGGGATCTGGGGGACTCTACTCAGGAGAGGGGGTCCGAGAGGGCTTTCAGCAGAGAGCCCTCAGAAGTCCAGTCAGCATACACAGGAGTCCCACAGCACGGGGACAAAGGAGGCACAAAAGGAGGCCCACGCAGCACTACAACAAAGGATCCCCCGCTGCCGGAGAACCACTCAGGAAACTGTGCATCACGGGATAGAGTGCTGGGGGCCCGAGCTGCATGGTGCATGAAGAACTTTGTGGAAGGATGTTAACAAGCCTTGGCAACTGCAAAACACTCGGTGCACAGGGGTACTGTCTTGCATGGGGAGCCAAGCTCTTACCTCCACCAATGTTGGAGAGTAGGACGTTAGGACCATCGGGACCACTTCAGTCTACCACCTGTGATGCTGGATCAACGCAACTCATCAGGAGAGGGGACACACGCCACCAGCCGTTGCTGCAGAGAGGTGTCTGCTAAAGCAGGGGAGTGGCTCCTTCACTTCAAGGGAGATTCCTTTATTCTTCTGGTGCAGATTGAAGTCAGGCTGCGCGTTGGTGCAGCGGCTGGAGTGGGGGCAGGGCCAGGAGCCACTTTAAACTGGAAATCGTGCTCCCGCCTTGCGGGAAGCGCGTTGGTGCAGCGGCTGGGGCGGGGGCAGGGCCAGGATCCCCTTTAAACTGGAAATCGCGCTCCGCCTCACAGGAAGCGCGTTGGTGCAGCGGCTGGAGAGGGGGCAGGGCCAGGAGCCTCTCTAAACAGGAAATCGTGCTCCCGCCTCGCGGGAAGCACGTTGGTGCCGCAGCTGGAGCTGTAGATCCTTGTATATCTCTAACTAGTACTGAAACCTCCCCTGGATATCTTACCAACATTAAGAGACCCACTAGATCTTCCTCCCGCTACAACTCCCTATGTGGTAGTTCTCGCAAATGTCCCCACCTTACCCGTGGATAATAGGGAGACATGGACAGCATTGAGAAATAAATCCCTGAATTGGATAGGGACCCATATGAAACCTGGTATGTCAGATACACTTTCTGAAGATATTAAAATGGTCAAAAGGGTAAAATGGTTGGGCAGGAATCACAAAATATTAAGAGGTGACTGCGTGGTACTTTAGTTTAAAACCCCAAAATTGGTTGAAGACATTTTTTGAGATTTAAGTCCGCAACAGATCTCTGCCTATGGTATTTCACTGCTCCCTTTAGATTTCTTTTACAATTTTAATGTGAGGCACGACCAACCTAGCATAGATTCTGCAAAACAACAAAGTAGTCCCGAAAGAAATTATATGGTCCCTACTAAGAACAGATTTCATGCCCTTTTTTTGTAAGAAGTTGATTGACTTCCAACAGATCAGGACGCGGGAAGGACAAGGCCTATAATAATGAAATTCCAACAGATGGAGTTCCTGCTCAACTGGCCATTTCTACATCAACTCCCACTCCTCACACACACAGAGATGGAGACTAATATCTCCACATCAATAAGGAAAGTAATACAACATGAATCTTTGGGATTGGGCCTAAACACACCGGGAGACAATCTCTTATTCTGGAACGTGGCTGGTCTGCGTACTAAAATCGAGAATGAGGATTGGCTAGAATTTATTGGATCTTTTTCTTGTGTGTGTTTACAAGAGACTTGGTCCTTGGATCCCATTCACATAAATGGCTTTAGGACATTTCACAACCCTGCAGTCCCTTGTTCACGGGGTAGGGCGAAAGGTGGACTGTGCACATTCATTTCCAATATGTTTGATTCAATAAAGGTAATTAGCTCAACCTCTAACACGTTCTATCAACTGATACTATGTGAATGAAAAAATGAAGCGCAATTGGTGATTATTAATTTTTATAATAATGCCCCACAACAAAAAGTCTTACCCACACTTAGGCTATTGCAGGAAGACCTGGATTGTGCATGCAATTCCTAACAAAAAGAAACCTTTATCGTGTTGGGGGGCTGTAGGAAAGTACCATCTTGCCTAGCATGTTACCCCCATATTTCACTGTATATATGTTGTTTTAGTCTATGTGTCACAGGGACCCTGCCAGGCAGGGCCCCAGTGCTCATAAGTATGTGCCCTGTATGTGTTCCCTGTGTGATGCCTAACTGTCTCACTGAGGCTCTGCTAACCAGAACCTCGGTGGTTATGCTCTCTCTGCTTTCCAAATGTGTCACTAACAGGCTAGTGACTAAATTTACCAATTCACATTGGCATACTGGTACACCCATATAATTCCCTAGTATATGGTACTGAGGTACCCAGGGTATTGGAGTTCCAGGAGATCCCTATGGGCTGCAGCATTTCTTTTGCCACCCATAGGGAGCTCTGACAATTCTTACACAGGCCTGCCACTGCAGCCTGCGTGAAATAACGGCCACGTTATTTCACAGCCATTTACCACTGCACTTAAGTAACTTATAAGTCACCTATATGTCTAACCTTCACCTGGTGAAGGTTGGGTGCAAAGTTACTTAGTGTGTGGGCACCCTGGCACTAGCCAAGGTGCCCCCACATCGTTCAGGGCAAATTCCCTGGACTTCGTGAGTGCGGGGACACCATTACACGCGTGCACTGTACATAGGTCACTACCTATGTACAGCGTCACAATGGTAACTCCGAACATGGCCATGTAACATGTCTAAGATCATGGAATTGTCACCCCCAATGCCATTCTGGCATTGGGGGTGACAATTCCATGATCCCCCTGGTCTCTAGCACAGAACCCGGGTACTGCCAAACTGCCTTTCCGGGGTCTCCACTGCAGCTGCTGCTGCTGCCAACCCGTCAGACAGGTTTCGGCCCTCCTGGGGTCCAGGCAGCCCTGGCCCAGGAAGGCAGAACAAAGGACTTCCTCTCAGAGAGGGTGTAACACCCTCTCCCTTTGGAAATTGGTGTGAGGGCTGGGGGGGAGTAGCCTCCCCCAGCCTCTGGAAATGCTTTGATGGTCACAGATGGTGCCCATCTCTGCATAAGCCAGTCTACACCAGTTCAGGGATCCCCCAGCCCGGCTCTGGTGCGAAACTGGACAAAGGAAAGGGGAGTGACCACTCCCCTGACCTGCACCTCCCAGGGGAGGTGTCCAGAGCTCCTCCAGTGTGTCCCAGACCTCTGCTATCTTGGAAACAGAGGTGTTTGTGGCACACTGAACTGCTCTGAGTGGCCAGTGCCAGCAGGTGACGTCAGAGGCTCCTTCTGATAGGCTCTTACGTCTATTGATAGCCAATCCTCCTTCCTAGGTAGCCAAACCTCCTTTTCTGGCTATTTAGGGCCTCTGCTTTGGGGATCTCACCAGATTACGAATGCAAGAGCTCATCAGAGTTCCTCTGCATCTCCCTCTTCGCCTTCTGCCAAAGGATCGACCTCTGACTGCTCAGGACGCCTGCAAAACCCCAACAAAGTAGCAAGACGACTACTAGCAACCTTTTATCGCCTCATCCTGCCAGCTTTCTCGACTGTTTCCAGGTGGTGCATGCTTTGGAGGTAGCCTGCCTCCTCCCTGCACCAGGAGCTCTGAAGAAATCTCCCGTGGGTCGACGGAATGTTCCCCCTGCAACCGCAGGCACCAAAAGACTGCATCACTGGTCTTCTGGGTCCCCTCTCAGCACGATGAGCATGGTCCCTGGAACTCAGCAACTCTGTCCAAGTGACTCCTATAGTCCAGTGACTCTTCAGTCCAAGTTTGGTGGAGGTAAGTCCTTGCCTCCCCACGCTAGACTGCATTGCTGGGTACCGCGTGATTTGCAGCTGCTCCGGCTCCTGTGCACTCTTCCAGGATTTCCTTTGTGCACAGCCAATCCTGGGTCCCCGACACTCCTTCCTTCAGTGCACAACCTTCTGAGTTGTCCTCCGGCGTCGTGGGACTCCATTTTGGGACTTCGCGTGGACTCCGGTTCACTCTTCTTCCAAGTGCCTGTTCAGGTACTTCTGCGGGTGCTACCTGCATCTGCGAGGGGGGCACCCCGAGTTGCTGGGGGCCCCCTCTGTCTCCTCCTCCAAGTGGCGACATCCTGGTCCCTCCTGGGCCAAAGCAGCACCCAAAAACCTCTACCACAACCCTTGCAGCTAGCAAGGCTTGTTTGCTGTCTTTCTGCGTGGGAACACCTCTGCAAGCTTCATCGTGACGTGGGCCATCCGTCTTCCAAAGGAGAAGTCCCTAGCTCTCTTCTTTCTTACAGAACTCCAAGCTTCTTCCATCCGGTGGCAGCTTCCTTGCACCCTCAGCTGGCATTTCCTGGGCTCCTGCCCACTCTCGACACTGTTGCGACTATTGGACTTGGTCCCCTTGTCTTACAGGTACTCAGGTCCGGAAAGCCACTGTTGTTGCATTGCTGGTGTTTGTTCTTCCTGCAGAATCCCCCTATCACGACTTCTGTGCTCTCTGGGGGTAGTAGGTGCACTTTACACCTACTTTTCAGGGTCTTGGGTTGGGCTATTTTTCTAACTATCACTGTTTTCTTACAGTCCCAGCGACCCTCTACAAGCTCACATAGGTTTGGGGTCCATTCGTGGTTCGCATTCCACTTTTGGAGTATATGGTTTGTGTTGCCTCTATACCTATGTGCTCCTATTGCAATCTACTGTAATTCTACACTGCTTGCATTACTTTTCTTGCTATTACCTGCATAATTTTGGTTTGTGTACATATATCTTGTGTATATAACTTTTCCTCAGACTGAGGGTACTCACTGATATACTTTTGGCGTATTGTCATAAAAATAAAGTACCTTTATTTTTAGTAATTCCATGTATTGTGTTTTCTTATGATATTGTACATATGATACCAGTGGTATAGTAGGAGCTTTACATGTCTCCTAGTTCAGCCTAAGCTGCTTTGCCATAGCTACCTTATATCAGTCTTAGCTGCTAGAAACACCTCTTCTACACTAATAAGGGATAACTGGACCTGGCACAAGGTGTAAGTACCTCTGGTACCCACTACAAGCCAGGCCAGCCTCCTACAGGGGCGATTTTAATACTCATCTGTGTTCCCAAATAGACAAGAAACCCTGTTCCTTTGGTACAGGCGGAAACAATGATTTATTTCATTTTACACACAACCACCGTGGTAATTTGTTGAATGACGTATTATTTAAATTTGACCTATTTTTTTGTAATGGTTTAAACAATAGTAATTCACAGCTAAAACCCACCTTTAACGGCAGATGCACCAACACTATAATTGACTTTATATTAGTGTCTAATAATTTTGTTTTCTGTACATCTGAGTATAAAATCCACTACATTGCGCTTAGCAACCACTCTCCTCAAAGCTTACGCCTTGTATTGCCTCAACCTATAAATAAACATAAGGGAGTAGCAGAGAAGGTAGCGAATTTTGAACTGGGCGCAAAGAATGGTTATTCTATTCATTGGTCACAGATCGAACCAATAGGTTTTATGAAACAATTGTTGAGTGAATATACCAACAAGTTTGAAATTTGCCTCTCAGACAATATCAGATCACAGGAGTGTATTAAAGCATTCACAGCAATCACCACTGGAATCAAACAGTCTCTCACAGTAAGTACGGGTAAATCTAGACCACGGGGAGACAAAGATTGGTTTGATACTGAATATACACAGGCCCATAAGAGACTTAAACTGTACCTACATCGTCAAAACCCTGATAAACATGAAATTACTACTCTTAGACATGAGTATAAAAAGGCTATAAAAAATAGGAAACAAAATTTTAAAGATGAGGCGTGGCATTCTCTTCATGACGCAAGTCTCCAGAATGACAACACCAAATTTTGGAGGATAGTGAACTCCCCCCTCCTGTGTGATGGAACGTCACCAACTATCGAAATAGCCATCACGGAAGAGGAGTGGGTTACCCATTTTACCAGAATATACTCCTCAAAACATCTAGTCTTAGATACAAATGACCATAGTTCGGACTTTCAGCCTATTACTCCACCATTCAGTTTAAATGAGGTCATTGATTCTATCAACGCCAGTAAGAGTGGGAAAGTACCAGGCCCAGGTGGAGTCCCAATCGATATCTATAAGTCTAATGTTTCACTATGGGGCCCTTTATTGACACAGGTCCTACGAGCCTGTTGTGCCACAGCCTTTATCCCAACCTGGGCAAAGTCCATCATTGTCCCAATATTTAAAAAAGAAGACCGCCAAATCCAGCATGGTATAGACCAATTTCACTGCTTGACACCCTCGCAAAGATTGCTGGATGCATTGTCCTAAACAGGTTGCGTGAATGGACGGAAGCTAATAATACCCTATTGGACCTACAATATGGCTTCAGGGCTGGGATAGGGACTGTGGAACAGGCCCTGAATTTAGATATTATAATTGGTAAATATACGAAGGCCAAGACAGGAGCTTCACACCTTGTATTTGTGGACTTGACTTCAGCAGTTGACTGCGTAATTCACAGCAAACTTTGGCCCATTTTGCTGGATATGGGGGTAGACACTACAATAGTTAATTTCATCAGGGAATTATACTCTGGAGCTAAAGCTAGGGCCTCTGGGGATATAGGAAATGTAATGCCCTACAGCCAGCTGAAAATTATTTTTAAAAGTCCCTCTTAAGTGTGCCAAAATCCACTTCAACCTTGGTGTGCCATACAGAAATGGGGGTAACATACATTACAGACCTAATAAGCATGCAGCCAATTTTACTTTGTCATAAAGTATGGACCTCTGACTTTGCTAGCCTGAATAGAGCCATTATAGAAGATGCTCAATCATTAAGCCATTCGCTGCAAATTCCATGGCTGAATTATATAAAGAAATTTCTTACAGGCCTGGGCCACCCTGAGTTATGCTTCACACCAGAAAAAATGGAAAAACTTTCTAGGAAAGATTTGAAAAACATCTGTCTCACTTACCTGGCTGACTCAAAGTGGGCCATTGAGTCAAAGAAATCTAGTGTAAGGAGGAATCTCCTGTTGCAGCAATTAGATGGCATGGAACCATAATTAAAATATGCATCAAATCCGAGGCATCAATATGTCCTCACATTCCTAAAGCTAGAGACATTTCACCGACTCGTCAGTTTTCCGCTTACCAACGACTGGAACCCAGTTCAGGGAAAATGTCCCTGTGACTCAGTGTCAGACCAAAGCACAATGCATACAGTTTTTTTTTGCAAATTGTATTCTGATTTAAGGAAAGTGTTTGTGACTCCACTTCGAAACTCCATGCACTTTAAACAGTGCCGCCCAGCTTTTATTTACTTGCTGTCCCTTCCATCAATTATAATTTGCAATGGATTAGCTCTATATTTATGTGCAGTAATTAAGGCTAGATTATTTTTTTAGCCAATTTATGGAGGTCTTTTATCTTTAAATGTTTATAGTCGGGACAATAGTCCCAGCTTTTTAAACATATCGTTTTATTGACTTTATACTGTTTTTTAGAAGAATTACTGGACTTAGTTTCTTGTAGTGAATATTATCACATTGTATCAATTGTTGTATGTTTTGATTCACTTTAGCTATTTATTTTATGTGGTTGTTGATTGGTGTTATTTGTATTTTTTATCTGCTTTTATGATTGTGAGATACAATCGAATAAAGTATCTTGATGATGATGAAGTCAGGCTGTCCTCTGAGGATGCACGACCTGGAATCAGTAGCAGTTGCTGGCAGGAGCTGAAAATACAATGTTGCAGAAGTCCCCTTTGCTACTTTGTTGCAGTTTGTAAAGTTCCTGGACGGTCCAGATACAGTTTCTTCGGTAAGAAGGTGAAGTAAAGGATGCAGAGGATTCCTGCTGGAGTCTTGCAATCCAAATCTAAAGAACCACCCAAGAGAGAGACACTAAATAGCCCTGAAAGGGGGATTGGTCAGCTAAACAGGTAAGCACCTATTGGGGGGGGCACTGACGTCACCTGCTGGCACTGGCCACTCAGATGCCAGCACTCAGATGCTCCCAGAGTTCCCTGCCAACTTGGAATCCTAGATGGCAAAACTCAGGGACCCTCTGGAGGGGCTCTGAACACCACCCCTGGGATGGTGATGGACAGGGGAGTGGTCACTCCCCTTTCCTTTGTCCTTTTTCATGCTAGAGCAGGGACCGGGGATCCCTGAACCAGTCTAGACTGCATTTTGCAAGGAGAGCACCAAATGTGCCCTTCAAAAGCATTTCCAGTGGCTTGGGGAGGCTACCCCTCCCAAGCCTGCAGCACCTATTTCCAAAGGAAGAGGGTGTACCACCCCTTTCCCAAAGGAAATGCTTTGTTCTGCCTTCCTGGACTCGAGCTGCTTGAGCAATAGGAGGGCAGAAACCTGTCTGAGAGGTACCAGCAGCTGGGGATGCTTGGAATACCTCAGAAGGCTATAATGGCAGTACTGGTGGTCCTCTAAGGAGATCCCAGAGTGCATGGAATCATTCAACCAATGCTTGCAAAACCCTTTGGGTAATGATTCCAACTTGTTTGATACCACACACGCCTATGTTCGGAGTTACCATTGTGTAGTTAGACATAGGTAGTGACCTATGTCCAGTACATGTGTAAAACAGCATCCCCGCACTCACGAAGTCTGGGAATACGGTCCTGGAGATCGTGGGGGCACCTCTGCTACTGCAGGGGTGTCCTCACACACAGGTGCTCTGCACCCTGCCGTCAGGGCTGGAGGGCCTGCTATAGGGGTGACTTATAAGTGACATGGTGCAGTGTAAATGGCAGTGAAAGGGTGCATGCACCTTTTCACGCAGGCTGCAATGGCAGTCCTGCAGAACCCTTTGCATGGGCTCCGTATGGGTGGCAAAAAATATGCTGCAGGCCATAGAGATCCCCTGTAATCCCAATGCCGTGGGTACCTCAGTACCATATACTAGGGACTTATAGGGGGGCACCAGAATGCCAACTGTGGGTGAAATGCTGGGTTACCAGTATGCAATAACCATAATTTAAGGGAGGGGGCATAAATACTGGAGTCCTGATCAGCAGGATCCCAGTAGACACAGTCAAACACACTGACAACAGGCTAAAAATGGGGGTAACCAAGCTAGAAAGAGGCTACTTTCCTACATGATGCAATAGCTCTATGCTTATATTTTGATTTCTCTCATCTGAGCTCTTTATGGGTTACTGTACTGACACCTTTTCTCAAACCCTTAATTTGGACTAGGAATTTTTCTTTTATGGAATACACTTGTTGCATTATTACTATATTGTCTGTAATTCTGATTACTATTTTGTTTTACTTTATAATGAAATATTGATTGATGAATTACAGTAACCCCTAATGATGAGACTTCAGGAATAATACAATATTAATAAAATGAAAAAAACAAGAGATAAGAAAAACCCTTTAACTCACACTGATTCTCTTTATTTAGTGAATCAAAAATTGAAAATGTGATTACGTTCTTGTGTTGACAATCTCTCCTTTTTTCTCTCTGTGAACAATCAAAGCTCCATATCACCGTTGGCGGAGCTTGTTTAATGATTATACCAGGAGATTATGGTATAGAATATCCTGCTTCATCAGGACCATTAAATTACTGGGACAGAACATAGTAGGTCTATCTTCCAAATTATTTAATGAGAACTGGATTGCCGTTATTATACGTTACAGCATTTTTCAAGAAACTTGGGTAACATCTGAAACATTGTGTGACAGTTTTTCTAGTTATGTTGTGCCTTCCACCACCCTTCTTCAGATAGAGAAAAGTGTTGCTTTGAAATTTGGGTAGAGTTTCACTAGACTGTAAAGTACTTATGATCCCTTCTGATGACCATAATGTCCAATTGATATTTTTTACATGGAAAAGTGGCCCTCACCTATTGGTTGCTACTTTCTATAAAGATAATTTTTCTGCTTGACATCTCAGTAATATTCACTCTCTTTTTCTTAGGGTTGTTGATATTTTATCCTTTAAAAAGCTTAATATTTTTGCCCACATTTCAAATGTTATCTTTGGTGATTTGACATTAAGCTTGGTTACAACTTAACTCAGAAAAATTCCTTTTTATTAAGTGAAAGCAAATTGTCAAATTATTGTGCAAAGTGCTTTTTAATCTTTTGATCAATAAGAACTTAACCTTTATGAAGCAGATTCACATGACTCTATCTCTTCCTACATTCACATGAAGGGGCTGCTCTCTGATAGATTATATCTTTGTGTCTCATGAATTGAAATAAAGTATAGTGGGACATTCTATTTTGGAGTTAGGTTCTAGTGATCATGATGCATTATTTGTAACTTTTTGTATTATGCTTCAAAATCCTAGTAAATGGATAATTATTTCCAGGGATGAGTCTATCAATGACCGAGAATAGGAGTAAAGTAGAGAATAGTTGAACCCCTAATATGTCTTAACAATCTGCTGACAGTATGTCATACAGAATTTGAGGAATGTTTAACTAGCAACCCAAGCCATGATTCAATATATAGGGCCTCATTACGAGGGTGACAGTCTTACGACCGTCACACTCACAGTGGCGATCTGGACCGCCACCTATGCGGCGGTCCGGATGCCACATAACAACCCTGGCGGTCTGACCGCCAGCTCTGTCAGGATCTTGGATACCTGAGGTCTAGCAGTAACAGAAATCCTAATCTGCCAGGGTAGCACTACATGCAGCCCTTCCCTGCGGATTACGACCTCGTTCTCCACCAGCCTTTCCATGGCGGTTACACCACCATGAAAAGGCTGCCGGAGAACAGGTGCAGGGGGCCAAAGGGGGACCCCTGCACTGACCATACACTTGACATGGGTAGTGCCGGGGTCCCCTTGCCCAACGCCGTCGCAATGTTCACTGTCTGCAGACAGTGAATATTGCGAGGGTGTTGGTGCACCCTGCTGTCTAAAGCATTGCTGCCGGCTCAATTACGAGCCGGAGACAATGCTATAGCCTGTTCCCCACTAGGCTTATGTCTGCTAGCCTAGCGGGAGACTCTTAATGGGTCTTGCGGGGATGTAGCCAGTGTGGCGGCAACGTTTCCTGTCGGAAGTTCGGCGGACAGTGAAAACCGTCTTCCGAACTCCTAATCAGACCTATAGTCTCTTAATTGCATTTGTATTACTGTTAACAATTTGCTTATATCAACTTGACTTTTTAAGCACCAAAAACATTACGTAGTTTGAGTCTGTATGCTCATCTGCCAATTGTTTGTTACATGGAGATCTGAACTATAATCCTAGAGATAAGGGTGAAATCATTTGCCGCAGACCTAATTACAAAGCTGCCCTTGTGAAAAGGAAGATAGCACTAAGTACAAAAGCATGAAATCAACTGCATCGGGCCAGTTAAAAAAAGATGACCCTTTTTTGAAGTCTTTTAGGGCCATATTTATACTCCGTTTGCGCCGGATTTGCGTCGTTTTTTCTGACGCAAATTCGACGCAAAACGAACTCCATATTTATACTCTGGCGTTAGACGCGTCTAGCGCCAAAGTCCATGGGGTTTGCGTCATTTTTTTGCATGGACACCTACTTTGCGTTAATGATATGCAAGGTAGGCGTTCCCGTCTAAAAAAATGACTCCGAGGCATGTGCGCCGTATTTACACTCCCGGGCAAAAATAATGCCCGGGTAAAAAAAAATGACGTCCAGCCGCTTTTGCGTCGTTTTTTAGCGCCTGGTCAGGGCAGGCGTTAAGGGACCTGTGGGCTCGGAGGGAGCCCAGAGGTGCCCTCCCATGCCCCCAGGGACACCCCCTGTCACCCTTGCCCACCCCAGGAGGACGCCCAAGGATGGAGGGACCCATCCCAGGGAACTTAAGGTAAGTTCAGGAAAGTATTTTTTTTTTTTTTTTTTTTTGTGGCATAGGGGGGCCTGATTTGTGCCCCCCTACATGCCACTATGCCCAATGGTCATGCCCAGGGGACATAAGTCCCCTGGGCATGGCCATTGGGCAAGGGGGCATGACTCCTGTCTTTGCTAAGACAGGAGTCATTTCAATGGGGGTTGGGAGTCAAACAAAATGGCGCAAATCGGGTTGAGGCGAAAATTTTGCCTCAACCTGACTTGCCTCATTTTTTGACGCCCAAGCTCCATATTCCCCTACGCCGGCGCTGCCTGGTGTATGTCATTTTTTTTTACGCACACCAGGCAGCTCCGCCGGCTAACGCCGGCTAACGTCATTGAATAAATACGGCGCCCGCATGGCGCTACAGAATGGCGTTAGCCGGCGTTAGATTTTTTGACGCACAACTGCGTTTGCGCAGTTGTGCTTCGAAAAGTATAAATATGGCCCTAACTGTTTTCATATTACTATTGTCCTGTGTTCTCTATTGAATATTCATTTTTTCCCAAACCTGTAGAATATTAATTTTTCTAATATATACCGATATCCCTACCACCGTTTTCAAGATCTGAAATTTAGTCATTTACCAATGTAATTGTTTTATCTTCACTTATCTTAACTCATGAGCAAGTGTTCCAGTAACAAAGCCTCGGGACCTGATTGTGTCCCAGTGGAACTTTATAAATCAAATGTGGAATTTTGTGTTACATTACTTAGAAATGGATTAAATGTTTCTAGCAAAAATCCTGTGCCTCCCTCGTGGTCTCCTTTGATTCTCATTCCAGTTTTTAAAAATTGAAATAGGAGTAATTCATGTTGCTATGTGCCTATTTTCCTTATTTATTCTGTAGTTAAAGTGGCCGGCAGAGCTCTTCTTAATAAAATTTCAACTTGAGGCTCTAATAAAAATATTTTCTGAAGCATAATATGGCTTTAGGGCTTGACTATGGACAATCAAACAGTGCCTTTTCTTTCTTTGATTATTGGCAAGTTCAAAAATGTGCCTTCACCTGGTATTCAAGGACCATAGCTGTGCATTTGTCAGTGTCAACAGGTCTAACCCCTGGCCAAAATATCAATTATGGGTGTTAAAACTACTTTAATTAATGTTTTGCAGAGATTGAATTCTGGACTAACTGCTAGGGTCAGATACAGAATCAACTGAGAATGCACAGAACACCTCACTCTTGACAGAGGAGTTTGATCCAATTCCTTTTACCCGTGTATATCAGTTGATCAAGTGCTCACCTTGCCTTTAGCAGATAGGATGTGCTACAAATCGGACAAATATCCATTCCTGCTTTATTCGATGGACAATCCTGATCTTGACATTAATCAAGCCAAAAACAATGGCCTGAAAACCACAAAATCAAGAAAATTTACTATTAGGGATAGAAAGAATAAGAATACTGCTAAAATTCCTTTCACAATCAATAAGTGCAGTTTATTCTCTGCAAAAACCTGATAAATATTTTAAGTGTGTGATGCATATATAAAAATGTCAATGTCTTTCTCTGGCCTGTTATGGTGCTGGTATTTGGGGTTACATTATCATAGCCCTCCACACAAATTGAGGAAAACTGGGTCTGCTGGTAGTTAGGTCGCCGTGCTTGCTTAATTTTTCCTCACAGACAAGAGTTAGGTTTAAGGGCTGATATGCAAAGGGCCTCATTTACAACTTTTTGGAGCAGGGCAGCGCCGCAAGGCTTCTTGCTGCACTGCTCTGCATCAAAAAGAAAGCGCATTCCTGTCCTTTCTGCTTGCTCCAATGCACAAAATTGATGCCTAGTGGCAACGCAGGCACCCTTCCACCAGGTTGCAAGAGTGTCTGCATTGCTGGCACAATTCAGCACACATCGAAAGAGGAAAACTCGATGAGAAATTTAGTTATTTCTCCTCGCTACACCTGCCCTTGGGAGGCACACATTTTTGACGCATTCTCAGGTTTACAGATTCTTGTCAGTCTGGGAGTGTGTCAAAACCCATGGGTGTTGTGTGGGAAAACCAGCCACAATGCCCATGGAACGACTCCTTGACATAGAGTAATGCAACACAGCACTTTGCACTGCCTTGCCTTACTCCATATCTATGAGGTCATGCAAAGCCACGCAGGGTGGCTTTGCATTGTCTCATAGATATGACTGAGAGGCTTGCACCACTGGAGTATCATAAAAAGTGATGCTCCGGTGGCGCAGGCTTCTTGTAAATGAGGCCCACAGTGCTTTAACACTTGCAAACCCTTAGATAAGTCGAAGCGTTTGCAACCGCTAAATCACATTTTGTAATCCACGAATCCCTTTAACGAGTTGGATATGTTTTTCCAATTCGTTAAATGGGTTAAGTTATCATTAAAGAAGCACTACTTGGATGGAGTGTGTTAAGGGGGTCCCCTTTACACACCAATTCTGTAAGTTTGAACACTAATTGCTGGGGGGGGGACTGACCTCTACTGGCCACAGGGAGCACTATGGACTTATTGTTTTCAGGTGCAACATGCCTGGAGGTGTAGTTGCAGAGCTTATCTTTTTTGTGGGCGGGGCCACTTGCCGACGACGCGCCCAAAATAGCTCCTGTCATCTCCCAGTGTCCACCTGTGCCTGTCAGTGACCAGAAGAGGCCGGGCTGGGCCCCATTCCTTGGCTAAGCGTCCCTTGTTACTTTATGTAACTGCTTTGTAGTGATTATATAGTGAACAGCAAGTGTTGCACTACTCGGGACCGGGATAAGTTTGGGGCATACTTCATTAGTCTCTTGCGGGTATCTGAAAGTAGAACCATGGGCAAAAAGAAGACAATTTGTAATAAGACTTCATCAGGGGGTAACCCTACAACAATAGATTCATTTTTGGTCCTAGCTGTAAGTGTTGTCTCTAAAGAGATCGACCTGGCAGAAAGGAGTCTCTGGGTTGCACTGACCCTCCATCTGTTACTATTACTGGTATTTCTGGTACAGAAGCTGAGTAGGGAGGGCTTGATTTTATTGACATTACCTGCCCTGTTTCTACTCCCAGCCAAGGAGAGCCTGGTGTTGGCATTGTTGCATCTAAGCCAAATAAGGAGCGGCAAGCTTGTGCTTTACCAGTATCCTGACCAGCTCCCAAGTGAAAGAGAAAGGATAGGCATATTGATGTCCCACTATCTCCTCCGAGAGGCTCAAGCACTGGGGAGCTGAATAACATGAATATTGCACTGAACCCAGGTTGGGGCATAGTGTTCCAATACGTTACAACCTCTTTGAAAGAGTGTTTGAATCATCTGAGAGAGAGACTGGATAAGTTAGAGATAGCTGTTGGGAAAATCCTAGCTGCATGCCAGGTGCAGCAGAAGTCGTTTAAAAGGGGACTGTGCATGAGGCAAGGAGCCTTGATGTGGCTTCACTGAGTTGTTCTCTCGCTCCGGGGTTTTTTCCTTATAAAACTACTACCCACAAAGTGCCAAAGGCTAATGGCCATCAGCGGTTCGGGGACAACCTGCAGCCTAGTCTGTGCCCGATAACCCCAGTCTCTGCTACCAGTTTATCTGTTTCTACTGTGACCCCAGTGACAATTAGAGAGGTCTCCCAAGAGCTTCAGTCTGCTACACAGGTTCCCAAACTACAGGTGATTAATATTCCACCTGCATGTTGCCCATATTCTGTTGTCTTAGCTGGCATTCCCTCATTGCCCATTTCCCATCAGGAGACAACCTTTCAGCCCCATAATAAGGTGTGTCACTGGTTCGTTAACCATTCCAGCTTTGATGTGCGAGAGTATGGAAATATTTTATTGGCCCACCAAGTTGCCTGGGTTGGACCTTCTACCAAGTCCATACGAGGTGAATGTATTATTGTTAACTTCAGGTACCCTCTAATTGCAGAAAACTTCTGTACCATCATTTTATGACCTTTACGAGGTCTGGTCAAGTCAGAATTCTGCCTCTCGGCTTTTTCTATAGGCCCTTTCATCCTCGACAGAATATAGTTCCATCTTCAGCCCTTTCCGCATTAAAAAGTCCTGTTGATATTAATGTTGTGTGTAGTAACCTTTTTGAACCATTAACGGACCTTAGCGGGTTGGATTGGGCAATATATGGGCTCTCAGAAATTAACTCTATGTATTAAAGAAAGGGAATTAAATTGGGATCATTCTATTGGGACTGTTGTACATTCTATCTCTGATACATACCCCCATTTTCCCATTTGTGAGTAAGTTACAGCTAATACTCTCCTACCTTTGCAATGTGATATTTCCTTTGGTAGGTTTCAAGTGGGAGTGCTGCATGTCGATGGTCCAAGCGATGATGAGCGTTTTGCTCTGATTAGTTGGAATGTGGCTGACCTGAAAAGTAAGATCTCCAGCCCAGAATGGCATTAGTTTATTGATAATTTTGATTTTGTTGTTCTTCAGGAAACTTGGGATGTTTCATCATTTATCTCTAATGATTTTCCTGTTATTCCTGTCCAGCTGTTGCCTCTCTGCATGGGAGAGCCAGTGGAGGCATTGGCATCTGGGTCAAGCTTAACTTCAGAATAATAGTTTCAAATATGGATATGGGTAGCTCCACTTATCAGGCCTTGTTCATCCAGAACTGTAAGCGTCCTTTAAGTTTGTCCTTGGTGGATTTCTATAATAATGATTTTTCAAACTCCTATGCAGGCTTAAAGTCACAAGGAAAGAGTTTTATTTCCCAACCACAAATTTTAATTTGTGGAGATTTCAATGCAAAAAAGGGTATTGAATTTATAGAGCCTTGTTCTAAGGGCAAGGTCTCAGAAGTTGCCTCACAGGATTTGAGGTGTTTGAATTTGAGGGATTCAGTGGCACGTTTGGTTAATGGTGGACGTAGTTGACTATTTTCAGGGCTCTTGTTTAGATAAGCCAATGTACAGAGGATGGGGACAAAGATCAATTATTGAGTATATATTTGACTCTAAAAGCTGTTTCATAAACAACATTGTGATTGAAACCCAATGGAGCGATCATAATGCCCTTTGTGCTGAAGGTGTTTTTCCTCTAGACAGGGATAATAAAGCAGAAAGGTGTGATAGTATTAGCAAACACGCCAATGATGGTCTAAGGGTAGTGTGGCACCTTAAAAATCCTACAGCAACTTTAAATGGCCTCCTTAAAGATAACCTTCTGACTTTTTGGGCTGTCTAGAGGAAGGGTCTAGCAACGAGGTGTTTTCAAGTTATCAGCAATTGTGTGATATTGTTAAGAACCTTTTATTGAAACCTCTTAAACCCAAGTCAAAACACCATCGCTGGTTTGATGCGAAATGCTCAGCCGCCAATCGCTGCCTGAGGAAGGTAATAGCTGGGTACCCCAGGGATGAAAAAGCAGTTCAGGACGCTAGAAAGATGTATAACATGGCCATCAAAGAAAGAAAGTGCTTCCTGTTTAGAAAAGATTGGGAAATGCTCGAAATGGTCGCTGTGCATAATAGAAGTAAGGTATTTTGAGGGACAGTAAATAGTCTCTATCAGAGAGATGCCCCTCTGACTAACCTTTTGAGCAGTAATATTTCAGGACAGGAGTGGGCAATGCATTTTACTGATGTATATAAAACAAACGGACAGAGAGTGTGAGATTGCTCTGTAACAGTCCCTTGCCACTCAAATTCATTACAAATTACTGTGCAAGAGGTTGAGGCTCCTATTGACGCTAGCGCTGGCGGTAAGGCACCTCTTTTTGTTTGATATAGAACCGATTTAAGTGCCTGTTTATCCAACTCAACTCTGGACGTGCCAAAAATTGCCAACTCTGCCATTCTGGTTTTACTGTATGCTGATGACGCGGTTCTGCTGGCTAGAACCTCTCGTGCATTACGGAGCCTGGTTGATGCTATTGTGATTTTTATGCGTAACTTAGATATGAAAACAAAATTCAGAAAATCTCACATCATGGCCTCTGGGCCTGGTAGAAAAACAGTATCAGTCCTAAAAGTGGGTGAAAATTCACTTAGCGCTGGCGGGAATTTTCTTTCCTGAGTTTGGATTTTTCCTCAAGTAATTCCTGGGTGACACAGGTAAACACAGCCTGGTGAAAACTCGGAAGATCAGCAGGTTCCCTTTTAAATTTAGTTTTAAAAAACTGCAGGTCCACAATTTCCTCTTTTATTAAAGTATATAAAATGCAATGAATTCCTACAGCTGTATGTGGAGCTGTGTATGGGGGTATCAAGATTCTACAGTTACACAGCTAGAAGAAAACAGAAGTTGTAGGCGGCTGTTGAATCTTCCACCCTCGAGTGCAAATTTCATTCTACATTCCGAATTGAATTTAGAGTATATTTCAGACAATATAAGCCTGCTGCCACTCTTGCTCTCGGTGAGCGTGTGGTGCAATAAAGGGGCAAGTTTTATTAGGGAAATAATAATGGATTGTGTGAATTTAGACAAAGGTCCGTCCATTCCCTGGCTGGATTATATTGGTAAATCCCTGGCTAGTATTGGTCTTCCTGAATGGTCCAGCAATCCTGGTTCAATTACTAAAACAGATAAAGGGGTGGTGAGGCTGAGGTTTGGCGAGTATGCTGCTCTACAGAGAGTTCAGGACGCCATTCGTAAACCGACTATTTGCCATTTTTATTCTATTTTGGGAGTCAGTGTCACGCCCTTGTATCTTACCCTAGAGTTAACAAGTGGGGAGAGGTTGCTGCTTTTCCGATTAGGTCAGGAAGCGTTTGCCACCTAGTGTGTTTTAATGATGGAAGCAATTTGTGGGGTGGCTAGCTGCCCCTTTGTCCTTGCAATAGTAGGGCAGAACAATCTTTGATGCATTCTATGTTTTTTCATAGCTTTTATCGTAGTTTTTTTTTAGTTTCACCTCAAACCTTTATTAAGAAGGTTAGCTATTTGGAAATGTGGAGTGGCCTTAGTTTTTCTACAAATGTTAAATAACCCTGATATCTGCTTTAGAGTGTGTTGTTTCCTAAAGCTGGCTATTCGCAGTAGAAAATCACTGGAGGGCAGTTAGCCGAGTAGACATGCGTTTAGGGTGGTCAGCTCCATATTATTTTAATGTTGTTTTTATGAGAAGGATTTCTTTTAAAGTTTAAAAATAATAATGAATTGTGACTGCTAAGGTGTATTGTTTACTGTGTGCTTTTATGATCTTTTTATGATCGAATAAAGACTATTGGAGCTTGAACTTGAACTTCTGTCAAGTATATAGCAATGCTTTGCATCCAAATTCCGATTCCAAATTATTATTATTTTACCACCAATTCAAAATTCATGGTAAGACCTTCATAAATGGGAAGGGTCCCATTGGGTGACCCTTTCCTCCTTGGGAATGATGACAAAAACATTTTAGGACCACTGCCTACTCCCCAAAAGATTATTATTATTTTTTTTTTTTATGTGTCTCATATCTCTTTTAGGAATTTGGTCTGCAGTTAAAAAACATGATTGCTTTCTTTAAAATCAATCACAGACATATTGGTCTGCTGACCCTAGTAGGTCACCATGCCTGTAAATCCCAGCTGGTCAAAATTTGCAACCTGCCTCATGCATATTAATGAGGTAGATCGAACTGTGAACAACTGTGAGTCAGAATTTTATGAACCAATCTATAAGTACAGAACATGGTTTACAAAAATCCTTATAATTCGGAAAATACCTGTGCGCAATATGCAACCACGTTTTGTGACTAGGTAATTCATACAACAGGCCCTTGATTATTTAGAACACATTATTAAGTCAGCATCCTTGCTGTTATAGTTACCTATCACATCCAATCCTGAAATAGAATATAACAGAGTCATAACTAATGTTTTTAAAATGGAAGACTATGGCTGACAAATGTTAAATAATTATGGGGGTTATTCTAACTTTGGAGGAGGTGTTAATCCGTCCCAAAAGTGACGGAAAAGTGACGGATTTACCACCAGCCGTATTACGAGTCCATTATATCCTATGGAACTCGTAATACGGCTGGTGGTATATCCGTCACTTTACCGTCACTTTTGGGACGGATTAACACTCCTCCAAAGTTAGAATAACCCCCTATGTGTTACATTATGTTATTTTCTGTTTGTTATGTTATGTTATGTTATGTTATGTTATGTTATGTTATGTTATGTTATGTTATGTTATGTTATGTTATATTATGTGTTAGAAATGGGACCTCTAGTTGGCACTGGTTTGCACCCTGTCCAAGTAGGGACTCTCCCTCTAATTAGGGTAAGAGTGTCACACAGCTAAGATAACCCCTGCTTACTCCCTTGATAGCTTGGCATGAGCAGTCAGACTTATCGCAGAGGCAATGTGTAAAGTTTGTGCACACACACACAAACACATACACACAGAGAAACACAGTGAAAAAACTACAAAAGGGCTCCACACCAGTTTAGAAATGTAGCCAATATTTATCTGAGTAGAACAAACCTAAAATAACAAACATCCAACATACACAACCAAAGATACTCATTTTCAAAGATTAACTCTTAGTGAAACGCTTAGATACATAATAGCTTCAACAGGGCCTATCACAGCATTTTCACGGAGTCGTTCACAACGCTACGATGCCACTCGTAAGGGAGTGTGGACCGGTCTTGGAGTCAAACGGACCCCAGGTACAATATCTTGCAAAATGATGAGGAAGCAAAGACTTTGCAAGGAGTCAGGGAGGTGGGGCGTCGCTGGAGCTGTGCGGTTCTTTATTGCTAGGCAGGGGAGATGAGGTGTTGGTTCCTTATGTTCCAGGGGAGGTGATGCAGCATCAGTGATGAGGCATCAGTTTCTTACGATCCAGCGGGGTCAATGAATCCAACAGGTCAAAGTGTGAGGTGTTGAATTTGCGGTGTTGCTATCACACCATGGGGCCACAGGTGCTGTGGCAGAGTCGGAGTCGGGTGTTCCGGACATCTGGGACGCAGCACCCAGGACTTACGCTGTGGTGGGACTTCGGAAGCGCTGCAACAGCTTTGGGCCTGCAGCATTGGTCACATTTGTTGCACTCAGCAGGGACCTCAGCTCTGGTGCAGGCGCCAGTTCCGAATTTGCTATGCAGTCGATGCACTTGTTTCTTCTTGGTTACACCGTCATCACTTTCAAAGGTCCAGGAACTGGATTTGGCACCTCTTGGCAAGTCAGGACTCTCAGCAAGAGAGCCCAGGTGCTGGTAGACAAAGGTGGTCATTCCAACCCTGGCGGTCCATGACCGCCGGGTTGGAGGACCGCGGGAGCACCGCCGACAGGCCGGCGGTGCTCCAATGGGTAAAGCCGCGGTCGGACCGGCAACACTGGCGGGCTCCCGCCAGTGTACCGACGCCCATTGGAATCCTCCAAGGCGGCGCAGCTAGCTGCGCCGCTGAGGGGATTCCGACCCCCCCTACCGCCATCCAGTTCCCGGCGGTTCTCCCTGGCATGGGCACTGCAGGGGCCCCCGTAAGAGGGCCCCTAAATGTATTTCACTATCTGTTGCGCAGACAGTGAAATACGCGACGGGTGCAACTGCACCCGTCGCACAGCTTCCACTCCGCCGTCTCGATTCCGAGCCGGCTTCATCGTGGAAGCCTCTTTCCCGCTGGGCTGGCGGGCGGCCTGAAGGCGGCCGCCCGCCAGCCCAGCGGGAAAGTCAGAATTACCGCCGCGGTCTTTCGACCGCGGAACGGTAACCTGACGGCGGGACTTTGGCGGGCGGCATCCGCCGCCCGCCAAGGTCCGAATGAGGGCCAAAGTCTTTGATGGCACGGAGACTTCTTAACAGGAGGCAAGCTCAGTTCAAGCCCTCGGAGAAGCTTGGAAAGCAGGATGCAGAAAGTAAAGTCCAGTCCTTTTACTCCTAGGATGGAAGCAGCAGGCCACCACAACAAAGCAACAGGCAGAGTGGCAGTTTCTTTTACAGCATCTAGCTCTTCTTCCTGGCAGAATGTCATCAGTCCAGAAATGTTTTAACTATGTGGTGTCAGAGGTCCAGTACTTATACCCATTTCTGTCTTTGAAGCAGGCAAACTACAAAGAGAAGTCTTTGCAGTGCACAAGACCCTGTCTTTCCCTGCCCTGGCCCAAGACACACTCCCGTGGGTTGAAGACCGCTTTGTGTGAGGACAGGCAGAGCCCTTTCCCGGTGCAAGTGTCAGTTGTTCCAACCACTCTAGCTCAAGAAGACCCATCAACGTAATGATGGGACATTAGGATATGCAGGGATATGCAGGGCACACCTCAGACCCCCTTGTGAGACTGTCTAGAGTGAATGCACAAATAGTTTAACTGTCATCCTGACCCAGACGTGTATTCAGCAGACAGGCAGATGCACAGAATGGTTAAACAAGAAAATGCAACACTTTCTAAATGAGGCATTTCCAAACTTACAATTAAAAATACCACTTTACCAAATGATGTATTTTTAAATTGTGAGTTCAGAGACCCCAAACTCCACATCTCTATCTGCTCCCAATGGGAAATTATGCTTAACAGATATAGCCTTGCAACAGTAAAACAAAAAACACCCGTACACGGCGTGCCTTTCAAATATACTGCACCCTGCCCATGGAGCTGCCTTAGGCCTACCTTAGAGGTGACTTACAGGTAATAAAAGGGAAGGTTTGGGCACTTGCCAGGTCGGCATGGCAGTTTACAACTACACACATAGGCACTGCAATGGCAGGCAGGCCTGAGACATTTTTTCAGGGCTACTCATGTGGGTGGCACAATCAGTGCTGCAGGCCCATTAGTAGCCTTTGATTTACACGCCCTGGGCACGCCTGGTGCACTATACTAGGGACTTACTAATAAATCAGGTATGCCAACCATAGATAAACCAATCATCAGTACAATTTACACATGGAACACGTGCACTCTAGCACTGGGCAGCAGTGGAAGAGTGCCAAAAGTCCTAAAACCAGCAAAAAAACTAAATTCAGCATAGTATCAAAAACAGGAGGTCAGAAGTGAAATGACAGGAGAACCCATGCCAAGAGCTGCCAGGTCTAACAGCCTATTTACCTCGACCTGCTGCAAGGTTGATGATGTGACCAGCTACAGAATCGATCTTGTGGTCACAGACCTCAAAAGGGTACGACTGATATCATGAAGCCATTCCGGCTTCTATTTCTGCAGTGAGGGTAGTATGGGGTCAAGTCCCATTTTGTTTTCTTGTGCTTGGGCTTGGAGTTTGACTTACCAGAATACTTCTAGAAAGAAGTGAAGCAGTCACGGGAATGGCCTCAGGACCAGGGTCAACGCCCATGACTTGGATCAATAGCAGGACTTATAAAAAGGCCACAACTTCTTGTGTTTGGCAAAGTACAGTTTTGCTTCTCGGTCTCATGTCACCTCTTGGTGCATAAGGGTGCACTTATCACATGATTTACAGTTGTGGCCTAAACCTAGGCACCACAGACACACCTCTTGAGGGTCAGAGATTACCATCTACTTACTGAAATTGGGGCATTGCTTCAAACCAGTTTTTTTGGGTAGGGACATTGTTCCCTACCACATTAGTTTTGAAAAATATATTAAAGTAAATTGAAACCTGTCTAAGAAGGGAGCAGAGCTCAGGATACACATTAGAAGGCAGAAAAAGAAAGGAACTGCCATCAGTGTGCAAGGATGACAAGTGTATGCAGCTCTGCTCCATCACTTCGAGGTCAGTGTAGAGTCAGCGCAGAGTTGCACAGGGTCGCCAAGCGGCACGCAGGAACACTGCTTTGTTGTGTTTTCCAGTTCCAATCTGGAGAATATTTTAAGGTGAGGAATCTGTGGCTAGAAGCATTTATCAAAAACTAACTTACTCAGTGCCCACTGGCAGGTTTTGACCACTCTGTCATTCAAGTGGCCTTCACATTAGTCCAGAAATCATGCAGTTATGCTTAGCTCTCTAAGCCATGAGTAGAACCACCTTCTGCAGAAACCCACAGGAGCATATACAAAACATAGAAGACACTCATTCTTCAAAGGATGGCACTCCCACATTGGACTGGCCATGGGACTCACAAGTTTATTTACTCTGCAGCGAGCGACATCTACATATATGAGCTAGAGACACCTATATATTTTAAGGGGAATCGACAATTTGCAGCTGGGTGCAATACATGCGAGTAATCAGTTTGTGGCGAGGCTGGGAACAAACAATAGGTCCCTGCCTTCAATTACAAACATGAGGATATGTCCTATCATATTGTATACTTATCCTCCAAACGTACCCACAGCATTCATTATTCACATCCAGATCAGTCTCTACACTCCAGATACATTTCTGAACAGTGGGGCCACCATTCTTACTCAAAGCATCCAGGAATCTCTTTATAGATCCAAAGTAACATAATAATTGCATTTTTTTCTGTCACTGCTGTTTGGCTCAGAGATTGAAATGTGTTTTTATAATAGAAGCCTGCGTGGAATGGATGGTGAGGGGTGGAGAAAGCACTTCTCTTCATTTCTCTGCCATTCTCAGTCAAAGGCTCAGGCTTATTGGCTTGGAACTCTGCTAGAACAAGTCATACAGTTATTGGCCTTTCTTGTTATTTTCCAACTCGCTCCAGCTATCACAAACAGGAAGCCAGCGTTATAAATAATAAATGCAGACATTTTAGAATCTACCGGAGGGTGCCACTGTGCTCCACCTGCGGTCTGCGCAGCTTCTCTGTGAAGTTCTCTGCATTTGTGCTGAGATCGAGCTTCAATTAAAATCATGTTTTCACAATTGCCAGCTTCATTATGTAATCTTAACAAATTGGATTCTAGCACACAACTTCAAGTTCTTCATGCAGCAAAATATGTTTGGAACAACAACTGCAGAAAAACTGTGCAGCTCTACCTCATATTTGAATCGCAGTTCAGTTCACCTTTGGCTGCTTCATGGCAAAGTCAAGTGCGCTTATTTCGGGAGTCCTTTTTCTGGATTACTGTGTATAGCAATTTGATCTTCGCAGTAAGCTTCAACGACTATATGGGGTGTATTCTGCGTTTATGACGGGTTCTGTGCTGAGAGTGTTTGAGTTTGATTTCCTCCACATGACCCTGAGCTCCCCCCCGCCCCCACAAGGCTAAGCACAAGAGTAGGCCAGGTCAGCAGGATAAATGTGATATGGCGTTATTTTGAATTCGTGTGCATGACAAATAAATATATCCCATGTATCATAACAACACAAAAATAGGTTGCTGAGTTAGTGTTCCCGGATGGACACAAGGACAGATGAACAGCAGAACACTCCAGTGGTGGTGATTATGCAAAGTGCGTTAGAGAGCCCTTCATCACACATAAAGAGGAAAAGGAGAGTAAATGTAATGAATCAATATTGCATATGAGCTCTTAGAACACCTCACTATATAAATCCGGCTACATATGTGCATGGTCACATATATAATCTTTACTAAAATTAAATCTACCTAAATTCAATGATAATCATCATAAGCTGCTGCCAAATATATCAGAGTTACAATGCAGACCACATTAGAAAAGAGTGAATAGTAACCACCCCATGACTGGTTTCCTATAGTAACCACCGCAATACTTCTGGTCAGTTCATCAATAGTTATGTGGTAAAAAGCTTATATCAGTATGAAAGACTTCCCCATTAATAATAATATAGCAGCCGTAGGAGTAAGTGCTAAGTGGCACAAAATAAATAACATCGGCAATAAGTATCCCAAATCAGAAAAAGTTCTCAGCAGTATATACATGTTGGAAATGCAATAATTTTGCCCCCAAGTATCACTATACCAGTGTTGTAAAATAATCGAAATCTAACAAAGCTTGTAATTTAAAATACATTATTTTTTTCCACAAAAAAGAGTTTTCACTCTTAATAAATGAGTGGCCCTCGAGTCTTTCTAATCAAGTATCACATATATACCTGCCTCACATAGAAAACAAACTGTCCCACATGAACATCTGTTACAATCACATGATACGGAAAGCCACCATGAAGAGGTCTCCAATAAACCAAGAAGGCTGTCAATAATGCCGGCTCATCTGTTCTGGCTGCAGCTTGGCATTATAATGGCTAGTATGTCCACAGTTTGGCAAATATGACAATCATGGTGCCACGGTTAAATATCATAAGGCCAAGAACACCTACAATATTTTATAATGACCATCATTATTCTGGGGGGAGCAATTTTATGTAAAGGCTGGCCACAATAAAGCTAAGCATGAACACAATATACCAAAACTATTATGCCAGAGTCATCATTATGGCAGGGCAGGACATTAAAATGCCAAGTGTACCACACTGTGTCAAGCTTTGCTGTCGTTAAGCCAGCGTTGCCCACAATTAAGCCAATGATGCTCAAAATATGTCTAGGAGGATAACTGTTTGTATCAGGGACCCCATAATGTCAATAGATGACATTCTATGCGGGGAACAACTCAAATTGTGCCAGAACTAAGCACCATAATCTACAGGGCTGCAGATGCTGCTAGTAGTCCCAGATACTGTGGATTGCTGCCACAGATGGACACCCACCATCAACTCTTGGGCTGAATATGCACCTCCCATATTCCAAAGTGACGCCTGCAGCTTCGCACTCGAACTGTTCTGCTGCAGAATGCTGAGCTCTTTGTTCAGACACACAGGGCCTCATTATGACCCTGGTGGTGTTTAGACCCCCAGGGTCGCAGTGGCGGACTAACCGCCGCCATAGCGGTGGTCCGACCACTTTAGCGGCAGTCTGACTGCCACATTATGACCGTGGTGCTTGTGCCACGGTCAGACCGCCAGCACCGCAGTTTACCTCCACAGGAGGGACTGGCAGTGCTGGCGGTCCTAACCCTCCAGGACAGCGCCGCAAGCAGAACCATGTTGGGGATTACAACCCCCCCCCTGCCAGCTTTTACATAGCGATAGCACCGCCATGTAAAGGCTGGCAGAGAAGAGGTGCAGGGGGCCCTTGCACTGCCCATGCACTTGGCATGGGCAGTCCAGGGGCTCCTTTAGTCCCCATCATTGCTGCTTCTCGTATAATGATTAACATTATATGCCTGCATGATTGTCGGAAATCCTAAACCTCAGGCCAACTGAAGCTCAGGCCACCCCAGTCCTACTAACCCCCTGCCTCTGTTTTTGGGGGTAGGTGTAATTAACCATCTCAGTCATGTGCTTAGATGAGCCAAATGGTTTGCATTGGCCTATTTCGCACACTGTTTTGGTGTAACTAATTACTTTAATGACTCCCTTATAACTGAACATTATGCCCCAGAATGACTAAAGCTTTGTTCCGGTGCACGGGTGTGTGCATTGGTGGAAGGTAGTCTAAAGTGCACCAGCATTGGGACAGCAGACAATGTGTCATTCCTTAATACATGTGGCACATTATTTCTCTCTCCCTTTCAAGTTGTTTTGCCACATTTCGTCAAATATTGGGGAATCGGGGCCTTTGTATTTTAGTAATGTTGGATTGACTTGTGACTCCGATCTGAAAAACAAGCTTTTCTCAAGACTTCTATGCCCTGCAGAGTTTTTACCAAAGACCATGGTAAAAGATAGGCAGGGTGGTTAAATAGTATGTGGTTTATTAACATAGCAAGTGAGAATATTGTGTACACCAGTCACGGCTTGCAGGAGGGAAAAGGTACGGGGTGGCATGTGTTGGGGGATTTTGACAAAAAAAGAATATAGGAATAAAGAAAAACGTACCTTTTTCATCAAGCCACTCCCATCCGCTCCACTCTGGTCTTGCACTGCAGGCACAGGCTTCCAGCCTGCCCTGAGTCCAATCATAATGCTGATTTCATTCTGCTGGCGGGATAAAAGCAGTGTTAGGATTGAACGGAGTGCCCAGCCAGAGTGCTCCAAGGCAGAGTGGGAACCTTTGCCTGCTGTCGAGAGAGCCCAGTCTGCATATATGTTTGGTCAGCCCTACAAGCACACTCCCTTTATGTCCCTGTCACACCCATGGCCCCACCCCTTTGACAGTAAAAACATAATAAACTGAGTTTATTATGCTTTTACTGTAAAAAGTTTGCAGCTCCTGCTGCTGTCGGGGGAGAATGGGTGACACTCCTCTGCCATAGAGGAGGAGCCGCCCCTGGTTACACTTTTTTTTTTTTTGCACTGGCATGACTTTTCAATAATTTCAGAGGTGGAAAACATTTTCTATTAAAATTTTGGCTGCTCATTGCGGTTCTAAAACCACAGCGAATCTCCGCAAAACAAGTTCAACTAAGCACATATTAGAATGAGGAACAGAATAAGCCAAGTTATAGGACTACTGAAAATATATTCTGAAATACAAACATTCATCGCAGTGGTTTATTCCATGCCCAAGAAAGTCTGTCAAATACTAATAGTAGCATGCTGTATAACACTACATGGGGAAAACATGTTTTCATAGTGAATGAAAACGAATAAAAATATCACGTGCCTCTTGCCGTTTTTTCTGATATGAAACTATATAGTGTAGAATTCTCTGAACATTTCAGATTAGCTCTGGGAAACTGCACCTATCATGGATTTCCAAGAGTCACCTGGGAACGTTTTGAGAATTCTAAAAACCTCATAAATTTGCACCCTTGCCAGAAAGCAGACCACGAGTGTAGGTTTGCAACTTTTTTGTAAAATATCAGGTCTACATTGTCTACTTTAATATTTTGTGTGTTGCTAGGATTAGTGCCCTTCTACAAACACCCACTTTCACATACAAAGAATGGCTCATCTACAGTATCAACTTTAAGACTCTTTATTCAATGGTCTCGAAAATAGTCTGAAAAATAAAATGTGTTACACAATGTTACCTTCCACCTCACAGCAGAAATGCTAGCCACATGTAGGATCCATAGCACATTCTCATATGGAAACACGGACAACAGTTTAGATCATAGGCCTATACATGACATAAATATTACCTGGCATTCATACAGTTCTCAAGAAAACTGTGACAGCTTTGCAAAAATTAAAACAGCAGGGAGATGGTAATTGTAAATGCTACACTTTACGGCTACACACTGACATCCAGAAACACACACATTAGTTTACACACTGGATATATTGTTCTTTTCCCAAGGGTCGTAGATGTAAAGTTTTACCTAGAGTTATTGGTTACCAGTACATAAGACTATTCACTAATGTTTGCTAAAGACAGGAGATTGTTTTTTTCAAATTAAATCAAATCAGGGTTTATAAAGCACAACTACTCACCTGTAAGGGTCTCAAGGTGGTAAGGGGGTTTGTCCTCCAAGCTTTAGTCGAAGAGCCAGGTTTTAAGGTCCTTCCTGAATTGGGGTAGCGATGGTGACTGCCTGGGGTGCAGGGGCAGGGTGTTCCAGCTCTTTGCTGTGAGGTAGGTGAAGGATCTTCCACCAGCCAAGTTCTTACGTATTCGGGGTATGGTGGCTAGTGCTTGTTGAGCGGAGCTGAGAGGTCTAGTAGGGGAGTAGAAGGTGATGGGGTGGTTGAGGTAGGTGAGTCCTAGTTCATGGAGGGCTTTGTAAGCATAGACGAGGAGCTTGAAGTTAATTCTCTTCTTGATCAGGAGAATGGAGGTCTCTTAGGTGATTGGATATATGTTCGTGGAGGGCAATGTCCAGGATGAGTCTGGCGGAGGTGTTTTGGATGTGCTGTAATTTTTTGATGCTCTTCTGAGCAGTACTGGCACAGAGGGCGTTGCAATAGTTGAGTCTGCTGGTAACCAGGGTGTGGGTTACGGTTTTGCAGCAGTCCTTTGGGATCCATTTATAGATCTTCCGGAGAAGTCAGAGTGTGTGAAAGCAGGATGATGTGACTGAGTTGACTTGGCCGGTCATGGTGAGCGATGTGTCCAGGATGAGGCTGAGGTTGCGTGTGAGGTTAGTTGGGGTGGGGGGGATGCTGAGGGTCAATGGCCACCAGGAGTCACCCCAGGTTGATGTGGATGGTCCCAGGATGAGGATCTCGGTCTTGTCAGAGTTGAACTTGAGACAGCTCTCTTTCATCCACTGTAGAAATTCTTCTTGGCAGTAGTGGGGTTTTGGTCAGTGAGATGATCAGCTGGGTGTCGTCCACATAGGAGACGATGTTCAGTCTGTGGCCCCTGATGATGGATATGAAAGGGGCCATGTAGATGTTGAAGACTGAGGGGCTCAGGGGGAGCCCTGTAAATCTCTACAGCTGATCTCTGTAGGTTCTGACAGGTAAGGCGGGAGTCTGACTTTCTGTGTTCGGCTAGGCAGGAAGGAGCGTATCCATTGTTGGGCCTTTCCGTGGATGCCAGCTGTGTGGAGCCTGGAATAGAGGGTGAGGTGTGAGACCATGTCAAAGGCGGCCGATAAGTCCCGTAGGGTGAGGGCTGCTGTATGGCCGCAGTTGAGGAGCAAGCAGATGCCATCTGTGGCAGCAAGGAGGGCAGACTCCACGCTGTGATTGTTCCTGAAGCCTCATTGGGAGGTGTCCAAGATGTTGTTGTCCTAGATGTGCTTATGGGGTGGATTGCAGCACTTTGAGAGGTGTTCTCCACTTCTCATCAATGTTTTTTGTGGCTTGTAAAAGGTTGATTAGACAGACATTATGTTAGGAGCATCTGTGAAAATATTAGGATGAATGATTGTGTCATGTATGGGGCTTAGTTTGTGCTAGAGTTTGCAGGTGGGGGGCACTGACAGTCACTTTTAGGTCTGTCCGACAGACAGTGCAAGCTATGTGGTTTCAAAAGAACTACTGTGTGCTTACGAAAAACGTTCAATGGGCTTAAAGCCAGCAATTGCTTACCATTGATTGTCTCTATTGTCACTCTTATTTACTTGTGCTTATTTATTGACTTCACTTCCTCTTGTTGTGTTGTCCATCTCCTGGAGCATAGCCTCTTATCCATCATTTTGATTAGATGTCTTATAGCCATCCTCTGCTTTTTTTTAAGGAGCTACTTCTATACTTTATTGTTAAGTACACCATGACAGTGGATGTTTTTAGTTGTCTCCTTCCTGTGCTTCTCCCACCTATGCTCCATGTTGCTGTCTCCTCATGTGCTGCTCTCACTAGCGGCCTTCTGACCCCAACTTTTTTCTTTCTTTCTTTTGTCTGAAGCTGCACAGCATCAGCAAAAATGATTTTGCCAAAGATGTACAGTATTGCCAAAAAGGTGTTGCCAAGGAAATAGGTCTCAAACACAAGATGTTTTGGCTTTGACAATGCTTGGTCGGCCTGTGATCTATTTTTCCTTAGATTTTGAACCAGAGTCCTAGAAAGAGAAATGCAGAAAAGGGGACAGAAGGAAGAGAGAGATAGGAAAATAGTGATGGATGGCATGGGTGAAAAAGACACCGTAAGAGTTAAATATAGAAACAGAGGGGCATATTTACAATCTTTTGATGAAGGACAGTGCCCTAGGTCCAAATAAAAGGCCAGGAATGCACTGTATCTACAAGATATGGTACATTCCTGTCCTTTTTCCCTGCACTGGTGCACAACGGGTTGTCATGTGCCAACGAAGGTACCCTTACACCATGTTGCAAGGGTTTCTGCACTGCAGGGATGATTGTTTTTGTGCAGGAAGAAACATCTTCCTGCACAAAAACAATGACGAGAAGCATTTTGCTCTCTCTATGTGTGCTGCAGAATGTAGCAAACATAGAAAAAGGGAACAAAAAATTGAGAAATAAAGGTATTTCTCCTTGTTGCACCACCCTTATGCCTCCCCTGGGGAGGTGTAGGCTTTTGATGCAATCCCAAGTTTACAGATCCTTATAAATCTGGGAATTCATCAAAATCCAGGGGTGTTGCATGGGAAGAGTAAGGCAACACAGCGATTTGAACTCTATATCTACAAGGCCATGAAAACCCACGTAAAGTAGCTTTGCGTGGCTTTCTAGATATGGGCCTGCAGCCTGTTCAGTTGGTGCATAAAAAAAGTGATGCACCGGCAGTGCAAGCAGCTTGAAAATAGAGCCCAGAATGTTTAAGGTGAAGGAAGAATGAGGTATGGGGCAGAGTCAGGCCGAGGTATCCCTAAAACCCAGGAACACCGCCACTCAGCTGCCTCAGTAGTGATTCCTATGAGAAACGTTGGGTACATGCACTACCTTTTTGCAGAATACAAATTAAAAATTGATGGTGAGGAGGATCACCAACCTTCACATCAACCATTCAGAAAGATGCAGGCGTTCTGTTATGCATGTGTCAAAGCACTGGGAGGCTATAAATTCAAACGCATGGCTGAATATACTCTCATCATGGCACAGTTTCTAGGTCTTCGGATGACTGCAGGATGACCCATTAATGCTTAGACAGTCAATTTTTTTAACATCATTATTCTCATGGCCTGGTTTTCTCAGCCTCTGCTTCCTCAAAGCTGTCGCCACTGCAGGCACCATGTTTCAAGTTCAGAGATTGGAAACTGCTTACCTCCGTGGTATTTTCAGTAACACCATTCTTCGCCCTGGGCAATCTTGCCACCTGTGTGAGGTTTGCCAGTTTCAGTTTCTTCCAATCAGCTTCTTATGAGTTCATGTGTTTTAATGTCGAGAACAAAGGGAAAACAGAGCACAGGAATACAGTCAACAAGATCCACTCACGGGCCATTACTTCACAGCAGAAGTAGCAAATGGCCCCGCTGCCAAGTTTTACACTCATCTCAAGAATTCCCAAAGTCCAGTGAAACAGTCGTTGTCAATAAGTGAAAGGGCTTTCTGTTCTACGTCGGACATAAACTGAGCAAGGGTGCATCCTCTTGCATAGGTGCTTCCAGTGCATGACTTTCTCCTCCTCTCATTGAACTCATGTGACTTTTCAAAGAGATCTTTGCTAATTTCATATTGGACACCCCTCTTCACTTCATTCACCCTGACCAATGTGCTTTGCCGGACTTCATCTTAACCCACATTGAAACTAGAATTGTAGCATATCCCACAGCATAACTTTATTAGCGATACTGTTCTAAGCTATATTTGTTTTGTACTATCTTTAATAAAAGAGGCCAACCTTGCGTTACTTAAAGTTTGTGGTTGAACTGTCTAATCACCTAATTCAAATACCCAAGAAGAACACAGTTGATACGGTAACAGCTCAGATATATGTCCGCTGGTACTAATGACTCTTGACTGCATTGCATCCCATCGTTTTTTACTCACTGTGCCGCCATCGCCAAGAACATGTAAATCAGTCTTTTAGCATTGCCCGAAAAGACTGAAAGGCTAAAAGACTGAACTGACTGAAGATGAGGTTCAATTTTCATTCGTGCTGGTGTTTTTGTAGCATTTAATGTTCCTTTATGCTCCCAAACACAGCTGTAGGTTTGAATCAATGTGTTCTACTTTGCAGAAAACAGTAGAAAAATCATCACCATAACAATATATGGAACATTTAAATTAATGTAAAAAAAAAAATATATATATATATATATATATACATATATATATATATATATATATATCAAATATGTATATATATTGTATTATATGCTGTTTGAACAATTTTTCTATAATCTGTTAAAGTGTGTTCTTCTGGATTATGCTAACTAGACCTCAGTGCGCCCTAGACGCCATTTTGATCAAAATGGATGCTACATCATATTCATGCCTTATTAATGTTCCTGCTGCACATAAACAAGCAAGATCTAGATTTGTTTATTTCTGAATGACCTTGTTCTCAAGTCTCTCTAGCATGGGCTCAGTGTTGTAATTTGTTTCCCAAGGATATTCTGCTTGAACGGAGTATGACATTAAGGCAGGAGAGCTGAATCAATATTCATGTAGTGGGTTAGTGCTTAAGTGGTAGGACTGTATGACAATTTCAAAGTCTGTATTCACTGTGTGCAGCACCTCTTTTCTTAAGTATGCCCCTTAAAGTTTTGTTTTTTGCAAGCAGGTCTCTTACCCCGTCCCTGCTTATCAATCCATCACCAACCACCCCACCACGACCCACTGTACTCAGGATCACAGTTCCAATTCTTTTATTTAGGCACTTCGACTAATTGGATGACATCAGGAAGTAATGCATTGAACTTGAATAGGTACAAGCATGGATATCCTACTCCTCCTACATGAGTTGCCTTTGCGCCAACAAATGATGTATATCAACCTGCAGCATTGCAATTATAAATAAACAGGCCAAATCACCTGTAAAGTTTGTTTCTGTTAACTTTATATCTGTTCATGAAATAAAGTAAAGCAGGAATCTGCTCAACACTCTGTAAGTGGCCTAAGAAGCGAAAAACATACAGTCAATCTCATCATTATATGAAGAAGGCTACCTGTCTGTCAGAAATAATCATGTGCTGAACTCACTTTTAACAGATGAGACCAGAGTCAGAAGTCAGTACTGCGCCATCGACTCAAGGTTTGCCGAGGAGCCTGACAGACATGGCACCAGTGGGCCTTGGAGATGGAAGGTCCCACCGCTACTCTGGACTTCTGTTTGAAGCCAGCAGACAGTAAAGGTAGCATGAATACAGAAGTACATCTGTGAGTTAAGGAGAGTGGCCTTCTGCTCCTTGATATTCTGTCTAAGTACTGCCTCTGACCTGCAAGTCTGGTAGCACACAATCATTTGTAATACTGCGGAGTGCCCCCCGGGCGCCCAAGGGCAAGGTCGCTATAAAATACTTTACACATGCAAGGCTGAGATTACTACTTCTGGCAGAAAAGTTTATTTTTTCAGGGCAAACTTCACGGCTGAAAAGCAGAATGTAAGAGACTGAATTCCGAGCAGTAAAATATTAGTTACAGTACAAGGTACAGGTGTATCAGCTTCTAACACAGTAAAAAACGGGCGATTTTATAGATTAGCTGTACACAGCACTAAAAGCAACAATAAAGCATATAGTTTTTAGCTTACCTTGAATATGTTAATCTATAAAATGTCTTAATCTTCTCACTATACCTTTAAAACATCCTGTGTTTTCTTTGCCTTTTCAATGGATTTGTAATCCACCTTTAGGGCCTCATTTACGAGGTCCTAGCGACACACTGCGCCACCGTAGCATCATGTTTTTGACTCTCCGATGGCGGTGTGCCAGCCCATATTTACAAGGCCACACACAGCCACATTGCGTGGCTTTTCGTGGCCTTGTAAATATACATCCCTTTCGTGCCTATCTCTGCGTGACAGGGGCTTTTCATGGGTGTTGCTTGGGGTGTTCCCATGCAACACCATTGGAAGGAACCTGACGCATTCCCAGGTTTACTAATCTGGGAATGCATCAGCTTCCTACGCCACCTCAGGGGTGGTGTAAGAGGCTCTTTCTATGGGCCTCATTTACATGAAACTGGTGCAGAGTGATCAATGTGGCAGTTTTCTTGCAGCGCAAGGGGCTTGTATATGAGCCCTTATGTGTGTTGCGTTCTGGAGATTTGTTTTATTTTAGGGGTGCGTGTGGGAAGTTTAGGGCTCAGGGCCGTGGGGTTGGACTAGATTAAAGGGCAGGGGGTGTGGGGTAGTTTTGTGGATATCAGGGCAGAGCCTGGGGGGGTTGTTGGGGTAGATTAAAGGGCAAAGGGGTTGGGGGGAGGGTTCTAGGGTGTACATTGAGGGGGTTTAGGGCTCAGGGCGGGGGAGGATGGGCGGGCAGGGAGGAAGAAGGATTGGTCTAGATTAAGTGGGGCTAGGGTTGTTTTTCAGGGTGCGGGATTTTTTTATTTTAGGGGTGTTTGGGGGTGGGTTTAGGGCTCAGGGATTGTGGGGATTCAGGGTGGATTAAAGGGTAGTTGGGCCGGTGTGGTTGGGGTCGTTTGATGGACTTAGACCTCAGGTCAGGGGAGGGGGGTTGGGTTAGTTTGGGGAGGGCGGTTTTTAGGGCTGCATGGGGTGGGTTTAAGGGCTCCGGGCGAGGTTGTTTTTGGAATTTAGACCTCAGGGCGAGGTGGGGGTTTGGGGTAGTTTGGGGAGGTATTGAGGGGGGAGCTTTAGGGCTCAGGGCGGGGTGGTCTGGTAGTTTTGGTAATTTAGGGCTTAGGGCGGGGGGTTGTGGTAGATTTGGAGGCAGGGGGTAGAGGTAGGCTTGTAGATTTAGGCATCAGGGCGGGGGGCAGGGTAGTTTTATGCACAGAGTTAATGTGGTGGCTGGTGTGTTTTAGGGCTCATGGAGCAGGGGTTCTATGAATCCTGCAAAAATGGCACAGTGAAATCTACAGGATTTCACTGCACCATTTTTGGCATCATTTGTAACACCTGCTTAAAGCAGGCTTTAAAATGACACACCCATAGAAACTTAGGGGCCTCCTTGCACTTTGCTGCACTAGCGTCAACATTTTTGACGCTAGTGCAGCAAAGTACCGCAATAGCGTAAACAATTCTGACGCTATTGTCCAAACGACCGCAATGGTGCGCCGTGTTGTAAATACAGCTTACCCATGGTGTCGTTAGGTGGGGCCGTGGTGAAGCTATAAAACTGGTGCATCAGCACTGATGCGCCAGTTTCTTATAAAGATACCCCACTGTGAGGCTGGAGGAGGTGGACAGAGACGCTTTACTACCTGCTCAGAGGTGGCAGCACCTACCATGACATTACCACCAATCTGTTGCTCAGGTTGCTCATGTAACACCATTCATTTTAAAAATGGTGATTTGTAGCAGGTGACTCGCAGAGGTGGAAGGAGTGATCTATGCAAGGGTATGATAGAGTCTACGCCTTCTCCCTACCTTGTATTCGGAAGCTCTTGAAGGAATAGCAGACTTGCCAACAGAGTGGTCTTAGCGGTTATGAATAGAAGAGCTTACTCTAGAATGGAGTTGAAAAGTGATTAACTAAAATGTTTGAGCAGGCAGTTAGTATGGTATGTAACTAGCCAGCTGTGCAGGATCTGCCGTAGTTTTATGGTCCTAGATACAGTTGAATGCTTCCAGACATCTTTTAGAATCTGGAACAAATCTTCTTTTAAAATGTCAGTTTTGAGTATTTATTCTGGCAGTGTGGCAGTGTTCTTTAGTTCCTCTAACAAGGGCTTGATACTTTCTAGCTTAGTTGGAGAAGCTTATCCACGTTGTTGTATGTATTTTGTACAATGTTCTCTAAAGTGAGTTTTTAAGGATTTTGCATTCACCAGCTAAGGTGAGACCTATTCGCTCTTTTTAGTGAGAGACATGTTTTAACCCCTTCTGTGCCGCGGACGTAGTGGTTACGTCCTGCGGCACAGTGCTGCTGTGCCGAGGACGTAACCACTACGTCCTCGGCACACAGCCCAGAGGGAGCGCTCTCGCTCCCTCTGTGTGCTTCCCCCCACCCCCCCAAAGTCAGGGATGGAAGGGGAAGCCCTTCCCCTTCCACCCCCGACCCCCCAAACCCCCCCTGTGACGTCAGCGCGCGAGCGCGCGCTGATTAGTCACAGGGTCTCCCCCATCGCGCTGGAAGCTCTGCTTCCAGCGCGATTGAAAAAGAAATGCTTTTGCATTTCTCTTTCAATCACTGGGGGAGGCCCCGAGAGGCTTCAAAAGGGAAGGAAATGTATTTCCTTCCCTTTGAAGTCTCTCACAGGTTTCAAAAGCCGGATTGCTTGCAATCCGGCTTTTGAAACCCCACTAGACACCAGGGATTTTTTTTTTCCTCAATGAAATTGGCAAAAGGGAGCGACCCCTTGGGCAAGGGTCGCTCCCAGGGGGGCATTTTTTTAGGAAGGCCTTTTCTGCCCCCCCTGGGGGCAGATTGGCCTATTATTAGGCCGATCTGCCCCCAGGGGGGGCAGAAACCTCTAGGCACCAGGGACCTTTTTTTTTTTTTTTTTTTTTTTTGTGATGTTTTCTTTTTTTGTAGGTGGGGAGCGACCCCTTAGGCAAGGGTCGCTCCCCTGGGGGGCAAATTATATTTAGGCCATTTCTGCCCCCCTTGGGGGCAGATTGGCCTATTTTGATGAGGCCAATCTGCCCCCAAGGGGGGCAGAAACCATTAGACACCAGGGAGTTTTTTTTGCGCGAGAATTTCACGCAACGGGAGCGACCCCTTGGGCAAGGGTCGCTCCCTGGGGGGGTGGGGGGTTATTTTAGGCCATTTCTGCCCCCCTGGGGGGTAGATCAGCCTATTTTGATTCGGCTGATCTGCCCCCAAGGGGGGCAGAAACCACTAGGCACCAGGGATTTTTTTGTTTTTTCGTTTTACAGATGGGGAGCGACCCCTTGGACAAGGGTCGCTCCCCTGGAGGGGCAAAATGTATTTAGGCCAGTTCTGCCGCTTTGGGGGCAGATCGGCCGATTTTAGGTCAATCTGCCCCCAAGGGGGGCAGAAACCACTAGGCACCAGGGATCTTTTTTTTGCGCCGTCACGCAAGGGGAGCGACCTTGTAGGCAAGGGTCGCTCCCCGGGGGGGGTGAGGGGGACAAAATTATTTTAGGCCATCTCTGCCCCCCCTGGGGGCAGATCGGCCTATTGGTATTAGGCCGATCTACCCCCAGGGGGGGCAGAAACCTCTAGGCGCCAGGGCAAATGTTTTTTTTTTTGTTTGTTTGTTTTTTTAGAGATGGGGAGCGACCCATCAGACAAGGGTTGCTCCCCTGGGGGGCAAACTGTGTTTAGACCATTTCTGCCCCCCTTGGGGGCAGATTGGTCGATTTTATGTCAATCTGCCCCCAAGGGGTCAGAAACCACTAGGCACCGGGGATTTGTTTTTTGGCGCCAATGTCACGCAGGAGGAGCGACCCCGTAGGCAAGGGTCGCTCCTGGTGGGGGGGTAGTGGTTGGGGGGGGAAAATTTATTTTAGGCCATTTCTGCCCCCCCTGGGGGCAGATCGGCCTATTATTAGGCCGATCTGCCCCCGGGGGGGGCAGAAACCTCTTGTTGCCAGGGCAAATTTTTATTTTATTTTTTTATTTTTTGTTTGTTTGTTTTTTTAGAGATGGGGAGTGACCCATCAGACAAGGGTCGCTCCCCTGGGGGGCAAACTGTATTTAGAGCATTTCTGCCCCCCCTTGGGGGCAGATGGGTCGATTTTAGGTCAACCTGCCCGCAAGGGGGCAGAAACCACTAGGCACCGGGGATTTGTTTTTTGGCGCCAATGTCACGCAGGGGGAGCGACCCCGTAGGCAAGGGTCGCTCCTGGTGGGGGGGTGGGGGTTGGGGATGCAAATTTATTTTAGGCCATTTCTGCCCCCCCTGGGGGAAGATCGGCCTATTATTAGGCCGATCTGCCCCCAAGGGGGCAGAAACCACTAGGCACCGGGGATTTGTTGTTTGACGCCAATGTCACGCAGGGGGAGCGACCCCGTAGGCAAGGGTCGCTCCTGGGCAAGGGGGGGGGGTCAAATTTATTTTAGGGCATTTCCCCCCCCCCCCGGGGCCGGCTGAGCTAGAGGTCAAAATCCACAGGTAGGCACTTTGCAAAAAACACCTCTGTTTTTTGTGAAAAAATATGTTGTGTCCACGTTGTGTTTTGGGCCATTTCCTTTTGTGGGCGCTAGGCCTACCCACACAAGTGAGGTACCATTTTTATGGAGAGACTTAGGGGAACGCTGGGTGGAAGGAAATTTGTGGCTCCTCTCAGATTCCAGAACTTTCTGTCACCGAAATGAGAGGAAAAAGTGTTTTTGGGCCAAATTTTGATGTTTGCAAAGGATTCTGGGTAACAGAACCTAGTCAGAGCCCCGCAAATCACCCCATCTTGGATTCCCCTAGGTCTCTAGTTTTCAAAAATGCGCTGGTTTGCTAGGTTTCTCCAGGTGACGGCTGAGCTAGAGGCCAAAATCCACAGGTAAGCACTGTTTTCCATGAAAAAATTTGATGTGTCCACGTTGTGTTTTGGTCCGTTTCCTGTCGCGAGCGCTAGGCCTACCCACACAAGTGAGGTATCATTTTTATCGGGAGACGTGGGGAAACGCTGGGTGGAAGGAAATTTGTGGCTCCTCTCAGATTCCAGAACTTTCTGCCACAGAAATGTGAGGAACATGTGTTTTTTTAGCCAAATTTTGAGGTTTGCAAAGGATTCTGGGTAACAGAACCTGGTCCGAGCCACACAAGTCACCCCTCCTTGGATTCCCCTAGGTCTCTAGTTTTCAGAAATGCATAGGTTTGGTAGGTTTCCCTAGGTGGCGGCTGAGCTAGAGGCCAAAATCTACAGGTAGTCACTTAGCTAAAAACAGCTCTCTTTTCTGTGATATGTCCACGTTGTGTTTTGGGGCATATCCTGTCACGGGCGCTAGGCCTACCCACACAAGTGAGGTATCATTTTTATCGGGAGATGTGGGGGAACGCTGGGTGGAAGGAAATTTGTAGCTCCTCTCAGATTCCAGAACTTTCTGCCACAGAAATGTGAGGGACATGTGTTTTTTTAGCCAAATTTTGAGGTTTGCAAAGGATTCTGGGTAACAGAACCTGGTCCGAGCCCCGCAAGTCACCCCTCCTTGGATTCCCCTAGGTCTCTAGTTTTCAGAAATGCACAGGTTTGGTAGGTTTCCCTAGGTGCCGGCTGAGCTAGAGGCCAAAATCTACAGGTAGGCACTTCGCAAAAAACACCTCTGTTTTTTTCCAAAATTTAGGATGTGTCCACGTTGCCCTTTGGGGTGTTTCCTGTCGCCGGCGCTAGGCCTACCCACGCAAGTGAGGTATCATTTTTATCGGGAGACTTGGGGGAACGCTGGGTGGAAGGAAATTTGTAGCTCCTCTCAGATTCCAGAACTTTCTGCCACAGAAATGTGAGGGACATGTGTTTTTTTAGCCAAATTTTGAGGTTTGCAAAGGATTCTGGGTAACAGAACCTGGTCCGAGCCCCGCAAGTCACCCCTCCTTGGATTCCCCTAGGTCTCTAGTTTTCAGAAATGCATAGGTTTGGTAGGTTTCCCTAGGTGGCGGCTGAGCTAGAGGCCAAAATCTACAGGTAGTCACTTAGCTAAAAACAGCTCTCTTTTCTGTGATATGTCCACGTTGTGTTTTGGGGCATATCCTGTCACGGGCGCTAGGCCTACCCACACAAGTGAGGTATCATTTTTATCGGGAGATGTGGGGGAATGCTGGGTGGAAGGAAATTTGTAGCTCCTCTCAGATTCCAGAACTTTCTGCCACAGAAATGTGAGGGACATGTGTTTTTTTAGCCAAATTTTGAGGTTTGCAAAGGATTCTGGGTAACAGAACCTGGTCCGAGCCCCGCAAGTCACCCCTCCTTGGATTCCCCTAGGTCTCTAGTTTTCAGAAATGCACAGGTTTGGTAGGTTTCCCTAGGTGCCGGCTGAGCTAGAGGCCAAAATCTACAGGTAGGCACTTCGCAAAAAACACCTCTGTTTTTTTCCAAAATTTAGGATGTGTCCACGTTGCGCTTTGGGGTGTTTCCTGTCGCCGGCGCTAGGCCTACCCACGCAAGTGAGGTATCATTTTTATCGGGAGACTTGGGGGAACGCTGGGTGGAAGGAAATTTGTAGCTCCTCTCAGATTCCAGAACTTTCTGCCACAGAAATGTGAGGGACATATGTTTTTTTAGCCAAATTTTGAGGTTTGCAAAGGATTCTGGGTAACAGAACCTGGTCCGAGCCCCGCAAGTCACCCCTCCTTGGATTCCCCTAGGTCTCTAGTTTTCAGAAATGCATAGGTTTGGTAGGTTTCCCTAGGTGGCGGCTGAGCTAGAGGCCAAAATCTACAGGTAGTCACTTTGCTAAAAACAGCTCTGTTTTCTGTGATATGTCCACGTTGTGTTTTGGGGCATATCCTGTCGCGGGCGCTAGGCCTACCCACACAAGTGAGGTATCATTTTTATCGGGAGACGTGGGGGAACGCTGGGTGGAAGGAAATTTGTGGCTCCTCTCAGATTCCAGAACTTTCTGCCACAGAAATGTGAGGAACATGTGTTTTTTTGCCAAATTTTGAGGTTTGCAAAGGATTCTGGGTAACAGAACCTGGTCCGAGCCACACAAGTCACCCCTCCTTGGATTCCCCTAGGTCTCTAGTTTTCAGAAATGCATAGGTTTGGTAGGTTTCCCTAGGTGGCGGCCGAGCTAGAGGCCAAAATCTACAGGTAGTCACTTTGCTAAAAACAGCTCTGTTTTCTGTGATATGTCCACGTTGTGTTTTGGGGCATATCCTGTCGCGGGCGCTAGGCCTACCCACACAAGTGAGGTATCATTTTTATCGGGAGACGTGGGGGAACGCTGGGTGGAAGGAAATTTGTGGCTCCTCTCAGATTCCAGAACTTTCTGCCACAGAAATGTGAGGAACATGTGTTTTTTTAGCCAAATTTTGAGGTTTGCAAAGGATTCTGGGTAACAGAACCTGGTCCGAGCCACACAAGTCACCCCTCCTTGGATTCCCCTAGGTCTCTAGTTTTCAGAAATGCATAGGTTTGGTAGGTTTCCCTAGGTGGCGGCTGAGCTAGAGGCCAAAATCTACAGGTAGTCACTTTGCTAAAAACAGCTCTGTTTTCTGTGATATGTCCACGTTGTGTTTTGGGGCATATCCTGTCGCGGGCGCTAGGCCTACCCACACAAGTGAGGTATCATTTTTATCGGGAGACGTGGGGGAACGCTGGGTGGAAGGAAATTTGTGGCTCCTCTCAGATTCCAGAACTTTCTGCCACAGAAATGTGAGGAACATGTGTTTTTTTAGCCAAATTTTGAGGTTTGCAAAGGATTCTGGGTAACAGAACCTGGTCCGAGCCACACAAGTCACCCCTCCTTGGATTCCCCTAGGTCTCTAGTTTTCAGAAATGCATAGGTTTGGTAGGTTTCCCTAGGTGGCGGCTGAGCTAGAGGCCAAAATCTACAGGTAGTCACTTTGCTAAAAACAGCTCTGTTTTCTGTGATATGTCCACGTTGTGTTTTGGGGCATATCCTGTCGCGGGCGCTAGGCCTACCCACACAAGTGAGGTATCATTTTTATCGGGAGACGTGGGGGAATGCTGGGTGGAAGGAAATTTGTGGCTCCTCTCAGATTCCAGAACTTTCTGCCACAGAAATGTGAGGAACATGTGTTTTTTTAGCCAAATTTTGAGGTTTGCAAAGGATTCTGGGTAACAGAACCTGGTCCGAGCCCCGCAAGTCACCCCTCCTTGGATTCCCCTAGGTCTCTAGTTTTCAGAAATGCATAGGTTTGGTAGGTTTCCCTAGGTGGCGGCTGAGCTAGAGGCCAAAATCTACAGGTAGTCACTTTGCTAAAAACAGCTTTGTTTTCTGTGATATGTCCACGTTGTGTTTTGGGGCATATCCTGTCGCGGGCGCTAGGCCTACCCACACAAGTGAGGTATCATTTTTATCGGGAGACGTGGGGGAACGCTGGGTGGAAGGAAATTTGTGGCTCCTCTCAGATTCCAGAACTTTCTGCCACAGAAATGTGAGGAACATGTGTTTTTTTAGCCAAATTTTGAGGTTTGCAAAGGATTCTGGGTAACAGAACCTGGTCCGAGCCCCGCAAGTCACCCCTCCTTGGATCCCCCTAGGTCTCTAGTTTTCAGAAATGCACAGGTTTGGTAGGTTTCCCTAGGTGGCGGCTGAGCTAGAGGCCAAAATCTACAGGTAGTCACTTTGCTAAAAACAGCTCTGTTTTCTGTGATATGTCCACGTTGTGTTTTGGGGCATATCCTGTCGCGGGCGCTAGGCCTACCCACACAAGTGAGGTATCATTTTTATCGGGAGACTTGGGGGAACATAGAATAGCAAAACAAGTGTTATTGCCCCTTGTCTTTCTCTACATTTATTCCTTCCAAATATAGGGGTGTGTGTAAAAAAGACATCTATTTGAGAAATTCCATGTAATTCACATGCTACTATGGTCACCCCGGAATTCAGAGATGTGCAAATAACCACTGCTCCTCAACACCTTATCTTGTGCCCTTTTTGGAAATGCAAAGGTTTTCTTGATAGCTATTTTTTACTCCTTATATTTCAGCAAATGAATTACTGTATACCCGGTATAGAATGAAAACGCACTGCAGGGTGCAGCTCATTTATTGGCTCTGGGTTCCTCGGGTTCTTGATGAACCTACAAACCCTATATATCCCCGCAACCAGAGGAGTCCAGCAGACGTAACGGTATATTGCTTTCGATAATCTGACATTGCAGGGAAAAGTTACAGAGTAAAAAGTAGAGAAAAATTGATGTTTTTTTCACCTCAATTTCAATATTTTTCTTTTTCAGCTGTTATTTTCTGTAGGAAACCCTTGTAGGATCTACACAAATGACCCCTTGCTGAATTCAGAATTTTGTCTACTTTTCAGAAATGTTTAGGTTTCTGGGATCCAGCATTGGTTTCATGACCATTCCGGTCACTGACTGGAAGGAGGCTGAAAGCACAAAAAATTGCACAAATGGGGTATGCCCCAGTAAAATGCCAAAATTGTGTTGAAAAATTGGGTTTTCTGATTCAAGTCTGCCTGTTCCTGAAAGCTGGGAAGCTGCTGAGTTTAGCACCGCAAACCCTTTGTTGATGCCATTTTCAGGGGAAAAACCACAAGCCTTCTTCTGCAGCCACTTTTTCCAATTTTTTTGAAAAAAACGAAATTTTCACTGTATTTTAGCCAATTTCTTGGCCTCCTTCAGGGGAACCCACAAAGTCTGGGTACCTCTAGAATCCCTAGGATGTTGGAAAAAAAGGACGCAAATTTGGCTTGGTTAGCTTATGTGGACAAAAAGTTATGAGGGCCTAAGCGCGAACTGCCCCAAATAGGCAAAAAAAGGCCCGGCACAGGAGGGGGAAAAGGCCTGGCAGCGAAGGGGTTAATAGAATTAAATGTAATCTAGTTACCTCATGTTAAACGTTAAACTCAGGCTAACTCTTAATCATGCCAACATAGCTTCTGTCAACATAAAGTACTGTTACAAGATGGAGAAAACACAATTTCATGCCTGAATAAGACAAGGCAAAGTCATGCTCCTTCCTTCACTTCCTAATTGGCTACCTATCCTAAGCGCTATATGATTCTTATTGCTGCTCCTGTCTCATGAGTGTTTAGGTCGAAGCCTACCAGACAGCTCAGCTGCCTGGTTTACTAACAACATCTTGGGGACATTCAGAAAGCTTCCATGGGTATGAACTCCGCCCATTGCTTACGAATGGCTTTATGGTTTGCAATTCACATTTGCTTGTGTTCTATTTGCTGACTTTATTTGTTTTAGCCTGTCTAGCTTGAGTTTGTCCATTCCTTTGCCCGAATCCTATTTACTTTTATCTTCCACCAGTACTGAATTTCTGCAAATGGACCTTTACATCTAGCTCTTATCTTGTCCTATTTGTTGTTCATTCAAAGACAGAGGTCAAGTGTCAGGCTCTGTCTTCCAGGGAACTTGGTGTTCACTTTTCTTTTTCTGACTTCAAAGAGTGAGGATTTATGTGGCAATAATGCTAGCTACTGAGGCAGTGCTTGAGGATTGCTGTACGATATTATTTTGTTTTCTAGCACACAATAAACTTTAAATGTCTGTAAATGAACTGTGCAGAAACTTCCAACCTCAGAATTAGAAAAGCACAAATGAAGCACATTTTTGGTAATTCTGAAGTGTGGTGGAAATAAATATTTGAATATGATCAAAACAACTAGGTGATGACATTCCCACACATTATTGTTTGTGTGTTTTGTCAGTAAAACTGCATGTCTATGCAAATGTAATGGTCATTTCAATTGAAGTTGTGTTGTATGTAACGGCAGTGCATTACTACTCCACTCACTGTGCCCCACTCCGCTGGTCCACTCCACTCACTCCATACTGCTTCACTGCACTCTTTTCTGCACAACTCCACTCTACACCACTTGACTGTATGCCTCTCTACACCACTCCACCCCATGCCAAAGCACTCTACCCCACACTACTCTACTATGCACCACTGCACTCTTCACCACTGCATTCTATACCACTCCACTCTGCACCACTCTACTCTATGCTACTATACTCTTCAACTCTGCACTCTATGCCACTGCATTCTATGCCAATGACCTCTACTCTGTACCACTCCACTCTACACAGTGCACTCTATGCCAATCCACTCTATGCCAATCCAATTTATGCCACTCTAATCTACTGTGTACTCTACGCCACTCTACTCTATGCATCATTCCACCCTACTCTGAAATAATCTATTCTACGCCGCTGCAGTCAGCGCCACTGCACTCGGCGCCACACCCCTCCATGCACTCCACTCCACCCCACTCCACTCTACTCTGCATCACTGCACTCTGTGCCAAAGCACTCTGCTCTACCTTACTCAAAACCAATACACTCTACGCGACTGCACTCTATGCATCTACTTCACACCACTGCACTCTACCCCACTATACTCTATTCTGCACCACTTTACACAAATACACTCTACACCATTGTAGTGTATGCCAATGCACTCTATGCCGCTCAATTCAACTTTGCACCACTGTACTCTACATTACTGCTCTCTATACCACTCTATTCTGTACCACCGTATGCCACTGCAATCCACTCCAATGTGGTCTATGCCACTCTACTATACACCACTGCACTCTACGACAGTCTTCTCTGCAACACTGCACTCTTTGTCACTGCAATCTATGCTGCACCCCTCATCGCAACTCCACTCTACTCTGGGCCACTCTGCTCTATGCCACTGCCCTCTACACCACTTACTCTAAACCACTGCACTCTGTGCCAAAACTCTAACCACCACTTTACTCAAAACGAATTGACTGTACCCCACTGCACTCTACACCCTCTACTCTGCACCACTGCAATCTATTTTACTATATTCTACTCCATGCCACTTCACTCTACGCCACTGCAGGCTAAGCCACTGCAGGCTAAACCACTCTACACCATTGCAGACTGTCATAGCACTCTATGCCATTCTATTCTAATCTGCATCACTGTACTCAAAACCACTGCTCTCTGTGCCATGCTACTCTGGGCCACTCTATTCTGTGCCACTCTATTCTGCGCTACTCTACTCTGTGCCATTCTACTCTACACCACTCTAATCTGCACCACTGTACTCTAAGCAACTGCATGCTATGCCATCCTACATCCTTGCACTTTACGTCACCAAACTCTACATCACTCAATTCTACTCTGCACTGCTGTACTATAAGTTACTGCTCTCTGTGCCACTCTACTCTAGGCCACTACACTCTACACCACTGCATTCTACTCTGCACCATTCAATGTTATGCTATTCTACTCCACTACACACCAATGCACTCTATGCCACTACACTCTGTTTCACTCATTGTCACTCTAATCTATTCTGCAAAATTGCTCTCCATGACATTGCACTCTATACCACTTTTCTTTATGGCACTGCACTCTATACCACTCTACTATACACCTCTGCATTCTACCCTGAACCACTCCACTCTATGCTGCTTTACTCTTCCCAGAAACAATTTACTCTACACCACTGCGCTCTACTCCAGTCTGCTATACGTCACTGTAATCTTCACCACTCTACGCTAAATCACTGCACTCTACACCATTTTACTCAAAACCAATGCACTCTACATCAATCTACTCTGCACCACTGTACTTTATGTCACTTCACTCTAGGCCACTCCACTATACAACACTACATGCTACGATACTTCACTCTACTCTACCCCATTAATTTCTACTCCATTCTATGACATTCTACTCCACGTTATATCATTCCACTTTACACACTCTACTCCACTCTAAGCCACTCTCCAACACTACTCCACTTTATGCAACTCCCTCTATTTCACTCCATGCCACTTTACACCACTCAGGTATATTACACACTACTCCACTCTACTACACTCTATGCCACTCCACTCCATTCTAAGCCACTCCACTCCAAGACACTCTATGCCACTCCACTCTACACCACATAAATCTACATCACTGAACTCTACACCAATTTACTCTACACCACTTTACTCATAACCAATGTACTCTATGCCAATTTACTCACCACCACTATACTTTACACCACTTCACTCTAGGCCACCCTATGACACTACACTCAACATTACTAGTCTCTATAATGCTCTACTCTATTAAACTCTACTCCACTCTATGACATTATGCTACTCTACTTTACAGCACTCTACTCATATTTATGCCACTCCACAACACTACTCTGCTCTACACAACTCCCTCTTTGCCACTCCAGCCACTTTACTCCACTCTATCCTATGACATTCTACTCCACTCTCCTTCACTCCACTCTATGCCACTCAAACCTTTAACACAATTGTACACTCTATGCCATTCCACTCTCCTACACTACTCCACTCTAAGCCACTTCACTCTATGAGAATCTACTTCACTATACTCTACAACACTCTACTCCACTCTACAGAACCTTTATGCCACTCCACTCCACTCTACGCCACTCAATGATTCTATGCCACTCCACTCTATGCCACTCTACTCCACTCTATGCCACTCAATTCTACTTCATGCCATTCCACTCCCACCACAACACTTCACGCCACTCCAATTCACTCCATGCCACTCAACTCTACTCTACTCCAATCCGCGCCACTCCTCGCCACTCCATAACACTCCACTTTATGACACTCCGCTCCATGCCACTCTCCTTTACCCCACTAACCTTTAGCCATGCTGAACAGCAGGCATGCTGGTGTACAACATGGATAAAACATATTGGGAAAGCCAATAACTCTTGCATAGGCGAGACCTATTTGTTCTGTCGATGCTTGTTTGTTTCCATATTGTTGTAATTACCACTGTCACTCTGTCCCACTTATACTTCCATTTCTGTTTACTCATTTCCTCTGGTATTTCTTCTCCTTGCTCACTCGTTCCCCCTTCTCTTTCTTTCTATCTCTGTACTATAAACTATGGGAAATTAGCATACCTACCTGTCACTTTAACACTCTTCTAGAGAATGTGATGTTTGGCAAGGAACTATCCCTGCAACCTCAAAATTACATTGTGATTTAGGCTATGTAGTGTCATTAAATACTCCACATCTTCAAAATGCAACTAAAGGCAAACAGCTATCGATGGAACTCGAGAGAATGCTAGCTATAGCACCGTAAAAATTCTGAAAAAACAAAGCCCAAATTTACAAAGGTTTTGCTTTTGGTTTATATTCCTTTTTTAATGCTCACCCAATGCAAAATCCGTTTTGGTATTTACAAACCAACACAAATGTTTGTAAGAAAAAGTAACACAAAAAAGCTTGAAGTGCCGCTTCATGTTACTTTGCAGCAAGTGGGAGTACATGGGTGTTTCCGTGTAGCCACCCATGGTTTCTGAAACAAAAGGGTTTCCTCAAAAAAATAATGCCACTTTGAATCAGCCATTAAAAGGAAAAATAATTGTATTTCTCCTTTCGTTTACGATTTTGCATGTGTGCTGCACTGTAAAACACACAAATAAAGTGGGAAAAGTTTTATACCTTAGCTAGGCCTAGTATTTTGTATTGGATGAGTATCCTTCCAGTACCAAACCTATGCTAGACTCAGGCAGATATGGTGCATGGTGTGTGTGTGTGGCGCTCGGCTGCCTAACTGTGCACCAGTGTTAGGGTTAGGGGAGGAGAGTGCCGTATCTCTGTAGGTATGGTGCTTTCCTGCTCTCTCCCTGACACACAATGCAGCACAGCACAGTTGCTTTGGATACTGCACCGTGCTATCTGAGAGGTATGCAAATATGGCCCTAAGATCTAAAGAATGATCTGGCTAGCATGCATCCTTTGCTGTACCGGTCTTTACAATATTGCCTTGAACACCTTGCTCAGCCATGTTCCCCCTCTGCTTTTACTTCCTAGTACAAATCTATTTCTACAGAGAGAGCTCTGGGTGGGCAGCTACATACTTGTTACCTTTGCAGTACAGTGTCTAAACCTTAAACACACCTCGAAGACGAAGCTTCAGTTCAAAAACCTCAATGTAGTCCTACATACATGAAAATGCCAAGCTATGGTGTCATTAACCCACGCTCCACCTGCTTGAGCAAATGTGGGGGCACGTGAGGGTGTTACCAAGCGAAGAACACTGGGAGATTAACTAACTGAAGCTTATTGGTGTGGAAAACTGCACCAGCTCAGTTCGCTTGTTACAATGACTGATCTTCATTGAGGATGGAATCAGCACACTTGTTTCTCTTGCTGACGGCCAACCTATGTACAACTACAACCCACAGAAGGCCTTCACTGGCTGCTTCAGCTCCTGCGCGGGACAGTGACAGGGCAGGGCCAGCTCTAGGGCGGTTTGACCGGTGCCACTTTGGCTGGAGACAACGTGTTTGCAGGTATATTATGGTTTTAAATGCACCTGTTGTGGCGTTCCTTCCCTTCAGCAGTTTTCAGTCAACAAGAAATTTGTAAAGATAACGCTGGAAATTAAAGTTCTGCCTGGAGAGAGATCAGGTTTTCTCTCCTGGACGTTTTAAGGTAGAGGCAGATGGTTAATATGCCTGCTGCAAAGAATGTGTGCCATGCAGATTAAGTGCATATAATGCAAATAGGTCAGTGAGTCACAACTTTTATCAAAGAAATCCTTTTGTTACTTGCAGTTTATAAGTTAAAATCCTAATATAGAACAGTAAGCTATTAACTGTCATCAAAGTACTGCATGCATACTGCAAGATATAGATTAGAGCCTTATGATTTTTTTCCCCAGTCTTTCATTATCTGACATTTGCAAAAAGCTTCAGTTGGGCATAAATCAATTCTAATTATTATTAAAGTGAACCCCCAATCATGGTGTTACATTTTAAATCCGGGGTTTCTGCTTTTCCAGACCAAGCACTCAAACTGTACAGCCTCTTAGTATGGATGAGATGTGACTCCAACACCCTGTGGTCCTCGGTCTTATGTAACATTTCTTATGTACTGATATACACGCTTACGATTGACTGTCTCTTTGTAATGTGTGGTCAATGTAGTGCTTCACATACTCACTGGTATGAGTGGTGCCATAAAACTAATTAAATGCATCTGAAAGACAGTGGTTATGGAGACTTGAGGAGCACTGTTATAGGGTGGTAGTGCTGGAATTTGTGGCAGAGGTGGTTATTGAGGGCATCAGCAAACATTATTGCACAGGATGCCACCAGCGCTAAGGCTGGCCCTGTGACAGGGAGTCAGAGTCCTGCCTTCGAGCCCAGTTCCAAGTTTCCATGACTGGTAAGATGCCCGTTTTCTTTTTGGATAAAAGTTATGTATAGGAGAGCATTACTCAACTGCTTTTCTCTCCCTACTCTTCTTTAAAAAGATGCTTTTGTTGGAGCACTTCATCTGTGTCTGAAAGGTGTCAAACCTACATTCCCTACATGTTAGTAAAATCTGTATTCAAATGAGAAGTATCTTGCCATAAATAAAAAGTACTGAAGATGAAAACCGAAAACTCTGTGCCTTATCAAACTATAAAGACTGCAGAAAATAATCTTTTTTGAACCCAGAATGTATTTACCACAAAGTGGAAAGCGATGTACAACTTTTCTAGGTACCAAATCTAATTTTTAAATCACACCATTTTTATATTAATCTCAGCCTTTATGAATGAGAAACACCAAACGTGCTTTCAGAATGAAGATGCAACCCTTTTCAGGTGTGGCGCTGTTATTGTCTGATAGCTTCATTTTATTAAATGCATTCATGTTCTGCGCCTTTTTCTAAAATCACAGGAAAATAATTCTCAAAGTTTTGCCTATAAACCAGGAAATCATCTGTGTATAAACCAACTTTCTTTTCCTAGTCATGATATTGAAATGGGGTAATTGCCTGATTACTTCTAATCCTGCTTGCTAAGGGTTCTATATAGAGGCTAAGGAATAAAGGGGACAAAGGGCCACCTTGTCTTGTTCTTCTTCTTATCTGAACTTGCCTTGTTAAGTTGCAGTTCACTAAATTTCTCGCCACTGGTATTTTATAAATGGCCCTAATCATTCTAAGGACATTTTCCCCAAGGCCATTCAACCAAAGAATTTTATACAGGAAGGCCCTGCTTACCCTATCAAAGGCCTTAGCCGCATCAAAAGTCACGATAGTAAGGGGGACGGTTCAGGATGATTCTACTTAAATTATGCTTACTAAATCGTGGGTCAATTCATTAAGCTGTCTGCCCATCATGAAACCCTTCTGGTCCCCATCGATAAGCTCTCGGAACCACTTTCTCCAATCGCTTTACCAATATCTGTGTAAAAATCTTATAGTCCCAGTCCCAATGAGATATTGGCCTCTACGATTCACAATTTTTAGGATCTTTGTTTGGTTTTAAAATGATTGTGACCTCATCCCATGAACTAGGTTGAGTGAGGACTCCACCGTATATATCATTATATAATTTGGCTAGGAGCGGGGTGCGTTCCTCCTTCAAAATACTATAAACCTCATAAGGTAAGCTGTCAGGCCCCAGTGCCTTCACTTATTTTAGATATTTACTTCCTTTGCCGACCGGGACGGACATGGTTGATTCCTTACTTTATGGGTAATAAGAGGTTGGACATTTAATTCCAATAATATGGAAAGACAATCAATTTAAAGACCATGCAAATATAAGCCCTGAAGAAGTCCTTTTGTGTAGGACGAAACGTGTTGGCTGATTGCTCGTTTGTTTAAGAAAAAGCAATAATAAAAAATGAAGATGTTTAAAAGACAACGTTGTGTTACTGGACTTTACTGACTTTGCGCAGTGGTGCACTATCCATATATTTTTGTATGTAATCCTTTCAGGATTGCCCCTTTTGTGGCAGGTGCCATGATTTGTACACAGGTATACCCATAGATATTGGGTGACAATATAGTTCACAGAGTTTTAATATTTATGGTAGTCTAAGACATGTGCATTCTTAAGGTTTAACCCGCCATCAATTCAGTAGCAGCTTACTTAATTATACCTTTGACCTCGTCTACTCTTATTTCCCAATTTAGATTTCTTCTCAGGTCTGCCTGCAATACCAGCAGTGGATCCACCATAAGGCCAGCAACTATCTGATCTTCTGTAATATCATTTGAATACAAATTCTAAAAGAAATCTTAAAAAGCCTGTTCTATATCAGTGAGACAGCGATCATTAGACCCATCCTCAACTATCTCTTCAACTATTCTCCTCGTATTATCCTCCCTTGTATTCCATGCCAAAAGTTTACCACAGCCTTCCTCATATTCATAATGTGCCAGTTTACTAGCCTGCCACCTTCTTTGTATTTTTGCTTCTAAGTAGTCTGACAACTCCTTTCTTGCAACCTTAACTTTTTCATCCAAATCTATGTGTGCCCTTACATCTGAACACTTGGATGAACTTTTTGGAGGTTTTCTATTCTCCTTTCCAAATCTACGATTTTCTGCTTACTTTTTCTACTTTTACATATGGCATAATTAGAGAGCCTCTCAATTAAGAAGACCTTAAATGTATTGCAAACAGTTTGTAAGGGGGTTGAGTCTAGATTTGCTTTAAAGAACTCAATTGTATCCCTTTTAAGTTGAGTAATGACTGAGGGGTCCCTTAGAGTTCTAGCCAATGTCCACTTAAATCCCTCTGCATGCTTATCCATAGTCATTTCTAGTTTCACTGCGGCATGATCAGATAGACGTTCTGGCTGGTGAACAAATGAATTTACTTTTGAGGCCAACTTAACATCTAACAGGAAAAAGCCATTCCGGGGAGGCATGACCATATTTCCTGTTATAATAAGTAAAACCTCTCTTCTATCCCAACCTCTGCCTCCAAATATCAACTTGACTCAGATCCTCCATCATACGATGAATGCATGTTCCCATCTTAGAGGGAGGAGTTTACTACTTGCCTGCTGGTGGACTTACCTAAACCAAGGTCTACTAATATATTAAAATCACCCCATCACAAAAGGATACCTGCTGTCAGATAAGTGACTATAAAGCTCTTGCAAAGACTTACATTCATCAATATTTAGTCCATAACATACCACTATAGAGATAGTCACTGCATGAGTTTTTATATTTGCTACCACCCATCTTCCTCCAGGATCTGAGAGAAAATCTGATATCGCCCCTTTGATGAGTTTTTTAGTAGAATGACAAACCGTTCACGCTGCACCTCATATTTTGTCCCATTTTTCCCAAAGCAAGTGTGTTTCTTGAAGGATTATAATATCATTATGAGATTGTTTTAAGAACTCCATTATCCCCTTCCTTCTGCCCGCTACTTTAAGCCCGTTCACGTTCCATGTTAGGACCCTGAGATTTACCCTATTTCCTCTTTCTGGCTTTAAGTTCTTCCTTTCCTCTCACACTCCTATTGTCACGATTAAGGACTATTTTTCTGTTTTATAGTTTTTGTACATTTTTCCCACTTGCTCCCCACCCTGTGCTTACAAACCATACAATCTGCAAAAAATGCTTTTATTTTTGTGATCGCTTGAACCCTCGGGAACCCTCCAAATATTTTCTCTGCGGGCAGCTCTTAGTACCCTTGAGCCTGGGCTCTTCAGGGACCACTCTTATTTGGGTTTTAATTGGCATATTAGGTTTTCAACCTCTATGGGGTCTCTAATGTTATGCATCCTATTGTTCTCCATTATCCACAGAGTAGTGGGGAATTTCATTTGGACTGTAGCAACTAGAGATCTGAGTTCCTGTATTTGCTTCTCCAGCTCCCACTGCCTAACACGGGTTTCCCCCGAAATGTCTTATCTAATACGGAAGCTAATGCCATCTTTAGTAAACATATTAGCTTTTACAGCCACTGAGAGTATTTGTTCTTTCAATGAATATGTTTTTAAATGAATAAGTATCTTCCTTGGTTTCTCCCTATTGGGGTTTCTCTTAAATGGGTCCAAATGTATTCTCTGTATATCTGACTCAAAATCTCTCAAGTCTAGCAAGGCAAAAACACCTCTTAATTAGGGTAGTTATAAATTGCTTCAAGTTCCCTCCCTCTCCTCCTTCTGGGATAATTAATACTCTCAGGTTGTTCCTTCTAGAGTAATTTTCTAATAAGTCTAGCATCTCTCTTATCTCCTTTCCCCTACACTCAAACTCTGGATCTCTTTTCCGTTTGCGTCTATCTCCTTACTGTGTGCCTCCAAGGTGGCCTCCATAGAGCAAAGCTTCCCTGTAAGATCAGTCATTTTACCTTCAAAGCTGTTGCCCACACTTTGAATTTTGGCCTGATTCTTCTCAGAGTCACCAAATTTGTTTTTAACTTCCTCTGTTAATACCAGTAGGCGGGAAGCTATATTTGCCTGATCTGGCACCTTATTCCCCTCCTGTTGCAGTGAACTTTGTGAAACTTCAAAGTTTCCAAGTTTGTTTTTTCTAGGGAATACTGACTCATGGGTTGATATTTATTAAAAAGTGCTAGAGGGGTAGCCTCCTTCGAGCTTGAGTGCTTCATCTCCAAGTCAGACACAATAGTTAGGATGGCTCCGGCTTGACAAAAACTCTGATGGTCCCCTTCTCCTCCCTTTCCTCCCTAGTGTTTTTATCCTGGACTTTAATGAAGGGCCTCACTGAAGGGGTAGGCTTGGTTTTGCCTCTTAACTTAACAACATATTTCTGATGCTGAAAGGAGACAGCCTTTGTTCCCTCCCCAGTTAGCAGGTCAAGTAAGTCAAAGCGAGATAGGTTCCTTGAACAGAGAGCCTGACTAGGGCAACTACTCCCACCCTTTTCCTGTTGTTGCCCCAACTTGGCCTGTTTCCTGCACCTAGTACGCCTGTTCTCTCCAGTTTTTCAGGCTGTCAGACATGCTTGGTCACTATTCACCTTGCCAGGCTCAACTCTAGAAGCGGACCTCCTTTTACATGTTGTCCACGAAGCAACCAACAGCAAAGCATGAAAGGGCAGCTCCTTTTTTTGAAGTAGGTAATCTCTTTCTTTGGGGCTTCATGGAATTCCCTCTCCTCCAGGCATCCAAATTTGTAGGATACATGGAAAGCATCTGCAGACCCCAACAGCTCCAGAAAGAAACTCGCACAGCTGTCAAATGGCTTCCAACTAGTTCCTGGGCCGCCCGCATCCACAAGGTCCAGCTGTTTACTCTCCCCCATGACTGACCTCCCTCCAGCCCCAAAATAGGCAAAAACAGTCAAACTCGGCCAGGAGAATACCCCTTGACCCCCGCAGGTAAACTCTGCTCCGCTCACTAATTCCTACTACATGTTGGGGGACCGGAGTAGCTCAAAGCTCTTGGCCGGTGCATCAGCTGGCCTCCATGATCCTCCGCTATCCATTGTTTGGCTCCTTTTTGTAATAGTAGTGACAACCATGATTGTGTTTGTCCTATCTTGTAACATACCCGATCAGAAAAATTTACTCTTGCTATGTCATTTGTCCAGGAGAGTCAGAGGAGGTATGAGAGGGAGTGAAACAGGAAGAGAAAAAGAGAGAAGGAGAGGAGTGAGAGGGGTGAACAGGGAAACAGGAGGGGTATGACAGAGAAAAGAGAGACAAGTGGGCAGAAGAGGTGGAGGGGAGGGAGAGGGAGTGACAAATGGAATATGGAGAGCTATGAGATATTCAGAGATAGGTATAGAGAGAACAGTGTGATTGGAGAAGAGAAAGTGGGACAATGAGTAGGGAGACGAGAGAGGAGGGCCAAGTAGGAAAAGAGACAATGGAATGAAGGAGCGGAAAAAAGAAAAAAGAGAGAAAAAGGCAAAAACAGGAAGGAGTGCAATGGAAGGAGAGAGACAAACGGAGAAGAGAGCTCCAGAAAAAGGAAGACAGAAAACGGGAGAAGAGAGACAGGGGGAGATTAGACAGAAAGAGAGGTAGAATATAGGAAAGAAAATAATTAAGATAGAGGGGTATGAAGATTAGCCCTTACAGAGAGCCATCCTGGCTGTAGGTCCAAGTAGGAGGTGAAGGAGGCTGGCCTGGTGTGTGATAGACACCTAAGGTGTTTTCGCCCTATATCAGATCCAGGTATTGCCTATTAGTGAAGTCTTTGCAGCGTCTAGGAAGCCAGGGCTCTTTAGAGATAGCTGTGGATGAGCAGCCAAGACTTATCTAAGAGACATGCAAAGCTTATGCAATACCACAGTAGTAACACAGCACTATCGCACATGAAAGGGCCACACAGTGTAACACAAATACTAGAATCTTTAATAGGCAATCCCCCAACCGGAGATACAGAAACACACTATTATATACACATTAGCAATCAGTAAAGAGCATAGAAAGCAATAAGCATTGGCAAAGGCACAGGTAAACAGTTAGGGCCCATTGGAAGGGTCAAACCATATTCTAAAAAAATGGAATGTGAAAGGCAGTCCCCCACCCAAGGAAGTGGAATCAGTAGAAGGGAGTTGGAGGAAATAGGAACCCCAGGAGGTGAGTGCCAGAGTGACCCCGAGTGACCAGGAGAGTAGATGTAAGTTCTTGGTTTTCCCCAAAACCAACAGGAGGACTTTGGAAAAGGATTATACAAGACCCAAACAAGACTGAAAGAATCCAAAGGTGCATCAGGACCTGCAAAGGAAGGGGACCAAGTCCAGTTAATGCTGCAGTGTCCGGTTGTGGCAGAAGCCTCAACCCACCCTTCTGTGGATGCAGGACCAGGTCGATGGTGGACGAAGAAGGTCAGCAGTGCAAAGCAGGAGATGAAGAGGAGTCCCAGAAGTGATGCAAGCAATGTCCCATGTCAGTGGTCGAGATGCAGTCAGTTAGTGGTGCTGGAAAACTACCAACAAGCCTTGGCAAATGCAAGAGATGGAGAAGAAGGTTTGCAAGGCTGAAGAGGGCCAGCAAGGTCCAGGTGACTCGACCCAAGGAGGGGAGTCTGGGTTGACCCTCAACAGTTGGAAGAATGACAAGAAGAGGAAGCAGCCCCCACAGGAAATCCAATGGCAGCAGGCACCGGAGTCACCGTAAGGCCCACTCAGCACACATGAAGACAAATTCCACATCGCTGGAGCAGCAGGCAGGAGACCGTGCTTTGCAGGAAGGAGGGCTGGGGCTACACAGAGCCTGAAGATCCCTTGGAGGAAGAGCAAACAAGCCTTGGTATCTGCAAGAGTCAAGGTGCACAGGCATACTGTCCTGAAAGGAGAGGCAAGGGCTTACTGTCTCCCAAGTTGGATAGCTGGTAGAGAGGACCAAGGAGTCCACTCCAGACTAGCACCTGTGATGCAGGATCCACGCAGTTCAGGAGGAGAGCAGATCCACGCAGCTGGTCATCCTTCCAGTTGGTGCCCGCCGGGGAGTGACACCTTCACTCTAAGGGAGATCCCTTCTTACTTCTTGGGCAGGCTGAAGACTCACCAACCTTAGAGGAAGCACAGCCGGGGAAATGTTGCAGTTGCTGGAAGGAGCTGGAAAAACAATGTTGAAGAGTCTTTGCTGTAGTTGCAGATTGTTGGTTCTTGGAGGGTCCAGTTGCAGTCCCAGTAGCCAGAAGATGAAGTAAATGATGCAGACGAATCCTGCTGGTATCTTGCACATCGAATCTGAGGACCCACCCAAGGGGGAGACCCTAAATAGACCAGGAAGGGGGATTGGTCACATAGCAGGATGACCACCTATCAGAGGGGGCTGTGATATCACCTACCTGACCTGGCCACTCCGATGCTTCCAGGTGTCTCTACCCACCTTGGATTCAAGAAGGCAGAATCAAGTGGCTACCTGGAGGAGCTCTGGGCACCACGCTCTGGGTGGTGATGGACAGGGGAGTGGTCACTTCCCTTTCCTTTGTCCAGTTTCGTGCCAGATCAGGGACTGGGGTCCCTGGACTGATGCAAACTGTTTTATGCAGGGAGGGCACCAAATATGCCCTTCAAAGCATATCGTGGCTTGAGGAGGCTACCCCTCCTAAGCCATGGAACACCTATTTCCAAGGGAGAGGGTGTTACCTCCCTCTACTACAGGAATCCTTTGTTCTGCCTTCCTCAGCCTGAGCTGCCCAAGCAGCTGGGGGGCTGAAACCTGTCTCAGGGGTGGCAGCAGCGCGGGGTGCCCGGAAAACCCCAGAAGTCTGGTAGGAGCAATACTGGGGGTCCTCTAAGGAGAACCCAGAGTGTATAGAATCATACATCCAATACTGGCAACAGTATTGGGTATGATTCTGACATGTTTGATACCAAACATGCTGAGGTTCGGAATTATCATTATGTAGGTGGACTCAGGTAGTGACCTGTGTCCACTACATGGATAAAATGGCTTCCCGGCACTTATGATGTCCAGTGTAATGGAGCTGGAGTTCATAGCGGCACCTCTACTGATGTAGGGGTGCCCTCACTCACAGGTACTTGCACCCTGCCCTCTGGACTAGGAGGGCCTACCATAGGGGTGACTTGCAGTGTCCTGGTGCAGTAAACAGTAGTGAAAGGGTGCATGCGCCTTTTCATGCATGCTGCAATGGCAGGCCTGCAGACACATTTAGCATGGGCTCCCATGGGTGGCACAATACATGCTGCAGCCCATGGGGAACCTAAGTACTATATACTAGGGATTTACATGGGGGCACCAGTATGCTAATTGCGAGGTGTGCAATGTCCTAAGCAACCAAATTTAGGGGGCGAGAGCACAATCACTGGGGTCCTGGTTAGCAGCATCCCAGTGAAACAGTCAAAGCAAACGGCCACAAGCAAAAAGTGGGGGTAACCATGCCAAAAAGTGGGTACTTTCCTACAGGGGTGGTATTTATTTTTTCTGGTGCCTCCCCTGAGGCCAAGTACAGAAGAACATACAAATAATACAATGACAAAAAGTGAAAAAACTGAATTCATATATTAAGTCACTGTCTTCAGTTCAGTTCTTCGCCAGGAGAGAAAGCCCTTCTGATCATTTTATGATTTAGCATCTCCTCATCATGAGGTGAAATTAACCGTGATGACAACGCTCATACAGCATAATCAATGAACTAAAAAGCTTGCTCCTTATGATTATGACTAATCAAACATCTCATTCCATTTATGAATAATTATCTAATTAAAATGTATTCTTGTGTTCCCTATTAGTCCCATTTGAACGCTTTTAAATATTTCTTAGTGCCAGCACTTTGTGTCTTGTCATTAACAAATTCTAATGCACATATGTCATCATTTCCATTGTTCCAAGGCTGTGTATGAAAGGAATTACACGCTGTGCACTAAATTCCCATTTTCAACGTGCGCGCCCCATTCAGTGGTAGCTTTTGTTTGCAGATTGTGAACTTATGAAATGGGTTTAAATTATTTCAGTAGTTCTGAATGCCTTTTGTACATCAATAAAATGTGTGGGCTAATTTTTAGCTGGGATTCGTATCTGAGAAACAGACAATTGTTTAAATAATGCATTGAGAACACTGACTTACATTGTGTACCGAACCAGCACATTATTTTTTCTACTAGCCATGAGTGTACATTCCATTCACATTAATTAGCTGCTTTGAATAAGTCATGAAAAAATCGGCTGGGTAGCATATTTTTCCTTGTCTTGCTCGGGAAGTATTTACCATGACAAGTATAGTTTTTGTTAAGCATATTTCAGGTCTTTTTAGATCTCACCTACCAGACAGCAGAGGTTGTCTGTGAGAGAATTCTACTGTCAGCTTACAGTGGAAATAGAGCACGACCATTGCTTAGCATTGTTTGGCTTTATTGTCACTCTCTTTTGCTTTCTTCCTATTCATTAGATTTTCTGGGTTTACATCCTCTTCTCATGCTTGTTCCTTTCCAGTAGCATAACCGCATTAATTGTGTCCCTCCACTGCTCACTTTTCAGGCATTACTTTTTTCTTTTTTGGTTAAGCACTCCATAAAAGTGCATGTATTTTCCACCTGTCTCGCTCGTGTACTTCTCTTCCCCACTATGGTCTGTGTTACACAGAGTTCAAAATGCTTTGGGGAATGGGCACAGAGCACAATATGGATGAAATCACTATGGCCCTCATTCTGACCTTGGCGGTCTTTTCGCAAGACCGCCGAGTTACCGCCGCGGTAAAGACCGCCGACCGCGGCGGTATGCCGCTGCGCGTATTCCGACCGCTGGGAGCGTTCCGCCGGAATACCGCCAGCAGCCACACTGGCGGTCGGCGGGAAAGTGGAGACAGGTCAACCTCCACCGCCACGCCAGCAGAACACCGCCCCCAGAATTACGACCCACATTTCTGTGTGGCGGTCTTCTGTTGGCGGTCTTCTGTTGGCGGTCACGTCCCTATGGCTCCCGTCGCCTCCCGGAGGACCAACGCACAAGGTAAGTTGATCGTCCGTGAGGGGAGGGGGTGGGGGGGTGTTGTGTGATGTGTGCGTGCATGGGGGTGTGCGTGTGAGTGTGTAGAGGGGTGCTGCTGTGTCTATGGGTAATGTGTGCTGTTCGGCAGGTGCGCATGTCGGCATGTATGTGTGCGGGTATGTGTCCCCGTTGTGTATGTGTGTGTAGGGGGTGTGTATATGTGCATGTTGGGGGTGTGTGCATGTCGGGGTACATGTATGTACATGTCGGGGTGGGGGTGGGGAGGGGGTTCCTACCACCTCTGGGGGGTGGCGGGGGGGTGGAGGGTGTGGGGGGAGGACTCGGGTGGGTAGTGGGGGGTGGGGGAGACCCCTATCAGTGCCAGGGAAGGAATTCCCTGGCCCCGATAGTGCTTACCGCCATGGTTCGCACGGCGGTTCCCGCCCGCAAGAAACCGCGGCGGTAGGCAGGGTCATAATACCCTTGGCGGTCTTGGGACGACCGCGGGGCCGGAGTGCGCAAACTCCAGCCCCGCGGTCATGACCGCCGCGGCGGTCGGAGTGGAGAAGTAGCGGTCGGTCGCGGCGGGGACCGCCGCGGTCAGAATGCCATTTTTAATACCGCCGGTCTGTTCGCGGTCCGACCGCCGTCTCTCCGCCGACCGCCAGGGTCAGAATGAGGGCCTATATGTTTATGAAATCGTCGGAAAATAAACAACGCAGGAAATTAACTGAAAGTGAATAGATATGAATGATTACACACTAATGAATGGTGTGGGATTATTTGTATATAAGTGACAACAAAAGGAGAAACCGATAAAAGAGACTGTGGTGCCAGTGGGAAAAAAGGCCACACTGTGGTGTAGGGCATTAATACCATCCAGATTTGAGAGCATGCAGCCTTTAACAGCAGTTCTGGAGTTGCCTTCTGTAAGAATTTTTTTTGCTTTATTTAGAAGAGAAAACTAACTGGTACGCAGAAGTCTTTGTTTTTACCAATGTGTTCCTTGAGGGTGAGGCTGGTGCCCTGGGTTAATCCAGAAGGCTTGGCATTCGTTGACAGTTGAGATTTGAAGCAATCGAGGCTCATGTTTTTGAGCCAGGTTTGTACTATATCATATTTATTGTTCATATTAAATAACAGCAAATTTATTTTGGTTGGGTTGAGCTCCAAGTAGATACTGGACATCTAGGTATGGATGACGTGCAGGCAGTGTTTGAGGCAATACATGCCTGAAGCAAAATAGACTTTAAGTAGGATTGTTTATCATTGGAATATTAGTGAATTTTCATGCTGCATTTTGTGAGTAGAACCAAGCAGCCCCATGTATAGCATGAACATAACAGGAAACAGTATGGAGCTTTAGGAGAGGCCATAGGTGCTAGGGATCTTTTGTGACTTGGATGTGCCCATGTGAACAAACTCAGGTGGATTGGAAAGGTAGGAGGATAATCAGTAACAGACATTGCTGGTGAATCACATTTAAGATTCCAGGGTGCATATTAGGGTGCTTTGGTGTGTGCACGGCAGCAGAGAGGTCCAACAATATCAGAAATCAGGGGTCATCTTCATCTGTGTTCAAGTGGGCATTGTGTAAGGTTGTGATCATAATGCTGCAGCCTAATCTGAAACCACACCAGTAGCTGGGAATGAGATGGTTAGCACTCTTGTGGTCTTGTAGTTGAACATAGACTGCTTTTTCAATTATCTTGTCAATGAATGTAAGGTGAGTGGGAGCCAGTGGTTGGTGAGGTCATCAGTGTCAAGTGTAGTTTTTTTTAGAAGTGGCAGGAACTGCCCTGTCTTGATAGCTTCAGGTAAGATGCCTTGAGCGAGAGAGGCATTGACCATGATAAGTAGGGGTATGAGAGCATCTCCAGAGAGAGCTTTGATCAAGGACAATGGTAAAATATAATATTCCTAAAGAGTAATTTTTTTTAAGCTTACTATGTCATTTAGATCCGAGAAGTGATAGTGATTTGAAGGCTGATTATTGAGGAAGGGATGGGAGTAAGAATTAAAGCTTGGTGTTGTCAGTGTTCTGTTGGAGCTTCTGTATATTTTCATGGAAGAAGAGGTTGATTGATGGCATTGCCCTTTGTTGTGGAATGAGGTATTAGTGGGTCTGACAGAGAGTTGACGTGTTGCTTGGTTCCCTTTAACAGCGTTCTGCTTCTGTTGATGGCTTCATTGACAGTATTGGTATAGTGCTTTGCTTTGGCTGATATCATTAGTTGTCTGCATGTTGAGTGAAGGGAATTCAGTATCAAGAGGTCCTCAGAAGTTCTATTTTTCTTCCAATTCCTTTCCGGTCTTCAGATGGATCGTTTATTGTTAGGGAGGTCTTTAGAGTACCAGGGTTGTACGTAATTTGGATTGGATTTATGTGTTCTAATTGGAGCATGTATGTTCACACAGCTTTCCAAAAAACTGATCAAATCTGGTTTCTTTCAAGAAGACATCCCAGGTATACACAGAGCCATCACTATCCAGTATGACTTAGAGATATTGGTAGCAAGTGTTAAATTCTCTTTGCGTTAGACTGGTGGTTTGAATGGATCAGCTGTAGACAGAGGTAAGGAGGAGCTCCTGGGCTCCACCACTATCCCCAACTACATTGGTATTTAGCACAAAAATCATTCTGTGTGAAGTTTGGTGCCACGAGGTAAAGGGAGATGTTGAAGACTAGAGGGCAACCCAATAAATCCCCACAGAGCTGGGTACAATGTACTCAAAAAACAAATGTTCATGGAGGAAATAATTCTCAAAAAATAACCAATAATTTAAAATGTACAATTAATGTGTGAATAGAAAGAAGGGTAGCAAAAGTCAACAAAGCAAACAAGTTGTTTATCTACAAAAATAAGTCATTTTATATATAATCAAGCATCTCAAGACATTCATAAAACAGTACACATCATACAATTATACAGAATTCACATTCATGTCACCTATGATATCCCCCAACCCTTTTCCAGGATATCAAAAGGTAGACAACTTCCCCCAAACACAAGAATATAAATGAAATATTCTCTTATATTCTGTTTTCACAATTTTACAAACATTTGGAGATGGACTGATGCAGTTTTATGCAGTCATTTCTGTCATGGTCTCAAAACGCAGTTTCTGTTTTCACAGTGTTACAAACATCTAGAGATGGACTGGTGTAATTTTGTGCAGTCATTTATGGAATTAAACCTGTAAGCACTGAATATACGGCCATCACATGGTCCGTAACGTGGTCAAAAATCTCTGGGAGTGCAAGGATCAGAAATTTTAGGAATAACTTTCACGATGGATGCAGCACTTTCAAGCAAACTTGCCTCTGTACTTAAACTCTAACAAATCGGGAACAAACTAGCATACGCAGCAAAGTTCAGAGAATGTTAACGTCCCTGCTCCAATTCCTTCACAGACACTTGGCCAAATCACGAGGAAGTAGATCACTTTAGAATCAAAGTAAGAGCAATGTGTCTGGGAGATTTTACAGATTATTTTAGGGTTCTCATCTGGGTCTGTTCATTCTAGTTTAAAACACCCTTGCCTGGCCCACTTGAAATTCAGAACTTGCTTAACTCTGTAGATGAATTAAAATCATGATCTTCTGCAAGAGAGCATTCCATTACATTCCGAAGAATCATTGAAAGGTTTTTTTCTTCACAGAATCAAACCTCTCTGTGCAGGACATTGTTAGACTAATGGGGTGTCAATTTCATGGGCTAGACCAATTGGACCTGGGATATTCGGACTATACTACACTGGAATTATGTGAAGTATTAAATGTCCAGGAATCAGAGGGAGGGTCTTACCAAAGAGAATATTGAAAGAAGAGGACTGGTGACAACAATTCCATGAGATGGGATCTACAGTGTCATTTGAAGGCAGAGAAGTCCAGCTGGGTGCTAGAATAACTCATCCAAAACTCAGTTGGCTACCATGATTTATAACAAAATTCAACAGTGATTGACTTAGCTCATTAGTCTCAACGCATGCTCAACTGACAAAAGCTACTTTATAAGCACCGAAATAAAAACATTTCGACAGAGTGTATTGTAGTTACTAATTACGGGAATGATAGATTGGGATTAAATGTATTCTAATCAGGAAAAATGTCCTAAAGGACAAAGCCATTTCTGCAAAAATGTCCTAAAGAACATAGCTATTTCAGCAGTTAACCTCTCTGTGGATTACAATATTGCCAGCAATCTTTGAGAGTTTGCTTTTTCCACCAGTGAACAATGATCTATCTGGCTAGTATTATTTCTTGGAATATAAACTACTGCTTAAGGACAGCCCAACTCTCTAGTTTAATAGTAGTAATAGGTTCACCATTATTAGTTGTACCTTCAAACAATTGGGTTCTGAACCAGTGCAGAGTATAAAGTTCCACAAATGTGTATTTTATCAATCACCTTGGTGTCGCACCTGGGTCATTACTATGGTCCATTTCTTGTGCTTTAATTTGGCCGGGACGAAATAAAAATATATTTAATTTACTTTAGGTGATGTGTAGAGGCAACGGTGACCTGATTTGTTTCAAGTATGATAAAAAGTTCAAATAAAAAAGAGACTGCCAGTTAGTGTGACCATTGCTCAGCCACTTCGGAAGATGGTTCAATTGATAATCGTGCATGGTAAACTTTGGAAAGTAAAGTGTGACTGGGTTTGTGTCATGGGTGTTCAAATTCGTGCTTTTTTGAGTTACAGTTTCTGAAAATTATGAGAGATTATAAATGTCTGCGTGATATTTTTGAGCAATGACATAACCTACAACAAGAGGTCATGCAATTTATCAGAAAAAGACAGGTTCAATCAGAAATATAACTTGGTGACACATTGTCTGGTTGAATCAGTCTCCTGTAAACAAAAAACTATACAAATGTCACTAATGAAAAATTTCCCATTACATGAAACTGAGGAGCGCAATTAAAATTGTGCCCTGGCTTGAGGTCTGATTTACCGTTTGGTAGACAGATTACTCCATTACAAAGTGAAGGATATCCCATTTGCATTATTACACATGCATAGATATAAGGCAGGTGGGATATTTGTCATGTTTCTTACCAAACTATAAATTAGACCCTTAGTTTAAATCATCCACAAAAAAGTTTTGATTTTGCAAATCCCAAATTTTCCCAAGACTTGAAAAAATGTTTTGAAAACAGACCACTGATATATTTGACACTGTAAATCAACCAGAAATTCTTGAAATTACCACCAAAGATTTCTTTAAAAAATTGAAAAATGAAGAGGGTTATAGAGTATTACAGACCAGGCACACATTTTAATAGGATGTTAAAAAATTCACCTTAGATTTTATGACCTTGAAAAATGTTTGGTCTTAAAAGAGTATAGAACATTGGGTCTGCATAAGCTATTCAAGAAGGTCAACATCATTCACTTACTTAGGGTTGCCAATAAAATATACACTTTTGCCTGAAAGTGCCTGCCATCATCAAATCATTGGAAACTGTAAACACCTTTGAGGCTTATTTACAAGCCCCTTGCGCCGGTGCGTCACTTTTTATATGGAAAAGGTGATGCACTGGGGATGCTTCAGGAGCTTGTAATTAAGCCCACTGGTTGCTATTGGTACTCTTCTGGGCTTCCAAAGGTCCTTGTTAAAAACAATTAAAAGCAACACATGAAGCCATGTACCCTAGCATGTGAATGCAGTTTATTTTTTTATCTCAATAAGATTAGATAATCAAGTGAAGATTATGTAATGCTCAGTGCTTAAAATGATCACACAGAGACACAGTTAAAATACAAAGGATAACTACAATCGACTATGGATCAAAAACTAAAATCGGGATCCAATATCTGAAATGTATAACAAATATTTTGATGGGATTATAAAGTTCCTAATCTGGTTGCACAGGTATTAACCACATTTCAGCCTGGTGGGTGCTTGAATAGCTGCCAGTAGAACAGATTATTGTGTGAACACAATGTAGTGGTTGGTACAGTGCTAAAGATCATCAAACAATATGAAGTGTTGGGACCAAACCTGTGTGAGGACATCACTAAGAGGCAGGGGAACACTTTCATCTCTTGGTCTTGTTTGGAGCAGAGCTGCAAGAAGAATTGTGGTGGCTTGAACTCAGCAGTGCCAAGCACCCAGTGAATGAACTACATGGTATCTCATTCTTGGGTAAGAGCTAGTCTGCTGAATTTCTTCCTATAGACGAAGATGGGTCCTGAGCAGGAGCTAAATATCATATGGCTTTGTGATTGGCTTTGCTAGGTGCTAAGCAAACATTTTCAAATTGAGGGGGTAAACCACAGGATGCATTGATTTGTGTTGTTGAGGATTTGATTTTGATAGCATTTGATAACTCTGTTGATGCTTTTAGGTGGATCCCTCCCACTTTGCTGAAGGAAGGAGTGGAGCTGAGAATTCATCTAAGAGGTAGAGCACAATTTGCTGCTGATGGAATGCAAAGTACACTCTGCACTAACAGCATTTCAGGCAGATATGTACAGGTGGCAGTGATCCAGTGAACAATGAACACCCTATAATGGCTGAAGGGAGCCGTTCTGTTGATTTAGGGTGTTGGAGATCAGAAGATTCAAACAAAGGCTCATTTTAGGGGCTAGGCATGTTGTGGGCTTTGCGAGTGAAGGAGCTGCCTATGTGATTGGTCAGGTGTTTAGTCACAAAGAGAATAGCTGGGCTTTTATCAGTTTATCTCTAACATGGCCTTAAAGAGGGACTATCAATGATGCTAGTAATGGCTTCAATAAGTGCCCTGTTAACCACAATACTGATGCAAAAATGACTGTGTGTTTGCAAAAAGCTTGCAAGAGTCTGTGCGACTGCATACAGGTAGATACTTTGGTGAATCCACATTCTAGCTTTCTGATGCGGACCACAAGTGTGTCAGGGGAATCCAGAGGCAGAGGGGAGTAGTGTACAGGTGCACTGACAGGAAGAAGATACAATGTCAGGAACCAAGGGAAGAAGTTCCAGTGACAGCTAGAGTGAAAACTGAGGCAGTCAAATGAATTATGTGGAAATAAATTAAACAGTGGTAAAAAGGTAAAAGGTTAGCGCATGAGATGTTGTACACTTGGAAAGCACTGGAGCAAAGGTTTATAAAACACACATGCAACCAGGTGTCAGAATGAAGTTGGAACTTAATCTTTTAGGTAGCCCAGCTGTTGAGGAACTGTTAAAGACATTTAAAAGAATACATTTGAAAGAGATCAAAAGAGACACCGAGGATCCTGTATCAAAGAGAATCTAAAACCTGCAGTGCTACATTTTCTACATCACTTTCAGCTATTAATAACTATTGAACGACATCATTTTGATGAAATGCTAATTTTTGCATCATTAAAGGAATAGTGCACAGATAATATGATCATTGCCTTGCCTTAAAATAAACCATTTATCCAGAAAAAGATGTATCAAAAGAAAGTTTAACAGATTCAACCTGGAAACTTCCTATTAGACTTACATTATTGAAGTTGAAACAAGATGTAGAAGTGTCTATTCTGATACAAAAAATCTGTATGGAATATTTAGTCCCCCTAGTTCATTATATCACCTGGAATTATTTATACATTATAATGAAACACTGATACAGCAAACTAACATGTTGATATATGTAGAGTTAAATGGACTGATGAGAGAAATGTCCTGAATGAAGAAGGTGGTAAGATTGGTGAGATTTTTAATGCAGAAGGAAAGACCATAAAATATATATAACAAATGGTGCTTTTTAAATGATATTGGATACTATTTAGGTTTCTGCATCTCTTGTTCATGAAAAGCACATGGTGTGCAATCTTCAGATGATACTTACTAATAGATGGACTATCCTATTGGTCGATTGATTGGTCATATTACCAGAGAAGATAGAAACGTAGGGCCTGATTATGAGTTTGGCAATCCGGGTTTCCCCACATAGGCAGAAGTCTGACTTCAGGAGTGTTGGCGGTCTGACGGCTGTATTACAAAACATGTGGATACATATATGAAAGACCGCTGAGGTTCTGCATACACCACCAGCACATCTAGACTGCTGCATTGGCGAGAAAGGTCAGTGTGTCTAATGGAGGGCAGGCCGACAGTCCAACTGCCTTCCAAATCAAGTTGTTGCTTTCCAATGACGTGACTGCAGAAGTCCAACCACCACACTTGAGCAGGGGCAAACTGAGTGATATAAGGCTGAAACTCACCCGTAGGCAGTGTCACATAGCCTGTGCTGCCAAAGAGCCAATCCTAAAGGTCCTGCTGCTGCCTGTGCAACTAGATGGCGCACAAAATCAATGTTGTTGTGGATGCAACTGACGGTAATCCAAACACCTACCCATTTCCTCCAACTCCACAGCAAATCGACCGGCCGCCTTTGACCTGGTATGTGGGCAGTTCCCTGTGGCCTGAATTTATGTCATGTGTCCCAGTTTAGAATTGGACACAATGTATGTCCCAAATACAGCCCTATGCTGCTCCCTTTGGCCAGGGCACTGAAACTGCACTGTCACACTCTACAAAACTTGATATGTGTGCACATCCCAGTATCAGGGATAGTGATGTGTTCTTAACAGTGTGTAAATCCTCATCAATATTACACCTGCAAATTGAAGTGATACCCTCACATTGTTCACATGCCATGGCCTGTCGTGTTAGGCCACAGACATCTGTGTGGATGTGTCACTGATCCCAAACACACCTTCCTTGCAAAAACCTTGTAATGGCTCACACATATCACCCATACTGCAATGGAATGTAAGGTGAATGGGATGCAGATTAATTGGTGTGCCAAACATTCTTTTGACAGAGACCTTAGTTAAATGTGTTCCAAATTGGTGTTCCAAATTGTTTTGCATGAAGCCCAACATGCTAATGCTAATCAGTGGTTAGGACAGGTGTTCACCGAAACTGACGCAAATAGACAAACGACCGAAAACTATGCTTTGTTGAACTGAAGCGATATTGACACTCTGCTAAACTTGATCTATGTCCACGCCGTGTTATGTTCTGATGTTTGTGATGTTCACTTTAATGAAATCTTATCAAAGTTGCCATATCGTGACTATGCTATTATGTTTCTTGGTTTTGAGATTGACGTATCTGATATTAGAATTGTAAGCAATAGGGAATAAAACTCATAAAATTCTACTAAACTGGTGTAGGTATTCATGGCTGCAAGGTCATGGTAGAGTTTTGAATTGATTAATGACTTTGACTAAAGTGAAATGTATTGTGGTGATAAATATTGATGACATTATTGATGTATTGATTGATATATTGATTAGCTATCTCGTCCTAAGGTGTCTCTCAACTGGGTCAAAATATTCATTGGCCTAAAACGAGTCCTGATGTGTAATAAAATATCATAAAGGGACGCGTTAACAGTTGCATCTGGGGGGGACAGGTGTCACAGGGGAAGACTCGGACGTGGAAAGGATGGGTTGGAGTGTGGGCGAGGTCCTTTTTGCTTTGGGAGTGGGAGTTTCACTGGGGTTATGGCAAGGCCAAACAGGAAACATTCATTGGGAAAATGGGAAGGGTGTACTAGAGTGATTAGGGTCTGGGACGTTGAGGAAGATCCTTGTGTCAGCTGTAGATTTGGGTGTTGTTGGTGCAGGTGTGTGTTTCTGAAGTATGTTTGTGTTTTGTTGATGTCTTTTGCTTGTGTGAGTGTGGGGATTTATGTCTCTTGATGGGTTGTGATGTGAATGTGATGGGTAAGTTGCGAGTTGTGGATGTGTCCGTGTGGGTGGGAGTAGTGTCTGGAGGTATGGTGTGAGTGGCGGTGGTGTCTGTGGGTGTTCAGGTGATGTCTGGGGGTATGCTGCATGGGGTGTCTGTGTGTGTTAGGGTGCTGCCTGGGAGTTTGGTGGCTGTGGTGGCTGTGTCTGTGGATGTTGGGTGGTGCCTGGGGGTATGGTGAATGCGTGGCTGTGTCTGTGGGTGGTGTCTGGGGGTATGGTGGATGTGGTGGTGGTTGTGAGTTGGGTGACTGTAAAGTGCTTGTGTGCTTGGGTGTCTTGTGGTGTTTCTGTTTATGTGTGCTGCTTGTGGCTGTTGAGGTGTGTGCATGTGTATGTGTGAGTGTGAGGGTGCTTTGGACAGTTATGGAATATGGAACTTGGATGGGGAAGAGGAAGGTGGTGGGGGGTGGATTGTGGGGGGTAGAAGGCTGCTGTGAGGGAGGAGGCCAGAGCCTAAAAAGATTTCTGTATGGCAGACATACCACAGTGAATGCCTTCCAGGTAACGCAACTATCTGTTGGAGGTGGGTACCCTGCACCTGGATGGTATTCAGAATGGCAGTCTGACCCACAGAGATGCTCCTCAGGAGGTCAATAGCCTCCTCAGTCAGGGCAGAAGGGGTAACAGCGGCAGGGGGTGAGGTGCCTGGCATGAAAGAGATGGCTACCCTCTTGGGGGAGTGGGCCCGGCCAACTGGGTAGGGAGCAACAGGAAGGGTAGATATGGAAGTGGGGCTGGCAGACAAGGATGCCCACATTGGGAGGACAGCCCCAGCTGGACCTCCGCAATCTTCAGGGCCAGGAGTTTCAGGTCCTCCCACCTTTATCGACAGTGGACGCTCCACCAGCGATAGAACCCCCCCAGAGTCCGCACCTTCCGGCAGATGGCTCTCCAAATCCCTTGCTTCTGATGGGTGTTGACCTGCATGGATGGAATAGACAAATGAAGAGGTCACAATTGCACTTTTTTAGGGAAACTGTTTGTTTACCACACATTTCAGAAACCCCTAGCAAAAGAGTTGTTAAGCACACAACATGTGTAAAGCACACATGATGATATGTCCAGGGACAGAAATACACACTTTTCGAGTTATCTGCTTACTGTCCACAAAACTGGTCATGGCCTACACTGACTAAGCAAGCCCACTGACATCATGTAGCCCAGGGCCAAGCAACACGTACTGTGATGCGAGCCACTAAGAAACACAATACACCATTATGGACCTCTGATGGGTAAACTACTTGTGCATGATTGTGCAGACATATTCTCAACCAGGCACATTGACTCACTGAATACAGCCATGCAGGCAACTAATAAGGTACAGTCTACACCGTAAGATTTAGGTGACAACGAAAGGGCTGGCATGAGTGTCACTGAAAGCTTCTTCTCTGTGGATGTGTGGAAATGTGGTCTACATAATGGAATCTCATACCACTTCTGAATGTGTTTGTGTGGTATGTAATGTTATCACAGGAAACACAACTTACCATACAGAGATGCCTTTCAACATACCAAGGTATCTTTGGTCTGATTGTATGCATGTAACAAATCTTGTGATTCACATGTCATGATCTCAAATGCATAATCCAACTATCTGCACTGTGGGTTTGTCACTTGTGCAATTGGTCGGTACTGTACAAGCATGGCTTCTGGAAATGGGACAACAGACGTGTGAGAGTAAGGGGCCTGTCATTAGGTAATGACACGCATTGACAATAAGAGTCAATGGAAATAAGTACCAGGTCAGGTTGTTACCTCATTCCCCATTCCTAATGTAGTCAAGGTAAAAGCATTCAGGCCAAATCTTGCTTCTGAAGACTCATTTTGGCCACATCCAAGGATCAGAAGGTCTATATGTAGTGAGCCCAGTGCCTAATTTGCATAGCCACAGTTAATGTGCACCAGCCTGGGCTATGACCCATACTGTGAAAATGATTTGATCAGCCTGCTTTCTGCAGGCTGAGCATACAGAACCTACGCGAACATCACATGTCCATCACTTCAGGACTGTGTGGCACTCTGAAGGGCTCCTTGAATTTTGGATTGGGCTCATACGACAGTTTGCCAAGGCCTGATAAGGGCTGAGTGATTTGTGGGACTTTACACATTGCTAACCACATCCTCAACCGACTCAAACAGTATACATACATAGCTCAGGCTGTAATGCAAATTCATTTACTGTGTTATTTACCATCATCAGATATATCATTGTTTGGCTGTAAGGTTTACTTGCATAGTTATATGAATGCAACACAAGGAGGATCTAGGGCTTATGACACATCACACAACACAACGGTCATTTGAAATACTCAGAGTGCAGAGCTCTACAGTCCACAAACCTGTACATTCTATGCATGGCCCACAGATTGTGGCAAGAGGTACCGAAATAACTCACTGGGATTCAGAGGTAAATTTTAGCCAGTGAGAAAGTAAAGGATGGTTTTGAACATAGTCAAATATGCATGCAAGATAATTACCTATTCTTCTGCAGAGCCATAGAGCTGAACATACAGGGGAAGGACCTCTTCAAGAAGTTTATCCAGCTCCTCTGGAGAGAAGATGGGGGCCTTTCACCTGCTTGGCCTGGCATGATTGCTCCCAGAGACAGCACACGCCAGCTGAAGTGGTGGAGGTGTTGATGGCAGCAGTGTCAGGAGGCAAGTGAGTTATTTTCCAAACCATGGCATACGCGTACGCCACATACAAGGTCATCACTGTCGATAGGCACAGCCATTGTGACACAACCATCACAGTCAACAACATTAGTCTATGGCTGTGTCTGCCGCAGTTGGAACCGCCCACCCCCGGTCAACATCAGCCAGGGGTGGGAGGATCTTAAAGTCCAATGGATGAGGTCAGACATCCACCATTTTGGCAGTTAAAACTACAGTTCTGGTGTCTGTTAAATGCATCACATTAATGTGCATCAAAATCTACACAGATGTAAAGCTTCCTTGATATGTAGAATCGCCTACACAAACAACAGTGTATTGTCTGGCTGGTCACAGATGCCATTCAACCGCAATGCTCTGTACCCCGCAGTTGACTGTATTTTTGGCAGTCAGAACATACTTTGAAATATCAAGGATCACAAGAGGAGCAGAGTGGTGTGTTATGTGCACAGATATGTTGTAGACACATGTCTGGACAATCATGTGGATCACAACTGGACTTTGAGCAGTAGACAGTTTTGATGTGTAATGGGTGTTATGTATTTGCAGTCAGTAATGTTTTTTCACATGACTTTGGTCTCCCTCATTAGATATGTTGGTCTGGACACAGTGACTAATGCTCCAACTCATTTTATTCCAGAGGTAACCTGGGAGAGGGAGGATGCGAGAGCCTCTAGTCTACCATCCATTTCCAGAACTTCATGGAAGAACATGGCATAATAAAGCAGTTCCCTCTGAATAGGCAAACAATCCAAGATCTATGTTGTTCATTGGAGCCAGATCTCAAGCCTCAAAACAATAATCCAACATGTATACCACCCATTGTGAGACTCATGGTAGTATTACACTTCCTGGACACAAGGTCATTTCAATATGCAGTGGCTATATCTGATGGTATGACACGGCCTATGTTCAGTGGTATTTTAAAAGACATGCAATCAGTAACGATGAAACACATTGACAGCTATATCAGGTTCCCCAGATGTGAAGATTTAGCCAATGTGAAGGTTGACTTCTATGGATTTGGTCATCACCCACATGTTGTTGGGGCCATTGATGGCAGCCATAATGCATTGGTGCCACCGCATGCCAGTGGACAAGTCTATCACAACAGGAAGCACTTCCATTCAATCAATGTGAAAGTTATCTGCTTGTCAGAGCTGTATATTTCAAACTTCTGTGTCTGGAGCCTTTAATTCCTTTGTTATGTGGAACAGCACCATACCACAGCTGATGTGACAAATGCAACCCGAGTGGGTCTGGTTTGTTGGTAAGTTACATCTGTTGTGATCATGTGTGTGCAATGTAAGGTACACCAATCAGGAAGTGTGTTAATTATTGTGACACCTATTTCTCATTACAAAATGGGAGTCTCAGCATATCCCAACCGTCCTTGGTTGTTAACACCTCTGAGGAATGCAACTATGCTGGGGGAAGTCCGATTCAATGAGGCCCATGGAAGAACACAGCAGCCAGTTGAGCAGGCTTTTGGGCTCCTGAATGCCAGATTTTCACTGACAGACAAGACTGGGGGTGCTCTCCTCTACTCCCCTGGCAAGATGTGTCAAATCAGTGTGGTTTGCTGCATGTTCCATAACATCGCCCTGAGAAGGCAAATCCCTTACATCCCTGAGGAGGAGGAGCCTGCAGTTCCGCCGGGTGAGAATCTGGAATTGCCAAATTAAGATGATAGTGGTGGAGAGGAAAGAGCTGACTTGCGACAAGATCTTATCAACAGCTTATTCTCATGAGTGTAAGTATGTCATGATATGTTATGACTTTGACTGTATAATCAACTCTTGTTGTGATGGTGTTAGGTATATACTTGTTGGAAAAGTTCGGAAGCTCTGGCAAGTACTGGCAAAGTGTGTCTGACGCGGAAATCTTTCTGGGAGATAGAAGGTTTATGTTCCTTTAATAGCAATCTTGCAATGGCGTTAGAGAAATTCCAGTGTTCTATCACCTGTTTGAAATCATGGTCACGTGCACATTTGAAGCTGTTTTTCAGGACTTTGACGCCCAAACTAAGTTTTGCACTGGACACCGTGCATTGCTCTTGGTTGGCAATGTATTGGCCCCTTGAAGATAATTTTGTATAGCAAAGTCCATAGCACTAGGTGGTGTATAATCATGCTATGCTTGGGCACATTAACATTAAATGGTGTTATTAGACACTGGAAGACCTCTAGAGGCAAGGCAGGAGAATGTGATCTCTGCCATTGGGGGATTCAAGATGTCCAGCAGATTTTATATACCTGCCCTTGTAGGAAAGTGGTAAAGGCAAGGAATAGTTTTATAAAACCTTTGTGTTTTAAGCATGATGTGTCATCTTTGGATACATTTGTGTGTAATTTACTGTATACATTCTTTAAATGATCTTATTTCTATACTAATTGAAGGCATCCACAGTGCTGATTTGATTTATGTCTTTTAACCTTTCTTCTTTTTTGTGATATTTTATGGTTTTATGTATTGTTGACCTCTGTCAAAGTCTAAATCAATTAATAAAAAAATGGTGCTGTTTGTGTCTGGTGAGGAAGCTTTTGACACAACCACATTTTGGAGATGTTGCTTTGTTTGTGTGGATTCATTACATGGACTACGTTCTCCAGAAGTTTGCTATGAGAATTGTGTCATATGTATGGTTTCATAACTATACTTCTTATTTTGGTGTTTGTACTGGTACCTTCACCATGACATTGTCATTGGGACATTTCTGAGTTGTGAAATTGGCAGGTATATGATGCTGTTCGGATATACAAAGTGGACATGGATTGTTCCTGGGTATGTAGGTCACAGACTTTGGGTGTACAAAACCTAGGCAAGACAGCTTGCACAGTGATAGGATGGAAGTTTCAAGGACTCCGTTGGACTTGATCTTTGTCGTGTGATAGCCCTGATGCATCATGTGTGGCAGCATGTGGTCAGAAAATATATTTTTCTTAGACCGAATTCATGTGAATTTCCTTCACATTGGCTAAACACTCTTTTTGTATGAACTATATGTAGTATATGTGGCTGTTGATGTGTTTCATCATTGTAGGCCAAAGTGTTTGTGGCACATCACTGACATTTGGTTGTGTTATACCACCAGATGCAGAAGCACTGGATTGTAATCATCCTGTGATCAGAAACTGTTTTACTGCCACCAAATCAAATCAAATCAAATCATAAATATTTATAAAGCGCACTACTCACCCGTGCGCGTCTCAAGGCGCTAGGGGGAAGGGGTTACTGCTGCTCGAAGAGCCAGGTCTTGAGTAGTCTCCGGAAAGCGGAGTGGTCCTGGGTGGTCCTGAGGATGGTGGGGAGGGAGTTCCATGACTTAGCCGCCAGGTAGGAGAAGGAGCTCCCACCCGCCGTGGTGCGGCGGATGCGAGGGACGGCGGCAAGAGCGAGGTTGGCGGTGCGAAGAGGACGGGTGGGAGTGTAGAAGCTGAGGCGGCGGTTGAGGAGTTCGGGTCCCTTGTTGTGGAGGGCTTTGTGTGCGTGGGTGAGGAGTCGGAAGGTGATCCTTTTGTTGACGGGAAGCCAGTGCAGGTGTCTCAGGTGGGCGGAGATGTGGCTGTTGCGGGGTATGATGAGGATGAGGCGGGCGGAGGCGTTTTGAATTCGTTGCAGACGTTTCTGGAGTTTAGCGGTGGTTCCTGCGTATAGTGTGTTGCCATAGTCCAGGCGGCTCGTGACGAGGGCGCGGGTCACGGTCTTTCTGGTGTCGGCGGGGATCCAACGGAAGATCTTTCGGAGCATGCGGTGGGTGAGGAAGCAGGAGGATGATACGGCGTTGACTTGTTTGGTCATGGTGAGAAGTGGGTCCAAGATGAAACCGAGGTTGCGTGCGTGGTCTGAGGGGGTCGGTGCGGTGCCAAGGGCCGTGGGACACCAGGAGTCGTCCCAGGCGGTCGGGGTGTTTCCGAGGATGAGGACTTCTGTTTTGTCTGAGTTCTCTTTGAGTCTTGCATTATATGATGTTGGATTCCTTTTGTGAGGTAGGCAATATGGCTCCAGCTGATGACATCAACCAATTTCATGTTTTCCTATTCTACAGGACAATGTCTGATACATCCCTTCCTTCCATGGTCTGGAGGTCTGCACCTGTATTTTTGATTGTTTACCCAGTATAATGCAATCATGTATGATTGGCTATTTTTCAGACATATTGACAGCCTATGAACTGAAAAACATAATAAAATGTCTTCTTTAAAAATACACTTGTATATATGTATTTGTGTTGAATGATGTACTCCTGAGCTGGGCACTGTGTACATTTAACATATTCCTGCTTCCACAAGTAGCTTGTTTTTTCATTGTATGCTTCACATGTTCTTACATATCTGTGTTGTTCAATGTGAAGTTGAAGACAGCAGACAGTGAGTTTGTGACTGGTGAATTGATTACAGTGCTAAGGGTGAAAACAAACTTGTGGCAAAACGTAACATAAATTAAAAGTGAAGGGGTCAGTCATGGTGAATGAAATCAAATGAGTAGATGCCATACCATCAGAAGTCCAAAGTCCAGAGTACTCCTCCCTTCAGAAATTGCATGGGGTTCAAGTCAGCCCACAGAGTAAATATGTGACACACAAAGGAGGACATAGAGGGTGAGGTTTCTTGTTGGCGGTGGTCGGTGCCTTGCCATTCGCACCTCCTGGTGTTTTACCTAGGCATCCGTGCTTGCGAGGGCATGGGGTTCAGATGCTGCAGAGGAGTCTGAGTTTGGTTTGTCCTCTGGAAGGGCCTCCCTTCCTGTATCTGCCACAGATGTACCTGGGCTTCATGTAGTGGCCCACAGGAAGGGGTAGATGTTGGGGGAGAAGCTCTGCTCAGAGTTGTATGGATGTCCCTCAACACCCATGTTGAAATTATCGTCCTCAAACCGGGTCCTGGACTCTCCGTGTCAGGATTGTTGTTTTGCACCTCAGGATCCAGGATGGGGAGGCACAAGATGTTAGCAACTGTGCTAGGTATACAGGTTGGGGGCAAGTTGTTTTCTGTGATGTTGAAGCACCTGAGGTGGGAGGTGTTGTTGTGGGGACATTGTGACTCACTGTTGCCATCTGACCAGGCTGCTCAGATGGGTCAAGTCCATCATCCACATGTCCAGGAGCATCGTCATCACTGAGGATTTCATTCAGAAGTCGGCTGGGTGTCTGACTGGTGGACAATGTCTGGCCAGGTGCTGTGCCAGCTCGACCTGCTGAGAAATTGAGTACATTGTTATTGACTGAAGTGTGGAATCTACGTCCAAAGGTTTCGTGCCACTGTAAGTAGAGACCTTGGGTGATCTTATGTGGTAGGCTTGGTGATTTTGCTATGTTACCATGGTATTGAAGTTTCTGACATGACATGTGTGAAGCATGCAGAAACTATTAGACTCAAGCAGCTTATTACATGTGCTGATCAGTTGCACTTTAGATGAAGGAATGAACATAATATCTTAGAAACAGTTAAGCCAACACAGTCGAGAGGAGACGTGTATTTGACCATTCAAAGGCCTAGTTGTGTGAGACACAAGCGAACACACAACTTTGTTGAATATGTAGCTGTTGCCATCATATGAGCAGTGCTGAGTCAATGTGTTAACTGCCACTCCCAATCTGATGAAGCAGCTTAATGGATCAGGAATACTTGATGTACAAACTTGGTAAGGTGTAATTTCTCTCCCTAAATAGTTTCATTTCGGGATACAAGTACAAGAGCAAGCTAGGCAGACAGACACATCTCTGAGCTGAGCATGATATGTAGATTGCTCACTTCCATGTGAGTCACCATCATTTCAAAGATGGCACACAGGTGTATTTGGGCAAGTGCAGAAAGGCCTGTTGGTTTGAGGTACAGAAGCAGGGCCTCCTGATAGTTGTAGTCATGTTACTTGCTGACTCCCAATAGTACCCAAATGCTAACCTCCCAGGGGAGGGTACATCATTTGAGAGATGGCACAAGGTTGTATTTGGACAAGTGCAAAAAGGCCTGTTGGTTTGAGGTACATTAACAGGGCTTCCTGGTAGTTGTACTCATGTCACTCTCTGTACTTCCTATTACTTGACAAATGTTTAGTCTTACATATCTTTTGCCACACGGCAGTTAGGCTGGGCCATACATTTACATGTTGTCAATTACCATGGGTCATGGGATGATTTTTTGATATTGAAACACTTACATACCCCATTCCAACATATGGCATATGACGGGGATCGACACGTGATGTTCTGTACAACAAAGTACATTGATAAGCTTACATCTCTGCAGCTCTGTGTATTGCATGTTTGGAAAGTAGATGAACAACACAGTAGCAAAAGGTGAGATGTGAGCATAATCAACACTGAAGGTTTGTGACAGTTTTTGTGCTGTAACTTACCAGACTCCACTCCCCCAGCTATTTCCGTCAAGCCCTCAGGATGCAGGATGGCCAAGACCTTTTCCTGCCAGGGAGAGAGTTGCAACGGGGCACTGGGAAGACCACCACCAGTGTTCAGGGACTCCATAAGGTGCCTTAATGCCAGGTAACGCACCATCCCCCTCAGGTCATCTCATCACTTCCTAATGCCTTCCTTTGTGCGTGGGGTTTTGCCATTCACTCTGTCAACTATCCTTTTCCACATTTCCATTTTCCTACTGAGAAAAGTATGCTTCACTTGTGCTACAATCAATTGTAGCTCTACTCTAATGCTTTCACCCACCATGACTCTCAACTCATCTTCAGAAAAACGTAGATTTTTGGGACGTGATTTGGATATAAATTAAAGTGGGTGACAGGGGCTTATTTCACAAAAAAAGCCATATAGGGAATTAATGGAAAAAAGTGTGCCAAAGGTGTTAAATGGGATGGTGAAAAAAGGGGTGCCTTATCTATTAATGATGTGAAAAATGGTGGGGTGTGGTCTCTTTCTTGCAGTGGAGAGGCAAAGGATCATGATCTGGGAAGGGGTGCGGTTTATAGTGAGATTTGCAGGTATGTCCACTGGGCTATTGTATCTTAGCTTTGTTGTTTATGAATCCATCCAATGGGTACTTGTCTGTTGCTTTGCTGAAAACATACTGTGGTGGCCGAGCACCATCAGCTGACCATGGCAAGGAGTCCATTACGTTGCCTTGTTTTTGTAATGGGCTCGACGGTTCCACGTAGTCATGGCAGCAATGGAGTGCACACACACAAGATTGCAGGCTGCTGTGCAGCTGACAGGCAGCCTTTTGTTTTGGGGAATGGCGGTTCAGGCTGCATATTTTGTAATAAGGGGGTCTGGAAACCACCAGCGCAACGGTCTTTTTGGGCCAGCCACCTTGGTAGTCTGGTAGTCCGACTGCCAAATTGTAATCAGGCCCTAGTCTGAGCCGTATTCACACTTGTAATGTCCTGAATATAGATAATACTAAGTTCTTAACATTGAGATGAATTGTACCATTCATGTAATAGGTACTCGGAAAGAAGTTAAATGTTTACTTTCAAAATATAGCATTTTTGCATTTTGTTCTGTAGTTAAAATAAATATGTACATTAATTTACATTAGTATTTAACATAAAAATATTTTTACTATTTTTAAGAGTTAAGTAAACTTTTTAACTTTTACCTATATTTTCCCATAGAGAGACTCAACAGGCGGGTGGAGATCTTCCAATGATGAAGTACTCTGCTTGTTTAGGAAGGAACTAGCATGTTCTTTGTCATGTGAAAAAGAACCCTTGGTTACACTCTCAATCAGTTCTAATGTGGGGCTGATGTCTTACCCTGAAATCAAATGCCTCAGATACAACACTCTCTTCAGCTGTATCTTGTACTTCTCCGTTTTTTAAGTGAGTCCAGTGCACTCCAACCTTTTCAATACTTACTTTACTTCCTCATCAAGGTCTTCCTTATGCTTTCCAAACATAATGATATCATGTGTGAAGAACAACACTTGTGTCATTCCTCCAGGGACTCTCCTCATTACTCTTTGAAGCATGCGTCAGTAGATACAGGTCCAAACGGCATCATGGCATCATGATAAAACTACATGGCCCTAAAGGCATAACAAACAATGTCAAACACATTGAGTCCATATGTAGTGAAAACTGATGACATGCTTAGGACAAACCCATACCACTGACCAATCTACCAACTACAGGCATACCTGAGGTCTCCACAACATTTTGAAATGGTTGTATACCTACCTAGATGTTCTTAATGAGATCACAGAGTTCAAACCACATTCTTGTCTTCCTACCACCATCTTCGGCTTCCAAAACCTCTGGCACCATTTGGAAGATTCTATCTTCTCCATCACTCCCTGTTGTAATAATCCTCCCAGTTCTTCCTTGATTGGTGCTATCATCAGATTTGGAACCCTGCTGACCTTTTGGACAGCAGGCTTTTTACCTGGTACACTTTTATTCTAAAAGTGTTTTAACAAGTCCAACTCATGATTTAAAACTCTCAGGAATGTCTTACCATGTCTTCTTCTTCCTTAAGTCCGGTCATTAATATTACCAGCTCAGGGGTGTTGGTTTTGAGCGTAATGCTTAAATCCTTCTGATGCGTGCACCTGAAAATATTCTCACCATATTGGGCAAAATAAGTTTTGCCTATCATCTTACTGCTCCTGAAATTTTACTTTATAACCACAATGGCATGGGCTAGCAAATCAATGTTTTATCACCATAAATTCTCTCCTAGTTTGTGTCTCCAATATATGGAGCCTGGATCAGTGAATACTTTAATCCCTGAACTGTGTATATCAATTTCACAAACTGGCACCACAACCTTGTCACAATTCAATTGTCCCTAGACTTCAATCACACTCAAGACAATCTTCTTCATCCTACTGCCACTTCTGCCCCCTACTGTATTTTGTAATTCCTACATAACTGTGCAAAACCGCCCTTCTTGCTGCTTTTCATGCACAGTATATGTATGGTAAAACAGTTTACATTATTGGATAAATAGCTTGTATTGCCACATGGAAAAACATATTCCCAAGCCCTCCTTGTTCAACGTAGCCTTCCTTGCATCACCCTCACACTCTGATTTACAGTTAACTCCATATCACTTCCTTCTTCAGTGATGGACAATTCATGGATTACTCTTTCGCTGTTACCAAAACGCTCACACATCTCTTTCATCCAGTCCATAGTCTACTCCATGCCTTCAACAATCACTACAGTATCATTGAGGCGCACATTCTTTAATAACAGCTTTCCTTGTATCATTCCATTGTTAGTACAGCTAACTTAATGTGCTATCAATGAATCCACAAGCTCAACTAGTTCAGAAGTGCACACGATGTTCATAAGAAATACCACAAAGTTTCCCACCCTTTCAGTTTTACCTGGCATCCTCGCAAAGAACTTGTGGCATTCTACACATTGATGAGTGAACCAAAGGGTCCCTGAATCATTTTATTGACATTTCATATACATCCTCCCTCTACCTTCCCATTCCCATTCGGTAACATATGCTATAATAAATATTTCTCCCCACAATGCCCAAATTACTTAGCAGTACACCGTGTTCTCTCCCAAGTTGCAATCAGATAAGAATAAAACGTGCATACGTGTATATGTGAATGCAGCACACGTTTGGACATATGTGGCAGTGTGAAAGTCTTTGCACTGTGCATGCTCGGCCACATTCATGGTCCTGACATTGATGCATTGTGAAAACAGCTCCCCACGCACGTTTTTTAAAGGTTTCTCACACCTGCGCCATTTTTCTTACCTGTGGAACTAAAAATGTCAGCCAAAGTACAACTTGGTTGCCTTTACCATTTGGTGAGCTTGACTTTAGTAACTTCACTTGTTTCACGGTATTCATGAGGCATTACAAAATGGGTTGACAACGGTTGCTGACAGCCTGCTTCTACCCAGGCCACTGTGTTTGGGTCCCTCCAAGGTTTTCCAAAACATATCACATATCCAGGTCAAAGGGAATAGAAGAATTTATTTGAAGTAGAGCATGACAGCCAAGATAGCGAAGGTAAAGGAGTCAGTCTGAAACTAACTGCGAGGAAATCTGAATTCATCCCACTGCCCCGTGTGCAAACTTTTCATAGATTACACGAGAACCATATTCTTCCACAGAGGAAAACAAATGATTCTTTTCCAGGAGCATGACTCAGTGCAGGCACAATTCAGCTAAGTGAACACTCTTGTTCTTTATCAGGCCTCTGTGATCTTCCTGAGCAGTTACTAGAGATGAAGGTTTTGAGATATGTGGGTTGACTCGGATAGGGTTCAGCTGCCTCATTTACAGTGTGGTTGTTGAAGATTATCAGATATATTTTCTTCAGTGTCAGGCTGTTAGAAACTTCCAGAGTTGTAACGAAACTTGAGGGGGACCCCCTGCAAAGTACATGGAGGCCCCCCTCCAACTCACTCAGGAGCTCTTAGGCCATGGTACCGTCCTGAAGGGGCCCTCTGGAGATCGCTTCCCCACCCCCACACACACACACACAGCGGGGGCCTTTGTTACACCACTGACAATTGGGGGTAGAACGTTGTCAATTAATCAGAAAAAAACAGAAATAAAAAATTGTAATGTATGAGGGCCAGGTTGTACAATCTATTATTGGACTTCCTTTAATTATCATCATGTGAGCTCCCAAAATTAAAAATTTCTAATATTTGCTATTCATTACCTGCTAAATAAGAAGAAGTTCCACCCTGTCATGCTATTAATGATTGATCATTAAAATCCTTCATTTAGAGATTGTCAGGGTGGGGGGCGGGTAACCAATTGTAGTAAATTTGTGAAAGTAGTTTTATGGGCATCTAACACTATTTCTGTATTTAGAAAAAAGTGGCACTCCAGCACCAAGTAATGCAGTCATACCACTGCCTGCAGCAGAAATCTGCCCATTAACACACCATTTAAAGTTGGTGCTAATTCCACATCTTTACTTGTGGAAAAACTTGCATAATTTTTTTTTTTTGTATTTTATTCTCTCTTTCATTTTAAAGTCAGTGTAATATCATGATTGCTGATGGCGGTAATGCACACACTAAAATCTGGACATTAGGCCAAAGGACTAACATACTCTAAACGAGGGCTAAAACCGGCTAGAAATCAAATAGAATATACCGCTTTAAAGGACACTGGCTCTTTGACCTTCAGTGACCCAACTATTGGCTACCCAACCACTGGCTGTTGTATTGTATTGTATTCTAGTGTTGTATGCTTACTGTCCCTATAGCTGGCACTGAAGCGCTTACCCGCGCAGCAAGCTACACCACGTATGCTGTGTGGTTGGAAGAGTATTGTGGGTTTTTTTTAAGTGCGTGCAGAGGAAATCTTTGTAATGCTATGATAACTGCCTCTTCTGCAGTAACAATCTGATTACTGGTTGGATCTGAATGAGCATCCCCCCTTCCCCGCCCCCACCGTGTGAACACTCGCTTTCAGCAAATTCCTTAATGAAATTTATCATCTGAAGATTTAGAAGCAAGATCAATTGCAGTCTAACATTGACGTAAAGCCTTTAATATGTGTTAGCTCTAGTCATTAGCCTGGTCGTGTCATTTACACTTGGAAGCTGCAGAGTCTTATTAGAGGGTTATTAGCTATCAGATAAATCATTCGTTTTCTTAAAGGCAATTGCATTTCTTCAGTCCTCAATATTATACGCACTCGCACCCATGCAGAAGTATGGTCATTTAAATGTTATTTTCTAGTTCCTGGTGGGGGAATGCTTCTGTTCCCTTGACAGAAAATATGTCAATCAGTAGATTGAGCGCCTTCTGCAGATATATTTGTTTGAAAATCACAGGTCGATGTCTGGGCAGAGAAAACCGAGACTTCCAGACTTCCATATTTTAGTTAGGAAATAAAACCTGTACAGTGCAACATAGCAGTTTATTTGACACTGGTTTCTCTGTGGCTTTTTGTGATTCAGAAAAATAGGATGAACAAGCTCTTTGTTTTACAGAAGGTGAAAACTTGTGAAATGTTTACATCTATTATGTGATCAGTCTAAAACAATGTTTATATAGGGTTGGATGGACTTCACATAACTTGCTCTTGTGTAATTGCACAACATTTTTGGGGAAATTACGCGAAAAGACTTATAATTATGCAACATGCAATTCCAGAATTTAGCGCTATAATTGAAAGAGCTAAATGGTACAAATTTTGCATTTCACGCAAAAAGTGAGACTACTGCAGTGAACAACAGCTGGATGTTTTGTTCTTCCTGCTCTCCTTCGCTATACTCGTGTCACAAACGGTTGTGTCATTTTGCGAACTGGCATAATTTTGTGAATTATGCATTACAGGTATAATGAGAAATGTATGCATTAAGACAACCTAATTCAAATCCTGCCTATGTCTACTTTCATAGGGGATAGAGTTGCATGTAAGGTGGTTGAAAACGCGCAATGAAACAAGGATGTTAGCCATTACTTGAGAGATGCATGCATACAGCGCAATAACAGAAAAAGACCAGAGTGGCCATCTAGACCTGGAGGTCTTTAATCATTCATTCCCGAAGTTTTTCCCCTTCTTCTGCCCTTTGTCAGGAGTGTCTTTTCACCAACCTCATTGGAAGAATGCAAAACCAACCTCAAAAATATAATATGTTGCAAAATTATATTACAGTTGACCTGTTTGGCATCAGAGGAAGTGACATCATAGTAGAACCTTACAATTGCACCACATTTCTATTTTGCAAATACCGTTAGCACATATTATTCAGTGTCAGCATTTTAGGCCAAGTGAAGCTAACATATGCGTGCTTGCAGCGCAATGCACCCGAATTCTGCAACCTATATCAGTGTGCATCTTGAGAAGGACTAAATAGGTGAGTGGAAGGCTTGCAATAATCTCAGGCGCTGACAATTACTCTGGGTCACATTCGAGTACATCATTTTGTTTCAGTATACTACAGCAAACAGGGGTCAATCACCTGCAAACCAATCTTGCCCAGCACATGACATCTGCATGGGAACACAAGCAACCACATACTGCATTCTGCCATATTGTGTCTCATCAGCAATGTGTAGTTATAGATCAATTGCACAGTGAGCTGCGCAGCCTACTTCTAGGCATACTTTGTGAAAAAAACGTGGTGGGCACATTTCATAAATTCATCTAAGCCACTTATAGTTACTTTTGCTGTATTTCACCTAATTGGTTTTTACTTCACTGCACCACCACATCGACCAACTATGTGCAATACAGCTTTGGTTCAGCTTTAGTAGTTTCTTCCATCCCCACTCCACACAGAAACAGAGCAACATTAGCAGATTTCAAACCTTGGTGGACCCAATCAGTGATGTGTAGCCTAAGTCCAAAGCACAGGACGCTATACGATGACTGTGTGAGCCTACTAGTCACACTACACTGTCTCAATGAAGAAAAAAAAAAAAAAAACATATACAACTAAATACGCAGTCTGCCCTCCAGTGGTGAAAACGAACAATGAAGAAAACTGATCAAGGGCTCCTTGTGTTTCAGTTTAATTGAGACATTGCCTAGTAGTTAATGCTGTACTGTTCCTATAGGAGACGCACCATGGCAAGTTTGGTCCCTTTCTGTAGTGGCTAAAGTCCGTTCCTCCCATTAGTGGTTTTTGCTATGCTAGCAGGTGTTGTTATGTGGATGATTTTGACAAAGGTGAAGTCGTTTCCATAGGGTTTGTGTCCATTTACACTTTGATAGGATGGTGCGCATCTTTCGTATCTAGGAACTGATAAGAGCCATTGTTTAACTACAATCTGTGAAAGAAGACATGCCTAGAATGAGGGGTCAGGAATACCACAAGTGAACTGCATGAACAACTGTTACGGTAAATCTTCAGAGGAAGAACAATATTGTTACATCTGTGCCGAAACCTGTGGCAGTGTCGAGAGTTTGAGCATCATCTTGCTCAAAGCAGCACTTAGTGTGTGGTAAAACAATTGTGCCTCCCTGACCTCACTGAAGTCTCTGCTCTTGCGGTCAAAAACAGATGCTCTGAGTTTCAGTAAAGGTGTAAGGCTCTACTTTATAATCTGCTCTTTCCAAAAATGAAAAAAAGATGTTGACTCTTTTACTGTCATTTCCTGTATGAATCATATAAAAGAAGGCATTTCTAAGTGCTAGATGCATCCCAACATATTCATTCACTTGTGTATCATGTTATTCACCCACTTCCTACTATTTTTGTCCCATACATTTTCTTTTATCAGTTCAGACATCTGCTGAATGTCCTTATGGATGCTCTTGCTTGGCTCATCCTCTTCTCTGAAGTCAGGGGGACTTCGGGACCTTGCTAATAACTTCAATATTAATGTACATCACCAATCAAAAGGCACTCAATTGCTAATGATGTTTTTTCTCCTTTGTGATGGTTTTCTTCTATCTGGCACACTCTTAGAGGTAAAATGATAAATATTGTACCAATTCTAATTAAAGAAACCAAGATGACCACGAGAAATTGCTTCAAAACATCAAGGAGATGGAATAAAATATTAAAACCTATACTCAAAGCGAACCTTTAAGAGAAAATGAGAAACGAAATGGAGTCTTGATTAAATCGACATAAGGAGGAAACTAAACAAACGAAAAATAATAAAATTCCTGAAAAATGAAGGCCGTTCTTCTGAAGTAACAATTTTTAAATTTGCCAAAAGGTTTGATACCTTAAAGAAGAAGCACACATTAGAGAAAACAATGATGGGGACTTCATTTTTAGAGGAAACAAGTGAATCAAATACTGATTGGAGTAATGAAAAAGGAACATCTAACTCACATGAAACACCAACACAGCCGAATCATTTTTTAGCAGAAATGCCAGTAATGTATTTAGACAAGAAACCCTGATGAAAGGGTCAAGGCCCTGGAAAACCAAGAGGTTGAGGAAAACAAGGAAAAGCCACAGAAATAAGAAAATATCCTTTATACAACACGAAGAAATAGAAGAAGGGGTGACACTTGAAGAAAAACTAATTGCAAATAAATCTACCACAACACAAGCTAACACATGACGAATAATCAACGCTAAGCAAAAAAAAATCTTTCTGCACAGGGATACATTTTGAATTTGTTGAAACACAAATAAATGCATGCAAATCTGTGAGGAAAGTGAAGTTGCTGTATGCAACAAACAAGAGCAAGGATGAAAAAAGTGTTATCAACAGGCATACAACAACATATTGCAGGCACTGTCATTGTGAAATCTGGATACAATGCATGTAGCTATAAATAGCACGACATTGGAGACTTTTTGGTTTAATGATAAAGCCTGTTATGCTGGTTGTAATGCAGATTGACAAAACTCAATAAAGATTTTAAAAATATATATATATATGTCAGGCTCTGATCTTATTATTAATCAAATACTAGGTTTGATGAATTTTTATGAATTATCAGATAATATGATTCAAACCATAGTAACTGAAAGTCAAATCCTACAAGAAGTAGACACTGAGGACAGTGTTTTGAAAGAAAAATCAAAATGTTGTCCTATTCTATCACTTGGGAATAAATTGGATATTTTTTATGAATTAGTAAATCAAGACAGTGAAAAATAAACAAGGGCAGAAATCAAGGAAGAAAAGAAAATCGCATTGGTAAAGAAAGGGAAGCCATGAAAACATTACGAAATAGTAGAAAAATAGTCCTCAAACCAGCCAACAAAGGTTGAAATAATGTCATAATTTATAAAGACCAGTACATTAAAAAGGCAGGTCGACAACTCGCTAACACAACAAACTAGGAATATTAGATGAAACTTCCATGAGCAATGTCATATAAACCTATGCAAATGTTTTGGAAAATTAGCACACAAAATTGCTAATCAATGAATATGAATATAGATTCTTGTGCTTAGATAATCCAACAATACCTTCCATATATTTCTTTCCTAAAATTCATAAACATTTAATCACTGCAGCAGGAAGATCAATAGTGGCAGCACGCACTTTTGAGAAAAATTCTAGATGTATTGACTATTTGAAAAGGGGTACATAAGAGTAGGTAGGAACAACAATGAGCTCTCTTTACTGATGCCCAATCCTCTATTTGAGGTTCAGCCATCAAGAGCCCTTGCTTGAGTTTCTGGTTTTAGAACCCCACATCGTGATGTGAGTCTGCTATGATGACACCACACATCTTCCTCTTAAAACAAGAAACTTGAATTACCAGCAACAAACTATGTGCACAATAAATAAGTATAAACATATCAACAATGACACATAGGGCCAGATGTAGCAAAGGGTTTTTCCCATTCTGTGTCAATGGGAAAATGTGTTCGTACATATGGCACATAGGCGGTCATTCTGACCCTGGCGGTCCGAGACCGCCAGGGCAAAAAAGACCAAAGCACTGCCAACAGGCTGGCGGTGCTTTTTTCTGTATTCTGACCGTGGCGGTATAGCTGCGGTCGCACCGCCGGAGCCGGCGGTTTACCGCCGTTTATGCCCCGGCGGTGATAATCCGCCAGGGCAGCGCTGCAAGCAGCGCTGCCCTGGGGATTATGACCCCCTTACCGCCAGCCTGTTTCTGGCGGATTTCACCGCCAGGAAGAGGCTGGCGGTAAGGGGTGTCCAGGGGCCCCCTAACAGGGCCCCGGCCAGCTTTTCACTGTCTGCCTAGCAACTGCACCCGTCGCACGGCCGCAACACCGCCGGCTCCATTCCTGTGTTGCGGCCTCATTCCCGCTGGGCCGGCGGGCGCAAACTTGGTTTGCGCCCGCCGGCCCAGCAGGAATGTCGGAATGGGGGCCGCGGGAGTGTGGCTGCATTGGCGGCCGCATGGCGGTTTCCGTCTGGCGGGCGGCGGTAGCCGCCCGCCAAGGTCGGAATGACCCTCATAGTCCTTTAAATATCTGGATCCTTTTGGAATCATTTTCTGAAGAACAACAGATGCTGTGGTAGGTGCATCCCCTGCCTTCTTAAAATACACAGGAGGAAAACTTCGATCCTGGACAGGAACAAAGTAATTAAGATTCATAGTAGAATCCGGTCTATTCAGCTTGGTAACCACCCTGCTCAGACTTCAAATATTATCATCATCTATTTCTATAGCATTATTACAATTCTTTAGGAGCCTTTAAGGCTACTAAAGAACCATGGTTTCGCACTACCCGGGGCCCGTATCTTGACCCAGCCACCTACCTCCACAAAGACCTTGCAAACAGCATGCCTTTTATCAAAGTTAATTTTCTTCTTACACATTTTATTCATCTCATGTTTCCTGCAATCATCTTCAACAAACACCTGCAACCAACCATCACCAAAAGTCAACAATACAGGTAGCAATCTTGAATTGGGTTTTCTTCCTCTGAAAATCTCAGAAGGTCAGCCTGTTGTGGCATTTTGTGCCAATCTGTATGCCACGATACCCGAGTTTTTTTCCAATCCAGACCTCCAAATCCTCCCTTTATAGTTCTATTAAATCTCCCTAACAAACCATTTGTCTGTGGATGATACAGAGAAGATCTTCTATGGGTGATGCTATAAGACTTGAGAAAATTCTCCATTTCATGGGAGCAAAATTTGCAAACCATCATCTGTTAAAATACATTTTAGCTCACCATCTCTCCAAAACAAAGTCTTCACAAAACGTATAACCCCTTCGCTGCCAGGCCTTTTCCCCCTCCTGTGCCGAGCCTTTTTTTGGCAATTTGGGGCAATTCAGGCTTAGGCCGTCATCACTTTTTGTTCACATAAGCTACCCATGCCAAATTTGCGTCCTTTTTTTCCAACATCCAAGGGATTGTAGAGGTACCCAGACTTTGTGGGTTCCCCAGAAGGAGGCCAAGAAATTAACCAAAATACTGTGAAAATTTCGTTTTTTAAAAAAAAAATGGGAAAAAGGGGCTGCAGAAGAAGGCTTGTGTTTTTTTTCCTGAAAATGGCATCAACAAAGGGTTTGTGGTGCTAAAATCACCAGCTTCCCAGCTTTCAGGAACCAGCAGACTTGAATCAGAAAACCCAATTTTTCAACCCAATTTTGGCATTTTACTGGGACATACCCCATTTTTACGATTTTTTGTGCTTTCAGCCTCCTTCCAGTCAGTGACAGAAATGGGTGTAAAACCAATGCTGGATCCCAGAAACCAAAACATTTCTGAAAAAGAGACAAAATTCTGAATTCAGCAAGGGGTAATTTGTGTAGATCCTACAAGGGTTTCCTACAGAAAATACCAACTGAAAAAAATATATATTGAAATTGAGGTGAAAAAAACTGCAATTTTTCTCTCCGTTTTACTCTGTAACTTTTTCCTGCAATGTCAGATTTTTTAAAGCAATATACCGTTATGTCTGCTGGACTCTTCTGGTTGCGGGGATATATAGGACTTGTAGGTTCATCAAGAACTCTAGGTACCCAGAGCCAATAAATGAGCTGCACCCTGCAGTGGGTTTTCCTTCTATACCGGGCATACAGCAATTCATTTGCTGAAATATAAAGAGTAAAAAAATAGCTATCAAGAAAACCGTTGTATTTCCAAAATGGGCACAAGATAAGGTGTTGAGGAGCAGTGGTTAGTTGCACATCTATGAATTGCGGGGTGCCCATACTAGCATGTGAGTTACAGGGCATTTCTCAAATAGACGTCTATTTTACACACTCTCTTATATTTGGAAGGAAAAAATGTAGAGAAAGACAAGGGGCAATAACACTTGTTTTGCTGTTCTATGTTCTCCCAAGTCTCCCGATAAAAATGGTACATCACTTTGTGTGGGTAGGCCTAGCGCCCGCGACAGGAAATGCCCCAAAACACAACGTGGACACATCCCATTTTTTCACAGAAAACAGAGGTGTTTTTTGCAAAGTGCCTACCTGTAGATTTTGGCCTCTAGCTCAGCTGGCACCTAGGGAAACCTAACAAACCTGTGCATTTTTTTAAACTAGAGACCTAGGGGAATCCAAAATGAGGTGACTTGTGGGGCTCTGACCAGGTTCTGTTACCCAGAATCCTTTGCAAACCTCAAAATTTGGCTAAAAAAACACATTTGCCTCACATTTCGGTGACAGAAAGTTCTGGAATCTGAGAGGAGCCACAAATTTCCTTTTACCCAGCGTTCCCCCAAGTCTCCTGATAGAAATGATACCTCACTTGTGTGGGTAGGCCTAGCGCCCGCGACAGGAAATGCCCCAAAGCACAACGTGGACACATCCCATTTTTTGACAGAAAACAGAGGTGTTTTTTGCAAAGTGCCTACCTGTAGATTTTGGCCTCTAGCTCAGTCGCCACCTAGGGAAACCTACCAAACCTGTGCATTTGTGTAAACTAGAGACCTGGGGGAATCCAAGATGGGGTGACTTGTGGGGCTCTGACCAGGTTCTGTTACCCAGGATCCTTTGCAAACCTCAAAATTTGGCTAAAAAAACACATTTTCCTCACATTTCGGTGACAGAAAGTTCTGGAATCTGAGAGAAGCCACAAATTTCCTTCCACCCAGCGTTCCCTCAAGTCTACTGATAAAAATGATACCTCACTTGTGTGGGTAGGCCTAGCGCCCGCAACAGGAAATGCCCCAGAACACAACGGACACATCCCATTTTTTCACAGAAAACAGAGGTGTTTTTTGCAAAGTGCCTACCTGTAGATTTTGGCCTCTAGCTCAGCCGGCACCTAGGGAAACCTACCAAACCTGTGCATTTTTTAAAACTAGAGACCTAGGGGAATCCAAGATGGGGTGACTTGTGGGGCTCTGACCAGGTTCTGTTACCCAGAATCCTTTGCAAACCTCAAAATTTGGCTAAAAACACACATTTTCCTCACATTTCGGTGACAGAACGTTCTGGAATCTGAGAGGAGCCACAAATTTCCTTCCACCCAGCATTCCCCCAAGTCTCCTGAAAAAAATGATACCTCACGTGTGTGGGTAGGCGTAGCTCCCGCGACAGGAAATGCCCCAAAACACAACATGGACACATCCCATTTTTTCAAAGAAAACAGAGGTGTTTTTTGCAAAGTGCCTACCTGTAGATTTTGGCCTGTAGCTCAGCCGGCACCTAGGGAAACCTACCAAACCTGGGCATTTTTTAAAACTAGAGACCTAGGGGAATCCAAGAAGGGGTGACTTGTGGGGCTCTGACCAGGTTCTGTTACCCAGAATCCTTTACAAACCTCAAAATGTAGCTAAAAAAACACATTTTCCTCTCATTTCGGTGACAGAAAGTTCTGGAATCTGAGAAGAGTCACAAATGTCCTTCCATCCAGCGTTCCCCTAAGTCTCCCGATAAAAATGGTACCTCACTTGTGTGGGTGGGCCTAGCGCCCACGAAAAGAAATGGGCAAAAACACAACGTGGACACATCAAATTTTTTCACAGAAAACAGAGGTGTTTTTTGCAAAGTGCCTACCTGTGGATTTTGGCCTCTAGCTCAGCCGGCCCCAGGGGGGGCAGAAATGGCCTAAAATAAATACCCCCCCATCACCGCGGGGAGCGACTCTTGCCTACGGGGTCGCTCCCCTTGTGTGACGGCGCAAAAAATAAGAGCCTGGTGCCTAGTGGTTTCTGCCCCCCTTGGGGGCAGATTGACCTAAAATCGGCCGATTTGCCCCCAAGGGGGGCAGAAATGGTCTAAATACAATTTGCCCCTCGAGGGGAGCGACCCTTGCCTAAGGGGTCGCTCCCAATCTCTAAAAAAACAAACAACCGAAAACACCCCAAAAATGTTTGCCCTGGCGCCTAGAGGTTTCTGCCCCCGGGGGCACATTGCCTAGTAACAATAGGCCGATCTACCCACGGGGGGGCAGAAATGGCCTATAATAAATTTGCTCCCCCCCCCGGGGAGCGACCCTTGCCTACGGGGTCGCTCCCATGCGTGACGGCGAAAAAAAAAAGATCCCTGGTGCCTAGTGGTTTCTGCCCCCAAAGCAGGCAGATTGACCTAAAATCGGCCGATCTGCCCCCAAAGCGGGCAGAAATGGTCTAAATACAATTTGCCCCTCCAGGGGAGCGACCCTTGCCTAAGGGGTCGCTCCCAATCTCTAAAAAAAGAAACAAACAAAAACAAAAACACAAAAAAAAATTAGCCCTGGCGCCTAGAGGTTTCTGCCCCCCGGGGGCAGATCGCCTAATAACAATAGGCCGATCTGCCCCCGGGGGGGCAGAAATGGCCTATAATAAATTTGCCCCCCCCACGGGGAGCGACCCTTGCCTAAGGGGGCGCTCCCATGCATGACGGCGCAAAAAAAAGATCCCTGGTGCCTAGTGGTTTTTGCCCCCAAAGCGGGCAGATTGACCTAAAATCGGCCGATCTGCCCCCAAAGCGGGCAGAAATGGCCGAAATACAATTTTCCCCTCCAGGGGAACTACCCTTGCCTAAGGGGTTGCTCTCCATCTCTAAAAAAACAAACAAACAAAAAAAAAAAAAAAAATTTTTTGCCCTGGCGTCTAGAGGCGGCCTAATAACAATAGGCCGATCTGCCCCCAGGGGGGGCAGAAATGTCCTAAAATAAATTTGCCCCCCCAGCCCCTGGGGAGCGACCCTTGCCTACGGGGTCGCTCCCCTTGCGTGACGGCGCAAAAAAAAAAGATCCCTGGTGCCTAGTGGTTTCTGCCCCCCTTGAGGCAGATTGACCTAAAATCGGCCGATCTGCCCCCAAGGCGGGCAGAAATGGCCTAAATACAATTCCCCCCCCCCCCAGGGGAGCGACCCTTGCCTAAGGGGTCGCTCCCCATCTCTAAAAAAACAAACAAACATAAAAAAAACACAAAACAAAAAATTAGCCCTGGCGCCTAGAGGTTTCTGCCCCCCTCGGGGGAAGATCGGCCTAATAACAATAGGTCGATCTGCCCCCAGGGGGTGCAGAAATGGCCTAAAATAAATTTGCCTTCCCACCCCCCCCCCCCCGGGGAGCGACCCTTGCCTACAGGGTCGCTCCCCTTGCGTGACGGCGCAAAAAAAAAGATCCCTGGTGCCTAGTGGTTTCTGCCCCCCTGGGGGGCAGATTGACCTAAAATCGGCCGATCTGCCCCCAAAGCGGGCAGAAATGGCCTAAATACAATTTTCCCCTCCAGGGGAGCGACCCTTGCCTAAGGGGTCGCTCCCCATCTGTAAAACAAAAAAACAAAACAAAACAAAAACAAAAAAATTATCCCTGGTGCCTAGAGGTTTCTGCCCCCATCGGCCTAATAATGACCGCCCGGGAGCGACTCTTGCCCAAGGGGTCGCTCCTTCATGCCAGTTTCCTTTTTGAAATAAAATCCCTGGTGTCTAGTGGGCGTTTTGACAGCCGGATTGCTTTCAATCCGCCTGCCAAAACGCAAGGAGAGACTTCAAAGGGAAGGAAACAACTTTCCTTCCCTTTGAAGCCTCTCTCGGCCTCCCCCACGTGATCGGAAGAGAAATGCAAAGCATTTCTCTTCCGATGGGAGGAGGCCCGGTGACAAATAGCGCGCCACCGGGTGGTGGGGGGGTTGGAGGAGGAAGGGGAAGGGCTTCCCTTTCCATCTCTGCCTTGGGGGGGTGGGGGGAACACCACAGGGGGAGCGCTAGCGCTCCCTCTGGGCTGTGTGCCCAGGACGTAATGGTTACGTCCTGGGCACAGCAGCACTGTGCCTCAGAACGTAACCATTACGTCCTGGGCACAGAAGGGGATAACAGCACCTGTACATGTGTCTGAAACGCAAGGTATCTCTGGCAACCTAGAAAACAAGCCAATAACCACATATAAGTATGGCACAGAGTTTTTCCCCTCTCAAAGAACCACAGCAATCTCCTGCCTCTGCCCATCAGAAAACTTCCTACAAGCCGTAGGAATCCATCTTGTTTTTTAGGTCTTTACCACTTTCCTTGGATTCAAAACATTAATGTTTCTTTCTCTCGATCTCCAAATCAAATACAGGCCACCAAACAAATGTCATAGATCCTGGCCTTAGTCTTTACCATGACTAAGTGACCTTCATGAGCAATGTTTCACTCAAACTCAAAGGAGTAACCAACCCAAAAACTAATAACAAATTATAGGATGAAGAACACATAACAGCAGTGCAAAACAAAGGTCTAACTATTGCCAAACATTATATGAAGTATCACTCACAAGAATAGCAATTCATTACTTTATGGCATCGATCTGATCTTGAAAAATGAAAACTAAGGTGATAGAACACGCCAACTTTGATAACCAGAGACAAAATACATCATAACATTGCAAATTAGTATTCCCTATGGATATAGTAATGAAGAAACCTCACAAATATTAGACACAATCTAAGAGAGCACTAACAAGAAAGAAATATCAAAATCAAATTTATGCCACTCAAGCCCTTGCTGCGGATTTACTGTATGTATGTCTGTGGCACGCCTGGTACATGATGGCTAAGTGCCCGATTTAGATCTTGGCAGAGGGACTACTCTGTCACAAACGTGACAGATATCATGTCTGCCTTATTACAATCTCCATAGGGTATCTTGGGATCGTAATAAGGCGGACGGGATATTCATCACGTTTGTGACAGAGTATTCCCCTCGGACAGCATTTAAATCAGACCCTAAACCATTTCACATTTCTTTAAGTATAAGATGGTACAGAAATGTAGACATCAATGATACAGATATTATGATGGTAAGAAGAAACACGTGACCAAATGTTGATTTAAGGCCCTACCAATATCAGAATGCTGTGATCTGACAAGAAGGCTCTGTGACCAGTTACAGGAAATAATAGGGTAAAAGAAATTAAATAAGGCACCGCCATTAGCAGCTTTCTCTATATAATAAATATTCACAATATCAAGAAAGTCATGCAGTGGGCTAAGAGTATAGACGTCATGCAATAGAAACTGATAGTGGCACAAGAGGAACTATTAAGGCCATAATGCACCTGGGTAATTAAATACGTGTTTCCACTAATGGAATTAGTTATATGAAAGCTCGGAAGCATACATTTATTAATGTGCTTGTGCAATATGAAATTATAAGAACAATGTCTTAAAATGACCTTACAAAATAGGACAAATGATGAACTATCGAACGTATTGCTTTTTCTCCATCGTTTCTGTCCCAGAATGACACTTAGAGGCAGGAAGGGAAGAGGATATGCATGAACATGATAGAAAAACTGACCAATCATGACCAAGACGTTGAGAAGTCTAAATACATCAGCATTTTTCTAGCTTCTGTATTATTATTAGTATCATTAAAGAAAATTACTGTCAACATGGAGCTAGCTGCAGGTCCTGACTTCTGTGGGCAGAGCAACAGGGTGATGCGGCAAAGGATTGGTGTACTTGAATGAGAGTAACTCAAATTTAGCCTTCACGTGTAAAATACATGACTCAGAAATAGATCTTCTTGACCCATATTTAGATGATATCGATGGTAGACTAGAAACTAGACTACATTGTAAAGAGAGAACATATTAGTGTTTTACACACCACTGTCCAACACCTGACAAAACAAAAATGGAGAATACCCTCTGTGGAATTGACAAAGGCTAAAGGAAACAGAAGCACAGAAGTTGAGTATAGAAAGAGGAACAAGTTGTCATTGGGACGATTTAGAGAGAGGGTACCCCCACAAGCTCTTGAAACAAGCAACTCATAAAGTAAAAGACAACAAAAGAGATACATTACTATTTAGTCAAGCTAAACAGAAAGAACAGACAGTGTATGATTCATTATAACATTCAATAATTCATCTGCCCACATACTTAGGATTATGACTCTGCATTGGAGCATCCTCAAAGGGAACAATGTAATGAGCCCTAGGTAAAAAAAAAGACATTTGTATCTTTGATATTTCTGAGCCCAATGGGTTTGGATGCAATGTAGAGGCGGGGTTGCATTGAGGAGGGAGAAGTGGTAGGCTATCTGTGGGGCTCTTGAAGGCTGACTATGGAGCAGGATTTGCATGCACACCTGTGTTCACTCACCCATCTGCACAATTGACATCTCTTAGTCAGTGAGCTGGAGACCTAGTCTGAATGCTGAATTTTTACTAATAATTGTTCATATATTTTGGATTATGAATCTGCATAGAATTTGACTAATATAGAAGAGAATGTGCAACAAGGAAAATGTGCCCAATTGAGTGGCTGTCATTAATCATGAAGTGTCTTTATCAAAGGCCTATTAACATTAGTTGAAGTATTTACACTAAGAAAATGTAGCGGTATGATGTGTTAATGAATTTGCATTATGTATTTGCTTTATTAATTGTTGGCCTTAAGTTAGCGAGAGTATCGAGTCTGCACGGCCTCATATTAAGCTGCACTGTTCAAATAAAAGTTGTGCAAAACATATGTTTAGAGAAATCAATTAATGTATTGTTTTCACTGAGTTGACCAAATGTTAGCAGATGTCTTTAACTTTCTCATGAGAACTGCTTCCAAGAAGATCTTGTACTTGTTATTGCTAGAATGTATAGTTTGATGCGTGAGACAATGGATGCACTGATTGGGGTACAGATGGATACAAAAATGTTACCTGACAAGCCTGACAGTGGGAATAGGAGAAGAGGAGCCAATCATCGACATGTGAAAGACAGTTTAGTTATATCTTAGATTTAGAAATAAATCCTTATTGTACTAAAGTAAACGTATGATTCTTTGACCAATGGCAACGTGGGAAGTTCTTTAGACAATTGTAACTTAGCCCGACTACACAGAGGAGAGGTATGCTCATTCTGTTCTGTCTGAGGAGCTGAGCAGTTCCTGATGACTTAATTTCTATCTTTAACTTTATTGCTTAAAATTTTGATGCTGAATGCTGATCCCTAGATATTGCTTTCTTAAAGGTTTGGATAGATTAGAGTCCCTGTATCTGAAACATTCCCTTTCACTGTCCGTTGCTGATGCTAATCGAACAGATGTCCAACTGACAAAGATAATCGTAGTTTGCTGATCCATATGAGGAGAGGTTTAACGAAATGCTATTGTTCTTTTTGTAATTTTGTCTATTGTTTCTAGGTACCAACGGCTATTTTGATAGAGCCATAGCTAGATGTTTTCCAAATTTATGTTGACAAAACTGTTACGCATGAAGTCCAAACATGCTATTCTAATCAGAAGGTTAGTAAGGGAAGTCCTGATATGTTAACAGGTTTCTATTAATAATAATTGATGTAGCTCAGTTGCTAAACCTAGATGTATGTTATGTCTATTGCGCAGTTATTTTTGCTATTGATTGTTACTGTGTCTCTCAAATGTTTAGTGATCAATGCATTAGTTAAGTTGAGATTATTTAGGAGATTTGGTCAACCAGTGTTGTTTTCGTATGTGTACCATTTGGTTTTGAGACTACTCTATGATATTAGCATTGTTAATACAGGGAAATAAACCTTCTATCTTTTGCATAAAGCTGTGGTCATTCATGTTCAAATGGGTCATGGTGCATGAAGATTTCTGACTCCAAAGGTATTTGATGTTGTTTATTGATGTTGTTGATGAATTTGCGTTGGAATTATGATTCATGGTGGGAATCACTCTAAGCGTAGTCAAAAGGTCCATCGAACCTCTAACGAGTCCCCTTACAAACCAAAGATAAGAAACCAAATAAAGTCCAAGTTGCTAACAGTAGCAATATCCAGACAGCATGGCAGCAGGGGTGTCAAGGAGTCTGAGCAGGTCATGGGTTGCAGGGCTTGCCTAAGCCTTCAGTATTGAAGCAGCTGCAATCAGTCACAGCGAGGAGCAATGAGAAAACTGATAAGGTGGAAAGGTGAGCCACAGCATGTTAGGTACTGTAGTGTTGGGCGCTGAGCCTTGCGCAGAGGTGGCTGACCTGGGTATTGGAGAGGCTTGCTCACTACATAGCACCTCCACCTCTTCCCCACTCTCCTACCTTTTCCCTAAGCTTCCCTAATCCCCTTTGGAGCCCAGTTTCGGGCAGTGTGTGGTGTGTGTGTGTGCTGAAGAGAAGTGTTCTGGGTGTTGTGACCCAGAGGTCAAAGCTAGCAATTTGATTCTGCGACCTGCCACCGTTTATCCATATATTACCATTTATTGCCATCAAGCCCCAGAGCATAGTTCCTAAGAGACATGAGCACTGTGGCAGACTGACTGACCCCTTTAAGAATGTCCTGCATGCTAACAAACTGACTTTTCAGCTTCACACTGGGAGTATAACCACCATTAGTTTGACTCTTATCCTTGACTGGATTCTTTGACTCTGGCCATATAACTTATCAACTAACTTCTAACTTGTTCCAGGGGTGGACTTCACTTCCAGTGGCCTATCCTTTTAACCTGGTGTTAAAGCAAACATTTTAAACATCTGGTAAGCTAATTAAGAGAAAAAGTCGTAGGAAAACCCCAGTGGCATCGACCTCTAGGAACATGAGATCAGGGCAGGTCACGGCGCCTCTTCAGCCATCATCTAGAAGGAAAAATAATCTTTAATCATTGTCCACATTGGCAGGCAGAGTCTGACCTCACCCTTGGTTAAGATGTTTGAAAAATGTACAATGAACCTGATGAACTCAATTTCCTAACGGATTCTGGTGAAGCCCTATTCTCTTCAACAGAGGGTCTTCAGATGCTCCCAACTCCGATCACCCCAAAGGCCGTACCAAGAAGCCTGAGTGCCAAAAAAGACGGCACCAATTCAATAAGCTAAATTCAGATGCAGCATAGGGACCCTTCTCAGACTCAAAAATAATTTGCCTCACATCTCCACCCTCTTTTACTTTTTGCCCCCCCCCTCTGTTTTCGTCTCCTTCTCCTCTCCTTTCTGCTCCGCCTCCAATGAAATTAAAGTGGTCCCCTTGGGTCCACTTGCACAGAAACCATGTCTGCAACCCACCCAACAATCATTGTCACAAGCATTTTCTTCCTCTGACTCCTGAAGCTTAAGAAGGAATGCCTGCCTACGTCGAAAACACATACAAGAAAGTCAACCTGCCCAGCTGAACCCAATACAACTCATGGCTATTAACAAAGTAGATAATTAATCAATGAAATTAAGGGACCAAACACACGAAAAGATGTAGAGCAAGTGCCTGCAGGGGCTTCGATTTATGAGGAGCCAAGGAAGCAAACAAAAATCTATAGGGGCACTTGTGGGACGCTGGCCTGGTTTGTAGTGGGTACCACAGGTACTTACACTTTATATCAGGTCCAGTTATCCCTTATTAGTGAAATGTAGTCAGTGTCTCGAAGCCAGGCTGTCTAGAGGTAGCTGTAGGCAGAGCAGCCAAGAATGAACTAGGAGACATGCAAAGCTCTTCAAATACCACTGTAGTCACACAGTACTCACACACATGAAATACAATACTCAGTGTTACCAAAAATAAAGGTACTTTATTTTAGTGACACCATGGCAAAAATACTTTGGAGACTATACTCCATTAGGAGGTAAGTGAATTACACAATATATACACTAGTAACCAAAAACAGGTAAGTAAATAGTCAGAAAATTGTGCAAACAGTGATAATCACAATAGGTTTCAATAGGCCAAGGGGGAGCACAAACCATATACGAAAATAGTGGAATGCGAAAGTCGGTTTCCCACCTAGGCAAGTGTAGTGTGTAGAGGGGTGCTGGGAGTGTAAGAAAATACCAAAGGTAAGTAAAATACCCCACCCCAGAGCCCAGGAAAGCAGAAGTAAAACACAGCGAGTTTCCTAAAACTTACTAGAGGTTGTGATAGCAGGTAATGCAAGAACCAGAAGAGACTGCAAGACACTAACTATGGATTCCTGGAACCGAAGAGCTGTGGAAGAATAGGACCAAGTCTAAGAAACACTGAAGAGTCCAGGGAGGACAGGAGCCCCTGCTAACCCGGCTGGAGGTACAAAAGAAGAACCATCAGTGAGAAAACAAAGTCAGTATTGCACCAAAGAAATATGGTCATAGTTGGACTTGTAGGCGACTATGCCAATCCTACAGCAAATTGCAACTGTTGTCCCAACCCTCCCGGCTCACAAGTAGCACCCCACCAGAAACCCAAACAGTAAAAGGTGATTTGTGGCAACCTTCACGCATGGACTCAAGAGTATGACATCTCAGGGAGTGTCGTGGTTAAACGGAGATTACTCCTTCCTCACTTATACACAATGTCTCAATCAAACACAGGCAATGAAGAAGATGCAGTAAAGTTTCAATACGTTTTATTTAGCAAACTTGCAATCTGCGATAAGTTTCATGGGCTGCAATGATTAGGATAATGAACAGTGCAAAAAACAGATTGGTAAAGACAAGAGTCAATTATACAAAGGCTCCCACTATCTTGCAATATTATGAAAAGATGTTAAGTTTGTAATATGTCCTAATACCCTAATGAGATGAACCTAACCTCTAACCTAAGAGAGAGCTAGGTGTGATAAACCTAATCTGCCAATGTCATGTCGATGAGAAGAGCCCTCTAATCCTTGTTACCTTGGAATTAGGTCTCTAGCTCAGACTCCGTAAGGACACGAAGACTTGGTCAGCGTCAAAGCAACGTGCAGCATCGATAGCAGCGATGGCATCTGGTGGAATCCCTCGGACTATCTGTTTAAGTGAAGAGTATTTATACAGATCTGCTTGGAAGCCTGTCGTAGTCTGTCTCAAACAATAGATAACAAAACATGCTTGCGACGGTAAGCTTAGAGCAGGAAAGTACCTAATGTGAACACCTACAGTTTATATATCTTGGCCGCTTCATAGTGACGCCTTAGCGTGGTGGCACTGATAACGCAAAACTAAGACATGGACCTAACTAAAAAACAAGGCAGCCATCTTAAAAGATTTAATCAAATAATTGCGCTAAAACAGAGCAAGCTAAGTAGGGTAAAAGTCACTAGGTGATAGGGCACGAGTCTCCAAGCCAAAGGCTAAGCTAACTCCTGTATCCCATTAAAACAAACTAGGATTCACTACAGGTGCAGAAGATGTCCCACGCTGGATGGATGAATGCAGTCTGGTTTGGGTCGCTGGATTCTTCCAGCAAGCCTTGCCTCATGTAAAACACGCGGTTGGTCGGAAAATGGCGATGCCCGGGACCAGGGGGACCTAGTGGCCTCTACCCTGGAGGAGTATACAGAGGGGGCTCTCAGCAACTCAGAGAGCCCTCAGAAGACAAGGCAACGCGCACAGGAGTCCCACAGCATGGCGACAAATGGAGGCCCATGCAGCACGACATAAAGGATTTTCATGCTGCTGGAGAACCTCTCAGGAAGCTGTGCATGGCAGGATGGAGTGCTGGGAATATAAGCTGTGCTGTGTACGAAGAACTTCTTGGAAGGTAGGACGCAAGCCCTGGCAACTGCAAGTCGTGTGGTGCATGGGCGTATTGTCTTGTGTGGGGAGACAAGCTCTTACCTCCACCAAACTTTGAGAGCTGGACGTTGGGACTGTCAGAGTCACTTTAGTTTACCACTTGTGTAGATGGATCCACGCCTGTCATCTGGAGAGGGGACCCAAGCCACCGGTCATCGCTGCAGAGAGGTGGCTGCTGAAGCAGGGAAGTGACTCCATCACTCCACTGGAGATTCCTTTGGTTCCTCTGGTGCAGGCTGCAGACAGGCAGTGCTCGGAGGATGCACAACCTGGAAACCGTTGCAGTTGCTGGCAGGAGCTGAAGATACAATGTTGCAGAAGTCGTCTTTGCTTCTTTCTTGCAGTTTTGTAGAGTTCCTGGAGCAGTCAGCGGTTGATCCGTCGGTAGAAGATGAAGAAAAAGATGCAGAGGATTCCTGCTGGAGTCTTGCAATCCAAATCTGAAGAAACTCCCAAAGGAGAGACCCTAACTATAGCCCTGAGAGGGGGATTGGTCACCTAACTAGGAAAGCACCTATCAGGAGGGGTCTTCGACTTCACCTGCTGGCACTGGCCACTCAGATGCTCCCAGAGTTCCCTGGGCAGAACTCAGTGACACTCTGGAGGAGATATGGGCACCACCTGTGGGATGGTGATGGACAGGGGAGTAGCCACTCCCCTTTCCTTTGTCAAGTTTAGCGCCAGAGCAGGGACTGGGGATCCCTGAACCAGTGTAGACTGGATTATGCAAGGAAGGCACCATCTGTGCCCTCCCAAGCATTTCCAGAGACTCTGGGAGGATACTCCTCCCATTTCTGTAACACCTATTTCCAAAGGGAGAGGGTGTAACACCCCTATCTTAGAGGAAATGTATTGTTCTGCCTTCCTGTGATTGAGCTGCTCAAGCCCCAGGAGGGCAGAAGCCTGTCAGTGAGGTGGCAGCAGCTGGGGCACAGTGGAAACCTCAGAAGATTGGTATGGCAGTACTGGAGGTCCACTGTGGAGCCCCCAGAGTGCATGGAATTGTGCAACCAACAGTGGAATCAGTATTGGGGTACAATTCCCAGTTGTTAGACACCTTCCTTGGCAATATTCGGAGTTACCATTGTGAAGCTGTGCATAAGTATTGACCTATGTACAGTGCACACTTAAAATGGCGTCCTCACATTCACGAAGTCTGGGGAAATGGGCCTGGACAATGTGGGGACACCTCTGCTAGCGCAGGGATGCCCTCACACATAGATACTTTGCACCCAGCCTTCAGGGTTGGAAGACATGATATATAGCTGACTTATAAGTGACCTGGTGCAGTGAAAATGGCACGCACTATTTCACACAGGCTGCAATGTCTGTACAGTAGAAGCCTTTGTATGGGCTCCTTATGAGTGGAAAAAGAAATGCTGCAGCCCATAAGGATCCCCTGGAACCCCAATGCTCAGGGTACCTATGTACCATATACTAGGGACTTATAAGGGGTGTCCAGTTTGTCGATTTGGAGTGAAATACTGAGTCACTAGTATGTAGTGACAAACTTGGAAACAGAGAAAGCATGAGCACTGGAGTTCGGATTAGCAGAACTTCAGTGAGAATTTAGAAAACAGTGAAACACACTGACAGGAATGCCATAAACCATAAGCACTGGTGTCCTGACTAGCCGGATCCCAGTGACACAGTCAAAAACATACTGAAATCAGGCAGAAATTGGGGGTAACATGCTAAAAAGAGGGTTCTTTCCTATAGCACTGGATTCCACTGGAAACCGTGTGCAAATACAGGTTCAAATCGCAATGCGAACTTGAGCCTGACTGGGAAGCTTCACTGTCAGGAGATAAGCAAACAGTCTTTCCTAGACATGCCCATGGTGAACATTTCCCACAAGACTTGATCCTTCCAGGCTCATTGTTTGGGCACCTGCCTCTCACTCACTCGAAGCACTTAAAACAAAAATTTGATACAAGGAAGCTGGAGACAAAATGGAGTGATGCAGACCAAAAGCGAGAACATGCTCTCCAAACTGAGATTAATCAACCTGTCACCATCGGCGTAACAAAACTTGAGGGTCCCCCGTACAAAGTGCATGGAGAAGCCCCCCTCTGGACTGACTCAGGAACTTTCAGGCCAGGGTACTGTGCTGAGGGGACACCCTGGAACTCAAGACCCCCTTGCACTGCGGGGCAGCAGGGGCCTTCTTTATGTCCCTGCCTGTCACTGCAAACAATGCCTGTGAGTCTCTTTTAAAAACATCTCTGTTAGTGAATACCTTGAGCTACTAGTCCAAGCAAATGGACCTTCAAGTGGACCTTCTAAATACACTTGCAGTGTTTGTGTTTGGAATTAATTGAAAACTAACGGATCTAAATAACCTAATACTGTAGGCACACTTCAATACCTGGAGGGCCTTTGTGCACTAATAATCAATAAACTAAACTCTCTTGCAATGGTGCAATAATTTAATACATGAAATTAAGAGAAATTTTCACTTTGTTAGGGGCAATCAAGGCACTGGGAATTTGAGTAGTGCAGGTTTTTTTTGCCCTTAAATCTAAGCTACACAACAACTCTCCCCACAGTGACAAAGGCCATACAAGCTCCCTTGCACCAGGTGGTACAGTGGGGTGCTACAGCTCAGGCCATCAAGGGAGACCACTACCCCTTAGATAGTTCTGTGTCATTGTCTATAATTAAGTCAGTAACAAGAGACATATATTCAACAGGTGACAGATGCGGGTTCCGACCAGATACATGAGGTTTGTGACCTAAGAACAACTAAACTCTTCTCTATTTTTGACTCCAAAACACAGAATAGAAGCATAATCCCATGATCCATGCGTGTAGTGCAGAACAAACCCAGCAGAGTAAATTTGAGAAGCCCGGTGACATGGTAGTACCTGTGTTAACAACTACCTCAGCTGACCGATCATTGCACTGCTCTTCATCTATACTTGAGATGGCTAAAACGAGTGACAAATTACCAGCCAGGGACCAACCTGCTGCAAGTGTCTTAGTTCCAATTCCCGCCTGTACTATAACTCTAGAAGCAGTTCTCACCTCCTGAGGAAAACACCATAAGACAAAAATTCAGGGATAATCATCTCTATCACTGGTCTCATATGCCATTGTCAGCCCTCAAGCCACCATCACCCTCACCACTTCCATCCATGTTCTCTCTCTCACCCCTTCTACTATTTGTTTCAACAAGTTCTTCATCATCCATCATCACGAACCCTTCTGATGCCCCTTTCTTTCATGCAAGCATTCACCTCCTTTCTGATACACATCTACTCTGTGTCTATCTACTTGCCTCTGTTCTCGAGTACAACATACCAATCATATACTACCTTCACCTTAAAAGGCCCACTTCACTGAACTTGCACATGCCTGCATTCACTCCACCTTTTTTGATTTTTGCCTAATCACCTAATTCAATGTTTCCCTTCTTTGCATTCATAAAACAAAAATCATCCTTTTCTGCCTTCTCACACATTTGCAACCACACATGCAATAGTAAAATCTGTGACTCTGAATTAAACAAACTAGAGAACAGATTTATGCAAAGAGGATACTCTGCACAAGTTATAAGTGAAGCCAGAAGGAAAATCAACAAAATCCAAAGATCCTCTCTATTAAGAAAGAATACTCGCAATAATAGGATTAAAGGATCTGTGTCATTCTGTACTCCGTTTAGTCAGAATAGTCAGGAGATATATAGAATCCTTTGTAAAAATTGGGGTATATTACACACTGATAAGACCCTAAAACAACTATTGCCGATGAAACCTACAATAATCCACAAGAGAGGGACTAACATTCGAGACATTGTGTGTAATAGCTACCTACCGCAATCTAAAGACAAACTGACTACTTGGCTACCCACCAAACCAAATGGCTTCTTCAGCTGTAGCAGATGCAACGTATGCAATCTTGCGCTGCACAAAACCTTCAGTTTTAAATTTAATGGCAGTAAAACCTACAAAATACAAGAGTTTATGAATTGTAACACTAAATATGTAGTCTACATACTAATGTGTGAATGTGGAAAGATCTATGTGGGTAGTACGAACAGACCCTTAAAGGAGAGGATCCAAGAACATGTACGTGCTTTGATAAATAAGGATCCTCGGTCACCCATAGTACGTCATGTCAGCAGGGAACATTCTGAAATAGAAACCCCTAACTTTAAATACATGAGCATCAGTCAGACACAGGCACATCCAAGAGGAGGAAACCGTGAGTTGCAACTCAGAAGAAATGAGGCCAAATGGATACTTAGATTAAAAAGTATACGAATGGGAATTAATATTGATCATGAGTTACATTATTTTCTATGATTATTTACGTTTTTAACAATGTATGTTAGCTGCTCTATACAGTGTTCTAGGTATGATTGACATTGTTGTCTATAACCAATTGAACAGACTGTATATGATTATGGATCACACGATGTGTACGATGTATCATTTGTTGGACTATTCTTTCTTCACATATAACCTTTTTTTCTTCTTCTATAACACAATGGATACGAGATTTACTTTTCAATTTACTAACATACTTGGTGAACCTCTAGTTTTCCTACACATTACTATACTAGAAATTCATTAATTTTTTGATGATTATGAATAGATATATGGACTAGATCAATTGGCATTCCAAACAAGTCCTTACGATTTATCTACATAGGCTAATTACTTTTATCAGTAGACATCTGAGCTTTAAGGTCAATCGTAATACTAATTCGCTAAGTTTTTTAATTACTTTTCTCAAAGGCAAAGATTTTTGAACATAATCGCTGCTCGGGTTATTTTTGAATCATGTAACTTTTGAAAAAACAACCTAGCTTTCCATTTTTTACTACACTTAATTTTCAATGGCTCCTTTAAATAGGTGACTTTACACTGTTCGTAACTACTGACGAGGTTTATTTTTCTCCTTCAAAGTTTTTAGGTAATTGCCCTTCTTAATGCAAACCGCTCATTTGTTTTTGGTTATTGACTCATTGCCACACAATAAAGTTTTTGGGTGGTTTAAGTCGGCTGTTTTACCTCTAGCCACCGACTGCCCGTGCCCTATGATCTGTACTCTATGCCGGGGACTCTGGTATCGCGCGCTTATGGGCGTTCTGCCTTTTACTTTTGGTAGCGCGATAAACGTTTTGTTTATTTTTAACGTGTGATTTTATTGCCGCCTTTTGTCTACGACACCGAGACAGCTTGGCTTCATCTGTGAATGCCGTTATTGAAATTTAAAGATGGCGGCTATTTCTTCTCAAATTACTTCTATACATACGATTCACTAAGAAGGAGGAGTCCTTCCTCCATTACGATGTTCGCTTTAAAGCACGAGTCCTAGAGTTATTCGGCTTTTGGCAGCCGTTACGGAAGGACCGATTTCAGGACGCCGTACTACTTACCAAGGTAAAACTAGGGACTTTGCATTGAGGGCAAATCCCCCATCAAGTTAGTTTAATACTTTGGGGATTGTTTTAGTCAACTTCTCTCTCTTGGTTGGACCAATATAACAAACTTTTTCCACCTTGGTTCATCGCAGGCACCCTATATTTGGATGTCAGGCTAATTTTGGACTTATAGAGCCTAAATTGGAGTCTCTTACTACAGGTTTGTAAGATTACTGGACTAAAACAATGATATATTAATATTTAGTCTCATTCAAAATTATATTTTTGAATAAGGGTTAGTTATGGGTCGTTCTTTTTACAGATTCCTCGTGACTTTTTGAATTACATTGGATTGACATTTCGCTCTTAAACAACTTATGCTAAAAGGAGCAAGGTACAAAATGCAATATATTTTTCTAGTCACCAATATACCCACTTGGGATTATACTAATAAATCAAAATCATCAAATATTCACAGTACTTGATCTTTTTGTGATAATCATTACGAAGCTTGGATTTTCTTAATGGCAATATTTTTAATATGTATGAGGCCTTTTTTGTCTATTGGTGTCTTCCGTGCACTATCTTGACTATACACCTTCCTCACTTCTTTCTTTTTTACTTTTTTCGGTGTAGACATAAATATTTTTCTCTTCCTCCTTCTTTCACTGAGTGATGATATCGAGAAATATGGCTTCTTTATGCTCTCTACATACCTAAGTATCATCAACATCCACTTGTGGTATCAAGATATTTCTTATCACCGGGCTTTTAATCATTTTATAATATCTATATCGCTACTATTATTCAATACACTGCATAATATTGCTATTTTTTGAGTGGTTTTTATTGTTATTAGCGGTACAAATAGGTACACTAATAAGTCTACTCAATATTTGTCTTTATCAGCCTTGAGAAAGTCCCTTGTGGGACGAAACACGTGTCGGCTGAGTTTGGATGAACTAATTCATTTACCATACCTCCTACATTTACACCGCTCTGAACAGCCATCAAAATAGCCCCTGTCACCAGGCCATTAGCCCTCTCTTCGAGTCCTTTGGCTTGAGGGTTGTAAAAAGCTGTGGGCTGACGTTTAACATGGCAACTTTCCAAAAATGTTCTTGTGTGAATAGATGTAAGTTGTGTGCCATTATCAATAATGAGTAAAATAGGAATCCCTCCTTCCTAAGCACTCCTTCCAGAACAGATATAGTACTCTTTGTCATCACCTCCCTCATAAATTTAACAATCAACCATTGTGAATGCACATCCACCATACATAGGGCATATTTCAATTTGCTTCTCACACCAAACAATGGCCCAGTGAAATCAATGCAAGCACTGCTACAGGGTTTTCCAGGATTCTTGATGTGACTAATCATTGTCTGCCCATCAGTCTTAAGTTCCTTTGCACTCTGTTTACAGTTCAGACAATTTTTAACCCAACTTGTAAGTAAGTAAATATGTTTATTGTCTCATTAGTTAAAATCTTCACAATCTATTTACATCAGTCCATTAGGAGAAAGGGAACAAATGTTACTTAATAAGAAAAGTTCATCATTAAAAACCAAACAAACTAAAATGCTGTGTTGTCTTAGCCCTGGAAAGATAAATACAAAATAAAATTATTGTGGTCGTCAAGATCATACAAAATACAAGGCCTTCAAAGGACTAAGATATGCGTGTGCAAGCATCATGTTGGAAGTTTAAAAAACATCGGGACAGATTTAAGATTTAAAATGCATGCATTGCGCCACTGTAACACCTTGCATCACATTATGCCTGTGCCAGGCAAAATCTATGCAACCCCCGATTGGACGCCCCAAAAAATGGCACAGTGAAATTTAAAATATTTAATTGCACCATTTTTTCCTGTCATTTTTATAGCTTGCTCAGAATAGTTGTTAAAATGACGCACCCATTTAAATCAATGGGCCTCCTTGCATTTTGCCACACTAGTGTCAAAAATGTTTACACTAGTGTAGCAAAACTCCACAATAACGTCAAAAATGTTGACTCAATTGATCTAACTACCGCCATGGTGCGCCGTATCTTAAATACGTTGCACACATGGTGAGGTTAGGGGGACACAGGGGGGAGCAAGAAAAGTGGTGCTGCATTAGATGCAGCACCACTTTTCTTAAATGCGGCCCATCATCTTTTGGTCAATTCCAAATGCAGTTTAGTGAAATTTACGACTCATTAAAACTATTCAATCTAAAGTCCATGAAATATATGTGCAATTGTGGTAGATCGACATTATTTGAATCATTAAGACCATACAGGGCAAAATTCATTGAGAAAATAAAACTGTGTGAGCTATAGTAATGGTTATAGCGACGTTGTCTTAAACCTAGCATTTGCTCACAACTAATCTTATTGCAGTGAAAACGATGCATTGAAATTGAGATACATTGATTGGGTTTTAAGCTGTGTTTGCAGTCCTGGCACTGGCAGATATTACGAATGCAGGCTGTCAAAATTACTAGTGTGCAAGGTACAAAGTAAAGTGCAAAAAGGATAAATATATACAGTAGGAATAACAGTGCTTAATTTGTGCTTGTTGTTTCCGGTGCCGAGCACCGGCATTTATTTGTGAGGGCCGGTGCTTATTCTTATGCCTCAAGCATTTGCTGCGAGCAAAAGATACATATGGGAAAGACAGAGGAAGGGAAAAACGATAAAGCGTCATAAAGGGAGAAAGTAGAAAGTTGCAGGATGAGCTGAAGGGGCAGGGGTGGCCGTAAATGCATTGAAGAGGCCCGAGATGGCTTCAGGATTACGCTGCCTCAGTACTCAGTGCTGGCAGATTTAATTACAGTAGCCTCCTGTTTAAGAAAAGGTCTTTGAACACCGGCACCTCTTAATTTACAAATTAAGCACTGAGTAATAATGACGATTTTAGCAGAATTGTTTTGAGCGTAATGCCACAGATGTAATTAGTTTGAGTCAATAAAGTCAAGATAAGAGGTGTTAGAAAGATAAAGCTATACATGAAGTTGTGACGATTTTAGCAGCATTGTCTGGAACCTAATGTCACTCATTTTTCTCTCGTTATAGCAAAGAACTTTGAGATTCTTGCTAAGTCAATTGCAATCATGCATGTCTAGACATAGTAGACAGCCTCCTTACATGATCTAATTCCATGCTGCAAAAATATTGGCCTTAATAGAAGGCGTCTTTGGGGCAATAATTTGGGACAACACAATAAGTGGATCACTGACTCCTTGGCCTTGGAGTACAGTCTACACTGCTGTAAGTCTATTGCATGTGTTTTCCAATGTGTTCTAAATTCGCTACTTGGCAAGGTCAGGAGCCTGGTGTTCAAAATGTTCCCATGGACCTGCCTCCCCAGAGCAGCTTTCAAGTATGGTTGGCATATAGGCCCTCATTATGACATTGGCGGTGACTGTTAAAGTGGTGGTAAAACCACCAACAGGCTGGCGGTAATTACCTTCAAATTGTGACCATGGCGGCGAGAACTCCCATAGACAACCAATGTATCACACCAACCGCCAGGGCGTTAACAACACTCACCACGGCGGTAACCGTCAACAGCCAGGCGGAAGACAAAGTACCACCCACCATACCATGACCCAGAAACCACCACGATTTCTGGGGCAGTACCAACGCCATCCAAACCCTGGCAGAAACAGAACACAGAAGACCAAAGACTCACCATCGGAGGGACAGAGAAGGACAAAGCTGCCATGGAACCGGAACAGCAAGTCTTCCCCATGCTCATCTACGCCATGCTCCACCTGGAACACCAACGACGACAATGGTGAGTACAGCCGCATAGCACACAAGGAAGGGAGGGAGGAAAAGGAGAGTGACACACACACACACACACACAACACACACCCGACACACACACCTCATACACACGACAATATGCAGATGAAAAACAATGGCACACGACACAAGGTATGATAAGGCAATGGCAACAAGAATGCAGTAATGGGAATGTACTGAATGTGAACAGCCATCAAATGAACCAATTGGACGAAAAACAGACATGTACAAATGTACACAAAGGGCTAATGCCCAGTCTAATGTACTAAGGGCCCACATGGCCACAGGGCACAGTCCAAGGCACAACTCGACTCCTGACATCATCCAGATCGAACTCTGCAGGGGGTTATAAGTGGGCAGGCACCTCCGGGGGATGGGGGGTAGGGGGTGGTAGGGGGCACCTCCGGGGGGTGGGGGGTAGGGGGAACCTCAGCCGAATACGGGAACACGCCCTCTGGTTCTGGAGGGGGCTCCATGCCCATTTCTCTCTGCTGGGGAGTGCAAGGTCCCAGCCTTTCAGGTGGCGAACTTGCCCACTGGTTCTGTAGGGGTCTCCATGCCCATTTCTCTCTGCTGGGGAGTACAAGGTAACAGTCTCTCAGGTGGGGAACTTGCCCACTGCTTCTGGAGGGGGCCCCTTGTACAGAAGTCCCTGGAGGGTAGCCTACATGCCCTCCGCTGGTGGTGAGAGCTGCACTGTCTCATCTGGAGGTGACGGCTGCACTGACTCAGCAGGTGAAGGTGCCTCCTGGGCAGCCTCTGCTGGAGGTGAGGGCTACACTGTTTCAGCAGGTGAATGTGCCTCCTGGGCAGCCTCTGCTGGAAGTGAGGGCTGCACTGTCTCAGCAGGTGAAGGTGCCTCCTGGACAGCCTCTGCAGGAGGACTGGGCTGCAGTGGCTCAGCTGGCAGTGAGGGCTCCGTGACCACAGGTGGTGGTGTCACCCTGACAGCCTCTGCTGGAGTCGAGGTCTTCTTCCCCTTTATGGCAGTAGGTGTGGGATCCTTACCCTTCCTCGCAGGGGTTGAGGGCTTCTTCCCCTTCATGGCAGGAGGTACAGGCTCCTTACCCTTCCTGGCAGGAGTTGAGGGGTTCTTCCCCTTCATGGATGGAGGTGCGGGCTCCTTCCCCTTCATGGCAGGATTTGAGGGCTCCTTCCCCTTCATGGCAGAAGGTGTGGGATCCTTACCCTTCCTGGCTGGTGGAGTGGGATCCTTCAATGTCTTGCCTCCACAACTAGGAGGTGCCTCCACTGTCTGCATGGACTGTTTGACTGAGGTGCTGGGCTGGGTCATTGGGGGGAGGGGAAGGGAAGAAGTCAAGTTGGGCAAGGAAACGCTTATTAGGAACGGTGGGGCAGGATGAAGAAGGAGGGATGTGAGTGGAGGTTGAAGGAGTGCATGCAGGTGTGAGTGTGGACGTGACTGTGAGGGAGGTGGTGGAGGAGGGTGAGACAGTGGAGGCAGTGGATGTGGTTGTGTCCACAACTACCTGGTGTCTGCGTGAGTGCTTGTGGGATGAAGTTTGGTACCTGTGTTTGACTGTGCCACTCATGTGTGTTGTCTTGTGTGCATGCTTGTCTGTCTGTGTGAATGGAATGGGTTGGGGCTGAGGAGACTGGGACTGGCAAGTGGTAGTTGGAGGGGGTACGTTAGGAACAGGGACAATGACTGCCATCAGAGAAGAGGCCAGAGCCTGAAACGATCTCTGTTGGGCCGCCAATCCACAGTGGATCCCCTCCAGGAATGCATTGCATTGCTGCATCTGGGATGCCAGCCCCTGGATGGCATTCACAATGGTTGACTGCCCTACAGAGATGGATCTCAGGAGGTCAATAGCCTCCTCACTCAGGGCAGCAGGGCTGACTGGGGCAGGGTGTGAGGTGCCTGGGGGGAAGGAGATGCCCACCCTCATGGGTGAGCAGGCAAGGGCAACTTGCTGAGGTGCTACTGGGAGGGCGATGCTGGAACGGGGTATCGGCTGTTCCTGCAGCTGGGGTGGTCACAGAGGTGTCTGCTGCCACCAGGGAGCTTCCATCAGAGAAGGTATCTGAGTCTGTGTTGTCACCTTCTGTTTCCGCCGTGGTGCTCCTCTCGCCCTCCATCACACTGGTTCCCTCGGTGTCAGTGGACTCTGCCTCCTGGGTCCTGTGGGATGTAGCTCCCTCTGTGGCCAGTGCCCCCACTCCTCCGCCAGATGATGCAAATGCACACATGGACAGGCTGACAGAAGAAAAAAGGGGAGAGAGAGAGAGAGAGAAAGGAAACACTGGGTCAAATACTGCACCAACAATACTGTTGGCTTACACAGCACTGTCACACACAGGCATCAGGATTGAGCACTATGCATCGCACTGCTATTGATTTGGCTAGATGTCAAAGCAAGATGAGGGCCAAACACCGCCAACTGCACCCCTCCTGGGACCCACAAAGCCCTAACTGACATGGTATGCTAATAAGCTAGGTGACCTGCGTTTGCCATACACCCATTACCCTTGAGCTGGATCACACTGCAATGTCTGACCTGGCAGTAGGGGGCACCCACTAACTTACAACCACCACCTGGATCTCATGCCACCTATCAATTACAGGTGTAACACCCATTGTACTCACCCCCTTGTGGATGCTGTGATGCCCTCAAGCGGCCATCAAGCTCTGGGTAGGCCACCGCCAGTATGCAGGCCATCAGGGGGTCAGGTTCCTACAGGCACCCCTTCCTCTTTGGGAGGCCGTCCCCAGCTGGGCCTCCGCGATCTTCCGTGCCCAGCATCTCAGGTCCTCCCATCGTTTATGACAGTGGGTGCTCTGCCTGCCATAGACCCTCAGGGTCCGCACGTCTTCGGCGATGGCACGCCATAATCCCTTCTTTCGATGGGCGCTGACCTGCAGAGGTAATACAGACAGGAGGACACCATTATACATACAATCCAGCCTGTCACACATATGGCCCAACAATCCTGTTCCCATCACCATTGGCACACACATCGCCCGGTGCACACCATGTACACTACAACAAGACATCCCCGATGACACAGTGCTTGCACACACATCTCCATGTATCCTTCACACATGCATCGTGCCCAAGGTGTACTCACCCGTTGGTGTGAAGGTCCATACAGCAGTCCGCACTGGGATAGGACTCCATCCACCAATCGCTCCAACTCCTCCGTAGTGAAGGTAGGGGCCCTTTCCCTGGTCACACGGGCCATCGTAGGTTCCAGACACAGGTCACAGCAGCACACACAGTGTAGGTGTTCTCCTGTTGAAGGTCAGGTAACAAGTGAGGAATCTGATGGAAAACGGCTGTCACGTCGGCGCCGGAGTACACCGTCACCGCCGGCACTGATCCCCATTGGCCACTGTACTCCATAAAGCCCCATATTATCCAATGAGGATTCCACGGCGGTGCAAGACCGCCTTCCGCCACAACGCCCAGCGTTGGCAGAATTACCTCACTTCCATCTGTCCCTACATAAAGGACATGCGGTCGCCATTTCATGGTGATGGACAACGATCATATCAACCTTAACTGAGTCATTGCCTAGGTATGAACATACCTCGCCATTCCCACCGACCCATCACATAAATGCACTATGTAAAATGAGGTGGTGGTTCCATTGTTCAAATTGTGACAGCCTACACGCTCTTCTGTCCCTTAGATACCTACCACTGCGGATGAATAGGAGGAGGAGACAACCCCCCTGTGTACAGACCCCTTGTGGACTTGGCTACATTGGAGGAGAGCACACTATACTCACCTATAGACTGGACAGGGCCACAATCACAGAGCTGTGTGCCCAATTGGGGCCTGACCTGATCTTAGCTATCCATCACCCGACTGGGATCCCCCCTCTTGTTCAAGTGCTATCAGTGCTCCATTTCCTGGCAAGTGGTTCTTTCTAAGTGACAGTGGGCTTGGCAGCAGGAATGTCAGAGCAAATGTTTTCAATTGTGCTGGCAAGAGTTTTGTCTGCCCTGGTGAAACACATGTGCAGCTACATAGCTTTCCCCCAGGTGGAAGATTTGGCCACTGTGAAGGCCGGATTCTATGCAATGGGACATATCCCCAATATTGTTGGGGCAATTGACGGGACACATATGGCGTTTGTCCCCCCGCCAGAATGAACAGGTGTTCAGGAATCGTAAGAATTTTCACTCAATGAATGTGCAAATGGTGTGCTTGGTGGACCAGTACATCTCCCACGTCACTGCCAAGTATCCTGGGTCGGTTCATGACGCCTTTGTCCTGAGGAATGGCAGAATCCCAAATGTGATGGCCCAACTACAGAGGCACAAGGTGTGGCTAATAGGTGAGCCGAGGTCCCCACCCACTGCATGTTAGTGTATGCCTTTAGGTGTCATCCCCATAGCATTGTGTGAAGCTAAATGTTGTCCCTCATTACTTGCAGGTGACTCTGGCTACCCAAACCTATTGTGGCTCCTGACCCCTGTGAGGAATGACAGGACAGGGGCTGAGAATAGTTACAATGAGGCACATGGGTGAACCAGAAGGATCATCGAGAGGACCTTCGGGCTTCTGAAGGCCAGGTTCAGGTACCTCCATCTGACAGGTGGATCGCTGCGCTGCTCACCCAGTAAGGTCTGTCAGATAGTAGTGGCATGCCATATGTTGCTCAACCTGGCCCTCAGACAGCATGTACCTTTTCTGCAGGAGGAGGAGACTGGAGATGGCCCTGTGGCAGCAGTGGATCCTGAGGACAGTGAGGATGAGGAGGCAGAGGTTGAGGATGAGGACAACAGAACATCAGTTATATGTCAATATTTCCAATGACACACAGGTGAGACAGTGCAACTGACCATTACCCCGACTATTGATGTTTTCTGTGTGTCTGTAGCATGATGGCATAAACTTCCATTGCATCTCAACTTACTGCCACCTATGGCTTGTCATTTTACCGGTGTTGGTGATATGACAACAGTGTTCTGTTGTGATGACTACAGACATCTACAGGTCATTATTTCTATGCTCTCACAGTGTTTAGATAATTTGCACAAGATGTGACTGTTTCCATAAATGCACATTTTCAACACATAAAATACTAGTAGTCAAGTTGTGTTCAAGGGTGTTTATTGTAGTGTCATGAAATTGAGGGAAAAGTGCAATGGAATGGGGTGATGGTAGAGGTAAGACCAGGGTATTGTTCCAGTTTGTTTGTAGCACAGGTCCAGTGTCCAAGGGGCCATAGGAAGGGGAGCAAAGGCAGTTCAAAGTGGACAAGGTGACAGGGTGGGACATAAGGGGAACAATCAGGAGAATCTAATTTCCTGGGGGTGGTCCTGGCAAGTGTCTCTGGCTTCTGTCTGGGTCACAGGGAACATTTGTGGGGGATTCATCTTCTGCAGGGGAGGGGTGCTGGTGGCCTGTGGGTCCTGTGGCAGGGCCTCCTGCCCTCTAGCTTCAGCAGAAGTGGAGGGCTGGTCAATGGTCTGGCTAGTGGTGGGGCCCGCTGTTGTGCTGTTGCTTCCCTCCTGATGTTGGCCATGTCTGCCAGCAACCCTGCTATCGAGATCAAGGTGGTGTTGATGGCCTGCAAGTCCTCCCCCATCCCCTGATACTGTTCCTCCTGCAGCCGCCTGTACTCCTGCACGTTGTCAAGAATCTGGCCCAACGTGTCCAGAGAATGTTGGTAGGCTCCCAGGATCTTGGTGAGTGCCTCCTGGAGAGTCAGTTCCCTGGGTATGTCCTCCCCGGCACACAGCTGTCCTCCCAGTGTCCCTGTTGCCCTGTGCCTCTGTCCCCTGAACAGGGTGCCCACTGCCACTGACCCCAGGTCCCTGATTGCCTTGGGGGTGAGGTGTGGACTGGGGTCCCTGTACAGGTGGGCACACTGCTGATTGACGTGGCCTGGGGACAGAGGTGTGGGTACGCTGGGTGGATGCTATGGTGTTAGATACTGAGGGGGGAGGCTCTGTGGTGGACTGGGAGTGGTCTGAGGTGACCGACTGTCCAGTGGTCCCTAATGGACCAAGTTGTTGATCCAGATCCTGAAGTCCAGAGGAACTGCCATCACTGGGAGCATCTTCTGTTGGGTGACTGGATAGTCAGGGCACCTCCCCTCCACTGTCATTGGTTGGGTCACCTGTGGGGATGTAAGTGAAGTATTATGCTTCATGTCTGTGACATATTGTACATCACTGGCTTCCCCTCTATCGTTGCTTTTGCACCTTTGTTTGTGTATGGTGATCTATTGTGGGATTGTTAGTTTCCCTGTGCTGGGCATGCTTTAGTGATGGGTGTCCGTGCAGGGCTGGGAGGGCTGTTCATGCATTGGTATGGCATGCAGGGTTTGGCATTAGGGTTAGTCAGATGTGTAGGTGCAGTGTTTGTGATGGAGTGGAGTGATGAGAGTGAGGGTGAGGGGGTATGATAGCATGCAGGTATGGGGGGGTGAGAAGTGGTAAATGTTGATTTACCAATGTCCAGTCCTCCAGCTACTCCAGCGAGTCCCTCAGCATGCAGTAATGCCAAGACTAGCTCCTCCCATGCTGTGAGCTGTGAGGGAGGAGTTCAGGGTCCACTGCCAGTCCTCTGTATGGCAAGCTGGTGCCTTGCTGCCACGGAATGCACCTTCCCCGTAGGTCGTTCCACCGCTTCCTGGTGTCATCCCTTGTTCTTGGGTACTATCCCACAGCAATCACCGTGTCCACGATTCTCTGCCATAGCTCCATCTTCCTGGCAATGGATATCTGCTATACCTGTGCCCAAACAGTTGTGGCTCTACCCTGGCTACATGCTCCACCATGACCCTAAACTCCTCATCAGTGAAACAGGGGTGCCTTAGTGGGGACATGGGAGTTGTGCGGTGTGTGTTGGTGAGAGTGTGTTGAGTAATGTGGTGGGGTGTGTGCTGTGGGGTGCATGAGGGATGTATGGGTGTATGTGTCTAGTTGACTGTGCTCTTCATGTCAATCTCCTGGCAGTAACTGTTGTTTGTAAAGTTTTGTGGGTAATGTGGGTGTGTACTTTATGGTGATGTGGGTGGGTGGGTGTGGTGGGTGTATGAGTGTCAGGTGTGTGTTTTTGGTATTGGCCAATCTAGTGTTGTTTTGTATTTGGGTGTCCATTCTGAGAGCGGCGGTATGTACCGTCAATGGTTTACCGCCTTTGAATGTAAACCGTGGTGATTTGTGGGTCATGATGTAGTGGGCATTGTTTTGTTGGCATAACGGTATGGGTGTTGGTACCAACAGTTTAACACTGTCCTTTGGGCTGGCGGATTTGTGTGTGTGGCAGTATTCTGCCAGATTGGTGTGTGTGTGTTATAATATGAGGAACGGATATTCGCCACCGCTGCAGTATGTTGGCAGCCGTCACCATGGCGGTAAGCAGAATTTACTGCCAATGTTAAAATGAGGGCCATAGTGTCCACATCTGAACTATATAATCCCAAAGGACCTGGAATCTGCATAATCATGGACAGATCTTGTTTCTTTGAAAGAATCCTGCTGTTTTTCTTTCGGAGGCTTTTTGATATTGGCGGGTTTAGAACTTGCTCAGTTATGCTTTTCACAATAATATTTAAAGTTCTTACTGCGCTATGAAGACAGCGAGCCCAGGGACTGTGTCCGCCATTAAAAATGATGTTTAGAGCGTGTTTTAGTGATCCCGTATCTGCTCGAATTACCTGGTTGTAGTACTTAATAATGTCCCTTTTGTACTCCATATCCATATTTGTAAGTCAAAATTCTAGCCAGCTCAATGTAGACCTTGTATGTTTTGGGAGCTCCAAAACTGCCCTTTAGGCAGTTATATGCAGTGTTTCAGAATGTCTCTGAGTTTTCCATGTTGTGCAAGATGACCGTAGCTTATTGTGGGCAATAGTCTGGCTCAAATAAATGTGCATATCCCATCCACATTTGGGCATTGGAGCTTGTGGTATAGTTTAGCTAAGGAAAATATCGTTTTAGCTGATTTTGCCTCTATTGCTTGAAGAGAGGCTTTGTCAGAATACGACAGCGAGACTCCAAAGTAGTGATGTTTATCTGACGGGACCATGCTCATGTGTGGAATCTTCCATGTCAAAATGCAGATTTTTCACTCATTGACCAAAGAAAAAATATGTTTTTGTAGCATTTACCAATAATGAATTTGCGAAGTTATAGCTACGAAGGATATTCAGGACCCTCCTCATTCCAAATTGAGTATGGTCTAGAATTACCAAATCATCGGCGTACTGTATAATGGGAAGCTTGAGAGATCCAAGCCTGGGGTATACAGGTTCCCCATAAAAAATGACTGCCCCAAGTCTGCTGTTTACAGGTTAAATAATATTGGTACAATAACACCTCTCTTCTTCAATCCCTTTTTGGTGTATATTTTTGGATTGGCATGAGAATGAGTTAGCTTCCCCTGGATCCAGGAGTCTGAATATAGGACACTTATGGCACCCTGTAGCTGCTTAGGGATCCCCAATGCAGGCAGTTTAGCCCATAATGATGGTTTGTCGATAACACCAAAGGCCATCCTGTAATTTATGAAACACACATGTAGCGGGATCGCTCCTTTGTTTATTGAGCTATTAATCAGATATGACAGGACAGTGATATTATCTATTGTGGAGGACATTTGGTGATGTGGTATTATATAGTTAGTAGTGACCCAGGCTTAAAGCTCATGCAAAAGCTGCTTGGTGAATGCTTTCTCTTCCATATCCAACAAGGCGATTAGTCTGTAATTTTCCTGAGATGTATTACCAACCTTTTTATGTATATAATATAGAATGGGACCCCTCCATGAATCTGTTTTATTGGTAGTCGTCAGGCAGAACTTGAAAAGAATGTGCATGGGAGGTATCCAATATTCCAGGTCGTCCCTGAACATGATGCCAAGCAGGCCGTTTTGCCCAGGAGTGCTGTCCCTCTGCCTTTGTTACCATAATTTTCTCGTCTGTGACAGTGTCACTCAGACCATCAAAGAATACACGGAGGGAACCTGCTGGTGTCTTAGTATCAATGTAAAGACGATGTGCATGGACTGTCCAGTTCTCTGCAGAAATGGCTTTCCCATGTTGTTGGTCATGAGGCCGTTAGCATGCGTCCAGAATTGGTATGATTTGCCTGGAGTTAGAAGGTTGAATTGTAACAGCCACTCTTCCTCCATTCCTCCATGTGTTTTTTGTTTTAGGGCCCATATGATTTTTTTGTGTGTACTCCTGGCATATTTTAGTTGTCTTAATGCCACTCTGCATTTCAGCTTTTTGCTCTTTCATTCGGCAAGTCGACAAAGCCTTTTGCTATGTTGTAATTCACTAACCTTAAACATTGGCTTGTGGGTAGATCTCATTAGTGGCTGTTTTTTTAGTCTAGTGCGGTTGGTGGTTAATGCAGTGTGGAGGTTCCTAATCAGATTATCCAGGCTTTGCCCACCTGGGTCATGTTCTGAGTAAAAATGAGGGATTTTTGCTGTGAGTTCCATTTCTGGAATGAAATGCTGCTCCCAGGTACCCACTTCACACTTCTCTGAAGGTTGGGTGGTGGTGTTTGCAGGGAGTCAGCAGTTATGGCCAGGTTGTGAGTGGTAGAGCATACAGCCATCATCATTATCACTGGATGATGGTCACTTTCTGTTGTTACTGGGACCCTATAATCAACACATTTTATTCAAAGTTGATGACTCAGGAAGATTTAATCAAGTGTTGAGATGTTTCTATACATAGGTTGCTCTTCACGGTTTGGGATGTCCTGGTGATCACTTGTATGTAGGTCAAGTTCCTTAATGCAGTTCTCTAGGAGGTGTCAATTGACCTCCGCCTGGCCACCTTTTGATTGACCTAGATCTCGAGTATTAAAGTCTCCTGCAAGGATGATTTCGTGGTCTGGGTATTGGTAGCCAATTTCCTGTATTAGATCACAAGCTTCCTTGATGATTTTTTTTTTACTTTCTTTATGTGGGTCAATATATTTGTTCCGAACTATTGTGCTAATGGACTGGCCTCTTGAATTCAAACCACATAATTCAAGTGCTTGTAAATCATGGCTAGGGATTTTTAACTCTTTTGTTTTAAGTTGAATATCAAGTTTTATAATTGTTGATAGCCCACCAATCGTTCTTCCAAAGAGATTTATTTACGGAGCCATTTTGAAATGCGTAAAAGCCTGGGATCAATGTGGCCGCGGTGAACCAAGTTTCCTGTAAGCACAGAATATCGCTTGTGGTCAGAAAGTTAAGTACTTTTTTATCTATAAGACTTTCTATACCTGAAACATTACAACTAATAACCTTAATGCTCTTCCTGACCCTGTCGTTATTTAGTTTCACAAAGCTAGGTATGCTGCTGATTCTTAAATGTTAAGGCTGCTGATATATATCCCCAGTTGAATTGCTTGTCCGATAAGAGGCTTTCTTTTGGATATTTAGCAAGAGTATTATTACATAGGCTATTTGCCAGATGGGCTGTTTTTAACTTTCCCATATAGATACCAAAGGCTGTTTTGTGCCTTGCAGGGTGCTATTTGTTCTACGAGGCTCCAGCTTGTTGTTTAATATCCGTGATAGCATGTGAGAGTACTTTTCTGCCACTGGCTTGTTAATTTGTATTCCCCATGCCACAAAGTGCTTACTCTACTTAAGAATCTTTTTTACATCAACCAAGTCATTCCATTCAGGTTTCATTGATTTGTTGGGGATGATCCAGGAGCATGTTTTGAATTGCATTGTTGGTAATTGTTCTGAGGTAAGAAATGCTAGTGCTGGAATATTTTTTAAGAAACATATAATATTTGTTCTATTTAGTATGTCATGGTCCCCACACATGGTATAATTAGGAGTAAATATTTAGGTTCCCTGTGTGGGAAAAGAACAAAAGTGACAACTTCAGTGGATGATATAGGACCAATGTCTCGTTGGCCATCTTCGTGTATATGCTTACAAGCAATCTGTATTTGTATTTTTGTATTTATAAAGCGCCTTCCGGCAGAGGCATCGAAGCGCTAGCAAAGGTAAATGACGTGTCCGCTGAGGGGGCGAGAAATAGGAGACAGCAGTTAGCGCGGAAAGAGCCAGGTTTTGACTAACTTCCTAAAAGTTAAAAGATTTTGTTCGTTCCTGATTGTCAAGGGAAGAGAATTCCAACATTTTGCTATGGCCACCGTAAAGGCTTTATCTCCCCATTTTGCTTTGTAAGTGTGAGGGGACAGAATTCTAAAAGCTCCTGATGAGCGAAGAGGATGCTTGGGTCTATACCAGCAAAGTTTAGAAACCAGATATTTGGAACCAATTCCATAAACTGCTTTATGAGTCAAACATAAGGTTTTGAAAATAATTTGCTGGGCCACTGAAAGCCAGTGCAGTTGTTTTAAACTGTCACTAGCCGAAGCTGAGAGTGGGAGGTTCAGGATAGCTCTAGCAGCCGTATTCTGGATCAGCTGTAGCTTGTTCAGAGAGGCTCTATCTAGATTGAGCAACAAGGTATGCAGTAGTCCATTTTGGACATCACCAATGCCAAGGTAATTGTAATTTTCCATTCCCTTTGAAGGTAGGGGAAGACTTTTTTTTTGCATTTTTAGGATCCAAAAGCTTGTTTTCACAATGTTGTTGACATGTAGTCTAAAAGAGAGACAATTGTCAAAGATGACCCCCTAAGTTCCTTGTGGCGGGAGTAGGGACTGGGAGAGTGCTGCAGTCGGTCAGCCACCAACGAGAATTCCACAGTTCACTTCCTAGTCCGAAGCAAAGTATTTCGGTTTTCTCACCGTTTAATTTGAGTCAGTTAGACCTTCATCCAACTATTGACTGCCTGCATGCATTTATTGAAGCGATCCGCTACTTCCTCCCAGTTTTTGTTAACTGGGATGATCAATTGGGTGTCGTCTGCATAGGAAGTAGGTCTGAAACCAAACAATCAAATCAGTTTGGTTAACGGGGCAACATACAGGTTAAACAAAGTGGGACTAAGTGATGAACCCTGAGGGACACCACAGGGTAGTAGGTAGGTTGGGGATCTGAAGTTGCCACAGCTAACCATGGTCCACCCGTTAGTCAAAAAAGATTCCAGTAGCTTAAGAGCCTGCTCTCTAATGCCTGCTTGATGTATATATGATGATATGTTCCTCCTTGTATTTGACATCATTGTTGATACTTACAACGGTTGCAGGTTTCTGATTGGTGCAGGTCCCTTGCAACTTCCTGGCTGGCAAGTGGACCGGTGCCGATTCCAATGTTGTCTCCTTGGTGAGTGACTCTTCATGACGGCCAAGGTTTTTCTTGAGATGCGGCCCGCCTTCTGTTTGATACAGGATGCCTGTTGCTTGTTCTATGACTGGCAGTCCTGGGCTGGTTCCATTGTTGTTCCTTTACTGGGGAGGGTAGTAGTTGACCTGCCGCAAGTGCACCTCTGCTCTGCCCCAGTACTGACTTATGGATTGGAATTGCGGTGAACTTTTCCTTCCCACTCTTCGCCTTGGCCACCACCCTCTGGTGAAAAATGGGGTAGAATTCTGTTATGTCCTGTTTTTATCTTGGCTCTGCTTTTCAGTGTTTGGGGTCCCTTATGGGTCCTCGGTTATCCATGGTCTTGTTTTTCCTATGCCAGCTATATAGCTTTTTATATCTTTTAAGCTTTTAGAATGATTTTCACAGTTTTTTCTTTTCTCTACAACAGAGGTATTTTTATTCCTTTTCCACCACAGGGCGATCTTTGTGTGCAATGTTTCAAACTGATCTTTATTTACTATCTCTCCTATATTTAGAGTGTCTGTGAGATCATGACAGGAAGAGATATGTTGTTGCTCAACTATGTTTATGCTTTATTGTGTAATTACATAAAATCACTGCAACCGTACAAGCGGAGACGTTAAGAACCCCATAAAAGAATTAATACATTCCTGCTTTCTTTATCATATCTAGTCCAGTTGAGCCCTGGGGCTGCCAGTGTTCATTTTCTATGCCAGTTGAGGGCTTGTTATCTCATCTTGATTTTTTATGGCATGTTTTAAGGAATGTTCTGTTTTTAAAATAAATTTTGCAAAACAGGCCATGTTTTGTGGAGTCAATCCTTTCAGACTAAACAGGATAGCCTGCAGGCATGTTCTGATACCATTGGTGTTAAAAATGTTTTTCGGATACATCTTTCTCCAGGGTAATAGAGCAGGGCAAATACAAAGGACGTGTAAGAAGTCTTCCCGGTGATGTGGGCAAAGTCTGCATCCATTCTTTGTGGATCTGAGCCATTTTGGTTCAGTCGCCAATGCAGGTAGCAGTCTGAGTCTGGCATGTAGCACCTTTATTTTTAGTGACGTTTTTAATATTTTTGCCATATAAGGTTGAGCTGTTGGAGCCTTATATGTGTTAATTGTCATTCAAGGGGTAAAAACTTTTGCCATAACTCCTCTGCCTGCAGGTGCTTTATTGGCGAGAGTGATTCTCTTTAGCCAGGGGTTTGGGAGTTCCACCTGGTTTCTGTTGATTTCCTCCCAAATCAGTGCCTTTAGAGTGTTTGGTTGGGCTACTCTTAGCATCGATGCGTATTTCAATAATGCCCCGTCTTGAACTAATGTTTGATCTTGTAATACAAATTCCAACTAATCTGCGCTGGTGAGGAGCTGTGTGGGAGGCGGAAGAGAAGGCGAAACACCTTGCTTTGTGCAATGTTCATGAAGTCGTTCAATTTGCTTGGGTATATTTCTGAACCGTATGTTAAGACTGGCAGGAATTTTGCTTTTATCACTGAGAGTAGTGGATACCAGATTAGGGTTTGTAGTTTTGAGGCTAGGGCAAGGATTGATGCAAGAAGTGATGCCAACCTCGCTTTCAAGGTGTTTAGGTGCAGGTGATGTGACCAGCGCTCCTGTAGCCAGACTCCGAGGTATTTATAGCTTCCGCTTCTTTCCACAGATTGATTACCACAGAACCATTTAGTTTTCTTGATTTTCCATTTGCCAAAAATGATTACCTTGGTTTTCTCCATGTTTACCACCAACTCATTAGTCGTGCAATATTGACTGCAGGTGTTTAACACTTTTTGGAGTCCTGTATCTGAGAGATTCAGTAAGACGAGATTGTCTGCATATAGTAATGCAGTTAGGGGATAGTTGCTCAGTTTGGGAGGATGGGAGCCAATGATGATTAGCTGTGTGCACAGATCTGCCAGATAGAGGTTGAAAAGCATTGATGCCAGGAAACAGCCCTGCTTAACACCTCTGTCTATCTGGATTCTGGCCGTCACTCTTCCGTTGTTTCCAACTTTCACCCTAGCCCAAATTTCTGAGTACAGAAGCTGTCTTCCTTTTAGCAGCTCTGGTGGGATTTTAAGGTTTGCTAGTTTCCCCCACAGCTTGTTCCGGTCCACTGAATCGAAGGCTTTGGACAAGTCCACGAAGAAGGTGTAAAGGGCCATTTTTTTGTTTGTATATTTTTCAGCAGGCATGGCTAGCGTTATCAGGTTGTCAGAAGTGCTCGCCGATGGCCGGAAGCTGGTTTGATTCAGAGGTATTAAATTGAATTTGCTCGCCCATCCTTTGAGATCCTCAAGCAGGAGGCCTGCAAATATTTTTGCATCAACGTCAAGCAGTGATATTAGTCGGTAGCTGTCTGGGTTCCAGTAGGGGCCCTTCTTATAGACTGGGTGGAAAATTGACCCTTTCCAGGAATCCAGAATTTTGTTTTCCGTGCTGATGGCATTATAAAGAATGCAGAGCAGGCCGGTCCAAAGGGCAGGTTCTTGTTTTAGTATTTCTGCCGGGAGACCGTTTGGCCCAGGAGCACCACTCTGGCTGCAGCACCGTAATTGTTCCTCGACGTTTTGTATTTTGACTGATAATGGCTTTGTCTTGCTGCTTGTGGTAGGAGATGGCTCCACCGTGTAAGGGCTGCCGTAGAGGTTGGAGATGTGTTCTATCCACTTTCTCTCCGGGACCGCTTTACTTTGGTTCCCGGTTGTCCTGCGCTCCAGCTGATTTACTATAGACCACAGCGACCGGCTGTTCTTTTCCTTGTGGCTTTCACGATTCTGATCCATTCCTGGTCCATGTGAGCTTGCTTTGCTTCCCATATTGCCTTCTTGTATTCCTTTCTTAGTTCCTGAAAGGTACTCTGGTAGCTATTGCCTGGTGGTTAGGTCTTCAGGCTTCTGGCAATTTTGTTAAGCTGTTGTCTTTGTTGCCATAATGTCTGTGTGAACTAGCCATTTCTGCTCAGTAGTCGGCCGACCTTGAATGGTTGTTTTGGCTCCAGCTGGTTTCTTAATGATGTTAATGTGGCCTCCCATTTTGAAATTATGTCCACGTGTTCAGTTTGATCTGACATTAAGTTGGCTTTCCATACTTCATATTTCTCCATGCACTTGTTAGACCATCTTATGCGATGGAGGTGGCTTCCTGGATCTTGTTCCCCAATTCTCGGTAACGGAGCAGCAACAGCGTTATTGTTTACTATTTTCATTGTTTGTGGGTGGTGGTCACTTTTACATCTCACCTCTTTGCTGAAATCCTGGAAGTACTTGAAGATGTCTGTTGAGACAAAGGTTTAATCTAGGGTGGAAGCTGACTTCTTGGCGATGTGGCTTGGGTTCATTGGGATGTCTTTTGGGAATCTGCCATTTAGGGCCCTTAGTCCTAGTGCCTCTAGTAGTCTGACCAGTGGGTGATCACATTTGTCCTTGTCCTTGAAGGGTGATTCTTGTGGTGGAAAGCCCAAATGCTGGTCCAGGGAACCTTCCCGGGAGCTTCTTCTGCCATGATTGGCCATGTTGAGGTTAAAATCACCTGTGATGATCCAGGGGGCATTTCCAAATGCCATTTTTAGGGCTAACAACTCTTTTTCTGTTGTGTCTAGCAAGTGCTGGTTACGCGTCATGTTAGGGTTGATGTAAATATTTATTATTATTATGTGCATCGGTGTTAGTTCCAACATCTAGTTTTCGAAAATAATGGCTAGCATATGAGCTCAACTCTGATATTATCTTGCTGGTATACCTTGAGATCCTTATTTTGAGGATTTTCATGCTGATCAGCCTCCTCAATAACTGTAGCAGCAGGCTCCCCAATTGGTCAGCCGGTATGACATTTTCTATATAATCAGAGGGCTGACTTATTTTTTGCGTATCATTGCTCAAACCTCCCCCTGTACCTGTGGTTCTTACTTGATTTACTAATGTGAATAAAAGATCCAGTAAGGTCGAAAGTTTATTGATTATAATGTCTGTTGTTAACGCTGAAATTTTACTAATGAATATTCATGTGTTCTGAATATTAAATCTGCATAGAAAATTAGTTAACAGAGAAAAATAATAAACAAGTTTGAAATGTGCCTACTTGAGTGACCACCAATAATTACGAAGTGTAACAGTTTATTAATGTGAAATGTCATGCTCATGTTTGATTTGATGAAGTAGCATGTCATATTGATAGTTATGCATTTGCTTTATTAATTATAGGCCTTAATATAGCAAGATCTTGGGCCTAGTTGCACGGCCTCATGTCAAGTTGCATTGCTTAGACAAATCATAAAACTGCTTAGAGAATTAAATTGTAATTTTCCACTGCGTTGACCGAATGATAGTAGTTGAAATTCTTTCCCATGAAAACTGCTTGCTAGAAAATGTTGTACGAGTTATATATACTTTTTATAACTTAGTGTGTGTAAAAACAAGGTTCCCAGGAGCTGACAATGGAAGCACTGACTGGCGTATAGGCATATACAATTTTGTTACATGATGAGCCCAACGACACAAACAGGGGAAGCAAAGCCAATCATCAACATGTGAACAATGGTTTAGAAAATTCTTAGATTTGAGGTTCTACTTTTATTGGACTAAATGTAAACATACGATTCTTTGGCCAATAGCAACATGGGAAGTAGTTTTAGGGAATCTAACTTAGCCAGACTGCCCGAGAGGAGAGAAGCCATTTGCCATCCTCTTTCTTAACTGTCCCCAGAGGAGACTTGCTTAACTTTTCCAAGCTTTACCCAGAAGTACTTTTCTATTATGTCTGCTCTTGAGACATTTGTATCATGAATATTATTGCTGAATTCTGATGCTTTGCTGACCGAACAGATGTTCGATTGACGAAGACTGTTGTCGCTTGCTGAACCAATTGAGGCAAGGTATAAGACAATGTTATCGATTACAATGTCTATTTGCTTTGTTTTAGGTACCAGCCGCTAATTTTGATAGAGCCATAGTTAGATGTTTTCCAAATTTATGTTGACTAAATTGTTTTGCATGAAGTCCAAACATGCTATTCTAATCAGAAGGTTAGATAGGACACTCACTAATGATGCTTGCTAAATATTAGAAACAGTTGATGTCTTTTCTTTGCTAAAATCTAAATGTATGCCATTTCTATTGTGCAGTTATTCTTGCTATTGATTTGTACCATAACCCTAGAATGTGTAGTGATCCTTGCTTTGATTAAATTGAGATTCTTTAGAAGGTTTGGCCAACCAGTATTATTTCTGTATTCTTATCATTTGATTTTGAGACTAAGTTACGTAATATTAGCATTGAGGTCATGGTGTGTGTGGAAATCACTGACTCCTAAGATTATTAATGTTATTGATTGGTATTGCTATTGATTTGAATTGGAACTGAGCCTTATGATGGGAACTACTCTAAGCGCAGTCAAAAGATCCACCGAACCTCTAACGCGTCCTCTTATTAACTAATGATGAGTAGCTAAATATGCTCAGACGCGCTAACACTCTTTCCCAGCATCATCAATCTTACCATGTTGCTTGTGACAACAAGCAGCAATGTCTAATTTCTTGTCTAGCATGACTATCCTTTTGTCAAGCGTTAAAATGCTTTGTGCCAACAATTGTATGAGGTCGATTTGAGCCTCTAGTTTGTGGGATATGACAATGGCTAACAGCGAGGAGTTTACAGTACTGAGGATCCTTTTGGGGGTCTAGTCATGTTCCTTCTCTGGATATGCCTGATTTGTCCAGGCCTATCCCTCTTCTCCCCCTTTCTGGAATGGTCACATCGTCCTCCTGCCCTACAATGCTGTCAGGCTCAAGTTTATCCTGCGTGAGAAGCTTAAAGGATAGTGGGCTTATTGATTGTGAAACTCCGTTGTAGGTCTTATTGACAGAGTTAGGGTACGGCCATCGTGTCACTTTGGAGGTGTAAACAAGAATCAAACTTGTCTGTTTGTTCCTTTCAGGGCCATCTCCCATGCCAGCTGAAGAGAGTTCAAGGAACCTCATGACCTCATGTTCACCTGCTAATTTTAGGCAGGATCTTGAGGTTACTTGATTGTTCATGTCTATTAGAAAGTTCACCTCAGATGTTTTTTCATCAAAGTCTTGCTTATAGCTGTCTGTAAGGAAAGACCTCTAATTTTCTTGCATTTCCTACAGTGCTCATCGTGATGATTGTGGGAGGTCTAACCTGGTACGGTATTTATGAGTAGTATATTGCGTACTGCAACGGAGCCAGAATGGCTATCCTTGGTGCTTGCTGCGCTTAATGTTTCCACCTCATAAGATTTTTGTTCTGTATCTATCTGAGGGTGATCCTCCATGAGAAAATTTTTTTGCCCAGGCCCAGGGGGAGCGAGTCCTGTTTGCTTAATCTCCCTCTTGTAGGTTCAGCACCATGCTTGGCCCACCTTATTTTCTTATTGCTGAGTTTATTGTTGAGTTTAAGGGATTCAAAGACCTTTTGGGAGAGTTTCCAACTCAGGGCAAACACTAGAGCCTGGACTCATTGAAGCCACTGATGCTGCTCCCAGAGTTGCAGCACCAACCTTGCCACTGCCATTGTGGCTGCCACTGGTAGAGTTGTTGCAAGCTTTGCTGAAAATGCCTCTAACTCTCCCTCTCCCTCTACCATTGGTCTGGGCTTTCGGCCTAAGGGAGTTTTAATCATCTGGGATTGATTAACCTTAGTCTTTTAGTCTTAGGCTTTTAAACTATGTGAGGTACATTGGTAGTGCAGCACACCTCTTGTGATAGTAGGCAAACTTGCCATATAATCCTGGTATAGGGCAATATGAAGCAGCGGAGGACCCTTGAAAAATGGCCTGTCAACTCCTGGATGCTCCTAAGTGGTGTGTTCTATTTGAAGTAGGGAGGATGGAGAGTGTTTGAGCGGGATCGCAAAGGTTGCCCCCAAGCCACACCCAGACCTGACTGGGCCACTTCTGTGGGCTGCTGAGCTCGCACTTATGGGAGCCGAGTACAGTCCCTGAGCTCATTGGCTTTGTAATCCTCTGTCTTCCGTTGGTCCTAGATCTCTGCCCTTAGTGCCCTTGATCCAGTGCTCCAATACTTGGTGAACCAATGTTCAGAGCACTTCACTTTTTTTTTTTTTTGCTCCCCCCTCCTTCGTAGATGAAGGCAGCAGCTGGAGGCACTATCACACACTCTCTGCTGTTGTCCAGAGCCTGGTCATCCCTGATGATAGTCTCACTCCAGTGTGCTTCTTAATGTGTTTCTTTCTTTGAGGGTGATGGTAGAGTGCTGCCCCCTCCCCCAGTGTACCTTTGGAGGGTAGTTTCAGACCATAATGGTAAAGCAGGTGGCACACTCAAAATAGTGGAGCAAAGGGGCAAGGTCATCAAACAAGATGGGAAGAGAACTCACTCTAACAATTGCCTAACAATCACTGTGGTATCTGACCGTGCTCTGCAGCATCCTTCCGCAGAGCCTCCACTCCCTTACGTCAGATCTGGGCCAGAGTTTGGGAGGGGCAGGCTAACTCTCTCTGTGACTCCCTCCTGTCCCTATTGCAACAGGAGCCATAGCTCCAGGCTTGCTGCGCCTGTCTGCACCTCTTCGCTCAGCACTTCACTATGGCTTCTGAATTCCTGGGTTATGCCAGCTGCCAGGTGGTGTCCTTCATCTGCTATTCAAATAATTGTTTTCCTCAACCTTTGAGAAGGGACAAACTTATCATTTCTCGTCACACCAACCTGACTATATAAAGTTAATTCTTCCAAAATCTTGATGAAAGGCCTGGCAATGGGAGAAACAGTACTTTCTATCCTCCTTCCTTACACAGTCATATCAATTACCTCCTTCAACACCACGTCACACTCCATTTCTTTCCTCCAATTCTCCGGAGTAAATGCACCATAACAACACTCTTCAATAGCTGCTATCCCCACCACAGCACCCTCTATCCAGCTATCACAGGTTCTTTAGCAATTTCATTTCCATTTACAGATAACCAAGATAAAAGCCAGCCGCGGCATTCCTCCACCCCGTAATATATTCCACCCAATAGCAATATTCTTGCAACCTTGAGGTTCAGTCTCACTGAACTCTTGCCTTTCCCCCCCAGTTGTTAGAACTTTCCCCAACAGCTTCTGGTCAGTACGCAAGATAAACTTCACACCGCAAAAATATGTCCTAAAACATTCACCACTCAATGCCGCAGCTATTGCCGCATGTTCTATGACAAAGTATTTACATTCCATAATGGTTAAGGAAGGAGACTCAAAAGCCATGGTTTTCTCCACTTCATTATGTGATTGCAATACAAAAGCACAAATACAAGAGGCACTGGAATCCACAGTTAGCATGGTTTTCAAACGTGTTAAAGTGTACCAAAATCCCTACATTGCAAAATTCATTGTTAATATGGTCAAAAGTGTCTTGTTGTTCCTTTCCTCACATGAACACTCACCCTTTCTCAACATACCCCTTAATCGCTCACTTTTCTCAGCAAAACTTTCAACAAACAAACTTTGAATAATATTTGATCGGGTCCATGAAGAAACACAATAGATTTTTATCCTGTGGAGGAGGGGGCAACCTGATAGCCTTAAAGAGGTGCTCTTTAGGCCTCACACCTTTATCTGAAATGGTGCGGCCCAGACATTCAGGGGCATATTTATACTCCGTTTGCGCCGGAATTGCGTCGTTTTTTTTTACGCAATTCCGACGCAAAACTAACTCCTTATTTATACTTTGGCGTTAGACGCGTCTAGCGCCAAAGTCCATGGAGTTTGCGTCATTTTTTAGCGTGGACACCTACTTTGCGTTAATGATAGGCAAGGTAGGCGCTCCCGTCTAAAAAATTGACTCCGAGGCATGTGCGCCGTATTTACACTCCCGGGCAAAATTCACGCCCGGGAGTGGGCGGGTCAAAAAAAATGACGTACGGCCGCTTTTGCGCCGTTTTTTAGCGCCTGGACAAGGCAGGCGTTAAGGGACCTGTGGGCTCGGAAGGAGCCCAGAGGTGCCCTCCCATGCCCCCAGGGACACCCCCTGTCACCCTTGCCCACCCCAGGAGGACACCCAAGGCTGGAGGGACCCATCCCAGGGACATTAAGGTAAGTTCAGGTAAGTCATTTTTTTTATTTTTTTGTGTGGCATAGGGGGGCCTGATTTGTGCCCCCCTACATGCCACTATGCCCAATGACCATGCCCAGGGGACAGAAGTCCCCTGGGCATGGCCATTGGGCAAGGGGGCATGACTCCTGTCTTTGCTAAGACAGGAGTCATTTCTATGGGGGTTGGGAGTCGGAAAAAATGGCGCAAATCGGGTTGAGGCGAAAAATTTGCCTCAGCCTGACTTGCCCCATTTTTTGGCACCCAAGCTCCATATCCCCCTACGCCGGCGCTGCCTGGTGTACGTCGTTTTTTTCCACGCACACCAGGCAGCGCCGGCGGCTAACGCCGGCTAACGTCATTGATTAAATACGGCGCCCGCATGGCGCTTCAGAATGGCGTTAGCCGGCGCTAATTTTTTTGACGCAAAACTGCGTTAGCGCAGTTTTGCGTCAAAAAGTATAAATATGGCCCTCAATTTCTTGAACCAAAAATTTGCATATGTCCTTTCTCAAGGGAAGGCCTACTTCTGCCAACCTTCTCAAAGCTTGTTTCAAAGCACGATTATGTTCCTCCACCAATCCCCCCAAAACCAAGACTGTCGTCTTGAAAATATATGACATTTATTATCCCCCTGAACACTTCTGACATCATCTTCTGAAAATAATGGCAGCATAAGAGAGTCCAAAAGGCATTCTAGCAAGTTGAAATGTCCCTTCCATGGTAATAAAAGCTGTGAGCTTTTTCCAGTTTTCATGTAGCCAAATGTGATGGTGTGCACTTTTGAGGTCTAATTTTGAAAATAAATGTCCAGCATTCAAAAGGTGGAGCAGGATTTCATTAATATTGGGCAAAGGACGATATTATGATCCACACTCCTCAAGTCTATACAAAACTGCAAGCATTCATCATCTTTCTCTGTTTTAAACACAGGAGTGATCCAAATAGTAGGCGTTACTAGTGTAATGATATCTTCCTTAAACATGTCTTCCAACATTTTCTTTACTTAATTTCTAATGACTATTGGCACCCTCCTGACATTGTATTTGACAGGCACAGCTCCTTTCTTAGGTACAATTTCAAGCAAATAACAATCTAACTGGCCCAACCCATTCCCAAAACCATACTTAGCATAATTTATTATATCATCAATACTTACATCATACACATCCATAACTTGGTTAGGGACCTTTGGTTGATATCAATATGCAAATCATATTGATGCATCCACACAAGATTGGATGGTCCATCCCCAGCCACATAAACTTCGCCTTGAACTGGTTTTGTAAGAAACATTTCAAATAACATAAAATGTTAATCTTATACCTGTGCTAACCACTGGGATTGAATTCCTTCAGAAGCAATGCAACCCCTGGCCATACTCTCTGAAAAATAAACTTGGGAATGATGGTTTATTTCGAACCTGAAACAACGAAAAATTGCCCTAATTTTAAATATGATTCTCTTGTCTCTCTTGACCAAGCTCTTTTGTAACCACCACCTTCGAACTGTCACTCTCCTTGCACATTCATGCAAATTGCCCTCTAGGCCCACATCGTCTGTATTTCTCATAAACATGAAGCAGGATTTGGACTCTCCCACATGAAATCCACTGCCACTCCTTTAGCAAAATTTAGACCCTGATTTATACTTTTTTTGCAACACATTTGCGTCATTTTTTTACAATTGTATTTTGTACGTTTATGCCACTTTTGCGTAAAAAAATTATGCAAATGCGGTACAAAAAAAGTATAAATCAGGGCCTTAGTACTCTGTCTAATATTGGCGCTTTTCTTAATTTTTTTCACATTCTCTTGATCCCACTCAGTTTTGAGAATAGAGGAAACATCCCTCCTCCTTCTTGCTTTATTGATTGCAGCCTGCTGAGCATGATTCCCTCTTGCCAGCAGACAGCCAACTGTCAAGAGTGTAATCCTCACTCTGTAACACAGATGACGGAACTCAGAACACTGACAATACACAGAGATGCCTTAATGACATAGCAGCTACCTTGGATGTTGAGAGAATAATATATGCTGAAAATCTTGTACCTTAGTACAGGCAGTAGGTGCACAATGTTCTGCCCTGAACATTCTTCCAGAGGGTGGTGTAATATTTTAAATTGAGGTAATACAGTAAAACTCCTGCATGCCCTCCCTACCCTTGCTCACCTTAACCCATCTGACATTTAAACCGTAGAATTTCTAACCCCTCCATGAGTCATGCAAGGGAGCACTCGCTAGTAACTTTGCCTTCCGGCACCACTGCCAGACTTGTATTACAGAAAAAGGAATCATTTATGCCGGCTGTCTATATCATCCTGTTTCTGTAACCAATGAAGCATAAAGAGGTGATCCAGGAAAAAAAACTATTAAACATGTGTACTTAGTCCCAGACTCCCAATAGGTAGCATAAATGAGGAACTGAAGCACCATAAATTACATCAAAGTTCAACAAATGGCTCACCTACAAAGTGAGTTCTGCCCCGGATCACAGCAGTACTTCACTACTTAAGGAAGCCCTGACAACCTAGCCACTCATCCATCAACTATGCTCACCTACTAGGCTGCCTAAGACTCTGCTCCTCGAACATCAGTGGTCTACGTAACAAAATCAGTGATCTGGACTTAGTAAACTACCTTAGTTCCTTTCAAATAATTTTTGCAAAAAATCGATTCTATGCCGCTTCTTCCGGTTAATTGTTTCCTAGGTTTTTTCAATTCAGCAACAAAGTTAAAGAGGAATAGTTGCCCTATGGGGGTGGTCTACCATTTTATAAAGCAGCTTCACTAAAAATAGAAATTGAACACGTTGACAGCAAAGACAACCAAATGATGACAGTTTTACCCAAATGCTAGCATTTAGAAGTTGACAGCGCCCTACAACTTGTTACTGTATAAATTCACCCAGACGGTAAGTCAAGAGATTTTTTTCTCAGCAAATTCAATCAATTTTCTATCAAATAAGCTACATGATTACCAGCAATTTAACATCATTGTAACCGGGTACTTCAACATGAACTTGATACCAAATTTGGAACTTGATGACATCTTAACTCAACAGGGTTTCTATTGGTGCATTCCTACCCAGGCAGAATACAAACAAAGCACAGATACATCAAGGGCAAAGTATTTCCAAAAGAAGTTGAAGCACATGGCCTGAGAATTTTAAAAGGGTGATTCCATTCTGATCAGCCCCCAGCATGGACCTATCACTCTTCAACTACATGTTAGATTATCAACTTCACAATGGCATCCTTGCCCCTCTTTGCCTTAAAAAAATATTTCAAATTGAAGATAAGTTGGAAAGCAACCACTATTCACAGGTTTTATTTTATTATGTGTCGGTTATAAATACCTATTTTGAATTATCTTATAATTTTATTTTACATTAAAATATTTTTAATGTATTTTTTGTAATAATTCAGTAAACTCCTTAAATGTTTCCTATACTTTCTTGTAGGGAGATCCCTGCATGGGAGTGTGGTTATTCACCTCATATGAAAAGTTACTAAAAGGAACTTTAGATTCATAAATCCAGTCTTAGATGCTACACACCCTTAACTCACAGGTGTGGAAACACATAAGTCTACACAAAGGTGTAAATTGACACTGAAAAATTGTGAATAGCACGAATGTGAAGATTTACACTTCAGTGCAAGAGTACACATGAGTAAATTTGCACATCTAAATAAAAAAATTATACCAATGTAGCCAATGTCTTGTTTTTTTCTCATGTTGCATGTGTAATACTGGTAAGAATTGTATGTTATATGTGCACTTTATATGTGTTGACCCAAGGAAGCATACATGTGAAAAATTAGACTTTTGTTGTTTTCCTCAGAAGATCCTAATTTTCACCATTATTTCGATGGCTGTCACTGCTAGTTGGACTTCATATGGTACTGCTTTGAGGGTTTAACATTGATCAAATGGTATGTCACTAAACTCCATATACTACCTTGGTAGCTTTAAGTGTCTTACTTGGGCTGGTCCTCTTTGGCTCCTGGATGAGATTAATGTAGCACTCCCTTGGTGGCTTAAGAATGCCTCTATTGGGTGTGAAGCATTTTGATCCACTGAGCTGGATTTAACCTAGTAATCTCAATTGATGCACATGTCAATCCTAAAGCTGGTAAATACCTGAATTCTTGATCTTGCCTGTTCCCACACTCTTCCCTACAACCCGTGCTCAAGAGCAGAGAGTGTTAAGTACAAACCTCACTCACCTTATCCAATACCTCCTGTATGGGCCAAACCTCAGATAACACCCTTTGAACCAAGTACTCCAAATTGCGTCAAAGAACATATAACACATTGGAGCGCTTCATGAATTTGCCAGAGGTATGAAAAATGCTATCAGATCATTCATAAAGCGATTTCGGCTTTCAAATGAGTGTGAAAAGTGCTATATAACATAATAAAAATACATTTCATTGACAGATAACATGCTATATACCTCCCCCTCGAGACTGTACATTGTAAGAACACATTTCTGCTCAAACCAGTTCCGCGTGAGAGAAATTTATCGTCAACATAATTTTAAGGAAAACAGGAAATTATATAAACTACGGGTAATCGAATGGTTGGTATCTACGAATGATTCAATTATGCATGGACCTATGCTACACAACAACGTAGCAAAGCATAACAAAATATAACTAATCATAATTAACCAGGAAAACATCTAAACACAAGTTAACATAAGACAAATATAACAAAACACAACAAAAAATAAGAGAACATATCTCAAGCAGTATTGAAGATAACAAAAATTGACAGAAATAAATATAGCCTAAATAAAAACATAACGTAGCTAAACAGAAATGTGTGCATAACCAAAGATAACAAAAGATGAACATGAACAAAATAACACGTAAACATACAATAAATGTAACATAAAACAGACATAAATTTGCACATAAACGCAAAATGAATATAATATTTTATTTGTTGAGACTGAACCTTTGTTTATCCGTGATTTACATGTACCATGGAAGTAAATGCACCATACCCAACAAAACTTTATAATCAAGTGAGCAAAATCTACCAAAACGTTTCCTTCTTTCAAGGCAATAAACAAACCATCTCTTTTGTGCAGAGCACGTTTTAAGTGCTTTTTTTTCTCAGGCTGTGGCTTATTTTCCATTCTTATAATGTAGTCATAATTTCCATGCATCACTAATAGGCTTTTGTGCCTTTCTGCTTGCATGTTTACATCTTTTCAGATTTATCCAAATATTTCAGTTCACATTTAATTTGTTCTGAAACCCAATGTACCTTTACGGCACTTACAAAGAACAATTCCATATGTGTCACCTACACACAAAATCTAATTGGATCTAATTTCAGACGTTTTACCAGTAATTGCAAACACTAGTGATGGGGGCAATGCTGGTGTATTTCCACTCAGGTTTAAAGCAACTCATAAGTAAGTTGGTAATTTACATGGGAGTTAGATAAGGTGTCAGCCTGCATTTATTTCAACCTCCATTAGGGATGATTTAGATATGTTGATACAATTCATTTCAACGAGGAATACGTGGTGACATGCTTTATGAGTCAATTAAGAATCTGCAAATTTATCTTAGCAGTTATTTAAGAACCAGACTCTGGAGGAGTGGGGATTTGGCGGAAGAGAAGAAGAAGAAAGGTGAGCGCCTTGCTGTGTCAGCTCTGAAACACAGGGATCTGACGTATTTACAAAAGTATGGTGCATCCCTGTGTTTCTCCCTGCGCCGGTACTAAATTAGCTGCTTAGCGTCAATGCAGCCACCCTTGCGCCATGGTGCAAGGATGGCTGTGCTGCAGGGGAGATTGTTTATGCACAGGAAGAGGCAACTTCCTGCACAAAAACAATCTTCAATTGCAACTTGCTCCATGCGTGCTGCAGAATGCAGGACACGCAGAAAGAGCAAAGAACGTGGAGAAATGAAAGCATTTCTCGTTGTTGCGCCATGCTAATGCCACCCATGGGGTGGGGTTAGACTTTACAATTTCTTGTAAATTTGGGATAGCATCAAAATGCAATGGGTGTTGCCTTGGAAAACCCACAACAACACCAATTGCACGCCCCTTCCACGCAAAGTGCTGCGTGGGAAGGGGCCGTATTTACAAGGTGGCGTTAAGCCACAAACAGGGTTTATCTTAAGAGCTCACTGGTGTGCAGCCAAATGTCATATTTGACCAACACCAAGTCTGTCTATCTTTATTCCAACAAATGCCTGTTTGATTCACCACCCTATACTTCATGTCACCTTAGCTCACTCTTGAAGGTTTTTTTCTCATCCCTTCTTTCTCCTTTGACAATATTTCTCTGTCAGTTGCCTCCTACCTCTTTCTCGTGTTTCTGCCTTTAGCTCTCTTCAAATAAGTCCCAGTTTCCAGAAATCAGTGCTGTGGCCATAATCATCACAAATTAAGTACTCAATGTATCCCAAAAGGGCTGTGATGAGAGATTATGCTGCTGCCTGTTTAATGTTCAATGGAGAATAGTAAAAATAAACTCAATAAAAAATATAAATAAATAAATACACAAATGCACGTAGAATTGTTTTCATTTGCAATACACAGCTGCCTTTCATTGTTATCCTTTAAAGTGTAGCTGTGTTGTTACCCTGACTATGGTGTGATAGTCTACATATGTATTTCAGGTAACATTGCTCTGCTCATCCACTAAGGCATCCATTTATGAAATAGATCTGTGATCAAAATCTATGCATTTCTCAATATTGAGCTAAAAAATCTTGTTGTGCAATAACATAATATCCAGAACATCGACAACTACAAAGTCATAAAGGTAAGTAAATGTAGAAAAGAATTGGATTCCTATTGTTAGCTCCATGTCTATGTACCTTGAAGATATATGGAATGACAAGGTACATAGATGTGGATTTAGGAATAATAAATCTAGCCTATCCTATGTACACTTGCCTTCATGACATTGTTGAAGTCAATACCTGGATACGCTCTTTTGGCAGAACAATATTTAAAACTCAGTACAGTGGTAGAATACCATCAAGAGGTCATAGGTTAACATCCTTGTGGTTCCTCTGAAATGTTCAAGTCTTTGAGGTCAATAACATAGCACCATAGAGTTAGACACCATTTACTAGCACCTAGAGACAACCCAGTGTATATACAAGTGCAGTACCCTATTAATAAATACAAATATTCTGTCATTTTCTGGATTTGAAATGTGTTATGGAGAGCATCTAGTTTGTCTTTTTTTAACTTACTTAACGCAAATGAACAATTTGTCTGTGTGTTCTGGCACATGGCCATGAATGCACAGTAACAGTTTTGAATACGAGAGACAAATAAACCTTGAATACCAGGTTATCTGTGAAAATTTATTTTTTATCTCCAGTGAACCCTTACTGAAGTCTCTATTGGAGTGCATGAAAAGTGAAGCGACAGCAGCCTTCACTGGTTACAGGAATCACTCAACGAGTCCATCCGCTTTTCACTGAAATACTTCTGTTGTCTTCAAACTTTCAGTCCTTAACTATGATGTAGTCTAACCAGTAGTAGAGTCCCTTGTGTCACAAAGGTCTTAAGAATGTGACAGTTTATGTTTTATGTTAATGTAGTTTAAACGGTTAAACAAGAAAACTGCACTTACACACATTTTAAATGTGCACTTGCTTGTGTTTCTGAGTTCAACGTAGGTGCTACTTGAATTAAATTACATGTTAGAGGGATAAAACTTTTGTTAAAATTGTTATAATGTAATTTAGACTCTAGACTAAAAGTGCATATAGAAAATATATTGAATTTCAAATGATTAATGAGTTAAAAAATATATGCAAAGTGAGAGAAATGCAGTTCTCTATTGTACTTAATGACATACAGTAACAAAGCTTTCCTGTTTGAAATGAAATGCAATATTATTATTAATGCTGTATCTATAAGTTTGCATCTAACATGTGTTTTACTGAAACATATTCATTAAACACATTATTATGATTCCCAAATGATGATTTGTTTCTTAACTTCAACTTTCTTTTAGGTTACGTTCTCATGAGATGCTTAGCTAGTTGGTGATACATTCTATTGTTTGAGTATAGAGAGAATGAAGCGCTAGTCCTTGATGGAAGAACAGTGTAAAACATGGGCTGGTATTGTGCACATTTGTTTGAAATGTGCGTGGAGTCACACAGATGGAAGATGTTTCCATGACAGACCTCTAACGAAATTGGACTGTTTCAACTGGAGTCATAAGATTAATTTCTATTGGATGATGCCCATTCAACGTGACATGGATTGATGCCTTTGACAAATAAGAATGCTTTGTGAATTCTAAACTACTGAAGGACGTTTTAAATTTGGTACAGTCCTGAGCGGCCCCTTGCAGCAGACCCTTGCATTCCCGAGCAGACCTTTGCGGTCCCCAGATCCTGTCCTGATACTTGCTGATGAAGATTCCTTGAATGCTGCAACCTTAGAAATCCTTCTATTTTCTCTTTCAGAAGACACTTGTCTGAGCTTCACAAATGCTGATGCTTTCTCTTTTTATCCATCTTTTCCCTAACCTAGTCAGTGACCTGCAGTCAGAGATTATTTTTATCCAAATCATTTTTGTTCCTTTTAAGCTTTTTTGTATTTTGCACACATATGTTCCTCCCGATACATGTATTTCCCTTATTTGGTTAGTTGTAGGGTTGACCTGTGCCCAGTCAAAGATTATAGACTCTGCTAAATTCAAACTAACTGATGGTTGTTAACTCTGAGCAACACATTATCTCAGATATTTTTATTGACGTCATAAATTATTTTTCTTGAATGCTTACTTTTATTGATGTTAGTTTGTCTAAATCTATGTTGACGTCCTGAGCAACCTTGAGCAATAATGTACCTTTATAATTTGATTTGGTGCATTGTCTACATGACTTTGAGCTTGTGTTTTTAATTAATACTTAACTTTATTCCACATTGAAGTTTTCCTTCTATGACCACATTGGCCCTGGTATGTAAATTGTTGGTGTTTTTAAAAATTTTGTTGATGGCTCACTGGGTCCAAAGGTTCATCCACCTCGATTAGCTTTTAATCCTGTAAGGAAGAAAATTCTACAACTGTTTATCGTGAATGGCAACAATAGCCTTACCTAGCTGTTGTCAATTACCTCTGTCACAGAAGGCATAAGTAAGGACAGAGAAGCACCATTATTCATAAGCCATTGGATGCGTCCTATGGAAAAAGTCCAAATATGCACGTTCACTAAATGCTCTTGTGTCACACCTTTGAGTAATCAAAGCATATTCATATGTTTCAGTTCTTATATATATTGAATTCCTGCATTAAATCACTACCGCAAATTTACCACTTCTTTGTGACTGTCCCTGTCTTCGGAATCATACAGATTGGTGGGCATACCGACTAGTTTCTCAGTTTTTCTGAATTAATATTTTTGTGCTCAATCTTTCCATCAAAATATAGCACCAATATTTGCAGTTTATAAGAGAACCTGCTCAAGATGTGGGAGGTAAATACTATTTATTCAGATAATTCTGAAAACCTCATTAAGAATCCAAAAAAGTTACATCTCAGTATTTAAACAACTGGGAGTAATGCAATCACCATAAACACTTGAATCAAGTGCATCCCTGTGTTAAAAATTCAAATAATTGTAACTGTTTTCAACATAATAAACAAGGCTATGCTGCGTGGCATTCATCTGCCACCCATCCTCAATCAAAACCTTCCTGTCAATTGTTTTCTAAACTGAAGACTGGAACCTCATTGAATGTCAATAGTTCATGGCTTAAAATGTTTAGGGGCTTGTGGTCTCATTTGGACAGATGGACCTTAGAGGAAAATGGTTGACTAACATCTATTATAAAAAACAAGAACAATCTTTCTCTTCCTTGAGGCCATGAGGAACAGCAGTCCTGACAAATTCAATCCATCTGTGCTTTGGATTGTAGAAGCAGTTTCTGTAGGTTGTTTCCATTTCATCCTTGGAAACGTAGATATGATTCAGTATGGTGTTTGTGTACAAGGCATGGGGAACTGTGTTATGAGAGAAAAAAAAAACAAGTGAAACACAGGGTCCCTGCCCAAATATGGAGAGAGATTCAGGGAAACATACAGTAAGTAGACAAGAATCGAACTCCAAAACATTCAAAGAATCAGCTCAATCCAAAGGATAGAGACTGAAATACTGGATATGAAACAATTTTTCACTTCTTTAATAATAATTCTATAATCCATATACATATATATTCAAAATATTAATTACTTTTTTTAATCGAAAATTAAATAAAACAAACCCCCCTTCACCACATAGATTTCGATCCAAAACCGACAAACAAAACCAAAGACAACAGAACATGCACAACCACACATTTCACATATCCATGCACACCATTATATCTAAGACACTTAACTCACAAATATTCATACATTTATATATACAGCTTTTAAATATATGAACTAAAGGTGATCTCCAAATAATTTATAATACTCCGTTCAAAAAGAGTCTCTTAGATCCATATCCAATCTGGATATCATATACATCAAAGCTGAAAATATCACTCCAAATGTCCGTTAACAACACTCCATGTAGTCCTTGTTAGAGATATAGGGGCTGATTCCTAGTTTGGCGGGCGGCGGTCGCCGCCCGCCAAGCGGGAACCGCCAGAAGACCGTACCGCGGTCAAAAGACCGTGGCGGTCATTCTGGCTTTCCCGCTGGGCGGGCGGGCGACCGCCAAAAGGCCGCCCACCCGCCCAGCGGGAAAGCCACAGCAATGATGAAGCCGGCTCCGAATGGAGCCGGCGGAGTTGCTTTTGTGCGACGGGTGCAGTTGCACCCGTCGCGATTTCCAGTGTCTGCTATGCAGACACTGGAAATCAATGTGGGGCCCTGTTAGGGGGCCCCTGCAGTGCCCATGCCATTGGCATGGGCACTGCAGGGGCCCCCAGGGGCCCCACGACACCCGTTCCCGCCAGCCTGGTTCTGGCGGTCAAAACCGCCAGAACCAGGCTGGCGGGAAGGGGGTCAGAATCCTCGCCGCCATGGAGGATTCTGCAGCCCAGGGGAAAACCGGCGGGAAACCGCCAGTTTCCCTTTTCTGACCGCGGCTTTACCGCCGCGGTCAGAATGGGCCTGGATGCACCGCCAGCCTGTTGGCGGTGCATCCGCGGTCCCCTACCCTGGCGGTCTCGGACCGCCAGGGTAGGAATGACCCCCATAGTTTGCTATACTTGGTGTTGCTTCTATAGTACATATGCGATCAAAGCTTGCCGACGCGCATTTCGGTGGGCTTACACATCTGGATCAATACATATTTCTCTCAGCCACCTTCATCAGGGCATATATGACATGATGTCTTCAATTCTGTATATACCCCATTTCTAACATCTTTCATTACATAAAAGGAAACATTACGTCTGTTCACCAGTGCACCCAAACGTGATTAGTGGGGGATGAAAGCCTTTGCTTCCAGAAAGATATGTGACCAACCAAAAAAAACTGAATATGAAAAGTCACCAAATCCATGCAAAAGAGATAGGACCAGGGGCCAGAACACCATCACAAACAAGGCCAAAGTAATGTTTGCTTACTTAGAAACCAATCGCACTACAACTCTTCTTGTGCTTGGTAAAGTAAGGCTGCAGATGCTGAACATAGAAGAAAAGACAAACCATATTAAACAAGCTCGTAATCACTCCAACGCATGTCTGTATCAACATGCATATCACAATTTAAGCTATTACCTTAATCTAATGAAAACACGGACTGTCCCAAGAACGATTCCCAGCTGTTCCGTGCTGCACGCATTCCTCAGCAGTTCAATGCCATGCAGACAAGGCTGGTAATAGTTGAAACCGGCACGCTGCCTACCGCGGCAATAAAAACGCTGTGGCAACGCAATCATCCAGATGCACAAGGACATAGAAAGAGGGGGCATATAAAACGTCAGATCACCGATTGACTGTGGCGGCCATCTTGAGATGGCAGATTTCAACAAAAAATGCCACACGCTTCAAGTAAAGAGTACGTAGAAGATAGAAATATTCCCAAGACTCCCTTCTGAAAAAGGTATACAACCATAAAGGCCAGCTACTCGCCGACGATATGAGCTCTAGTTCGAAATTGAATCGTACAAATGAATATCAGGCCAATTAAACAGCCTACACTGAAAACACCAAATAAAGGGTAAACATATAAAAATGCTGTCCCTACTCTCAGAAAACTACACATACAAAGTGCCATAAATCTGAGTATTACAACAGCTTCCTAAATATATTGCTACTCAACACTGCAATAAAACGTTAAAAAAAAAAAACTAAATAAGGTCCAAACCAATCAATAGTCAAAAAATGGGCTGAACAGGCTTTCCCGCAAAGTGCCTCTGGAGCGAGCTCACAGAGCATTGTACCAAGGAATGTCCTCATTGAGACCACGCTTATAGGTCTCCAGAAAAAATATCCAAACGACCTCTTTCTTTTTTCTCAGTTGTTCAGAACAAAAATCATCCCTTGCAGATATATTTTCTCAAATAGTCCATCTCATAGCATCATCTTTATGGTTATGGGTAACCCAATGGGAGACTAAAGGGGCTTTGAGTTTCTTGGTTTTAATGGAGGACTTATGTTCAGACAGTCTAGTCCTGAACTCCCTAGACATCTCACCAACATATCCTAGATTACACGGACATAGAATGAGGTAAATAACATTTTTGGATCTAAAATTCGTCATCCCGGTAAAGGGGATTGTCTTCCCGTTGTGTGTGATTTCTCCGGTTACCAAAGCTGTTTCACAAGCATGGCAATTGCCACATTTAAAGTTTCCCTTAATGGGGTCCAAACTAGTGATCGATCTTTGCGCTGGATCTAACACCTGCCTCACTGCAGATTTGACCAAGATATTTCGTAAATTCTTATTTCTTTTAAACGCAAATAGTGGTTTCTCTAGGTGTGTAGAATCTCCAATGCTATTCAAAATGTGCCACTCAGAATTTATTATCTTCCTAATCCGATCTTTTAAAGTAGAGTGGTGAACTACACAAACTAACCTCTCACTATTGCTTCTTGCCTTACCTAGAACGAGGGAATCACAATTATAGTACTTCGCTCTTTTGAGTGAATTCCTAATCACCTTAAGCGGATAGCCTCTCTGTTTCAATTTATCAGAAAGGACTTCCGCGTGTTTGACAATATCTTTCATTTCTGTACAGTTCCTCCTCAATCGTAAGAACTGAGAAAAGGGAATCGCCTGTCTCTGACTTCTCGGATGGAAACTGTCAAAGTGCAGAAGAGTGTTCCTAGCTGTAGGAACCTAGTTGGTTTTGTAAACAAAGACATCGCAAGATGTCCATCAAGATGTTTGTTATATACATCAAGAAACTCAACTTGATCTTGATTATACTTGCTGAAAACTCAGACTTGTAAAAAATAAATCAATACTTCTCAAGCTGTCAGACTTTACCATTGCAGTCAATGGGAAAAATCACTAGTGACACTCGGTCACTTGCAGGTTGTTAGCGCGTCAGAGCCTTGATAAGTAAACGTACAAGGAGACGCGTTTAGGTCAACAAACCTTTGGACCACGTTTGGGGACTTCCCAGCACAAAATATCTTCTTGACATCACAAACCAATAAATCAATAAACAATCAATGATAACAATTGCTAATCAATAAACATTTAATAAAAATAAATCATGGAACTCACCATAACTTCTCAGTCACCAATAACCACACCAGTTTAGTCAAAAGTTAAGATATTTATTTCCCAATTGGTTACAATCTAACATCATGGATATTAAGCTTATTAACCATAAACCACGCCAATCAATCCTAATTAGTAATCAAACACGACTTTGATCAATGCATCAGTTATATTCATTCAGTATTTAAGCACATGATTAATATGAAGCAACTTAGCAGAGTCTCATTAGTACATGATTCAACAAAGCAAGAACTCAGTCATTTGTCTGTTTGCGTAAGATAATTGTGAATGCCTTAACTAACCTCAAATCGGCATTAGCATGTTGGGCGTCATGCAAAACATTTTAGTGAACACGAATTTGGAAAACGTCTAAACTCAGGCCTCTATCAAAATAGCAGTTGGTACCTAGATAGAAAAGGCAAACAGACAATTACAATTTTGCATCGGATAGTTACCAATCCAACAGATCAGCAAGCAGCGTCAGTCTTCATCCTCAGGACATCAGTCGATTCACCATCAGCAGAGATAGGGCGGGGCAAAGTCTGAAGATAGCATAGCTCAGAAACTAACTACTTCCCTCAGATGGAGGAGAAGTTAATATCAGGCAAGAATGGGGTAGAGCATGGTTTAAAGTATCAGGGCAAAACGCTGAAAGAATATTTGGCAAAGAGAAATGGCGAAGTGGGGAGGTGGAAAGTGTCCCCGTTTCTTCTTTGGGTCATGCTGTTAATTCAAAACTGTCTAACTATTCCCTAATTCCTCATTGGATAAAGTTTGGTGCATCGTTATCTCTGTCCAATAATTCGGTAAGCACCTTACTAGAACTTTCCCCTGTTTACAGTTCCCATGTCGCGGATTGGTCCATGTTATTGAAGTCTTCAACGGTTGGAATGTCAGGTAGAAAATGATACACTTTACGCTCCAGTCAGTGTCTTCATTGTCTTCTCCTAGTATTGTTAACCTTGCAGCTGTTGCGAATTACACTGTTGCATCCATTTCTCATGAGAAAGAATTTACTACGGCTACACACATATAGCTTCTGGAAAATTGCAGCTTCGTGTCCTTCAGGGAAAACAGCACATTTACAGGTTAGAAACACAATTCAATATGAGGCCAGGAGCTAGGCCCATACCCTCGCTAAGATAAGGCCCTCTGAATTAATAAAGCAAACTCCTAACACATAACTCTAATTATGAAATACTACTACAAATTCAAAACAGTATTACATAATAATTCAGAATTCATAAGCCTTTCATTAGTCTTTGTATACATTGGTAGCCACTCCCCATGAGCACATTTCAAACGTGTGTATTATTTCTATGTTAACACATTTTCTATGCAGCTTTGTCACTGTTAGACTTTTCATCCTCGGCGTGGTCTCCCTTAACTTTCTGCCTCTGTTCCCCAGGTTGTTGATGTGTGCTGGACTCTGATTTTGCTGTTTTTGTTACTCTGGGCACTTTACTGCTGCTAACCAGTGCTAAAGGGTAAGTGCTCCTTTACAAAAGGTGTATGTAATTGGCTTATCCATGATTGGCATATTTGGTTTACTAGTAAGTCCCTAGTAAAGTGCACTAGAGGTGCCAGGGCTGGTAAATCAAATGCTACTAGTGGGCTTGCAGCACTGGTTGTGCCACCCACATGATTAGCTCTGCAATCATGTCTCAGACCTGCCATTGCAGTGTCTGTGTGTGCTGATTTAACTGTTAATTCGACCACTTGCCAGGCCTAAACCTTCCCTTTTCTTACATGCAAGGCACCCCTAAGGTAAGTCCCAGGTAGCCCCAAGGGCAGGGTGCAGTGTATGGCTAAGGTAGGACATATAGGTGGTCATTACAACATTGGTGGTAAAAGCCGCTCACCGCCATGCAGAAGACCGCCAACACACCGCTGCGGCAGCGGAATTCCGCCACGGTCATTATGAACCACAGCTCGGAATCCGGCAAAATTGAAACACCCACACAAGTCCGCCACACCAAAGGTCAGTGATAAACTGGCGAAAACAAAACCTCCACCGTCACGCCAACAGAAATACGCCCACACTATCACGACCCACGAATCCACACGGCGGTCTTTCAACCGCGGTATTCCATTAGCGGTACACACCGCCTCGCTCAAAATACACACACATATACAAAACACATCCACATTGGACAATTCGAAATACACACACCTGATACACATACACACACCACTCCCACACACCCAATACAATATAAAACACACACCCACATCACCCACAAACCCATACGACCACAATTGTGAAAGAATGCCAGAGAGAGACACTACAATCTACAACCAAGCATCCACAGGCACACAATACCATCACCCACATTACATCCACGCACCTCACACAACACACCACTAAATATCACCCCACATGTCACAAAACACACCAACCCACACATCACCCACACCACCCCATGGCAAAGCAAAGACACCCCAGGTTCTCTGAGGAGGAGCTCTGGGTCATGGTGGCGGAAATCATCCGGGTAGAGCCACAGCTATTCGGATCAAAAGGTGCAGCACACCTCCATAGCTAGGAAGATGGAGCTATGGCGAAGAATAGTGGACAGGGTCAACGCAGTGGGACAGCACCCAAGAAATAGGGATGACATCAGGAAGAGGTGGAATGACCTACGGGGGAAGGTAAGTTCCGTGGTCTCAAGACACCACCTTGCGGTTCAGAGGACTGGCGGCAGACCCCCACCTCCTCCCCCACAACTAACTACATGGGAGGAGCAAGTCTTGGCTATTCTGCATCCTGAGGGCCTCGAAGGAGTAGCTGGAGGAATGGACTCTGGTAAGTCAAACCTTAACTACTATATCCCCCACCCTACCTGCATGCCATCACATACCCCCACCCTCACACCCATCACTCCTACTCCTCACAAATGTCTGAATATCACAAACCATACATCCCAACACCAAGCCCTGCATGCAACAACAAAGCATGGACACCCATCACCAATGCATGGCCACTGCACATACCCATACACCCCCCTAAACCATCATCACACAAGGTCCCACACAGGAATGTAAGCACTGGGGTACACGGTCACCCACCCATTGCACACCATGGTACACCCAGATGCAATAATCATGCTTTTACACCCCTGCAGGACCCCTACCCAACGTCACCGCACAGGAGGGTCCACACATGTCAACACAACCAACAGAAGAGGCCCACAGTGATGACAGCAGCTCTGTCCAACTGGATCTAGACGACCAGCCCTCGGGACAGTCGTTTCCCCTCACACTGGCACAGGCCACTACAGAGATTGCCCCCTCTGGAAACACCAGCACAGCAACCACCCAGCGGGCCCATACCTCTGTCCCCAGGACACGTCAATCAGCAGTGTGTCCACCACTACAGGGAACCCAGGCTAACCCACCACCCCAACAACAACAGGGACCTGGGGGCAGTGGCAGTGGGCACACTGTTCAGGGGACGGAGGCCAAGGGAAACAGGAGAACTGGGAGGGCTGCTGTGCGGCAGGGGGAGGACAGGCCCAGGGAACCCACTCTCCACGAGGCCCTCTCCAACATCATGGGAGCGTACCATCATTCCCAGGAGACGATGGCAATGGTACTGGCCAAGTTTCAGGAGACCCAGCGGCTGCAGGAGGAACAGTATTTGGGCTTCAGGGAGGAACTCAGATCCATCAATTCCACCCTGGGCACCATCGTAGGGGTGCTGAAGGAAGTCCTCAACACCAGGAGGGACACTGTGGCACAACAAGGGGCCCCTGACACTAGCCTGGACGATGAACTGCCCACCACCTCCGCCGGCACTAGTGGATAGGAGGCACCGCCACAGGACCACCACTCCAGCACCCCACCCCCTGCAGAGGGAGAACCACCCCGCAAACGGTCCCTGAAATCCAGGACAAAGACAGAGAATGATGCCAAGACCCCCGCCAAGAAATGAGACCGCCCTGAATGTCATCCTTTTGTCCCACCTTGTCACCCTGTCCATCCTCAAACTGCCCCAGCTGCACTTCCTATGTCCCTTTGGACAATGCACCTGTGAGACTAATAGCTTGGACTCTGCCATGGACATTCCACCACCATCACCCCTCACCATTTTACAACCCCCTCCAATATTGAGCACTGAAATAAACACCCTTAAAGCAAAAAACAATCTGGAGTCTGTCTGTGATTTCGAAATAGTGTATTAGCAATTACAGTGACAAAATGCTCTTTCAATTGTAATGTCAACATACCCATTTCACACAGCTCTAGTGCATGAGGAAACAAAGCAGATGTCACACAGTGGGACCCACATCTGTGAAATCGTAAGGGAAAGTGACAACTCAGTGACCATACACTGGGTGAAAAGGACAGATAGTAGAGACTTAGTAGTGTTAAAGTACATGTAGTAGGCAGGTTTGTATTCTTACCTGTGTCTCACTGGATGTATTGCAGGATCACAGAGTTCCTGTTGTCGATGTCCTCTTCTTCTGCTTCCTCGTCTTCGCTGTACATAGGCTCCACAGCTGGAACAACACCTCCATCTGGACCATCCTCCTGCAGAAAAGGCACCTGTCATCGCAAAGCTAAGTTGTGAAGCATACAGCAGGCCACGATGATCTGGCACACCTTCTTTGGTGAGTAGAATAGGGAACCACCTGTCATATGGAGGCACCGGAACCTGGCCTTCAGGAGGCTGAAGGTCCGCTCTATAATCCTCCTTGTTCGCCCATGGGCTTCATTGTAGCGTTCCTCTGCCCTTGTCCTAGGATTCCTCACTGGGGTCAGTAGCCATGACAGGTTGGGGTAGCCAGAGTCACCTGCAAATGGCGAGGGACAACTGTTAGACACACACTAACTCTTAGGGACATCCCCAGACCCAGGCACCTAGTCACACTGTATTGGGTCCATGTCCTCACCTAATAGCCACACACGGTGCCTCTGGAGTTGCCCCATCACATAAGGGATGCTGCTATTCCGCAGGATGTAAGCGTCATGCACTGAGCCAGGGAATTTGGCATTAACATGAGAGACGTACTGGTCTGCCAAACGCACCATCTGCACATTCATCGAATGGTAACTCTTCCGGTTTCTGTACACCTGTTCACTCCTGCGGGGGGGGACCAAGGCCACATGTGTCCCATCAATGGCACCTATGACGTTGGGGATATGTCCAAGGGCATAGAAGTCACCTTTCACTGTAGGCAAATCCTCCACCTGAGGGAACACGATGTAGCTCAGAATGTGTTTCAGCAGGGCAGACAACACTCAGGACAACACATTGGAAAACATAGGCTGGGACATCCCTGATGCTATGGCCACTGTAGTTTGAAAAGACCCACTTGCAAGGAAATGGAGTACTGACAGCACCTGCACTTGAGGGGGGATTCCTGTGGGATGGCGGATAGCTAATCAGGTCTGGCTCCAACTGGGCACACAATTCCAGGATTGTGGCACGATCAAGCCTGTAGGTGATGATTACATGTCATTCCTCCATTGTCGAAAGGTCCACCAGCGGTCTGTACTCCGGAGGATGCCACCATCTCCTCACATGTCCCAGCGGACGGTGCCTATGAAGGACAACAGCGAGCACAGAGTCAACCAACTCAGAGGTACGTAAACACAGCTTACTCAGAAAACCATTCATAACCCAAATTTTGCCTGTATGAGTGTTGAGGCAAGGCCTAGGTATGTGTGATGCAGTTAAAAATAAAGCCATGTGGGCCCCTGAAATGGCGGCTGCCTGACCTGGAAAGTGGGACAATGGGATGTGAGGTAACTGCGCTGGTGTTGTACACTGTCGCAGTAGGCGGTCGAAGACCGCGGCGCAATTCTGCATTGGTTAACATTGGACCCTATGGGTGCCAGGAGCCAATGACGATGTACACCGGCGATGACGGTACGCACCGCCACGGATGTGACCGACATTTTCTATCTGTTCAATCACTCGATACCTGATCTTCCACAGAAGAGGGCCTACACTGCAAGTGCTGCTGTGACCTCAGTCTGGAAGAGACGATGGCTCGTGCGTCTGGGGAAAGGGCCCCTGCCTTCAGCACGGAGGAGTTGGAGAAACTCGTGGATGGGGTCCTCCCCAGTACACGCTACTCTACGGTCCTCCAGACAAACAGGTAAGTACACTGTGAGCATGCTGTATGGGCAATGCCTGTGTGGAGTGGTGTGGATGAAAGATAGGGGGGGGAGAATGAGGCGTGCATGAAATGACGGTGAGTGCATATGCCACATGGCAAGGATAGGGATGCGGGCCAATGACTGTGACGGTGCAGTTGGTAATAACTTCTCTTTTTCCCCTCTACAATTCAGGTAGGTCAGCGCCCACCAGAAGAAGGATATTTGGCGTGCCATATCCAAGGACGTCCGGACCCTGGGGGTCTATCACAGATGGAGCACCCACTGCCGGAAAAGATGGGAGGACATTCGCCGCTGGAGCAAGAAGACGACGGAGGCCCAGCTGGGGATGGCTTCCCAATGTGGGAGGGGTGCCCGTCGCACCATGACCCCACTGATGTTCAGGATCCTGGCGGTGGCGTACCCGGAGTTGGATGGGCGCTTGAGGGCATCACAGCAGCAACAAGGGTGTGAGTACACTCTCATTCCGCTGATTCAGCGTGCAGTGAAGTTGTCTGGGTGGGGGAGGTGGGCTGTGGGTTTCCCTAGGCTAGGGCGAGTGTGCTAGTTAAGTCCCCTTTTTCAGGCAGACCCTGTGGCACCCCACCCCACCTGGGTACAGTGCCAACTACACCTAGTCAGGCTCCTGTGACATCCATGTGTGCAGATATCGGCCATAGCCTTGTAGGCCATGTCCCAGGGATTGAATAGTGGACCCCAAGTGCGCGGCGTAGTGCAGGGGGCTTCTGTGTCTGTCGTGTCCGCCAACAGTAGCGGTAATGCTTGCACTCAACATGTCTTTCTTCTGTCTCCCCCCCCTTTTTGTGGTCTCCCTGTACATGTGTGCATTAGCATCATCAGGATGAGGAGCAGTGGCACCGGAGCTTAGGGTGAGTATCCATGGTCTCAGGGCATATGCACTGTCACCTGTTTGACAAAAGAGGCAAATTTAGCAGGACATCACAGGGTTACATAGTGACCTGTATGTAAGGCTTCAGAGTATAGTCACCAATACCTAGTAAATATCCTTCTCCAAACTCCCCACGTTCTAGGTGCTGGTGTATCCCACTGTGCCTGAATATGTATGAGTCATGTGTACTCCCTGGATATTTAGCTACAATGTCAGTAATGACATTATGGGCTTCACATAGCACCTGGATGTTTAGTGAGTGGGTACATTTCCTATTGCGGAACACATATTCCAGATTTGCAGGTGGGCAAATTTGTATATGTGTCCCGTCCACACACCCTATTACATGGGGGAAGTTGGCAATTCTGTAGAGTTCCAATCTGGTGCTGTTCATTTCAACCTCATTTCTGGGTAGGTATATATATATATGGACATGTGTGTGAGTATGGCATCTAGGAAACATCTGAAGAATAGTGAGAGTGCACTTTGGGATACCCCACCTGCCACTGCAATCACCCCCTGATAGCTACCCGAGGCCAAGAGATGCAGAGAGCATAGCAATTGCACATGTGTGGGGATGGCGCTGCCGCGCATTGTCTGTCGTTCAAGCTGAGGTTTCAGCAGTTCAATAATCTCTAAGATAACAGCACTGCTCAGTCTGTATTTGTCATAAATCTCCTCCTCAGTTTGTTGAAATAGTGTCTGCCAGGTTCGTTATATCCTCTCCTGTCTCTGCCTCCTCCTCCTCTGCTGGGCCGCCTGGACTCTCCTCCTCCATGCAATCACGTATAGTGCAGCCATTTTGAGTAGCCCAGATGCCTTCTGGGTCTCCTTTTATACTTTGGTTCTGGTTACCACCTGCTCTGAATCAGTGGTAATCTGAGTGTGCAAAATGTTGGAGGAGGGAGGCTAGAGATGGGGATAATGGCTGCCATCAGTGCTGAGGCTAGAGTTTGAAAAGCTCGGTGAAGGGCCGCCTGACCAGAATTAATGCCCTCCAGGAATGCATTAGTTTGTTGCAACTGCCTTTCTACACCCTGGATGGCATTCAAAATGGTAGACTACCCAACAGTGAGGGACCTGAGGAGGTCAATGGACTCCTCACTGAGGGCAGCAGGGGTGACTGGGGCAGGGCCTGAGGTGCCTGGGGCGAAGGTGATGCCCACCCTCCTGGGTGAGCGGGCACAGGGCGAAGGCTGAGGGGCTGCTGGGAGGGCGGTGCTGGTAGGGGGTGGTGGCTGTACCTGTATATGGGAGGGGAACAGATGTTGCCGCCACCACAAGGGAGCTCCCCTCGCCCTCCGTCCCACTGGTGAATTCAGACTCCGTAGTGTCGCCCTCCATGGCCATGTGGGATGCAGCTCCCTCGTGCTCCGGTGCCACTGCTCCTCTGCCTGATGATGCTTATGCACACAAGAACAGGAAGACCAAAAAAGGGGGGGGGGGACAGAAGAAAGACATGTTGAGTGCATGGATTACCGCTACCGTTGGTGGACAAGACAGACACAGAGGCCCCCTGCACTATGCCGCACTCTTGGGCTCCACAGTGCAATTCCTGGGAAATGGCCTACAAGGCTATGGACGACATCTGCACACATAGATGACACAGGGGCATGAATAGCTGTACTTGGCACTCTACAGAGGTGGGATGGGGGGCCACAGGGCCATGCCATACGGAGGGGCCTAGCCGAAGGAACTCTACCTGGCCTAGGGAAACCCACAGCCCTCCTCCCCCACCCAGACAACTCCACTGCGCGCAAAGTCAGCTGAATGAGAGTGTACTCACCCCCTTGTGTCTGCTGTGATGCCCTCAAGCACCCATCCTTCTGAAACAAATGCGGAGCGACATCGTTTTCCCACAGGTGGAGGATTTGCCTACAGTGAAAGGTGATTTCTATGCCCTGGGACATATCCCTAACATCATAGGTGCCATTGATGGGACACATGTGGCTTTGGTCCACCCCCCCCCCCCACACAGGAGTGAACAGGTGTACAGAAACCGGAAGAGTTATCATTCCATGAATGTACAGATGGTATGTTTGGCCGACCAGTACATCTCCCATGTGAATGCCATGTTCCCTGGCTCAGTGCATGACGCCTACATCCTGCGGAATAGCAGCATCCCTTATGTGATGGGTGAACTCCAGAGGCACAGAGTGTGGCTATTAGGTGAGCCCCTGGAAGCAAGACAGTGGGAATGACTGTCTAGGGTTATCCCTACAGGTTAGTGTGTGTCTAACAGCTGTCCCTCGCCATTTGCAGGTGACTCTGGGTACCCCAACCTATCATGGCTACTGACCCCAGTGAGGAATCCCAAGACCAGGGCAGAGGATCGCTACAATGAGGCCCATGGGTAAACTAGGAGGGTGATCGAGCGGACCTTCGGCCTCCTTAAGGCCAGGTTCAGGTGCCTCCACATGACAGGTGGATCCCTCTTCTACTCACCAAAGAAGGTGTGCCAGATCATCGTGGCCTGCTGTATGCTTCAAAACTTGGCTTTGCGACGACAGGTGCCTTTTCTGCAGGAGGATGGTCCAGATGGTGGTGTTGTGGCAGCTGTGGAGCCTGTGGACAGTGATGAGGATGAAGCAGAGGAAGAATACATGCAGAACAGGGATTCAGTGATCCAGCAATATTTCCAGTGACACACAGGTGAGAATACAATCCTGCCTACTACATGTACTTTTACACTACTACCTCTATCCTGACTGTCGTTTTCACCCAGTATATTGTCACTGAGTTGTCACTTTCCCTTACGGTTTCACAGATGTGGGTCCCACTGTGTGTCATCTGCTTACATTCCTCATGGAGTGGAGCTGTGTGACATAGGTATGTTGACATTACTATTTCAAACACATTTTGTCACTGTAATTGCTAATACACTATTTCGAAATCACAGACAGACTCCAGATCATTTTGTGCTTTAGGTGTGTTTATTTCAATGCAAAATATTGGAGGGGGAAGTTAATTGGTGAGGGGTGATGGCGGAGGAGTGTCCATGGCAGAGTCCAGTCTATTAGTCTCACAGGTGCATTGCCCAAATGGGCATAGGAAGTGGAGCTGGGGCAGTTTAATTATGGACAGGGTGACAAAGTGGGACAGATGGATAACAATCAGGGTGGTCTCATTTCTTGGCGGGGGTCTTGGCATCATTCTCTGTCTTGTTCCTGGATCTAAGGGACCGTTTGCGGGGTAGTTCTCCCTCCGCAGGGGGTGGGGTGCTGGTGTGGTGGTCCTGTGGCGGTGCCTCCTGTCCACTAGCGCCGGCAGAGGTGGTGGGCAGTTCATCGTCCATGCTAGTGTCCTTGTTGTGCCACAGTGTCCCTCCTGGTGTTGAGTACTTCCTTCAGCACCCCTATGATGGTGCCCAGGGTGGAGCTGATGGTTCTGAGTTCCTCCCTGAAGCCCAAATACTGTCCCTCCTGCATGCGCTGGGTCTCTTGGAACTTGGCCAGTACCGTTGCCATCGTCTCCTGGGAGTGGTGGTATGCTCCCATGATGGAGGAGAGGGCCTCGTAGAGAGTGGGTTCCCTTGGCCTGCCCGCCCCCTGTCACACGGCAGCCCTCCCAGTTCCCCTGTGTTGCTGGGCCTCCGTGCTCCGGACCATGTCCCCACTGCCACTACCCCCAGGTTCCTGTTTTTGTTGGGGTGGAGGGTTATCCTGGGTTCCCTGTAGTGGTGGACACAGAGCTGATTCACGTGTCCTGGGGACGGAGGTATGGGCCCGCTGGGTGGGTGCTGTGTTGGTGTTTCCAGAGGGGGGAAGGTCTGTGGTGGGCCGTGCCTGTGTGAGCGGAACCGACTGTCCAGAGGTCCCCAATGGTCCGGGCTGGTCATTTAGATCCAGTTGGACAGAGCTGCTGTCATCACTGTGGGCCTCTTCTGTGTGTGGAGTGGACATGTCTGGACCCTCCTGTCTGGTGACGTTGGGTAGGGGTCCTGCAGGGGTGGAAAGGCATGATTATTGCATCTGTGTGTGGCATGGTGTGCAATGGGTGGGTGACCGTGTACCCCAGTGCTGGCATTCCTGTGTGGGAGCTTGTGTGATGATGGTTTAGAGGGGTGTATGGCTATGTTCAGTGTGCATGCTTTAGTGATGGGTGTCCATGCTTTGTTGTTGCATGCAGGGCTTGGTGTTGGGATGGGTGGTTTGTGATATTGGTACATTTGTGAGGAGTTGGTGTGATTTTGGTGAGGGTGAGGGTGGGGGTATGTGATAGCATGCAGGTAGGGTGGGGGAAATATTAGTAAAGCTTTGACTTACCAGAGTCCATTCCTCCAGCTACTCCTGCGAGGCCCTCAGGGTGCAGAATCGCCATGACCTGCTCCTTCCATGTTGTTAGTTGTGGGTGAGGAGGTGGGGGTCCGCCGCCAGTCCGCTGAACCGCCAGGTGGTGTCTTGAGACCACGGAACACACCTTCTCCCGTAGGTCGTTCCACCTTTTCCTGATGTCTTCCTGATTTCTTGGGTGCTGTCCCACTGCGTTGACCCTGTCCACTATTCTTCACCATAGCTCCATCTTCCTTGCAATTGAGGTGTGCTGCACCTGTGATCCGAATAGCTGTGGCTCTACCCGGACGATTTCCTCCACCATGACCCTGAGCTCCTCCTCCGAGAACCTGGGGTGTCTTTGCCGTGAGATGGGGTGGTGTAGGTGATGTGTGGGGTGGAGTGTGTGGTGATAAGTGTGGTGATATGTAGTGGTGTGTTGTGTGAGGTGCGTGGAAGTTGTGTGGGTGATGGTGTTATGTGGCTGTGAATGCTGTTGTACTTGCTGGTGGTGTCTCTCTCTGGCTGTCTTTCTGTATTTTTGGTCGTAGGGGTTTGTGGGTGATGTGGGTGTGTGTTTTATATTGTAATGGGTGTGTGGGAGTGGTGTGTGTATGTGTCTCAGGTGTGTGTATTTTGAATCGTCCAATGTGGCTGTGTTTTGTAGGAGTGTGTGTATATTGAGCGCGGAGGTGTGTCCCGCCAATGGAATACCACGGTTGAAAGACCGCCGCGTGGATTCATGTGTCGTGATAGTGTGGGCGTATTTCTGTTGGCGTGACGGTGGAGGTTTTGTTTTCGCCAGTTTATCACTGACCTTTGGTGTGGCGGACTTGTGTGGGTGTCTACATTTTGGCGGATTCCAATATGTGGGTCAAAATAGCTGTGGCGGAATTCCGCGGCGGAGTGTTGGCTGTCTTCTGCACAGCGGTAAGCGGCTTTTACCGCCAATGTTGTAATGAGGGCCATTATGTTCATGTGCCTCTGTACCAGTACGTCAGTGGCTCACAGCCTCCTACGACTGCGGCCACCATGGCTCACTCCAGCTTGGTCCCCTGAGCCCTGCCATGCACTGCTACTCCGCAGCACACGTGCATCAGTGGCAGACACACTACTGACTGTTGAGTCCTCCTCATTGTCCTGCAGGGTATCCCCTGTGCCCCTTGCAGCCTGTCTGGTCTCCAACAGATCCACCACATGGCTGATGCAGCCAAGTCCCCATGCCACATCTCCTGCAAAATGCCCCAGTTCTATTTGCAGGCTGACAGTGCGCCTTGACAGGCAGGTTGTGTTAGTTGCCAGGCGCCCTATGGATGGAGCAAGTCTGTCTAAATGGGCTGCAATGTTGCGCTCCCTGCGCCGTGCCTGTGCCCTGTCAGCCACCAGTTCACTGACCAAATTGTCAATAGAGGTCGTCAGGTTCCCCAGATGTGTGTTCATTGTTGTGAACTGATTGTCCACATTAGCCAGCCCATGTGTGACAGTGGTCTGCAGTCTTGTGAGGTTCCGGTTCATTAACCTCAAGTGTCTATTTTGCAGGCGCTGACCCTGCAATAAGGATGCCTCATGTCCAGCAAACTCAACATCTGGAACATCCTCACTGTGCACAGACTGCAATCTGTGGCGGCGTCTACGCACTGCGCCTGATGATGGCTGTGTGTGCCTTTCCATACCTGGCACTGTCCCTGGTGTTTCTACGGCTGCCTCCATACCCAGCGCAGGATCGTCCATGGACTCCGGTGCCAATTCCATGGGTGGTGTTGTCCTGCACTCCCCTGCAGTGTCTGTGGCAGCCTCCTCCTGTGGGTCTGTGCCATGTTCCTCTCCCTGCACGTTGGCGCTGATGGGGGGGCCTTGTGGAAGACTTGTGGGACAAAGGGGAAATACTGTCAGTCTCTCACATATGTTTTTTGCCTCAAAATAAACATTTGCCTATATTTGGACTACTGTACTACATTGCCCAAAATGCACTATTCTAGAGCTTGCTAGACTGGAATGGAGCTAGTCTGGAGGTGCCTGCTGATGTGTACTGGGATTGTGTGTATAGTGCATTTGTGGGTGTGAAAGCATATATTTTGCTGCTTACTTTTTGATGTTCCAGGTGCCGAACTGTCCACATCTCCAATGCCCAGTAGAGCCTCCGGCTCCAAAGTTGTCTCCACCATGGTTTCTATCGCTGTAGGGGGGGAACAGTGGATGGGCCTCCTCCAGTGCCCTGCATCTCCCTCATGCGCTCTGCCACCCTATCCTTGGTCCTGGAGCGAAGGTCATACCACCTTTTCCGTATTTCATCTAGGGTGCGGTGGCTTACCCCAATGGCATTGATCTTATTTTTTTGGGTGTCAGGGACACTCATTGCTGCCTTGCCAAATAATTGTTCATGGTGCAGGCAGCACTCCTCAGTTAGCACCTCCAACTCCTTGTCAGAAAACTAGATTTTTTGTTTTCTGCCTCCACTAGGTGTCTCTTTCTCCTGTGTAGCCATTGTTGCTGCTGCTCCTCTCACCTGGATGTGGCTCTGCAATTTGGGCTGGGTGGGCTCCTCCCTCCTCCCTGTTCCATTTGGTTACTTCCTGGTTCTGATGTCATCACCGAGAACCAGGAAGTGGGTATTTCAACTCTTTTGTTCCACCTGCAGGCAATTTGCGAGTCAGTCGCAATTTGAGACACCGGACCACACACTTCGCGCAATTTGCAACCTCGCTTTTAGCGAGGTCGCAGATTGCCACCTCGCTAAAAAAGAGGTCGCAAAGTGCGGTGCGAATACTCTGTGACTCGCTATTTGGAATAGCGATTCTTTCTGGAATTTGGTTTTGCGAGTCAGAAATAGCGATTCGCCTGGAGTCGCTATTTCCGAGTCGCAATTTTTTTCCTACCTACATCTGGCCCCATATTTCTAATCTCTTTTTTATTATCTGGTATGTATGGGCAACAATGACACTCATTAAGCATCCTACAAACTCTGCCATTTTTCGCTAAAAGAATGTCTAAAGCAAGCCTGTTTTGGAGAGTCATCGCCCTCTCCGCAGCAAGTTCAGTATCCATTAGAAGTATAGTTCCCGACAAATTTGTCAGCATGTTATTCACAATAGTAGACAACTTTCTAATCTTTAGCGAATTTAAGATAACCCCCACTGAAGGAATTATCGTCCCAAATATGTCTCCCCCTACACCAGCAGCGGTCTCTCTCTTCTGTCTAGTTCGATGTAATTCAGACAATTTCGGAAACCTTTTAAATCGTCAAGTTGGTATATCTTTGGGAAAACTATCCCCAAGTAACATGTCCCATACCATCCCTTTGGAAGACGGTAATAAGCATTAAGTCCACATATGTAATAGATCCCTGGGATCGCTGGATCCTGCCCATTTAACATGAACGTCCATTTACTCTGAAACAAAAACACATACTTGCTTTCACTCATTCCCACAAACACATTGTCATAATATGATTTCGGCCTAGATATACAAAGCACCCCTACGTGTAATGCATCTAAAGCTAGCTTCCCTTGCTTCCTAATTGCACCACACCTTTCACTACTAGCAAAAGCTAGCTGCTGCAATCCTTTTTCCAATTTACCCTTTAATGCCCTCCTTCTATCCTCCGTGTGATCTAAAAAGCCTTTCTCTACAGGTGTAAGCAAGCATGTCAAATTATTGCGATGCGCATTAGATGTACTAATTGTCAGTGTTGGCTCAAAGAATCCTTTAACTAACTTCATACTGTTGCATCTAACTACACCACTCAAATCCTCTATTATAGGTACGTATGAAAACACTAAATCATGATTAGAATAGAAGTGTTGGATCTCCTCCTGGTTATAAAATCTTGTTAGTAGCAGACTACAACTTATCAAATATGCTATGATAGGTAACTCCCTCTTGTACCGAAACAGGAATCTGTGTGCACACAAAGCAGTCCTTCACTTCCATTGTTTCAACATACTCACTCAGCAAGCAATAGAAAACATTAGTAGAAAGTTCCCCTTTTGCATTAGTTCCCCCATGCAAATATCTCTCGTCCAGCTCAAACCTCTCCCAAGCTGCAGTGGTAGTCTCAGGAACTGTAGCTTTGTTAGTCCCACTCTTATCCATTAGTTTCATACCCACAATGAATATCACACACGCAATACCTAAACCAACACCCAAGTATTTACAACGCTTACTTCCTCCATTCTCCTGCCTAGTGTTTGCCATGATCTGTAAAGAATCAGAAAGTGAATGATAGTTAATTCAAAACAACAACAACAGAGGATGGTTAATTATTCTCTCCTGCAGCAAAAGTCAGAACAAGCAAAATCTTCTTTCAGCGATTATTTTACAGCTTCAATTTCCTCCCAGGATCCCTTGCCAATTCAGATTAGCAGCTCGCCAAAATCGTTTTTCAAAGGTCAACTCAGGTGATCAAAGTCTCATATGGTAATTTCTCAGTCTCTTTTATCAAGTTTGATCTCAGCTTAAATCTTTACATCCTTTCAGATCCTTCCGCCAGACTCAGGTACCAAAGTATTGACCTGGAATCTCTCGATCAAAACAGAACGCCAGAAACTCCTGTTGCCATTCAGCTGTCATTGCATACGCCCATTCAGGACCTGCGTACCTTCTATTTGCTACTCCCTTTCTTTTCAATTTGCAATCACCTTGCAACTCTCCTTCACTTAGATCTTCTTTCCTTGTTGTGTCTATTTCTTCCTCTATTGCATCTTCGACAACCACTTCTCCCCTTTTCACTTGCAACTCTGGCCACTTGTCTCCTTTCTGTATCTTTTTAGTTTTTGATTTTTTCTGTGGCAACCCTTTTTCCTCTCTTTGCTCCAAGGTGTTTTCGCTTGATGGACCTGCAATCTGCTCAGGAGGAGTCTGGACCCTCTGACTCTCCTCCACCTCAACTCCTTTGCCTTCTGGCTCTGTCAAGTGCCCTGGCTCATTGTCATAATCGTCTACTTCTGAGAGAACCTCTCTTTGACTAAGCTCCCCTGTTGCTTCAGTTGAGATAGGCTCACCATCACCTCTCTGGACCTCTTCTTCTTCGTCTCTTATTGGAGTGACCAAGCCGTCCTCAACGGGCTCTCCTTCTGTCTCAGTTCCCCTTTGATTACTCTCTGGCTCTGAGACTTCCTTGTCTATTGTTGGTACTTTCAACAACTCAACTTCCTCATCAGTTGGACATGTCACCTTTTTCGTATGACTGGCATGGATCCAGTTCGGAACTCCTGCACACTTCACAGCAGTGGTAGTCGTTAGTATCACTTGGTAGGGTCCCTTCCAACGCGGCTCCAAGCACATCTTCCTTACGTGTTTCTTGATGACAACCCAGTCACCAGCTTTCAGGTTGTGTCCTGGATCATGAATTGGTGGCAGGGTGGTAGCTTCCACCTGGTGAATAAAAGAGCGGACCACATCAGCCAGACCCTTTCAGTAGTCCAACACCATATCATCCGTGATATTCACAAAAGCATTTGCAGGCACCGCGGGCAGTCTCATAGCTCGACCTATGAGAATCTCATGCGGAGACAGTCCCGTCTTCTTGTTAGGTGTATTTCTCATTGACATTAACACTAAAGGTAATGCGTTGGGCCATTTCAAATTCGTGGCTGCACACATTTTCGCCATTCTCGATTTCAGGGTACCATTCATCTGTTCCACTAGTCCTGATGCTTCAGGGCGGTAGCTACAATGCAACTTCTGCTCAATGTTCAATGCTGCACACAGTAACCTAACCACCTCATTGTTGAAGTGACTTCCCCTATCTGATTCTAAAGAGATCGGAAAACTGAAACGTGGTATCTGTTCCCTAAGCAGCAGCTTCGCTACTGTGAGGCTGTCATTCCTGCGTGTAGGAACGCTTCAATCCAATGACTAAAAATACACACAATCACCAACACATATCTCAAACCTCCACACACATGCATCTCAATGAAATCCAATTGCATTCTGCGAAATGGACCTCCGGCTCTCCCAATGTAGCTCAAATTCACCACCGTCCCTTTCCCCGCGTTCATCTGTTGGCAGATGATACAACAATGGCATCTCACCTCTGCAGATTGGCAAAATTTTGGATTAAACCAATCAATCTCGAACAACCTGATCATGGCATCCCTCCCAATATGTGCTTGGCCATGGTAAAACCTTGCAAATTGTGACAAGAGACTGTTCGGCAAGACCATTTTCCCTTCGTCTGAAACCCACAAATCATCTGGTCTTTGTACGCTTTGCATCCTAACCCAAGAACACTTCTCATCTTTGCTGGCACGACCCTGCAACAATTTCAGCTCTTCTAACGTGTCAATCACCCTCAATGCATAACCTGTACATGTCTCATTTTCCTTTTCAGGCAACAATTCCCATTGATTCTTAAACGATATACAGTTCAATGCGTAAAACCTTGCATATCCATTTCCCATTGAAACAAAGTCTTGTGACTTCAGGTGTGCACTGCATTTCACCATGGCAATTCCATGAGGTAACTAAATAGCGTGCAACAACTCCTTAATTCTTTCACCATTTTTTACTGGCGAACCAGAAGAGGTCAAATAACCCCTCATCTGAGCAGAGACATGGCAAGCTCTCGTAAGAGCTACCAGTTCAGCTACCTGATCGGAGTATACTCCTTGAAGCCAGAACACTTCCAGGATACCAGAAATCGTGCTTGCAGCATATCCAGCTCTCAGCACGCCTACTGAGTCTCTCAAACATGAGACATCGACAAAGATAATTTGGTCATTTTCTTCCAATTGGGTATCTTTAATATCAGGTCTCGGTTTGGTGCACATTTCTGTTACTGCAGGACAATCATGTTCTACATCTTCCACATTCTCAACCTCTGTATTTTCACTTGGAAGCAAAGTTGCCGGGTTCAACACTGTACATCTCTTTAACGTTACATTTGGTGATCCCGATATAATCGTTTCATATTTGGTCAATCTTGCATTTGTCATGTGCTGCGTTTTCGTTCGTGTTAGGAGGATCTCAACTGAGTGAGGGACCATGACTGTTAGAGGATGTCCCATCACTATGCCTTCACACTGTGTGAGGCTTTGTCCAACTGCTGCTACTACACGAAAACAACACGGTAAGGCTGCTGCAACTGGGTCCAAAGTAGCTGAAAAATATGCTACTGGTCGGTTTACACCTCCATGGACCTGTGTCAAGACAAACAAAGAACATGCATCACGTTCATGACAAAACAGAACAAAAGACTTTGTGTAATCAGGCATACCTAAGGCTGGAGCCCTACACATGCTCTCCCTTAACTCAGTGAACGCTCTCATTTCCTTATCTCCCAAAACTATGGCATCCTGATTCTCCTTGACCGTCAGCCTCTGCAATGGCTTAGAAATGACTGAAAAATTTGGGATCCACTGGCGACAGTAACCCACCATTCCTAGAAACATCCTAACATCTCTCCGTGTCTTTGGGGGATTCATCTGTAAAACTGCTGTTATTCTCTCTCTGGACAACTTCCTGGACCCTTTCTCGATCTGATGACCCAAATACTTCACCTCTTTCTGACAATATTGCAATTTCTTTGGAGATACCTTGTGCCCATTCTTTCCCAAGTGATTTAGTAAGGCAATCGAATCGTACTTGCACTCCTCCCTTGTTTTAGATGCGATCAACAAATCATCAATGTATTGCACTAGAGTCGATCGGAAAGGCAGCTCCAATGACTCCAAATTCTTATTCAGTATCTGATTGAATATGGAAGGTGATTCCGAAAACCCAGGAGGAATTCGACACCAACTATAGACTTTGTCCAAGCATTTAAAACTGAAGAGAAATTGGCTGTCCTCATGAAGAGGCACAGAAAAGAACGCTTGGGACAGATCAATTACTGTGAACCATTCTGCATCGCATGGAATCTGAAACATAATCACAGCAGGATTTGGCACTACTGGGCAACACTTCACTGCTATGTCATTGATCTTCCTCAAATCTCTGACAATCCGAACCTTCCCACCTGGCTTTCTCAGTCCCAAATCCACAATGATTTGCGCAACCTTTATAAGGACATCTTGCGCCATATGATACTCCGGTATCTGGGGGAACGCAGCGTTAGGCTTCACACTAACTTTTACTGGTTCTACTCCTTTTATCAACCCTACTTCTTTCCCTGTCAAGCTCACACCTTTTCTTGAACTGTTCCCTGTACGTCTGCCGGCAGATCAGCCACTGTGAACATCGGAAAGAAGTTAGTCAGAGGATATTCCTCATCTGTTGTCTCCGTTTCAGGCTCTGAACCCTGTTCCTCCCCTTCATCATCACTGTTTGTCTGGACCTCAATTCCCTCATTGGAACAGGTGATTGAACACCTCGTCTTGCACAATAAGTCTTTTCCCAGTAAGGATACAGGACTTGAATCGCAAACCACAAATCGGTGCAATCCTTAGAAAGTGCCAAGCTCAACCTGAACCGGATCTGTGATCGGGTTAGTCAGGAGTTGGTTTTCTACTCCCACTACCTTAACTGTCCGTCCCGAAAGGGGAAGTTTCGGAACCTCTGCGCATCTGACTGTAGAGCTTGTAGCTCCTGTGTCAACCAAGAATGAAACCTTGTGACCCATTACCTTCCCCTGAACATAGGGTCCTCTCTGATCTACCTCTAAGGATGCTGCAAGCCTACACTCTTCACTGTCTGAACTCTCATCCGACCATTCATCATTTATTCCATTCCCACCACGCAATGGGTACTGTTGCACTGAGTGATTCTGACTCATTCTTTGACCTGTTGAGGAAGCATCACCTGTTGCTGTTCCATTGGCGCTAAAGGCACTTGCATTTGCTGTATAGGTACCAAGGGGACCTGCTGTTGCGCTTGTTGTAACTGTATTGGCTGTATACGTGGTATTTGCACCTGCTGCATGGATTAAAACCCTTGCATCTGATTCACATTATTATGGAAATTTGGATTTGGACCTTTCAAACTTGGCCCTCTCATATTTTGGAATGAACTGACATCATTGCTTTGTTGATTAAGACCATCCTGCACCATCATTGGGCACTCCCGTTTCCAGTGTCTGACGACCCCGCAAGCATGACAAGGTAATATCTTCTTCATTCCCTGTGCATTGTTTTGAACTACCACAGTGTTCAAATCTGGACTGCGGTTCACAAAACCTCCTCGACTCTACCTCTCACTTGTGCATGAAACATCCCGTTTCCCTGCGGCTGCTGCACCATCTGCTGTTGACAACCTCCCTGCATCCCTGTCTGTGCTCCCTTAATTTGCATCACCATCGCTTTCTCCTTCAAGTTTCTCTGCTTCTACTCAATCTCATCGCTGCAGTACTTCGCATACTGCAACACCTCGTCAATCGGCTTCGCTTGCCAGCAAATCAAGTGATTCTTAATCATATGGCCAATCTCAGGTCTCAACCCTTCCACAAACCTGAACACAAGGTGATTCATGTCCTGATCCTCAATAACCTCTGTACCGCTGTAATGCTTAAACGCCTTCAACAACCTCTCACAATAGGGATGTTCGACTCCTTGACTTCCTGAGCCGTTCGATCAATCCTTTGCCAATCAATATTCTTTAGTGAAACTCTCGTTTTCAGAAACTCAATCACCTTATAATAATACTTCATCACATCAGGAGACGGTGCCCCTGTGTTTCTGTCCCTTGCCTGTTCCTCGGTCAGCCAATCTACGCTCCTTTTGCACTCAATCCACATATCAGCTGGAACTATGATCTCAAAGAGAGTATTCAGGTCTTCCCAAAGACACTTTGCAAGTTTCACAAACCTGTCCGTCTGCTGATACCACTCTATTGGCTTCTCCCTCAGCCTGGGGAAATCATTCGTAAATGACAGAATATCCCCTCTGGTTCAAGGTACATGGACAAGAACCTCTCCGGCAGTCCCCCTCATTGGTAACATCTTTACTGTACCTGTATCCGGTAATGCTTTAGCTGACTGCTCTATGCAATCACCCTTCCTCTTGTCTCTTTTCTTCGCCCATCTGCCTTCCCACTTCTCTAAGGCTCCCCAAACTTGTGCACTCTGCAGTATCTCCTTGAGGTGCGCCTTCATTCCAGTAGACATCATGTGTTCAAAATCCTTGGGCTCAAATCTAACCTGTAACTCCTCTTCAGATGTTTGGTGTTTTCTAAATCTACGCCATATTTGTCTGCCGAAGTGGCAAACCTCTGGTGCTCTCTGCTCACTGCTCTAGTTATCTTTGGACACAAGCACCTCAATTCTGCTTTCGTGTATGACTCTAACCTGTTCACACCCATGCTCCCTTCAACAAGTCCATTGGCTTCCATACCCAACCTCACAAGGTTCAGACACTCTTCTCCTTCCACTCTCCCTGTGGCTACAGGAGCAGTCTGTGGAGTATTAAGCTTGTCTAACCAATCGGTCAGCTGTTGTGCTGTTAAACCTTGTAATGAGATATTCCTAGCCTGCACTAAAGGTGTCTGTGGTACATTCGCACTCGGGATTTGCGGTGACAGCAATCTCAAACCTGTCTGTCTCATGGCCTCTGGAGGAGCCCCAATCTGACTGAAATCTAACAAAGACCTAGATCCTTCAAATGTCGGTTCCACTGGAGTCGTTCCTTGGGAGCTTCCTACGAACCCTCCTCTTGTCATATTTTGTGTCATTACCCCTTGATCACGTACACTAGGCATCTGCTGCACATACAATGGCACTGGTGGACCAACCGTAATAGGCAAAGATATGGCAGCTGGTGTCTGTCTGTTCCCCAAAACCTGTGGAGGATTAACTTCCATATTCTGGCTCATCACTGGCGTCATGTCTGACTGCGGTCCTGCGACCAGAGTATATCTCGGAATCATTTGCGGCTGCACCCCGGGCAGTAAAGGTAGAGTTGGCTCAGTCTGTATCAATTTTGGTCTTCCATATACTGGCTCTGTTGGCACCATCAGATTAGTGGTAGTCTCTAAAATGGGTTCATCAGGGTAAAGTCTCTGGACCTGTGGCGGTTGCAGCTGAGGTTTCATGACCTGGGCAGTGGACATGCCAAAACTACTCTGCAGCAGGACTTGTGTCGAGACAGGACTAACCTGTGTTGGATTTATTGTCACCTTCTCTTGTGTCAAACCTGCAGGACATGCACTGGCACTCGGTCTGTTTTCATCTATTGCATATGGCAGGGGTCGATCATTCAGTAACTAATTAAGGAAGTCATCATCATCTGATTCATCTACCTCTGACCAGGGCTTCCTGACCACTTTGTCTTTGGAAGGACTTTTGTCAGTCTTACAGTAGCTTCTCCCTTTGTCTTCACCTTCTTGATCTATCGCTGGAAACAGCCTAACTCCATCTATTGTTTCTCTCCTCCAAACTCTCTGTGCACTATCCCACCTAGCCTCCGCTAGTGTCTTTTCTGCTTTCTACATTCTCCTCTCAAATTTCTATTGCTGTTGTCATATTGCCATTAGTTCCCAGATTTCTAATGCCTCAAACTGTGCTGGTCTCGCAGGCGGCTTCAGATCATTTAGCACCCTCTGCAAATTTTCTAAAACCCTCAAATTGAACGTTCAGTTTTCAGGAAACGCTAAGCACCCCTCTTTCTCCGTGGCTTTGCACCATTGCTTTAGCCAAAGACACGGCGCGACACCCTTTTCTTCCATTACAATGTAAGCTGGTGTACCCTCTGACGGTGTAACCTCCCCTACACTTCCGGTAATATATGCGTCTCCCCTCAAAGCCCTCTTTAAAGGCTTGAAAAATTTCATCTTTACGTCTTTTATTTTGTTCGCAATCAAATCAGGAAGTGACTTTGATTCCCAGAACTCTCTTCGCCTGCCTTCTCAACCAATTGCCTCTCACAGACAGGTGCCAATCCGTGTGCGACCCTTCTTACTAACCAACCTATCCCAGCGCGCTCCAATGACGTCACACTCACACACTGCGGCTGGAAAAGTCTTGCGGCTTGTCTTCCCACTCTCGCTTCACACAAACTAATGCAATATATTGCGAGCACCAACCAAATAAACTCAAAATTTGCCGGTTTACTACAGGAAAGGGTAACACAATCGCTTCAGAACTTTACAGAGATTTCGTTTAGCCTCGGCCGCTACTCTCTCCTTCTCAGATCCCGCACTCGCAAGAAAAATTTGACCCGCAAATTCTACTCTCGACTTGTCAATGGATTATTGTTCTAGTGCACTTTAGAACTCACCAATTCTCCATCGAAGTTTTCATTCACTCACTTTGACTCAAACTCGACTCGTCGACTTCACTATCGACCTATTAAACTGCACAAATTACAACATAAACCAAGTGTCTCATACACTTATCAATATACTCCTGAGCCTTAGACCACGCAGGGTCTGTACATCATCAACAACCACGTCGACAATTTTTTGCACAAAGCGCCACACTCACATGAAGTTCGCCGACTTCCCTACTCTCATACTGCGGATTACGCCCACTCCTATTAAAACATCATCATCTGGCCTAAAATCCTCACAAACATCACAGTTCACCTGCGGTATGCATAAGCTGTGCAAGCGCAAAACCCTACTTCATTCACACTGTCACTAGAGCACCGAGAACATACTCAAACTCCCTTCAGCAAGCTCCGAGATTCTGGGAAAGTCATTCGGGACTTAGGGACACATCATCTCTCCAATTTGCATCCTTGAAAAAGAAAAAACCCCACAAAAAACAATTTATTTGGTACACCTTGCCTACCTCCAAACCACCCCCATCAATCTCTACCAAACTATTGATCTTTCACACCGGGCCCCAAAGCCAGACTAACACCTCTTCAACCAAAACTGTAATTTGCACCATTAACTCTATCAAACCGTAATCCTTCGTACTGGGGCCCCGAAGGGCCAAACCATTACCTCTGCTACCAAAAACTGTTAGCGCATCAGAGCCTTAATAAGTAAACTTACAAGGAGAGGCGTTTAGGTCGACAAACCTTTGGACCACGTTTGGGGACTTCCCAGCACAAAATATCTTCTTGACATCACAAACCAATAAATCAATAAACAATTGCTAATCAATAAACATTTAATAAAGATTAATCATCAAACTCACCATAACTTCTCAGTCACCAATAACCACACCAGTTTATTCAAAAGTTAAGATATTTATTTCCCTATTGGTTACAATCTAACATCATGTATATTAAGCTTATTAACCATAAACCACGCCAATCAATCTTAATTAGTAATCAAACACGACTTTGATCAATTCATCAGTTATATTCATTCAGTATTTAAGCACATCATTAATAGTTAGCAGAGTCTCATTAGTACGTGATCCAACAAAGCAAGAACTCAGTCATTTGTCTATTTGCATAAGATAATTGTGAATGCCTTAACTAACCTCAAATCAGCATTAGCATGTTGGGCTTCATGCAAAATATTTTAGTGAACACGAATTTGGAAAACGTCTAAACTCAGGCCTCTATCAAAATAGCAGTTGGTACCTAGATAGAAAAGGCAAACAGACAATTACAATTTTGCATCGGATAGTTACCAATCCAACAGATCAGCAAGCAGCGTCAGTCTTCGTCCTCACGACATCAGTCGATTCACCTTCAGCAGAGATAGGGCGGGGCAAAGTCTCAAGATAGCATAGCTCAAAAACTAATTACTTCCCTCAGATGGAGGAGAAGTTAATATCAGGCAAGAATGGGGTAGAGGATGGTTTAATGTATTAGGGCAAAACGCTGAAAGAATATTTGGCAAAGCGAAATTACGAAGTGGCGAGGTGGAGGGTGTCCCCGTTTCTTCTTGGGTCACGCCGTTAAATCAAAACTGCCTAACTATTTCCTAATTCCTCATTGGATAAAGTTCAGTGCATTGTTATCTCTGTCCAATAATTCAGTAAGCCCCTTACTAGAATTTTCCCCCGTTTACAGTTCCCATGTCACGGTTTGGTCCATGTTATTGACGTCTTCAATGGTTGGAATATCAGGTAGAAAATGTTACACTTAAAGCTTCAGTCAGTGTCTTCATTGTCTTCTCCTAGTACGGTTAACCTTGCACATGTTGCGAATTACACTGTTGCATCCAGTAAGAATGTCGCCTTGAGCAAGCCGGACTACGGCTACACACATATAGCTCCTGGAAAAGTACAGCTTCGTGTCCTTCAGAAAAAACTGAGCCTTTACAGGTTAGAAACACAATTCAACATAAGGCCAGGCAGCTAGGCCCAAACCCTCGCTAAGCTAAGGCCCTCTGAATTAATAAAGCAAACTCCTAACAGATAACTCTAATTATGATATACTAATACAAATTCAAAACAGTATTGCATAATAATTCAAAATTAATAAGCCTTTCATTAGTCTTCGTATACATTGGTAGCCACTACCCGTGAGCACATTTCAAACGTGTGCATTATTTTCTATGTTAACACATTTTCTTTGCAGCTTCATCACACAATATATTGCAAGATTACGTAATTAATATTAGTTTTAAAAGACACACTACAACAAGTTTGAGTTCGGGGGACCACACTGGAGGTTAAGCTTTAGTGTGTCCCTGGACCAAGATTCACCAGCCAGAACAATTGTACCTAGCTAGAGCGTCTTGGGTGCAGAGGAGTGCTTGGCTACCCTTCTTTGCTGAATGGAAGCTGCAGGTACTGGCTTTCCCAATGAGATGGTTCTGTTGAGGAAATAGATGCATAAACTCAACAGCGGAGCCACTGAGGTTGGTAGTTGAAGTTGCAGGGGTGTCCCTCAAGGTGCAGCGTTGGACAAAGGGGTCAGTAGCTGCACTGGCCTCCAACAAACCTTGGCAGTGGCAAAAACAGAGCTTGGAGATTTCAATGTCCTGGAGTCCGGGGAAAAACACCAGTCGTCTGCAACTTCCTGGGGTTCAGGACTACATTTCCCAGAAGACACTAGACCATTTACTTTTGGATGATCCCTCAGCAGGCCCAATGGTCAGTAACTTCTTGGTTTCGGGAGTGCAGTTTCTACCTGCAGGCTTCAGGGGATTAGTACCTGTAGCCTAATGGATTTCTGGTGATGCCTTTTGGTTGCAGAGGGGTTCTCCTTCCTTTTTGGAACAAGTCTCTCGTCCAGGATGAGTCGTAGTCGTGCAGGTGCAGGGTGGCTACCACAGGTGCAGAAGTTTGAGCCCTTTTATTTGTGAAGTCCTGGAGTTGCAGACAATGGTATCTTCTTTGTCCTTGGTCACAGTTGAGAGAAGATATAAGGTTCTGGTGTCATGAGTGCTCTAGATTTACGGGTGTTATGGGTGTGGGGACAAGTGGCCAATGGGCTTTGAGTCCCTAAGGATAATCTGCCCTGGAGGTGACCACACCAGGGGGGGTGTGTTACCTTTCCTACCCAGAACCCTCTATTTTGCCACTATTCAAGATGGAAAACCTCATCCTTGTCTATACAGATCAGGCAGCCCACCCTAGAGGTTTGGCTATCCTTCTGGGGGTGCATGTCTCCTATCTCATTTTCAAACCTGCAGAGGTGCAAATGTTTCTTGGGGAAAGTGGATGGCTTTGGCTCCTATGGGAGACAGCATACTTGCATATCAGAGGTGAACTGCCCTTTGAAGCTCACCACTTTCATGCGCCATTTCGCTAACCTTCCTGTCAAGGAGGGGAGTGATAACTCCCTCCCAGGCAGGCCTTTTGTTCTGATTCCTGGAAGAGTTCACACTTCCATGCAATGGGTCAGAATCCTGTCTTGGCAGCAGCAGCTGGAGGCTGTCACTTGGGACACAGGAAATGCTGGGGCAACCAGGTCTGCAACCTCTAAGGTAGCCATCTGGGTGTATGTCTCACAAAATATGACTTCGGATTTGAGTCAGGTTTAACTCCTTCGCTGCCAGGCCTTTTCCCCTCCTTTTTTTGGCTATTTGGGACAGTTTGCGCTTAGGCCCTCATAACATTTTGTTCACATAAGCTAGCCAATCCAAGTTTGCGTCCTTTTTTCCCAACATCCTAGCGGTTTTAGTGGTACCCAGACTTTGTGGGTTCCCCTGAAGGAGACCAAGAAATCAGCCAAAATACAGCAAAACATTCGGGAATTTTTTTGAATGGGAAAAAAGGGCTGCAGAAGAACGTTCGTTTTTTTCCCCTGAAAATGGCATCAACAAAGGGATTGCAGTGGTAAAATCACCATCTTCCCATCTTTCACGAAAAGGCAGACTTGAATTAGAAAACCCCATTTTTCAACACAATTTTGACATTTTACTCAGACATACCCCATTTTTACAATTTTTGTGTGCTTTTAGCCTCCTTTCAGTTAGTGACCGGAATGGGTGAGAAACCTTTGCTGGATCCCAGAAAGCAAACATTTCTGAAAAAGTAGACAAAATTCTGAATTCAGCAAGGGGTCATTTGTGTAGATCCTACAAGTGTTTCCTACAGAAAATAACAGCTGAAATAAAAGAATATTGAAATTAAGGTAAAAAAACTGCCATTTTTCTCCACGTTTTACACTGTAACTTTTTCCTGCGATGTCAGCTTTTTGAAAGCAATATACCGTTATGTCAGCTGGACTCTTACGGTTGTGGGGATATATAGGGCTTGTAGATTCATCAAGAACCCTAGGTACCCAGAGCCAATAAATGAGCTGCACCATGCAATGAGTTTTCATTCTATACCGGGTATACAGCAATTCATTTGCTGAAATATAAAAAATGAAAAATAGGTATCAAGAAAACCTTTGTATTTCCAAAATGGCCACAGGATAAGGTGTTGAGAAGCAGTGGTTATTTGCACATCTCTGAATTCCGGGGTGCCCATACTAGCATGTGAATTACAGGGCATTTCTCAAATAGACGTCTTTTTCACACACTGTCTTACATTTGGAAGGAAAAAATGTAGCGAAAGACAAGGGGTAATAACACTTGTTTTGCTATTCTGTGTTCCCCTATGTCTGCCAATAAAAATGGTACCTCATTTCGTGGGTAGGCCTAGTGCCCACGACAGGAACTGCCCCAAAACACAACATGGGCACATCACATTTTCACAAAACAAAACAGCTGTTTTTTGCAAAATGCTAGCTGTGGATTTTGTCCTCTAGCTCAGCTGGCACCTAGGGAAACCTAGCAAACCTGTGCAGTTGTGAAAACTAGATACCTAGGGGAATCCAAGATGGGGTGACTTGTGGGGCCCTGACCAGATTCTGTTACCCAGAGTCCTTTGCAAACCTCAAAATGTGGCCAAAAAAACACTTTTACTTCTCATTTCGGTGACAGAAAGTCCTGGAATCAGAGAGGAGCCACAAATTTCCTTTCACCTAGCGTTCCCCCAAGTCTCCCTATAAAAATGGTACCTCACTTGTGGGGGTAGGCCTAGCGTCCAAGACAGGAAAAGCCCCATAACACAACGTAGACACATCACATTTTCACAAAGAAGACAGCTGTTTTTTGCAAAGCACCGATCTGTGGATTTTGGCCTCTAGCTCAGCCGGCACCTAGGGAAACCTAGCAAACCTGCGCAGTTTTGAAAACTAGATACCTAGGAGAATCCAAGATGAGGTGACTTGTGGGGCTCTGACCAGGTTCTGTTACCAGGAATCCTTTGCAAACCTCAAAATTTGGCCAAAAAAACACTTTTTCCTCTCATTTCGGTGACAGAAAGTTCTGGAATCAGAGAGGAGACACAAATTTCCTTCCACCCAGCGTTCCCCCAAGTCTCTGGATAAAAATGGTACCTCACTTGTGGGGGTAGGCCTAGCGCCCACGGCAGGAAAAGCCCCATAACACAACATGGACACATCCCATTTTCACAAAGAAGACAGCTGTTTTTTTGCAAAGCACTGAGCTGTGGATTTTGGCCTGTAGCTCAGCTGGCACCTAGAGAAACCTAGCAAACCTGTGCAGTTTTGAAAACTAGACACCTAGGGGAATCCGAGATGGGGTGACTTGTGGGGCCCTGACCAGATTCTGTTACCCAGAATCCTTTGCAAACCTCAAAATGTGGCCATAAAAACACTTTTACCTCTCATTTCGGTGACAGAAAGTCCTGGAATCAGAGAGGAACCACAAATTTCCTTTCACCAAGCATTCCCCCAAGTCTCCCTATAAAAATGGTACCTCACTTGTGGGGGTAGGCCTAGCGCCCGCAACAGGAAAAGCCCCAAAACACAATGTGGACACATCATATTTCCACAAAGAAAACAGGGATGTTTTTGGTAAAGCGTCTAGCTGTGGATTTTGGCCTCTAGCTCAGCCGGCACCTAGGGAAACCTAGCAAACCTGCGCAGTTTTGAAAACTAGATACCTAGGAGAATCCAAGATGGGGTGACTTGTGGGGCTCTGACCAGCCTCTGTTACCAGGAATCCTTTGCAAACCTCAAAATTTGGCCAAAAAAACACTTTTTCATCTCATTTCGGTGACAGAAAGTTCTGGAATCAGAGAGGAGACACAAATTTCCTTCCACCCAGCGTTCCCCCAAGTCTCCGGATAAAAATGGTACCTCACTTGTGGGGGTAGGCCTAGCGCCCACGACAGGAAAAGCCCCATAACACAACATGGACACATCACATTTTCACAAAGAAGACAGCTGTTTTTTGCAAAGCACTGAGCTGTGGATTTTGGCCTGTAGCTCAGCTGGCACCCAGAGAAACCTAGCAAACCTGTGCAGTTTTGAAAACTAGACACCTAGGGGAATCCAAGATGGGATGACTTGTGGGGCCCTGACCAGATTCTGTTACCCAGAATCCTTTGCAAACCTCAAAATGTGGCCAAAAAACACTTTTTCCTCTCATTTCGGTGACAGAAAGTTCTGGAATCAGAGAGGAGCCACAAATTTCCTTCCACCCAGCGTTCCCCCAAGTCTCCGGATAAAAATTGTACCTCACTTCTGGGGGTAGGCCTAGCGCCTGCGACAGGAAAAGCCCCAAACCACAACGTAGACACATCACATTTTCACAAAGAAAACAGAGCTGTTTTTTGCAAAGCACCGAGCTGTGGATTTTGGCCTGTAGCTCAGCCGGCACCTAGAGAAACCTAGCAAACCTGCGCAGTTTTGAAAACTAGACACCTAGGAGAATCCAAGATGCAGTGACCTGTGGGGCTCTGACCAGGTTCTGTTACCAGGAATCCTTTGCAAACCTCAAAATTTGGCCAAAAAAACACTTTTTCCTCTCATTTCGGTGACAGAAAGTTCTGGAATCAGAGAGGAGCCACAAATTTCCTTCCACCCAGCGTTCCCCCAAGTCTCCGGATAAAAATGGTACCTCATTTGTGGGGGTAGGCCTAGCGCCCACGACAGGAAAAGCCCCATAACACAATGTGGACACATCACATTTTCACAAAAAAAACAGAGCTGTTTTTTGCAAAGCGCCTAGCTGTGGATTTTGGCCTCTAGCTCAGTCGGCACCTAGGGAAACCTAGCAAACCTGCGCAGTTTTGAAAAGTAGACACCTAGGAGAATCCAAGATGGGGTGACTTGTGGGGCTCTGACCAGGTACTGTTACCCAGAATCCTGTGCAAACCGCAAAATTTGGCCAAAAAAACACTTTTTCCTATTATTCCGGTGACAGAAAGTTCTGGAATCAGAGAGGAGCCACTAATAACAATAGGCCGATCTGCCCCCAGGGGGGCAGAAAAGGCCTAAAATAAATTTGCCCCCCCTCCCCCAGGGAGCAACCCTTGCCTAAGGGGTCGCTCCCCTTGCGTGAAATTGACGCAAAAAAAAAGATCCCCAGTGCCTAGTGGTTTCTGCCCCCAGATGGCCTAACAAAAATCGGCCGATCTGCCTCCAAGGTGGGCAGAAATGGTCTAAATACAATTTGCCCCCTCCAGGGGAGCGGCCCTTGCCTAAGGGGTCGCTCCCCACCGCTAAAAAACAAAACAAACAAAAAAAGAACCCTAAGAAAGTGTATCCCTGGCACCTAAAGGTTTCTGCCCCCCGGGGGCAGATCGGCCGAATAACAATAGGCCAAACTGCCCCCAGGGGTGCAGAAATGGCCTAAAATACATTTTCCCCTCCTCCCCCGGGGAGCGACCCTTGCCTAAGTGGTCGCTCCCCTTGCGTGAAATTGGCGCAAAAAAAAGATCCCCAGTGCCTAGTGGTTTCTGACTCCCTTGTGGGTAGGTTGGCCTAACAAAAATCTGCCGATCTGCCCCCAAGGGGGGCAGAAATGGTCTAAATACAATGTGCCTCATGTGCCCCCCAGGGGAGCAACCCTTGCCTATGGGGTCGCTCTCCACCTCTAAAAAACCCTAAAAAAAAAAAACTAAAAAAAAATGTCCCTGGCGCCTAGAGGTTTGTACCCCCCCGGGGCAGATCGGCCTAATAACAATAGGCCGATCTGCCCCCGGGGGGGGAGAAATGGCCTAAAATAAATTCCCCCCCCCCCCGGGTAGCGACTCTTTCCTAAGGGGTCGCTCCCCTTGCGTGAAATTGGTGCAAAAAAAAGATCCCCGGTGCTTAGTGGTTTCAAACCCCCTTGTGGGCAGATTGGCCTAACAAAAATCAGCAGATCTTCCCGCAAGGGGGGCAGAGAAGGTCCAAATACAATGTGCCCCCCCAGGGGAGCGACACTTGGCTAAGGGGTCGCTCCCCACCGCTAAAAAACAAAACAAACAAAAAAAGAACCCTAAAAAAATGTATCCTTGCACCTAGAGGTTTCTGCCCTCGGGGGCAGAAATGGCCTAAAATAAATTTGCCCCCCTGGTGTCTAGTGGTTTCTGCCCCCCTTGGGGCCGACTGGCCTCATAAAAATAGGCCAATCTGCCCCCAAGGGGGGCAGAAATGGCCTAAATATAATTTGCCCGCTAGGGAGCGACCCTTGCCTAAGGGGTCACTCCCCAACTCAAAAAAACAAACAAAAAAAAAAACACAAAAAAAACAAACAAAAAAATTTATCCCTGGAGCCTGGTGGATTCTGCCCCCGGTGGGGCAGAAAACGCCTTGAAAAATATTGCCCCCCTGGGGAGCGACCCTTGCCAAAGGGGTCGCTCCCCTCATGCCAGTTTCCATAGGAAAATAAATCCCTGGTGTCTAGTGGGCATTTTAAAAGCCGGATCGCTTCACGATCCGTCTTTTGAAATGCTCTGAGAGACTTTAAAGGGAAGGAAATTTCTTTCCTTCCCTTTGAAGCCTCTCAGGCCCCCATCACATGATCGGAAGAGAAATGCTTTGCATTTTAAGCATGCGATCGGGAAGTGGCCTCTGATGAGGTCAGCGCGCAATGTGTGCTGACATTGTCAGAGGGGGAGTCGGGGGTGGAAGGGGAAGAGCTTCTGCTTCCATCCCTGCTTTGGAATCCCATGTAATCCTAAAGGCAGCTGATCACTTATAGTGGGCTTTAATTGAAAAGGCTACCATAGGGACATATTTGCTTACACTTATATGTCCACGCTTTTAATATAATGCACTTTGCCTCCTGGGCTCCTGAGGCCTACCTTACGGGTGACTGGTACATATGTATAAATATATATATATATATATATATATATATATATATATATATATATATATATATATATATATATATATATATATATATAAATATATATATATATATAAAAATAAATAAGCAGTGCCTTGACCTTGCCACACATGGTGTGGGCAATGTTGAGTTTGAACGTTTGAATAATTTACACTGCTCCTGCAGTCTGCAATGGCAGGCCTGGGAATATCTGTTTGCTTGGGTCACTCAGTGTGGCACAATCAGTGCTTTAGGCCCTAGTGACTCCCTTATTGCCCAGGCCCTAGGTACTACTGGTATCATTCACTAAGGAATGAAAGTGGGGTTAAAGTCTTTGCCAACTGTGGATACGAATTTAACAATATCAGAATTAGGAAGAGAGAGCACCTGCACTGGGGCCTGGTTAGTAGGCTTCAGTGCATTTACAGAGTCATAACCAACAGCACTGGGCAAAAAGTGTGAGGGTGACCACACAAAAAGGGCACTTTCCTACACGTATCATCAGCAGCATAAGTACCTCCTGCCAGAGTACCCTCTTTGTTACACTGTCAGCTGCCATCTTGTATTGTTAGAAGGACGGTTTTCTCTGAGTTGCATAACGCTGCATGTGCTAATGTTTTGAACCGCCATGTTTTTACAGTGTAAAGAATTGATTAGTCTTACTGTTTGTGCTTCCATTCATTGTATAGTAACATATTTTGAAGGCACTGCAAGTAATAGTACTTGTTTGGCAGCAGTATGAGCCAACTGTGAAGTTGTCGTTAGCAGCAGAACTCTGCATGTATGTATTTTTACCTATTGTTGCAAATGTAGCTCTAGGATTTCCCAAGGTCATAAACATACATTGCATTGTTTTGAGGTACACTGGCTTCAAGGTGCAAATTGGGAAAACAGTAACCCCAGGTCAAATTCGTCTTACGTTGACAAAATCTAGAGCAATTTTGGCAATTTCATTTTACTTTTGTTACCCACATGTATGCTTTTATGCATCACGTAATCATGCACAGTTCCCAGTAAAAATGTACAGCAAACGCTCCATTCACTGTAAAAGTTTACCAGGAATGTACAGTAGCAGTTACTCGCTGTGCTCTTGGGTTTTTTGTAGTATTGTTTTAGTGTGAAATGGGTCCTCGTGTCCAAAGTGGATGCGAGGACCCATCTTAGGATAAGATTCTAGCCAACAGCCAGCTTTGAATTTCTATCAATTGTATGCAATTGCACATAATTTTCCAGAATTTTGCATCATTACATAAATCTAAAATAGGGGGCTTTCACATATACAGTGCTAAGTTTAGTAATAGTTGTCCCGACACTAAGGCGGTCATTCCAACCCTGGCGGTCCAAGACCGCCAGGGTTGGGGCCCGCGGGAGCACCGCCAACAGGCTGGCGGTGCTCCCATGGGCATTCTGACCGCGGCGGTACAGCCGCGGTCAGTGACGGAAAACCGGCGGTGTACCGCCGGCTTTCCGCTGCCCTGGGGAATCCTCCATGGCGGCGCAGCTTGCTGCGCCGCCATGGGGATTCCGACCCCCATACCGCCATCCTGTTCCTGGCGGTTTCGGCCGCCAGGAACAGGATGGCGGTATGGGGTGTCGTGGGGCCCCTGGGGGCCCCACAAAGATTTTCAGTGTCTGCCATGCAACTGCACCCGTCGCACCCCTTCCAGTCCGCCGGCTCCATTCGGAGCCGGCTTCCTCATGGAAGGGTGTTTCCCGCTGGGCTGGCGGGCGGCCTTCTGGCGGTCGCCCGCCAGCCCAGCGGGAAACCCAGAGTAACCGCGGCGGTCTTCTGACCGCGCAGCGGTATTCTGGAGGCTCCCGCCAGCCCTGCGGTTACCGCGGCCGGCGGGAGTCAGAATGACCCCCTAAATCTTGTTTTTGTGCGATGCTAAGCATTGCACTTTAGCTCAATGTTGACCCGACACTGCCTTGCATGAGATTTGTACTCAAAGTACAACTTCAAGTACAAATTTCAGTGTGAAGACAGTCGTGCAAAGTTTAGTCATGTAAATTGCATACTTTCGAGGACCTTACACTTCAAGTTTAGGAATATCACATGATGTCTTTTCTGGTCTTTGTTTCATCCGGGTTTCAGTTGGTGCCAGGATTTCTAGCAAGCCAGATCATGCTATTTTTGCAGATCTGACTTTGCATGAAAACCTGTGCGCATTTGCTCTGTTGTCAACCCAGTATCCCCACGTTGTTCAAATAATAGTGGGATTCGCAAAGTATATTTTGCGCAAAAGATGATGAATGGGGCTGTTTGCATCACTTTGCAATGCAGACCTCCGTTTTGAGGCGTGTAAACACTTGCCCAAAAAAGTGTCAAAATATGCCCTCAGCTCTACATAAGCTGGAGATAAATAAGTGATTATCAGCGCTTACTTATCACAAGGCAAGATCATGAATCCTCTAAATCATGTTATCACTTCAGTTCTGAAGATAGGGATTACCGAGCCTAAAAGGCCAGCCATCTCTGGGATTCACTTACTCTATCCGATTCTCATCTGGGAAGCAACTAAGCTACTGGAATATCAACTGGAGGCCCACAATACCCTCCTTGATAGCCAATCAAGTCTCTGCTCTCACAATGCACTTCATAGACATCTATGAAGACTCCTCACCTCTATGAGTGATGGTCAGCCAAAACTTCTAAACCTCCTTGGTCTGCCTTCTCCATTTGACATGGAGTACGATCAGATTGGGCTCAGGTGTTTTTGAGAATTGGCAGGAGTAGCTGGCACTGCTCTGGAATGGATCGATTCTATGTCTTGGAACAAGCAGAGGTGGCAGGCCAGGTTCAGCATGCATGAGAACATCTTAGGTGAAGTGTGGGATTTCAACCATGATCTTCTTTCTCAACATTCCTGTTTCACGTTTACTGGTATCAGGTCCAGCTTCAGGGAGGAGCGACCGGTGCGCAGCACCTGGCGCTGACTTTGGTTGGGGGGTGGCGCTGTGTTTAAATATAACTTATGGGTTTAAAAGTTCCAGAACTTCCTTGGGTGAACAGCAATTCTGAGGCAACAATAAAAATGGCAAGATAACTCTAATAGTTAATGAATTTTTTCTAGTGGCAGTTTTTACTCAACATAAAGTAGCGCAGAGGATTAATGTGCCTTCTGCAAAGAACATGTACCATGCAGATCACAGGGAGTGAACTATGTGTAGCACTTTAAAAGAATGAAATGTATGCCATAGAGGGCTATGGATAGGTGGGGGGACACAGTTGAGGAGTGGTAGTGATGGAATGTGTGGAGAAGAAGGTCCTGGGGGGCCCACTAATAAAGGCTTTCACACACGCGCCATCAGCTCTATATCAGTGCTTGATGTTGCAACATATTATTAATGGTTGTGCATGGTGCACAGCACCCTCAGGTACAGAATTTCAAAGTAGTGAGTTATGTAGCTTGGATGTGAACAAGGTCGATGGGTACAAAAGCTGCAACCTTTTCTAACTGGACATATTTAAAAGACAAGAACAAAGGCCGATTAAGTTGTCGGGAGGGCTGTGACATCTGCAGGGTGAGTTCCCACAGGAGGTGGAAAGAGAATCCTTCAAGAAGTAGCAAGTGTGTTTGCTTATGTTAATCATTTCAGTCCCAGCAGAGATTAACAGAGGTCTGGATCATTTTCAGAGAGGTCTCAGGGCGGAATTAGAATCGATATGCAGTTTTTCGTGGATAAAGTGAGGACCTTGACGTATATTCGAAAGTGTTTCATGCAAAGGACACAAAATAAAAGGCTTTGAAGAGTCAGTTCAGCTCAGTTTTTATTATGAATTATTTAGACCACGTTCTATCAAACAAAAATATAAATATATGTGTATGATATACACTAAATTACAACCTATAAAGAACAATCAGATAAAAATGAGTCTGCTGATAAAATCATCACCTTAGTAAGCACTCATTCCTGAAGGCACTTAAAACACTCCCTAGACCTCTCGCCACATTCAAACATATCATGCCAACCAACAGGCGTTTGCTGATTAGCGAGTCAATGGGCCGTTCTTAATAAAGATAGGATTTAGGCAACAAGGGTTTCAGGACATGCATATGACACAGTTTAATAGAATATGCAAACATAGTTGTTACCGCGAAGGGCACCAACACTTTCTCGTTTAGGTTGTTTGCGAGCTGCTGCCCATATTGAATCGAATTTCTTTAAATCCTTTTCAAAGTTTGAGAATTTCAAAGAGCATCATCTGATTTGAAAAGTCGGAAAGAGTGAAAATTATACCGGCACCCAATGAGCATAAATTGAGGGAACTAACTGCTTGTTTTTCAAATAATTTTAGTGTCTATAAACTGAAGCAGGAGGGGCAAGTGTTATTTTTAAGCTTAAGAGCATCTACTGTAGAAGCTCTCTAAGTTATATATATATATATATATATATTGCACACTTCTCTTCCGTGGATGTAGGAAAAAGGCAGCACTCCACAGCCATAACAAATTCAATCATGTTTATTCACCTACAGGGACGCGTTTCGGCGTTGCCGCCTTCATCGACCTGTGAGCCGCCATTTTAGCTCGGTTTTTATACTCCAATTACAATGAACTCAATTAACATATATCATGCGAAAAACTGTTTTAGTCACAAATTTTCACCATACATTTCAATTAAACAGCAATTAAATACAATTAGAAAATATACAATGTAAAAAATGCATTAGCTTGTCGAGTGTCAATTCTTCAGTGTTTATAAAATGTGTTAAACTAACCCTCACCTATAATCCATGAATACAACTATCTCTATTCAGTCAATGATCCTTTTCCAAATTCATTACCAATATGATTCAATAATAATATGCGTGCTGAATGATGATCTACATGAAATTAATTCCTTTATATACACTTATTTTCTTAGTGTATATATGTATACATGTATAGTGACAAAATATTCTCATCAATCCTTGTGAGTATGGATATCTCTAAAATTACTTTGTTAATATAAGTGAAAGTGCATCTCCTCACTACTATTCAATCCATTTGGCTCTTTAGTATCAAATGCCAATATGTATTTGGATTCTAATTTCCTTAAATGTTTTTCTCTGTCTCCTCCCCGAACATCTTTTTTCACTCCATCTATCACGCTATACATTATTTCCTCTACTTTACCTCCGTGTACTTCATGTATGTGTCTAGCTACCGGGTAAGTCTCATCTCGATTTAAAATTGCCCTCAAATGTTGCAAAATTCTTAGGTGTACCTGCAATTTTGTGCTGCCTACATACATTTTGGGACAGCTGCATTTTAGTATATACACCACATGGTCGCTTTTGCAATTGTATTTGCCTCTGATAGAGTGTATGATTTTACCTCCTACTTTAATAAAACTAATATTCTCTCCATTTTTGCAGGCTTTGCATTTGAAGCATTTAAAGAAGCCATCTTGGGGTTTGAGCCAATTAGTATTAGACGTTACCTTTCTCACATCACTCTTGACTAGAATGTCTTTCATGGATGTTCCTTTTCTGTATGTTATAACAGGTTTATTGCTTATTTGTTCCCCAATCACAGGATCACTCTTAAGCATGTGCCAATGCTTTTGTAGCAACTTTCTCATCTCCAAATGTGCCATGTTGAACGTGGTTATAAATCTCGTTGTATTCTCTAACTTGTTTAATCTCTGTCCTGTTCTGTTACATGCCCTAGATACTCCTCCGTCTTGTCTAGAAAATAGAAGCAAATCCCTGGTACGTGATTTTACTTTTCTCACTGCCCTTTCTAATATGGGTTGAGAATATCCCCTATCATGTAATCTGTAAACCATTTCTCCTTGTACCTCTTTGAAATTTTGCTCTGTGCTGCAAATTCTTTTGGCCCTTAGCAACTCACCGAATGGGATATTATCAATCAATGATTGTGGATGATAACTAGTGGCATGCAGAATACTATTGCCGGCTGTTGGCTTTCTATATAATGTTGTTTCTATTTTATTATTGACAATCATTATTTTCACATCAAAAAATTCAATCTCATAATTATGGACTTTCCCAGTGAATCTTAGATTGCAATCATTAATGTTGATCTCTTCCAAAAACTGTGTAGCAGTACTCATATCTCCTTTCCAAATTATAAAAATATCGTCTATATACCTTAACCACAAAATTATGTTGTCATTCCATTTATCCATGGGGGAATTGTTAAGGACCAATTCTTCCCACCACCCCATGTAAAGGTTGGCGTAACTTGGGGCAAAACATGTGCCCATCGCGGTACCCCGTTGCTGTTCAAAAATCTCTTGATTGAAAAAAAACATATTATGTTCAAGGCACCATTGTATCATTTCAATTAACATTTTACTATGCTGGTAAAAATGGATTGGTCTTGCACGTAAAAAGTGTTCAATAGCCTTTACCCCTAGATTGTGTGGTATGCTTGTGTATAATGATGCAACATCTAGACTTATCAGCAAAAATTCACTCTCCCATGTAATGTCGAAAATCCTCCTCAAAAAATCCGTACTGTCCTTCAAATATGAAGCTAAATTCATTACTAGAGGTTGTAGAAAAGAATCTATATATTGGGACACATACTCAAAAAGACTCCCTCTGATAGATACTATCGGTCTACCTGGCGGCTTTAAGGCATCCTTGTGGATTTTTGGTATCAGGTAGAATACCGGGAGTTTAGGAAAATCAACCTTCAAAAATCTGTGTTCATGATCATTAATTAACCCCTCTTTTCTCCATTGCTCCAGTTTATTGTCAAAATTGACCTTAACTTCATCAACATGTTTCATATCAATCCTTCTGTAACATATTACATCATTTAATTGCTTGTATGCTTCTTCCATATAATCCTCTATAGACCATATCACAACATTCCCCCCTTTGTCAGAACTTCTAATTATGATCCGTGGATTATTAGATAACTTATTCAAGGTCTTGTAATAATTATTCTTATTTTTATTTCTACTGGTTTTGCTCATCATCTTCAACCTGAGAGCTTTCAGTTCTTTAGTTACGGTATCCGAAAATTGATCAATCATGTCTCCACTCGGGGCTGGAACAGTTCTAGATTTAGATTTAAAACCTGATGCACCTTCTTTGTCTAATCTTATTCCCTCAGATTACAGTCTTGCAACTAGTTGTTCCTCACCAATCTCCTCATTTAAGTTATCTTCCAATGACCATAACTGTCTCATTAAGTGTATATCTTCAATTAGTAGGTTACCCTTCCATTTGTCAATTTCATCCTGTTCAAATTCAGGTCGATGAAGGCGGCAACGCCGAAACGCGTCCCTGTAGGTGAATAAACATGATTGAATTCGTTATGGCTGTGGAGTGCTGCCTTTTTCCTACATCCACGGAAGAGAAGTGTGCAATATAATACGCGATGGCGTGCGTATGAGGAATAGCACCGTTGACGTTCAGGTGCCGAAAGGGAACGCCACAAGTGGAGTGTTTATATATATATATATATATATATATATATTAACTTATCCGGGAAACATCACAGGATAGCCAACTACGTTTTCCATAATTTTACTCCCTCCAGAACAGTATAGATATTTTGTTTTGAATTTACTGAGAAAGATCATCCAGATATTTCAGGGTGCAAATTAAAGCCTGATCCTGCCACGTGGGTAGCCGCAGTTCAAGGCTCACAGCTTGGATCACAGCAGAGGGTAGGATCATTAAAAGGTGTTTTGAGGTGATGCTCTCCAAGGCATCTCAGGGCATCTTTGGATCCAAGGTTAAAAGTTCCGGTCCATAGGATACTTAGGAAGGTACCTTAGCAGTGAAGACTAAAATTAGTGGATTTAAGAAGCACCCTCCAAAATCCTTGTTAAACTCCTGCAGACCTCCAATCCTCACACAGCTTTCTGCTCCAGATGAAGAGTGCATTTCAGGTATTTATGGAAGGCCAGTCTTAGATTTCACCTCCTGCTCTTCTTTCATTCTTAGGAACCATGGACATTTGCTTCATTTAAACCCGGGCCTTTTAATGTTTAGTGATATCATAAATCATGTTATGTCATGGTATGTTATGTTATGTGATGATATGCAATGTTATGCTATGTTATTTTGTTATATGATACTGTATTATATGTTATGTTTTTTTGAGTCGTATCCTGTAATGTTATGATATGCTACATTGAATACATTTGCATAATGCACTCTTGTAAGGCTAGGTGGATATGTTACGTAGGGGTGTAACACGTGTTGTCTGAACATCATAAAGATGAACATCTACAATGTACAACCTTGATAGGATGCATATTTATATTCAAATGTTAAGTTATAAGTTATATGAATATTACTAATGAATATATACTAAATTTATTCCAAACTGAAGCAGTGTACAATAATGCTCAAAACTGTATACATATCTCAACTTTACCTTCCCACTATACTTCTTTCCGATTTCCCGCTGAATAATACTCTCCATTGCACTCACTATACATTCCCCTTTTTAAGATTCCATATATCTCATACCACGCAACTCAGTACCATCACCGCACAACATTCAGTTCAGTTCACTCCTCCCATGTCCACACCCTCCTAACATGGAGCCCGGCTTGCATGGTCCAGCTTCTAATGACTGTTAGGGCGCAATATTTGTTTCCTCTTTTGTTTTATACAGCAACTCGCACACCACTGGGAACAGACTGTACTTTACTTTCTTCAAGACTGATCACTTAACACATTATACTATCTCCAACTTTGACTGATGACAGACTGGGCAGCCAATTTCAGGGTCCCTTACTTTTCCAGATAAGAGTGATATATGGTCTGCACCCTGGCGTCATGCCCGACACTCTTTATTTTCTCTGTGATTGTGTCAATGGCTGTACCTTATCATCACCATGAGGGAGAGGACCTGGTAGTCCATGGGCTAGTCACTGCATCATCCCCCCAAGGCACTTTCTGGAAATAAATATAGCACCCCTGGCACAGTGAATGTCAGTTCACATTGGAACTGGAACAAAGACCAAAGAAGGACTGCCCTGCTGACCCCTGGGCTTCAAAAAGAGAGGCTACACCGTCTGTTGAACTGCACCTTCTGTACCTTGGTGTCGCAAAGAGAGGACAGTGCTTGTGGCTCCTTGCTTGAGGAAAAGTCAGGGCCAGACCAAAGCAGTGACTCCGAGGCCCAGATTCTCAAAGCTGTCAGGCAACGCAGCGCAGCACCCAAAGATGCTGCGCTGCATTGCCTGACAGGGAGAGAGTGGGAGAGCACCATATTCACAGAGATATGGCACTCTGCCGAACGCCGGCACTGATTTTGTGCTGTGCACCACGCCGCACCTTAGTTTTAGTCCCATAGTGCTAGGGTGTCTGTGTGTGTGTGAGCCTAGCATAAGGTTTGTACAGGAAGGGTAATCTTCCTTTACATAATACTATGCCTAGACAAGTTTGAAAGGTGTTCCTACTTTGTTGGTGTGCTGTACGGTTAAGCACACATGCACAGTCAGAAAAGCATAAAGAAATGAAAACATTTATCTGTTTGATGCCTGCTTTCAAAAGGTGTTAATTTTTGGCACAAAACCCTGTCTATTTATGTTAGTAGATAGAGTTTTGTGGCAAAAAGCATGGGTGGTTGCATGGGAATGCCCATGTGCCATCCATATTATGCACGCCGGGGCTTAGTGACACAAAGCAGTGCTTAGTGCTGCTTTGCATTACTTTTAGGGTGCTTTCCAGGGCAAAACAAGTTTTGTACTGGAAAGTAATTTTACGTAAAATCATTTTGTGTTGGTTGGTATAACATTTGTGACGCTAACCCTGTGCAACATGTTTGTGAATCTCCCCACAAGGGTCAGCTGTCTGACCCCCTGGACCCAGAGCCAGGGACAAAAAAGCTGAAGTAGCCCAAACCAGCAAGTCAGTAGCCCCTTCAGAAGAATCCCCACTGATTGCCACTGGGCACCCCCCAGGGACTGATCCTCGATACCCAAAATGCACCAGAGTCAGCAAGACCTGGGAGCATACTTTGATTCATGTTGGGCTTCCAAGATGGACTACAGCCTTTGTGGCCAAAGTCACCCCTCCTGACCCATGGTCTAAGTAATAACCAAAAAGGTACCCTGTCCACTGCATAGCACCTGGAGCATCCTTCAGCATCTTCATCACCTGTATCCTCAGCATCAGGATCACTCCATTGAAGTCTAGGGTGGTCATGCTGTAAAGTTTGAAACTGGACTGGAAAACACTCTGGTGACCAGGTAACTGTTACAATCTACCCCATTGGCCCTCAGACCTTCTCCCTGTCCGATTTGGTCACCCAAGCTGGGCTGGAGTAGTCAATCTAACTTTTCCACATTTTTAAAAGGTTGAACTTTATGATTGCTGTTGGACCTGGCCCTTTTTGCAGGGTCATCCCTAAACTTTTGGCCTCCTTCCTCCTAATTTTACTGACCAGTTTTGTTGGCTGTAGGACTCTGGGCACTTTACAACTGCTAACCTGTGCTAAAGTGCATATGCTCTTTGTGTAAATTGTATTGGTGACTGGCATATTTTATTTACTTGTAAGTACCTAGTAAAGTGCACTACAGGTACCCAGGGTCTGTCAATGAAATGCTACTAGTGGGCCTGCAGCACTTATAGTGCCACCCACACTAGTAGCCCTGAAAACATGTCTCAGACCTGATACCGCAGTGTCTGTGTGTTCGGTCTTGCACTGCCACTTCGACCTGGCAAGTGTACCGACGTGCCAGGCCCAAATCTTCCCTTGTAAGGCACCCCTAAGGTAGGCCCTAGGTAGCTGCATGGGCATGGTGCAGTGTATAGTAAAGGTGGGACATGTACTGGTCTGTTTTACATGTCCTAACAGTGAAATACTGCTAAATTCCTTTTTCACTGATACAAAGACCTATCTCTCGAATAGGTTAACTTGGGGGCTACTGTTAAATATCCTTGAAGTGTAGTTTCCCTCTGAAAGCTGATAGAAGTGTGGAGTTTGGGGTCTCTGAACTCACAATTTTAAAATACATCTGTTAGTGAAATTGGTTTTTAGATTGTTAGTTTGAAAATGCCATTTTTAGAAAGTGGGCATTTCCTTGCTTAACCTTTTTAGTGCGGGCGTCGGCCACTGGCTGACGCCCACACTCCCTCCCTGGTGCGGGCCGACACCAGGAAGGGTATTAATAAATCCTCTGGTGCGTCGCACCCGAGGATTTATTTTTTATTTTTTCCAATCCCCGGGAGACACGGAAGCTTCCGTGTCTCCCCCCTGCACCCCACCCGCCCCTTTGTGACGGCGCGCTGACGTTACAAAGGTGTTTGTGGCTGCTTCCTGCTTCGATGGGGAAAACGGCCTTCCCCACGTTCGGGAAGGCCTCGTAAGAAAGGGGAGAGTCTCCCCTTTCTTACGAGGCCTTCCTGAAAGTGATTCCTGGCCCCCGGTCGCACTTTCAGGTTTCCTGGCCCCCCGATCGCAGCACAGCAGGAAACAGAAGGCCTCGTTCGAAAGGGGAGACACCACTAGACGCCAGGGATTTCACTTGGGGGGGTCGGTCCCCTCAGAAAAAAGGCCCCCCCCCCCCCCCCCGGGGCATATTTAAAAAAAAAAAAAAAGTAGGTGCCCCCTTTGCAATCGCGCCCCCCCCCAGGGGAAATTTTATTTAAAATAAATAAATAGAATGAATAAAATAAAAAGACAGGGGGTCGCCCGTGGGCAGGGTGACCCCCTGTGGGGGCAATTTTTTTTTTTTAGATGAGGTAGGGTTTCCCTGGGGGCCATTTTGGCCCCCAAGGAACCATACAACAACTAAAAAAATATAGAACTATATATAGATCTATATATATATATAGATATATCTATGTAGATATATCTATGTACATGGATATATCTATAGATATATCTATGTAGATATATATATATATATATATATATATATATATATATATATATAGAGATAGAGATAGATCTATATATATCAATCAATCAAAGAGATTTATAAAGCGCGCTACTCATCCCGTGAGGGTCTCAAGGCGCTGGGGGGAGGTGCGGGGGGAGGGAAAGGGGCTGGGAGGTTCACTGTTCGAAAAGCCAGGTTTTGAGGCCCTTCCTGAAAAGAAGTAGGTTTTGGGTCTGTCGAAGGTGGGTTGGGAGGGCGTTCCAGGTTTTGGGTGCAAGGTAGGAGAAGGATCTGCCCCCGGTGGTGCTGTGTTTGATGCGGGGGACAGAGGCGAGAGAGAGGTCAGCTGAGCGGAGGTTTCGTGTAGGGGTGTGGAAGGTGACTCTTGTTGAGGTAGGCAGGGCCTGTGTTGTGGAGTGAATTGTGTGCGAGGATGAGGATCTTGAAGGTGATCCTTTTGTCAATGGGGAGCCAATGGAGGGATTTGAGGTGTGGAGAGATGTGTTCGTGTCCGGAGAGGTCGAGGATGAGTTGTGCTGCTGAGTTCTGGATGCGTGTAGTTTGCGCTTGAGTTTTAGAGTGGTGCCGGCGTAGAGGGCGTTTCTGTAATCAAGTCTGCTGCTGATGAGTGCGTGAGTGACAGTTATTCTGGTCTCTGTGGGGATCCATTTGAATGCTTTTTCAGTATACGGAGTGTGTTGAAGCATGAGGAGGTGAGAGCGTTGATTTGTTGGGTCATCGAGAGGGAGGAGTCTAGGATGATGCCGAGGTTGCGTGCGTGGTTGGCGTGCTGGGTGCAGGGCCTAGCGTGGTGGGCCACCATGAGGGGTCCCAGGTGTTTTTGTGTGGGCCAAAGAGGATTATTTCGGTTTTGCTTGAGTTGAGTTTCAGGTGGTTGGCTGTCATATATATATCACTTTTGTCAATATGTGTGTGGTTTCCCTGGGGGGAAAAGGGGCAGACTTGTCTAGTGGCAGTTTTAGTGCCATAAAGAAGCGCAGAAGGTTTATATGCCTACTGCAAAGAGCAAATCTGTATTTTATGTAAATAGCTGAGTACATCAGTAAAGTCAGCCATTACCTGCGCTATAATACCAATGAAATGTATGTGCGGGGTGGAGGGCGGCTATGGAGAGATGAAGGGCACTTTTGCTGGGTGGTAATGAGGGAATCCTAGGAGGAGGGAGTGGGAGCACCAATAATGATTGTTGGACTGGGCGCAGGAGGTGCTAAAGACTGTGATGAATGGTATGTGACAACGTGTTTTTTGAGTGTCTTGAAAGAACGTGCTGATTGAGGGAAGAAGCGCAGGCAAGGTGGCCTCTACTGTTGCACGTATCTCACACACACCATCGATTTTGTGACTGTCTACGTAGGCTAGTGTTTTAGAGCAACAGTTTAGCCAATAGCAGAGATGGCATCTTGATGGATGAATGCTGCCTGCACTCGGGTTATAGAGGACCGCTCTGACATAGGATCAGAGACTGAGACATCAGATACTGAGACAGCATCTGAGGGATAGGACAATGGCGCAGACTCTGGGAGTGATTTTTCAGTCGGAGGAGTCCCATTCGATAACTCCTCTTCCAGTACATTATGAGGGAGGTGATGAGGACAGTCCTGCTGTCCCTTCGCAAGCTGTTTGCGCAACTGGGTAATAGTGGGTTAGCCCAACCCAGAGAGCAGGTGAATGCGGCGGCAAGCAGAGAGAGAGAGAGTGCTCTCTTGGGAGCTCCCCAATTTAGTTCAGCCCCAAATTCCACCACCCAAATCGTATTGTGGAGACATCAAAATTATCTATGGCAAAACAAACTGGTTTTGTGAGGCAGGAACCTGTGTTTTTGGTCCTGGATTTGGCGGCCATATAGAGAAACACACTAAACCCAAACATTTCTGGAAACTAGACATTCGGGGGAGTCCACAGAGGTGTGACTTGTGGGGATTCCCCAAAGTTTTCTTACACAGAATACCCTGCAAAGCTGAAATGTTGAATAAAAACTCTATTTTTCTCGCATTTCTGTCACACAAACTACAGGAATATGCTGGGATCCACAAAATTCCTACCACCCAGTGACTCCTCACCTGTCCTGATAAAAACACTACCCCACTTGAGTGCCTACACCTAGTGCCTGCATCAGGAATGGATCACCCCAGGGTCAACAGCTGCCTCACGTAAGGATCAACATTGACCGTTGTGTGATCTATTCCTGTCGCGGGCACCAGGCCTACCCACACAAGTGAGGTATCATATTTATCGGGAGACTTGGGGGAACGCTGGGTGGAAGGAAATTTGTGGCTCCTCTCAGATTCCAGAACTTTCTGTCACCGAAATGTGAGGAAAACGTGTTATTTTAGCCACATTTTGAGGTTTGCAAAGGATTCTGGGTTACAGAACCTGGTCAGAGCCCCACAAGTCACCTCATCTTGGATTCCCCTGGGTTTCTAGTTTTCAAAAATGCGCTGGTTTGCTAGGTTTCCCCAGGTGCCGGCTGAGCTAGAGGCCAAAATCCACAGGTAGGCACTGTTTTCTATGAAAAAATTTGATGTGTCCACGTTGTGTTTTGGGGCATTTCCTGTTGCGGGCGTTAGGCCTATCCACACAAGTGAGGTATCATTCTTATCAGGAGACTTGGGGGAACACTGGGTGGAAGGAAATTTGTGGCTCCTCTCAGATTCCAGAACTTTCTGTCACCGAAATGTGAGGAAAACTTGTTTTTTTAGCCACTTTTTGAGGTTTGCAAAGGATTCTGGGTAACAGAACCTGGTCAGAGCCCCAAAAGTCACCCCATCTTGGATTCCCCTAGGTCTCTAGTTTTCAAAAATGCACAGGTTTTGTAGGTTTCCCTATGTGCCGGCTGAGCTAGAGGCCAAAATCTACAGGTAGGCACTTTGCAAAAAACAGCTCTGTATTCTGTCAAAAAATGTGATGTGTCCACGTTGTGTTTTGGGGCATTTCCTGTCGCGGGCGCTAGGCCTATCCACACAAGTGAGGTCTCACTTTTATCGGGAGACTTGGGGAAACGCTGGGTGGAAGGAAATTTGTGGCTCCTCTCTGATTCCAGAACTTTCTGTCACCGAAAAGTGAGGAAAACTTGTTTTTTTAGCCACTTTTTGAGATTTGCAAAGGATTCTGGGTAACAGAACCTGGTCAGAGCCCCACAAGTCACCCCATCTTGGATTCCCCTAGGTCTCTAGTTTTAAAAAATGGACAGGTTTGGTAGGTTTCCCTATGTGCTGGCTGAGCTAGAGGCCAAAATCTACAGGTAGGCACTTTGCAAAAAACAGCTCTGTATTCTGTCAAAAAATGTGATGAATCCACGTTGTGTTTTGGGGCATTTCCTGTCGCGGGCGCTAGGCCTACCCACACAAGTGAGGTATCATTTTTATCGGGAGACTTGGGGGAACGCTGGGTGGAAGGAAATTTGTAGCTCCTCTCAGATTCCAGAACTTTCTGTCACCGAAATGTGAGGAAAACTTGTTTTTTTAGTCACTTTTTGAGGTTTGCAAAGGATTCTGGGTAACAGAACCTGGTCAGAGCCCCACAAGTCACCCCATCTTAGATTTCCCTAGGTCTCTAGTTTTATAAAATGCACAGGTTTGGTAGGTTTCCCTATGTGCCGGCTGAGCTAAAGGCCAAAATCTACAGGTAGGCACTTTGCAAAAAACAGCTCTGTATTCTGTCCAAAAATGTGATGTGTCCACGTTGTGTTTTGGGGCATTTCCTGTCACGGGCGCTAGGCCTACCCACACAAGTGAGGTATCATTTTTATCGGGAGACTTGGGGGAACGCTGGGTGGAAGGAAATTTGTGGCTCCTCTCAGATTCCAGAACTTTCTGTCACCGAAATGTGAGGAAAACTTGTTTTTTTAGCCACTTTTTGAGGTTTGCAAAGGATTCTGTGTAACAGAACCTGGTCAGAGCCCCACAAGTCACCCCATCTTGGATTTCCCTAGGTCTCTAGTTTTAAAAAATGCACAGGTTTGGTAGGTTTCCCTATGTGCCGGCTGAGCTAGAGGCCAAAATCTACAGGTAGGCACTTTGCAAAAAACAGCTCTGTATTCTGTCAAAAAATGTGATGTGTCCACGTTGTGTTTTGGGGCATTTCCTGTCGCGGGCGCTAGGCATACGCACACAAGTGAGGTATCATTTTTATCGGGAGACTTGGGGGAACGCTGGGTGGAAGGAAATTTGTGGCTCCTCTCAGATTCCAGAACTTTCTGTCACCGAAATGTGAGGAAAACTTGTTTTTTTAGCCACTTTTTGAGGTTTGCAAAGGATTCTGGGTAACAGAACCTGGTCAGAGCCCCACAAGTCACCCCATCTTGGATTTCCCTAGGTCTCTAGTTTTAAAAAATGCACAGGTTTGGTAGGTTTCCCTATGTGCCGGCTGAGCTAGAGGCCAAAATCTACAGGTAGGCACTTTGCAAAAAACAGCTCTGTATTCTGTCAAAAAATGTGATGTGTCCACGGTGTGTTTTGGGGCATTTCCTGTCGCGGGCGCTAGGCCTACATACACAAGTGAGGTATCATTTTTATCGGGAGACTTGGGGAACGCTGGGTGGAAGGAAACTTGTGGCTCCTCTCAGATTCCAGAACTTTCTGTCACCGAAATGAGAGGAAAACGTGTTTTTTTAGCCACGTTTTGAGGTTTGCAGAGGATTCTGGGTAACAGAACCTGGTCAGAGCCCCACAAGTCACCCCCTCTTGGATTCCCCTAGGTCTTTAGATTTCAAAAATGCATAGGGTTGGTAAGTTTCCCTAGGTGCCGGCTGAGCTAGAGGCCAAAATCTACAGGTAGGCACTTTGCAAAAAACAGCTCTGTTTTCTGTCAAAAAAATGCAATGTGTCCACGTTGTGTTTTGGGGCATTTCCTGTTGCGGGCGCTAGGCCTACCCACACAAGTGAGGTATAATTTTTATCGGGAGACTTGGGGGAACATAGAATAGCAAAACAAGTGTTATTTCCCCCTATCTTTCTCTACATTTTTTCCTTCCAAATATAAGAGAGTGTGTAAAAAAGACGTCTATTTGAGAAATGCCCTGCAATTCACATGCTAGTATGGGCACCCCGGAATTCAGAGATGTGCAAATAACTACTGCTCCTCAAAACCTTATCTTGAGCCCATTTTGGAAATGCAAAGGTTTTCTTGATACCTATTTTTCACTCTTCATATTTCAGCAAATGAATTGCTGTATACCCAGTACAGAATGAAAACCAAATGCAGGGTGCAGCTCATTTATTGGCTCTGTGTACCTAGGGTTCTTGATGAACCTACAAGCCCTTTATATCCCCGCAACCAGAAGAGTCCAGCAGACAAAACGGTATATTGCTTTTGGAAATCTGACATCGCAGGAAAAAGTTACAGAGTAAAACATAAAGAAAAATGGCTGTTGTTTTCAGCTCAATTTCAATATTTTTTTATTTCAGCTGTTATTTTCTGTAGGAAAACCTTGTAGGATCTACACAAATGACCCCTTGCTGAATTCAGGATTCTGTCTAGTTTTCAGAAATGTTTAGCATTCCGGGATCCAGCATTGGTTTCACACCCATTCCTGTCACTAACTCGAAGGAGGCTGAAAGCACCAAAAATAGTAAAAATGGGGTATGTCCCAGTAAAATGCCAAATTTGTGTTGAAAAATGTGGTTTTCTGATTCAAGTCTGCCCGTTCCTGAAAGGTGGGAAGATAGTGATTTCAGCACCAGAAACTCTTTGTTGATGGCATTTTCAGGGAAAAAACCATAAGCCTTCTTCGGCAGCCCTTTTTTCCCATTTTTAAAAAAAAAACTAAATTTTCACTGTATTTTGGCTATTTTCTTGGTCTCCTCCAGGGGAAACCACAAACTCTGGGTACAATTAGAATCCCTAGGATGTTGGAAAAAAAGGACGCAAATTTGGCGTGGTTAGCTTATGTGGACAAAAAGTTATGAAGGCCTAAGCGCGAACTACCCCAAATAGCCAAAAAAGGGCTCAGCACTGGGGGGGGGGAAGGCCCAGCAGCTAAGGGGTTAAACCATTCTGTGTCTCTGCCTGTTTGTGGATTCCCTGTCTGGGTCAAACTGACAGTTGGGCTGTTTGTGAATCTCCTCTAGACAGTGACGCAAAGGGAGCTGGGGTGTAGCCTGCTTATCCTGATGAGCCATCTGGGCTAGAGTGGAGGGAGGAGTGGTCACTTACACCTAAATGGGCTGTGCCTGCCCTCATTCAATGCAGTCTCCAACACCCTGGTGTGTGTCTGGTACCTGGTCTGGACAAGGCAGGATCCTGTAAACAACAGAGACTTTCCTTTGAAGTTTGCCTACTTCAAAGACACAAAGGGGTATAGGTAGTGGACCCAAATCCCCAGACTTTAGATTTCTTCAAGGTCACTTCTGGAACCAAGAGGAACCTCTGCCAAGTGGAAGAGATGAAGAACTGAGGAGAAGTGCTGCCCCTGTCTGTGAATGTGCTTTGTTGAGCTATCCTGCAGCCATTGCTTCTGCCTGTGAAAGGGTACAAAGACGGGAGTTTGTTTTGCATTCCTGCTTGAAAAGACTCTCCAAGGGCTTGAACTGAGCTTGCCTCCTGTTTTGAAGTCACAGGCCATCAAAGACTTCCTCTGAAAGCACTTGGACTCTCTGCTCTTTGCACCTGCCCTGCCAAGTGGTGCCCTATTCACTCCCTGGGCCCTTGAAAGGTGCAGTTGGCAGAAAAAGGACTGAAATCACGCACAGGACACAGTGTGGGAAAATCTTCGATGCACCACCTGGAACGTGGCGGAAAAACAACCCACCACCCGCTTTGTGGCTAAAATCAATGCTCCAACTGCATCGCGGCTAGGAGATTGACACATCATGGCTGGAGAAACAACGCAACACCTGCTTGCAGCTGCTGATAACGATGCAAACCCCACCCACGTAACACGGTTTCCCATCACCCTAGTGCCGGATTTCTCACCATTGTCGCTTGGCAACAAAGTAATCGTGAACCTGCACGGATCTGAGGTGCCCTGTCCCGAAATCGACGAATCACTCACCTGCTGGAAAGTAAAACAAAGCATCGCCGACCCGACCGGAGAAGAAACAATGCACGGCCTCACTTGCAATTAAGGAATCGATGCATAGCTAACTTTTTCGATACACGCTAGCCTGTGCTGCTTTATTTTTGACACATATCAGGTGCTTTGTGTAAAACCAACGTTTCCATTATTTTCTATGGAATAAGACTTAGGCCCTCATCACGAACTTGGCGGGCGGCTTCAGATCGGACCGCCGGGCGGCCACCAATGCGGCCACACCCCCGCCGCAGCCATTTGGAGATCCCCGCTGGCCCAGCGGGGATCTCGGCCGCAACACAGGAGCCGGCTCCAAATGGAGCCGGCGGTGTTGCGGGCGTGCAAAGGGTGCAGGTGCACCCGTCGCGCTTTTCACTGTCTGCTATGCAGACAGTGAAAAGCTGCACAGGGCCCTGTCAGGGGCCCCCTGCACTGCTCATGCCAGTGGCATGGGCAGTGCAGGGGCCCCCAGGGGCCCCACAACTCCCCGTACCGCCAACCTTTTCCTGGAGGTTCAAACCGGTAGGGGGACTGGTAATCCCCTGGGCAGCTTCCGCCGCGGTCGTAATGACCTGGGAAGCACCACCAGCCTGTTGGCGGTGCTTCCGTCCTTACAGCCCTGGCGGTCTTGTACCACCAGGTTTGTAATGACACCCTTATTCTTTTGAAAATTCATATCTTGTATATGTTGGTCTTTTTTGTTTTGGTCTTGTTTGATTTAGATAAATATTGCCTATTTTTCTAAACTGGTGTGGTCTCTATTTTGTAGAGTTTTCACTGTATTACTGTGTGTGTTGGTACAAATACTTTACACATTGCTTCGGGGTTAAGCCTTTCTGCTCGTGCCAAGCTACCAAGGGGGTGGGTGGGGGTTAAACAGGTGTGTTGCTCCTTTGCCCTGACTAGAGTGAGGGTCCTTGCTTAGACAGAGGGTAACCTGACTGCTAACCAAAGACCCCATATCTAAAATGGTCAGTGCATCTTTGTGGTTGATTAAATATTAAGATTTCTTTAAAAATATGTCTCTCCAGAACAATGTGTTGGAATTTGCTCTCCATGAACTCTAAACATTCTTAAAAACATAATCTATTTCTAGAAATTGGTGTTGTGTTTCTTTCATGTTGTACGCCTTTCTTATTTCATTGTTTGGTACTGTGAAATGCTTTACACTAGTTCCTTTGGGCTAGTCTTGCTACTCAAAGCCAGGGTTGAGCTTAAGATTGTTCAAACAAGCCTGACTAGACTCAAGACAGCTTTTGCAAGTGTATTCACTGTAAGGCCGCTCAGCCATATCACATAATGCACCCAAGGCCTCACATTTGTGCCTACAGGTGGGATCCCAAACTTGTGTTTAGCTGTACCAGACAACTAATAAGTTAGCAACCACCAACATGACCTGCCAAGTTGACATTGAGCAAACAGTTTCCAAAAGTTGCCACATTCTGTATACCCAAGGCACTGTTTTCCAAAAGCTAAAAGGCTAAAACGTTGAGAAAAAGTCTTCACAATGCAGAAAAAAGTTTTCAAGGTTTTCCCGGATGGAAAACAAGGAAATCAACTTGGCCACCCTGCCCAAACTAAGGATCAAAGATCTGAAGATGCTGTGCAGGGACAGGAAAATCAGCCCACTGCCTAAGAAGAGGACCTAGAGATGGCCCTCAGAGACTGGGAAGAAGCAAAGAGAGTTCAGGCTTAACTTGAAAAAGAGATCACACCTGTTAGTGGGGAGGAGGAGAATTGCAGAGATCTCTCTGACACACGGGGACAATGAGAGTGTGACCCACACTATTTGATCAGGTCATAACTCCATATCTGGAAGTGAAGGAGTCTCCACTTCTGTTAGGTAACCCAAGGACCTGGAAGCCAAGCTCAGAATCCTGGAGATTCAGGAGAGGAAGCTGTCTCTGGGAGAAAGGAGATTGGCCTAGAAGAGGAGAGGGTAAAGCTGGGAATGAAACACCAATGATATGGTATCAGCAACAAGGAACAAGTGGTTTAGAGATTGCCTCTGATCCCGGGTTGCCCAAGGTTTTAGTTCCTAGGTATGTGGGGGGAGGGGGGAGATATACAAATGTCTGCCATCCTATGAGAGAGCTCTTAGGATGAAAAGGATGTGTATCCAACATTGGGGGAGATCTTAGTGTGGGAGCTGAGTCCAAAGCAGGGAAAGACAAGCTGCTGACATTAGAGGTAGAGGAGGAAGAATTATACATCAACATGAAAGAGGTGCTCATCGAGCTATTTGGCCTCATCCCAGAGGAGTACAGACAAAAGTTCAGAAATACATGACTCTGTAAAGTCACTGGAATGCTGGATTAAAAGTAGCAGGATAGATACTTATGAGGGGCTCTACAATTTGGAGGCACATAAATACAAATTGTACCTCAGAGAAGATATACCAGCATCTGGTAGATTCAAAGCTATCTAGCCGTAGAGAGCTGGTGAAGATAGCTGATGAATGGGTATGCAATAGGGTGCCTAAGAAGTCCCAAGGTGGTGAACAAAAGAAAGGAGGACATGCCCCATTCAGTGGAAAGATGGGCCAAGCATAAGAAATCTAAAAAGTCAAAAAGTCCCAAAAAGATGCCTAGAACAGGAAGCCCAGAATCCCATCCCAGTCAAAGGGGAGGAAGTACCGGGAAATAAACTATGAATCAACAAAAGCTGGGGTGTTCTTTGACTGTAAACACCCAGGAAACCAGAGGGGAGATTCTGCATTCACCAAAAAGTTACCCACAGGTGACCATCCCAATGGCATTGCCAATGTAGAATGGCGTGGAAGTAGTCCCAGGGGATTGCATGTATTATACAGAAGTCACACTAGTCTCCATGGCAAGGGAGGAAGTTGAGCTCTTGGCCCACTGGCTAGCCAGCAAAGGTAAAATACAGGCAGTGGGCGTGGCCACATGGACATGAACTGCACATGCTCCACCACATTTGACTAAACCAACAAGGTATTGGGCTTCCAGTCCAACCAAAATGTGATTTTACCAGGGCCAGAGGAAGTTGAGACAGGGGGCACACTGGGATCCAGGGATCCAGCATCCTAGATCTTTAGAGAGCAGAGAGTGGCATTAATGTGGAGACGGCCCCGGCGGGGGGGTCGAACATCTGTGAGGCCTTGAGCAGGAGTGAGGATAGTCTGACTTCTCACCCCTTGCAATGAGAAGCCACCTCCTCAGCTGGGGACTCTGAGTGGTTACCCACCTGCCATCCTGCTCTAAACGGGTAAGATCTGCATGACCCAACCCTTTCAGGCAACAAATGCCGCGAGGACCGCAATTTATGTTGCGCCATATGGCAGGGAGTCCCAGTGACAACGACTGGAACCGGGGTCTTGACAGTGGCCCCTATTTCTAGCCCTCCGTGCTGAAGCCAGCAAGTCAAACAATGACTTAAACTCCCACCTTTAGAGAGTAAACCCACTTTGCGGTGGTGGCCATCTTACAGGGCCCTTGGTAGCTGTAAGTGGCTCCACTGAAAGCAACATATGCTCTCTCGATGATATCCAGGGTATCTGTGAGTCCTTTTTGACACTGCAAAGATATGTACCTTTGACACCCACTTGTGCTTGCCCTCAGTTGAGCCTATAGTCAACGGCCTGGAAAACTCCTCGAGGGGTCACACGAAGAGCTAACACTACGGGTCTATACCGGGCCCCTTTGCTGGTACTTACCACAATTGCTGGCCACCACAAGGATCTGGGGAGACATGAGGTGAAATCTTGAGGTTGCTTGTGGGGAACTGAGAGGGGTGAAATGGAGGTTTCCTGGGGCTTACTGGGGGGGAGGGGCCCTGTACTCTAATTGGGATGGGCTGGTGATGTTGGATGGTTCGAGTGATTAATGGGGAGCGGGACAGCGGAGACTACCCTGGTATTAGCACCATTAACAGATGGACAGCACCAAGCTAATTTCCCTATAAGCATTTCATAGATGAAGGAACGGGTCCCCGCACTTCCTGGTCATGTAGCGCCCTAAGCTTCATAGTACCTAGCAGCACTCCATATCTGGGCACCGCCATTATTCAAGGAGATTACAGTAGTGCGCTGATCACTAGTCAAAACCAGCATTGGCCCTGCTGCACAGCTCGACAGTGCCATGTGGTCCACTTTCTTAGTACATCTCCCTACAGAGTGTCGATTCTCCTCTACATACCTCCCAAGAAGACTCAGTCAAATAAAGTCTTGAGTTACTTTCGACCCACAGAGACCTGGAACCCACATATACCTGTGACCCGCAGTGGCAAAATGGTGCTAACTAAAAAGGACCTTCTTTCGCCTCTTAAGGCTTTCAAAAAGGAGCTGCATGAGGAGCTTAAAAATGATCTTGCCACCTCATTAGAGGCACTCCATGCTGACCTTACATCCAGGTTGTAAACCCTCCAGCAAGATGTGGATTCTACTGGAGCATGAACGCTGGAGCTTAACAGTACTTGTCAAACACTAACACAGTGACTGGATACTTTGACCAGATCCTCCACGCACCTTCAAGATCAGTTGTAGCCCATAATCCTGAAATGGGGTCCTAGAAAATTGGTCCCAATGGGATAACATACAGCTCTGTGACTTAGAGAAGCAAGTAGAAGCACAAGATTTGGAGGCATTTGTGGTGGGAATGTTCTCTGAGTTGTTAGGCGGGTGAGATCCTAAAGTCAAATTGGAGCAAGACCACATCAGGGAGAGGGGAAATGTCCCAGAGATGTCCTGCGAAGTTCCATTCTTTTGAAATGAAGGAATCTGTTTTACAAGGTACATGGAGGACGGAAGAAGTGTCATTCAAGGGAGCATCAGGCTTGGTGTTCCAGAACATTGTCCCAGCCACTTTAGCCAGGCGACTGCAATTCAAGCCAGTCACAGTTAAGTTGCGACGGGACAAATTAAACACAGATACACATACCCGTTTGGCTTGGCATTTATATCTAAATAAAGCATATCACTTTACAGACCTCATAGATGCCACCACCCTGCTTGGAATCCAGATCTCAGATTCAAATGACACTGTACACCGAGGGGGGATTCCACTCACTAACTCCAACACCGAAGCAAAAACTGGGGAAATGAGGGACAGCTGAGTGAATTTCGTGATTTACCTAGGTTGCAACTATTCCTATGTGCCTGCTTGATCCACTATGTTGCCGTGCACGGGTCTATACCACATACTGAATGTCAGTACAGTAGGCCCCACCAGCGGTACTGATATTTTAGATTTTGCTTTGGAAATATGGCTTTCATTAGTTGTACTGTACTTGAAGTCTTGAAGTGAAAGCCTGCATTATGATGATGCCTTACATTACCACGTTTATAATTATTATCTTAAAAGCGAATGCACTATGATTTGTGAGCATATTCACATAATTTTCCACTTGCTGCTAAAATGTTTCCACAAAGTTGGATAACCAGGTTCCCCCTTGTTATTGTTATTCTTTTTTTTACCACATGTATTCCATGTGTGGGGTTTCAATGCCTTGAGGGCTGGTGGGGGAGATGGGGAATGGGGGATGATTACGGGGGAGGTTACAACATGTTACAATGCATTTTGTAGCCCCATAATCCAAATAGCGTTTGCCTTAACTTCCGCACCATGGTTATAACCATACTAACATGGGATGTTAAGGGGCTCAGCTCCCCTAACAAGAGACATAAACTTTGGAAATACTTTTAAGCTCAACGGCATGATAGAGTTGGTTTACAGAAGACACATCTCAAGTGAAACAAGGAGAGTAGATTGAAACACAAGGCCTACCTGATCATATATTGTTCATCTGCGTCTACAAAACACAGTAGGGTAGCTCTTCTTTCCCACTATTCTTCCAGTTTCAACCACAAATACAAAGAGTGCAGGAGTCTAAGGGACAGCTATGTGGCCGTATGTGTACCATGGCAAAGGTGTCCGCTCCAAACTTAGCATAAAATACTTTTCTCCAGTCGTTCTTTATTCTTCTGGTGGGCATTGCTTAAGGGGATATTATACTTATGAGGGATTTTCATCTTATCTGGAACCTGCAATCAGACAGTACGCACCCTCAGACAGCTGTTACAGGAAGCTTTACAAAAGCACTTATACACAAGATTCACTCCCTTGGCCTGCTGGATGCCTGGTGCACACTCCACCTGACCACTCGGGGTTACACCTTCCTTTCCCACTCCCACTGTATATATTTATACTTGGATCATATTATTAGGCAGTACCTAGAACAAAGGGGGTTATTCCAACTTTGGAGGAGGTGGTAATCCGTCCCAAATGTGACGGATTTACCACCAGCCGTATTACGAGTTCCATAGGATATAATGGACTCGTAATACGGCTGGTGGTATATCCGTCACTTTACCTTCACTTTTGGGACGGATTACCACTTCCTCCAAAGTTGGAATAACCCCCAAAGTCTTTTAGTCGCCGACTTCCATATGATTGTGATTTCAGACCACCCCAGTGAGCCTCACATTGGAATGAAGAGTCCCCACCCCTAAATTATACTGCTGGTTCTTCCCAGGATCTCTTACTAGAGATCAGCTGTTTCAAGATGAGCTACACAAAGCTATTAGAGATTTCTTCCAGGACAGTAAATCCAATTCCAGTGATATATCAACCACCTTGGATGCCTTCAAGGCAGTAATGATTGGTAAATGCATTTGTAGCGTATCTATGCTTAATAAACCAAAAAAAAAAAACAGAGTATCCTTGGAGGCAGACCTCCATCTAGCAGAACAGGCCCATAAAGATAACACACTCTAGCACTCCAAAGGAAAGTTACATCTCTATGGGGGACATTTGGGGCAATTTATACCAACAGTGTGGAATTCACCTTGCTTCGTCTCAAACATTTGACCTATGATAAAGGTAACAAGGGGGCACTAAACTAGCACGCCAACTATACCTTAAACATGAAAAAGAATATATCAGCCAAATTTGCAAAGATTCAGAGGAGCTAGTCACATTCAAACACAATAAAACATGTGCCTTCCATGATTTTTACAAAGCCCTGGACACCTCTGAATCCCCGGCTATAGATGCTCAAATAGATTACATAGAGAGAGTAAACATATCCCAGATAACACAGATCAACCAAAGGCTTTGAGCAGTTCAATTGAGAAGAATGACATTCAAGAGGCCATTTCTTCTCTTAAGCCACACAAATCCCCAGGTCATGCTGGGTTTCATGGCACACTTTTATAGAACATTTAGTGCTGAGTTGGTCCCATACCTTACATTGCTATTTAATTATATGGCTTCCATCAAACAAGTCACCTCCACTATGAATATTCATAAACTGGGTAAAGACTGCCAACTCTCCCCCTCCTACATGCCCATTTCCTTGCTCAATCTAGATGCTAAACTTGGTTCTAAAATACTGGCTGCCTGGCTTGAGGGATGTCTGCTTAATCTGATTTACCCTGATCAATTTGGATTAATTCAGGGGAGAAATACACAATAATCTCAAGAGGGTGCTCCCACTAGTTGATAAAGAGATTAAAAAAACAGATTACTGCCATTTTAGTGGGCTTAATGTAGAGAAGGTCTTTGACTGGGTGTAATGGTCCTTTCTTTTCCACACCCTTTGTAAATTTGATCTTAACGACCGCTTTTTAAAATATGGTACAGTTGAACTACGCACATGACTTGTCACACATGATGGTTAACGGGATGGGCTCTGATAATTTTTCATCGCAGGGATGCCCGCTCTCCCCACTCTTGTTTGCTCTCAGCATAGAACACCTAGCAGCCAAGACATGTGCTGCTGTGGAGTTTCAGGGAATCCCTTTGGTTTAAGGAATCAGAAAATATCACTCTTGGCGGCTGATGTACTTTTCTCCCTTACTTCCCCTACTACATCACTGGAATTTTACAACTTGAGTTGAAAAGTTATGAGACTATCTCAGGTTATTGTGTTAACCTCCACAAGTCCTTCCTTTCTTCTCAATCTCACACTAATTTCATGGGAAATGGAGACTCTGGCAGCCTCGACCACCTTCAAGTGGGTGAAAAAAGACATCATCTACCTGGGGGTTAAAATCACCCCTAATGTTTCTGACCTGTACCGTGCTAACTTTCCTTCTCTGCTCCATCAGCTTAAAGTGGAAATTCAGCACTGGGCACCAATATATCACTCCTGACTGTGAAGGATTAGTGCTATCATGATGGTGGTCCTGCCGCATATAATGTATTTTTTTTAAGGCCTCACGATTGAGGTACCCTGGGAATTGTTTGAGGAACTAGGCACCCTGGTGATCCATTTTCTTTGGTAGGGCAATCAGGCCCATCTCCCTTATAAACAAATGAGACTACCGAAAGGTACAAGAGGACTGGTGCTGTAGGACTTCTATCTCTACTATAAGATCTATAGATCTATAAGATTTATGGGTAATTACTGAATGGGCACTGACAGAATCAGATAATTATTGGCTCCACATTGACATGGCCATTGTTGGTATATTCATGTGAGAAGTCCTCTGGAAACCAAAGACTGATAGACGCCCCCAATGCTTACCTAAAGAATACCTACTCTCACAACCCTTAGAGTATGGGACACAGTCATGAGGACATCGGTATGGAACACTTTACCTTCTCCTTACACTCCAATCCATTTTAATCTGTCCTTCCCCCCTTCTCTGACACTGGGAACCTTTGATAAATGGAGGTAAATGGGTGCCTCTTGACTTTGGATCTCTTTCATGGCTTGGAAATATTGACCTTTCAACATTGTAAATGTGATTTCATGTTATCAGACACCGAAAAATATCACTAAACGTAATTGAAACACTGGGTATTGCACCCTGACATGCGTCTAGCGATGACAAGGGACCTAATACCATTGAGAAAGTTGTGAGGTAGACAGGAGGTACTAAAGGCTCAATTTCTTTCCTTTATGCCCACTTACTTTGCACCCTTCCATCAGTCACGCTGCAACATGTCCACTTCTGGAACGATCTTTTAGTTACCTCAATTTCGGGCTTGCATTGACAAAAATTGTGGAATTATATTCCTTGGTTTAATCATTCACTAGGGCTCAGAAAAGCACATTATAAGTTACCATACGATTGATATCTCTACCCCACTAAATTAAAAAAAGATCTTTCCTGCAACATCCGATCCGTGTTGGAGGAGGTGTGGTCTGCCAAGTGATTTTTAGCACATTTGATGAGACTGTCCAACAATTTGAACATTATGGACTCTATGGATATATACTCCCAGGTATTTGATCTGGTTGTCGCACCATGTGAGTAGGTATTCACTTGTGACAGGAGAAGTGGCCGCTGTAAGGGGAAATAATTCAGATTTACCCCAGTTAATCCTGAGGCCTGAGTGTGTTCCCAAGCCCGATATTTCTCAGAGCACTGGGTTGAGGTTGACCACAGGATGGCGTAAGAACAGAAGGATATCGTCCACATAGAGAGAGATCAGCATGGGGCCTGTTTTGAACTGTAGTTCGCGATGAAGATGTTTGTCATGTAAGGGTCTTACCAGTGGATCTAATGCTAGTCTAAAAAGTAAGGGGGAGAGGGGACAACCCTGCCTCATCCCCCTGGCAACGGGAAATTGGATCATTAATGTGCCATGGATCCGAAGGCAGGCAGCTGGTGAAGAATATAACAGCATAATTAATGATGAGAAGCCGCGGGGCATTCCTGTTTTACGGAGTACGGCCTGTAGGAAGGGCTATTCTGAAGAGTCAAATGACTTCTCCGCTTCAAGTAAGGCAATCGCTGCAGGAATGGAAGGCGAGACTCTAAGTAAAGTGGCAAAAACAGGATGAAGGTTAATGGACGTTGATCTATGTGGCATGAATCCTACTGGGCTGACGTGATTATTTCTTCTAAAAGTAAAGATAGTAGGGTAGCTAGCAACTTCACTAGTATTTTATTATCAAAACTGTGGAGAGACAGTGATCTGTAAGAGACGCATAGTGTGGGGTCCTTGCCTGGTTTCAGCAGAAAGGTAGACACTGCTTCACGTAGAGTGGGTGGCAACTCTCCCAACTCCAAAGCCTCCTGGTACATCTCAAGGAGATGAGGAGCTAAAAGGTGTTTTAAATGCCTTATAAAAACTTCCTGTAAATCCATCCAACCCCGGTGCCTTGGAGCCATCCAGCGTGTCTATGGCAGCAATGATCTCCTCCTCTGTAGAGGGAACCCCAAGAAATTGCTGTTGTGGTGAGTCCAGCCACACCATGGCCACCTCCTTGAGGTAGTGCAGCAGAGAGGGAGAGCAAGAGGGGGTCTGGGCAGTATAAAGGCAGGAGCAGTATTCAAGGAGTTGAGCCTGCACAGCAGCTGCTCCCAACGCTGTTCCACCCCCTGAGAGTTGTAGCTCAAAGATATAGGGTATTGACCTGGGGGGGTCAAAGGACGAATGCCAGCATGCGACCGGGCCGTTTGCCTTCACCATAGCGATGTGCCCTGTCATATTTACCCATTAATTTAATGTCCCAGTCTGCAGGCTCCTGGAACTCCTCCAGCAGCCGGGATCTGACATGCAATAAGGCCCCTTCGGATGAGGCAACACCCTCTCGATCCAGGGCGTCTAGTGCATCCTCAACCCAGCATATATCACACTGGATTGAGCGCAGAACACCCAAATGTGTGGATATGATGATTCTCCTGATATATGCATTAAAGGCCTCTCACAGTATCGCTCTAGAGGACGCTGTGCAGTGTTTATGGCAAATGTATTCGTCAATGACCATGCGAAGATTAGCTCGAAAGAAGTCACTGTGGGGTGGCATGGCAGGGAAGCACCAAGGTCGCTCGATGTATTCCACACATACCACCTGGAGTGTTAGGTGAAAAGGAGAGTGGTCTGACAGAGTGCGTGGAAGAAAGGCAGTGTTGCCCAGCAAGGTCAGCAGCAATGATAACAACCAAAAATCTATCTGTGACTACATGTCATGGGGGGCAGAGTAAAAAGTGTTTAGAAGCGCCAACGCTGGGGACAGCCGCCAGGGGTCTCCCCAGAGACTGTGCCTCGCGTATGTCCCAAAGGATTCACCTGAGTGCGTTTTAGTGGTGGGGTGCATGGACGTGGAATCTAGAGCCTCATTCTATAGTGGGTTGAAATCCCCGCAGACTATCAAATGCTCAGCAGGTTCTCTGTCTAGGTGTACCTGCATTATGCAAAAAACCTCTGGTGAATCAGTGCTGGGGGCGTACAGATTAAGCAAGGTCACACATCTCCCCGCCAGCACCCTTCCTAGCAGCAGAAATCTAACTTCTGGGTCGGTCACAGGTGGCTGATGGTGAAAGGGCTGGTTTCTATGAGGCAATGTGCATACTCTACTAGAAAAGGAGCTATAATTTGAAAAATTGCAGTGGGGCCCCTAGTGTTTCGCAAAGCTGCAGGATGTCATTGGTGGCAAATGCATATCTTGCTAAAAAACTATGCGCTCTATCTCTGTTTAAGGACTAGCTTCCCTTTGTGCGTATTATTTAGGCAGCGTACATTCCAGGATAAGAGCATCACATCTAAAAAGGGATGTAAAGTTGAGTGAGTGTCATGCATGTGGTCGGTGCGAGTAGTATGAAGGGCATCATATGCTTGACAAGGCAATGATGTACATATCAACAAAATAGAAAAGTAATGTCACAACAGGTGACTTACAAACAGTCCAAACCCCCCACTCACACCATACAAAAAAGTTGATCCCCAGACGGAGATCGTCTGCTTTATGTTTTACAAAAGTCAAGCAAATCCGCTGGTTTGTCAAAGAAGTGTGGTTTGTTCGACACATTGACCCGGAGTCTGGCAGGGTATAGCATGCCATATATGAGTCCATGTTTTCAGAGCGTGGACTTAGGCCCTCATTATGAACATGGTGGCAATGACCGCCGACTGCCGTGGTGAAGGTGAACCAAAGACCACCAACGGCGGTGAACAGCACACCACCGAATAATGATGCCAAAATCAAAAACCTCCAAAAATCCTACAATCTCCAGCCACCGCCAGGGCCCATGATGGCTGAATGGCAGAAAAGGCTGTACACCTCACCCCACACCGCCAAGCAGACATATCATACGCCCACCAAACAATGATGCACAAATCACTGTGGTGGATAGTGGATGTCGAACGACCATTGGTGGTACGGACCGCCACGGCCTGCAATGGGACCCAACAGTTGCTGTTCCTCAGGACAAAGAAATCATGGACTGATCCTGGAAATCTGGCATGGACATGTGATATGTATTGTTCAGAAGAACACACCAATTGTATGTTCATTGAGTGGAAGTTCTTTCTGTTCCTGTACACCTGTTCATTCACTCTTGAGGAGATGAGAGCTATGTGGGTTCCATCAATGGCAACTATCACATGAGGGATGTTAGCAAAGGCATAAAATCCAGGCTTGATGGCAGGGAGTTCAGCCCTTTGGGGAAACTGGACACATGTCTGCATGTGTTGGACGAATGCATCCAGGAATTTGGACAGGATGAGGCTAAACATTGGTTGTGAGAACCCTGCCACCATGCCCACTGTCACCTGAAATGAGCCCGTAGCCAGAAAATGGAGTACAGATAGCACTTTCACTTCAGTAGGGATGGCATGCTGATTCCGATTAGCCGGTCTAAGTACAGGATCCAGTAAGGTCCATAGGTCATGGATTGTTGCACGATTGAGTCTGTAGGTGACAATGATGTGACGTTCATACATGGTTTCCAAATCAACAGGAGGTCTGTACACAGATGGGGACCTCCCTGGCCATATGGGTCTGAACCTATGTAGGAGGAAAGAACACATATGAGGGGCACACATACACGTGCAAAACAGGTTGTAAATGAACAACTGGTGTGCAATACGTAGGTTACACACACAAGCTATGTATTATGTACAACGTTAGGCACATGTATGCAGAGATACCTCTGTTCTAATGGCATGCCAGTGTGGATACATTTCATGAGATGGGTGCATGTGAGGATAAGTCACTCATGTGAGCATGCGACTACGGGCTGGGATTTGTAGGCCCTGAATGGGGCCACTGACGAGGATATGTGTACATGGTCCTAGCAAAATGGCAGCCTCCTTCCATCCAGGTCTGAGCGACTGGAAGTGACATCATTCCGCTGGTGGTAGTTGTCATGGCGGAAGGCGGAGTTCACCGCTGTGCACCCATTCATTGGTTTACATGGTTGTCACTGGGGAACCTGGGCCTATCATGATCGCTGCCGGCGGTGACGGTGCACACCGCCGCGGAGCATACTTAATGTCGTCACACCCATTACACTTGACTCCCGATTCCCGTGCATGCAAGTACCCCACTGAGTGTGCTGCTGTGTCCTGACTCTGGTTACTTCAATGGCACGAGTCACAGGGGAACGGGTCCCGGCCTTCACCACAGAGGAGCTTGAGAAGCTGGTGGACGTGGTCCCACCACTGTATACCAAGTTGTATGGGCGATCAGAGGAGCAGTGAGTTGGCGGTTGTCTTGCTTGGATGTGTGTGATAGTTGCGGATGCCTGCATGCATGTGTTCTCAATTTGTAACTGCACAAACGTAGATTGTGTGGCATGTACTGTTTGTGAGTTGGTGAAATGAGACTGTGAAGTTTCTGTTCCATAGGGGACGACTTGTCAGCTGTATCAGATGCCCATATCCTGACGGCTGTTTTTCTTCTCTGGGTGTGCCATACAGGTCAGCGTCCATCAAAAGAAAGGCCTGTGGAAAGCCATTGCCAAAGAGGTGCGGACCCTGGGAGTCTACATCAGGCGGAGCACCCAGTGCAGGAAGAAGTGGGAGGACCTGAGGCACTGGGCCAGGAAGATCCAGCTGGGGAAGGCCTCCCAACAAGGAAGGGGTGCCCGTCGGACCCTGACCCCCCCAAATGGTCCAAATTCTGATGGTGGCCTATCCGGATTTGGATGGGCATTTGAAGGCAGCACAGCAGCCACAAGGGAGTGAGTACCAACACTGTTTCATATTACTTTGATGGATGTGTTTGGGTGGTGTGGTATGTATGCTGTCTAATACCAGGCCCTCTGACAGGTGTGTTCCTGCAGCCCTGCCCCCCATAGACAGGGAAATGGTGTGGGGCAGGTGTCGACAGTCCAAATAGGCCCATGGGGGTTGATCTTCCTGTACTCTTGGATGCTTTGTGGGCCCATGGACTAGTGGGTGCATTGGCTGGGCATGGTCCCCCATGTGTGTAGTCCACACAGTTTATCAGGTCTGTGTTTCATGTGGGAAATGTATTGTATGCTGGGGTAGTGCCCACTAGTCAGGGGCATTGTTATGACTATTGTTGTAGGTACTGCGTGTAGGTGTGTGAGCTGGATGTGTTTGTGTGAGAACCAAGTATGCACATTCATTCTGATATTTACAGATTTCTCTCATGTTTAGTCTCCCCACCCGTGTGATCTTGTGTCCTTTGTGTACATCAGTATCATCTGGCGAGGGAGCAGTGGCACCGGTGAGTGGGGATGCAGTGGCCCACAGTTCCAAGGAGGCACAGTTGGTGGAGCCCAAGGGGACCAGTGGGTTGGAGGGTGAGGGGAGTACCACGGGGGAGGCAACTAACACTGGTGGTAGTGACTCTGATACCTCCTCTGATCGCAGCTCCCTGGTGGTGGCGGACCCTAGTGGGCCCACCCACTCTTTGTCATCCTCCACCACCCCCATGCCATCTCCACCCTCCAAGTTGCTCCCCACACAGTTGCCCGTGGCCACTCACCCAGAAAGGTGGGCGTCTCCTTCGCCCCGGACACCTCATCCCCTGCCCCAGCCAGCCCTCCTGCCCTCACAGAGGAGGCTTTTGACCTGCTGAGGACCATCTCTGTAGGGCAGACAACCATCGTGAATGCCGTCCAGGGGCTAGCATCCCAGATGCAGCAATGCAATGCATACCTGGAAGGCATTCACAGAGCCATGTCTGGCCTACAGAGATCTTTTCAGGCTCTGGCCTTCTCTTGACGGCAGCCAGTGTTCCTGGTCTTTCGGTTCCACCACCAACCACCTCTACCCCTTCCAACACCCCACTCCCTTCATCCATCCCAAGCACACGTTCAGACAGCCATGCACACACCTCAACACACAAGAAACACACAGAGAAGCACCACACTTCCCACCACAGGAATACACACACCCAACATACAAAGGCACACACAACAACATCCACTTCCCCCAGTGTGTCAACCTCTCCCACCTCCCAGTCTGTTACCTCCACATGCATACCCACAAGCACTGCACCCTCAGTCACTGCTGCTGACCCCATTCTTGCAGTCACCACAACATCTGACATCGAGTCATCCACCCCAGACACCACACATGCACTCATCACAACTACATTGACTGACACATGCAGCACACTCACCAGACCTGCTGACACCCAGACAACATCCAGGTACACTGGAAGCCTGTCTTGTCCCACTGTGTTCACCCCCCCTCCTCCCAAAACACTCAAACGTTCATAGACACCTACTCAGCACACATCCACCACACATCAGCATACTGTACAGGCACCTGCATCCACGTCCAGCACACCTACACTTGGTACAAGCACACCCTCTACCTCCACTCCCACACCTTCCTCCATATCCACACCAACTGCCCCTAAGGAACTTTTCCTCTCCTGTGTTGACCTGTTTGAACCCACTGGCCCACCCGTCTCATCCCTAAACATGCACATCTCCTTGCCCAGTCCACTGCTTCCTTGTCCAAGTCTGCCCCAGTCCGCCCTTCCCATTCCTGAGTCCCTTCCCCAGAGAGGAAGAAGCCCCGTGTTGCCCCAGGTCCCTCTGCCACCCCCCTGGTCCAAGCCCACTCCCCCACCTTCCAAGGGCAAGCCCAAACCCCCTCCACCTCCCAAATGTAAGCCCAAACCACCCCCTTCCAGGCGTAAGTCCCCACCCCCGCCACCCCCTGCCACTGTACCCTGAGGTGCGTGGCTGCCCCATTGATGTCTCTTTACAGTGGAGTGCCCTGTGCACATGTGGGAGTCTAGTCCAGCCTATTTGGGCCCTTCAGGTTTTCAGTATGGACTGGCCAATGGCCTTATTCGGACATTCCTTTTGTTTATATTTTATTAAAGTTTGAGTGCCCAGTGGTGCTGTTGGCACAACATGGTCACATTGTTCATTGTTTCATTGGGGGGTGGTGTGCACATGTGTGTACTTTGGTGCAGGCCTTTGTTGCCTTGTGTCGGGTAAGTACATCTTATTCTGGTGTGGGATGGTGTGAGGGGTTGGGAGTGCGTTGCATGTGTAACTGTGCCCTTCGTCAGTGATCACGGTCTTGGAGGTATATTGCAAGGAGCAGCACTGGCATTATTCGCAACTCTCTCTCCATGTCTGCTTCGGCGTGTTGTATGTGCCTACGGTGAATGTTTGCTTTTATATTGTTCGTTTCCGCCACTGGTTCCCACCCCGGAACTGAGGGCGGTCATGTGCTTCATTATTTGGTGGGTGGGAGGGGCCTTTCCATCGGCCTGTGAGCATCCTCCTCCATCCTCCTTGCCACTCCACTGCTGGCAGTGTGCGGCTAGTCCGCTACTTGTTTCTCATGTGCTTCATTATTTGGCAGTCCGGACCGCCAGCCTGTTGACGGTAGTTTCCGCCACCGCCGGCAGAGCGGTGTTTCCCTCCATGTTCATAATGACCACCTTAGTATCTTGGAACTTACACTTGGCGTCCTGTAATGCCACGGTGTAATCAGTGTACATGGAGATCGTGGAGCCCTCGTACTACGGGGGACCTTCTCCCGGGCCTTGTGAATCACAGAGTTGTGGTCTCTGAAATTTAAGAGGCGAGGGAGCATGGGGCACGGAGGTGCCCCCAGAATAGTTTGCACCATCAATGACCTGATGGGCCTGTTGCACCACGAAGGTCGATGGTAAATTGGACCTATCAAATAGATCCGTGAGTAGGTCCTCCACGAATATATCCATGTGCCTGCATCAGTAGATTCTGGTACCCCGCTGTGCGAATATTGTTACATCGGGTCCTCGGTTCCAGGTCCTCGTTTTTGATAGCCACTGTTTATAAGTGCTATTCCAGGACCTCAACTCTGTGGGATAGTGATGAAGTGATATCTTTCCCCTCAGAGATACGACCCACCCCTTCTTTCAATTGCGCATCTTGATTATCCAGTCATTTACCCATCTGGTCAAGGTAAAAGGCCATGGTTTCAAATCTGGCATCCATCGCCTTAAATCCAGCGTTGAGTTCCATCATGATCGTTGCTGTGGTGATGGAAGTATCTGTGGCTCAACCCTCTTGGGCATCCGCTTCCAGCACGTCAAGTGTCTCCTGGTACGACGTCTCTCTATGCTTGTCAAAAGGCTGGGAACGCTCCTCCCCATCGTTCATGTAGCGCGCTCCACCACGGTGCCAGCTGGGGCAGATTCTCTAAAAGCAAAAGCCTCTCTTCCTCCAGGAGCATGAGCCTTCTCACCAAACTGCACTTCCCCCGACTCCAGATGTTCTCAGAAGGGGCAGTACACAGCCGCCGGGCCTTCAGGCAGGGGTCAGGATACAGGCTGCCTTGGCACCTGGCAGAGGCCAGAGCCCTAACTGGTATCTTTAAAAGCATGGAGTTCTTTAAGGAGATTATATTACACAGGGGCACACACTTCATGTCAGCCAATCTGAAAGCAATGTGGGATGAGTGTGGAGTGATTTAGAAGTTCTCTACCCCATACTATCCTGCAGTAAATGTCTTGTCGAAAGATTTAACAAGACCATGAAAGGCATGAGAAACTCAGAAGGAGATGAGATGGATATTCTCCTCCTATGTCTACTGTTTATACAGGGAGGTCACTCAGAAAGGAACAGGTTTCAGCCCATTTGAGCTTCACTTTGGACAAACTGTAAAAGATCCTTTGAGTTTGGTGAGAGAAGGCTGGGAGAGACCTCTCAACAAGCCTAAAGTAGACTATGTTTTAGGCCTTCGCTCAGAGATGGCTGAATACATAAAAAAAGTAAACAGTAACTTGGATGCCAGCCAGGAGCTTGTCAAGCACTAGCATGATCAGAAGTCTTCCATGGTTGAACACCAGGCTGGACAACTGGTGTGGGTTCTAGAGCCTGTGGTACCCAGTGCGCTCTATCTCAGAAAAGAAGAGTGAAGTCACATATCTGGTGGATTTGTGCACCCCTCTGTTACCTCCACAGGGTGATACATGCGACTAGGCTCAAGCGTCTCCATGACAGAGCAGACATGACCATGCTCATTGTGATAGATGGAGGAGAAGAACAGGAGAGCTGAACCTCTCTCTGACCTATTGTCTACCAGTGTCAGTGGAAGGAGTAGTCCTCTCCTCCAAGTTATCATAGCAACAGCACAAAGGGGGTCATTCAGACCCCGGCGGGCGGCGGGAACCGCCGAATGACCGCACCGCGGTCAAAAGACCGCGGCGGCCATTCTGTGTTTCCCGCTGGGCTGGCGGGCGACCGCCAGAAGGCTGCCCGCCAGCCCAGCGGGAAACCCCTTCCCACGAGGACGCCGGCTCCGAATGGAGCCGGCGTAGTAGGAAGGGTGCGACGGGTGCAGTTGCACCCGTCGCGAATTTCAGTGTCTGCAATGCAGACACTGAAATTCTATGTGGGGCCCGCTTATGGGGGCCCCTGCAGTGCCCATGCCATTGGCATGGGCACTGCAGGGGCCCCCAGGGGCCCCACGACACCCCTCACCGCCATCCTGTTCCTGGCGGTCGGAACCGCCAGGAACAGGATGGCGGTGAGGGGGTCGGAATCCCCCATGGCGGCGCAGCAAGCTGCGCCGCCTTGGGGGATTCCTCAGGGCATCGGAAAACCGGCGGGACACCGCCGGTTTTCCTGTTCTGACCGCGGCCAAACCGCTGCGGTCAGAATGCCCTGCGGGGCACCGCCAGCCTGTTGGCGGTGCTCCCGCCGGACCGCCGGGGTCGGAATGACCCCCAAAGACTTCTACAACCTGCTCAGTCAGTTTGCTGATCTGTTTTTCTTGACCCCATGTTTGATATCACGGTGTACCAATGATGTAGACACTCAACATAGTTTACCTGTCAAAAGAAAGGTATACAGATTGACCGACCACATCAAAGCTAGCATCAAAGCTGAGGTTGCAAAGATCCTAGAATTGGGGATGAATGAGCCTTCTAGTAGTTCATGGGCTAGCCCACTAATCCTGGTGCCCAAGAAACAACCCCCAATGGTCGAAAACCAGAAATGAAATTCTGTATGGACTACAGAGGCTTACATGTCACCAAGACTGATGCCTACCAAATTGCAAGAGCAGATGAGTTCATGGACAAGTTGGGGCTGTCGAATATCTGAGCACCTTTGACTTGACTTCAGGTGGCATCTGCATTTTCAACTCCTGAAGGCCATTTTCATTTCAAGGTGATACATTTTGGATTGTAAAATGAACCTACCACCATCCAGAATTTGGTGAACAGAGTACTTTCATGTGTGGAAAAGATTAGTGCAGCATATGCAGATGATATTGTTGTAATTAGTTCCACCTGGGTGAATCAACTGGTCCACCTCAGAGAAGTGCTTCAAGCCTGTCAACAGGCAGGGCTGACTATCAAGGTAAGTAAATGGCAGATAGGACAAGGGTATGTAGTGCACTTAGGCACCCAGGTAGGCAGAGGTCATGTACAACTTCTCCAATGCAAAATCCAGACTATTCCGGCCTGGGAAGATCCTAAAAAACAGACTCAAATCATAGACTTTCTTGGCCTGATCGGTTATTACAAGAGTCTTGAAAAAGAATATGATACAATAGTGGGACCCTTATAAAAGTTAACTTCAAAGAAACAGCTGAGGAAAGTCACATGGACTGACCAAGGACAAAAGGCCTTTGACACCCTTAAGGAAGCATTGTTCTAAGCACTCGAAGGTCCCTAACTTTAGCAAGAAATTTGTTGTCCACACTAATGCTTCAGAAGTTGAAATCAAGGCAGTACTGTCACAGCTGAATGTCCAGGGTCCAGATCAAATAGTTGCCTTTATTAGCAGGAGAGTCCTCCCCATAGAGCAGTATTGGAGTGCCATTGAGAGGGAAGCCTCTACTGTGGTTTGGTCCCTGAAGAGCTGAGACCCTACCTGTTTGGGACTGACTACAGAGTTCAAACTGACCACAGACCTCTCAGATGGCTGATACAGATGAGTGGAGAACCCCAAACTGTTGAAATGGTCCATCTCCCTATAGGGTATGGGCTTTACAGTGGAACACTGACCTGGACTGACCATGCCAATGAGGATGGCCTTTCCAGTTTCTACAGCTTAGATGTTGAGAACCACTAGGAAAAGGGTTAGCTACTCATAACCTTTCTTCTGGAGGGGCCATGTTCGGAAATGCCTCTTATTGCATACTGTCCCCCCACATTTTTGAACTGATGCTGCTCGTTTTTTCGACTCTTGGAGTGCGCCCAGGCTCACTGACCAGAGCTCAATGCCAGTGTTTATCCCCAATTGACAAGGACTAACACCTATAAATCCCTATTATATGGTACCCAGGGCATTTAATGCCACTCAGGGCGCAAGCACTGACTGTGCCAGCCTGTGACTGACAAGGTACAAAATTGATCCCAGCCTACCACTGCAGAGTGGGATAGCTGCCGTCATACTGCTGGATCAACTTTGCATTGCAAACTAATAACAAAGCCCTCACTTCTCTCAATAATACAAGTAAGTCTCCCCTAAGGAAGGCCTAGTGAGCCCCATGGAAGGAAGCTGTATATTATTAAGTAGGTTATGTATTTCTTTTCTTTTTTTGTGTTGTAATTTTTATTATAAGTGAACAGATCACAAATAACCATCATGTGGTGCATGAACAGTAAAGGCAGGCTACAGTAGTAGGAATAGTCTCTTTTGCAGGGGAGCTTCCATTTGGCAGGGGACAGACTACTGCTGGGCCACGAGGATGATGATTCCGGCCGCGTGCATTTTGGCCTAAGTGTCGAAGGGATACGTGTCCTGGCCCAGACCCTAGGATTATGTTCAGCACTCAGGGGGCGCTGAGGGAGAGGGGTTAGAGCTGACCATCAGGTGATCCGAGCTTCCTGCTGCAGAGGGGCTGGGGATGGGAAGGGAGCGTTCGGTAGTGAGGCATAAAGAGGAAGAGGCACAGAAGAGTGTCTCGACCGGAAGGTCAAGACTATGGACCGCTGCGTTTGATGTCAGGGCCAGGTGTCCCTGCCATGGGGTGGTGAAGGGGACTGGTTGGACAAGAGTGTGGGAGGCAGCCTGTGCAAGGATGTAGTGTGGTGAGCTGTGAGAGAGCATGAAGCGCCAAAGCATGCTTGGATATGGTTGGATGGGTTAGATTAGAGAAGGGCAAGGTCAGATTGAGGGGTTGGAAGAATGACGCCAAACAGGATTCAGTTGAACAGATTAAAACAAAAGAAAGAAGGGGATTTGTGGGGAGAAATAGCAGAGTAATGCGGCGAGGACGAAGTATGTAGAAGATTTAACATAAAAAGAGGAGGAGGAAGGGTAAGTGGGGGGGGGGAAGAGTGGGAGGCATCCATTATACTTTGAAAGTGCCTGGGGGAGGATTTTAGGCATGGGGGGGGAGTTGGTGAATGGGTGAAAGGTGTGGTGAGAACGGGGCGGGAGGCAGAGGGAGGGGGGCCATGAGGGCAGTCGCCTAGGAGGAGGAGGGGAGAAGGCATTGTCAGTCATGGTTAATGTGGGTCGGCGGATTACCTGTGATAAAGGGCTCCCATGTTGGCTCATGCTGGGTGGATTGGTCTTGCATCATGTATATAACGCGTTCGTGTGCGGCGGTTCGGATCATTGCCACCATCCATTCTTCCAACTTGGGAGGTGTAGGAGATTTCCAATGGTGGATGATACAGATTTTGTTCGTCGCTAGGGCCGTATGTAGCAGGCACCGCTGCGGCTGGGTTAGCTCAGGGGTATCTCTCACATCGTGTAAGAGTATGAAGGAGGAGTAGAGTGGTGTCCGTAGTATCATGGAAGCGCTAAGGGTAGAGGACAAAGCCTCCCCTAAGGGCCGGATCGAGGGGCATTCACACAAGAAGTAGCGCACATTGCAGAGAGTTTCAGGGCAGCGCCAGCAGTCAGCATGGGTAGGAGGCCTATTCGAAGCAGGTTTTTCAGGAGTCCGGTACCAGTCGTGAATCACTTTACAAAACAAAAATCATAAAGCGTGTTTCTTTGACTCCTCTGTCCAGGGCCCCCAGTATATCCATCCAGTCCACCATCTTCATCTCCGCCCACAGGCGTACCTGACATTTAGAGCGTAGGTTGTCTGAGAGGGACTGGGAATAAAGGTAACATGTGAGAACTCCATATAGGCCCACTATCACACCCCTAAGGCTGCCCCACGTCTTAAGGTAAGACAGGATAGGGGAAACCTGCAAGGTCCAGGGTCCGGTTCCCTTACCACTTCGGATGCAGTGCGTGAGTTGCATATAACGCCATTCCTGGTGGGGGTGGAAGCCGTATCTCTCCCTTAGGCTCTCAAATGGTTCAGTTTCACTATTTTCAAACAACTGGTCTAGGTATTCAATACCTACCGAGCTCCAGGACTCCCAGTGAAAAGACGTCCCTTCTATCTTCAGACTGTTATTATCCCATATAGGGGCCCGCGAGTAGAGGAAAGGATGGGTCGCTAGAAGGCGATGTGCCCTACTCCAGGCCGCATGCATTGCCTTCAGCATCAGGTTACCAGAACCTGGCTGAGTTGCATACAAGACGCTAAGCCCACCTCTGTCATCCAGCAGCGTATGTTCCGTAATGACCCATTGCGGCGAGTCCATTATTTCGGGTAGTAGATATGCTAACTGAGAGACATGGAGGGCTAAAGCATAATGTTCTATTGACGGAAGCCCCATACCTTCATGGGAGCGGCGTGCCATTAGTTTGGCCGACGACAAGCGGGCGGGAGGAACCCCACACGAAGCCTCTGATTGACTAGTTAATCTGTCTAAGGGTTGAGAGAGGCACCTCAAGGGGCTACATGCCTAGCACATAGGTATAGCGTGGCAACATAACCATCCTCACTGCCTGCACTCTTCCCCACATAAAGAGGCTTAGGCGGTCATTCTGACCCTGGCGGTTGAAAACCGCCAGGGCAGAGTGCCGCGGAAGCACCGCCAACATGCTGGCGGTGCTTCATGGGCAATTCTGACCGCGGCGGTAAAGCCGCGGTCAGAAAAGGGCAACTGGCGGTTTCCAGCCGGTTTACCCCTGCCCCAAAGAATCCTCCATGGCGGTGCTGCTCGCAGCACCGCCATGGGGATTCCGACCCCCTTCCCGCAATCCTTGTCCTGGCGGTTTTAACAGGATGGCGGGAACGGGTGTTGTGGGGCCCCTGGGGGCCCCTGCACTGCCCATGCCACAGGCATGGGCAGTGCAGGGGACCCTTAACAGGGCCCCATAATGATTTTCAGTGTCTGCCTAGCAGACACTGAAAATCGCGACGGGTGCCACTGCACCCGTCGCACACCAGCAACTCCGCCGGCTCCATTCGGAGCCGGAGCCGGCTTCATCGTTGCTGGGGCTTTCCGGCTGGGCGGGCGGCCTTTTGGCGGTCGCCCGCCCGCCCAGCGGGAAAGTCAGAATGACCGCCGCGGTCATTTGACAGCGGTGCGGTCTTCTGGCGGTCTCCGCCCGGCGGGCGGCGCCCGCCGCCGGCCGGGGTCGGAATGACCCCCTTAGTCTAGACCATTTTTCGAAGTCTACAGGCATGCGAGTGATGAGGGTGTCTAGGTTGTCTGCTATCATGTGGTTCAGACCTCGGTTGACGAGGATTCCCAGGTATTTAAGGTATAGCGGCATCCAACAGTAGGGAAATCTGTGGATTGCCGCCTGCATGGTGTGGTTGGAGAGAGGCAGCGCTTCACCCTTATTCCAATTTACTCGGTACCCAGAAAGGATTGCAAAGCTATCAATAATCTCCAAGAGGGCTGATGAGGGAGCATCCAAGGTCCGCCAGGGTGAGCAGTATTTCGTCTGTGCAGAGGTAGAGTTTGGACACTCCCCCTCACACGGATTCCAGTTAGTTAAGGTGATTGACGAATTGTAGCTGCCAATGGTTCTATGGACAGTAAAAATAAAAAGGGTGAGAGGGGGCAGCCTTGTCTTGCCCCTCTGCGTATTGGGAAAGGGTCTGCTATAAAACCGCTGCAGTTGACCTTTGCTGTAGGTATTATACAGCAGCCACACTTGCAATAAATTGGTTGCCCAGGCCAAATTTGCGCATGGTCGCAAATCTTTAACCCCATTCGATACAGTAAAATGCTTTTTCAACTTTGAGGGAGAGTTCTAGGGCTTCGTCTGGCATGTTCCTGGCTTCCCATATGGCGTGTGAAAGGGTGCGGAGATGGTTTCTAGAGGAGTGGCACAGGACAAACCCCACCTGAGTATGGTGTACTAGGGATGGGACAACCTTGCGCAGTAGGGCTGCCAAAACACTGGTGAGTATTTATTTTGGTATCCCCATTCAGAAGAGAGATAGGGCGATAGCTACCACAGTGAAGGGGGTCACACCCAGGTTTGGGCAAGACCACAATCACTGCTCTGTATGAGATGGGACCCAGCGTTTCTTCCTGGTCAGCTTCACAGAAGGCGTTGCATAGGGAGTCTACAGCTTCCACACCAGTCCATTTGTAGAATTCCACAGGGAAGCTATCCTCCCCCGGTGATCTGTGGTACCAGAGGGAAGCTATGGCCTGTGCGATCTGTCTTGCAGATTTCCCCATCCAGTCGGGCTTTACCCTCGGACGTCAGATGCAGGAGGTGGACTCCTTCTAGAAAGGCTTCCACCTGAGTGGGGCTTGCAGTTGGTTCCGGGGTATATAAACAGTGGTAGAATGTGATGAACTTCAATGACAATGTCTAGCGGTTGAGTCAGCAGCTTGCCGCTGGAGGACAAGGTGGCAGAAATGGCCTGTGCTGCTTCTCTCTGCTGAAGCTTGCTGCTAAGAGACTACTGACTTTTTCCCCCTGTTCATAGTGACGACCCTGCAGCCGTTGCAGCGCATATTCGCCCCGCGACATGAATAGCTCATTAATGGCCACTCGGGCTCGTTCAAGGCCCTGGCGTGTGCTATCGAGGGTTGAGCTGTCTATTGTTGGGTGAGGCGTGCAATGTCACCCTCCAATTCTATCTGGCGAGCCTCCCTTTGTTTATTGGCCTGCGCAGCATCTCACATCATTTGCCCAAGAAGGGTCGCTTTCGCGGCCACCCATAGCACTCTTTGGGATGAAACTGTACCCTTATTATCATGCATATAAGTGGAAACATGTGACCGCAATTGTACTTTACCCTGAGGTGTGCAGTAGCAATGGACGGCTAGACGCTAGGGTTTACAGCCCAGAGATGCCAACCCTGTATCAATGGTCAAAAGGATTGAGGAGTGGTCCGAAAGGACACACTCCAGGAAACAGGAGTTGCAGGTCTGGGTCATCATGTTTTGTGTCACCAACAAGTAGTCCAATCGCGACTGTGTCCCGTGGGTCGGCAGTATGAATGTGTATTCTCTATCTGCCGGGTGTGTGAGCCTCCAATGATCCACCAGCCCGTGGTCTGGGGACACGTCCATTAGTATGGCCCTGTCCTGATTGTTACCAACATCTATGGGGCCAGTCCTGTCGAGTACTGTATCGGGGGCTAGGTCTCAATCCCTCCTATGAAGTAGCTGGATGCTCTTATCTCAGTGAGTAGGCGACTGATTTGGAGAAAGAACAAGTGTATGGGACTTAAAGGCGCATAAACACCCATGGCAAAGTCCCCGATCTTTAGTTTGGCAAACAAATATCTGCCCTCTATGTCTGACCACGTCTTCACCACCGTGACGGGTTGTGCCTTGCGGATCAGGACTGCCACTCCACATCTCCTGGTTGTCCCGCTACTCTCCTTTCACGCTTTAGGGCAGCAACTGAAGAACGTTTTTCCTCTCCAATCCCGATGTAATTTACTTGACTCAGCTGCATCGAGATGTGTTTCATGGAAGAGAGCCACATCTGCCCCTTTGGACTGGAGGTATGAGAGGACTTTCTTACGTTTTATATCATGGGTCAGGCCGTTGACATTACAAAACAGGACCTTGAGTCGATGGGTGGAAGGAGGGGCTTGGCAGGCCATAGCAGTGGCAATAGTGTACGGCTGACTAATGGGGAGGGCCGAGGACGAGAAGGATAGGGCCGGTTGAGGGGGATGTGAGAGGTGTCAATAGAGGATTGGGCAGGGGGTAAGGCTAACTACTGGAGCAAGCTGGTAGACTTTCTCGGTGTTTCATCGGTGAAGGGAGGGGGAAAGGAATGAGGGCATGCTGGGTGACTGCCTTGGATGGTTGTGACAAGTGGGAGTGGTGGGAAGTAGCGGGCTGTAGAGAGCAGGAGGACAGAGACGTAGGTAGAGGGGGAAAGGAAGACGGGAGTTTACCAAGATCAAGAAGGAGGAGGGCGGAAGAAAGGCGATCCAGTTATATATAGCGGTGTATCCTCTGGATAAGATCTGTGGACTGCGGGTCTAAACCTGTGGGGCCAGCATAGCTGGGGAGCCCCGGCAGGGGGACAGAGCACATGGGAAAAAGACAAGTCATTCGGCGGCTATAGGGAGATTCCTGGGGTTGGAGTGGAGTGGGGGGTGGGATCATGGCGACTGACGGGCACCACAAGGGGGTCAGGACTATATATACAGGTACACTTGTTTCTGCAGGAAGAAGAGGGCTGGGTGCGGGGGAAGAGGGCAATGGGATCGCATCAGCATTGCATGGGTGACGGTCACCTGGGGAGCCCCCTGCACAGGCGAGGTTATCTCGTCAACGGCTGGGTAGGCATGTAGGGCGGTCTGAGGTGCACGGGCCGCAAAGGTCGCTGGCCCCTACAAGTAGCATTGAACAGTAAACAGGTCACAGCTATGAGCACTTAGGCAGCACACCATCTACAACAGGTTCAACATTAATACATCATAAAACGTTATCAAGTGAGAATAATTAACCATGAACCGCAGGGTTTCAGAGCATATTTCAGTTGCACAGTGTCATGGTATACAACAACAGTCTCATCCTGTTGTGTCTTACATAACTCTTCTGTGCCCCCAATATGAGTAGTACATAACACCACATGGGCGAGAGGTGAGAGGTGAGAGGGAGAGGGCTGGAAGAAAGAGACACAGGGAGAGTGAGGATAGGAGGAAAGAAAAGGAAGGAGATGAAAAGAGAGGGAAACAGTGGAGAAGAAGGGGGGACAGAAAAGGAGGGGGGAGGATAGGGAGAACCAGAACAGTAATGGCAAAGTACAATAAGCATCATGGTATTCTGTATACATCTATTAGTTTATCAGTCCACATTCCCAACCTGTCTTCATCCTAGCTATATCCTAACGTATAATGTATAAAGGCATACAGAGATATACTCAGCTGTCCATTGGAGTAGAGGGTCATACTACTCAATACCATGCAACCTCTTCCTCGCGGGCTGATGTGGCACGCTCTTCCATTGCACTGGAAATATGTAGAGGTTTCAGAGGGGAACAGGGCTTGTCTCTATCCTGTTGTTGCATGTGTTGCGTCAGTGCCTGGAGCGCTAGGTCTCTGTCCCCATGAGGCCTCTGGAGTCTATCCAGGTCCCTTCCCCTCTGATGTGAGTCACCATCACATTGAGTCTGTCTCCTGGAGAGTTTGGTAAGGGGGCCAGTGGGTTAACCAGTGGATCTGTCTGGAGGGGCCGTGTCCATAGCTTGGGTCGCCAATCTGTGCAGAAATGTTTTCAGGTCATCAGGGTCATAGACGTCTTTAGACGTGCCATTCTTAGAGATCCACATTCATGCTGGTTCGAACAATCCGTATTTCACATCCATTTGGTGAAGACGGGGTCGAAGTGCTAGAAATGGTTTGCTGCGGTCGCTGGTCTCTTTTGAAAAGTCTGCGGCAATCCGGACCTCATAACCCTCAGCACGATATGGGCCACGGGCACGAGCTGCGAGTATGAGTTGAAGGGCCTGCCCATGTCGAAATAGGCAGGTGAAGATCGGACGAGGCCGGTTTGTGCTGTCCTGTCACTGCGGTCCCAGCCGGTGTGCTCTCTGAAATTCCAACAGGGGTTCAAAGGTGAGGCCTGTAAGTGTAGGGAGGGTAGACTGGAGGAAGGCTTAGGTATCCGACCCTTCCAGTTGTTCCAGGAAGCTGAAGAAACTGACATTGTCCCTATGACTCCTATCCTCTAGGTCGATGAGCTTACTGCACAAAGTGAGGAGCTCATGGCCCCGGTCCGGTGCTGTACTAAGGTGGTCCTCCATCAATGTCACAGATTGTTCCAGCTCTGTCACCCAAGTCTGGAAGCCTGCAATATCCAGACATGAATGGATTTGGTCTCAGCCACCAGCATGCAGATGGTAGAGTCCATTCCTTCCAGCCTGCACCCCACAGCAGTGATTTCTGGGAGAATACGGTCCATAGCTGTTTCCTATGCTGGGCTGGCGGAGGCAGTGGACTGTTCAGTCGGTGGTGGTCCTTTGGTGGAGGGCATTGGCCATGGATATTGGAGGGCTTTGGGGAAGAGGAGTTGCCGGGATGGCTTACTGGTGGGTTTACCAGCAGGTTTTCTGTTGGGCATCTCTGAACGTGTTTTCTGGGTTCGGTGTCAAATCGTCCCTTCCAAGGGGCAATGTGTCAAACAGAGAAATGGACCAGAGCACGGTAGTAGGGCAGGTGGGGTGGGAAGCCTCTCAGCCTCCATTTGGAACTGGATAGTGGTAGCACATTCCCCGAGCACAACCTGGTACTGTCCGGACCTGGTATGGATCGTGTTCCTCGTTCAAGGGTATGGCAACATTCCTGTCACCGTCCACACACTTTCCTCACCTGTTCGCCACTTAATATGTAGGAGGATGGGCGAGGCCTCCCTGGGTCTCGAGCCTCGAGTGGGCCCCCAGTTGGTCACGGCGGTGGATAGCCTTAACCCTCCATTTCAGGCTGGATTCACCTCCTTGCTGTGAGGCCAGACAGGTGACATAGAGCAGGAAGGGGGTAGAGGGTTTAGATGCTGGCCCTATTTTGGTGGTTCCCCCTCGCATGTCACTGTGTTAGGTTGGGCTTCTTCAGTGGGATTCAATGGTCCTTGTGGGCACTGGCCTGCCGATGTTCTATCCCAGTCTTCAGGAATATTAGGTGGGGGCGGTGCCGATCCCCTGGGGGGGGGGATATTTCTGTACGTTCCTTTGCCTTTTGTGCTTTTTTCCCCCTCCTCTTTTATGTCTCATTTTTCTTTTTTGTTGTTTGGGGGAGCGTGGGGTGTGCAAGGAGATCCTGGAAGCAGGGAGGGAGATTCACCCCATAAAAGGAGACGAGAGGGAACCCACTTGCACGGTGGTCCCCTGGCTGCTGCTTGCTGTCACCTGATGGGGTGAGCGCTAGAGCGGGTCCCGGACCCCCGCTCTGTTCAGCGGGTGGTCTTCGATGGAAAAGGCAGAGGGGGATGGAGGGTAAGGACCCATGGTTCACGGCTGTCGCACCCGGCAGTGTACTTCAGTTCAGCCAGTGCAACATCTTAGGCGGGAGGCCTCTGTCTCAGTGGTGCTCCTCTCCTTCATTGCCGGCCTCACCCATCTCCTATGCGAGGCCACTGCTTCCTCCTGCTCCTCTAGGCCTCACCTGTGCCGCCGAGGGCAGAGCTATCATCCACTATGGGGGGTAACGCCCCAGGGTGTGTTGCGTCATGGTCTTTAGCACCCTGGCCGCAATTATGGGCCTCCATCGCTCCAAACGCTGTCCAGATCCCGCCGCCGGGTGGAGCTCCAGAATTAGGCAGCCATCTTCGTTTGTGGCCAGACCACGCCCCCTAGGATATGTATTTTTATATATATATGTCTTAACAGTAACACCTCTAAATTGTATTTTTACTGTGGAAAGTTAGTGGCCTTATTAGCTAATACAGGTTTACCAGCTGCCCCCTCAGCCTGGCTAACTTCTGAATGGGACTAATTTGCTGAGTAATATAAGGTATCAAATTAATTGTGGCATTAAACCCAACTTGATGCCCAAGTCGAATTTAATGTCACTACTAAAGAAATGCAGCCTTCAGATGATTGCCACTCTGTGACCCAGTTTGGCCAGTGGTTTCACACAGTCACTGGCCACCAGGCAGCATTCTGCCCACCTGGGGAGTTATTTAAATGACTTCCTGGCTTAGGAAAAATGGCAGCCTGTTGCAAGGTGAGGTGTTATCTCCCCTTCACTGGAAACCAGTTAAGGAGTTAGACCCAAAAATGAGCTTCAAAAGAGAAGCTGCCTTTGCTTGTTAATGGCGATCACATTTTTGAGGAGCTGCTCTTTGTTGAGGCAGAAGGGCTGGGAACAGGGACCGAGAGGGGAGAGCAGTGTCCAAACTAGTTTTACTGTGGCTGTGTAGCCCATGTGTAGCCACACCTCTAGGTTTGGCTATTAAGCTCCTAACAGCCGAGGACTGGTGCAGACATCTTGGGAGTGGGCATAATAGTGCACTCTGGTATTGTTAGATGCCACACATAGCTGGAACACAGACCTGCCAACTCAGACGGTGACACCGTGTGACACACGATATTGGCTCCGATCACATGGTCCCCCGATCCCCCAGTGAGGAGCTGATTTCACATGGTGGCAGGGAAAACAACCTGAAAACCAATATAAACGGTGGCTGTCAGCTCGTTGTCAGAGGCTTTTAGTTGCCAACGTCCATTAATGGGTGTGAAAACACCCCAGGATATTGGTAAAAGCCTCAGCAAGCTTTTGGTCTTTTTTATTTTAAGAGGAGGGGGCTCGGTTGAGGGCCTCTTAGGTACTTCTCAGTGTGAGGCTCTGCCCTTTCCAGGGCTCCCCCTCCCTACACAGTGTGAATTTTGTTGAAGTTTGAGGTCTGGGAATGACGTCACCAAAAGGGAAGGGACCTGGCAGCCTATTAGCTAGTGACTCCTTAATCTCCCACTGGCACTTTGTTTTTAGAATAAATATGGCTCCCCTTGTACCCTGTACCTCAGATCATGCTGAAACTGGAACAAGGGCTGAATAAGGACTGCCCGTTAAGCCTTGGACTGCACAAAGAGAGGCTTCACTGTCTGCTGGACTTTGCTTCCTGCACCTTAGGCTAGCGGAGAAAGGACTGTGCCTGGATTGGGGAAAAGTCACGCCCCAGCCTCAGACCAAAGACTGGGTTAGTTGGCTAACCCCCTGGAGCCAGCTCCAGGGACAAAAGAGCTAAAGTAGCCCAAACTGGCAAGTCAGTAGTCACTTTCAAAGAATCCCAACTGACTGCCACTGGGTATCCCAATAGATTGATCCGTGATGGCCAAAACTTGCACCCAAGTCAGCCAGATGAGCAGTGTTTTCTGAGTCTAGATTGTTCACGCAAGAGAGACACTTGCCTCTACCAAAGGATATACTGGGTCCATTGTGTACATAGACCGGCAGCTGAGACTCCACTGACTTTCTACTCGCTCAAAGAGGACTTTGAGGGACTCCAACCTCTGTGGTCAAAGTCACCCCACTTGACCCGTGGACCATGGAATAACTGCAAAAATGCACCCCATTTACTGTGCAGCACCTAGAGCATCCTTGAGCATCTTCATCTCCTGTCTCCTCAACATCAGTACCACTCGATTGAAGTCTATGGCAGTCATGCTGTAAAGTTTGGAACTGGACTAGAAAATGCTATGGCAGCCAGGTAACTGACTAAATCTACCCTATGATCCTCCCTCTCAGATTTGGTCACCCAAATCAGGGTGAAGTAGTTGAACTACCATTTACAAACTTTTAAAAAGTTGTCCAACTTTATTGGTGCCAATGCTTTATTGTGGTTGGATTAAAAATGAAGATTACTTTTAAAATATGTATCTCCAGGACCTTATGGTGGATTTTGTTCCTCTTGAACGCTAAAAATTAATAAAAATATAATCTATTTTTATAAATTGGTGTTGTGTTTCTTTTGTGTTGTGTGGCCTTCTTAATTTATTGTTTGGTATTGTTAAATGGTTTACACAAGCTCCTTTGTTTAAGCCTAGCTGCTCAACCCCATAGCTACACAGGGTTGGGCTTAGGTTTGTTCAAACAAGCCTGTCTGGAACCAAGTAAGTTTTTGCAAGTGTATTCTACAATAAGACCACACAGACGTACTATATAATACACACAAATCCTCTCACCAACTATACGATTAAGAGAGCATAACTTGGCCGTGCCGTTATGCGTTCCAGAAGGGGAAATGAAATGGGCTCAATAATATATAAAATGTGTTTAAATGTGTTAATGCAAACGAAGAGAACTAAATGTTGTGAACTGAAGTGCACTTATAAGTAGAATTGTAAAATGATCATATGCAAATCACAGGTACGCAGTATTATTTGATGTATAAACATTACGATAATCTAGTTAATCAACATTTCCACAATTCATCTCCATCACTAGTGTCATGGGAAATACAAATATAACCATGTATTTTAATGTGTATTAAGGGTTATGTTAAATTGGCTGAAGTTAAGGCCTGAAGTGGTTTTCTGTGTTTACCTTCAAGGTAGAGGTTTTGCTCTTGCTGTGGATTTCTTTACTTGCAGTTGTGTCTGCAGAAGTCTTCTCTTAATGAAAAGCTTATTTAATTTATTGTTAATTTTAGATAGGGGTATGAGAAGACTGGTAGCCAAGGACAGGACTGTCAATGAGGAGTTGTGAAGAGGAACTCCCCTCCGGATTCCTGAAGGCGAGAACAATCCAAGGCCATCCTGAAGCTTGGACCAAGAGATGAACTTTTAATGAGAAGATGCCATCTTCTCATTATATTCATGTACAAACCATGGAAAGTTACTGGCAGTGATGTCAGATATCTGAGTTTCAATGAGATAAAACTGTTTTAGCCAGTTAGAGATTCTGATTCCTTTTTCCCTACGACTAGAGCAGACCCTTAGAGGAGATACAGATCTCTGTTTTCCCTTGCTTTGGCAGATGTGGCTTTATGCTACACACACCTATGCTATAGAAGCCTGTATGAGGTTTCTGTAGCGCTGACACTTATAATTAATTTTCTGTTGCCTTAGACTAGAGCACTTTAGGGTTTGCTATAGCCGATCAAAGTAGTTAGACTTCTGTTAGGCAGGAGAATCAAAGCTTGAATTCTGAACATCATGTGTTCCTACTTTTCTATATTGCTGCTACTGAGGTTTTAGTATGTCTCATATTGGTAAATTTTTAACAAAACTCAGCACTTAAACTCACCTCTGGTAATTCTGTACTTGTACAGTATGTTTTTGAGACTCATTTGCATAAGTTTAACTTTGAGCTTATAATAAACCTTTTGAACTTTGATTTCACCTCCAAGATTTATTGAGTGACCAAATGGGTTGCACTGTAAATTGAGTTGAATGATTCAATGTGTTTCTCCTCACCCTTCAAAAATTTTAAAAAGATTAATCGGATCCAGAAAATGAGTATGACTTCCAGATACTGCATCAGATGGGAGCAGAGGATGGCTGCTTATTTGAAGTGAGAAGAACTAGAACCATATTCAAGATCAGTTAGTCCACATAGTCCATTCCCTAATGCCCATGTCCAGACCTTGGAGGATTGATGGAGTTGTGGCGATTCATATTGGCAGTAGAGGTGTGTGTATTATTAAGGTTGTAAGTTGCAGCAGTTCATGTTTTGTTTGCAATAGTTGTAATATTGGGTGATGTTGTGTCGAGATGTTTTGTGCGTTATGTCAGTTTGGTGCTTTGTATAGAAATTGAAGAGGTTACCAGGTTCAAACAGGCCTAAGATCCTGGGATTGTATTAAAAGGTGCAGAAGACACCATATTATAATAGTCTGCTGAGTGGTTGTGTTCATTGTGAGACGTCATCAACGGCACAGTTAAGATGGGGACCAACCTTTTTGTTAATGTGAGATTGGTACAGTGGATCTCAATGCACAGAGTGAATATATACTAATCCGGATGATATCTTACAGGTCAAGGGTTCATTCAAAGTGTTTAGAAAACTTCTTGCATGACTGAAAACTGTTGATTCCTTAGTGGAGCAGACAAAGGTTATTGTATTGTATTTGTGTGTGTGTGCGACGTTGAGAAGAGGGTGTGCGTGCAGATTGTAAAGGAGGGTGAACTGCTGCAAAATGTATGTCCTTGCTGCACTGCTATTTGTTGAAGACATCGTACAGGGTGAGCTGTGATAGGTGGTTGTTGCGGTACAAATAATTCTGAATATGGTTTTATTTTTTCATTGAAACTGAATTTTGTGATGATTATTGACATTTGATTAGAGAAAACTTAAATGTTTTGAAATCATGTGAGATTTCTTTAGTGGAGAGAATCACATACCTAGCAGAGAGGGAGGAAAGGTACCCCTGGGATACCCCAGGTCCCTACATGGCTATTAACGTAGGGCTTCATGCATGTGTTTTACTTAGCCAATGGCACAAGATCACAGAAAAGGAAGGTACCTTGAGTTTTCCATGACATGGCACATTTAATTTGAGGATTATTGAAAATTTCAAGAGGTTGTTGTAAGAGAAGCCTCCTAGACCCACATAATTTAAAGTACGAAAATCTTGGGAAAGTGCTGTTCATGCTAGAGAGAGAGAGAGGTATCAGGGTAGAGTACAGAAGGTTTGCATACCCATGAGGATGTTAGATGGGATGCTGAGCAGAAAAGTTGGAGAACAGACATGATAGAGGAAGTCAGGTTGTACCCAGCCTTAACGAATAAAACAGCTGAGGGAGAAAAAGAAAAGAAAAAAGACTAAGAAACAAAAAAGAGGAAAACAAAAAGAGCCAGATGACATGAGTGAAGTAAGTGACGGCTCTGGAGATAGTCTTTTGGATGTGTTGCTGTCTGAACGTCCAGCTCCATATAACAAAGTTGGGAAGAAGGTGTAAATGGTGGTATTAGTAGTAATGGAATAATTGTATTTGCCACTACCCCAACAAATGTGACTCCTAGTTCTGTGGGAGTCACTTCAGTTAATGTACCTTGTGAACCAAGACGTGAGGGTTCAAAAGTGTATCCTCTACTTGACCCTACCGTAGCTACAGTCGATGCTCTTACTGTCCAAGTTACTATCGGCCCAGTGGTTCCTGTGTACAAATATGAAGGCCCAGGAAAGAATACTTATAACTTAGTTGTATGGAGTACTGTCAGTAAAGAGAGTAGAGCTACAATTAGGGCCAGATGTAGGTAGCCGTTTGCATGGTGCAAACTGCGAAAATCGCAGTTTGCGCCATGCAAACGGCCTAACGCGATGCACATTCACAAATTGCGAGTCGGTACCGACTCACAATTTGTGAATGCGACTCCCAAATAGGAAGGGGTGTTCCCTTCCTATTTGCGACTCGCATCGCAATTCAGAATTGCTTTGTGACTGTGAATGCGGTCGCCAAGCAACTCGCAGTTAACACGAGTGTCAAACTGGTGGTAATTCATTTGCAAAAGGGAAGGGGTCCCCATGGGACCCCTTCCCCTTTGTGAATGTCGACAAATATATATTTTCATTTTGCAACTCGTTTTCCTTTAAGGAAAAGGGGTTGCAAAATGAAAAAAAAAAACTGCTTTATTTAAAAAGCAATCACAGGCATGGAGGTCTACTGACTTCAGCAGGCCACCATCCCTGTGAGTGCAGGGACTCGCTATGGGGTCGCAAAATGCGACCCACCTCATGAATATTGATGAGGTGGGTCTTTGCGACCCCATAGCGAGTCGCAGACGGTGTCTGAGACACCGTTCTGCATCCGAGATTGCGACTCAGAAATTGCGAGACGGACAGACTTGCAATTTCCGAGTCGCAATCTCGGTGTTTGCTACATGTGGCCCTTAGTGCTGATACTAGAAAATCTGTTCCTTTGGTTCCAAAGCATACAAGTACTCCATGTATATTAAGGAAAGTTGCCCTTTTTGACATGGTCAGACCCTCTTTTTTGACTGGCATCAGATGCAATTTTGACAGTAAGTACAATGGGTTCCTGCTATCCATGTCCCCAGTGTTCTTTCCCTACACTGTACAATTGTTTCCCAATTGGCAATACCTTTGGCACCCCTTAAAGTCCCTAGTAAATGGTACCTCGCGGAACCTAGGGCCTGGGTACCAAAGAGGGTTTCAACATGCTACAGCATGTATTGTGCCACCCTAAGGGACTCCTCACCTAGCTCATGTAGACTGCAATTGGAGGATGTGTGTCTTGGTGAAGATAAAAGTGAACACGCGACTTGGCACACAGCCTGTTTGCCATGCCCACTGCCACTGCATATAATATATGTAATTCACCCCTACAGCAGGCATTCTACTCCTAAGGCAGGGTGCATTATATTACGTGTTGACATATCTGCAAGAGTAGATATACCTCTGCTATGTCTTTATTGACTCCTAGACATAGTAAGTGACCAGGGAAGCCAGTTTAAGTACATGTGCTGGACACTGGTCAATACGAGTTTTCCAGTTACCTGATGGCTTTGCTGAAACCAGGGATGTTTGGTATCAAACATCTCATATTAATAAACATTCACTGATTCCAGTGATGGATTTATTAATACATGCATCCAGAGGGAACCTTATAGGTGCCTCCTGAAAAACCTTCCAACTACTATAATGCTGACAGACTAATCTTAACCAGCCTGCCACCACATATAAATCTCTGACACCCAGAGGTGAAAGCCTTCGCTCTTGGGCAGTCAGGAGCCAAGTCTGCTCTGGCAGGTGTGTTTCACGTGCCTTCCAACAGGATGACCTGCAAATTAGCATTTCAAGGCAGGGGTTTCAAAGAGTCCACCACCTTTGTTATGTAGCAGTGGCTTCCCTCAGAGGTGGAAGGATGCCGACCCCCCTGACCAGGGCCCACTTGGTGCCTGGACATGCTGGAAAATTAGTAGTCAGAGAGGTTTGTCCACCTTCAGGCCAGTTCCACCCCTAAGGTGATCTACCTGATGTGGACATGAAATTTGAAAATCTGCCATCTTGGTGACGGCAGAACTATAAAATCTGGGACAGGGTTATGCCCACTTTCCACAAGAAGTGGTCATGTAGCAACCCAGTGGGGAAGAAGCCCATTGGCTACTACCCTACACTTCCCTTATGCCCCTAAATCTAGTATTCAGGGGAGCCACTGGCACCAGAAAATCAGATCCTGCTGAAATGAAAGATGGACTCTGAAGAGTTGCAAGAGCAAGGACAGAAGACCAGCAGCTGACTTGGCCCAGGCCCTGCAGCCCTGCCTGCTGCTCTTGACAATTGCTCCAAAGCCTATTTGTCCTGCAACTGTCTGTACATCCAAAAGCATGGGAGGACTTCCAGCGTTCACCCAAGAGGCAGTAACTCCTGTGGAGTAGTGGAGCCGCTCCTCTGTATTCTGCAGGCACCCCAGAAAAACTGCAAGTACTTTAGACTGCTAAAGCCTTACACCGGAAATCACCACAGCACCTGTGCCCTCTAGCCTGAGCAGAAGAGGTGCCAGTGTGGTCCCCTGACCCTCCAGAGACAAATCCCACCTTGGGTTTACCAATTGTGGACTTTCCAATGCCAACTGCAGCCTTTTTGTGCAGGCCCTCTTCTACTATGAGTGACCCAGTAGCAAAAACCCAAAACCTCAGGACACCTCTGCACCCAGCCGCCCTGGGCCAATCAGAACGGGACCTAAGTTGCTCCCACATTCCCAGCCTCGTAAAAGATGAGCCCACTTGTTGGTTCAGCTGGAGTGGACCCCTAGTCCTCGCCTGCAGCCTCATTCTGCAGGCCACCTCTACCGCGACTGCCTTCAGTGAGAGAAACCCGACTCCTCAGGACACCTCTGCACCTGGCCGCCCTGATCTCAGGAGAAAAGGGCCAAAGGGGTCCACACGTCCATGAGCATCTCAAGACCTGAACCCCCTCGTTGGTTTATCTAGTCTGGCCTCCCAGTCCTAACCTGCAACATCTTTGTGATGGAACCGATCACCATTGACTTCAATGGGGCACCTGGCGCTGAACTGCACCTCTGTACCTGGCTGCCCCAGTGCTGCTTCAGGTGACTTGTTGGTGTGGCCTAGGAGCCTCCCCTGTGCTCATCTTCAGCCTGGAGGATTGGACCTGTAAGTCATTGTCGAGTACCTGTTTACAGTACGTTCTTCCTCTGTAGGTTAACATTGCTGCTTCAGAAAATTGCACTGTTGACTTTTTAAAACTGTAGTAATTTCTATTGCAAAACATACTTCCCTGATCATATTGATTCTGGTGCCTAAACATATATAAAGATACTGGTTGTTTTTGAAAATTAGTGTGGGTCATATTATTGAGTTGTGTGTCTTATTTATTGGCTGTAGCCTATGGTAAATGTCTAACACTCCTCTCTAATAAGCCTAAGTCTGCTCTGCTGCACTACCCCCTAAAGAGAGCACTTTGGGATTGTTAGAGCAACCCCTGTCCACTGGTAAGTGAACCGCTGTTCTATTTACACAGCATATCTCATTTTGATATACTATATTAAGTTCAGCTTCCTACATTGGGGGTACAGCAGTGGGATACAAAACTTGACATTTCCTGTACTACTCGGTTAATAGATGATGCCAATAAGGAATGCAGAATTGTCTTTAGTCAGGAAAATATTTTTTCTACTTTTTGAGTTTCTAAATTGTTTAAAATGTACTTTTAGGGACTTGTGTTATGTCCCCCAGTCCAAACTATTTAGAATTTAAAATGCTTTAGTTATTTAGGTCTTTAAGATGTGTACTTAGGATTTTTTTTAAGTTTTTAAAAAGGTCCCAACTTCTTTAAAACCATGACCGAGTCTGCAGTTTCTTCCCAGGAGCTCAACCTGGGCCCCTACCAAAACCTTATGTTGGTCCAACTTAAGGCCCTCTGCCAAGCATGGAAACTTGCCATAGGGTCTTAACTCACAAAAGCCCATCTGCAGCAGCTGCTTGCAGAAAGTGATAGAGCCATGACAAGCAAAGAAGCCCCTCTTTAGAATGAGGAGGAAGAGGATGTGGAAGAGGATGATGAATCCCTCCACAACTCCACTGACAGTAACACCACTAGGTGCAATTCTGATATTACCTCAGGAGATGGAGACAGTGAAGATGCTGATCTTCAGAAGTTAGCTAAGAGGATTGAATTAGGAGCTAAATTATTAGCTACTGGAAAAAGAATAGCTGAAATGGGCCTAGGACCCATCTCTGGTGGCAGCAAATTTTTAAATTGGTAGAAAGAAGAAGCTTTTGACCCTAAGATCCCCAAAGGCATTGTCCCCAAATATGTAGAAGGTAATGATATCACCAAATGGTTCACAGTTTTGAGAGGACTTATAAAATGAGGAAACTCAGCCAAAACCTTTGGGGTTCTCCTTTCTGGAAGATGTCTTCAGGAAAGTGTAGAGATATCCTCCTGACACTGAAAGAGGCCAATTCTGAGTCCTATGACCAAATAAAGGATACTCTGATTAAGGGATTTGTGCTCACAACTAAGGACTACAGGATCAGGTTGAGGAAAACTAGAAAAACCTATTTTCAGTCCTGGGTAGGTTTTGTTGATTTATTTTGTCAAAACACTGGGTGGCTGGCTAAAAGTGAACCAGGTGCAAGATTATGAAGGGCTTTATTATCTTATTATGAAAGAGCATCTGTTAAGTAACTGTGTTTCTGGAAAATTGCATCAGTACCTAGTAGACCTAGGTCCAATTTCTCTCTAAGAATTGGGAAAGAAAGCAGACCACTGGGTCAAGACTAGGGTATCCAAAACAATTCATGGTGGGGTGACAAAAAGAAATGGGTTGTTAAGCCCCCCACACGAGAAAGATGGTAACCAATCTAAAGATAAAAACAGAGTCTTCTAATGCCCCCCAAAAACCTGTTCAGGAGTGTGGGCCCGAGACAAAACACAGACCAATGGTAGGTAGCAAGGTAAAAACTGGGATCCCAAGGTTTGATGATTTCATTGCAAAGCCAATGGGCACCAACCAGGAGACCATGTCTGTCCTAAAATGAATCCCCTAGTGCACCTGCAGCTCCTGTTGCAGTGGTAAATCTCTGCATGGGATCCCAGGTGTGCACTGACCATGTCAGAGAACACACAGATCCAACTTTAGCCTCTCAGGCTGGGTTGCATGTAGCTGCCTGGCTGTCTGGCCTAGTAACCTGGAGACGTACAGGCAACCACCTCACATGAAAGGGATCACAGTGCAATACAGGTGCAAGTGTCACAATAGTGACTGAAAAACGGATATCCTCAGAACAGTATCTAACTGGTGAGACCTTCACAGTCAGCACTGCTGACAACCAAACTAAGGCTCTTCCCATGGCAATTGTGTCCTTAGAATGGGGAGGGGTTACTGGCCACAAAAATGGTGGTGGTATTCTCTTCAATTCCTGTCTGCTAGGAAATTATCCGGAGTCCTCAGTATGAGCTGAGGTTGAAAGAAAGACCCATGCACCTATGCTGGGTATACTTGAATGGGTATGTGTAAAAACAAGAGCACAATGCAAAGTCCAAGGTGAAAAAGAGGTGATGGAGTCTGTTATAATGGCCCGGCCCTTCAAGAGAAAGGACAGGAAGTCTGGTAAGCTAAATTCTAATCAGCCACCAGCTCAGGTCCCATCTCCTCAGGGGAAGGTGCTATCAGCTACTGAGGGAATTGGGCCCCAGGACATTGGGCCTTACATGGCAGAGCTGTTGGGCTCAGAGGACCCTCTAGGGAGGAGCTTTGCTGGGGCCAGAGAACCTGCCAACTCTTGAGAGCCTGAGACAGCAAGCTGCTGACCAAGAAAAGAGAGATGTTAGTGGCTCCCACAGAACATATTAGGAGGAGGTACTCCTGTAAAGTGAGGCTAGAGACCCTAAACCTGGTGCCAGTAGGAGAGTGTTAGTGCCTCAGATGTATAGAGAATTCCTACTAACCTAAGCACATGACAACCCCTTAGCTGGGCATCTTAGTCAGAACAAAACTCGGAGTAGGTTAGTCCTCACTTCTACTGGCCAGGTATGTCACAGAAGGTGAAGGAGTTTTGTAACTCCTGTGTTACCTGTCAAGCCAGTGGCAAGACAGGCAACCCACCCTTAATTACACTTCCGGTGGATGGGGTTCCCTTTGAAAGGGTAGGGGCTGATGTTGTTGGCCCCTTGCACCTTTGAAAGCATCAGGGAACTGATTCATACTCGTGGTAGTGGAGCATGCCACCAGGTATCCTGAGGCTAGTCCCCATAGAACTGTAACTGCTCCTGCAATTGCCAGGGCCTTCTTGAGTGCTTTTATGAGAGTGGGTTTTCCTTAGAAGGTGGTGTCAAACAGAGGTAGTAACTTCATGTATGGTTACCTAAAGACCATATGGAATGAATGTGGGGTGACCTACAAGCTCACCAGCCCATATCATCCACAAACCAATGGTTTAGTTGAGAGTTTCAACAAAACCATGAAAGGCACGATCTCAGGTCTTCCAGAAAAAACTCAGGAGGTAGGCTATCCTGTTGCCATTCCTGCTTTTCACCAACAGAGAAGTGTCACAGAAAGAAGTAAGTTTTTCCCCCTTTGAACTTCTGTTTAGTCATCCTGTAAGGGGACCAGTGTGTCTAGTAAAGGGCGGCTGAGAGAGACCTTTCAAAGAGCCTAGGGAAGACATTGTGGACTATGTACTTGACCTACATTCAAGGATGTCTGAATACATGGAGAAAGCATCTTAAAGCTTGAGGCCTGTCAAGAGCTCCAGAAGCTCTGGGATAAACAAAAGGATGCACTGGTGGAGTACCAACCAGGGTAGAAGGTGTGAGTACTAGAGTCTGTGGCTCCCAGGGCACTCCAGGACAATTGGAGTGGCCATTACCCTATACTTGAAAAGAAGGGTGAGGCCACCTATCTTGGTTGATGTTAGCACTTGCAGGAACCCTCACAGGGCCTTTCAATGACAGGGTTGATGTGGTCATGTTGATAGTCACTGACGAGGAACAGGAAGAAGAAAGTGAGCCTCTCCCTGACCTCCTCTCCCACAGCTCTGAAATTGGGTCAGTTGGTGGACTGGTTTTTTCAGACACCATCTCTGCCCACCAACAAGCTGACTGCAAGATAGTCCTGGAGCAGTATGTTGAGCTCTTTTCCCTCACCCTTGTCAGACTAACTGGTGTGTCTATGATGTGGATATTGGTGACAACATGCCTGTCAAAAATAAACTGTACAGTCTGACCAAGCAAAGAAAATCAACATGGCTGAGGTCAGCAAGATGCTGGATTTATACATGGACAGACTCTATAACCTACACTAGAGATATCATCAGGTCATCACCTCTCTCCCTCCTTTCCTACTCTCACTTTCCTCTCTCTCTCACTCTTTTCTGCTCTTTCCTACTCTCTTCTTTCTCTTCCTTTATTTTGTTCCCACCACACGGTTGCACAATTGTTATATTTTTCCTTAGCTGAGTCAGTGGTTTACTATTTACCAATATTTACACCATCTGCTAAACTATGTAATTCCGTATGACTTATTAATTGTACTCAACTTTTGTCTGTACACCAGCTGCTTATTTTGTATATTTGAAATCTTCAGTAAAAATTTGTGAAATAAAAAAAAGAGATTCAGATTCCTTTTGCCCTCTGACTATAGCGAAACCTTAGCGACTTAGGAAGATACAGACCTCTATTTTCCTTTGTTTTGGCTGATGTGGCTTTATGTTACGAACCTCTCTCCTATAGGAGCCTATACTGAGTTTTCTGTTGCTTTAACACTTTTAATTTGTTTTCGATTGCCCTGGACTTGATAATTTCAGGGTTTCCTATAGCTTTTAGACTCCTATAAATTCAGTGGTTAGGTAGGAGAATCAAAGCTCGAATTCTGAGTACCAAGTATTTTTCCTTGTCTTCTGCATTGCTGCTACTGACGAATGGTATGTTTCATGTTGGTACGCTTTAACCTAATTCGACACTTTTACTCACCTTTGGTAATTCTTAACTTGTATAGCATATTTTTGAGACTCATTTACATAAGTTTAGTTTTGAACTTGTAATAAAGCTTTTGAACTTTGATTTCACCTCCGGGATTTAATGTGTGAGCAAATGAGTTGCACTCTAAATAGGGATGTATGGTTTAATGTGTTTCTTCTCACCCCTCAGCAACTTTCAAAAAGTTTCATCAGATCCGGAAAATTAGTAAGAGTGCCAGACGCCTAAACACCATCACTATTGTGCGTTACTTCATTCGTAGATGTTATGTTTTATGCACATTTTTCAATGTATATTTCGATTTTAGAATCCCTCCCACCCATGGGTCACTACTTATGTTCTTATAATTTCCATTGGTAACTATAGTGTCCTGAGATCATGAGGGCCCTACAGATGGCCCTCTTTCCCATCCTCTACGCGTTTATGCTTGTTGCCAGCACCAAGGTACACTTAAGAACTTCATATCTAGTTCGATCCATGGTTTTCAATGCTGCCTGATTGGAATTAGGCTTTTATTACCTCTTTTCTGACGCTACTCTTTTCATTATTTCCTGTTTACTCTCTTCTTATAGTTGAGGTATAAAAAACTTTTTTTTATACTTTATAATGTACTATGGCTTTAAAAAAGGCCCAGGCATAAACGCAATAATGGACTAAACACCTTTGGAATGAATATCATCATGCTAAACATCTACAAAGAATAAAGGACCGTCTTTTGATGCACCCTAAATTCCGAATTTGAGGTATGTGTGATGACCTGATGGATGTATGAGCTTGGCTGTGTTGGAGTAACAAAGGTTTGTTAAATGTTCAGTTTTCTGACGGTTATTTTATCACAGTCACAGCTATGTAGAAGTATTACTTACACCTAATTTTCAAGAAGCCCTGCCCTTTCCTATTGTTCTTGTAAATAAGGTGTTTTAGTGCAGATAAAGATTTGCAGTAATATCCTTGGTGTTTACTGTGTACCGAGCTCTGTTCCACCGCCATTTTGTGTTTGATCTTTTCTCTGTTCAGCTAAGGCAACAGTGCAATCCTTTTCCCTCTTCTAGTTAGATACAGCAGAGGAATATACATGCCCATCAAGTGACCTACATTGCCAAGGAAATAAACTCCTAGGGGGCATGGAAGGGAGAAGGGAGCGAGGACTGCAAAATTCCAGTTTAATTAGCAGACACACTGTTCAACTAGACATGCACGCTGAGGAGAGAAGGAGGGGGCCTCCCTCTCAGGTCTGTCTAGACAGAAATCGCTGAATTGTTTCCAAAAAATGCAATGTACTGCAGACTCGCTCATACATCGAGCCGAGTAGAGATTCACCTCCGCAATCAGAAAATGAACAAAGATGAGCCTGTATTAAAGTTAGAGATGCTCTTAAACCTCGTGAAGACGGCGCGAAAAGCTTCAGACTGAAAAAAAAATAGAGAAAATTAGAGCGAGAGAGTGTAAATCTTCAGCGTTACAGTTCGATCTTTCTTCATTATCTGTACAAAATGACCTAAAAATGAGATTTCGCACCTAAACAGAATGAGGCAGCGTCTGCGTCTCGTTTTTTATCCTCCTTTCGGTTAAAATTATTGTCTGACTGCTTATTATTTCGCGTGACTGTTCGGAAATGTCAAATGGTTGTTTATATGCTTGTCTGGGAGAGCCTCGCCATTACTTTGCGCCTAAGCAATGTAGACAGCCATATGACACAGCTATTAGAAAAGCCAGTCGAAGGCGCGTGCTGTCTAAAAGCGCCCTAATTATTCAAAGGCGCGCGCGCCGCGTTTGCTTCAGAACCCGCATCACCTGAGCGAACCCAAAGTCGAACAAAACCGATTCCCCCGGCAATGCAACCATCAGCAGCGTTTCTTTACGCGCCGACGCTCTGCAACAACTGCCATTACAATTTTCAAATTGTATTTACCTTTTACAAGTGCTAATCCTGCCGCGTGTCTTCAGATCCGTGTGCCCCCACGGAGAATACATTACCGCCTTCGCATCGAGCTCTGGAGGGGTGTATTCTGTATTTTCCAAGGGGCGCAACTGAGTCTATTTTTTTAATATGTTATTGTGTTGATTATTTTCCTGGCAAATGTTTTTATGCGAAGCAGCGTGCAAAACATTAGAGCAAATAGTTGCATAAGGATATTAGTTCATGCCTGAGCAGCATAGCCCAAAATAGCAGAGTTGGACGGTGGGTAAAAGAGAGAAATAGGGCCGCAAACTCAGAGGAAAGGAAAGTTTTGGTAGAGACGTTTTTAAATTAATACAGACCACAGTAGCGTCTTCCGACGTTTGATATGTTGAGGGCTCTGAACGTCGCCAGTTTCACAGGAAATTAGTCCTAGGTTGCCTGCGAACTGGCCTCCTGTAGCATAGCTAAATGTGCCAGCTAATTCATCCCACGAGGTCTTTCTCAAAGTCCGTATTCCTGTGAAATTTAGGGATTCTGATGCAGGTGGTAGAAACCTGGGGCGTAGCTTTAATTGGTGCGGCAGATGCAATGACAACTGGACCAAGGGCCCCGAGGGGGCCTGTACCCTGATTATTGCAGTATTTCACACTTCAAACAGCGGGCAGGGGACCCATTTCCTTCCTTGCACTAGAGCCAATTACACACTGACTACGCCACTGAATGAAACACTCCTCTTCAGGCAGGAGCTCCTATCAGGGTCTTTGTGTACTGCCCAGTGAAATCCAGTCTGCTTCTTAATATACCCTATCCTCCAGATAATGACAGTGTGGGTAAATTGCAAAGCGTATTCGGACACTCGGTACGTTTCAATGGCGGGATTACTCAAGAGGACCACTGGCGGCCAGTTGCTTAAGGTCTGCCTAACAATTTCACATACCACTCCAGCACCCACTTACACTGGCCCCACAACGGATAGACTCATGTGAGACCTGCTTGCAACATCCAGAGATTTCCTTCCAAAGCTGAGCTATGTTGAGATTTGATTGTGCACTTTGATTTGCCAAAATCATAGCAATAGAAGCAGCGTCCTAAAACACACGCAAGCATGTACTGAAATCATAGGAAGTAGCATCATATGACCTTTGACTCAAAGAGGGCATAGGAAATGAAAGGTACACATTTGACCATGTTGAAATCACAGAAAGTTGAAAACATGTCTAAAGTTAGATATAATGAAGAAATGCACAATCTCGAAGAAGCTCCTAACAGCTATATTTAGGATTAACAAGTAGAAGTGCAAAGGTCATGGTTATAACCTCGGGTAATCTTTAAATGTTCTGAATTAAGTACCGTCCCTCAGAAAGCCTCATAGGTTTCACTCTATTTTCTGTCGGAGAGAGGGGAGCCCAGACATAACAAAATCATTATGCCATGCACAAATATCTTTTAACATCAAGTGTACATTTATCAATGGGTAATTTAGACACAGTCCAAGAACTCAGGTTACAAAAGGTGAATTTCGTATGATGTCTCCAATTTATAGTACTTTAGTTTCCACTATCTTTTCTTAGTGGCAAATTGATCAATTGCTCCCCTCCTAGAGTTTTTCTTTCAAACAGGAGGGTGCGAAAATGGTGTTGACTGGTGCATCAAAAGCCATTCCCTTTTCACCCTGCTTGGTGGCCAGTGTGACATAAGATGGCACTAAGTGCTTTGGTGGCCTTATTACTGAAATCACTGTTATAAGTTGAACTACTTGGCACATACTTTGGCAGTCTGAGTAGAGAGGTCAACAATGGGATGTGTATTTCTTCTATACAATATTCATCCTGACCAAGGAAGCGCCCCAAGATGTGTGCTAAGACATGTTTGTGGGGTGGTGGGCAGGATGATTGTGCTGCTACTCATTATTTTTTTCACAGCACTGCCCCACATTATGAGGTCTTGCAATACAGGTAAGGGCAAACTTGAGGGCCGTTATCTCTGATTCTGGTCAGCATTCTCACCCCTAAACCGGAGGATTACAAGATAGCAGAGGGCAGGGGCAAATAGATTAGATCAGAGTGGAGCATTTGCTGCTCCCTCTCGAATTAGAGGTGTGAAAGCTGAACTAATCACTAATGATTTTTATTTGTGATGGGTTAAGAATTTGGAAAATGTGCCCACCTGAGTTACCACCATAAAATACGTAATGCTTTAGTGAATGCATTATTATTAATCGTTTGTTTTTCACATGTAGAGAGAAATTGAGAGAAATTGATAGTAGTATGTCATAATGATTATATGCTATGTATTTGCTTATTTTATTGTAGGCCTTAAGTTAGTGAGGTTTGGGCCTCGTCTGCACAGCCTCATATTAAGCTGCATTGGCTAGTAAAATGGTGGGAAATGACCTGAGATTTGATGTTTCTCTTGTTCGCACTGTGCTGACCAAACATTTTGCAGATGTCTTCAACTTTCTCATGAGAACTGCCTGCTAGAATTTCTTGTATGAGAAATTTCAACTTTGTAAAGTTTGATGCGTGAGACAGCGATTTTCCCAGGAACCAACAATTGATGCACTGACTGGAGTAAGGATTGCAACAAGAAGCTTACCTGACGAGTATGATGATGGGAACTGGAGAAGAGGAGCCAATCATCAACATGTGAAAGACAGTTTAGTTATATCTTTGATTTGGGTTTTTATTTCTATTGGATTAACTTTAAATGTACAATTTTCTGACCAGTGACAGGGTGGGAAGTTACTAACTTAGCTCGACGACACAGTGGAGAGGTGCTCTTTGTCCTATTTTGACTTTCCCGTAGTGGTGTTGTTTGAGGGGCTGAATAAGTTCTTAACGACTTTATTTCTAACTTTGACTTTATTGTCTAAGCTTCTAATACTGAACGCTGATCTCTTAGATATTGTTTTTAAATGGTTCAGATAGTTTAAAGTCACCATTTCTGGACCATTCCCTTTCACTGCCCATTGCTGAAGCTGACCAAACAGATATCCAACTGATGAAGAGAGATTGCAGTTTGCTGATCCATATGAGGAGAGGTATAACAAAATGCGTTTGTCTTTGCTGTAGATCAGTTCTTTGTTTCTAGTACCAACCGCAATTTTGATAGAGCCATAGTTAAAATGTTTTCCAAATTACCTTTTGACTAAAATTATTTTGCATGAAGTCCAAACATGCTATTCTAATCTGTAGGTTAGTTAGGGAGCCCTGGAAATGTTAACAAATTGCAATTAACCAAGAATTGATGTTGTTCACTTGTTGAATCTGGATGTATGTCATTTCTATTGCAGAGTTATACTTGCTATTAATTTGTACTATGACTCTCGAATGCTTAATTGTTGATACCTTAGTTAAACTGAGATTCTTTAGAAGATTCAATCAGCCAGTGTTATTTATGTATGTTTATCATTTGGTTTTGAGATTAATTTACGTGACATTAGCAATAGGGAAATAAACGTTCTATTTTCACTTAATGGTGTGGTTATTCGTGGCCAAACGGATCATGGTGCGTGAAGATTATTGACTCCAGATGAAATGTTTGTTTATAGATTGATGTTTAAAGGTGAAGCTCTTAGTTGAATCACTTAGTGTAGTCAAAAGGTCCATCGAACCGCTGACGCGTCCCCTTATAAATGAAATTATAAAAGACCAAATAAGGCCAGACGCGCTCACAGAGGGCAGATGGGGTCTGATGCAGAGGCTGCTTGCAAGCCCACCCACCTCTGCTCTAAAGTCTAGGTGTACAAATGATCAGGTCTGGAGTGTTCAGACCTGGTAAGTCGGGGCTTGGTGACACCAGGAAAGTTATATATGCTCAGAGACAAATAATTTCTGAGGATAGCACTCTGGCCCACTGTGAGTTAATGTCATATTAATAGAAAAAGGTAAATAATTGGCAGGTTGCAAGTATAAACCATAGTCTGGTAAATTAGGCCCTCATTATTAAGCCCTCAGATTTAGGTACAGGAATACTGGGAAACTGGATTTATAATTTTCAAATTATGTCCAAACATCTAAATCCTGGGGTCACATGCCATTTTTAATGAAATTGGGATAACTTGCAGACCCTCCCTCTTATTTCGGAAATAATGGGTGGGATAGGAGGAGAGTAGTGTGAGTCTGTGGGGAGGGTTCACTACTCATCCATGTGCAGTTAAAGGGTAAGCAGAGGCTGGACACAGCAGCTGGTTGCATTCTGTACAGCCCCTACAGCCACGCTTTAACACTCTGGTGTGGTGTCGCTGGTTCTGCACTTATGTGGTCAGAAGTTTGTGGACCTGACAATTTGGTGTCTGGAGAAATGAGGAAAGTTAAAGTGTCCCGAAGTGGTATCTTCCAAGGGCGGATAACACTCCAAGCCACTTGTAATTTGGGCATAGTCTTTGATCCTTTACAGGTTGACAAAACAAGCAGCATTACCTTCCACGATATTTACCTAATTCTAAAATAGATGCATTGTCTTTTTGCCAAATCATTGAATTCGAAGTCTGGGTGAGTTTGTTTTAGACAGAGGAGCAGGTGGCAGACTGAGAAACTACACCAAGTCTTCCAACACTCTCCTTTTATTTTTCAGTTGTAGTAAAATGTGAACATACTAATTTGCTTCCTGTGAAAACAGAGGACAGTTGTTTTTCCAGCCAGAACACTGGGCACATTTTTTGGCACTACTCAAAAGCTGTTGAGAACCATGTGCAGTATCTGCAAAATAGATAGGCCCTCCACAGTCGTGTTTAATGCTCCGTGTTGGAGGCTCCGCAGACATGGAGGAGTCTGCAATCATGGCAGAATTTCTGCAAAGGAAAAAATCACTAGCTCTAAAGGAACATGTTAGAAAAAAACCCACACACACCCAATCAAGTTCCCAGGCACAATGTAGTCGGACCTTCACCAAACTCACAACACTTCTCTCTTCGTAAATAGTGCCCTTATCAAGATAACGCATAGCACACTAAACTAACACCAACCCAACACCCAACAGCTAGACTGGTTTGAAAGGATACTAAAGAGACAAACAAGACACCAGAGTCTTGGGTACTTATCCTGTTTCATCATACCGAGCAATGCACACACCAATGCTTCAGATCAGATGTGCCAAATTTGTTAAACATCTCCAGCTGCACACATCAAGCACACCTGAAATGCATACATGAAACATAGGGGCATATTTATACTCTGTTTGCACCGAATTAGCGTAATTTTTTTTTACTCTAACTCGGTGAAAAACGAACTCCATATCTATACTTTGGTGCTAGACCCGTCTAGTGCCAAATTTATGGAGTTAAAGTCATTTTCTGGAAGTGGAAGTGGAAGTTTTGGTGCAAAACTGCGTTAGTGCAGTTTTGCACCAAAAAGTATAAATAAGGCCCATAATCTGCACTCACACTATTGACAATCCCAGTAATGCAGAAACCAGACTTTGATCCATATCTGAATCTTTTAAACCAGGGCGTGAAGGCACCGAATTCCAACATGGTATGAGAGACCATAAACCACTATACAAAACTCTGGGGCATATTTATAAGAAAGTGGCGCATCAGTCCCGTATCACTTTTGTTATGTCGCCCCTACCTCACCTATCGACACCATGGTTGCGCCATATTTACAATACGGTGCATCATGGTGGTCGGTAGGACAATAGCGTCAACATTTTTATGCTATTGTTGCGCTTTGCTGCAGTAGCGTCAAAAATTTTGACGCTTGTGCAGCAAAGCACAGGGAGACCCACTGATTAAAATGGGTGCGTCATTTTAATGACTGTTCTGAGCAGGCATTGAAAATGACGGAAGAAATGGCGCAGTAAAATGATGTAAACTTCAATGCACCATTTTTTTGGGTCTTCCTGTATTTGAATGCCTCCTTTACATACATTATGCGTGATGCAGGCATAATGTGGCGCAAGGGGTGGCAAAGCGGCAGAATGCAAGCATCCTGCCACTTTGTAAATATGACCTGGGGGGAAAAGCCACCTTTGCAAAAAAAAAAAATATGTTATGATGGCGCTGTGTGGCGCTAGGGGCTTGTAAATATGCCCCTCTATTCACATAACATTGTTCTGTTCTTCCTTAGCCGAGTTTGTGGTTTACAAATGCCCACACATTTTTGCACATATGTAACAATTCCTGACTCATGCTAGTTGAGGAACAAGGTTTACAACTAATCTGTTCAAATATTAGGCTCAAAAACCTCATGTAAGTTTAATAGTAAATATCTTCATATGTCTCCATATCTTCAAAGATGCATACACTAAACATCTGCAGTGAACCCGCCAGGTTCCTGCGGGACGCATCGTTCTCAAAATTCATGGAAAATTACAAAAATGTCTCTCTCGTGTTCAGGCGCTAATTAAGGGCTCTGCTTTTTTTGGTGCCACCCAGTTCCACTCAACGCGGAGCGCATCACCACAGGGCGCGTGTGGTTGTCATGTGTTATGAATCAGACCTAATTGCCGGTGCTGCCCTGCCTCTTGTCATAACGCTCTTCAGCTCAGGATGAGCCCATAATCCCTTGCAGATGCACAGTTTGACTCCATTGAATGCTCGTCCAGATGTTGTGGGCTCTTTCAAAGACCGCTACCACCAGCTTGCCTTTTTTGCATGCGGTTGAGCTGAATGTGTTTCGTTGGCTCCTTTGCTGTGGTTTCTGGAAGGTTTCTTAAATTTGAATATCAAAGTCCCCTCACTTATAGTCTGCAATTTGATCTTGGATTAGGCCCTCCTTGATCACTGTTCAGGCCACTTCAGATCTGTGAATTTCTACCCAAACCTCGTCATCTTTTAATTATCTCAAAAATAGAAAAGTGTGCCAAAGGCAGCAACCCGCAGCCTTCCGAAGGGATAGGATTGTAATATATTTGTATTTGTATAGGTGCTTTCTTACCTCGTATTAGGCCCAAAGCAATTTCTGCGTGACAGTTTCCACAAGCCGAATTCGGATGAATTTTCCAAATTTTTTATATACGCTTAGAGAGATTCAATGTCTACGTTTCCTTAGCACACGTATATTCTAAATTTGACTTTAAAATGTATTGATCTGGTTCCACATCGAAAATGTTAACTGTAATCTTTCCATTTTTTTTGCATCCTTAGCGAAGTTCTATAAAAGCTTGTGTGGTTTGAAAAGTTTTTACTTCACCACATCTGCATGAAGATCGTAATATTTGAGACAGTTTGTGTTCTGTACAAGTATGATCAATATTAAAAATAGATCTGCACGGATAAATATACAAAACAAGTTTGCCTTCATACACAATGCCAATGTGCATAGAAAAGCTCTTAAAAATATAAACTTGCAGAGAAAAGTTCAGCACACAATTTTTAGCATGGCAGTATGAAAAATGCAAGTAGCGGTAATCACACTACGTTGGTCATGTTTGGTTTGGTTCTGCTGCATGAGACGTACCAAGGGGCAAATTTACTTCCTTTCACATCGCACATGCAAGAAGAGCAGAAATGTGCCATATGCACTATAGTATGTCACACTTTTGCTCCTTCATACCGCTGATGCACTTCAGGCAGCCTAATGCCAATGCAGGCACTCTTGAACCACGGTGCAAGTCTGGTACAAGGAAGGATCAGTCTAATCTATATGATGGGGGATGGTATGTGTGATGTGTGATATTATAGAGGGTCTGTGGCGAAGGTAGGGTAGGGGAGTATAGGATGTGTGGGGTAATCATGGGCGGTAGGATATATTTAACAGGAGGAGATCATCTGTGCAACATGCAGGACAGAGGATGATATCCGACAGTATATTTGGCTGGAATGGGTCTATAAACATATGGCGTAGGACATGTCTGGATGTAGGGGGCAGGAAAGGGTCTGTAGGATGTGTGTGGCAGGAGATGGTCTGTAGCTTTTTTAAGGCAGGAGATGGTCTGTAGAATTTGTTAATTGCAGGTTATAACTCTCCTGCCTTGCCCGGGAGCCTGGTGCAAGATTGATAGTAGCAAATGTCCTTACTAACCTCAGCACTGGGCCCAGAGTGACTAAATAACATAAGGGGGATGCTAGGCAATGCTTTCCAAAAGAAGCTCAGAAGAAAATGAAAGTAATAAAGATGGTACCCAGGAGAGGAAAAAGCACATGCCTTTGGTTTGTTTGCTCAGCTAGCAAGCAAACCAAAGTAAAACACAAGCAATTTAAAACAAAGAAAAAGCAAACACAAAACAAGACCAATGTAACCCAGAAATAAGAAACAAGGGAGTGGAGGAGCAAAAAGACCCAACAAAGATGGAAACTGAAGAATACAGAGGATTCCTTTCTATAGCAGCTGGTGCTGACTACTCCAAGAATGGTCTGGAAAAACATTAACCACCATCTTCTATTAGCATGCTTTATAGGAAAAAGTGATGTACGAAATTGGGTTATTAATTGTGAAGGATATGTGTGCTTCACGGGTAATAAGTCTCCAATTATCTTTTTACTGAGAACCAAGTACCCCATTGTAGGACTTGACTCTTTCAAGATAATTATACTACAGTTAGTGCTTTCCCTTTTAAAAAAGAAAAAATCCTTTATTACACATACACTACTAAATACTAGGCATTATATTACAAATATGCACAATCTACTAGGCATTATATTACAAATATGTACAATCAGATATATTAAAATAGCTTTTGGTGACACCTCCATATCTGGTTATACACCTAGTAGGTCCTGAATAATGTAACCACAATACCGCCCCAATAGATGCAATATCACAACATAAGGGGTGTCATTATCTTCTATAAGGCAGTAATACTAACCTTGTCATGGTGTCATCCCATCAGTAAAACCACATACATGTTATAATTAACCAATCTAAACCCACTGAAATCAATAGAGACAGTACCAATATACATTACATATTATAATCCTCCATAAAAGTCAATGAGATAATAACAGTCAGTAGCATTCATTATACTGTAAAATCTTGCACTGCCAATATCAACATTCCTAAGAAACTATTGTGTTAAAGACATTTAATGGAGTCTTTCTTTTACAATAACCAAGCTGTAAATGAAACTCTAGGTGTCACCAATAGAGATCCACACAATCTAGAGCATATGGGCAAAAGCCAAGGTTCTAGGAGAACTTTGAATCATGGTACATCTTCTCGTGTAGGCATAAATAAGACGCCCCGGGAGACTTGAGGCAACGTCTGGGGGCTGGTGCACCCCAGGCATCCCCTAACAACACTTATTTTCTATGTTGGTGGTACCACTGCACATTCTTGGGGCACCACCAATCAAAATAAAAATGCTAATTGAGCCCTTGCAGTGGCTTAAGGGGTACTGCACCACCCAATGTCAAACATCAAATAAACAGATTTTCCACCAACTTTTACGTTTGTCAGTTTGGCTAGACACCGTGTTTTTTTCTTTCTTTTTCCATCTAAGGTGCCTACTTCTACTGGGCATCTGGGTGCTGACACACAATGTGGGCCAAGGGCGGAGCCTCAATGCCACCATGACAACTCCCCACACATGCCTGTGACTAGCTATGCTCATGCTCCCGTACAGTGCATAGGAGTCATCTCCTGCCATGATGGGAGCAATAATTTTCATCTGCTCCCCCCAAGGGCGGGCACTGTGCACTTTCTCTGTTCCTGCAAGAAAATAAAAGGCTAGCGTGCCTCTCTCCCTCATACACTGGTGTGCTGGGATGACAGCATGCCTCACCCTGCAACTGCTCTTTTATTTCCTGGAAAAGGGGTCCTCTGGACATTAAATTAATGTGCCAGTAGTCAGGGAGGTGAGGGCCTACAGGGGCTCAGTGAAGCAGGGGAGTGGGCCCATGCACACTCTCTCCAAAAGGGAAATGTATTTATAACCAGAAATTGGAGTGTTGAATGGTGTCCCTGTGCTTGGCCCTCCCTAGGAAATTCTTAGCTTCAGGCAGTGAAGTGCTACTCTCTTTCTCTTGCACTTGGGCCACACAAAGGACTAAGCATTAAAGGAAGATACCTTCCCCCAGTAGGGCTGTTATGGATGATTCTCAGCTTGTATTGCTCCTGATAGCCACCCCTCCACCATGAGCATTTTCTTCAGGTCTCCTGACCTCCAAAGGGCACCTTTGGTTGAAAGCTGAATTTCAGTGCTGCCTGACCCAGAGCTGCCCTCTGCTTGGGGTCCTGGTGCTCTCTCTTGATAGGGAGTCAGCCAACAGAAGAATAATCCAGCTCCTAAATAGCTGTGCAAACGATGTCCATAAGTCTTTGAAAACTAGATTTGCATGGCAAAGCACAGTTGCAAAACTCTGTATTCCTAATGTCCAAAACGTCTACAGAAAGAACTCCTCCATTCATCCCATTTCGTCTTACCAAGTGTAACATGAAGATCCAGTTTTGTAAATATCCTTGTTTCTTGTAGCTACTGTACAATATCCCTAATTAGGAGTAAACTATACTGGTTCATGATTACGAGATCACACAATCCTCTGTAATTAATACTAGGTCTCAGTTCTAAAGGCGTTTTTTTGGCAGAGTGTTGCCCCATCTGGAGAACAAGACCCAGTAATGAGACCATTTTGCAAATACCCCTCAAGATAATCTTCCAAAACCTTTTTTTCACATACAGTGAATTAGTACATTCCACCAAATGCTACTTTCTTATTGGGAATATTGTCAACATGACAATCGTTCTCCAGAAAAGTTAGTAAAGAATATGCAAAAGGTTTTTTGAAACTATCATAAGATTAATGATATTTGATAGGAAAGTGTACCAATGAGGTGACAAACTTAGACATGGTTGAAATCTAATATCCACAGATGAGAATGTTCCAATACTCAACCATGGAATGCCAAAGAATAGTGGTTAATGAGTCAAAGCAATAAGGTCAAGGAAACTAATTTCAACATGGCTTAAAATAGAAACATCTAGAAAAACAGTTCTTTTATTTCTAGGTCTGAACTTAAAATAGATTCATCAACTGCTTGGACAAAATCAGCGTGTTCTTTTGATATTGTAGATATACTATTGGCAGAGTCTAGTCTATAAACAACCAAGTAGCCCTAGAATCAACCATGATTGGGGCAGTGATGCTACTTTCTAAAGAGCGCATGACAGTCATGAAGCAAAAGTAGGGAAGTAGCTGGTAGTAAACAGGACATTTTTTTGACAAAAGAAGGGAGCCATAATCACAAGCTGGAAAGGAGCAATCCACCAGACCTTTTATTTTTTCCACAATACATACAAAAGCCCTTGATTTCTTTTTCTCTTACATTTCTCTTCAGAAGTAGGACATTGCATCAATCTTAGCTGCACTGGGACTTCTATAGACTCGGAAATGGCGTCATAGTTATTAGGAATTAGAGACTTTAACACCAGAAGCAGCAAAGGCCCTTTTCATCTCAGCTTTTGGTTCCCATAGATGATACTCAAATTGTAAAGCTATATATCTAGAAGATGTAAATTCTCCAGTCTTGCGGCTGTTGGCAACTCATCCTCTATTTGGTTCCCATAGATGATACTCAATTTGTAAAGCTATATATATAGAAGTTGTAAAGTCTCCAGTCTTGATGCTGTTGGCAACTCATCCTCTATTTGGTTCCCACAGATGATACTCAATTTGTAAAGCTACATATCTAGAAGTTGTAAAGTCTCCAGTCTTGCTGCTGTTGGCAACTCATCCTCTATTTCTTCTTTTACACCTCTGAGTTATAAAAGATTTACAAGGAAGTAGTGCATCAGTCCCGATGCACTACTTTTCTTGCGTCGTCCCTGTCCCACCTAACAACACCATAGTTGCACTGTATTTATAATACGGCACACCATGGTAGTCGTTGGGACAATAGTGTCAACATTTTATACTCTATTGTGGCGCTTTGTTGCACTAGCATCAAAAATGGTGATGTTAGTGCAGCAAAGCACAGGGAGGCCCATTGATTTAAATGGGTGTGTCATTTTAAGGCCTGCTCTGAGCAGGCATGAAAAATGATGGACAGAGAGGTGCAGTGAACTCTTGTAAATTTCACGGCGCTGTTTTTTTTGGGCATCAAAAATGGTGATGCTAGTGTATCAAAGTACAGGGAGGCCCATTGATTTAAATGGGTGTGCCATTTTAAGGCCTGCTCTGAGTAGGCGTTAAAAATGACGGACAGAATGGTGCAGTGAAATGTTGTAAATTTCACCGCGCTGTTTTTTTGGGCCTCCCTGCGTCGGAATGCCCCCTAGCATACATTATGCCTGGCGCAGGCATAATGTGGCGCACGGGTTTACAAAGTGGCTCAATGCAAGCATTGCACCACTTTGTAAATATGGCGTAGGAGAAAAGCCTCCTTAACGCCGCCTTGGCGTAAAAAAAAAAGAGCTAGGGTGGCACAAGGTGGGACTAGTGGCTTGTATATATGCCCCATTGTGTCTTTTCTGTCCAACCTACATCTAAAGCCATTTTCCTAAAGCTGACTACACAAATATAAGCATGACCAGTGAGCCTTGGTGAAAATCAAGTGAGACAACCTTTGTGTAAGCTGTGCGAGCGAGTTCACACCCAGTTAAAGGGGCCATCCTGTTCCTGGGTGACAGTTGGAAGCTCAGACAAATGGGCTTCTAGAGGCTTTAGGCAGATAACATGAAACATTTTAAAAATACTTGCTTGAAAATATTTACTATAAATCTGAATTTGCCAATGAATTGGGCTTCTAATAAATATTATAAAAAGTCTAAATATGAACGTTGTGGCTGTTTCCAAAGCATAGATAGCAAATATTAAATTTAACATTGTATCTCAGTTTTACCTGTGTAATAGCAGCCCCACTACAGTGAAAATGGCTCCGAGGGCTTTTAAGTGTATTGATATGTTTTACGTTAGCCCGTTACATGTCCTACATTTAAAAAACAGGCACCATGCCTTTCAGGCATTTAAGGCCAAGTTAGGGATGACATTAATATTTAAAATGTTAATCTTTTAAATGAGGGATTAGGCCAGTCAAAAGGGGTGACATGCTGAATTTGCAGTTCAATTCTGCACAACCAGGTTACTGGTGGCATGTCGGCAGTTATTTCTACCAATCCTCTACAGTGGATGGCAAAATGCGTGATAAAGTCCATTGTGACATTTAACTTACAGGCCCTGGATACAGTGTGGTTTTATATTAAAGGACTTATAGGTAAGATAAATATGCCTACCATGGCTATGCCAGTTTCATGATGTTGAAAGGGGGAGCAATGCCTCTGCAGCCTGTAAAAAATCAAGGCAACAATGAGGGGTGGGACCATGCAAAAGATGGTAATTTAGACAGTGTATAAACAAGCAAACAAACAAGAGGAAAACAAGCAATTTAAATCAAGGAAACTAGAAGCACAAAACTAAGTCCTAGTTAACCCAGAAAGACGAAAGAAGGGTCTGGAGTGCAAACAGCATTAAATACAATGGAGAGTATCTTGAGGCATTGTGATAAACAAGATCCCTTTATACAGTAAATAGCGGTGACAACCTTAAAAATGACTTGGAAGCACATAACAACTGTCTCATATTATCACGTCCCTTAGGAATAAATGATAACAAGACAGTCCGTGTCATACAGACCTTTAAGATAGTCCTTGTCAAACAGACAATTCAATTTCATTCAATAGATGTCCTCAATGGTAAGCAAAATACATAAACCTCATTCTCTTCCACCATTTCAATATCCACAAAATTACTGGTCTTTTTTTATGCAGCACCCTTCAACCTTTTGGGAAAGTGCAGTCTATCATTTAATGTCTGGAGGTAACATTGTTGATGGAATCCGCAGTGCTCTGCACTATACTTTGAGGTGGCAATGGAGCATAACAAACATATGGGATGAAAAGAAGGCTATAGGATGAGTAGGACTGGAGAACTTGTGTATGGGTATGTGGTGTAGGACAGTGGTTCCCAACCTTTTGACTTCTGTGGACCCCCATTTTATCAATACTGGAGCCCGGGGACCCCCACGCGAATCATTATTGGAACACGGGGACCCCCAAGGAGTCATTACTGATAGCTGGGACCTAATATCATTACATTTTTTAAGCAGCCGCGGACCCCCTGAGGAGGCTTCGCGGACCCCCAGGGGTCCCCGGCCCACAGGTTGGGAACCACTGGTGTAGGAGAGGACTTCTAAGTGCCACCCTCGCCCACCCCTGGAGGTTACCCATGGATGGGGGGGACCCATCCCAGGTAAGTACAGGTAAGTTGAGGTAAGTCTTTTAAAAAAAAAATTAAAGTGGCATAGGGGGGCCTAATTTGGGCCCTCCTACATGCCACTGTGCCCAATGACCCCTGGGCATGGCCATTGGGCAAGGGGACATGACTCCTGTCTTTGCTAAGACAGGAGTCATTTCAATGGGGGTTGTGTGTCAAAAAATGGCGCAAGTCCGGTTTGAGGCATGATTTTTGCCTCAAACCTGACTTGCACAATTTTTTGACGCACAACCCCCATTTCCCCCTTCGCTGGCGCTGCCTGGTTTGAGTAATTTATTTTTACTCTGACCAGTCCACAGCGCCGGCTAACGTCATTCCTTAAATAAGGCGCCCGCATGGCACGTAGGAATGGCGTTAGCCAGCGGTAATATTTTTGACGCAAACCAGCACCGGCGCTGCTTTGCATCAAAAAGTATAAATATGGGCCTTGATGCTGAGCTGCTGAGTCTTGCAGTCAAATGCAAAAACAACAAGGTGATGGATAGAATTCTTAAATTAATCTCAGCCACTGGCAATCAATATGGGCTGCATCCCAATCCATCATTTTTTTGGCAACCATGCTTCTTCAATTTGAACCCAGCCATATGTAAATCAGCCTTTCTGTACCCAGCTGATGAGCCCATGAGGCTCAACAGGAAAACCTGTCCCTGGGTTGCTTGTGTTCAGGTTCAGGGAGGACCTGGCTTGCCAGGTAGGGCTGGACTGTTCCCTTTGGAGCAGGGTAAAGACTGATTTGCATACAGCTTGGCCCAAACTGAGGTGGCATGGTGTGCAAAATAATTATTGACAGGGATGCACCCCTGAGTAATTACCAGTGGCTGAGATTAATTCAAACATTCCATCCATAACTTTTTGTATGCTTTAGTATGTCACAGTAAGTGAGACTGGTATGCCCAGATGTAGGTCCATGCACACTGTGTCACCGGAACCAAGCTGTACCTGACTGATGAGCAAGGAACTAGGGAGAAACTGTCCTGGGTTGCTTGCGATCTGATTTAGGTAGGACCTGGCTTGACAGTTCAATCTGGACTGTTCCCATTGAAGCAGAGGCAAGACTGACTTGCATATAACTGGGTCCAAACTGAGTGGGCATGGTGTGCAAAATAACGATGGACTGGGATGTGCCCAAAATAATTACTAGTTGCTAAGATTAATGTTGCGTTGCATAAGTAAAGACTCCTCCAAGAAGAAAGGTCAAGTTCTCCAGTTTATTAATATCATCTAAGAAAATCTGCACTTGCATCTCTCTGCGACTCTTCCTGCCTCATCTCCAGGAACTGTCATACTTGGAATGTCACCCAGAAGCTCCAGTGAACATAACCATTCCTAAGAAGGCAACAGGATTTAAAGGCACACATACATGTAAATAAGCATAATACAACAATTAATTCAAGCATTCCATCCATCACTTTTTGTATAATTGAATCTGGCTAGTGGCATATGTAAGGTTTCATTCTTGCTCCATCTAACTTTAATCCACTTCCACCCAGGAAACACAGCTTTGACAAAAGTTACTGCTGATTGTCTGTGAAGTGAGATATTTTCTGCTGGGCTATGCTGAAAAGGAAATTTTCTCCTTACCGCCTCCCTGCTCCCATTCTTTACATAATGAGATATTCCTCAAGTGCAACCAATCTGTCCCCCACCAACCAAGCCTTTAACTATTCCCATGAACCATCCACAGGCCAGCCTCCCAATATCATCAACCCTCATAACCTACTTCCAGGTTTCTTTTTATTCCCATCTTCCTTTTCCATCCTTCAGGGCCTTTGGACGCTGCTAAGGAACTCATAGGTAATTTATTACTTTTTCTTTACTGTATTTTTGGCGAGCTCGGGGGCCTCTTCATTCTTACTTTTTTAGATATCTGTGGGCTTGCTTTGGGTAATACATGCAATGGTGCATCTCTGTATGGTGCAGGGGCCCATACAGACTCCTATTCTTCCCTCCTAAAGGATTCCTCGTGTAGAGCAAAGGCATGCACAAGAACATTTCATATTTCAGGGTGAGAACTCTTTTTCTCGGAAGGCGTGCTTTAAGTTAGCATGTTCTTCATCTCACTAGTGTGGAGCAGGATCCTTCACTGCAACAATAAAAGGCTTAAGCCACTTTGTTGCCTGAAGGAGCACTTTAAATTTCAGTGCATCCTTCCATTCCTGAGGAGGATGGGAGGCCCCGCTCTGTAGGAGTGAAACACTTCTGTCTCTTTTTTAGGTCTCGCCTAATAGTGAGCATGCACTGTTGCTGTGAGGGGTATTATATGCAGTAAAAGGCCTTGAGCCCCATCATCAGTTACCATTTGAAGGCTCAATTGTCAGTCTTTGTAGCTTGCCTTCTAATTGGCCACCATATGCCTACCATCACACTTTTTTTCCTGGAAAATGGACAAAGTACTAATTAATTTAGTTTAATTTGTGTCTTTCTGCTATTTGCACTGTTTTTCTGAGAACTTTTTTTGACAACATTTATTTTTGATCAGCATTTTTTTTTCAAACTTTCACTTTGTTCTATGAGACTTTTTTCAGTGGTATGGATGATTAAAGCCGCCCATATGACTACAGTATTTGTAGGTTGCATTCATTGCCATTATTTTGTGTTGTGTGAGAGTGTGTGTGCTTTAGAGGTCTGGTCAGCCTGCACTCATATTGATCTCTCTCGCTCTCTTGCACCCATCTCCATATTCCTCTTCCAATTTCTTGTCCCTACCATTTTTGGGGGCATATTTATACTTTTTGGTGCAAAACTGCACTAATGCAGTTTTGCATCAAAAAGTTTTATACTGGCTTGCACGATTCTTGAGCTCCAGCCGGGCACCATATTTATGGAATGGTGCAAGCCGCCACAAAGGGTAGGCTAGCGTAAAAAAAAAATACGTTAGAAGGGTGGGGGTGGCGGGATGGGAGAAAGGGGCTTTCGACCACAAAATGACATTAGGCAGGTTAGAGTAAAAACAAAAAAATTATTCTAACCAGCCTAGCATCATTTTCTGATGCAAAACCATCCATACCCCATGAGTCCTGTCTTAAAAAAGACAGGAGTCATGCCCACCACCCCAATGGCAAGCACATGGGACCAGGGTCCCCTGGACATGGCCATTGCACCCAGTGCCATGTAGGGGGGCCCATTTTAGGGCCCCCAATGGCACTTTAAAAAAGAATACTTACCTGTACTTACCTATACTTACCTGGGATGGGGTCCCTGATCCTCCGCTGTCCCTCTGGTGTGGGTGGGCGTGTCACTGGGGCATGGGGAGGGCACCTGTGGGCTTATTCCATGGTGTTCTACAATGGAAATAGGCCCACAGGTCCCCTAACACCTGCCCTGACCCAGGAATTAAATAATGGTGCAAAGCAAACTTAGCACCATTATTTGATCCCTCCTCCCCCATGCGTAATTTTAGCACGTGGAAATAAATATGGCACTAAGGCCTGGGAGTCATTTTTTGCATGGGAACGCCTTCCTTGCACCTCAATGACGCAAGGTAGGTTTCCACGTCCAAAAAATGACTTTAACTCCATAACTTTAGCGCTAGACAGGTGTAGCTCCAAAGTATAAAAATAGAGTTAGGTTTGCATTGAAATTGCATCAAAACAATGACGCAAATTTGGTGCAAAACAAGTATAAATATGCCCCTTTGTTTGCAGTGTTGTATAGCGACCACTCCACCATGAGAAATTGGAGCGCTCTTTATGAGGGTCAGTTGCATTACACAAGTTCAAATTCCTTGTTTTTTTTTAAAATCACAGACAGAGTAAGTAATTTTGCCAGAATCATAGAATGTTGAGCCAACGCTCGGACTCCAACATGGTTCCTCTGTTCCAAAGTCGGCAGCTCTGACCATTATGCCACTTCCTTTCTCTGTATATTAGTTTTGTATTTAGAGTAACAGTAAGCATTTTTTTTAACAAACTTTGACTTTGTTCTATGTGAATTTTTAGTGGCATGATCTATCAAAGCAGTCAGTGTGATTACAGTGTTTGCTCTTTTAACTTTTATCAGATCAGCATTTTTTATTAATCACTATTTTGTGTTCAGCTTTTCACTTTGTTGGATTTCACTTTTTTTCAAAATAGCAATGAAAAATAACACAGTCATCTGACTGTATGTATTTCTAGGTTGCATTCATTGCCTTTTTTTGTTTTTTATTTTTATTGAGCTGAAGGCAGGACTCAAACGTGTTTCCCAGTTCCAAAGTCAGCAGCTCTAACCATTACACCACATCCTCTCTTGTTTATGATTTAGGCCCTCATTCCGACCGGGCAGAGGAAGCACCGCCAACAGGCTGGCGGTGCTTCCTGGGCTATTCTGACCGTGGCGGTAAAGCCGCGGTCAGAAAAGGGGAACCGGCGGTTTCCCGCCGGTTTACCCCTGGCCCAGGGAATCCTCCATGGCGGCGCTGCTTGCAGCGCCACCATGGGGATTCCGACCCCCTTCCCGCCATCCTGTTCCTGGCAGTTTTTACCGCCAGGAACAGGATGGCGCGAACGGGTGTCATGGGGCCCCTGGGGGCCCCTGCAATGCCCATGCCACTGGCATGGGCAGTGCAGGGGCCCCCTAACAGGGCCCCATGAAGATTTTCAGTGTCTGCTGTCGGAGCCGGCTTCCTCTTTGCAGGGGCTTTCCCGCTGGGCCGGCGGGCGATCTTTTGGAGATCGCCCGCCGGCCCAGCGGGAAAGTTAAAATGACCCCCGCGGTCATTTGACCGCAGTGCGGTCTTTGGGCGGTTTCCACCCGGCGGGCGGCGCCCGCCGCCCGCCGGGGTCAGAATGACCCCCTTAGTATGAGATTAGGTTTGTATTTAGAGTAACAGTAAGTGTGAGTTTTTCTGTGAAATGTTGGACTGGCGTCCAGTCGATGAGGTGGATGTATGAACTATTTTGTTTTTTACTACATGATATCTTTTCCTTGCCCATCTGCTTCCTTCCACCTCCCTTCCCTGACAACCTGGCAATGCTTTTTGCTAATGCTGTTCAACAGAGGCAAAAACAAAAAAATAGATAATTTTTTAAAACCTTTTCAATTTTATCCATGACTGGAAAACATGACTTAAAAAACATTTTAACAAAGCCAAAAGTTCTCACATACGTGATACATATTGGCTTTACCAGTGCTTGTTTTGTTTGATGGCATGTTTCCAGTGTCAGCCCATTCTTCAGTTTTCCAGCATAGTGCATGAGCCACGCTTGAGTGTACATTTAATTTGACCGGGCACAGGCATGTTGGAAAGATTTCTTCAGGTACTTCCTGTTTTCCAGGGGGGAACCCATCCTAAACCTTCCACATTTTTCCTTAACAAGCAGTCCAAGCTAAAACCTGAATTCTGGTAAGTGAAAAAAATCGAGATTAAGGAGAAGGGGGTTTATAGTAACTCTTTTTTGTTGTTGCTGCTTAGTTGATTTCCTGGTTTCTCTGTTCTTTGTTGCATAATGTTTTTAGATTATTAGAGACACTGCATTTCCGATATATATTAAATCCTTCATTCCTGAGAATAATGTAAAAAGCTTTTTTTGGGCCTTTGAATTTTTACAGGCATGTTTAGGTCAAATTTTAAAGGTCCTGTTGTCCTTATTTGAGGATTCCTGATGGATCATCATTCAATATGTATGTCTCCTACCCTGGAACAACACGGGCAAGTATTTGTCTTCTTCTCCAAGGGGCAGTTCTATGCATGGTGTAAAGAATCAATAACATAGGCGCTCCAGATAAGAGATGATAGTTGCTATCTGTTATATCTAATTTAATCAGCAATTAATAACAGATATAGAAGAACTTTCAACCAGTCTGACAATTCCAGATGCCTGTGGTCCCATAGCTTCCTGTAATCGCAGCTGTCCTTGGTTTGTTGAAGAGTAGATGGATCCAGACAGGGTCACGGCTCTGAGATTCATGGACACAAAACTTGCTCATTGACTGCCTCTTGGCAAGTTTAATGTGCCAACGACCCCTTTTGCCAGAAGGCATTATTATTTTAGATCCTGTCAACATGAAAGCAGAGGGACATTGAAAAGTGTATACTCTGGTTGAAGTCAATGAGGAACAGATTTATTTCACTCATAACGCTGAATGTCTAGATAAAGACTTTCAATCCATGTCTGCGGGGATCCTGGAAAGTGAGGATTGTTCTCACCTTTTGGGTTAAAAAGAGACAAGCTACTTTCCTCTCAGATGTGATATTTCTCAGCTTAATGGTATCTGCTATGAGTTGTAATTGCTAGGCACCATCTTCCCCTAAGAGGATGGAAGGTTGATTGTTCTCAGAAATGTAGTCCTCGTCAAATAAAATTTCAAGGAACAAGTCATTTGGAGAAGAGTTTAAGGAAATACTGCACAATTTCTTAAATACTCAGAACCACATTCAGGCCCTCATTTCGGCTTTGGCGGTCTTTTGCCAAGACCGCCATTGAAGTGGGCACCAAAGGACCGCCAATGTGGGCGAATCAAAGACTGCCATTTTTTACGAGGCACCAATGGATTTCCACCCATAAATAGGTGGAAATCCGACACCGTCGGCCTCACAGCCAGTGGGTGAGAGGCAGCCCACCATCAGCACCACCACGCCGGAAGTACTCAGCCCGCTATATTAGAAGCAGTAATATCGCACGGCGGTCCTTGAACAGTAGTGCGGCATTGGTGGTGGAACCACCGACATCCACCCCCTCCCGGATGACCACCTCGACGTTGGCTGCTGTGCGGCCCAGACAGGTAGGTGGACCGACCGGAAGGGGGAGATTCACAATCTTCAGGCAGAAAAGTTAAGCTGAGTATTTGTGAGTTGTCAGGATTTTTCCCTTTATCACCTAGCTTTTCAGAAAATGTGCCTCAGATATGATGTGCTAAAAATAGACCTGTTTTCAGTCAAACAAATGCCCAACTTTGCCAATAGTTCAAAATATTAGTGGATTTAAGGGCTTTGGGAACAGATGCTCTGTAACATACTTTGCCAGGATCCCTTCTGTATGCCTTCATTCTAATACATCTAGTTGCCTGGATTCTGTCCAGAACTTGGAAGGAATATGCAGAGGCGATCATAGTAGTGCCCACCTGGCCCAAAAGAATCAGCTTCAGAAACGTTTTGACTTCGAACATATTCTTGTTTGACAAAGGGCAGGAGAGTTTTCTTCCTTAATTGTCCTTTCCTCAGTCAGAACAGTCCTTCTCCTTGATGTGGTAAGAGCTCACAAGATTTATTTGCAGAGGAAAGCTGTCAAGAGGCAATGAGACAGCTTTTTTGTTAACTTTGGTTCAGCCAAAAGGAAATATAAATCTTCTAGAGCTAGTCGTGGGACATGGATTAAATCGGCCATAGGGATGCTGGCAACGATTTTCCAGATACTGTGCTTGTTAATTCAGCCAGGGAAATGACTGCTTCTTGGACAAAATGGTCTGCTGTTTCCACTGCTGATATATCTAATCTACATGGCATCTCCTTATAAATTTATCTCTCGGTACATGCTCATTGTGGCACAGACTAACACATTGAGTTTTGGTTCAGGTATTTTCTCTGAAGCAATTCCGTTAAAAATTATCAAGACCTGCTATTTAGAGATGGTCATGAGGTTTGTTTCTTGCTTAATTTCAGGATGTCAACAAGGTGTCTTTTTGTTGATTATCACACCAAGAAGTTGCTATTTCGTTTTCGGTATATCTTTGTGAAATTTTTCAGATCTGTATGAGGCATACTGCTTGGGTATATCCTCATTATGTAAGGATGAGAGGGGGGAGAAGATGAGGACATAATGTATGAATTACTTACCGATTCTTTGTTCCTTGTCCCAGTATTGATGCAATTTTACTAATGAATATTCATGCATTCTGAATGTTAAATCTGCATGGAAAATGACTTAATATAGAGAAATAATACACAACTTTGAAAATGTGCCTACTTGAGAGACCACCAATAATCACGAAGGCCCTCATCACAACCCTGGCCGTAAATCCCACTTTCCACCGTGCTGAAGACTGCCAACATACCGTTGCGGCGGCGGAATTTCGCTACAGGTATTACGACCCACAGCTCGTAATCTGCCACAATACAGACACCCACACAAGTCCGCCACACCAAAGGTCAGTGATAAACTGCCGATACCAAAACCTCCACCATCACGGCAACAAAAATACGCCCACACTATCACGACCCACGACTCAACACAGCGGTCTTTCAACCGCGGTAATCCATTGGCGGTACACACCGCCGCGCTCAAAATACACACACATTTACAAAACACACCTACATTGGACAATTCAAAATACACACACCTGATACACATACACAGACCACACCCACACACCAAATCCAATGTAAAGCACACGCCCACATCACCCACAACCCTTACAACCAAAAGTTTGAAAGAAGGCCAGATAGAGAGATTAGATAACACAACACCAGCATCCAAAGACACACAACACCATCACTTATACAACATCCAGGCACCTTAAACAACACACACAAACACATCCCCTCACACATCACAACAGACAGCACCTCACACATCACCCACACCAACACCATTGCACCTCAAAGACACCCCAGGTTTTCTGAGGAGTAGCTCAGGGTCATGGTGGAGGAAATCATCTGGGTAGAGCCACAGCTTTTCGGATCACAGGTGCAGCAGACATCCATTGCTAGGAAGATGGAGCTATGGCGGAGAATCGTCGACAGGGTCAATGCAGTGGGACAGCATCCAAGAACACAGGATGAATCAAGAAGAGGTGTAACGACCTACGGGGAAGGTACATTCCGTGGTATCCAGACACCAAATTGCTGTACAGAGGATTGGCGGTGGACCCCCACCTCCTCCCCCACAACTAACAACATGGGATGAGCAAGTCTTGGCAATAATGCATCCCGAGGGCCTCGCAGGAGTAGCAGGGGGACTGGACTCTGGTAAGGCAAATCTTTACTACTATATCCCCCACCCTGCCTGCATGCCATCACAAACTCCTACACCTACCCTCACCCCCATCACCCCAACACCCCACAGATACCCCACTACCACAACCCACACATCCCACAACCAAGCCCTGAATGTAACACCAATGCATGGACACCCCTTACTAAAGCATGTCCAGTAGAGAGACTCACCCAGGCCCCAAAATCACCAATCACACAAGGGCCAAGGCAATAATGCAAGCACAGGAGTAGAGGGTAACTCACCCATTGCACAAGATGGCACACACATATACTAAAATTATGCATTTACACCCCAACAGGACCCATACCCAATGTCACCGGAGAGGAGGTGCCAGACATACCCAGTCCCCCCACAGAAGAGGCCCACAGTGATGACAGCAGCTCTGCACACCTGGATCAAGATGACCAGCCCGGCCCATCAGGGACCTCGGGACAGTTGGTTCCCCTGACACAGTCACAAACCACCACAGAGCCTCTCCCCTCAGGAAACACCAGCACAGCACCCACCCAGCGGGCCCATCCCTCTGTCCCCAGGACACGTCAATCAGCAGTGTGTTCACCACTACAGTGACCCCAGGCAAACCCACCAACCCAAGAAAATCAGGGACCTGGGGACAGTGGCAGTGGGCACACGGTTCAGAGGACAGAGGCACAGGATAACAGGGAAGCTGGGAGGACTGCTGTGCGACAGGGGGAGGGCAGGCCAAGGGAACCGACACTCAACGAGGCACTCTCCAACATCATGGGAGCATACCTCCATTCCCAGGAGACCGTGGGCACGGTACTGGCCAAGTTTCAGGAGACCCAGCGGCTGCAGGAGGAACACTACCTGGGGATCAGGGAGGACTTGAAGTCCATTAATACCACTCTGGTCACCATAGCAGGGGTGCTGGCAGACCTTGTCAACACCATGAGGGACACAGTAGCACACCAACAGGCCCCTGACACTAGCCTGGACGATGAACAGCCCTCCACCTCCTCCGACGCTAGTGGACAGGAGGCCCCACCACAGGTCCAACAGGCTACCAGCACCCCACCCCCTGCAGAAGGAGAACCACCCCGAAAACGGTCCTTGCGATCCAGGCAGAAGCCAGAGAACATTGCCAAGACCCCTGCCAGGAAATAAGACTCTCCTGATTGTCACCCTTGTGTCCCACTCTGTCACCCTGTCCACCTTGAACTGCCATTGCTCCACTTCCTAGGCCCCCTTGGACAATGCACCTGTGATACAAATAGACTGGACTCTACCCTGGACTTTCCTCCATCAGCAACCCAGCCCATTGCAATACCCCCTACACTTATTAGCACCTAAATAAACACCCTTGAAACAAATACTAGTATGGAGTCTGTCAATTCATTGAAATCTGTATTCGTTTAACAAGCTGTAAACATTGCATTTCTAATCTACTGTAAAATTAACATAGGCATAACCTGTAGTGGGCAGCAGTAAACACACCAGGAGCCAGAGTGGAGCACAGACATCTGAAAATAGAGATGCCAAAGGGTACAGTAAGTGGCCATAGACATAGGGAAATAAGGGTGCCATGTTCAATGTCAAACACATAAATGCAATGGAAGGTGAAGTTACAGTGTCTTCCCTGTGTGTCACTGGAAGTACTGTTGAATGAGTGTACGTCTGTTGTCCAAATCTTCTTCCTCTGCCTCCTCTTCGTCACTGTCCACAGGCTCCACCGCTGCCACAAGACCATCTCCAGGCTCATCCTCCTGCAGAAAAGGCACTTGGCGTCTCAAGGCCAGGTTGTGCAACATGCAACATGCAACGATGATCTGGCACACCTTCTTGGGTGAATAGTACAGGGATCCACCTGTCAGAGGAGGCACCAGAATCTGGCCTTCAAGAGGTCAGTTGATGTGCCAATGTCTGCTGTAACACACTTAGGTGCCATGGCCTGTGCCCCCCTGAAAAGGTGCTGCCTGACCTGTGAGGAGAGACAAGTGGAAATGAGGTAATTCCGCTGGCATTGTGCGCCGTTGCAGTCGGAGATCGATGCATAACTTCGCATTGGTTATCATTGGGCCCTATGGGTTCCAGGAGCCAATGGCGATGTACCCCGGCGGTGACAGTATGCACCACCACGGACGTGACCGCCAGTTTCTATCTGTTCACTCACTTGCTACCTGACCTTCAATAGGAGAGGACCTACATTGCAAGTGCTGCTGTGACCTGTGTCTGGAAGCGACAATGGCTCGGGTGTCTGTGTAAAGGGCCCTCGCCTTCACTTCGGAGGAGTTGGAGAGACTGGTGAATGGGGTCCTACCCCAGTACACTGTACTCTATGGTTCTCCAAACAAACAGGTGAGTACACTGTGAGCATGATGTGTGGGCCATGAATGTAGGGATTGCTGTGTGTGTAAGCCTTGTGTAGGGGGGCAAAGGGGTCCTGGGCAGAGTCTGGTGGTCAATGTCTGTGCGTAAGGGGATGGGAGGTATATTGTGGGCCATGAGTGTAACAGTCTGGACGATATGAATAATCCCTTTTCTGCTGTACTTTTCTGCAGGTCAGCACCCATCAGAAAAAGGGTATTTGGCGTGCCATCGCCAAGGAGGTGCAGACTCTGGGGGTCTTTGGCAGGCGGTGCACCCACTGCCGCAAACGGTGGGAGGACCTGCACTGCTAGGCAAGGAAGACCGCGGAGGCCCAGCTGGGCCTGGCCTTCCAACGAGGAAGGAGTGCCAGTCGTACCCTGACCCCCCTGATGTTCCGCATCCTGGCAGTTCCCTATACGGAGTTGGATGGGCGCTTGAAGTCATCACTTGACTTTGCGTGCATTAAGGTTTTACCTGGGTGGGAGCTGTGGGCTGTGGGTGCCCCTAGGCCAGGGCGAACTGGCAGGGTTGGTCCCCTGTTGGGCAGGCTCTGAAGCACTCCAACCCCAATAGTGTTAGTGGCCATCTACTACTGGGCAGGGTCCTGTTGGTTTCAGCTAATGGCGTTAGGCAATGTACCCCATGGCTGGTGACTAGTATTGTAATTGGTAGTGCATGGCCTAGTGCATAGGGCTGATCCCTTTGTGTTGTGTACGCCAACTGTAGTGTTGTCGCTGGCATTGACCAAGTATATCCTCTGTCCCTCCCCCCATTTTTGTGTTGTCACCCTGTCCTTGTGTGCATTAGCATCATCTGGCGGAGGAGCAGAGGCACCGACGATGGAGGGAGCTGCATCCCACATGTGCCTGGAGGCCGAATCCACTGACGGTGAGGGCACCAGTGGGACGGAGGGCGAGGGGAGCACCATGACGGAGACAGGAGGGGACACTACCGACAGCGACTCCTCCTCCGATGAAAGCACCCTGGCGGTGGCGGACACTTTATGCCCACCCCAACAACAGGTACAGCCACCACCCACGTACCAGCACTGCCCTCCCAGCAGCCCCTCAGCGTGTTTCCCGTGCCCGCTCACCCAGGAGGGTGGGCATCTCCTTCACCCCAGGCACCTCAGGCCCTGACCCAGTAAGCCCTGCTCCCTCAGTGAGCTAGCTACTGACCTCCTGAGATCCCTCACTGTTGGGCAGTCAACCATACTGAATGTCATCCAGGGTGTCGAAAGGCATTTGCAACAAACAAATGCATACCTGGAGGGCATTCACTCTGGCGTGGTGGCCCAACAGAGAGCATTCCAGGCTCTGGCCTCCGCACTGATGGCAGCCATTGTCCTTGTGTCCAGCCTCCCCCCTCCAACTTCCTCTACCCAGTCCCAATCCCCTCAACCCCAACCTATCCCAAGCACACTTTAGACCAGCAATCACCCACATCAACACACAGAAGTGGCTCAGGCAAACACAAGCACCACACTTCATCTCACAGGCACTCACTCAAGCACAGCAGACACACCAACATCCACTGCCTCCACTGTGTCCCCCTCCTCCTCATCCTCCACCTCCCTCCCAGTAGCATCTCCACTCACACCTGCATGCACTACATCCTCATCCACTACCTCCATCACCAGCACGCCTATCAGTATATGCCCCTCACTGGCAGTCATCACTCCCACATCCATGCACACATCCCCTGTGTCCTCTCTCACTGTGTCTGTGACCCCTCCTCCCAAAGTACACAAACGCAAGCACATACCCACCCAACAGCCATCCACCTCACAACAGCAACCAGCCCATGCACCTGCACCCAAACACAGCCGACTGACACCTCCTACAACCACTCCCTCTTCCTACACTCCCAAACCTTCACCCTCTTCCCACCCCAGTGTCCCTAAGAAACTTTTCCTCGCCAACATTGACATCTTCCCTAGCCCTCCGCCCCGTCCTTCACCTCGGGCCAGGGTCTCCAGAACCCAGCCCAGCACCTCAGCCACCCAGTCCACATCCGCTGTGGTTTCAGCAGCTGTGAGAGGCTCCAAGGAGGCACCCGTCAGCCCAGCCAGTGTGCCACCAACACCTGCCAAGCCGAAAAAGGTTCCACCCCCTGGCAAGGGCAAGACAGGACAGCCGCCAGCAAGGGGAAGGAGGCAGAACCAGCCAGCAAGGCCAAGTCAAAGATTCCAGCTGGCAGAAGCAAGGAGGCACCACCATCTGCCAATGGCAGGAAGGGGCACAGAACACCAGCCATGGCCCCTCAGCCGTCCGAGGCTGCAGGTGAAGGCCTGGAGGCTACAACCACAACCGCCAGCATTGCCACCTGCACCACGGCCAGCACCACCACCTGCACCACAGCCAGCAGCACCACTGCCAGCAGCCCCAGTGGGCAGCCGTCCGAGGCTGCAGGTGAGGGCCTGGAGGCTACCACCACAACTGCCAGCACCGCCACCTGCAGCACAACTGCGATTCACTGAGCAGCCATCACCTCTGGAGAGCAGTGTGTAATGGTGACTACATGGGCTGCAGTGCGTCCTGACCCCTGCAAAAGCTGTTGTTGTGACACCCAGGTGAGAGACTGTGACCTCTGCATCACAGGGCACAAGGCCCCCTCCAAAACCAGTGGAAGAAGGCATCCACTCAGCCCCTCCTTGCCAGGATGGAGCACACTGGGCACACAGGCCCCTCCAGAACCAGTGGAAGAAGGCATCCACTCACTGCATCCATGCCAGGATGAAGCACACTGGGCACAAGCCCCCCTCTAGAACCAGTGGAAGAAGGCATCCACTCACTGCATCCTTGCCAGGATGAAGCACACTGGGCACAAGGCCCCCTCCAAAACCAGTGGAAGAAGGCATCCACTCAGCCCCTCCTGGCAAGGATTAAGCACACTGGGCACAAGGCTCCCTCCAGAACCAGTGGAAGAAGGCATCCACTCAGTCCCTACTTGCCAGTATGAAGAACACTGGGCACAAGGACCCCTCCAGAACTAGTGGAAGAAGGCATCCACTCAGATCCTCCTTGCCATGATGAAGCACACTGGGCACAAGGCCCCCTCCAGGACCAGTGGAAGAAGGCATCCACTCAGCCCCTCCTTCCCAGGATGAAACACACTGGGCACAAGGCCCCCTCCAAAACCAGTGGAAGAAGGCATCCACTAGAGAGACTGTGGCTTTGCACTCCCTAGGACAAAGCAGTGGCCAAACCACCCACTTGAGAGACTGTGGCTTTGCACTCCCCAGAAGCAAGCAGTGGGCAAACCACCCACTTGAGAGACTGTGGCTTTGCACTCCCCAGGACCAAGCAGTGGGTAAACCACCCACTTGAGAGACTGTGGCTTTGCACTCCCCAGAACCAAGCAGTGGGCAAACCACCCACTTGAGAGACTGTGGTCTTGCACTCCCCAGGACCGAGCAGTGGGCATGGAGCCCCCTCCAGGAGCAGTGGCGTTATACCATCTTTCGGCTGAGGTACCCCCCATTCCCTGTCCCCCTGAGGTGCCTGTGTGTGTTCGACCTGATGCCCCTGCAGTGTTCTCTCCATATTGAGGCAGGAGTCAAGTGTGGGTTTGGCCTATGTGTTTTGGCCCAGTGGGCCACAGACAATTTTTGAGTGGGCATTGTCCCGCATTTTGTATATATTGTATATATTGTACATACTGTTTTTGCTTTATGAACGTATTTCTAAGTATTACTAATATTGCACTCATTTGACTCCAGTCCTTGCATTATTCCTGAGGGTTACGGGGTGTATATACAATGTTGTAGCATGTGTTTGTGTATATGGTGTTGGGGGTGGGGGTGTTGCGTGTTGCATGTGTGTGTCACTCTCTTTTTCCTCCCCCTCCCTTGAGTGCTAGGTGCAGTACTCACCGTGGTCATCGTCGGCCGCGTTCATGCTCCTGATATATGAGAAGATACACCAGCCTGGGGAAAACTTGCAACTTGGGCTCCATGGTGCTTCCTTGAGTGTCGAGAGGTGAGTGGTTTCCTTTCAGAGTACTGTTTCTGCCGTGCTTTTGATGGCGTTGGTACCGCCCCGGAAAAGCTGGCGGATGGGCGGGTTGTAATGCTATGGGCAGTACATTGTCTTCCGCCTGGCTGTTGGCGGTTACCGCCGCTGTGTTTGTTGCTACCGCCATGGCAGTTGGAGTGTTAAAGTGGGTGTATGTTTTGGCGGTTTCCTCTGTGGTCATGATTCAATTTTTTTTTTTTACCGCCGGTCTGTTGGCAGTGTTACCGCCGCTTTAACACCGACTGCCAGGGTTGTAATGAGGGCCTTAGTTTCTTGATTCTATTACTTTGAGTCTCTCTCCACCACTAAGCCCTTAACCTTATTATAATTTAATCGCGCACCATCAACACAGACGTGAACAAAGAAATAACAGACTCAACCAAGTATTTGACACATCAAGTGCTGGCAAAAAACATTTTAATACCTCTAATCTGACTTCTGCTAAAAGTACTTTTCAAGCCTTGGAACGGGCTGTTAAAAAAGAAACATCTAAATGGTGGGAAGCAGCCTCACTTAAAAAATACATAGAACATGATCTCATACTGAGAGGGCTAAGAATTGTGATATTCTCAACCATTGAAACTACCTCCCAAGAGAGGCTTAAACAATGTGAAGGTAACCTTCAGACAGCTTCACATAATATGTTACAACAACTGGTAGAAATAGCACAAGAAGAGTTTGAAAAATACTGTGAAGAAGTGGACTCACTTAATAAACAAATTGAGGAAGCTAACTGGGGTGACATTTCTAAAAAAACTATGACATTCTTAATAAAATCATTGATGAATTTGAGGAGGACATAATACAAAGAAAAAATAGAAAATTCAGACGTGATCTTACTGATTACCAACTTGGCTGAGTCTACACTTTCAGCAAGAAATACGGCAACATCAAAACCTCCTACCCTCCCTCAGAACTACCCAGTGGCTCTGAAACATTACTATCATCTGATATTGAATCTCCGGAGGAAAGTGAAGTTCGTCAAACACCAAAACCAGGAGTAAATTTTTTCGAAGAGGTAAGAAGACACAGACTGGGTATAGCACAAGACAATCGTACCAGACCACCAAGTTCCTTAACCCCAGAACCAAGTACATCGGATATACAAACAAGGGCCCGCAGCAGGGAAGCCAGGAACAAAACCTAAAACAAGACCTGATTGTTAATCTCTCTGAGAAAACCCTTTCAGAACTACAAATTGAGATTCTGACAAAAGGTCTCTCTTTCTGTCCCACCCAAGGTAGGGATCCAGTCCAAACCAAAATAGATCTTTTTAAGTTTACTAGGAAACTTAAATTAAAATCCGTCTTTGCCACATAGGACCACAACAGGACCAAGCCTGCACAACAACTCATCACAAGTGACTTAACAGTTCAAGACTTGAAAACCATCCAATTACTCAGTAATCTTTCGAAATTCAATGAATATGAATAATCACCATTCGAAATAGCCTCGGAACTCAACATTGACACCTCATACTCCCAACAATCCAAATTACCATTCAAATCTACCTTCTTACCCATACTTCCATCCGGCAATACCATTGATCTGTTCTTCACAGCAATGCTGGAGGACATAGACCGTGAACATCAGAAATATATAGAAAAAATAAGTATCTTCCACTCAACACTAACTATAAACATAGACAGGCTCTGAAAGAATTACAACAGGACAAAACAATTTTGATTAGGGAGGCAGATAAGTGGGGTAATATTGTAATTCTCAATAACAATGACTACCTTATGGAAGTGTACCGACAAATAAATGACACTACATGTTACAAAAAACTCTCTTATGATCCAACACAAAAAGTCCAAGGAAACCTAAGGTAAATACTAGACCATTGGTACTCCAGAGGGCTTCTTACCCCTGAGGAGAGGAACTTTCTATTTATCAAACATCCAACCACACCGACCCTCTACATCCTTCCCATAATTCAGAAGGGGGGTCTTCCATTCAAAGGGAGATCAATCATCTCCGGCATCAATTCCATTTGTTCCAATCTTCGTACCCTCATTGATCTAGAAATACAACCTTTTATGTAGAATTTACTCTCTTTTATTAAAGACACGAAGGATGTCCTTCAGAAACTCCAGAACATTGATTGGCAACCAGATTATATATTAGCAACCATAGATGTGGTGAGCCTTTACACATCAATCAAACATGAGGATGGCATTGAGGCAGTACGTAGATGCTTATCTACAGGGTCAGTACACTTCTTTGAACGAAATGGAATGATCATTGCTTTTCTGACTTTCTGTCTTAAAAATAACTTTTTCCTTTTCAAAGATGAATATTTTCTTCAACAACAAGAAACTGCGATGGGTGCTCGCTTTGCTTCACCGTATGCCTGTATTCTGATGGGAGAAGTTAAAAGACACTGGCTCTGGAATGAAAGTACTGAGGACCTGTCATCACACTTAATTTTCTGGGGTAGATATATAGATGACATACTGCTCATCTGGCAAGGCTATGAGTCCCTTCTTCGGCAATTTTTACTCAGCCTCACACCCAACAAATGGGGCATTGAAGTGACCTACCAAATTTCCAGGAAAACCCTGGAATTTCTGGATCTCACATTCTATGTCGACCATGACCAGTTACACACTTGTTTTCACAGGAAACCTACAGCGGCGAATTATATTCGACATGCCTCCAGCTGTCACCCACAAATTACAATACGTGACATTCCCTCTGGTGAATTCAGACGGCCAGACGCAACTGTAACACTCTACAAGACTATAATACAACAGCATCAGAAATCTCAGAATGCCTATCCAGAAGAGGTTATAGCATTACTCAACTGAATTATATCAAGAACCAACTTGCCCAAATAGACCGCAATGACATTTTAATCAAGGATAAGCCTCTCACCGACCATCACCAACTTTCATAATGAACATCAACATATTTGCAAATTACTCAATGGACATTGGCATTTACTCGCAAACAATTCCTCAATCTCCAAATTCATTCCACCAGTCCCACAAATGGGATTCCAGAGAGCACCCAATCTTCAAGATAAGTTACGCTCCTCCTTCTACCGTGAAAAGAAAACTATAAACACTTCTTGATACCAACTAATGGTTTTTATACCTGCACTAAATGTTCAATTTGCAAACTAGGCATAGCCAAATCAAAAGAGATAGTCATCAACGAACAACTTTTCCCAATGTATGATTTCATCAACTGTGAAAGTACCAACATCATTTATGTTATCATCTGCCCTTGTGATCAGGCTTACATAGGAAGCACAACCGGAGTACTAAAACAAACAAATCAAGAACATTACCGCAACATACAAAAAGACAACTTAAAATTACCATTGGGGGTACATTTTGTTAAATGCCATCCCTACACAAGAACTTTTAAATTCTGAGGTCTTCGAAAACTAACTCAACATCCTCGAGGAGGGGACCTTGAATTAAAACTACGACAATATAAAAGCAGTCTTATTATTTGCTTCAATACAGTCCGCCGAGGTCTCAACAAAGATGCAGAATGGCACTACTGGCTTCTTTAATGAACTGGAATGGTTACATATATGTTTTTACTATGGTTACATATTTGTTTTTCTATGTCCTTCGATATCTTATTGCTTCTTTCTTCCTCTTGATTCTTTCTCTTCTTCTCCTTTTTTCTCTCTACAGATTCCCTCCAAAACGAATACCGATTGACACTCCTACATGACTAGAGTATCGATATTCCTTTTTGTCATTACCTATGTCTAGCTCTTAGAATTATCCCTTAGACTATTGCTTTATCCAGCCAATACGTATATACTACATCCCCAGCACTTAGCTTACTTGGGGTTGAAATATTATCCTTACCAAATCTAGCAATAACCACAGCACACATCATATACTGATGTTGCCCTGCATGTAGATGAGATCTGCTGTACTTGGTACATCGAGCCCAACTCTACATCTTTTCATTGCCATTATTTGGCTAATATAATCCTCTATGCCATTGCATGTCCTTTCATTAGACAAACACACTTCCCACTGCAGAAGGAAGCACACTTACTCATTTCCAATTGATAAACACACGTTGCCATTATTTGGCTATATGCCATTGGATGTCCTCTTGTTAGACAAATGCATTTCCTACTGCTGAAGGAAGTAAACTTACTCGTTTCCAATAGATAAACACACATCCTTTTGAAGAAGGAAGTATATTGACATGCTTTCAATACATTTACCCTTCCAATATGGCCACCGCTAAAAATCATTAGTACGTCTGCATGCAAGGTCAGAGAAAGGGAAGAAGGACTTTCTGGAGCACGCCATACTTCGCCTAACGCGATTTGTCCCAGTACATCTTGATACTGATATTATCCTCAAATCGAAAAGACCGGTAAGTGTCTTGAACTCCACCTTTTACCTTCCGCTTCTTAGCAAAATGGATTAGATTGTATTCTCCTACTTTCCACACATTTTTGTTTAGTAATCAGGATGCCTGGGGATGACCTGAAAAATTATCAACAATGATATATGTCCATGTGTTTCATCATAGTTTGTGCCCTCACTTTTAACCGATGCCCGTCTAACCTCCGAATTTTAGGAGGGTAAAATTACTATCTTTCAATCATGATGTCTGGGATCACTCTGTAATCTGCTTACAGCGATTTTTGTGCCAGATACTTCCTGACAAATAGCGTGTCTATTTAACTCTGTACTGACAGGTTTACCTATTTAACACAGGGGCATTGTACTGTATACTTGTTGGGCTCTATCTACTTACTATCCACTTTCGATACCTGTTTTCTATGTGGAAGAATATCATTTTATGGAAATTCTATAGTTTGTTTTTGCTAAATGAACTGTCCGTCTTATTATATCTCTATGTGTAGGGCTGGATTCCCTAACTTGTATTATTAATATTCGATTTACTCATTCGACAGTATCATACCATGTATATTATATTGTTTTGATTGGAGCACTATGGTCATTTTCCTATACAGAATGTTTCCTTCTACTTTCTAAAAGATATTTCTACATTGCTGAAATCTTTCATATGACTTACCCCTAGGTATGTGCTGTGTGATCTTGTATCTATAATCCTTACACCTAATAATCTGTAGTACATTCACTGGTGAATATTAAACATATGATTCTATTACGTAACTTTGCCAGCACTCGGCCTTTGCCTACCATACGATTGGTTTGCCTACCCCACAGAGTATGATTTTAACTTACTGCTATCTCTTGATACATCACACTTTGAACAATAGTTTTCCGCACATAGGGTATTAATTTTATTCCCCATCTCTTTCACTGCGCACCAATTCACTTTGGTGATGTCTTATTATACTTTCTCTCCTTTTTTCTCCCCTTATTGCACCGAATAAACTAACACATAATTTTCTCATGACCTCATTCAATACTGATCCAATCTTTATGTATACTTTACAGCCTTGAAAAAGCCCCAAGCAGATCTGCCCCAGGAGGCGAAACACGTGTCGGCTCTCAGATTCTATATTCATGTGTCATTGCTCAAAACCACAATAAAAACTTTATTGATGCACCCTTTTCGACTCAACATGAAATATATCACTACATATCTACAAATTGGAATCTCACATGAAAATACATTGTCGGTTAGGCTTCTTTCTTTTTTTAAAGATATATATATATATATATATATAATTAAAAAATTAATGGTTACAAGGACATTATATTTAGGTTCACATTTTAAACATACCAAAAAAAACATAGAAATTCACCTGTTAGAGTTACCTCAAGTAACTATAGCTCGTGCTCTAAGGTAACTATAACTCAAGCACCCGCCATGAACAGTTTTTTCGTCAAACATTTTACTGCAAATATTACATTGATATTATCAATGGTGTTATCAAAGTTTTCATGAGAACCGTAATTTGTGGTGTATTAGCAGTGTATGGCAAGGGCGCGAGTTATAGTTACCTTAGGGCACAAGTTATAATAGACCCCAGGGCGTGGCGGGGGTTCACACAGCCCCCTGCTTATATTACCATATCCATTCTGGTGAGGTGGTGGGCCCCGGGGCTGTGTGGGGCCATGAGGTCCCCCTATTCAAAAGAATGCCCCTGGGAACTGATTAACCCAGAACCCTACTTAAAAACAAGCGCAGGAGCCTGTACTTGTTTGTTTTTTATTTTTACCATTGATTTGTACCCAGTCGCAGGATTGTGGTATGCTTTTTAGCCCTGGGTGGGTCCTTTTGGGACCCCAACACCAGAGACAAGGGGTCAGGGTGTCCTTGCTCTGGCCCCTTTTCATTTTTTTCATTTTTTTTTTTCTGGGGCTCGGCTGAAGCCAAGTTCCCAAGATGGCTGACAGCACTCCCTTGTTTGAAATGTTGTCAGCCAATCAGATACCTGCACGAGATCGGGAGGGGTCGTGAATCATTTGTATCCCTATGTATACACATTTGGATTGCCTTAAATTTCTCAAAAACTACTGAACGGTTTTAAACCACATAACAAAAAGGGCTCTTCCTGGACCAAGAGCTACCTTTCTGCCAAATTTGGTGTAATTTCATCTGGTTGTTTTTGCACTTTTGCTGTTCAGTTTTTTTCTATGGGATTTAACATTGGAAACACTCTAAATTTCACCCCCGCCTGGTGGATCACCCTGAAACTTTCCAAACGACAGCTCACAAGGCTGCCTAATTTTTTGGGAACATTTCATGAAGATTCGGCAAATGGAGTCAAAGACAAAGGCAAGCAAAAAATTGCTTTTTTTATAGAAACTAGGTCCTAACTATAACTACCTGCTGGCGACCCTCCAGTAGGCACACACAAACGTTCCCTACTGGCAGTCGCCAGTAGGTAGTTATAGTTAGGACCATGTTTCCATTAAAAGAAGTATTTCTTCATGAAAATTTACAAGAAAAGTGTGCCAGTAATTCTTGTTTCGGGGTGATCCTTAAAGTGGGGGCCGAGAAAAGGTGGGTTTCCCATGTTAATTGCCATAGGAACTTTTAACACGACTACAGCCTAAACCAAAGTAATTATGCCAAATTTGGTAGAAAGGAAGCTTTCAGTACGCAGATTACACTTTTGGATATTTGCTGTAAGTCTGTTCAGTAGTTTACAAGAAATGAAGGAAAATCTAAATTTGTATATTTCTGTCCACAAATAAATTGCGAATACTCATGAATATTAGTGATCGCGCATGGGAATAGAAGCGCTGTGATTGGCTGGCCACAACCTGACTAGAAAGTTGCAGCCACCATTTTATGTTACGGAAGAGGCTCCCCTGGGCTGAATATAGAAATGATAAGTGGTATAAGGGGTCAAGATGGAGGTACCCTGACCCCAGGAGTGTGACATAGGGGTGTCTGAGGGTCAAATTATGGGTTTAAAATGTTTTTTGTTTACCATGCGCAATATTCACAAATATCCTCAAATATCCTCAAATTAGGATATTCAAGAATATTTGAGAATATGCAAAAACAATGTTCACAGACTCATTCATACACTAATTAATTAACTCAGAGGCTCATGGGCCCACTCACACACCCACTCAGGCACTCATTCACCCACTCACACCCACTCAGACTCACACACCCACTTTCAGACCCACTCAGACACTCACGCACCCACTCACAGATCCACTGACACGGACAGGCCCTGTGTCCAATACCTGCTGCGGATGGCCAAACGCTATGCACAGCGCTGAGTTGGGTGGTTCTAAGGGCTTGGCTGCAGGCCTGCGGCCAACCCCTGCCATGCACGCCTGAAGGCCATGTGTGCCAGTGGTTGGATTACCGTATAGTATTTAAAATTACTTTGCGTTAAAAAAACACCGAAATTCACTGAAAAAAACAAAGGTTACAGGGAAGTTATAGTTTGGTTCTGAATTTACTTATACAAAACCATAGAAATGTGGCAGTTATAGTTAGAATTATTTCAAGGAACTATAACTCGCACCCTAAGGTAACTATAACTTTCGCCTTCACCATGCACAGCTAATTACTCCACATATTATATCATTGATGACATATTCTATGACATCTTTGACATTATTATTGCAAGAGTTGCAATAAAATTATTGATAAGAAAACTATGCATTGCAAGGGCACGAGTTATAGTTCCCTTAGGGCAAGACAGTCAACTGGTGCTATGTTTAGTTTCATTATGCATCCACATGCCCACTATGTTTAAGTGGCAGCAAGTTTTCTTTTTTCTATTTGTATTCTAATGCATCTTGCATATGTTGTGGAGTTTTTTGTGTTTTATTGCGGTCGTTTCAAAGGGTGAATACAAAATGGATGAATGGATGCCTGAGTGAAATGATGAGTGTCAGAGGGCATGTATCATGACTTATGGAGTGCCTAAACCCATCAATGAAATTAAACACACTTTTATTCATAAGCCAGACAGATTGGTATTGCCAATGCTTTTTTTATCAGCAATGATTAGGCATGCATCACCTGAATCCTATTAACTGCAGGTTTCAGAATGATATCTGTAGCTGGTGCAGAAACACACAGAGTTATCTTGAGCTGTTTATTCAATTAATTGCCCAATCATTTATTTTGCCAGTGATTTCTTTGAAATTTGATGAAGCTCCCGAGTGTTATAATGACTGTGATTACTAAGAGCGAAGGGAGATTAGCCTCCTCTAGCCTCCTGTCATTGCAATACCCTCGGAAATTACAATGCACCACTTTTGAAGGTAAATAGTTTTATTGACCGATTTTAAGTTTGAGTAGTGTGCAATAGTTAGGCTTTACATTAAGGTGAACCCCTCCTTCTAAGTCATTACAGACACTGTTTCCACTCCTAAACATTTGTGTGCTCACCTGATGCATTCTGGACATTGTAGTCTTGCTTTGAATCCATTGACCTAAACAGAAAAACACACCTTAAATCAATGATTTATAGGTGAAAAGTTCAGGACTAGACACAGTGTCAGAAGTGGTTAAGCAAAAGTCTTGATTAGAAATTATAAATGAGTGTTTATGCATTTTGAATAATGAATTATGTAGACAATGAATAACATAGAAAAATAATGTGCACGCTTGAAATTGTGGCCTCCAACATTGGCCACCAGAATTCATGAAATGTACTAATTAAATGATTATTATGTGTGAAATATTGAAAATATATTAGATTAATGTAGTAATGTGTCATATTGAGAGTTATAAAATATGTTCTTGCTTATTAGTTGTAGGCCTTAACTTAGCGAGTGGCTTGGCCTAATTTGCCAGGCCTCATGCAGATGCTGCATTTCTTAGCGTTTAATAGAAAATGCTGACAGAGTGAACTAACTGTGAAATGCTCTTTGTTTTAATAAAATGCTTAGCAGAAGCTTTCCATGAGAACCAACTAACAGGAGACAGTGTCCTTAAAATGTATTATACTGTATGTAATGTGTGCGAGAAGTGCTTTCCCAGGACGCGAACAATGAAGACACTGACTGGAGAAGAAGATGCAACAAAATTGATACCTAATGACCTGGATGATGAGAACATCGTAAAGTGGACCAATCAACGTTATGTGAATGGAGAAATATTAGAATTCATAGATTTGGGACAGTAATACTATTGGATAGAGTAATAAGGTATGATTAACTAACCAATTGGAAATTAGGGGATAGTTTAGGTGACTTTGACATAACAACGTGAAAAAGGGAACTTAGGCAGATTACGTGACTAGAGATCAAGAGTGACGGAGAGAGAAGAAGAAACTCGAGATTCTGTCATTGAGCTCATACTCTCTGACTGGGAGCCTGATGTGTTGCTGATCAATTGATGACCTGAGGACGAAGACTGATTCTGTTTGCTGATCAATACCGTGGATAAGTAGATATGACAATATGACTGAATTGTATTTTTATGCCTGTTCTTTTTAGATACCAACTGTGCTGTTTTGATAGTTTACCTTAGCTAGATGTGTTCTAAATTGATATTCTAAATTGTTTTGGATGAAGCCCCACATGCTGATGTTAATCTGGGTTAGTTGAGGTTATCTACATGATGGCTGACAATTTGCAGAGGCAAATGGTTGACAAATTATTTTTCTGAACTTTATGGATCGCGTTGCATTATTGAAGCTGACTTTACTAATGATCTGCACTGATCCTTTGGAATGTAATGTGATTCAAGCTTTGATTAGATTGAGTTTCTTGCGTCTTATTGGTTAATCAATACTATTCCCTTATGCTGGTTTTGATTTGATATTGATACTAATCTACATGACTTTAGCATTGTTAATATAAGGGAAAGGTGTGGTTTTTCATGGTTGAAATGTCATGGTGGGTGACAGTTACTGACTCCATTGATTATTGATTTGACTAATGATTATTGTGTATTGATTGTTGTTCCCTATATTGGAGCTATGGTAAGAACATCTTAAACGATTCAAAAGGTTCATTGACCTATACCCGTCCCCTTGTAAGATTACTTATTAAGGACTGACGCGCTAACAAAAGTGACCTGGAGACAGGTGGTCACCCTAATCAAGCTCTTTGCATAGTTTCCTGCTTCCGTCTTTTATTGCCATGCAATAAAACATTCCTTAAGCAGCAAAACAACTTTTCTTTTCAATGCTTCATATTCTGTTTTCAAAATACGAAGATGAGAACTCAAAGACCACTTTTCCAGCATAAGTGCTACTTTGTGTGGCTTTTTTCCCTCATGGTTGACTCAGACTTCCTGTGGAAAGAAACAACCACTGAATTCCACTTTCATGCAAGATAGTGTAAAATTGAATGTTTTTGCAAGCAAACCGAATTATGAATCGAGCACAGCTACATTATGTTGCTTTTCTTCATGGATAACTCAACATTCCAGAGGGAAGAAAACCCTCCAAATTCCCCTTTCATACAAGATTGTGAAAAGGGGGAGCATCTGATATTAACAATCATCACAAAACTGAGGGCCCCATTTATAGGTTGCCTTGCCCGCCAGTGGTTCACCTTTTTTGACGCAACGGCGGCTCAGGCTGCAGGGCCGTATCTACAAGGACACGCAAAGCCACTTTGCATGGCTTTACGTGGCTTTGTAGATATGGCCCCCTTTCACAAATTACTCTGTGTGAAAGGGGCGTTTCTACACAACACCCATGGAATAGGATTCATTCCCAGATTTTCAAGGTTCTGTAAACTTGGGAATCTATTAGTTTCCTACACCATCACAGGGGTGGCATAAGGGTGACACTAGGGGGAGAAATAACATTAGTTCTCCCCATTGTTTCTTCTTTCTATGTGTGCTGCATCAAACGGGAGGAAATTGCCTCTTGTGATTGTTTTTGTGCAGGAAGGTGCCCCTTCCTGCAGAAAAACAATCATCCCCACAATCCTTTCACAAAGGCGCAAGTGTACCTGCGTTGGCATGTGGTAGCAATTTATGCGCCAGGGCAGAGGACAAGGACAGGAACGTGCCGTATCTTGTAGATATGTCGCATTCCTGCCCTTTTGTTTTGATGCAGGGCAGAGCAGCAAAGGAATTGTGACACTGCCCGAGCCAAACCTTTGTAAATGAGGCCCTAAATGTTTTTGTCTGAAAGCGGAGTTGCATATGACTTTGTAGCCTTGCCCTGGTTTTGTAGCATTTGAGAGAAATATCACGTTGCCAGAATTAATCTGGGGGTGATCTGCTTGACATCTTAGTTGGAGCTATTTTGAAGCTACCAAGCAGGTCCCAGTGAGGTCGACTGCGACTCCGCTCCTTCCAGACCGGAAATGCCACTGCTCGCAGACACATGGGCCACCACAATCACAACTATGAGAGAACATCTACTGCAGGATTATTGCAGTGTAATGGCTGCCCTTTCCCCACTCATGGAGAAACGTAAATTGGTAAAAAATGCCAAAGATGATGAATGTCAGCCCTGTGTGGTCAAATCACACAAATGAAGCTACACCGTGGTTCCCTAGCCTCCGACCGGGCATCACTTGGGACAAGACGACTGGCATTTCCATTCGATGTGTGAAACGTATGATGTTCATGGCTCAGCTGTATGTTTTATGGGACTTCCGGAGCTTGCATTAGGGTTAACCACAATCCCTTTGCCACATCCGCATGCAACTGATGTACGTATAATGATAGGAAACGAAGACAACATAGACACCGTAGCTGGAAAAAAGTACTTGAAATATGGAAGTACTAATTTAAATTCAATACAAAATAGGAACTCTAAAGTCAAGCATACAAACTTCAAATACTCCTCCATTAAGAGTGGTAACTCCCAGAGATTAAATAAATTTAAATAAGTCAAATGCAGCAGGTAGGTTAATGCAAAAGCTGCGGGAATGTGTATGCATTAGCATCATGAAGCCTTCAGTTGAAGGCAGCACTCTGCAGATGTATTACACAATCACTCATTCATTCATGCATTCCGAAAGTCAAAAGCTCTCATTACAAACTGGCTGGTAATACCCACTTGGGCACACAAATAATTTTGAGACCAAATCGGTAATACAGCTGGTGCGGTAATTTTGCTACACTGTTTTTTCCTGTGCAAATTTCGGCTGCTAACACATTCCTGAAACTATGTGCAGAAAATAACACACATATATAATGTAGCCGTTAGAATTGGGGGCGGGGAGGGGGGTTACGCTATTTATTACCACATCTCCATTTTGAGGTGTGCGACTCGGAATGATGAGATAATATAGCACAAGGCATTATCTAACAAATACTTAAGTCGGTAATATTTACTGTTTGTATAAGTATTTACCAAGTGCAAAATTGCCTCCCTAAATACTGGAGAACCGTACCCGTTTTAGTACTGGTGGTGCACAGTGTAATAATATTAGTTTGGCCCCAAAATACGCTTTCTCCATGGATTCCATCACTACCACCTTCCAACAGTGCCTTCATCTTTCCAAAGCCCCTCTATCACATAATAAGAATGTATTTCCACCTAAATAAACCATTTTTGGCAACATTAGGATAATGAAAGACTGGGGAAAACATAGTCCACCATGCAGTTTATTTGCAGCTCTTTGACAGTTAATAAGTCGCTGTGCTGTATTAGGATTTTAATTATAAACTCCAAGTAACTGAAAGATCTTTCTGACAAAAGCAGTAACCCACTTAGCTTTCCGTATAAAATACTGTTCTGCGATTTGTCTGGAACACCTTCTTCGCAGCATACGCATTATCCTCTTGCACTACTTTATGATAAGTCAAAACTGCCACTAGACAGAATTCCTATCTCCCTCCAGCAGGCACATTAATCACCAGAGTTACCTTGACATATTTTTCGCTGCCTAAAGACTGTCAGACACAAGAAAAACTGCATCAAGTGCTTTTAAACCCTTAAGATATTTCTAAACACAGCGTCCCCCCCTCCCAAAGCTTAGCACCAGGTGCAGCTTCACCAGTCCCACCACCCTAAAGCCGGTCCTGTGGGGTGTAGTGGAATAATGCTCAGAGAGTCAAAAGTGTCTGGGAGCGACTGAGTCTTCTTATAGTCACATATGTTTTTAGACCACTAGTAGAATAGTACTGTAACTAGGTAATGCTAAGCCTACATTTTAGTGTGATGCCTTCTTCCTAAGGTATGCTTAACTAGGAAAACAAGGGAAGAAAGTAAGGGCTGTACACTTTATCTCCCTCGCATGGGGCCCACATGGTTGTTTATCCAGAATGTAAATGGCATCTCCTTCTCATCTGCAACCAATCCTCCTCAGGGAGACATCCAGTCTCCTGAGGTTACTGGCAGGGAAAAACAGGCACACAATGGAGACTTGGAGCCTGAATTCATACACCACCACCAGGATCTTATTTTTTCTCATGGTTCACAATACATTTACCTCATGTCTCTTCTCCTATTTTTCCTCATGATCCATAGTAAATTTATGCATTTTCCCTGGCCAAACTTTTCCTCACTTCACAGTAGATATATCTAATTACTTTGTTGTACTTTCCTCATGATTCGCAGTAACTTTTTTCTCATCCCCCTTGTCATACTCCCTCTCATGATCCACACTACACTTATCACATCTCCCTTGCAGTACTCTTCATCATGATTCACAGCAAATGCGTCTCATCTTCCTTGTACCTTTCCTCATGAGTCACAGTAAATTTGTCCCGTCCACATTCTCATATTTTTTCTTATAATCCAATGTGAAATTGTGGTATATCTCTTCTAGTACTTTTCATCATGATTCACTGCAAATGTATTGCATCTTCCTTCTTGTATATTTGCTCATGATTCAATGCACAGTAAATGTATCTCATCGCTTTTCGTGTATTTCTCCTCATATTTTGACAGTAAATGTATCTTATCCCCTTTGTTGTGGGTCACACTTCATAGAGAGTCCTCATCGAGCACCTCCCTCAATAATCTGCAAATGGCCTGTAAATATTAGCTGTGGCTTTTCATGCATGCTGTCTTGAGAGACAGGCAGTGTCTGTTATAATCTTCCATTCACTAAATAAGAGGTACAAGGAGAAAGGTGCATGTAGCATCAACAGAACAAACTTCATACATGTACAGAGCCGGATTGGGTCCTCCATGAGAGAGGAGGAGCATCGATCGCTGAAAAAATGCCCCAGAGCAGTTGAAAAATGAAATGGTAATAACGTTTATTTATTACCATTTTATTTTTTAGCAACCCATCCTGAACTGAGTGCTACAAAGGGGCTGGGGAATTGAGGCTGAGTGGCAGCAGGGAGCTGTGCATAAGTTTAAAGTGTACATGTCCCTTTGGTCGGCCATCTTGTGATGGACAGCCAGACAAGCACATTTTCATCTTTTAGAGAAAGCACAGGCCTCCAGTGCTCTTAAGAGCACTGAGAGAAGCTGCTCCTTCCAATCCTGACGCTTCTCTTAAGATGTTAAACAGCATGAGAGCAGTGCCACGATTGGGTAGTGCAGTTTCCAGGGTTCGGAGCTTCAAGGAGAGAAGACACCGGAGGGAGAAAGTGATGAAAGCAAGTGCTTTTTTAAATTATTATATTAATGCTGCCCCACTGTTAGAAGTGTGGTCTTTGTTTGGCAGTCAGGTTACCCCCTGTCCAAGCAAGGACCCTCACTCTAGTCAGGGTAAAGGAGAATCACCCTCAGCTAACCCCCGCTCACCCCCTTGGTAGCTTGGCAAGAGCAGGCAGGCTTAACTTCAGAGTGCTAGGTGTAAAGTATTTGTACCAACACACATAGGCCCTCATTCCAACTTTGGCGGGCGGCAGTAGCCGCCCGCCAGGCGGGAACCGCCAATCGGCCGCCATGCGGCCAAAAGACCGCTGCCGGCATTCCAACATTCCCGCTGGGCCGGCGGGCGCTAACAAAGTTAGCGCCCGCCGGCCCAGCGGGAATGAGGCCGCAACACAGAAGCCGGCTCCGAATGGAGCCGGCGGTGTTGCGGCCGTGCGACGGGTGCAGTTGCACCCTTTGCGCTTTTCACTGTCTGCTAGGCAGACAGTGAAAAGCTGGCCGGGGCCCGTTAGGGGACCCCTGCACTGCCCATGCCAGTGGCATGGGCAGTGCAGGGGCCCCAGGACACCCCTTACCGCCAGCCTCTTCCTGGCGGTAAAAACCGCCAGAAACAGGCTGGCGGTAAGGGGGTCAGAATCCCCAGGGCAGCGCTGCTTGCAGCGCTGCCCTGGTGGATTCGCCCAGCCGGGGCAAAAACGGCGGGAAACTGCCGGCCCCGGTTTTCTGACCGCGGCTTTACCGCCGCGGTCAGAATGGGCTTGGAAGCACCGCCAGTCTGTTGGCAGTGCTTCCGTCATTCGTGGCCCTGGCGGTGCCAGGGTCAGAATGACCCCCATAGTAACTTAATGAAAACCCTACAAAATGACACAACACAGGTTTAGAAAAATAGGAAATATTTATCTAAACAAAACAAGACCAAAACAACAAAAATCCAACATATGCAAGTCAAATTATTAATTAAGAAGCAAAAAGAGTCTTAAATCCTTTTGTAAACAGAAAAAACACTGTTAGCATTGAAAAGCACCTGGGTATCGTCAAAATAACATGCACGGGCGAGTATTCGTCAAAAAGGTAAGCGGTGCATCGATTTCTCACTCGCAAGTGAGACCGTGCATCGTATCTCCTTCTCCAGTCGGGTTGGCCTGTGTTGTTTTTCCACCCCGCAGGGGAGCGATGCGTCGATCCGGGCAGCACTCTGGTCCGGGCAGGCGTTACGCCATTTTTCCACGCCCAGCAAGGTTTGCGTCGAAAATCCTGCCACACAGTATCAGCAAAACCATGCAATGGGGGTTGCAACGTTCTCAGCCTCTGTCAGCGGGTGTTGCGTGTCATTTTTCCAGCTCCATGCGTCGATTTTCCAGCCGCGATGCCGGTGGAGCGTCAATTTCTGCTGCGAAGCTGGCGGCGCATCATTTTTCAGCCACGTCTCACAAGGTGCCTCAATATTTTCACCCGCACTACGGTCTGTGTGTGGATTTTCAGTCTTGGTCTGCCAGCTTCACCTTCCAAGGCCCCAGGAACTGGATAAAGCACCACTTGGCAGGGCAGAATGCTCAGCAGAAAGTCCAGGTACTGACAGGAGAAGTCTTTGATGGTCCTGAGACTTCTACAATAGGAGGCAAGCTCAGGACAAGCTCTTGTAGATTTCTTCACAAGCAGGAAGGCACAATGACCAGTCTTTGTCCTCTTGCACAGGCAAAAGCAGCAACTGCAGGATAGCTCCACAAAGCACAGTGTCCAGCAGGGAAGCACTTCTCCTAAGCTCTTCAACTCTTCTCCAGGCAGAGGTTCCTCCTGATGTCCAGAAGTGATCTACAGTCTGTGGTTTTGGGAGCTCTTCTTATACCCATTTTGCCCTTTGAAGTAGGCTTACTTCAAAGGAAAGTCTCTCTTGTTTGTGAAATCCTGCCTTGCCCAGGCCAGGGCCCAGCCACACACCAGGGGCTGGAGACTGCATTGTGTGAGGGCAAGCACAGCCCTTTCAGGTGTAAGTGACCACTCCTCCCCTCCCTCCTAGCGTAGATGGCTCATCAGGATATGCAGGCTACACAACCCAGCTCCCTTTGTGTCACTGTCTAGAGAAAGGTGCAAACAGCCCAACTGTTAAACTGACTCAGACAGGGAATCCACAAACAGGCAGAGCCACGGAATGGTTTAAGAAAGAAAATGCCCACTTTCTAAAAGTGGCATTTTCAAACACACAATCTTAAAACCAACATTGCTAAAAGATGTGTTTTAAAATTGTGAGCTCAGAGACCCCAAACGCCATGTCTACCTACTCCCAAAGGGAATCTACGCTTTAATCATTTTTAAAGGTAGCCCCCATGTTAACCATTGAGAGAGATAGGCCTTTCAATAGTGGAAACCTAATTTGGAAGTATTTCACAGTCAGGACATATAAGGCACATCAGTATATGCCCTTCCTTAAACATACACTGCACTCTGCGTATGGGGCTACCCAGGTCCTACCTTAGGGGTGTCTTACATGTGAGAAAAGGGAAAGTTTAGGCCTGGCAAGTGGGTACACTTGCCAAGTCGAATTCACAGTTTAAAACTGCACACACAGACACTGTAGTGGCAGGTCTGAGCCATGTTTACACAGCTACCTATGTGGGTGGCACAACCAGTGCTGCAGGCCCACTAGTAGCATTTGATTTACAGGCCCTGGACACCTCTAGTGCACTGTACTAGGGACTTACTAGTAAATCAAATATGCCAATCATGGAAATCCAATTACATACACATATTGTACATTAGCACTTGTACTTTAGTAAAGTGCCCAGAGTAACAAAGGCAGCAAAAACAGAGTCCAGCACACATTTTTGATTTGATATTGAGACTAATCTACATGACTTTAGCATTGTTAATATAAGGGAAAGGTGTGGTTTTTCATGGTTGAAATGTCATGGTGGGTGACAGTTACTGACTCCATTGATTATTGATTTGACTAATGATTATTGTGTATTGATTGTTGTTCCCTATATTGGAGCTATGGTAAGAACATCTTAAACGATTCAAAAGGTTGGATAACTCAACATTCCAGAGGGAAGAAAACCCTCCAAATTCCCCTTTCATACAAGATTGTGAAAAGGGGGAGCATCTGATATTAACAATCATCACAAAACTGAGGGCCCCATTTATAGGTTGCCTTGCCCGCCAGTGGTTCACCTTTTTTGACGCTACGGCGGCGCAGGATGCAGGGCCATATCTACAAGGACACGCAAAGCCACTTTGCATGGCTTTACATGGCTTTGTAGATATGGCCCCCTTTCACAAATTAATCTGTGTGAAAGGGGCGTTTCTACACAACACCCATGGAATAGGATTCATTCCCAGATTTTCAAGGTTCTGTAAACTTGGGAATCTATTAGTTTCCTACACCATCACAGGGGTGGCATAAGGGTGACACAAGGGGGAGAAATAACATTAGTTCTCCCCATTGTTTCTTCTTTCTATGTGTGCTGCATCAAACGGGAGGAAAATGCCTCTTGTGATTGTTTTTGTGCAGGAAGGTGCCCCTTCCTGCAGAAAAACAATCATCCCCGCAATCCTTTCACAAAGGCGCAAGTGTACCTGCGTTGGCATGTGGCAGCAATTTATGCGCCAGGGCAGAGGACAAGGACAGGAACGTGCCGTATCTTGTAGATATGTCGCATTCCTGCCCTTTTGTTTTGATGCAGGGCAGAGCAGCAAAGGAATTGTGACACTGCCCCGAGCCAAACCTTTGTAAATGAGGCCCTAAATGTTTTTGTCTGAAAGCGGAGTTGCATATGACTTTGTAGCCTTGCCCTGGTTTTGTAGCATTTGAGAGAAATATCATGTTGCCAGAATTAATCTGGGGGTGATCTGCTTGACATCTTAGTCGGAGCTATTTTGAAGCTACCAAGCAGGTCCCAGTGAGGTCGACTGCGACTCCGCTCCTTCCAGACCGGAAATGCCACTGCTCGCAGACACATGGGCCACCACAATCACAACTATGAGAGAACATCTACTGCAGGATTATTGCAGTGTAATGGCTGCCCTTTCCCCACTCAGGGAGAAATGTAAATTGGTAAAAAATGCCAAAGATGATGAATGTCAGCCCTGTGTGGTCAAATCACACAAATGAAGCTACACCGTGGTTCCCTAGCCTCCAACCGGGCATCACTTGGGACAAGACGACTGGCATTTCCATTTGATGTGTGAAACGTATGATGTTCATGACTCAGCTGTAAGTTTTATGGGACTTCCGGAGCTTGCATTAGGGTTAACCACAATCCCTTTGCCACATCCGCATGCAACTGATGTACGTATAATGATAGGAAACGAAGACAACATAGACACCGTAGCTGGAAAAAAGTACTTGAAATATGGAAGTACTAATTTAAATTCAATACAAAATAGGAACTCTAAAGTCAAGCATACAAACTTCAAATACTCCTCCATTAAGAGTGGTAACTCCCAGAGATTAAATAAATTTAAATAAGTCAAATGCAGCAGGTAGGTTAATGCAAAAGCTGCGGGAATGTGTATGCATTAGCATCATGAAGCCTTCGGTTGAAGGCAGCACTCTGCAGGTGTATTACACAATCACTCATTCATTCATGCATTCCGAAAGTCAAAAGCTCTCATTACAAACTGGCTGGTAATACCCACTTGGGCACACAAATAATTTTGAGACCAAATCGGTAATACAGCTGGTGCGGTAATTTTGCTAAACTGTTTTTTCCTGCGCAAATTTCGTCTGCTAACACATTCCTGAAACTATGTGCAGAAAATAACACACATATATAATGTAGCCATTAGAATTGGGGGCGGGGAGGGGGGTTACGCTATTTATTACCACATCTCCATTTTGAGGTGTGCGACTCGGAATGATGAGATAATATAGCACAAGGCATTATCTGGCAAATACTTAAGTCGGTAATATTTACTGTTTGTATAAGTATTTACCAAGTGAAAAATTGCCTCCCTAAATACTGGAGAACCATACCCGTTTTAGTACTGGTGGTGCACAGTGTAATAATATTAGTTTGCCCCCAAAATACGCTTTCTCCATGGATTCCATCACTACCACCTTCCAACAGTGCCTTCATCTTTCCAAAGCCCCTCTCTCACATAATAAGAATGTATTTCCACCTAAATAAACCATTTTTGGCAACATTAGGATAATGAAAGACTGGGGAAAACATAGTCCACCATGCAGTTTATTTGCAGCTCTTTGACAGTTAATAAGTCACTGTGCTGTATTAGGATTTTAATTATAAACTCCAAGTAACTGAAAGATCTTTCTGACAAAAGCAGTAACCCACTTAGCTTTCCGTATAAAATACTGTTCTGCGATTTGTCTGGAACACCTTCTTCGCAGCATACGCATTATCCTCCTGCACTACTTTATGATAAGTCAAAACTGCCACTAGACAGAATTCCTATCTCCCTCCAGCAGGCACATTAATCACCAGAGTTACCTTGACATATTTTTCGCTGCCTAAAGACTGTCAGACACAAGAAAAACTGCATCAAGTGCTTTTAAACCCTTAAGATATTTCTAAACACAGCGTCCCCCCCCTCCCAAAGCTTAGCACCAGGTGCAGCTTCACCGGTCCCACCTCCCTAAAGCCGGTCCTGTGGGGTGTAGTGGAATAATCCTCAGAGAGTCAAAAGTGTCTGGGAGCGACTGAGTCTTCTTATAGTCACATATGTTTTTAGACCACTAGTAGAATAGTACTGTAACTAGGTAATGCTAAGCCTACATTTTAGTGTGATGCCTTCTTCCTAAGGTATGCTTAACTAGGAAAACAAGGGAAGAAAGTAAGGGCTGTACACTTTATCTCCCTCGCATGGGGCCCACATGGTTGTTTATCCAGAATGTAAATGGCATCTCCTTCTCATCTGCAACCAATCCTCCTCAGGGAGACATCCAGTCTCCTGAGGTTACTGGCAGGGAAAAACAGGCACACAATGGAGACTTGGAGCCTGAATTCATACACCACCACCAGGATCTTATTTTTTCTCATGGTTCACAATACATTTACCTCATGTCTCTTCTCCTATTTTTCCTCACGATCCATAGTAAATTTATGCATTTTCCCTGGCCAAACTTTTCCTCACTTCACAGTAGATATATCTAATTACTTTGTTGTACTTTCCTCATGATTCGCAGTAACTTTTTTCTCATCCCCCTTGTCATACTCCCTCTCATGATCCACACTACACTTATCACATCTCCCTTGCAGTACTCTTCATCATGATTCACAGCAAATGCGTCTCATCTTCCTTGTACCTTTCCTCATGAGTCACAGTAAATTTGTCCCGTCCACATTCTCATATTTTTTCTTATACTCCAATGTGAAATTGTGGTATATCTCTTCTAGTACTTTTCATCATGATTCACTGCAAATGTATTGCATCTTCCTTCTTGTATATTTGCTCATGATTCAATGCACAGTAAATGTATCTCATCGCTTTTCGTGTATTTCTCCTCATATTTTGACAGTAAATGTATCTTATCCCCTTTGTTGTGGGTCACACTTCATAGAGAGTCCTCATCGAGCACCTCCCTCAATAATCTGCAAATGGCCTGTAAATATTAGCTGTGGCTTTTCATGCATGCTGTCTTGAGAGACAGGCAGTGTCTGTTATAATCTTCCATTCACTAAATAAGAGGTACAAGGAGAAAGGTGCATGTAGCATCAACAGAACAAACTTCATACATGTACAGAGCCGGATTGGCTCCTCCATGAGAGAGGAGGAGCATCGATCGCTGAAAAAATGCCCCAGAGCAGTTGAAAAATGAAATGGTAATAACGTTTATTTATTACCATTTTATTTTTTAGCAACCCATCCTGAACTGAGTGCTACAAAGGGGCTGGGGAATTGAGGCTGAGTGGCAGCAGGGAGCTGTGCATAAGTTTAAAGTGTACATGTCCCTTTGGTCGGCCATCTTGTGATGGACAGCCAGACAAGCACATTTTCATCTTTTAGAGAAAGCACAGGCCTCCAGTGCTCTTAAGAGCACTGAGAGAAGCTGCTCCTTCCAATCCTGACGCTTCTCTTAAGATGTTAAACAGCATGAGAGCAGTGCCACGATTGGGTAGTGCAGTTTCCAGGGTTCAGAGCTTCAAGGAGAGAAGACACCGGAGGGAGAAAGTGATGAAAGCAAGTGCTTTTTTAAATTATTATATTAATGCTGCCCCACTGTTAGAAGTGTGGTCTTTGTTTGGCAGTCAGGTTACCCCCTGTCCAAGCAAGGACCCTCACTCTAGTCAGGGTAAAGGAGAATCACCCTCAGCTAACCCCCGCTCACCCCCTTGGTAGCTTGGCAAGAGCAGGCAGGCTTAACTTCAGAGTGCTAGGTGTAAAGTATTTGTACCAACACACATAGGCCCTCATTCCAACTTTGGCGGGCGGCAGTAGCCGCCCGCCAGGCGGGAACCGCCAATCGGCCGCCATGCGGCCAAAAGACCGCTGCCGGCATTCCAACATTCCCGCTGGGCCGGCGGGCGCTAACAAAGTTAGCGCCCGCCGGCCCAGCGGGAATGAGGCCGCAACACAGAAGCCGGCTCCGAATGGAGCCGGCGGTGTTGCGGCCGTGCGACGGGTGCAGTTGCACCCTTTGCGCTTTTCACTGTCTGCTAGGCAGACAGTGAAAAGCTGGCCGGGGCCCCGTTAGGGGACCCCTGCACTGCCCATGCCAGTGGCATGGGCAGTGCAGGGGCCCCAGGACACCCCTTACCGCCAGCCTCTTCCTGGCGGTAAAAACCGCCAGAAACAGGCTGGCGGTAAGGGGGTCAGAATCCCCAGGGCAGCGCTGCTTGCAGCGCTGCCCTGGTGGATTCGCCCAGCCGGGGCAAAAACGGTGGGAAACTGCCGGCCCCGGTTTTCCGACCGCGGCTTTACCGCCGCGGTCAGAATGGGCTTGGAAGCACCGCCAGTCTGTTGGCAGTGCTTCCGTCATTCGTGGCCCTGGCTGTGCCAGGGTCAGAATGACCCCCATAGTAACTTAATGAAAACACTACAAAATGACACAACACAGGTTTAGAAAAATAGGAAATATTTATCTAAACAAAACAAGACCAAAACAACAAAAATCCAACATATGCAAGTCAAATTATTAATTAAGAAGCAAAAAGAGTCTTAAATCCTTTTGTAAACAGAAAAAACACTGTTAGCATTAAAAAGCACCTGGGTAGCGTCAAAATAACATGCACGGGCGAGTATTCGTCAAAAAGGTAAGCGGTGCATCGATTTCTCACTCGCAAGTGAGACCGTGCATCGTATCTCCTTCTCCAGTCGGGTCGGCCGGTGTTGTTTTTCCACCCCGCAGGGGAGCGATGCGTCGATCCGAGCAGCACTCTGGTCTGGGCAGGCGTTATGCCATTTTTCCACGACCAGCAAGGTTTGCGTCGAAAATCCTGCCACACAGTATCAGCAAAACCATGCAATGGGGGTTGCAACGTTCTCAGCCTCTGTCAGCGGGTGTTGCGTGTCATTTTTCCAGCTCCATGCATCGATTTTCCAGCCGCGATGCCGGTGGAGCGTCAATTTCAGCTGCGAAGCTGGCGGCGCATCGTTTTTCAGCCACGTCTCACAAGGTGCCTCAATATTTTCACCCGCACTACGGTCTGTGTGTGGATTTTCAGTCTTGGTCTGCCAGCTTCACCTTCCAAGGCCCCAGGAACTGGATAAAGCACCACTTGGCAGGGCAGAATGCTCAGCAGAAAGTCCAGGTACTGACAGGAGAAGTCTTTGATGGTCCTGAGACTTCTACAATAGGAGGCAAGCTCAAGACAAGCTCTTGTAGATTTCTTCACAAGCAGTAAGGCACACAATGACCAGTCTTTGTCCTCTTGCACAGGCAGAAGCAGCAACTGCAGGATAGCTCCACAAAGCACAGTGTCCAGCAGGGAAGCACTTCTCCTAAGCTCTTCAACTCTTCTCCAGGCAGAGGTTCCTCCTGATGTCCAGAAGTGATCTACAGTCTGTGGTTTTGGGAGCTCTTCTTATACCCATTTTGCCCTTTGAAGTAGGCTTACTTCAAAGGAAAGTCTCTCTTGTTTGTGAAATCCTGCCTTGCCCAGGCCAGGGCCCAGCCACACACCAGGGGCTGGAGACTGCATTGTGTGAGGGCAAGCACAGCCCTTTCAGGTGTAAGTGACCACTCCTCCCCTCCCTCCTAGCGTAGATGGCTCATCAGGATATGCAGGCTACACAACCCAGCTCCCTTTGTGTCACTGTCTAGAGAAAGGTGCAAACAGCCCAACTGTTAAACTGACTCAGACAGGGAATCCACAAACAGGCAGAGTCACGGAATGGTTTAAGCAAGAAAATGCCCACTTTCTAAAAGTGGCATTTTCAAACACTCAATCTTAAAACCAACATTGCTAAAAGATGTATTTTAAAATTGTGAGCTCAGAGACCCCAAACTCCATGACTACCTACTCCCAAAGGGAATCTACGCTTTAATCATTTTTAAAGGTAGCCCCCATGTTAACCATTGAGAGAGATAGGCCTTTCAATAGTGGAAACCGAATTTGGAAGTATTTCACAGTCAGGACATATAAGGCACATAAACATATACTGCACTCTGCGTATGGGGCTACCCAGGGCCTACCTTAGGGGTGTCTTACATGTGAGAAAAGGGAAAGTTTAGGCCTGGCAAGTGGGTACACTTGCCAAGTCGAATTCACAGTTTAAAACTGCACACACAGACACTGTAGTGGCAGGTCTGAGCCATGTTTACACAGCTACCTATGTGGGTGGCACAACCAGTGCTGCAGGCCCACTAGTAGCATTTGATTTACAGGCCCTGGGCACCTCTAGTGCACTGTACTAGGGACTTACTAGTAAATCAAATATGCCAATCATGGAAATCCAATTACATACACATTTTGTACAGGAGCACTTGTACTTTAGTAAAGTGCCCAGAGTAACAAAGACAGCAAAAACAGAGTCCAGCACACATCAACAACCTGGGAAACAGAGGCAGAAATTTAGAGGAGACCACGCCAAGAATGAAAAGTCTAACACCCACCACTATATATACATGGCAGCCACCATTGGTGCAAAGTATTCAACATGACACTCTCAGTATGTCAGACCTATAAAGACTTAGACAAAAATAAGCCAATAATAATACAGAATACACGTTAGTAAACCAATGCCCAAACACAAGATAGCAGAAACTCAGGAGTCCTTCTACTTCTTCCTTCTATATAAAACAAATACATGCCCAAAGGGAGACTCATACAAGCACAGGGAGAAAAATGGAGAAAGCAGGGGTAAATTTGCTTCTTGTAGGTGGATCCAAATTTTAATAGTCGGGACAATGCCCCTTTTCACATAACCACAGTAAATACAATATCCACAAACCAGAATGGGCACGGACCAAGTAGAGCAGGGACACAATACATGCACAAAAATGTGTCAGATAATCAAAGTGAGAACAGTCCAATCTCCCCACAAAATTGTCAGCATCATGTGATGTAATTGACCTTCCACGCATGTGCTAGTTCCTCTGGAACCGTAGTGATGGACACAGAAACCCCTGAGTAAGCATAAATTATACCATGTACAACTCACAGAAAACAGCACATAAAAGCAGCCCGTGTAAAATGACACTCAGCAATATGAACATTAAAAAAATCTTGAAGAGCGTATGCAAGTCAACACATCTATGTTCCAGCTTTGCCAGTGCAGCAGCTTCTACAGCAACACACTGTTCTTGAATCTGTTTACAAGCAGTATTTATGTGTAAATGACCATTGATTATCTGATTGCTTCCTGATTACTTTGTGGATGATGCTTGGTCATCAGGCAATTGGCCTGAGGTTGTCTAATCTCACAAAAACATAAGAACTATTTCATCATATTTACTTAGTGTTGCTAAAGAGACTAACTTCTTCGGTTAGTTTAGGAACTCCTCTGTACACCGGCCTTACCACTGCTTTGAAAATTGTAGTTACGTTTGTTGTCCCGGTGTTGTTAGGTATTGTCAATGCCTCCTTAGATCTTAAAACGGTTCTTGTCTCTTTAAACTCCACTATTAGCAGCCATTTTCTTCAAAAGCAAAAACAGTGTCTTGGGTGTGTAACCTATTTCTCTGCCTCCATGGGCTGCTAGTGACCTCAGATAATTCATTATCCATGTAGGGTGGATTTTACAATCCAGGGAGGGACATAATTGTTGCTTGTACTAACCCTGAATAACGTGTCATAGAAATTAATTTGTGGCAGTGTCATGGCCCTAATTATGATGGATCTCTCTGCAGCATTTGACGCTATGGAATACTGTTTGGCTGCATTCAGGAGACTATAGCAAGGAGTAAAATGCTCTCCTGCACCCTCTTCTAAACTCAGGGCCATACTAGGACAGCAACATTGACATTTTGCTTAGGCCTGCTATGCCCTTTCAGTGTGATATCCCGCAGAGATGCTCACAGCCCATGACCTATTTACACCTTGAAGATCTTTGTGCCTTATTGCACTTTGTGCCAATATTGTGTTTGATATGCAACAAACCTATGTGTTTATTGTTAAACTATCTCTGGGAAGGTTGGTGGGGGCTGTTAGAAATGGGGTCTCTAGTTGGCAGTCAGTCTGCACTCTGAGCAAGCAGGGGCCCTCACTCGGTCAGAGTATGGCAGATACACACCTAGAATAACCCCTGCTCAATCCCCTTGGTAGCTTGGCACAAGCAGTCAGGCTTATCTCGGAGGCAAGGTGTAAAGTATTTGCACCAACACATACAGAAATTCAGTGAAAACACTACAAAATGGACACCACATCAGTTTAGAAAAATAGCAAATATTTATCTAAATCAAACCAGACCAAAACCACAAAAATACAACATACAGAAGATATGAATTTTTAAATTAAAAAGAGTTTTACTCCTTTGAAAACAATGGATGTAAAGGCAAAGGGGCAGTGCTCCTCTTCCAGCTCTTCAGCCCTTCTCCTTGGCAGAGGTTCCTCTCGAGTCCAGAAGTAATCTAAAAAACTGGGGTTTGGGTCCACTACTTATACCCCTTTCTGCCTTTGAAGTTGGCAAACTTCAAACAAAAGTCTCTGTTGTTCACAAGATCCTGCCTTACCCAGGCCTGGCTCCAGACTCACTCCAGGGGGTTGGAGACTGCATTGTGTGATGGCAGGCACAGCCCATTCAGGTGTATCAGCTCCTCCCTCCACTCTACTCGAATGATCCATCAGGATATGCGGGCTACACCCCAGCTCCCTTTGTTTCACTGTCTAGTGGAGATTCAAAAACATCCCAACAGTGAGTCTGACCCAGCCAGGGAATACACAAGCAGACAGAGTCACAGAATGGTTTAAGCAAGAAAATGCCCACTTTCTAAAAGTGACATTTTCGAACTGACAACCTAAAAAATAACTTTACCAAAAGATATGTTTTTAAATTGTAAGTTCTGAGACCCCCAAACTCCAAATACCTGCTCCCAAAGGGAAACTGCACTTAAAAGTTATTTAAAGGTAGCCCCCATGTTAACCTATGAGACATATAGGCCTTGCAACAGTGAAAACCAAATTCTGCAGTATTTCACTGTCAGGACATGTAAAACACATCAGTACATGTCCCACCTTTAACATATACTTTACCTGCCCATGGGGCTACCTATGGACCATCTTAGGGATGCCTTACATGTATAAAAAGGGAAGGTTTGGGCCTGGCAAGTGGGTACACTTGCCAGGTTAAATGGGCAGTTTAAAACTGCACTCAACGACTCAGCAGTGGCAGGTCTGAGCCATGCTTACAGGGCTACTCAGGTGGGTGCCACAATCAGTGCTGCAGGCCTACTAGTAGCATTTGATTCACGGGCCCTGGGCACCTCTAGTGCACTTTACTAGGCACTTACTAGTAAACCAAATATGTCAGTTATGGATAAATCAATCACCAATACAATTTACACAGACAGTATATGCACTTTAGCACTGGCTTGCAGTGGTAAAGTGCACAGAATCCTAAAGTCAACGATAAATGGTCAGAATAAATAGTAGGAAGAAGGCAAAAGTTTGGGGATGGCCATGCAAAAAGGGCCAGGTCCAACAGGGGCCTTTGGGGCACTGAGGTCCAGTTTGTTTGCATCCTTTTTTTTTTTTTACTACACCTCAGTATCTATTTTCAATTTATATGGGTGTGCAGCTTTTAAAGGACCTGCCTTTGTAATAGTTGCTTAATGCATACTCCCAGTGGCCTCCTAAAGAAATTTCTTTCATCTTATTTTGCCTCTTTCCATCCAACTCCCACTGTTGCCCAGTATTCTCAAACCCTTCCAGACACCTAGCTATACTATACTGGTCACAAGCTGCAAGAGACATTTTCCACATCCGTTTACCAACTATGATCAGCTAGTTCCTCATAAGAGGCAGCACTCCTGGTGCTCTTTCACCCCTCTGCTGGACCCCGGCAAACCTGCCAACTACTGACACTGCAAATTTCTCTTTTACCTTAAATATCCACAAACTACAGCTGCATCCATCTACAGCTTTTTGTGGAAGGCCAGAAGCTCTAGATACCCTCCACCACAGACACAGTACTGAATCTGCGCTCATTTTTGTCTGTCCCATCCTGTCACATAACTACCACAGCATTCTAACCATACTCATTCCCCTTGACCTCTCTGCTAACACTGATACAATCCAGCAAGGTACCTTTTTAGGCAGATTGTAAGTATCACTGTTGCTAGTAGGATGTACAATGATGACCTGAAATTCAACAGTGCAAACACAGGGTCTGTTCTACCCAGCCACAGCATGTTCCATATATTCCTCATCCTACCTTTCTCTTTCCCCTTAGTTTTTTAACAACCCTGTTAACTTTACCAGGCCCTACAAGAATCTCAACAACAATCTGGTCATGAAGATATGTACATTGAAGTGACAAGGTGTGCTTTTTTACAACATGTATGCTAAGAAACCCCCCCCCATACTTTTCACTGTCTCTACTCCCCTTTCAACAACACAGACAGTGACTTTAAACACGGGTACTCCAACATGTTGAATGTAGAACTACCCCAATGCCAGCACTTCGGATAGCGAAAAAATGCAGCAGCCACACAGATAGGCTGACAAATCATATCCTCCCCCAGTTGTACTTCACTGGTATTCAATAAGATACAAAACAAAGTTCTGTCATACAAACATCTAGGAGGGATAGCTCAACCTCATTTCTACAGCAAAGTCTTCCCATAGACACAACAGACTGCCATGCTCAGTCAGCCATAAGCTCCTCCCCACTTCAAATCTATATGCAGAGGGAGGGAGCAAAATGAGTCTCAATGCAAACCGCAACCTCTGCATCAGCTCCATGCTAATATAAAAATACACCAATGGAGGTATCTTTTAAATGGAGAGAAATATGACAACAGTCTTAAAACTCCCTCTTCACTGTATTCCCCTTTCATGGTCAGATGGCAGGCGTTCTTCACAAACTCTCCAGAAACCTGCTTCTGCCAAACCTGTACCAAAACCTGATCTACACTGGTATTTTCAAGTATTGTGTTTGATTATAGCATTACTATAGCACTTTTCTTTCTCTTGTAGAAGTCTCAAAGTGCCTCCGTGGGTGGTAAAAGTGGGTGCTCCATCTATAATGCACAAATGGGAAAATTTATGTTTCTTGAAGTGCCATTTATTAGTGTTAAGATTTTGGTGTTATGTGTGAAGAATGCTTTGGACTTGGCATGCATCTTATGAAGGATTTGCGAATGAAGGAGATAGTTTTGCGTGCAATGTATAGAAAACTCTCAAAGTCATAGACTCAGAACATCTGGGTCCTGATTTTGAGAAAAGTCAGGTCTTTAATGCTTTTCTGAATTCTAGATGCCTGTTGATGATCCTTATTCTCTTTAGGGGAATACATCACAGTTTTCATGCATGTAATGAAAAGGAGCTTCAACCTGTGCATGTATTTTTAAAAAGAGGAATTATCAGGAGTGGACAATTCTCGATTTGAGGTTTCTTTTTTGCTTGTACAATCTGAGTCTAGCTATCATGAAGGTTGATTCCTTCCCAATGAATAGCACACTGCTGTGAAATTCACAGACAGATGAAGGAGATTCTTCTTCTGACTAGTAACTAGGGATAAGGTCTGAGTGCAGGGATAATGTGACCCCACCGCCTCATGTTTTAGATTTATCTGACTCGATTAATTATTTGTTGCCTACTGATTAATTGTTTAGAGAGCAGATGTAGAGCCCGTTTGTTTATTCTAGACTTGAGCTTGAATAGGGTCTTGGCAGTCACACCGCAAAACAGTGTTGGTGGTGGACCTCAGCAGACCATCAAGTACACGGTGTTCTGCCTGCCATATTTAGATGTTACAGATCTGTAGGCGGTGTACTGGCGGTGGTTCGCTGACAGAAGGAGGAGATTGCGGGACAAAATGAACAGCGGACAATAACAGTGACTGTGGATAGAGGTAAGTGACACATACGCATTGTACCTTTGTCATATGTGTCCCACTGCATCACACACGACACAGCACACCACATCCACACCCGTATCCATTGCCATTCCACTACAACATGTACATGCCGCAAACACACATTGACGGACATCCATGACATAACATACACACACCATTGACACTGCAACCATACATGACACAACCACAACAACCAACACAACAGCACACTCATCTACACAAACACACTCACACACAACTACACATATCATTACAATAACTGCCACACAACAACACTCACCTGAATGCTGCACGCAGCAACACAACACACAAAAAACATACACAACATCATCGCCATCTGCAATTAGTGCACATACTGACACAACCACAGCACTCACTCTAGCTCCCTTCACCTCACCCAGCCAATCACATTGCATACACACAAACACATACTGACTCACATATACTACTAGAAGCACAACATGACATGTACAGGTCCCCTGACAATGTGTGGACATGGACACATTTGATAGGTGTGAATGTACCATCTTTGTGGTGCCAGCATTCATTTGTAAGTTCATACTGGCACCATAATGACAGTTGTGTATGTGTACAATATGTTTTGTGTACCAGTGTGTCACCATCTGTGTCTGATCCACTTGTATCCCCAACATATGCATGTCACAGTAATGTAAAAAAATTATTGTGACATGTATATGTCTGCAGTGGTTCCGAGCTCTTATGCAGTGACCCCCCCACCCAGCGTATAGAGCCAATGCGGGCTCCCTACCTCAGTGTCCAGGTTGAGGTTGTTTTTTTCTCCGGGACCATTGACATCAGCGACTGAGGGTGTTATCCAGTCGTGTCCAGCCAAAAACAGGAGTGGAACTGGGAGAAAAGGTGAGTTTTCACACCTCCCCCCTCACAATCCACTAACTCACACTTGAAGGTTGGACCGCTACTTTTTGCTTGGAGGTAGGGCATATCCAAATCTTCGCGGCAGTAAGTGTGGCTGGAGTCCTGCCACCAGTCACTCTTTCCTCTGGCCCTGTGGCGGCTGATGGGAATCCTTGATGGAGTGGGCGGGACTTGGACGGGTCATCATCTGTTGGACTACCAACATCTAAATCTGGCAGGTGGACTGGCAGGGCGGCAGAAAGGTATTCAGTCAGAAAACCGATGACGGGACTGTTACCACCAACATCTAAATCAGGCCTTTAATGTTAGTGGGGGTGGTGATGCCTGAATTCTATTGGGTAGGCCTAGGGCGTAATAAGGCATAACATATATTGTAGTAAAGTTTTTAACCTAAGTCAACATATTTGGTGGCAGTTCCATTTTCAGTGGCCAGGACTAGATGATTTTTACATGTCCACAAAAAGTATTTCAGTTTTAGCGAAGTTATGGTTGATAGTTAATGTGGTTTGTGGCTGTCCCATCTCCAGACGCCATGAGATTATAGGATAAAGATATTGTCAGGATCCATAGGTGAGTATTCCAGTTATGAAGAAGTTAAGTTTTCATTTTTCTACTACTATTAGGATTAAACAAATCTATGTATTTATACTTCTGAAGGTGCTGCCAGCTTTAAAATGATCTGAGTGTCATAAGCATAGTTGAACTGAGCTTGAAAGAGTTCACAATCACACACTGAAAAGAGGATCCATTTGTTGAGTCCCATGGGAGACTGAATGACATGAGAAATGTCAAGAATGAATGTATTCTTAGGAAACATTATTATTCAGTTAGATACTGTACTTTGGGTCCCCATGTCATATAATCGAGGGTGTCAAAATCTAATAATACATTAGAATCAACAGAGTTCTTGAGGTAATCTCAGATGGAGATACGTGTTGATTCAGTGCTTTTTCCTGGTATGAACCATGTTTTGTCAGTAGTTTTTGTTGGATGAATCTTAAGAATTTAGAGAAACTTGCCTTTTCAGAGAATACACCAAGGACCCAGTCTGTAGTTTGCCAGGTCTTACTTATGAAATTTGTATATTTTTATGACTTTTTTTCAGATGTTTTCAGGTCAGGTGGGAACTCTCCGCTTAATACAGAATTGTTGAAGATTACTCTTGCTAATGCAGTAGCAGAAGATTTTAGAAAGATGGCTTTGAAAATGTATGGGGCTAAGGGTCTGCTGAGAGCATGTCATGTTTATTCCTTTGGCTTCTTTTTTGTTAGCAATTTGAAGTCTCTGAGTTTAGGTTGTGTGGTAAAGGTGGTTCAAATTGAGGAGATTGGCAGTGGGAGGCTATTTCTGTTTGTTTTTGAGAGGAAGTAAGATCTAATGTTAACAGCAGTTTCAATGAAGTGTTTTGGTATGGCATTGCAGAGTTCTTCTGTAAGTTTTACACATGTAGGAATACAGTTCAGATTATGGAATTCACCAAATATTTGAACAAGCTCTTTAGGTTGGGAGGGTTTCACCGAAGATTTTTTGTGAATTATGAGATGTCTAGCATTTCTTGATGGGATCTCTGAAAATTATTTATTTACTTCTGAAGTAGCTATTTAACATTGTAGTAGCATATTTTCCTTGGTCTTCATATTTATAATTTAGGATGCTTGGATGGTCTGTGAGTTCCCTCCTAGATTACATCAAGAAAAGATGACTCCAACAAGTAGCCGCAGTGCCACCCTTCCCAAAATGATAAATATGAAAGGTGTCCATTGTTTTCTAAGTCCCAAGTAGAAGGAATAGCTCACAAAATGGAAAAAAACTACTTGCTGATTTTATAAACCTTTACTGAAGATGAATACTATAAGTTCCTAAATTAGCAAAGAACCAACGTACCAGGAAGGAGAAGAGAGCCATGCACAATTCCAGAAGTAGAATTCACTAGAAGCGTATAGTTGCAAGGAGCAATAATCACCGACAAAAACAGAAGCAAGTGGCAACACAACACAACATAAAGGAATGAAGATGTTGCCACACACCCTTCACTTAGCATTGCCACCTGTATATTGTTTTAACAGGAACAGACATCACAGACAATATACTTTACTTCATCCTGGACATTCTGGGCATCCCATGGAGAGATAATTTTGAAAAGGGCATATTATAAGATTTGAACAAGCCATCATTCTGGTAATCATGGTGCTCGCTTGACAAATCAAGAAGAAGCCCAAATTTGACATCTTTCATCCAGCACTGCCTTTAGTGATCCCACTGACTCAATTCTCATTCATCATGCCAGACAGCATGCAGAACACCTGCTCAGCAACCATGAATGTGGAGGCATCAGGGTGGCCCCTACAACGTGGCTGCCACGGGAAACATCCTTTTTTATGACTTTTTTTTTCCGAAAGTCATGGTTAACGAAAGCGCAACAACGCTTTTTTTAACCACGACTCCGTTTTTTTGTGCCTTAACTACGTATGTTCTGAACAACGAACATGCGTGGTTAAGGTACAAAGAAGGGAGTTGGCGAAGGTAAGTGGTGGGTTTAGGTTTTGGGGAAGGGGTGCAGGGTCAGGGGGTTTTAGGTTTTGGGGTGGGGTTGGGGGGTGGGGCGTTTTTGGTTTTGGGGAGTGGGTGGGGCGTCAGGGGGTTTTAGGTTTTACGGTGGGGTTGGGGGGGTGGGGAGTTTTTGGTTTTGGGGAGTGAGTGGGGGGTTAGGGGGTTTTAGGTTTTAGGGTGGGGTTGGGGGGGTGGGGCGTTTTTGGTTTTGGGGAGTGGGTGGGGGTCAGGGGGTTTTAGGTTTTAGGGTGGGGTTGGGGGGTGGGGCGTTTTTGGTTTTGGGGAGTGGGTGGGGGTCAGGGGGTTTTAGGTTGGGGTTGGGGGGGTGGGGCGTTTTTGGTTTTGGGGAGTGGGTGGGGGGTCAGGGGGCTTTAGGTGTTGGGGGGGTGGGGCGTTTTTGGTTTTGGGGAGTGGGTGGGGGTCAGGGGGTTTTAAGTTTTGGGGTGGGGTTGGGGGGGTGGGGCGTTTTTGGTTTTGGGGAGTGGGTGGGGGGTCAGGGGGTTTTAGGGTGGGGTTGGGGGGGGTGGGGCATTTTCGGTTTTGGGGAGTGGGTGGGGGGTTAGGGGGTTTTAGGTTTTAGGGTGGGGTTGGGGGGTGGGGCGTTTTTGGTTTTGGGGAGTGGGTGGGGGTCAGGGGGTTTTAGGTTTTGGGGTGGGGTTGGGGGGTGGGGCGTTTTTTGTTTTGGGGAGTGGGTGGGGGGTCAGGGGGTTTTAGGTTTTGGGGTGGGGTTGGGGTGTGGGGCGTTTTTGGTTTTGGGGAGTGGGTGGGGTCAGGGGGTTTTAGGTTTTGGGGTGAGGGATGTAGGGTGAATGGTGCCTATTGCTAATGATTTTATCAGGAATGCCTTTACAACTAAATATCGTTGTTAAGGCATTCGTGGTGATCCCACTGACTCAATTCTCATTCATCATGCCAGACAGCATGCAGAACACCTGCTCAGCAACCATGAATGTGGAGGCATCAGGGTGGCCCCTACAACGTGGCTGCCAGGGGAAACATCCTTTTTTACAACTTTTTTTTTTTTCAAAAGTCGTGGTTAACGAAAGCGCAACAACGCTTTTTTTAACCACGACTCCGTTTTTTTGTGCCTTAACTACGTATGTTCTGAACAACGAACATGCGTGGTTAAGGTACAAAGAAGGGAGTTGGCGAAGGTAAGTGGTGGGTTTAGGCTTTGCGGTGGGGGTGCGGGGTCAGGGGGTTTTAGGTTTTGGGGTGGGGTTGGGGGGGTGGGGCGTTTTTGGTTTTGGAGAGTGGGTGGGGTTCAGGGGGTTTTAGGTTTTAGGGTGGGGTTGGGGGGGTGGGGCGTTTTTGGTTTTGGGGAGTGGGTGGGGGTCAGGGGGCTTTAGGTTTTGGGGTGGGGTTGGTGGGGTGGGGCGTTTTTGGTTTTGGGGAGTGGGTGGGGGGTCAGGGGGTTTTAGGTTTTGTGGTGGGTTTGGGGGTGTGGGGTGAGGGATGTAGGGTGAATGGTGCCTATTGCTAATGATTTTATCAGGAATGCCTTTACAACGAAATATCGTTGTTAAGGCATGCCGTGGTAAAATCATTAGTAGTAGCAATGAGGTTGTTGTTTCATCGTACAATCGGCTGCCAGCCATGTGCAGACAGCAGCATCTTAGTATGTGCCACCTAACCAGGTGAACAATGTTCTTTCCTCTTCAGCCCACACAGGGCCTCTGGCAAGCTCTGAACTCCATTCTCGACACAGATGTAACAGCAAACTGGTTTCTGTTTTGTACACTTTTACATCTAGTATGAACCAGCCAGCCTCCCATTTGTGCAACCAAAGTCTTCTTGTTTTGAGGAACAACACCACATCGACAGCTCCTGTTAACTATTGGTGGAACAGCTTTTAAGATATTAACTGGTCAAAGGAGAGTGATGTTTTATTTGGAAGGAGTTTCTATCAATTTTTTTCTGGGGTCTCATTGATATGATTTTGACAGTGTCTTTTGATACTTGAGTTTAGACAGGGAAATTGATTATGAAAGGAATGATTTGATGGTCAGTCCATATAATGGACTTTTGTTCATTTATGAAGAATAGTGCTTTAGAAGTGAAGGTAGCATCAAGGGTATTGACTGCCATGTGGGTGAGCCCTAGATCAAACTCAAGGGCTTCAAGATACTTGAGTAGTCATGTGGCTGGGTCTGTTTGTTGAATTAGGTCTTAAACTGGCCTTGAATACAGCAGGGCATATTTACAAGGCCCTTGCACTGCTGGTGCATCACGTTTTGTAATGCACCCTTAGTGCATAGTGCAGACCCATATCTAGAAAGCCACGCAAAGCCACTTTGCATGGCTTTTTATGGCCTTGTAGATATGGTTTGGCAAGTCACTGTGTTACCTTACACTGTGTCAGAGAGGAGTATCATGGGCATTTTAGTGGGTGTTCACACGCAACACTCACAGGTTTTGACGCATTCCCAGATTTACAAGAATCTGGAAACCTGGCAATACGTATGCCTCCCCATGGCAGGTGCAATGAGGAAAATAATCTTAATTTCTCCTTGTTTCCACTTTCTATATGAGTTGCATTCTGCAGCACACATAGAAAGAGGAAAATGCCTTTCTGGATCGTTTTTGTGCAGGAAGATGTCACTTCCTGCACAAAAACAATCCTGCCAACAACGCGGATGCCTTTGCACCATGGCGCAAGTGTGCCTGCGTTGGCTCTAGGAAACCATTTGTGGGCCAGCACAGGGGAAAATACATAAATGCACTGTATCTTGTAAATATGGTGCATATCTGTCCTTTCAACTTGGCGTAGGGGAGCAGAGCAGAAAGGTTTGCAGCACTGCCTTACGCCAATTCCTGGTAAATATGCCCAAACAATTGGATGGTGCACTGCATTTTCTGATAGTAAATCCTGTAGAGCATTAGTTAAAGCTATATTCCAGGGAAGGCCATAGATGAGAAGAAAGGAAGCATATAAGGTTGGGGATATTGAGCAAAGCACAAGTAATGATTCACATTGGGAGACTATGTAGCCTTCAATAGTGGAGGTTGCTAGAGTATTTTTTATGAGCCATCACTACCTACTGCTACTTCCAGCATTATTTGTCTGCGATGAAGAGCACGTCGACATTGAGATCAGCTAGCGGTCACAGAAGTTTATTCTGATTTTAGTTAGGGATCAGGAATTGATTGTAATGGAAGACCGATTATTGCAGTATTGCCTGGCAAGGGGTTGCGATATCTGGTTGGGTAAGTAGTTTTGATTAATACTTCTGCTGCAGAATCAGTAGGCATCTCTTCTCAACTCTGAATCTATGAAATTTAGTAACCCCTCCAATACTACCTCTGGCTGGCATGACGTCTGATGGAATTGTTATATCCTCTTGTCTGAGATTTTGTGGGCCCTTAGGTAAATGTTTCTCAACATTTATTATGTTTACTTCTATGGTCAATATTGCTGCAATTATAGGACTTTAAGTACCTTGTCAGAATTTGGGTTATTGGTTGTCTAGTGTGTGAGCCCTGATCAAGCAGCAACCACAATCCTTGTCATGGTAAGGCAAAGCAAACCTCAAATTAACCTGTGCTTAACTCCCAGTAGACTGGCATAGAGCAGTCAGGCTTATCTTAGAGGCAATGTGCAAAGTATTTGTGCAACTCTTCAAACAGCAAAACAGTGAAAACACCATACAAAAAGGATCCCACAAACAAGACCAAAATGACAAAAATCCAATTAGTAGGACTGAAGATATGGAACAATGTCTCAAGTTCAGGCCAACTGCGATGGAGCATGGGCTGGCTACAATGAGCCAGTTAGGCCCGCTGAACAAAAGTACCTTCAACCCTGGTTTGTAGAGAGATGTGTGGATCTATGTCAAATATGTGTCAGACAGCAGAGGCAATGCATTGGTTCCAAGCCTGTGGTGCAAGATACTGTTGAGTCGACATTGAGAGTCTGGTTGATAGGACTTGCAAAGCAAAGTCTGGAGTCAGGGATACGGCCTGAAGTCAAATAAGTTCCAAGTTTGCACTCAGATGCCCTTAAGCTAATGGGTTCATAGGTACATGGAGTTATGTTCAGACAGTTTGGATTGACAGTGGCTATGGTTTATTTTACAGATTGATTTACCAGGTAGGAGTAATAGTCCCTTTTGCCTTTGGCAAGAGTTGTTTACTTGCTGTGCATGTTTATGGGTACAACTTTTTGTGCTGATGCTTTGCACTGATCGCTTACTTTTTATCCTATAGTGGTTGAATGGTATGTGCTAAATATATAAGTGGCACATCTGCAAGGTAATATACCATTCATGTACTATGCAATTGTGGCTGTTTTTTTAGTTGGAGGCACACAGGGGTGTTTATTAGGTATTTTGTGTTGTTCTTTGGAGAGTGGCAGTCTCTTTTGATATTGCCATGAGTAGACACCTCTTTTAGATTTATTTTTAGCACTTTTTGAGTGTATTTAGGTGACATGTTATGTTTGATTGAGGTAGTCACTTATTAAGGTGATACATTGTGGGCAAGAGGTGCACATGATGTTCCTTGGTGTACTGTCATATTTATTAGTGTTGTGTTAGATTATGCCGGTACTGTACTGAGCTGGGAGTTTCAATGCTGTTTCCTAATGATGGTCTTGTGCACTTCTTGACCTTAAGAGACCAAAACATTGACGGTTCCTACTATCTAACATCATTGACAGTAATATACTGTTCATCAGTCCATATCATTGCTGGAACAAAGACAGAATCTAATGGGACTAAGGAATTGCAAACCTATGTGGTTAGGAGGATTTTTCGCCTCCCATTGAACTTATGATCTGATTTATTCTAGTATTGTTTGTTTGATCATTTTGGTTGCGACAATGTTGTTGTATTGATATTTTCCAATTGTTTCTTTTTGACCCTGGATATGATATGTTTTATGCATGATAAAATGTGAAAACTATATAATTTTGTTAGAACAGTACGCCTTTGGTGCCATGTTTTGGTTCTTTTGAATATTTACATTATTGGATCTTGTGACCCACAAATTGAAAAGCAAATGGAAAATAATTCCTCCAGAAACACTGTATTGTATATGCAGATCCACTAGTAGCATTTAATTTACAGGCCCTGGGCACAAGTAGTGCCACTCTACTGGGGACTTATAAGTAAATTAAATATGCCAAATGGGGATAAGCCAATATTACAATGCTTAGAGGAGCAAGCAGAAGCACTTCAGCACTGGTTAGCTGTGGTAAAGGGTGCAGAGTCCTAATACCAGCAAAATCAAGGTCGAAAAAGTGGATTAGGAAAATAGAAAGTGGGGGATGAGGGGGGGAGAGGCTACCCTAAGGCTAACACGTCTAACATAATTCATGTCTGAATGAATGGAATTTCATGGTACGATATGTCACAGTAGATGACCCAGGGTCTGGTGTTTTTGTTGTTGTCCAAAGATCAGATGATTTAATTAGTCACGGGTTAACTGACTGATTTGATTGATAATATGATAACTGTGGGTATCATGGGTGCTAGTGTGATGTTGACCGGAGATCCAATCTGGGAGAATTTGGATAATGGTGACTAATGACGCAGCGGTGGTGAACGTAATATACTTTACTCTGAGATGGTTGGCAAAGATTTAGTTGATTGTTCTAATGAACAGTCATGAGATGTTTTATGTTTTTTTTGCCGCTCAGCGCTTCAATGCTAAAGCCGGAATGCGCTCTACAAATACTAATACAAATGGTTGTTGGTGAAGCCAATGTGGCAGCAGAGGTGGTGAACAAGAGATAGATTTGTGAAGTTAATCAAAAAGTTAAATAGTTATTTCATTGATTTCATTTGATGGGAGAGGAATACACCTTAGAGTGTTCAGAGAGGGTAAGGTTGAGGTGTGAAGAAGGGGTAACGATGGCGACACATGGAAGATATATATTGGAGTGATATTTGGGGGGCACTAGCAAAAGTAAGGGTTGAAGGAAGGGGGTTCTTGAGATAGTAGGGGACTGGAAAAAGTTTTGTAGTTTGCTTATAAAGTATATGTATGAATCAATACAGAATTTGCACTCGATTATCAATTATCATTGCTGTACAGTTATAATTTTCATTTTAAGGTCTCAGAAAACACTGCTGTCCTCACAAATGTGTGAAAATTATTTCTATATACTTTTGATATTTGGACTATCTAATGGAACAGTATTTTTCTGTTTCTACAGCTTCCACAGAACGACCAACAGACAGAAGACTCGCATTAACATCTATTGCAGTGTACATTGTTATAGTCACTTTCAGATATGTTCTCTAACAGCGAGGCTCTTGCTTTCCTATAACATTTAAGAGTTAACTGAAGAATGCTCTTATGGGAACCATTGACATCGACATTATACCTGCATGACAATCAAGAATTGTAAAATAAAGCATGAGCGAAAACTATGTCTTTGATCAATTTTCATTGGTCATCTGTTGGTTTCACGTGAGAAAGAACAGATACACTCTTTCCTGTGCTAATTTGCTGAAGCCTAAATTTGGGAATTAATGGCTGCTGAATTACCCATGAAGGATGGACAGAAGAAGAGAGAAATACTGAAACATGGTTTGTTTCTCTTAAATTCTGCTGATGCAGAGAATAACTTTCAAGACCCTTTCCTTATCCTCTAGAGAAGGATTTCCTGTCCTGCAGATTTTGACGTCGTAGTCTAGTTCCTTTTTGTACATCGCAGTGATACTCTGCAACAGCCATATCAAACTTAAGAACATGTGCAGGATGTAAATACTTATTGTACTGTAAATTCCTTTTCTGAAAAACCTCTTATCATCAGAAAAATGCTGTTCTCATGATAACTTCCGTCGCATTGGTAAAGTTGAAAAACCATTGTTCCATTTGGACGCTAGGCTCATTTGTGGATGGAATCTTTTTAACAGCTCTTGATACCTACTTGACTTAGTCTTCTCTCTACTGTTGTTCTTTCTTCTAACCTGCTAGTTTGTACATCATACCTACAAGTAAATCGATATAAAAGTATTGTCATTTGTTTCCTTGCATCCATTTTTCCTCAAAATAACTTTTCAATCATTGGCACCTGTGCTGCCCATATATAACCACAATCAGCGGGGTGTGGGTCCCAAATATTGAATAGGAAATATTGTTATATCCAATGATCATAGCCAAAATATTGAGTTGAAAAATATCAACATATATGTATGCTTTTCTATACCTACCTTCCTGTATGTGTACCTTGAGAACATATGTCTTCAAGGAACACAGAAGTAGAGTTAAGAATCGTATACCTATACTTCCCTATATGCACTTACCTTTCAATATTTTTTTCCTCAATATTTTGGCTACAATATCATGGTATAATGATATTCCTTACACGATATTCTAGACTACAACCATCAACAAAAAAATTGTTATGCACAGTGATGCAATACTTTTAGTAACCTTGTAATTCTCCCTTGAGACACACAACAAACAACAAACACACAAACAAAACACAACAGCTGTAGCAATCAATATCACTTGCAGCATTAATCATATCTTACTTTGGCTAATTTTCTTATTTGTCATATAGTAGCATGGCCAAATCTCTAAGAGGATACTGCTGCTGTACACAAAACCAGCCCTTGCTCCTGCGCTCAGTCTCATCACCAAGGGACTGTGTTTTGAACAACACTTACCTAATATGTGTATGAGTGAATTGCATTCTTGTATTCAATCAAGCACTGGTCATTTGTGGACACTGTTCATCAGCGGGCATTTCATGCACAGTCTCTCTGTTTTTTTCCTCTGATCATATGCAGACTTTTTGATGTTTTCAGTATCCCATGCCACTCGATTTCTTCATGGAACTGCAAGGCTTACTTCTCAAATATTTCCTCAAACGTGGAGAATTTTGATCTTTTATGGGCATGACCTGCACACGATGTACAGTGCCAAAAATGACTATGTTTTGCACGAAGCTATTTCACCTAATTGAGGAAAGCATGCGCACAGTTTGTGTATCTTCAAATAGTGTGTGTGAGAAGGAAAGGCATTTCATGCACAGCTGTTTCTCAAAGAAAAAGATGAATTTAACACAACTTTTCGAATTCCACTATTGTTAAAATCTCACATGTACAATGTATCGGCAAAAATTGGAGATTCTAACATTCAGCCACATTGAAAACTGGCATACACCTAGAATATATGTGAATCAAGCATACGTGACTTTTCCGAAAACGTGGGTTTCCCTCACCTGTGCCTCAAATGTATGTAAATCATACCATGTGTTTAACGTCTTTGCAGATATTCCAAGTGTCCTGTAATTTGGGAGATTCTGTGTAAGGCAGGCCAACTTATTTCGGCTCCTTCTCAAGATGTTTATATCCTCGCAGTTTCCAATTTCCTTTCAAATATGTATTTTGATTTCCGTACCTAAAAAGTAACCATAAAATAATTCATACATCATAACATACTTATACATTTCACATAATATTCCTAAATTCAAGAAAGTTAAAATACAAAAACATACAATCCAAATATCTCGATTATTGGCTATCATTTCCTAAGATCGTATCCAGCATAAACAAATAGATTCCATAAGCAAACTTATTCACGTAATACATATTAATAAATATTATTTTAAAAGTTTTAAATTTATAAAATGTTCCATACCGTAGATCCTATGAATCAAAACGCAACACTTTCCTCAAGCAAAGGACTTCTTGAAGAATTCTGTAAGTGCAAAACAGATCATTATTGATTCTAATTGTATAGGTAAATAAGAGTAGGACTGCTTTGCCTACATTTCCGAATCACAAATAACAAAACTAGATTGAGGATATTTGTAGAATATGCACATAAATATAACGTGCATTTTTCTTTGCAAATAGACTCCTTCTCAGGTAAATACTGAAGAATACCTAAACCACTGTCGCCATGTTGTGCACGCTACTAATTTAATGTCATGTTCAGCTAGAAACTAGTCAATAAAAAGCAACTAAATAAGTTTGTCACTAATACAAGATAACGTCGTACATTCCCATGTGTTATCACTAATTGATGTCGCACCACTGTTACCACACCATATTCAGTTCACGCTTTCTCCCATTCCAAAGCAGACCTGGCTTTATTTTTCATATCTGTTTAAATCATAGTAGATGTCACAGGGTCCGCAACATTCAGAGTTATTCCTATTCTCTTAAGCACTTACCTAATGCAAGCCAACCATGGAATGTTAAAAGCATTGTCAAGGCCTAAAAAGTTCACAATAAGAGCCCTAATTTGCTCTGTTTCTGCTTTGTTTTAGATCGTATGCAAGAACAGTAGCGGGTGCATTTTTAATAGTATCTTCCAAGTACGGTAGAGTCAATTCCTTATGACCAATACTTGTGGAAGTGCTTTTCGGTACTGTTGTCAGCCTCTTATAAGAAACATTCTGGACTACGTGCTGACATTGAGGGTTTGCATTGCTCCAAGTACCAGACCCATATTTTGCTGACGAGATACATTAACTTGAGTAAATCATGCACATTTCGGTAAGTTTGAAGGAGAGCTTTTTCCAGACTGTCACTATATAAATTGAATACGAGAGGCTCAGGACACAACCCTGTCTTATTCCCCTTCTAATTTTAAAGGGTTTTGAGCATTCCATATTTGGGCTGATGCAAACTAGAGTAGTAGTGTGTTGGTTTAAGTGGCATGATGAATCTACACTTGAGTTAGCTTCACCCATACATATCATAATGCTCCATAGCTCATTGTGACTCACACAGTCAAAAACAGTGCTCAGATCCATGAAGCTCAGATATAGGACACCCTTATACTATACTAATACTATAGTGCATTTATTAATTAATACCTCTATGTTTAGGTACTACTCCATTGTGCCTAGGCCTTTCCTAAATCCTAATTGGATGTCTGTGAGAATCGAGTTTTGATCTACTCAGTCTTCTAATTTCTTTAGTACCACCCTCCCCAATATGTTGATAGACAAATCTAATAGAGAGATTGGTCGACAGCATTGCGGATCAGCCCTTATCCACTTTTTAAAAATCGACACTATAATGAAGTCGGACCAAGTTTGTGGGGGGGGGGGAGTATATCTTAGTAAATTTAAAACATTGGATAATAGGGAAACTCATAAGTCTGTATTTGATTTATACATATCAGTCATAACCCCGGCCAGGCCTGCCACCTTGGAGAAACAACTCTACATTAAAGTCGAGTGTATGCAATCTATACTGGCTATAATCTGTCTTGTGTCCTGTTCTCTTTGTAAAGGTATATCCTGTGCATAATTTCCCTCATTACAAATTGCAGAAAACTGACAATCCATTCTGTTTCTGTCACCCCAGCACCAAGAGTGGGGCCTGTGCCTTCTGTCAGAAGAGGAGAGTTGATAACTCGCCAGACTAGGATATTATCGTTACTGGCACTAGCCTTGACAAGGTTATCACAGGCGTCTTGCCTATTAACACATTTCCTCTCACAAAATACTTTGTATAAGTTGCTCTTGCTTCACTTATTTGACTTGTTTGTTTTGGCATGGATTTTAGTGCAGTTGGAAGATTATCTTGCCTGTCTGTATTTTTTGTCAAGTCATCCTCTCGGATGACAATCATTAACATGTTTGGTTTTAGTGAGCAACAGTTTGCCATTCTACAAATACTCTCAACAGATGTAATATCCCTTGGAGGAGAGGGATACTCTTGAAAACATACCTCAAAGTTAGTCAGTGTTAGACCAAGTTAATCAGCTGATTCCTTTTCCAGCTGGATCCCAGACCATTTTACCCATAATCCGTTATTTTAAAAGGTGACCATATTCCCTCTATTTTGTTATTGGGCCGTTTTCGGCAAAGGGAGAGTTAGTTCAGTAGATATAATGTTATGATCACTTCAAGTCATACACATAACCCTAAAATCCCAGTCTATGGAATTAAGTTGTCTGAAATTGCAATGTTGTCATTATAAGTTCAGGTCCCTCTGGCATCAAAAGTTGGAAGCTTATTTAGAGCAGTAGTGCTCTCTGCACCAACTACTAAATTCAAATGAGATTTTGCAGTGGGCTTATTCCATTCTTCACCATACTGAGAGTGCATGAAATTCAATTGGCCATCCCCCAAATGTCTTCACAACGACAAACTTCCTTGGCAAGTTTCAATCGTAAGTGCGCAATAAAGTCCTCTGCCCATATAAGTAAGGTATTTTATTATTAGGATAACTAATCTTTTCTTACAGTGTCTCCAACCTTTTTAGTGGATGCATCTGTTGTGAACTGAATATGTTGTCATAAAAGTTCACAATTAGGGGCTCAAGAGTTGGAACCAAGCTTAAACATAATAAGCTGAAAATATGGAGATTCTAACTTGAACCATCATATTTCTAGGGGAAGAAGAATCAAGATAAGGACAGCAAGCCCTCCGTTAGCCTTGCCAAATGATGATGGAATGGCAGTTGTATTATAAAGGTTATTGCCGTGTAGGTAATACAAATATATTTTTCCTCGTTATGCATCTCCTGGGAAGGTGTTGCATTTTGAAGCATTCCTAGGGTTACCAGTCTTAGGAAATTTAAGCTCCACACATGGAATGCCTCCAATGAGATTAACACAAGGCAATGCCTTGCCCTCCCTTGTGTTACTCCAGATTTACCTAGCCACGCAAGGTGGCCTTGCGTGGCTTGGTAAATATTAAAATATTTAATTTAAATATTATTTTAGGTTAAGAGTCGCCCTTGCGCTACATTGTGTGGCACAAGCGCAAATCAAACTTTGATAAATATGCCACCAGGTCTCTTGCAATCAACTAATATTATTTGTTGTGCACTGCATGATCTTCAATTTATTATTCTGCAACCTTCCAGATTAAAAAGTATATACCTTTCTGAGTTGTATCACTATGGACGCTTACCTCCCCCTGGTCATTCTAGCTTTGAATTTTCCTGTCCTTTCATGATTCTAAATCACAACCTGTACGATCAGGATGGGGAGATGACCTACACATTACTGGGTGAGTGCTGGTATATTAAAGATTACAAGTATATACTTTTCTGGGATGGTACATCTGAAATTGTCAGTATGTCACGATTTACCTTTGGCTTACCATCCAGACCAGATGGGGATGGTGTGCAGCCTTGGTTCTTGCAAGTCCTACTCTAGCCGAGGTAGGAGCAACCCCTTCCGGTAGCCACAGTGCTGCTGACAGTAGTACGCCACCACAGTCCGTGCCCTCCAGAAGGAGTCCCAGAGGAAAAACCCCATAGGGAAAAAAACTCCAGACAGGAACTCCCTGGAACAGAACGAGGACACAAGAAAATAAGGGCTTCAATGCCTGGAAATTCACTGGAATGACAGGGGAAAAACAGGAGTAAAAACTAGAGTCCAATGGAAGACCAGCCAGAGCATGACCACCTCAGGAGAAGTGTTGCAACGCATAGAGAAGAAGAATCTATCCCCTTATGTACCCCTTGACAGGAAGTGACATGCAGGAAGAAGTCGGACTGCCATCTTGGATTGGGAAAGGGGCTATAGAACCAGATAGGAAAAAACACCATTGTAGTAAGGGAAACAGATGCATGTAGGGAAGGTGAAAGGAGAATGTTATGCTGGAAAAGAGAAATCATGGCTCCTCCAGGAGGAAGAAGGAAAAAGAGAAGGCCCTAGAATGGGGCCCCAGGTAAGTGGTAGGACCGAGGTGGGGGCGGTGAAGACTGACGCCCAATCCTGGGCCTCTGGCCTCGCTGCGGTAAAGGAAACAGAAAGTGGCCAGAAAAAAAGGCTGCGGCGGGCCCCGCGATCTGGAAAATGGACCTCGCCCCCCACCGTGGCACGAGCGGGAGTAGGTCCCCTCCCCCCCGAGGCCCCAGGTTTGTTTGGGAAAAGATGGAAAAAGCGGCGGACCAGAAGATGGGCATGAACCAAAGAGGTGTCCTCCCATGGATGAGAAACTGGAGACGTCCACGGAAGAACCAAGAGTCACAGAGCTCCTGGACCTCGTATTTAGGCACATCATCACCCAATTGAGGAGGAGGGCAGGAGAATTGTCTGTGAGAAGGATCAGGTAGATAGGACTTCAGCTGAGATACATGAAACACAGGATGTATTTTTCAAGTCCGAGGCAAACGAAGACGAACTGAAATGGGATTGATCTTTTGAAGGATCAGAAATGGACCATAATACCGGGGTTTGAACTTATTTAGGGATAATCGGAGAGGTAAGAATTTAGAGGACAGCCAGACTTTATCATTGATTTGATAAGACGGGGCATCACAACATCTTTTATCAGCCATCCTTTTCATGTGTATCTTGGTGGCTTGAAGATTAGAATGTATAACACGTCGGATACTGCGTAGTCGTCGAACAAATGTTGTGATGGCAGGGAGTGTAGATGATTCTCTGAGAGTAACAGGAAAGGCCTTATGATGGAACCCATAAGAGCAATAAAATTGAGAGACCTTTGAGTCACTATGCACTGCATTGTTATACGAGAATTCTGCGAGTGGTAAGTACATAGACCAATTACTTTGCGTAGCATTGCAGAAACTACGTAGATATTGTTCAAGACCATGGTTTAGGCATTCTGTCTGTCCATTTGTTGGGGGATGGAAGCTAGAAGACAGAGCCATGCCAATTTTGAGTGTTTCACAGAATTGTTTCCTAAAGCATGAGATGTATTGGGAAACACGTTCCGAGACGATGATTTGAGGAAGGCCATGAAGCCGAAAGATCTCCTGAATAAAGATTGGACTTAATTCTTTTGCAGTGGGTAACTTTTTTAACGCAGTGAAATGTGCCAATTTAATGAATGAGTCAACTGTTACCATTACTACTCGATTCCCAGCTGAGGGAGGCAGAGAACACATGAAGTCAGTGGATACAGTATGCTACGGTGCCGGTGGAACAGGTAAAGGATGGAGCAACTCTGCTGGTCTATTACGAGGTGTCTTCGCTTGTGCACAAATGGGACAAGAAGTCACATAGCTTTCAGTGTCTGTTTTAAGTGTGGGCCACCAAAAGGAGCGAAGAAGGAGATCCTGGGTGGTTTTAATACTGCGATGACCTGCGATTGGGGAATCGTGGCATATTTGTAGGGCCTCTGTTTGAACTGTTTTGATAGGCAGGAACAGTGCTTTCTTGTAATAATAGTATTCCTTATCTTTACGTAAGTGTGGACGTAATTTATTCATTTCAGTTATATTGAGAATAGAATACTCAGATTTGACTTTGTCAATAAAGGATTGTATTAACCCGATGATTCTATCAGGTTTAATTAAGTTTTGCGTAGTAGAATCACTACATACAGGATAGGGTTGTGACAGGGCATCTGCCAAAATATTTTGGGAACCAGGGATATACGTTATATAGAAATCGTATTGGCTGAAAAAGAAAGCCCATCAGGCTTGACGACTATTTTGGCATTGGAAGTTTCTTAAACACTGAGAATTCCAGTGATCTGTTCTCCCCTGAAAGGGTTCTTTAGATCCCATAAGAAATTATCTCCATTCCGTACAGGCTGTCTTCAAGGCGAGCAGTTCTCATTCTAAAACTGAGTAATTGCATTCCAAGTCAGACAGTATGTGGGAAAGGTAAAATACAGGATGTTCTAACCTATCCTCACTTTGTTTTTTCAGTATAGCGCCCCCTATTGCCTTTTCTAAGACATCTGTCACAACAATGAACTGTTTGGTGGTATCTGGATGCCGTAAAATGGGAGCTTGTGTGAAGGCATGTTTTAGTGCTTGAAATGCAGTTTCCGCATCTTTGGTCGAACAAAAACCTTTCCGCAGATTTTCTTTCTTAAGAGTTTGCGTGATATGACTGGTTTGCTGGGCGAAGTCAGCTATGAATTGACAATAGAAATTAGCCAATCCTAGAAAACATTGGGTTTCTTTGATTGAGGAGGGGGATGGCCAATCCAGAATGGCTTGGACCTTGTCTGAGTCCATAGCAATACCTACTTGGTTGATATGATACCCCAAGTATTTCACTTCAGTCTGATCAAATTCACATTTTTCTGGTTTGCAGAATAGATGATGTTGCCTAAAACTTTCTAGTATTTGGAGTACATGTTTAGTGTGATGTTCTGGACGAGTGGAGAATATTAGTATATCATCCAAATAGACAACCACTGTTTGGTGTAAAAGGTCAGAATAGATAGCGTCCATAAATCTCTGAAATATGGAGGGAGAGTTGGTTAGCCCAAAGTGCATTACCCTATACTCATAATGGCCAAAAGGAGTTCTGAAGGCAGTCTTCCATTCATCACCCTCTTTATCCTTAAAAGATGGTAGGCTCCCCTAAGATCTAATTTGGTGAATCTCTTTGCTCCTCTGACAGCTTCTAAAATATCTTTAATGAGGAGCAGAGGATAGCGATCTTTAGTAGTGATCTTATTTAATCCGCAAAAGTCTATACAAGGACGTAAATCCTTTGTCTTCTTCCGTATGAAAAAGAAGGGAGCCCCTAAGGGTGAAGAGGAAGGGGCAATCAGACCACTCTGTATGTTCTCCTCTCTATATTTTTTGAGGATCTTCTTCTCAGGCTCGGTAAGAGAATATATTCTCCCAAAGGGAACTACAGCATCAGGTTCCAAAGGAATGGCACAATCATATTCTCTATGAGGTGGTAGTACTGTTTTTTCAGGTTTCTGAATAAGTCTGCATATTCCAGACAATGACTGGGTACTTGGAGGAGATTAATGGAACAACCTACTTGAGGTGGTGTTAATAACATATTCTTCGGGGACCAAGGGACCAATAAGTTCCCGACAAATAACAGTGCTGTTGACAGAATTGGGAAGAAAGTGAAATGGTTCTAGTTTCTCAATTAATTAAGGGATTGTGGTGGGTTAGCCATGGAATAGCCATGGAATACCTAGAATCAGAATGTGATTTGGGGAAGATATCAGATCGAAAGAGACATATTCCTGATGTTTCCCAAATTGTAAATACAAGGTAGGAGTGGTATTAATGACAGGTCCAGAGGCTAGAAGAGAACTATCCAGCATATGAACTTGCTCTGGTATGCCCTTGGGTATCCGAGGGATTTTTCTTTCCAGAGCCTATGTTTCATCTAAGTAGATACGACTGGCCCCACAATCCAACAAGGCTAATTCTCTTTCTTCTTGGCCATCGGTTAATTGTAAGGTGATGGGTAAAAGGAAAAGAGCTGTTACTTCTTCTCTGGAAGAACAAATGAAAGGTATCTCGGAACATCCTGTCCTCTCCCTTCTCACAGAGGGCAGGAGTTGGCTTTGATGGACGAATGGGGCAGGTACGGATTAGATGACCAGAAGCACCACAATAAAGACATAGGCCCTCATTACAACCCTGGCAGTCGGTGATAAAGCAGCGGTAATACCGCCAACAGGCTGGTGGTAAAAAATATGGAATTTTGACCACGGCGGAAACTGCCAACAGAGACAGCCACTGGTGGAAGCAACAAGCACCACAGCGGTAACCGCCAACAGCCAGGCGGAAGACAATGTACCGCCCACTGTATTATGAGAGGTCAATCTGCCACCTTTTCTGGGGCTGTACCAACGCCATCAAAAGCACGGCAGAAACAGTACACAGAAGGGAAACAACACCTCTCAACACTCAAGAAAGAACCACAACGCCATGGAGCCCGAACTGCAGATCTTCCCCACGCTGGTATGACTCATCCTACACCAGGAACACGAACGGCGGCTAAGATGACCACAGAGAGTACTGCGCCTAGCACACAAGGGAGGGGGTGAGGAAAGAGAGAGTGACAGACACACGCAACACGCTCACCCGAACACCATACACACAAACAGATGCAACAACATTACATATCCACCCCTTAACCCTCAGTAATAAAGCAAGGGAAAAAGGATATGAGTAAAGCCAGTGTAATAATATACATTTAGATAAACAGGTCCTAAATCACAAAACAGTATCTACAATATATACAAATGGAGGGACAATGCCAAGTCCAAAATGTCCATGGCCCACAGGGCCATTACACATAGGCAAAGACCTCACTTGACTCCTGCCTCAATATGGAGAGAACACTGCTGGGGCATCAGGTCAAAGATACACGGGCACCTCAGGGGGAAAGGGAACGGAGGGGCACCTCAGCCGGAAGATGGTACAGCGCCACTGCTCCTGGGGGGGCAACATGCCCTCTGCGATCTCCTAGGGAGTGCAAAACCACAGTCTCTTAAGTGGGTGGTTTGCCCACTGCTTGGTTCTGGGGAGTGCAAAGCTACAGTCTCTCTAGTGAGTAGTTTGCCCACTGCTTGGTCCTGGGGAGGGCAAAGCCACAGTCTCTCAAGTAGGTGGTTTTCCCACTGCTCGGTCCTGGGGAGTGCAAAGCCACAGTCTCTCAAGTGGGTGGTTTGACCACTGCTCAGTCCTGGGGAGTGCAAAGCCACAGTCTCTCAAGTGGGTGGTTTGCCCACTGCTTGGTCCTGGGGAGTGCGAAGCCACAGTCTCTCAAGTGGATGGCTCCTCCACTGGTTCTGGGGGGCTTTGTGCCCAGTGTGCTTCATCCTGGCAAGGAGTGGGTGAGTGGATGCCTTCTTCCACTGGTTCTGGAGGGGGCCTTGTGCCCAGTGTGCTTCATCCTGGCAAGGAGGGGGTAAGTGGATGCCTTCTTCCACTGGTTCTGGAGGGGGCCTTGTGCACAGCGATGCAGATCCTGGATGGTGCAAGGTCACAGTCTCTCACCTGGGTGTCACACCTACAGTTGTTGCAGGGGCCAGGGCACACTATAGCCCATGTAGGCGCGACTACACACTGCTCTCAGGCGGTGACGGCTTCTCAGTGGTGGCAGTTGCGGGGCTGGCAGCGGTGCTGTCAGTGGTAGGGGAAGGCTCCAGCCCTTCCCCTGCAGCCTCAGACGGCTGCCCACTGGGGCTGCTGCTGCTGGCAGTGGTGCAGGTGGCGGTGCAGGTGGTGGTGCTGGTGCTGGTGGCGGTGCTGGTGGCGGTGCTGTCAGTGGTGGGGGGAGGCTTCAGCCCTTCCCCTGCAGTCTTGGACAGCTGCCCACTGGGGCTGCTGCTGCCGGCAGTGGTGTAGGTGGCGGTGCAGGTGGTGGCGGTGCAGGTGGCGGTGCTGTCAGTGGTGGGGGAGGCTCCAGACCTTCCCCTGCAGCCTCGGATGGCTGAAGTGCCATAGCTGGTGTTGTTTGCCCAGATGCTGTTCCAGCCCCAGGCACCAGATCCATCCTGCCTGCGGCGTCTGTGTCTTTTACATTGCCCTTGGCAGCTGGTGTTCCCTTCCTGCCCTTGGCAGCTGGTTGTGTCTCCTTACTTCTGCCAGCCAGTGTTCCATTCCTGCCCTTGCTAGCTGGTGGTACTATTTTCCCCTTGCTAACTGGTGGTGCCTCCTTGCCCTTGCTAGCTGGTGGGTCCTACTTACCCTTGCTAGCTGGTGGTGCCTCCTTGCCCTTGCTAGCTGGTGGGCCCGACCTGCCCTTGGCAGGTGGTGCAGGCACACTGGCAGTGCTGACGGGTGCCTCCTTGGAACCTCTCACACCTGCAGTAGCTGCAGAAACTACAGTGGCTGTGGACTGGGTGGCTGAGATGCTGGCCTGGGTTCTGCCTACCTTGGCCCGAAGTGAAGGACGGGGGAGGGGCAGAGGATAGATCAAAGGTGGAGAGGAAAAGCCTTTTAGGGACACTGGGGCTGGAAGAGGGTGAAGGTTTGGGGTTGGAGGAAGAGGGAGTGGTTGTAGGAGGTGTCTGTTGTGTTTGGGTACAGGTGCATGGGCTGGATGCTGTTGTGAGGTGGTTAGCTGTTGGGTGTCTGAGTGCTTGCGGATGTGTACTTTTGGAGGAGGGGGGACAGACACAGTGGGAGAGGACACAGGGGACGTGTGCATGGATGTGGGGGTGGTGACTGCCAGTGAGGGGTGTGTAGTGATAGGAGTGATGATGATGGAGGTAGTGGATGAGGATGTAATGCATGCAGGTGTGAGTTGAGACGCTACTGGAAGGGCGAGGAATAGGAGGGGACACAGTGGAGGCAGTGGATGTTGGTGTGTCTGCATCTGGATGGTGCTTGTGTGAGTGCCCGTGGGATGAAGTGTGGTGCTTGTGTTTGCCTGAGCCACTTCTGTGTGTTGATTTGGGTGCATGCTGGTTTGAAAGTGTGCTTGGGATAGGCTGGGGTTGAGGGGATTGGGACTGGGTAGAGGAAGTTGGAGGTGGGAGGTTAGAGGCAGGTACAGTGGCTACCATCGGTGAGTTGGCCAGAGCCTGGAATGATCTCTGTTGGGCTGCCACGCCAGAGTGAATGCCCTCCAGGAATGCATTTGTTTGTTGCAAATGCCCTGCCAGACCCTGGATGGCATTCAATATGGTTGACTGCCCAACAGAGAGAGATCTCAGCAGGTCAATAGCCTCCTCAAAGAGGGCAGCAGGACTGACTGGGGCAGGGCCTAAGGTGCCTGGGGCGAAGGAGATGTCCACCCTCCTGGGTAAGTGGGCACAGGAAACATGCTGAGGGGCATAGATGGCATTATTAAATCTTTTTGATGGTGCCTACATTCGAGCCTAGTGGCAAATGTGTGTCAGTTGTAACAATAAAGTATAACATAATCTAGCCATAGGCAAGATCTCTATCTCATAAGTCAAGCATCTATCAATTGTACAAACTCTTCTTTAAAGCATGAATGATTGCATCAACATTGTCAATACAATACAATACATAGGGGCCGTCTGCAAATCGACCCAAGTTGTCAAGTATATGCTCATGTTACAATGTCCTTTTTTCAACATTCTGATACTTAGTTACCCTGCCGGGGTACTGTTTCACCATCAACCAGTCAATGTCCAAGCTTCGTCAATGTCATTCAGCCCATTGCGTGCTGTTTGGTATTTTTCTATCAGTCTGGCTTCCAATTTCAAAAGTTTATTTGTTGTTGGTAATCCATATTATTTAGGTTGAACCACAGCCAGTACTGTTGATAGGTATTTACCCAGAGTTTGTCTTGCGGAGGGGGTTTTTAACGTGCATGTTTTAGTACAGCATGTTTTGAGATTGTTTTATACTGTCACATTTAGAAACACTGACACAATTGTGGTGCCATAGACACAAGTGTGGAGTAATTATGTGTGTCCCACTGGTAGAAGGAGTTTGGAACACAGGGATACTGTGGTGTTTATACAACACTGCTGCACACAGTAGAGCTCTCTTGTAGTAAGTTATCATTGAAGTATATTTTGAGCAAGTCTCCATGTTTTTAATTTTTGTAGAGGCGGCGTTGCCCCTCGATAGTCCTGATGAGGCCCTGATTGAAGAGGCCGAGACGCGTTGACACATACCTCAGCGAGATTGTGCTCTCTAATTGGAGTCAGCTTGATAAAAAATCACTTAATATGCACTGCAAGGTACCATAAAAAAACATATAGGTTCTTGTCAGTTGCTTGTCCGTGAACTTTCAATCATCGCAATAAAGTGGATTACAATTATAAATTTGATATTGTGACCACGAGTATTCTACAAAGAAAGGTTGTTGGGCACAACCCTCTACTGACGATATGGTCAGCCTCAAGACTGCTAGAAGCTAGAAGCTAGAAGCTGTCCTTTGTCGGCTCAAGAAGAAAATGTGAATTGAATTAGATGTGTGTAATGCTTTTGTTCTTGTAAATATTTTGTATTTTGTATAATGTATTAATGAGTCATTGTTTTGCCTCACACGTAATCAGTTGAATTAAATTATGGAAAGTATGCAAGCCATAAAGACAGTAATGAGCACTTTTTCAAAAATATTGATTTAATTTATCCCTACCGTTAGACCATTTCTTTGTTTATATATTGATATTGAACCCAGGTCAGGTGAGGGTTATCGGGTTCCCTCTTTTTTGCATAACGATATAGTCAATAGGCAGCTAAACTGAATACAAAATATAGTCTGCAACTTATGAACACTAGACAGCTAATCCAGGTGCAAAGTGGTACAACACAAAGTCAGTGGTCAAAAACGCATATTTCAACACTTATTTCACTACACCTCCATAAGCTATTGTCTCACAAAGTGTTTCACATGGCGAAGTGAATGTCAGTGGTATCCGACAAAGAGGTAGAATCCACTATTGTAATTTTATGACAACAGTTTGTGCCCTGACTAGAAGCCTTGTTGCTTCCTAAGCTAGAATAAGCATTTACTCTTTTACATTGAGGTCAAGATAGTTCTCTTCTCTGGGGCTGGTGGGTGAGGCGCTACACAAGCTCTGAGAGTTGGATAGAATACTGATGTTACAGGCATCCTCAAAAATCATACAAGGGTCTGAGGGCCTACATTTTTGAGATATCACAGCCCCATAAGCATTTGGACAGTCAGTGATGTTGAGTCCCAAAGTCATTGTGATCCTCACCTGGAGGTTGTTGAACCTGTTGCGACGTTGCTAATCTCCCTTTCACAATTTCAGTCTGAGAGTATTATTATGCCCTTTGGATTCGAGAGATATCTTGCAATGGTGTTTTTAGAGCATCTGTATTTTGTTATTATTTGAGTAGATAATTTCCTTTTAGCCGTAATAAGCAGTACAGATCATATTAGTTACAAAGGAGTGGGGTGAAACTCAGCAATAAAAAACAAATAAGTGCTTGTTACCAAACCTTAGAGGGGTGTCCCAGCTCAGCTTCCTCAGGGCTCTGACGATTGCAGACATTCCTGCTCTTGGCACGTTCTTCACCTGGACATGTCCTGCATTTCACGATGCTGGTTCATGGTTTATAGTATTCCACCCACAGTCCCTCCTTCTCCTTTGCAGCTGTGAGGGCGATTGGAATTCTGGACTTAGTAGTTCAGCTCTGGCGTTGGTAAAATCAGGCAAACAAAGTGATCCTCACACTAATACTTCAGACATGGGGCCTGATTCACAAAGGTAAACTTACACTTTTGTGTAAATTTACTACTTTTTGGAATTCACAAATTACGTGCAAAGTTTTATAACTCCCCACTCCCAATACTTATGTGTGCAGAGTTCTTTGCACCTGGAAACCTGCCAATTAGGGCGGAGCACTGGCACAAATAAGTATAGGGAGTGGAGAGTCTTACAAATCCGCACGCAGTTTGAGAATGCTAAAAATTAGTAAAGTTACAAGAAAAGTGTACGTTTAAGAATCAGATCTTTGTGTTCATCTATGGCCACATGTACAAAGATCCGGTTTTGCGACTCGCAAACTGCGAGTCTTAGCGACTCGCAATTTGCGAGTCACAAAACCGGATGTACAACAGTGTACTTTACACTGTTTGCAATTCGCAATGGGGTCCCATATGACCTACTCAATGAATATTCATGAGGCAGGTTGCAATTTGCGACCCCATTGGGAATAGCCACCCTCACAGGGAAGGTGGCCTGCTGGAGACAGCAGACCACCATGTCTGTAACAGTTTTTAAATAAAGCATTTGTTTTTTAAAATGTAGCTCGTTTTCCGTAAAGGAAAACGAGATGCATTTAAAAAACAAAAATTACAAGTTTTCTTTTTAATTTTTCAGATCAGGCAGTGGTCCCTGGGACCAATGCCTGCTCTGAAAAAATATTTTCGAGCCATTCACAAAGGGGAAGGGGACCCCTTCCCGTTTCCAAATGGGTTAGCACCCGTTTGAAACTGGTGCTAACTGCGATTGTTTTGTGACCGCATTCACAGTCACAAAACAGTGCTATATCGTGCTGCAACTCGCAATTAGGAGGGGAACGCCCCTTCCTAATTGCGACTCGCAAACCTATTTTACGATTCGGTAAATAGATTACCGAATCGCAAAATAGGGTCTGGACATACCAACATGGTTGTTTCCTGTCACATATGGTCCGATTCTTCAAATTGGGCTGTTTGCGACAGGAAAAATGGTACTTACATGTGCCCCTTAATGTTTCGTTTTCCAAACACTCACTGCATTTTCTTGTATACCACCATTAGTATTACTTGCAGATGTCAACTCTGTGCAATACGATCTGAATGCACCCCAAATATTCATATGAAAGTCAATCACCAAAAAACCAGGGAAAGTAGAAGTGACATCAATTAAATAAGTGGACTGACACCAGGAATTGGGCTCTTAGAATTCTGTTTCCTTTCCTTTCCTGTGACTGCCTTCATAATCATAGGACTGTGTATCAAAGAGTAAGACAGAGGTAGCAGCTGCTATTACCATTTACCATAATTACCATAAATATTTATATCTCTTGAAAGTTTCTCTGAAGACATTCTCTGTAATGTGTTCTTAGGAAGGTGTTCTAATTCCCTGGGTATAAACATATTTTCTTATTCATTTATCTGTTCTTCACGAGACATTGGTTCCAAGATTGCCTATTAGACCGCACAATTGCAAACCCTATATTGTTTTGAATAGTAGTTGTCAGAATTGGAATATGTAATTTCGAAGGTCCTAACCTCTGCAAACTTAATAAAAGCAATCTGGTTATGTCTAGACTGTGCTCAACCTCAACTTATGGTAGCATGGCACAAGCAAGAGTTAAGCTTCAGATTAGAGCATGTAAGTTAAATCATTACTAACAATGTGAAAATAAAGAAGACAACGTAATCAAATTACTAAAATGACATATAAATAGAGAAAACGTAATGAGCACAAAGGGGATCATTACAACATTGGCGGTAAATGCCGCTTACTGCCGTGCAGAAGAATGCCAACACACCGCCGCGGCCACAGAATTCCACCACAGCTATTACGACCCACAGCTCGGAATCCGCCAAAATCCAGACATCCACACAAGTCCGCCACACCAAAGGTCGGTGATAAACTGCCGATAACAAAACCTCCACCGTCACGCCAACAGGAATACACCCACACTATCATGACCCACGAATCCACACGGTGGTCTTTCAACTGCGGTAAACCATTGGTGGTACACACCGCTGCGCTCAAAATACACACACATTTACAAAATACTACCACATTGGACAATTCGAAATACACACACCTGATACACATACACACACCACTCCCACACACCCAATACAATATAAAACACCCACCCACATCACCCACAAACCCTTACTACCAAAAGGAAGGCCATAGAGACAGCACAGCAAAGACAACACCAGCATATAGATGCACATAACACCATCACACATACACATCCAAGCTCAAAACACCACACACCCCTAAACATCACCCCACACATCACAACACACACCACCTCACACATCACCCACACCACCCCATGGCACTGCAAAGACACCCCAAGTTTTCAGAGGAGGAGCTCAGGGTCATGGTGGAGGAAATCATCCGGGTAGAGCCACAGCTATTCAGATCACAGGTGCAGCACCCCACCATAGCTAGGAAGATGGAGCTATGGCGCAGAATCGTGGACAGGGTCAACGCAGTGGGACAGCACCCAAGAACTAGGGATGACATCAGAATGAGGTAGAATGACCTACGGGGGAAGGTGCGTTCCGTGGTATCCAGACACCACATTGCGGTTCAGAGGACTGGCGGCGGACCCCCTCCTCCTCCCCCACAACTAACAACATGGGAGGAGCAGGTCTTGGCTATACTGCTTCCTGAGGGCCTCGCAGGAGTAGCTGGGGGAATGGACTCTGCTAAGTCAACTCTTAACTATTACATCCCCCACCCTACCTGCATGCTATTACATAACCCCACCCTCGCCCTCACCCCATCACTCCAACTCCTCACATATGTCCCACTATCACAAACCACACATCCCCACACCAAGCCCTGCTTGCAACAACAAAGCATGGACACCCATCACCAATGCATGGCCTCTACACATACCCACACAGACCCCTAAACAATTAGCACACAAGGTCCTACACAGGAATGGAAGCACTGGGGTACAGGGTCACCCACCCATTGCACACCATGACACACACAGATGCAATAATCATGCCTTTGCACCCCTGACCAACGTCACCGGCCAGGAGGTTCCAGACATGTCCACTCCACCCACAGAAGAGGCCCACAGTGATGACAGCAGCTCTGTCCAACTGGATCTAGATGACCAGCCTGGCCCATCTGGGACCTCGGGACAGTCGGTTCCCCTCACACTGGCACAAGCCACAACAGAGCCTACCCCCTCTGGAAACACTAGCACAGCACCCACCCCGCGGGCCCATACCTCTCTCCCCAGGACACGTCAAGCAGCAGTGTGTGCACCACTACAGGGAACCGAGGCTAACCCACCACCCCATGAAAAGCAGGGACCTGGGGGCAGTGGTAGTGGGCACACGGTTCAGGGGACAGAGGCCCAGGAACACAGGGGAACTGGGAGGGCTGCTGTGCGACAGGGGGAGGACAGGCCCAGGGAACCCACTCTCCACGAGGCCCTCTCCAACATCATGGGAGCCTACCACCATTCCCAGGAGACAATGGCAATGGTACTGGCCAAGTTTCAGGAGATCCAGCGGCTGCAGGAGGAACAGTATTTGGGGTTCAGGGAGGAACTCAAATGCATCAGTACCACCCTGGGGAGCATTGTAGGGGTGCTGAAGGAACTCGTGAACACCAGGAGGGACACTGTGGCACAACAAGGGGCCCCTGACACTAGCCTGGACGATGAACTGCCCACCACCTCCTCCGGTGCTAGTGGACATGAGGCGCCGCCACAGGACCACAACACCAGCACCCCACCCCCTGCAGATGGAGAACCACCCCGCAAGCGGTCCCTGACATCCAGGACAAAGACAGAGAACAATGCCAAGACCCCGCCAAGAAATGAGACCACCCTGATTGTCATCCTTCTGTCCCACTTTGTCACCCTGTCCATCCTTAAACTGTCCCAGCTCCACTTCCTATGCCCCTTTGGAGAATGCACCTGTGAGACTAATAGACTGGACTCTGCCATGGACAATCCTCCACCATCACCCCTGACCATTTTACAACCCCTCCACTGTTTAGCACTTAAATAAACACCCTTAAATCACAAAACTATCTGGAGTCAGTCTGTGCTTTCACAAATGTGTATTTGCAATAACTGAGGGAAATAGCAATGTCCATTGTATTGTCAACATACCTATGTCACACAGCTCTAGTCCACGAGGTAACATAGCAGAGGTCACACAGTGGGACCCACATCTGTGAAATTGAAAGGGAAAGGGACAAATCAGGGTCCATACACTGGGTGATAGTGACAGACAGATGAGAGGTAGAACAAGTGTATCAGATGTAGGAGGCAGTGATGTCTTCTTACCTGTGTCTCACTGGAAGTATTGATGAATCACGGTGTTTCTCTTGTCGATATCCTCTTCTTCTGCCTCCAGGCTCCACAGCAGCCACAACACCTCCTTCAGGACCATCCTCTTGCAGAAAAGGCACCCGTCGTCGCAAAGCCAAGTTGTGCAGCATACAGTAGGCCACGATGATCTGGCACATCTTCTTTGGTGAGTAGAATAGGGAACCACCTGTCATATGGAGGCACCTGACCTGGATGTCAGGAGGCCGAAGGTCCTCTCTATAACCCTCCTAGTTCACCCATGTGCCTTATTGTAGCGTTCCTCTGCCCTTGTCCTGGGATTCCTCACTGGGGTCAGTAGCCATGACAGGTTGGGGTAGCCAGAGTCACCTGCAAATGTCGAGGGACAACTGTTAGACACACACTAACCCTGAGGGACAACCCCAGACCCAGACAAATATTCACACTGTATAGGGTCCATGTCCTCACCTAATAGCCACACACAGTACCTCTGGAGTTGCCCAATCACATAAGGGATGCTGCTATTCCTCAGAATGTGAGCGTCATGCACTGAGCCAGGAAACTTGGCATTCACATGGGAGATGTACTGGTCGGCCAAACACACCATCTGCACATTCATTGAATGGTAACTCTTCTGGTTTCCGTACACCTGTTCACTCCTGCGGGGGGGACCAAGGCCACATGTGTCCCATCAATGGCACCTATGATGTTGGGGATATGTCCCAAAGCATAGAAGTCACCTTTCACTGTAGGCAAATCCTCCACCTGAGGGAAAACAATGTAGCTGCGCGTGTGTTTTAGCAGGGCAGACAACACCCTGGACTACACGTTGGAGAACATAGGCTGGGACATCCCTGATGCTATGGCCACTGTAGTTTGAAAAGACCCACTTGCCAGGAAATGGAGTACTGACAGGACCTGCACTACAGGGGGGATACCTGTGGGATGGCGGATAGCTGACATCAGGTCTGGCTCCAACTGGGGACACAGTTCATGGATTGTGGCACGGTCAAGTCTGTAGGTGACAATTACATGTTGCTCTTCCGTCCACCAGCGGTCTGTATACCGGAGGATGCCGCCATCTCCTCACCTGCCCCAGCGGATGTGTTCTATGGATGAGATCAGCGAGCTGAGGATGAGCCAACACTGAGGTACGAAATAAGCAATTTTATTCCACACATTTGTCAATCCGCTATGTGCCTGTCTTAGTGTGTATGCAAGGCCTAGATAAGTGTGACACAGTTATTATTAATGCCATGTGGCCCCCTGACATGGCGGCTGCCTGACCTCTAAGGTGGGACAAGGGGATATGAGGTAACAGCGCTGGTGTTGTACACCGTCGCGGTAGGCGGTCGAAGACTGCAGCACAATCCTGCATTGGTTAACATTGGACCCTATGGGTCCCAGGAGCCAATGACGATGTACGCCGGTGGTGACGGTACGCACCGCCGCGGACGTGACCGCCATTTTCTCTCTGTTCACTCACTTGATACCTGATCTTCGACAGGAGAGGACCTACACTGCAAGTGCTGCTGTGACCTCAGTCTGGAAGCGACAATGGCTCAAGTATCTTGGGAAAGGGCCCCTGCCTTCACATCGGAGGAGTTGGACAAACTAGTGGTTGGGGTCATCCCCCAGTACACGCTACTCTACGGTCCTCCAGACAAACAGGTGAGTACACTGTGAGCATGCTGAATGGGCAATGGTTGTTTGGAGTGGTGTGGATGGGAGATTGGGGGGGTAATGAGGCGTGCATGAAACGACAGTGAGTGTATGTGCGTCATGGCAAGGGTAGGAACGTGGGCCAATGACTGTGACGTTCCGGATGGTTATATCTTCTCCTTTTCCCCTGTACTATTCCTGTAGGTCAGCGCCCACCAGAAGAAGGATATTTGGCGTGCCATCGCCAAGGAAGTCCGGGCCCTGGGGGTCCACCACAGACAGAGCACCCACTGCCGGAAAAGATGGGAGGACATTCGCAGCTGGAGCAAGAAGACGGCGGAGGCCCAGCTGGTGATGGTCTCCCAACATGGGAGGGGTGGCTGTCGCACCATGACCCCCCTGATGTTCCGGATCCTGGCGGTGGCGTATCAGGAGTTGGATGGGCTCTTGAGGGCATCACATCAGCCACAAGGGGGTGAGTACAGTCACATTTATCTGATTCAGCGCGCATGGGAGGTGTCTGGGTGGGGAAGGTGGGCTGTGGGTACCCCTAGGCCAGGGCGAGTTTTGTAGGCAAGGTCTCTTCGTAAGGTAGGCCATGTGGCACCCCACCTCACCAGTGTTCAGAGCCATCTACCCCTAGTCAGGCTCCTGTGACTTCCATGTGTGCAGCAATCGGGCATAGGCCTTGTACCCTATGGCCCTGTGACTAATTTGGGAACTCTAAGTGATTGGCATGGTGCAGAGGGCTGCTGGGTCTGTAGTGTCCGCAAACGGTAGCGGTATTGCATGCACTGAACATGTCTTTCTACTTTCTTTCCCCCCCTTTTTTGTGGTCTCCCTGTTCTTGTGTGCATTAGCATCATCACGCGGAGGAGCAGTGCCACTGGAGCAGGTGGGAGCTGCATCCCACATGGGCCTGGAGTAAGACACTACGGACTCCGAATTCACCAGTGGGATGGAGGGCGAGGGGAGCTCCACGGCGGGGACAGGAGCTGAGACCAACAACACCGACTCCTCCTCTGATGGGAGCTCTTGCAGTGCCAGGCCCCTCTGTTCCCACCGCATCTACAGGTACAGCCGCCACCCCCCCACCTGCACCACCCTCCCAGCAGCCCCTCAGCATGTGCCCTGTGGCCGCTCACCCAGGAGGGTGGGCATCTCCTGCGCCCCAGGCACCTCAGCCCCTGCCCCTGTCAGCCCTGCTGCCCTCAGTGAGGAGGCCATTGACCTCCTCAGATCCCTCACTGTTGGGCAGTCTACCATTCTGAATGCCATCCAGGGTGTAGAGAGGCAGACCTATGCATACCTGGAGGACATTCATTCTGGTCAGGCAGCCCAACAGCAAGCTTTCCAGACTCTGGTCTCAGCACTGATGGCAGCCATTGTCCCTGTGTCCAGCCTCCCCCCTCTAACTTCCTCCACCCATCCCCAATCCCAGTACTGCAGCCCATACCAAGCACACCATCAGACCAGCATGCACACACCTCAACACACAAGGGTAGCTCTGACAAACATAAGCACCACACATCCCACAGGCACTCACACAAGCATCATACCCATGCAGACATACAGTCCACTGCCGCCACTGTGTCCCCCTCCTCCTTGTCTCCCTCCTCCCTCCCTGTCACGTCTCCACTCACACCTGCATGCACTACATCTTCAGCCACTACGTCCATCACCAGCACGCCCATCACCACACACCGCTCACGTGCACTCACCATCCACACATCCCCTGTGTCCTCTACCAGTGTGTCTGTGAGCCCAGCTCCCAAACTACACAAACGCAGTCACACACCCACCCAACAGCCATCCACCTCACGACAGCCTCCAGCCTATGCAACTTCACCCAAAGTCAGCAAACAAACACCTCCTACAACCACTACCTCTTCCTCCACTCCCAAACCCCCTTCATCTACCCGTCCCAGTATGTCAAAAACCTTTTCCTCTTAAATGTTGACCTCTTCCCTACACCTCCCCCACTCCTTCCGTCTCCTATGGCACATTTTTCCAGGTCCCAACCGAGCACCTCAGCCACCACATCAGCAGGAACAGTGTTGCCAATAGTAACCGGCTTCTGGAGTGCGCCAAGCAGCAGGGCAGCCAGTGTGTCAAGGAGCCAGGCCAAGGACAGTCCCCCACCTCATAAACATAAGAAGTGGCCACAGCCCGGAGGGAGAAGGGCAAAACACCTGCCACCGAGGGCTCTCCCAGGACTACAGTTGGGAGTGGCAAGGCAGCTGCGCCACCATCCAAGGTGGGGAAGGGGCAGAGAAAGAAAGGGAAGTCACCGCCAACCTGCATGGCGGACAAGACCGCCACATGCACCGATGCCAATAGCACCGCTTCCCAGGACACCGCCGCCACCAGTACCGCTTCCCAGGACACAGCCGCCACCAGCACTGCTGCCCAGGACACCGCCGCCACCAGCACCGCTTCCCAGGACACTGCCGCCACCAGCACCGCTGCCCAGGACACCGCCGCCAGCAGCACGCTCACTGAGCCACCCACCAGCACCGCTGGCCAATGAGCACCACAAGCACCGCCGCTACTGAGGCCGCCGCAAGCACCGCCAGCAGTCATGCCACATCATGTGCCAGTGGCACCACCGCAGACATGGCTGCCATCCCCAGTGCTCAGTCGTACGAAGCTGGTGGTCAGTTCCAGGGGCCTGGACAGCTTCCATGTAGGCCCACCGTCAGTGGAGTGTCACATCCACTACCTCAGTCAGGATGAAGCACTCTAGGCACAAAGCCCCCTCCAGAACCATTGGAGAAATGCATCCACTACCTCAGTCCTTGGCAGGATAAAGCACTCTGAAGCACTCTGGGCACAAAGCCCCCTCCAGAACCAGTGGAGGAAGGCATCCACTACCTCAGTCCTTGGCAGGATGAAGCACTCTGAGCACAAAGCCCCCTCCAGAACCAGTGGAGTATCACATCCACTACCTCTGTTCTTGGCAGGATGAAGCACTCTTGGCACAAAGCTCCCTCCAGAACCAGTGGAGAAAGGCATCCACTACCTCAGTCCTTGGCAGGATGAAGCACTCTGGGCACAAACCCCCCTCCAGAACCAGTGGAGAAAGGCATCCACTACCTCTGTCCTTGGCAGGATGAAGCACTCTGGGCACAAAGCCCCCTCCAGAACCATTGGAGTATCACATCCACTACCTCTGTCCTTGGCAGGATGAAGCACTCTGGGCACAAAGCCCCCTCCAGAACCAGTGGAGAAAGGCATCCACTACCTCAGTCCTTGGCAGGATGAAGCACTCTGGGCACAAAGCCCCCTCCAGAACCAGTGGAGAACTGTTATCCACTTGAGAGACTGTGGCTTTGCACTCCCCAGGATGCAGCAGTGGGCAAACCACCGACTGGAGAGACTTGAGAGACTGTGGCTTTGCACTCCCCAAGGTGCAGCAGTGGCCAAACCACCCACTGGAGAGACTTGAGAAACTATGGCTTTGCACTCCCCAGGATAAAGCAGTGGGCAAACCACCCACTATAAAGACTTGAGAGACTGTGGCTTTTCACTCCACAGGATAAAGCAGTGGGCAAAGCACCAACTGGAGAGACTTGTGAGACTGTGGCTTTGCACTCCCCAGGATACATCAATGGGCATGGTGCCCCCTTGTGGGGCTGGCGTCGTGCACTCATCCGGCTGAGGTGCCCCCCCTTCCCTTCCCCCTGAGGTGCCTGTTTTATTTCGATCTGATGCCCCTGCAGTGTTCTCTCCATTTTGATAGGGTATCGAGTGTGGGCCTTGCCCATGCATTTTGGGCCCAGTGGCCCATGGACTATGTAGGTGCAGTACATGGACTTGAATTCTTGGTGTATATATTTGTTAATAGTGTATATGTATTTTTGAGTAATGGATTTTTATTGATTACAATCGTTCAACTCATTTCCTTTTGTCCTTGCGTCCTTCCAGGAGGGGTTGGGGTGCGTAAATGTAATGTATCAACATGGATTTGTGTGTGTGTTGAGGTGGGTGAGGGTGGGGGTGGGGGTTTTGCATGTTGCATGTGTGTGTCACTCTCTTTTCCCTCCCCCCTCCCCTGTGTCGTAGGTGCAGTACTCACCATGGTCATCGCCGCTGGCGTTCTTGCTCCTGGTAGAGGAGCAGGAAGACAGTGGCAGGTAAAATTTGGAGTTCTGGCTCCATGGCGTCCTGGTTCCTTGTGGGGTGTGTAGAGGTGAGCGTTTTCCCTTCCAAGTCCTGTTTCCGCCTTGTTTTTGTTTGCGGCGAATCCGCCCCGGTAAAGGTGGTGGATTGGCCTCTCATGATACTGTGGGCGGTACATTGTCTTCCGCCTGTCTGTTGGTGGTGACCGCCACGCTGTTTGTTTGTACCGCTGTGGCGGTCGGAGTGTTAAAGTGGCTGTCTATGTTGTCGGTTTCTGCCACGATCGTGATTCCATTTTTTTTTACAGCCGGCCTGTTGGCAGTTTTACTGCCGCTTTAACACCTACCGCCAGGGTTGTAATAAGGGCCAAAGTGATCTCATACATTAAAACAGATAGGAAATCCGCAAACATAGATTTTAAAAGTTTTAAAGAAAAAACTGTCTTGAAAAAATAAAGGATGAATCAGAAGAAATAGTTCATATTTGCAGTGACCTAGGCCTGATTTGAAGTCAATTGGGATGAAGTGGCAGCCGAATGAACAAGCCAGCTCCCCCTAGTCAAAGTCGTTATCGTCTGACTTAGGACCGGATTCAGAGTTTGGTGACTCCACTCCATCACAAATTAACAGATATTCCATCCATCAATTTCCAAGTGCATTATATCCTATGACACTTGTAATATGGTGAGGAGAATATTCATCTTGTTTGTGACGGATTATCCCATTCGACAATCAGGCCCTTAGTCTCTGGTTTAGAAATTAAAATCCTCCAATGAGACAAAGTCCAAGATTGTGGACAGCGTTTGACCCTAGAAGTCAGATACGTCATTGCCAAGAGTTTTCTGATTCCATTGGTTTTGGCACCAAAAGCTGTGAATGGGACAACCTGGACTTTACAGCTGCTGGAGTCGTTTCATTGCTGGGGTGGATTTGACACCTCGCCCCAGTCCAAGGTTTTACCTTCGGACTTAGTATTTATTTTTGGCTCTCAAAATCCTCCAGTGGGACTTGACTGGAAGCTTTAGCCAGGCATGGCTTCCTTAGGCTGGAGAACTTCACATAAATATCCTGCTAAACTTGTTTTCATTGCAATAATTATGAATGGGACAAACCTGTTTTTCTTGTCTCCAAGGTCAATCCTCAGTCCCACTTTTACAATTGGATACCACCAATTCATTGCACCCATAATTCTTTTTTTTATCACCTAGTTTTGCACTTTTTACTGTGGGTGAGTCTCACTACCAGTGTCCCTTGCACGATAATCGTATACCACCAGTGTCCACCATTTAAGATAAGGTAACTGCAACCCAACTGGGGTTAGAGGCAATTGGCGGGCTAAATGCAAACACATGTGAACACGTGTGTGCATATGTGTGCGGGTTGAGGGTGGGAGACCGCTGTCATGCACAGCCCGGTAACTGCGTAGACTCTGAAGTGTTGCATATTCACCTGTGATAAGCCTTATGATACTGGTGTACACTAATAGGGAAAGTCAGTGTGATATACGTTTTGTCTATGGTGACACTTTAATATCCACATAGGGAGATAACTGCCTTAGAGTGCAATTTTGCTCCCCTTTGGCCTACAGAAACCATCTGCGTCTTGAATTGGAGTGTAACCTGTGTTAGTCACCCGCAAATTATATATGTCCACCTTATGGGTCATCCACAATTTTCATATTTCCTTGACTCAGATCAGGATCAGAGCCCAGGCCTTTTGTCACCATACTATGCCCATTTAATTGCATCTCTCTCCAGCAGCAGGAACAACGGCCGCCCAACACAAAAGGAGCAGTTAACAGTACTTCTCCCAGCTCCTGAGGAGGAAAGGGATGGGGTGAAATGATCTGCATCAATCACTGAACTGTCACACTGTACCAGAGATGGGCCTGCCCAAACCCTGTGAGCAAAGGAAAGTGCCTAGACAACTCAAGCCAACCCCGAGGGAGAGATCTCTTCCAGTGTGCAAGTCCCTGACAGCGATGTCAGTGAGTGGCAGAGCTATGACCCAGGAGCTGATGTGAATAGTGACACCTGGGTGACACCCCTTTAGGCTCTCTCAGCATGCTATGCAGGAGGGTTGGGACAGGGGTGAAGAGGTGATGTGTGGCACCCTAGGATTGGCTAGGGGTGCCTGACTTCTGGAATCTTCCTCTCCCTTTAAATACTCAGGCACAAGGGGGAAACTCTTGCCTGTGGATTTTTCTACACTTCGCTGCTGGATCTGGGGACCGCCATGGAGAACTGGAAGAAGGACACCCCTGACCCACACTCAGGACACTGCCCAGTTGACCTCTGGACCAGTGGGTCTCCCCAAGTGCCAGTGAGGCTGCCCCCCTAAACACCCTGAAGACCAGTTGAGGTAAAGCTCTGGACATTTTTGCAGCCAGTAACAAAGATCAGGAGGATAGCTGCACAGGAGACTTGGAGAACCAACTCTTCTAAAGAATGCTACACTTGTGAGGCGAGGAGGATTGTTGCAACTGCACCTGGTGGATAGAGATCACCACCAGAAGTAAAATGAGCCCAGAATCATCCAAAATGGCCCAATGAGGCCCGTGTTATGGCACTTTAAAATGTGGCAACATTTAACCTTTTACAGCCTCAGAGCGTGTGAGGCCCGACTACCTGGATGATATATTCCCATGGGTGGGCCATGGCTCAGGGGGCAGTGCAAGGAGGAAGACAACATATCCTTCAGAGATGGGGTGTGTGTGAAGCCCAGTCCCCTGCCTCATCCCTTCACCCGGGGACCTCATCCCCCAGGCATGTTTTCATTTTTGGGGGTGCTGAGGCCCCATATCCATTGGTATGGTTGCAATGCAATATCCTTACAATGTGACACCCTCTGAGGGCTACTTCTCCTTTTTCTAAAGAAAGAGTAGTTATTGGACAATCATTTATTGAGTGTTTTATTGCATGCCTTTGAATGGTGATTACTAGCCCATACCACCTCCCCTGAGTAGGCCCTGGATTGCTCTGCCTCGCTACCCTGAGAGAGTCAAGAGCTACAACGGGGAGCTTGTTCCCAGTAAGACGATTGTGAACCCATTATTTTTGCAGGCCACACAACTAATAACCCAATTTCTTACATCTACTACTCTCCAGCTGCTTGGAAAGTTTGTTATAGTTACTCAAGTCAAGTTTATTTTCATGATTCGGAACTCCAGAGAGGTCAACATAAGAATAAGAATACACAGAACAATTTCATAAATAGTAAAAAAACACATAAAACATCAATATCTTAAAAAGACCCATAAATTAATTGAACCGTAAGAGCCATAGAAACCATTAACATCTTTGAAGATAGTTCATGCTAAAAAGTCAATATAAATTTAAAAAAACATTTAAAAAATAAAATAAAATATGACAGCAGAATATTTTAGTAGGTGGATTAAATATTAGCAAGGCTGCAGAGGAAGATCGCACAGACAATTTAAAAAATAAAGGTCTTAGCATCTCACGACGGTACAGTAATAGAGTATGGAAATTAAAGAATACATGCTTCAAATCATGAACACCATTTAGGCAAATATTACATACCATTTAAAGTTTAAGAAATGTAAAGGCAGAATGTTTAATTGTAAGAGAGGCCAGAAGCTTCTGACCACATGGAGCATATTCCATTTCATGTTCGTTTGAACTTCTTTCATGCTAATGGTATCCTTTATCATTTGATAGAACCCTTTCTTACTATAGGCAGGGCTGTCTAGATAAAGCCTTAGAGCCGACCAAGCTTGTTTTAGACAGACCTTTATCTGAGTTACATGTAGTGAGGACACTAGGCTTTGATTTAGCTCAACGTGGTCTAAGGCAAATTTAAATTTCTAAAGAATGACAATTTTTTTTTCTCATCAACAATGTCCTTCCTCAAATGGTATTTTAGGGTGCCCCTTCACTTCTCAGGAGGCCCACTGGATACTTCCCTTGTGCGTAGGAGCTTTTAGTCCTAAATTCTAACCTTAAGACTACTGATGACACTAAGGTGTTGCAAGATATTAGGCTTCTTAGAATCAGCCACTCTGTCTTAGCTTGACACATCTTGTCCTATCTTGGTCCATCTTGGCACATCAATAAACATTACTGCATAAAGTAAGGTGGCTGTGATGTTGGTCTAATAGACAGACACAAGATAACAAAATGTCTTCTGCCTACAGCATTATAGAATGCTCCCAGTCCCTTTGCCTGGGACACATTATTTGAGATATGGGAGGGGTTGTTCAAATTACTACACATAATTTTTCCCCAAAACGTGTTAAATTTAACCACTTCCAATATTTGGGAGCCAAAATACCACGGATATTTAGCACAATTACCATTTTCTCACATAGAAGCAAAGGGTTTCACTTTTGGAAGAACTGATTTCCAAAAAATGTGTGTTGGCAGCTGCGGCATAGCCACTAAGACCTTTAGGGATAAGTTCCACGATTACATCATCTCCTGCATATAAAAGACATGATATTGACCGACCACCAATACTAGGTGGAAATCCATCTTCTGTATGAAGGAATTGGGCAAATCAGAAATACACGGGGAAAAAGCAATTGGGAGAGTAAACACCCATGCTTTAGTCCATATTTCCTAAGGATCTTCATAGATAACCCTTGTTCGCCACCTAGCAAAACTTGACAAGAGGAAGTCAAGTGAAGGGTGACGAATAAGTGCAATAGGGTTCCAGGAATGCACAGTGTTGGACTGTCCACTTTATCAAAGGCCTTGGGGAAGGCGATGAATATAGCATATACTGAAGAACCTCTGATTGTCACACATTTTTCATTGATTAATTGTAAAGCTACAATGTTAACCAAGGTCCAATTGTTTTTCCCCAAAGCCTGTCTGCTCTAATGGGACGATTTTATTATCCTTCACCCAGGAATTAAGCTGTGTCAACAGACATCTAGTAAAGACCATACCTACCGCTTCTGGCAGGGCAATTTGGCAAAAGTTTGTGGGCGAGTCACAATCTCCCTTTTTGGGAAGTGGGACAATAATACTTCGGGTCCATGAAGAAGGGACTATCATATTGACATGTCAGATTTTAAAGATCACGAATAATAATTTAGCCCAGAGTTTAACTTATTTTTTTACCACCGATAACAGCACTTCATCCTAGCCCATTCCGGAGGAAGATCACATATCAAGGATTGAGGACTCAATCTTTTTCACTGAGGGATCATCATGGATGAATGTAGTATAGTCGGGAGCAGTGGGCAGCATTTCCATGCAAGATTTCTTTCCTACATTCTACGCATATCATGCAGAGAGAAAGTGCCATATTTATACATTTTGAAGCAAAACTGTGCTAACGTAGTTTTGCGTCAAAGAATTTAACGCTGGCTAACGGCATTTCTTAGTGCTAGCCGTGCGTCAAATTTATACTTTGACGCACGGTGGCGCTAAGAACAGGTTAGAGTCATTTTGTTTACGCTAACCATTGCGCCGTGTTGTAAAGCAAAATGACATTAACGCAGGAAAAATGACCCTAATCCAGTTTGCGACACGTAAAACTCCGCAAACTGGATATGCGCCATTTTTCCCCGCAATAGCGTCAAAAGGCATTACAAACCTAGCAAACAGTGCTAAGGAACCCCAAAATGGATCCCAGGAGCCAGGAGAGACCTCAGGGAGAGCTCAATCTCCCAGGAACCAGCCAGGAGGACACATACAAGACCCAGGGGAGAGACAAGAAGAAAAGGAAGTGTTGTTTCAGCACAGAGGTGCATGAAATACTGGTCAGGGAGGTGACGGAACACCAGCATCAACTCTTCATCACCTCTAAATTGCTAATTGGTAGGAGAGAGGCAATTAGGATAACAAATTGTGGACAAGATAAACAGTGTGGCAGAGGTCAGTAGAACTGTCACCGAGTGTAAGAAACACTGGCATGACTGCAAGCCCAGGACAAAGGAGAAAATGGCAAGGAACAGGAAGGCAGCACTGCAGACTGTATCTGGGAGTCCAGCACCGCAGGAGGCCCTGGACAAGATGGAGGAAATGGTTGCAGCCGTCATCCCAGAGGCGATTGTTACAGGAATTGCAGGACAAGACAGTATAGACTTTCAGGAAACAACACATATGAAGGGTAAGTTGCATGGGGGAAAAAATGCCTAAATGTCAAGTGCAAGAAGGGGGAGGTACATACCTACTACACAATGCATGTCAGCCATGGAAATCCGGCAGTGGAAAGGGCAAAGGGGCACGGCAGGGGTGCATGGGCTGTGCAGGGGCATCCAGGGGCACAGCACAACACAACACCAACAACCTTTGCATGGGGGTACACCGCCGTGCCAAGGCTGCTGAGAAGGCAAAAGCAGTCCAGGAGGGTAAGGTAGAATGTAAAACGGGGCTGCTGTCACAGGATAGCTGGTATTGTCAGAATGTGAAATAGGGGACAATGCCCAGTCTCAGGCCATTGCCACAAGCAGCATTTACCATTGACAACATTTGTCACTACTACCTGTGCTATGTGTGCTGGTCAATTAGGAAATGGCAGATAGATGCCCATGGCACAAACACACTCAAAATGAGGGTTCTGGATGACTATGTGATCAATCCCCTTTAATTCCTATCCAAGTGCAACTCCTGTCAACTGCTCATGTCCATAGACTCAATAAATATCAAGCACTGTCCCTTACATTATGAAGTACACAGCAGTAATTTCATACTCATGCTGTCCATTCCAGGATCTACCCCATGCCTGTGTTACAATAGCTGCAATGCCACCTTGCAACATCTCAACTGTCTTACTGCTAAGATAACAGCGTTGAGGGGAGGACATATGTGTGTAGCTAGTGAAACACACCCACACAGTCATAAGAGGAAATGGAACTCTGTCAGGCCCATCAGTGCAATGCAATGTAGCACACATACACAAACATCAACATGACAAACTACCAATGCTGACACCTATATCATGTCATGCCATTGAAATACAAGGTATAGTCATAGGTCTCAGCAATGTATAGGTGTATGTGAAATATCATACACTGGCCATATTGTCATGCGTGGTGCATGTGGCATCAGAACACCAACAAGCATTGCAAGGTGTCTCCATGCTAATTTTAGCAGAGGGAGGGTTGAGCAGGACAAGAAGGTGGCAAGACACAATTTGGACAGAACCTACACCTAGAGTAAGTGACGCAGGCAATTCCCCAAACTGCCCACACTACATGTGACATGCAGGTGGGGCATAGGCCTTTGGGAATGCAAATATTAATGACAGGAACAATGAACGGGAACCCAGATTACAGTGTTCCACTAATCGGAAGTCAGTGACGTCACATTACAACTGCTACAACAAAGACACACTAATTGTGCAATATCTCATTGCAGAGGACAATGGCTCTCCTATGGATCTGCCTGCCATGGACTACCCTGATGACATGGATGACAAGCTGACAACAATCAGCGAGGAAACCCTCCAAGATGTCCTGGGAACCCTCCAGACACCACCTCTAGTCGCAAGGAGGAGCACACATGCAGCAGCCATTCCAGAGGACCCACCTACCACCCCAATAGTACGACCTGCCAGCTCCAACACAGCTGAGGACTCTGATGACACTGGGACCACCTTTGAGAGGACAGTTGTGGGAGCACAGCAAGAGCTGGCCAAGTAGGTGCGGGTGGGGATGCAAAATATGGCAGCCAGCCTTGAGGGGATGCACATGTGCATGATGACATCCGCAGAACAGTCAGCAGACATGCAAGTCCAACAATCACTACTGCAAGGACTCCAAAAGTGTGTTATGGACCTCACCACTGCAGTGAGGGAGTTGCCACAAACCTGGCCAAACTTTTCACTGCATGCATGGCAACAATCAGGACTCCCTCAGGGCAGACATGGCTGCCTACCACAGGGATGTTGCTGCCATACTCAATAACCAGCAGCTCCTCCTTTCTGCAGTTATGCCCTTAATAGTTCCATAGTTGGCAGCTACCAGGAATTCAGAGTCCACTTCTCCAAACACTGAAGTGTGTGTTGACCCCTTAAACCCACCACCACCACCACCATCAAGGGCAAAGGAGACAACACACACATCAGAGGATGAAGACGTGGAACAGATCACATTCACCCGTAGGAGTACCCAGTAGCACCAGCCCATGCCACATAGGCACTGTTTTTCCTTTGTCCTGTGCTTGACAACATGCCAGTCTTGCTACAGTTGGTGAGATGCACTCTTCTCTGACACACTGTTAACCTTACCACTATGGACTGTAATTGTCTCTCACTACCCAATTGGCAATTAATGTTCCTCTACACAGAATGACACTCCATTGCAGCATGTCCAATGACATGTCCCTCAACATTGCACTTGTGTTGTGTTTCAATAAAATGCATCACACTTATGGACTTACAAACCTGGACTATGTAAATATTGCACTACAGCACTTTAAAATAAACAGCACCTACACAACCACTTTGTCTCTGTGTAATGTGACACATCTACCGTGCTGGAGATTTTTGATGCATGTAACATGTCAATGGTCACAGAATGTCAATAAAAGAACGTAGAAATAATGTGGGCTGATATCTATGCACAAGGGTATGGATTTTAAAGTCATCTGTGCTGCTTGTGGCTCATTTCTAAAGGAAAAGCACCACTAACAGTCAAATGCTGTGTACAAATTGTATATGTCACTCCCAAGGTATCTACAAGATTAAACTGAATACTGGCCACATCCACTACAAGACAATCATTGTTTATGTGACATTTGACTCTAAACGTAAATGCCACAACTACAACATACAGCACTAATGGCTGTGTATGCCTGTGTATGAGTGTTTGGACAACAATGTCACTCATAGGCGTGAATTTTGTGTACTTAACCTCATAAGAATTTGACACTACTCAGTTTATCAGGGTTCACATGAACATCAGGCTGCAGGCAGACTTCCCGCAGTGCCCAAGATTCCAACACAGGACCCAAATGATGACAGCTTAAAAAGCACACCTATCTGTCCAATACATGGAAACGATAGTCACCTTGAGTGGTGGGTACAATGGATGGCCGATGCATAGAGAAGTAGCTTTGTTGTAGCTGCCAATGTGACAGCTCATTTGGAAGTAGGAATAAACATGTCAAGAATGGGATGTGGATGCAGAATGGAATACACAGGCAAACACAAATTTGCCACTGTACACTCATGCAAAGGCTCAGATCCCAAGCATATGACACATACCATAAAGGAGTACCTAAAACATTATTAGCTATGTATAAAAGAAAACTTAAAACTATGTCGCACACCTATACTAACCTAACCTATCCTAACTATACATTACCCACAACTGGCCCTAACTACCCTATGCTAAACTTACTTTCCACATGTACCTAAACACTCTAAACATTAAACCCCCCCTTATATGACGTGACACATGTAGGACAACATATACTAACCTAAACAGATACTAATACTAAACAAATAAACATTTTTTTGTATTTTGTAATATATATATATATATATATATATATATATATATATTGTTTTTATGAAAGAATACACAAAAACCTCAAACCACCCACAAACTAACATGTAATAATAAAACTCCACCAACCTACTTTTCCTATCTAAACTAAGAGCCTACTCTAACCAATCACTAAACCCCCTAAACCCACTAAAAAACAGTATAAGGAAAGAGGAGGGAGGGGACGGAATTAGGGGTGAGGCAATACAGAATTTAGATGTTTGCCCTACTCTGAGTCACGCTGAAGACTGTCCGTTCTCTTTAGGACCTTACGCATGACATGCTGATGCTGCCTGCATGCGGCCATTTCCATACCAGCTGCTGTGGTGGTTTGTGTTCCTGAAGCCGTAGCAACTGCAGGTGCAGGTGCCTTGGTCTTGGTGGAATAGACGGTGCAGCAGGTGTTGTGGCTTGTGCTCCAGAGGTTGAGGGTGCAGTAAGTGTGGTGGAGATACTGGTGCGCACTGTGCCACTGCCTGCAGTTTGGGATGGTGGCGGCACCTGTTGTGGCCAATGCCCGGCCCCTTGGCTAAAAGCCTGCCATGCTCCAGTGGCTCTCTCCCGATGATAGCGTCTTGCCATCATTCTAAACCCAGCCTCCACATCCAGGATGTGCCTGTATCGCACTGCCCACCTCTGGAACTCTCTGATTTGTGCAGCATTCATGTTGGCAGCTGTAAAAAAGAGACAGGCAAACATTAGTGTCATCATTGTGTGATGTATGTACAGATGATAATCTAACACTCTCCCTCAAATTGCACATGCTGTCTAAATCACAGCACAGATGATAGATTGTCCCTGAGGAATGACACAGCAACGCAGCCTACCCATCAACTATTTAACAGCACAGCAAAGCACAAGGTGTGTACCAAATTTACTGATCTGTGCATTTATGTAGCGCAATGTGTCACAATGCAAATGCAGCAAGTACTCAACATGTGCCAGGCTAACTTATCCCTAGCATCTTGATCGACTTCAAGGCACAAAAGACCTGTGATTTGTATATGGAAATGGCAGGATGGTATGCAGTTGCTAATCATAAGGGGTCAGTGTTGTCTGGGACACATGCATGCTTGAATTAGATGTCCGTCATCTACACTGTGACCATCACACCTAGCTACATATATTTTCTAGCCCTCCCCCTGTGCCTCAGGGGGGATGGGCATGCAATACATCTTCTCAACTGTCAAGAACAACCAAGAAGCCTTGTCCAGCTGTACATGGATTTAGTGAGTGGAACACATGTAAGCAGGCCTGCCAACTAGAAGTGAGTCAACAATTAGTCAATCACATCTACATTCAGGTTTCTATTTGTGGACAACCAGCAACATCAGATCTCACTGACAAATTTCCTAAATCACCCACATTGATGCAAGCACACATCTGTCTTGACCTGCCTGCACGCCTATAACATACCACTTAAGTGCCACGTAAATGGAGTACAACATGTGGGGCTAGATGCTGGGGGACAGTCACCCACACAGTCCTACATGTTCATTACAATACAGGGATGCGCAATTTTGTGTGTAAAAAGGATGCATGTCTTGTTTAAATTAGGGTATGACTTGCTGACAAAATTCTGACACTGGACCACCTCCAACTCAAATGTGGGCCTACATGTGGCTACCAATCACCTTGTTCACCTGCTCCTGCCTTTTGCGCAGCACTAGACTCCCAAGATATGACTGTCTGCCAGTGAATGTCTTACCCTTGCATGGAACACTATGTCAACCTCCAGTCAAGTCACATATCAGATCACTTGCCAGATCATCATATTTTGCAATAAGTCCAACACACAAGAGTCAATCACACAACAGCTGCAATCACAACATAGGACAGACATTTTCACACTTACAGGATACGTCTGGGTCCTCAAATCGAGCCACTTCCCCAATGGCCTGTAAAACATGGCAGGGAGATATTTGCTCAGTGTCTGATTACTGTTCAAACGTGGGAACAACATATCACAGTGTGTGACATTTTATACGATAGAGCTGCACATCAGACATGTAGACAATCCAACAGACATACCTCTGCAAACTTGCATTGACACTGTCACTCCAGTGAGTGATAGACACACATATGCACACATGCACTGGCCCTAACATGCACGTGGTGCAAAACCTGACTACACACTTTTGTGGCTAATCCATTTCAGATGGTACTACATTTCATTATTTGTTATTGAGTGACAATTGCAATGACACTTTCCTCGTGCACTGCAATACAATTGACTCAGGTATTGTGGCTTGTGCATCAAGGGACAGTGAGTAACTGTGTGATGGACATGTGGGTTGATTTGCTTTCAGGAATTATTGTGTTTTCAGTGGTCCATTATAGGTGTGCCAGTGTTGTATGTAGGTAACATATGCCCCATTGGCAGTGTCCCCTAAGCCGTATATGCCCCCTATGACAACATGATTGCAGGGATTGTGTGTGTGTGTCATGATGACAATGTAGCACTAAACATGGATTGCCCACTTTGCTGTTCCAAAACCGTGAAAGAATGTATGCTGACAGTTTCTTAGTTGATCATCGTTGACAGAATGCATGGGCACAGGTGTCATTGCACCTGAAATGTGTCACTCAGGGCCATATGTACCTATATCAGGTATTGTGATTCACACATTGAGAGACTCAGCAACTAACAATTAGCAAGTTGGATGATCAGAGGTGATACTATTTGCAAATAAAAAAATAGGGTAGCAAATTACCTACCTCTTCAATCATGATGAGGTAGGTATCATCTTGCAAACCTCTTGGGAATGGCGGCACTCACAGCAATGCTGGCCTGCTGAGCTCAGCAGACCACCATGTCTGTGACTACTTTCATGTTGAGATGGTAATATTTGTTGAGATGCAGCAATATTTCAGCAGGGGTGTACAAAAAGTATTTTAACAACCTATTTCATTACTAAAAGAGATTTTTGGAAGCAGTCAGTGGTCCCCTGCACAACTTCATGCTCAGAAAAAGTTTGTGGCCATGCATTCACAAAGAGGAAGGGATCCCATGGTGACCCTTCCCCTTTTGAAAATGGGTTTGTACCAATTTGAAACGGATGGTAACTACAATAGCTCAGTCCCGGCAGTTGTGCTCAACAAAAAAATGAAATAGGCGCCTGTGACTCAATGATAGGATTTGAACCCCTAATCCTAAATGCCACTAGAAGACCCTGTTTTGTGATTGTGCAATCTGATAGCAGAATGGGACATTTAGGTTTGTCCATTTGAATGAATATTTGTCCTGACGTAAACACAAAAAATCAGTAAACGTAGCCATTAGTGAAAGTTATCAAGAGCTTTGTACATATCGCCCTGAATAATAGTCAGACATGGCTCAACGAAACTCTGGACTACATTGTTACCATGTATTAACATGTGTAATACATGACATTACTGATAAACTAACAGTTTGTTCAACTTGCATTTCACATGGCCACAAACATTGCATGCAGCATGTCACAACATCTGCTACTGTCACTCAGGAGCATTCAACTGTACATATTTGTCAATGTGATACTCACCAACAGGGCCACCAATCACCACACCCAGGTGGACCAGCAGGTCCTGCTCTCGGCCCACCAGGTCAGCACAGCGATGCTTGAGCAGGTGCTTGTTCCGGGAGGTGTTGAATATTCTTCTTAGGTGGAAGAGCACATTTGCCCAGCGCAGCCGTCTTCCCTCTGTGTAATACCCCTGTATCACATTACCCCCTGCCTCCAGCATCATAGGAAGGAAGTGGCACACCAGCCACACAACTGCCCCAGGCTCCTCCTCACCTAAGTGCCCCAGCCTCGCTCTTCCCGACATGGTACAGTACAAAATGTATTTCAGTAAAATGAGAAATAAAGGAAAAGAAAGTAGAAAAAAGGAAACTTACAAACCCCAATGACAGACCCAAACTACCCCAACTAATCTTACCCACAAACAGACTCCAGACAATACAATTCTGACAACAATAAAAGACACAAATACACTTACACAGGTACAAAATACAATTAGGCAACACCAAAAGACAAAAGATAGACCACACAAGAGACAATATACACTATCCACAAGAGAGTAAGACCAACACGCAGCCACCCAGTCTAGAAATATCACAGACTGCAAAGTGAAAGTACACCCAATGTACCATTTCTGTAAACAGGATATCCTATTACTTCACTTCCTGTCCTATTTGCACCCCGTTTTCCGTCTTGCGTGTATATTTTTAAACCTTACATAGTTTGCGTGAATATTTTTGACGCATAAGCTACATTAGCGTCAAAATCCCACCATTCACGGAAAAATACAATTTCTATGGCTATCCGCATGCCTGGGGTGCACTGGTGGAATTAACACTAGGGACCTATTGATGTTTAGTGTGCGTTTGCGTCAAAATTTCTGACTCAAACTGTGTTTGTGCCATTTTTCTTTATTTAACACGCATGCAGCCTATATCTAGACAAAGATAGGATGGATGGACTGCAGTGTGTGTTCTAGTGTTTGGCCACATGTGTTAGACCATGTAACTGCAGCCCACATTTCTAATGCCATTGTGCAGGGTTTGCTTTTTTTACTGATGCAACAGCAGCGTAAACTTAGGTAATTCAAATGGAATTTGTAAGTTTGCACAGAAGTTATGTCAATATAGGACAGCACGGGTACGCTACCAAAATATACATCACGCCAGTGTATTTTGTGTGTGAGTTGACTGTTACAACTATTTGTGTACTTCTGTTGGAATGGCATGCAACACATTATGCGTGATGTTACAACATCAGATGCCAATCAATGAGGTACAACAGTCATAATAGCAGAAGATTACAGGACTCACCAACTACCAGGCAGTGCATTATGGGACCTGAAGTCCATGCAAACCTATGTAGTTGTACTTTGGCATGTCATACAGAAAAGGAAAGCAAACAGGAGTCAGACTGGGAGTCTGGGCGAGTGTTGATGATGATTCCCAGGGTACAGATAGTCCATTTACAGCACACCCTAAAGAAGGGAGGGCAGAGACTTTAAACATGGCAGTGGCAGGACTTATTCCCTGGGATGGACTGCGCAGGGCATGTCTTGTGAGCATTGCTTGTCATACCTGGGACACTTGAGATAGCTAGTGTCACACTTACTAATATCAAGGGTCTGTTCACACATTCCTGTTACCAATCAAAGTTCACATCCACTGCCTCATGTATGAATCACTTATTTACCTTATGATTTAAGATGTCATAGTTGTGTGTCATGTGCTATAGTAGACTATGTTGGCAACATGGATGTCTGTCATAGCTGTGGTTCAATGATTTTGCCCTTCAAATGTGAAATAGAAAAGATGGTTTTCATACAAACTGTGTCTGATGTTTGCTGTACAATCATACCCATCAAATGTGATGTGGAATCAGAAGTAGTCAGATTTGTCTTCGTGACATGCTCCCTGAAGTAATACTCAGATTCCTAAAGAACATGTGATGCATAAATAATTACCCAGAGCAGTATTCCAGAATAAAGTAAAGTGTTTAATTCCATATCGTAACAATGTATTTATAGTGAATATTGTTGAAAAAAGTTTTGAACTATCTGCTGTCAGCGACGCATTCGTGCAGCTGTGATTGGATGTTCCCCCTCATTTTCCTGGACACCATCCACCTCCTCCTCCTCTTCAGACAGTTCTTGTTCAGGTTCATTTAGGGGGATGTTCCTCCTAACACAAATGTTGTGCAGGATGGCACAAGTCGATATGATCTTGCAGACCATTTCTGGGGAATATAGGAGGCAGTCTCCGGTGATGTCCAGGCACCTGAATCTGGACTTCAGGATGCTAAAAGTCCGTTCAACAATGGTGTGTGTCTTCCGATGTGCCTCATTATAGGCATGCTCTGCTGCTGTACTTGGGTTGGGGAATGGGGTCATGACCCATGGCTAGATCCTGTAACCCTGATCAGCTGAAAGAGAAAATAGAAGTAAGTATTTTGTTGTCGCTTGCACCAGGATTGTCACGTAGCATAGCAGTTGATATTTTTTGTGTTGTCTGTGACTCATATGTGTTTGTGGCATTGTGTGGGATCCTGGGCTTCTGTGAGGTTCTTTCTGCATTGGGTTGTTTGACTTGAAAGCTTGTGTTTGGCTCGTTGACCTGATATATATGGTTTAGTTTCCAAATTGCAGTTCAGTTTGTATCTCCCATGCGTTATGTAGTGAGCAAGATGTTTTAGTGTGCGTTCACTGGAGGGGACATGATACTTCCACACACACAATAGATTCCAATGTGGTGGTAACATAGTTGCACTACATGGCCTATACATCATATCCACTTGGACATATGTTCATGTAGATGAAAACCAGAGGTGAGCCCGTTTGATTGGGCTTGGTGGCAATGCCCAACACACCTCCCTAAGTTGGCAGCATGGAGGTGTTCAGTATTGACATTGACAATACCCAATTGTCCCATGTGTGACTTGGTTCTATGTAGACCTTTGTGGTTCCCTCTGCCAGTGGCTCATGTGCAACCGTGCACCTACACTACTGAACTTGCTACGGGTGAGCTGGCTATCTGGCTTGTGGAGGTAGATGTATGTATGCAGGAAGGGCCATCTCCCTGTTCATCTGCTATGTAGATTGAGAATTGGCTTTTTCAGTATGTGCAGCAGTGTGCACTTTGTATTAGTGTCACATCAATATGTGTTCATAGCACAGTCCACTTCCTTATTGCTAGCTGGCAACGTCACCCCAGGAGTGATGTGTGATGTTGGTACTGTCTCAGTATTTCCATGTCACCTACAGGTGAATCAGCATCATCATGCTATTTGTCTCATTGTGTTTCACCTGCAGCAATACACATTGCACACCCCTTCCACAGTACTTATTGCTTGAGAGTGTGTGGGATTGACTAAGTGGCCTTATGTAATAATGAATGGTTAATCTTCCAAATTGTACTGCCAGTGCAGACCATGTCATTGTCACGGTGTGGTTTTAAATTGGTTCCTTGTGGCTCTAGAGTGGCATCCATTGCTATGGGCAGCCGTCATTTGTCCATTGTGTCATTGTGTCAAACATAACTATCTGTGTCACAGTGTCCTTTCCTCGTGATCTGCACGTCGCTGAACAAAAGGCCCACCTTCCAGCGTCACCAACTCAGAAAGCTATTATAGCACAGAGTTATGATGAAGCCAGTCGGGGGAAGGGAATTAGGGTAGGGAACAGCAGGGAGAGAGAGCAGAAAAGTAAAGGTTAGAACAAGTATGCATTTACTCATTCATGGAAATGTAACTCATCAATAGACGCTTGACTAAATGCGCCTCTGAGATATCAGATGGAGACCCCTTTTGAAATTAGGGCAAAGCCCCATCTTTGAAACATGGAACAAGAGTAAACTACAACCTCAGAATCAAGAGATGGCAAGAACCTTGGACTACGATTATACTCAGAATATCAATCCTGTAACATTTATGCCTTCACAACATAAACCTTTGATCATGACTTAGAAAATCTCAAAATAATTAAATATGCTTTTCACATCTTAAGCTTTTCAAAGAACAAAGAAAACTATGATTTGCTCATCTCCAGAAATACTTTCACATTCACAACAATAAATGCCAAAAGGTTTTATTCATTGAACTTGAAGCGCTTTAATTTATAATACCAGGAAGCGCTTTTACTCAAGTAGCCTGAATCACTTAGATTGTTGTGCCAAGAATTTCTTACTCCTGTGAATTGAAGCGCTTTGATTGTCGTGCCAAGAGCGCTTTAAACCTGAGCACTGAAGCACTTGAATTGCTGTGCCCAGAGCGCTTTACATCTGTGAACTGAAGCACTTGAATTGTTGTGCCAAGAGCGCTTTACATCTGTGAACTGAAGTGCGTGAATTGTTGTGCCAAGAGCGCTTTACATCTGTGAACTGAAGCGCCTGAATTGTCGTGCCAAGAGCGCTTTACCTCTGTGAACTGAAGCGATTTAATTGCTGTGCCAAGAGCACTTTGCATCTATGAACTGAAGTGCTTGAATGGCCGTGCCAAGAGCGCTTTTCATCTATGAACTGAAGCGCCTGAATTGTCATGCCAAGAGCGCTTTACATCTGTGAACGAAATGCTTTGAATTGTTGTGCCAAAGAGCGCTTTACATCTGTGAACGGAAACGCTATGAATTGCTGTGCACAAAAGCGCTTAACGTCTGTGAACTGAAACGCTTTGAATAGCTGTGCAAAAGAGTGCTTTATTTCTGAACGCTTTGAAATGTCTTTGATCGTTGCGCCAAGGCCGCTGTACTCTAGAAACTGAAAAAGCTTTGCTTGTTATGCTAAGGGGTGCTTTACCTTTTGGAAGTAATGGCTTCCTCCAAACTTGGAATCAGCAAGGCCTTCCCGCTACGAGAACGATCTACTCGTTTTTTAATGCACCATGGAAACAAGGATACTTTGGTTGGACGACACTCTGCCATTCAGGAACTCTGCTCTTCTCCAGAGAAACCCCCACGAGGTCTGGCTGCCCGAAGTCTTCAAAATATTGAGCAACGTGCTTGGGTGTGGCTGGGCTTTATAAGCCTGCCACACCCCAAGATGGCTGCTGCCTCTAAAAACATGGGAATTGCTGTCCCTTCATAGAATAGCACTGATAAGTGCATCTTGTCCACCAATGTCCTGAACCTGCAGCTCTATGAGCTTTGTCACAGATCAGACGACGCTGATGGTCACCTTTGAAACAAGAGGGGATGACAAGTGGTGCGCATAAAGCGCCACAGATTCACGTAGCAGAGTTTCGGGGGAGACCTGGACCGCACCTGGCCTTATTCCTGACACCTGTGTCACACCTCAGTGTCTTCCTGGCCACGTGTCAATGTAGTGATCTATGTATTGTGTGTCCTACAGGGTTGCTGTGCTGTGTGTATATTACTAGGTTTATGGACTTACCGACAAAAAGGCCATTGCCATATTGTCCATCCTGGAAGTGCCGATTGATGGTGCTGTGGCGGAAGATGAAGGAATCATGTACACTCCCAGGATACTTTGCCAAGGTGTTGGTGAACAATCCCTGGTGGTCAACAATGGCCTGCACATTTAAGGAATGGGTGTGCTTTCTGTTGCGGTATAGGTGCTCCGTTGTAGCAGGTGGTACCATCCGGACATGGGTGCAGTCAATAGCTCCAAGCACATGTGGGAAGCCATGTATTTGAAAAAAACCCTGTTTGGTCTCCTGCTGCTTCTGTTGTGTGTTGGGTAAGCTGATGTGGCAGGGTGTGAGGGAGATAATGGCATCAAGAACCTTGGGAAGAAAGGCGGAGAATGAGGGTTGTGATACCCCAGCAACCAGGGCATCCATAGTTTGGAAAGAGCCACTTGCCAATATGTGCAGGACAGCTAGCAGCTTGGTCTCCGGTGGAATATTGTTGGGGGTGTCTGCTGGCTGGCTGTTAACTGTGGCTCAATTTGGCACAGCAGCTGCTGTAAGGCTTGCCAGTTGAGTCTGTACCTCTGGATGATATCCTGTTCCCTGAGGCCCAGGAGGGTTGTCCTGGTCCTGAGTATCCTCTCCTGCCTTCTGCGTTGCCTTTGGGGTCCACGTTGGTGTGGTGGTAGCTGCTGCTGTTGGTCCTGTGCTCTGCGTTGTCTGGCATGCTGCAAGAGTAGCACCTCCATGTCGTCCTTCTTGAGCAATGATGTTGCTTGCGTGAGTTTTCCTTAAGTGGTGGTGTGTTTGCCCCATTTTAATGCCTGCCCTGACCCAGGTGTTAAAATCTGGTGCAAATCGGGCTTTGCGTCATTTTCCGTGTCTGCTTCCCAGCCGTGCCTCATTTTTGCCCGGATGGATAAATATAGTCCACAGGTGTTTGAGTCATTTTTTGTACGGGAACGCCTACCTTGCATCTCATTGACGCAAGGTGGTTTCACGCATCCAGAAAATGACGCAAACTCGTTTCTTTTGACACTAGACGGGTCTAGTGTCAAAATATAAATATGGTGTTAAGTTTGTGCTGAATTTGCATTAAAAAATGCCGCTAATCTGGGGCAAAGTGAGTATAAATATGGGCCAAAGTTGCCCTAACTGTCTTCTCCAATTTGGGAGAGGTTGGACCTTATTCTAGTGCCACAGCAATCTGCAACTATTTCCCAGAATCTTCTCATGTTATTTCTAGAGGCTGCTTCTCTTAAGTCTATCCACCTGTGGACTGGACTTTGCTTTTTGAGACTTGCCTTTAAGTGACTTCCACGCCTTTTCAGGGGGGGGCAGGTAACTGTTTCTTTTCTTGGAGAAAGAGACACATTGTTTTCAATCAGATTATTTATTTATTTATTCAACCAAAGGATAGGAAAATAAATTGATTTTGGGGAAGCCTTCATATGCCTCTGTGTATCACTTTTCACGATCTGCTTCATATCTGGTCAAAAAAATACAAAACATCTGCTTCCCAAGTGTCAAGATAATTGACAGCCTTCTCTAAGAGCCCTTTTAGGACAGTGATTATTCTAGGATCCTATTGAGTTCTACCTGAGTTCTCATTGCAGTTTGAATTGGCACCACCAAATGTCCATGATCCTACCGGAGTTGTGTTTACTTTGAGGGAAAATACCAAAGGTTTGTGGTCACTGAGGACAGCGTCAATTATTTTCAAGTCCCCTAGTAAATGATGAATATGAAATGTTAAGGTAATTTAGAATTTAATCTCCCACAGAGATTTATATGTAAACTGCACAGGAAGATTAGAAGTAAATCTCCCATTTATTTACAATCAGTTATTATTTCTCAGTTGGTCAATGAGTGTCAGCCCTCTTTTGTCTGTTCTTAAATTAGGTGGAGAGAGCAGAGGGGGAATAAGCAGTGCTTTCTCTTTTTCTTTCTGTCGAAATGAGCTGATAGCATGGTTGGAGACTTTACAATTTAAGACTCCAACCAAAATTACCTGAAGTCAATTCACCTGTTCTATTTAACCTTTATCTTTTTAATATAGACAAAGATATCATGCAAAATATTTCTATAGGTAGCGTCAGGATGGACATAAGCATTCAGCAGTAGGAAAGGGGCTGATAGACACCCGCCTCCATTGGGGTATAAAGTTACTGTTTGAAAAAGATTGGAACTAACTATTATTATAGTTGATATTAAACTATAGGAAGAGAAGAGGTTGAAAAACAGGGAAAACCTGTATTCTCAGGAGCAAGAGCCCTCAAGCATCACTCTGGATGACTGGTATCATCATCGGGAGTTGCTCCTCACTAGGCCGGCGCTGCAATGCCTAGTGGGCACCCCGAAATGGGGGCTCTCAGCCGGGTTCTGAGATGGTGACTAAAAAATACAATAGTGCAAGACACGGGTGATGTAAGTCACCGTCAAAGAAAAAAAGAGGTAAGAAAGGAATTTAAAATTGGTTATTCATCCATAAACTTCATCATTTAATTAGTCAAATGTAACAAGGATGAAGACCAAGGTTAAAAACAGTTGAAAGTTAGGTTGAGGATTATGCTCACACGCCTTTCAGAGAAAAATTGAGTAAATAAATATATTAGAGAGACCTAAAATTTTAAGGCACCTCTATTTTATGGTCGACATGTTTCGCGTCTATTGGTCTGTACAGATCCACTGACACTTCATCAGGACCTGCGTAGCTGAAAAAACAGACCTCTTTGAAAATATGTGTAAAACCAGTCACTTACTTAAGTTGGCTAATAGTACAGGTACCCTGAAAAACAAAGAAAAAACGCCATAGGAAATAAACCAAATTCCACTGTTGTAATGTGTCGCAAAGGTTCAGAAAGGTATGGCGCAGCCAAACTTTGGTCAATAACAATGAATGGGACAACACATAAAGAAAATGCTTACCACCCCCTACTCGAGAACAGGTTCCATGGGTAAGGCGTCTCTAGGGCTCATGGTGACGCTAATTGTAGATAAAGGTGAGGAAATAATGGTGAAAAAATATATAGATGTAAAAAGAAGATATTGCTCCAATGTACAGACTAGTGGAAAAATGAATTGTAAATACATATTCAAAAGTCTGGAAGTACCTTCATAAAATAGTGAAATGTATTGGGTTAAAAATGTCAATAAAGTGCCACAAATAACATGGTGAGTGGTACATCTAGAGTTAACACCCAAACATGTAATTAAAATCCACAATCACATATCAAGGTCGAGCACAGTATCTACTCTTTAGTGTATAACTCAGGATCAATTGTGAGCAAAATTGCATATTGTCAGGTAAAAGGGTCCAGAAAGGAGTGATCGGCCGAATATACTGGATACTGAACTAAGTAGCATTAGGTTAGGGCAATAGTCGTGTTACTCTCGCCATGCAGCCGAAATATTGTCAAAAAAGGAAAGGGAAAGAAAATAATAGGAAGAACAACGAATTGCGGAATTGAAGGTCCCGACGTTCGTAATGTAACGTCTCGGACCGGTACTCACGTAATTATCGTCATGGGTCCTGCATTTAGACCTAACCTCGGAGACCGCCTCCCAACAGCAACCGGGTCGGGTGATCTCCAAGTCCTTTTGTAGAGAGCGCTAAACTGGACGCGTCTCTAGGCAGCGCGTCAGTAGCGCGAAATAGAAAACGGACTAAACGTGTCCGGAGATGCAAAAACGAGAAAGGACTCCAAGTGCTAAGCACTTGTAGTTCGGCACCTCGAAAAAATAGATATGTCAAGGGGGCTGAGTCCCCACAAGATAGTAATAATATTAAATAAGTACATTGAGGGAATTTGTAATAGTCAGTTGCCCTAAGTGGAACAAAGAATATAATTGATAGGTCCGTGGGAACAATAACACGGTTTTGCTGTGTTCCTCAAACTTATGGTATTCGTGGAAGTTATTGTTTTCAATTGTATCGAGAGGGCCACAGAAAAAGTAATAGATAAAGCCCAGAAATTAAATATTAATCAAAGGAAGAAAAATTATGTAAATGTATACAGAGAGGAGGAGAAAGAGCCAAGACCTACCAAATAGAATATAGGAATCTCCAATTAGGGGCAGAATTAAGGTGAAAGAGAGGTCCAAGGGATATCATCATTGAGACCTCTTAAGTGGGTCCCCAATTTGAACACCCACTTTTATTCAATCCTGAAAAGAGTTCTAGAATCATTGGGGCGGATAAAAGGTGCTTCAATGACCACCCACCATAAATCATCCGGGGAATTGTGCACCTCCAAAAAGTGTACACTCAATTTGGTAGTGAGCTTTTTACACCTGATATTGCTTCTGTGTTCGTTAATACGGGTCTTCACGGATCTTGATGTCATACCCATATATTGTAGATTACAACGGCACGTGATCATATAAATGCAATTCCTTGTATTGCAGTTAGTATGTTTTTTAAGATACCAAGGCCCTATAGAGTCAAAATCCAGTTGTTTCAGGTGTCGAGTCAGGCCGCAAACATTACAATTGCCACAGGGATGGTGTCCCACAACCGGTGGGAGATCCCATAGAGTCTTTTGATTAGGGGGGGTTGTGTACAAGATGTGGACGAGTATGTACCACTAAGTCTCTTATGTTGGCAGTTCGTTTGAAAGCAAAGAGAGGTTTTTGTAAATTGTAGCCTCCACTAGTGAGAATAGACCATCGTTTATTGATCAACTTCTTGATTGAGTTCGACAATAGAGTATAAGTGGAAACACACGTCAACCTGGACTGAGGGCGGTGTTCTCTAGGTACCAGTAGTGCCTCTCTGTTGTTGTTCCTAGCTCTTTTTCGTGCTTGTTTGACGATCTTAGATGGGTAATTCCGATTGCATAATTTATATTGAAGAGTTTCAGATTGTTGGTCAAATTCAGTGAGTGAACTGCAATTCCGTCTTAGTCGTAGAAATTGGCCAAAGGGTAAATTGTCCCGCAAAGCCTTTGAGTGATGGCTCTGGTAGAGTAACAGTGAATTGCGATCCGTGGGTTTATGATACACACTGGTCTGTAGTTTACCATTGTTAATTGAGATCATCAGGTCCAAAAAAGGTAATTGGTAGTCAGACACAGTGGCTGTGAATTTTAAAAAGGGGTCCAGGGTGTTGATCCAGGTGACGAAATCTTCTGCCTTCATCATGGGTCCTTGCCAAATGATCAGGATATCGTCTATGTAGCGGCGCCATAGTCTAATAGATTCAAAGAACGGATTGGTTGGCAAAGAAATATATTTCTTCTCAAAGTCGTACATGTACAGACATGCTAGACTTGGAGCAAATGTGCTCCCCATTGAGGTGCCTTGGATTTGGTGGTAAAATTGGTCCTCAAAGAGAAAAAAGTTCTCAGTTAAGGCTAACCTTGCACACTGTAGAATGAAAGTTGCAGGTGAAGACAAAGTTGGTGATACTTCATATAAGGCAGTCTCTATAACTTGTAGGGTGGCTTCTTGAGGAATGTTAGTGTAGAGAGCCTCTACATCAAGTGTGATAATTGCTTGTGTATTGTCGCCTTCATTGATGGTTTCGATCAGGTTAAGAACCTCCTTCGTGTCTTTCAAGTAAGTAGAAGAATTTTTTACTAAAGGTTGTAAAAAATGATCGCAGAAAATAGAAAGTGGTTCCAGAATTGAACCCAATCCTGATACTATAGGACGTCCAGGGGGAGGGTACTTTTGTTTGTGAATTTTTGGTAAGCAATAGAAATAGGGTGTCTGTGGGTTCGGTGTATCCCAAAATTCAGCTTCCCTAGGAGAGATCCACAAATTGTTCTTTGCTTCTTCAATCATAGTTCTAATCTGTGTCTGTAATCTCACTGTGGGGTCGCAATTAATTTTCGCATAGTAGGTGGAATCACTCAGAAGACGCAGACATTCGCTTCTGTAGTCAGCAGTATTCATTGCAACGATAGCTCCTCCCTTGTCCGCTGGTTTTATAGTAATTTCAGGATCTGATGCTAACGAGGTCAGAGCTATCCTTTCTTTGGTCGGGATATTGATAAAAGTTTGTTTCGGATGGAGGTTGTGAATGTCAGATAACACTGCTTTCTCAAAAGTTAAGACTTCATTGGGCATCACTGCAGGAGAGGGAACAAAGGTCGAGGGTTTTCTGAGACCAGAATCGAGTACTTGAGGTTCCTCTGTGTTATCTCTAAAAAATAATTTTAGACGGATCTTCCGAAAAAATTGTGCCAATTCAATATGTAGACGAAAAGAGTCATCATGAGTGGTTGGGACAAAACCTAACCCTTTATTAAGGACAGAGGTTTCATCGACTGAAAGTAGTTTGGATGAAAGATTAACAACTAAATCTTCAGTGGAGGGTTTTTTGACTGGCTTCTGGTGATCATCTGGGGTTCGTCTCTGGACCATTGGACGTGCCTGCCTCTTCCTCTCCTTCTGCCTCTGCCTCTGCCCCGGCCGTGGCCTAAAAAAGGGGCAAAAGGCATCATAGGTCGTGGTTGGAAGAAGGGAAAGGGGGTTTGCCACGGCATCGCTTGGGGTACCGGGTACGGAGGATAATTGTAAAAAGGTTGTTGTGGTAGATTCTCATCTGTACTCCATCCATCCTATGATGAACCACTGCTGTAATTACGAGATTTTCTGATTGGAGCAGGGGCCTCATCGGATGACTGGGATCGGTTATCTCCTTCAAAATCATCTTTAATATAGGGGTACATTTTTTCACAGCTGAATCTTGTGATGTCTTTTTGAAGTTTAGAGACCTTTTGCTGAGTTAAGAATTCTTTAGTTTCGTTCAGCTCAGCAGTGATTTCAGTGAGGCGGCATTTAAATGCAGTTATAGAGATAGAGGTTTTCAAAGTATTCTCAATAGTGTTAATCTGGATAGTGATTGTGTCTGCGAGCCTTTTGGAAGTGTTAATAATCAATACTAACCAATCTCTCGTACACTTCCAGGCTATTTGAGCCCAGTCTTTTCTAAAGGCTAGATCTTGTAGAAAAATGCGTGGTATGTTAGACACTAAAAGACCATTTGGAGCGATGTTGGCACGGAGATATTCGGTCATAATAGTTCCGTGCATTACGGTTTTGATAAGTTCTCGTTTCAAGGTGGATAGTTTGTCCCATTCAGTTTTGAGACTGCCCGTCGGGGCAGAGCCATCATTGTCTAGTATAGAAGGTGTTTGTAGAATGGGCAGTCTCAAAACTGAATGGGACAAACTATCCACCTTGAAACGAGAACTTATCAAACATACCACTCATTTTTCTACAAGATCTAGCCTTTAGAAAAGACTGGGCTCAAATAGCCTGGAAGTGTAGGAGAGATTGGTTAGTATTGATTATTAACACTTCCAAAAGGCTGGCAGACACAATCACTATCCAGATTTACACGATTGAGAATACTTTGAAAACCTCTATCTCTATAACTGCATTTAAATGCCGCCTCACTGAAATCACTGCTGAGCTGAACGAAACTAAAGAATTCTTAACTCAGCAAAAGGTCTCTAAACTTCAAAAAGACATCACAAGATTCAGGCGTGAAAAAAATGTACCCCTATATTAAAGATGATTTTGAAGGAGATAACCGATCCCAGTCATCCGATGAGGCCCCTGCTCCAATCAGAAAATCTCGTAATTACAGCAGTGGTTCATCATCGGATGGATGGAGTACAGATGAGAATCTACCACAACAACCTTTTTACAATTATCCTCCGTACCCGGTACCCCAAGCGATGCCGTGGCAAACCCCCTTTCCCTTCTTCCAACCACGACCTATGATGCCTTTTGCCCCTTTTTTAGGCCGCGGCCAGGGCAGAGGCAGAGGCAGAAGGAGAGGAAGAGGCAGGCACGTCCAATGGTCCAGAGACGAACCCCAGATGATCACCAGAAGCCAGTCAAAAAACCCTCCACTGAAGATTTAGTTGTTAATCTTTCATCCAAACTACTTTCAGTCGATGAAACCTCTGTCCTTAATAAAGGGTTAGGTTTTGTCCCATCCCCTCATGATGACTCTTTTCGTCTACATATTGAATTGGCACAATTTTTTCGGAAGATCCGTCTAAAATTCTTTTTTAGAGATAACACAGAGGAACCTCAAGTACTCGATTCTGGTCTCAGAAAACCCTCGACCTTTGTTCCCTCTCCTGCAGTGATGCCCAATGAAGTATTAACTTTTGAGAAAGCAGTGTTATCTGACATTCACAACCTCCATCCGAAACAAACTTTTATCAACATCCCGACCAAAGAAAGGATAGCTCTGACCTCGTTAGCATCAGATCCTGAAATTACTATAAAACCAGCGGACAAGGGAGGAGCTATCGTTGTAATGAATACTGCTGACTACAGAAGCGAATGTCTGCGTCTTCTGAGTGATTCCACCTACTATGCGAAAATTAATTGCGACCCCACAGTGAGATTACAGACACAGATTAGAACTATGATTGAAGAAGCAAAGAACAATTTGTGGATCTCTCCTAGGGAAGCTGAATTTTTGGATACACCGAACCCACAGACACCCTATTTCTATTGCTTACCAAAAATTCACAAACAAAAGTACCCTCCCCCTGGACGTCCTATAGTATCAGGATTGGGTTCAATTCTGGAACCACTTTCTATTTTCTGCGATCATTTTTTACAACCTTTAGTAAAAAATTCTTCTACTTACTTGAAAGACACGAAGGAGGTTCTTAACCTGATCGAAACCATCAATGAAGGCGACAATACACAAGCAATTATCACACTTGATGTAGAGGCTCTCTACACTAACATTCCTCAAGAAGCCACCCTACAAGTTATAGAGACTGCCTTATATGAAGTATCACCAACTTTGTCTTCACCTGCAACTTTCATTCTACAGTGTACAAGGTTAGCCTTAACTGAGAACTTTTTTCTCTTTGAGGACCAATTTTACCACCAAATCCAAGGCACCTCAATGGGGAGCACATTTGCTCCAAGTCTAGCATGTCTGTACATGTACGACTTTGAGAAGAAATATATTTCTTTGCCAACCAATCCGTTCTTTGAATCTATTAGACTACGGCGCCGCTACATAGACGATATCCTGATCATTTGGAAGGATCCATGATGAAGGCAGAAGATTTCGTCACCTGGATCAACACCCTGGACCCCTTTTTAAAATTCACAGCCACTGTGTCTGACTACCAATTACCTTTTTTGGACCTGATGATCTCAATTAACAATGGTAAACTACAGACCAGTGTGTATCATAAACCCACGGATCGCAATTCACTGTTACTCTACCAGAGCCATCACTCAAAGGCTTTGCGGGACAATTTACCCTTTGGCCAATTTCTACGACTAAGACGGAATTGCAGTTCACTCACTGAATTTGACCAACAATCTGAAACTCTTCAATATAAATTATGCGATCGGAATTACCCATCTAAGATCGTCAAACAAGCACGAAAAAGAGCTAGGAACAACAACAGAGAGGCACTACTGGTACCTAGAGAACACCGCCCTCAGTCCAGGTTGACGTGTGTTTCCACTTATACTCCATTGTCGAACTCAATCAAGAAGTTGATCAATAAACGATGGTCTATTCTCACTAGTGGAGGCTACAATTTACAAAAACCTCTCTTTGCTTTCAAACGAACTGCCAACATAAGAGACTTAGTGGTACACACTCGTCCACATCTTGTACACAACCCCCCTAATCAAAAGACTCTATGGGATCTCCCACCGGTTGTGGGACACCATCCCTGTGGCAATTGTAATGTTTGCGGCCTGACTCGACACCTGAAACAACTGGATTTTGACTCTATAGGGCCTTGGTATCTTAAAATACATACTAACTGCAATACAAGGAATTGCATTTATATGATCACGTGCCCTTGAAATCTACGATATATTGGTATGACATCAAGATCCGTGAAGACCCGTACTAACGAACACAGAAGCAATATCAGGTGTAAAAAGCTCACTACCAAATTGAGTGTACACTTTTTGGAGGTGCACCATTCCCCGGATGATTTATGGTGGGTGGTCATTGAAGCACCTTTTATCCGCCCCAATGATTCTAGAACTCTTTTCAGGATTGAACAAAAGTGGGTGTTCAAATTGGGGACCCACTTAAGAGGTCTCAATGATGATATCCCTTGGACCTCTCTTTCACCTTAATTCTGCCCCTAATTGGAGATTCCTATATTCTATTTGGTAGGTCTTGGCTCTTTCTCCTCCTCTCTGTATACATTTACATAATTTTTCTTCCTTTGATTAATATTTAATTTCTGGGCTTTATCTATTACTTTTTCTGTGGCCCTCTCGATACAATTGAAAACAATAACTTCCACGAATACCATAAGTTTGAGGAACACAGCAAAACCGTGTTATTGTTCCCACGGATCTATCAATTATATTCTTTGTTCCACTTAGGGCAACTGACTATTACAAATTCCCTCAATGTACTTATTTAATATTATTACTATCTTGTGGGGACTCAGCCCCCTTGACATATCTATTTTTTCGAGGTGCCGAACTACAAGTGCTTAGCACTTGGAGTCCTTCCTCGTTTTTGCATCTCCGGACACGTTTAGTCCGTTTTCTATTTCGCGCTACTGACGCGCTGCCTAGAGACGCGTCCAGTTTAGCGCTCTCTACAAAAGGACTCGGAGATCACCCGACCCGGTTGCTGTCGGGAGGCGGTCTCCGAGGTTAGGTCTAAATGCAGGACCCATGACGATAATTACGTGAGTACCGGTCCGAGACGTTACATTACGAACGTCGGGACCTTTAATTCCGCGATTCGTTGTTCTTCCTATTATTTTCTTTCCCTTTCCTTTTTTGACAATATTTCGGCTGCATGGCGAGAGTAACACGACTATTGCTCTAACCTAATGCTACTTAGTTCAGTATCCAGTATATTCGGCTGATCACTCCTTTCTTGACACTTTTACCTGACAATATGCAATTTTGCTCACAATTGATCCTGAGTTATACACTAAAGAGTAGATACTGTGCTCGACCTTGATATGTGATTGTGGATTTTAATTAGATGTTTGGGTATTAACTCTAGATGTACCACTCACCATGTTATTTGTGGCACTTTATTGACATTTTTAACCCAATACATTTCACTATTTTATGAAGGTACTTCCAGACTTTTGAATATGTATTTACAATTCATTTTTCCACTAGTCTGTACATTGGAGCAATATCGTCTTTTTACATCTATATATTTTTTCACCGTTATTTCCTCACCTTTATCTACAATTAGCGTCACCATGAGCCCTAGAGATGCCTTACCCATGGAACCTGTTCTCGAGTAGGGGGTGGTAAGCATTTTCTTTTTGTGTTGTCCCATTCATTGTTATTGACCAAAGTTTGGCTGCGCCATACCTTTCTGAACCTTTGCGACACATTACAACAGTGGAATATGGTTTATTTCCTATGGCGTTTTTTCTTTGTTTTTCAGGGTACCTGTACTATTAGCCAACTTAAGTAAGTGACTGGTTTTACACATATTTTCAAAGAGGTCTGTTTTTTCAGTCACGTAGGTCCTGATGAAGCGTCAGTGGATCTGTACAGACCAATAGACGCGAAACATGTCGACCATAAAATAGAGGTGCCTTAAAATTTTAGGTCTCTCTAATATATTTATTTACTCAATTTTTCTCTGAAAGGCGTATGAGCATAATCCTCAACCTAACTTTCAACTGTTTTTAACCTTGGTCTTCATCCTTGTTACATTTGACTAATTAAATGATGAAGTTTATGGATGAATAACCAATTTTAAATTCCTTTCTTACCTCTTTTTTTCTTTGACGGTGACTTACAGCACCCGTGTCTTTCACTATTGTATTTTTTAGTCACCATCTCAGAACCCGGCTGAGAGCCCCCATTTCGGGGTGCCCACTAGGCATTGCAGCGCCGGCCTAGTGAGGAGCAACTCCCGATGATGATACCAGTCATCCAGAGTGATGCTTGAGGGCTCTTGCTCCTGAGAATATAGGTTTTCCCTGTTTTTCAACCTCTTCTCTTCCTATTTTTGGAACAGTGCACCTTTATATAGTTACTATTATAGGGAGACTGTGCACTGGACCAACAACACTCCCAGTCCCTCTTTCTTTGTTAGTGATATTAAACTATAATCATATTTCAGTTTAATGTTATTAGTTAATAGATTGGCAATCACTCCTTTTGCATGTCTTTTCCTGGATGGAGCAGCTTTGCACTCTATTGAAAAATAACCATCACACTGAAGATCAGAGTATCACCAGATTTCCTGGGTGCATATTATATTGGCTTTTAAGTTATCTACAAATTAAATTTTCTCCTTGCTATTCTGTATACTGGCTGCACTCCAGGAAAACACTTTTAATTCTCTTCTAGGTGTTCCATTTAGATACTTGTTCTGATACTCAAGCTCCATTTAGGGCACCTGCCAACCAATTCCTTTTTTGGTACTCATCATCTACAAAAGAAAAAGGGGTGTGTGCGTGTGGCTCAGAGCACTGCAGCACGTCCTTTTCTCAACATTATGGGTCAACTTGTCCACTTCTTGGAAGCAGAGCTTTTTAGATTTTTTATTTATTTAATTCTTTGTTTTTTTGTTCATGCTCCAATTGCTTTATCTTTACCCTTAGGCTGAACCGTCTCTGATTTATCACCCAAACATAATTTAGGTTGAGCTTTATTAAATAAAATGGGAAATGCTTCTGGCCCAGAACTAGATATTTTCACTGGAGAGCCAGTTACCGCAATATCCATTGAGCATAAGTCAAAAAAGTTTTTTTATCGAGTAAGTAGGAATGTCAACATTCAGAACCTTCTTAGGGAATCTGGGGTTGCCTTAAAGAAGGGTTTACCAACTTGCAAACTGAAATCGTTTCTCATTATAGGAAGGGGAATAGCATCTGCCCCACCTCTTTAAACATGCCAATATGTGATCCCTAATCGAGAGGTCCCAACTTTACACAGTTATATCTTTTTTGGCTGTGAAACCTAGTTAGAAATTGCCCTCTTTTCCATTGGACCTGTCAACACTTTCAAGCTAGCGGCAACAAAATCTTGAGTGTAGTCCTTATTTGTTACAAATGTATCTAGGAGGGCAAGAATAGATGGCAAGATTATTTCCAGACAAAATGGGCGATTCAGAGACCTGCACATCTCGGCCCAGAGAATTAAATGACAGATTCACAATAAGTTCCAGATCAGGGACTGCTGATATTTGTTAGTCTTATGAAGAATGCTCAGATGGAGTACTACTGAATAATATCAAGCCAGTTATCGGACGTGGCACTGATGGTGTTTTAGAGACACTGATCTACCCTGATGTGTAGCATCTTGGACTAGGTTCCAAATCTACATCTGGAAGTGTAATATCTCCCTTATGGAAATTAGGAACTACTGCCTGATCTGTCGCCCCGGCAACCACTCCTATTGTGCATGAGGGGTGAGAAGGCACAGATTTGTGATCTGTTCCATCTCTGCCACAACGGGAGGTAGTTTGGGGTTGGACTTGAAGTCATCCTGTGCCACTTTCTCTTTGTAGAAAAAGCAGAACATCTGGTACCACAGAGAAGTCAAGAATCAGAAGTCTTCTTTCTTTCAGTCATCCAAAGGTCCATAAATGTTCTGTGAAGGTGATGCGGATGTTCTGGTCCTATCCTGTGCGGTGGCCAGTGATTTTAGAATTTTTCTACTTACTCATGTCTTCTTTCTCAACATTTGCCCACCTGCTTTCATAGAACTTCCACTTTGCTTTGCTGTTGAAAATTCTCAGAAGTTCAAACCTAAAGTGGGCTGAATCATTATTTTACCAGCAGTGTCTTTGGGTCTCTCTAAAACCACTCCTCTCTGTCATGATTCGAATTTGATCTTTCCTGCTGTCGTTGGTGTCAAAAGGTCCAGAGGGGCTCTGAATGGAAGCAGCCACTCTTGGCCTCTCCAAGACACAAGAGGTAGGGTTAAGGCTACCCTTTATCCTGCCAGCTTTTGCTGTCCATTTCCATATTGCCGACTCCTTCGAAACACGCAAGTTGTTGACAGGACCCCTACTTTGTTCCAAAACCATGCTATTGCCCTTTTGATCGAAGGATAATTAACTCCAGCCAAGAATATGTATGGACATCATGAAGTGAAATGAGTGGTGAAATTGATTGGAAGTCAGTTTTGGCTCAGGCATTACAAAATATATCTTTATAAAGTTTGTTTTGCCCTGAAGTTATAAAAAACTATTTTGCCATTACATCAGATTTTTAAAACTGAGACAAAATAAATTGTATAATTCTAGCATTTCATCAGGTATAGAGATGAAATAATAGTTTAAATGACACCGTTGCCTGTTCTTGGAAAATGTACTCTAAACGTACGAAGTGAAAAAAGCATTTTGTCTATCAGTCACCGTGAGGGTACATATTTCAAATATGTAATGTTACTCTGTTTTATATATCCTAATGTATATATATATATATATATATATATATATATATATATATATATACACACTAAACATGTCCTATTTTGAAGTATGTATATCCCATGTATCCTAGTATGTGCCTCGTATGCCATGTGGGCTTACAAGGCACACATTAAGACTGACTTATTAACATGGAAAATTAGGTTATCCTACAAGGCAAATATTCTATTTATGACTGCAATGCCTTTAAAAGCCAGTCCAACTAGAGCTCAGTGATGCTCCTGGCAGCCATATATTACTTTTGTCAGCTATGTGGGTGATTTAAATACATTCTCTAGTTATGTGTGCATTCAACTTTCATGTTATGGGTGCATTTTCAGTTCCATTTACTAGGGCCTTAAAGGAAAATAACCTGATTAGTGCAGAGGACAAGACATTGAAATCCTCCAGTCTGCTATTGCAGTGAGCAGTAAGTGAATATCGTCTGTCCAAAACGTTTTCTATTTTTCTTTTGTTTTATCTTTTTTTCTCTGAATGACAATCAGCATACATGGCAGCTTAGTGTTAATACAAGTCTACAAGTTGTACAAAGTGAAAGCAAAAGGAACCATTTGGCTGTGAGGAAGACCAATAACAGCTCCACAAGCCATAATCAACAGGACCCATACTTTGGGGAAGGGTGGAATATTACCTTTCCAGTTGTATCTTTTTCATGGTCTGCTGTTTGGGAATTGCTGCAGAGGGGTGATCCCCAAACAGGGATCCACTCATTCACTAACCACCAGGGATGGTTGTTGGAGGGAAGTCGCTAAGTGCTCCCTACCAAATAATCTTTCAGTCCCTCTACAGGAGGGCGAGTGGGAGGTACAGAAATTAAATCTGGGTGAGGTTTGAGTTATGCTGGAGTAATCAAAGTAATTTCTGTAATTTTGCATTACTCTTCTGAAACAGAATTAATGAATAATACTCTATTACGCCCATTTGGTCGCACATTAAATCTTAGAGACTGAAATTCGAGTTCAAAGGTTTATTGCAAATTCAAGGCCAGACTAATGTAATAGTCAAAAGTGTCAGTATAACAGAAACTTCAGTTAGAAGTCCCAGAAGAAAAATGTGTGTAGCATGAAGCCATTCAACCAAAGTAAGAATAGAGAGTTATTTACTCCTCTAAGTCTCAAGAGAATACACTCTAATCAAAGGGTGAAAAGGGTCTGCCTATCTAAACTAACTGAACACCACTTTATACCTTGGCGAAACTTCAAGAATCCACATCATCATTGCCAGTAGTTTTTCATCTTTTGTGCACAGTTTGGAATTTGCAAATTCCATTAGACTTCATCCCACGAACCAAATGTCAGGACGACCTTGAGTACGTCCATGGTCTAGGAGCTCAAAGAGGAGTTTCTTCCTTCTCATCTATTCGTTAGCACTCCTTGTCCTTGCCAATATGTTCTCCCATATCATTAATCTCAAATGGACAAGATGCCTTTCAATAACTGCAAACTTGTGCAGACGCACCTGCAAATAAAGAATAATGAAATGTGGCCCAAACTCCAAACTGAAGGTGAAGCATAGAAAAACAATTCAGGTCTAATTAGTCTCAAATTATTGGGTTTAATTAACTTTTAACTGCAATTCTGTGATCCAAATGCATTGAATATAATGTGTTATATTTCACTCGATCAATGTCATTATCAAAACATTATCAAAACATGCATGTCATTTCTACTTGTGAGTGCACCTTGAACAATGTAATTTCGATGTATCTCTTAACATTAATACATTAGACCACAGAATACCTATGTCATTGAATAAATTTTTATGTCACTTATGTAACGGATAATGGCACAGCCAAGTTATGCTTTCTCATGAGCGATAGACCCGGTCACACAATGGGTTATTGTTTTGATTAGCAGAGGTGTGAAAACACTGGGTGGTATGAATTTTGTGGATTATGCACCTTCTGCAAATTTTCTGTACAGAACTGTAGGGGAAATGCATGATTTTAACAAATGTTTGATGTTTGCAGGGCATTCTAGGTAAACCACCCTGGACTCTGCTGCATGTCTAGTTTCAAGAAATGTCTGGGGTTGGTAGGTTTCCCTAGGTGCCAGGGAAGCCCACACCCAAATAGCTCAACTTCCCACATTGCCAGAATGGGTGACGTTGGAAGGCAAATCTTGATATCTGCTTGTTGCTTTTGTGGCCTTTTGTGTTAGCAGGTGATAGGCCCAGGCACACAAGAGGAGGGATACTGTTTTTTTCTAAATAAATGTGGGAATTCAAAATAGTGAAACCTTTCTTATTATCAATTGAATTGCTCTCGGATTTTGGCTTCCAACTGGCTTCTAACCGTAAGCAAGTGTTCAAGAAAAAAACTCTTTAGGAAACACCCTCTAAATCACTTATTTTCAGTAAACCCACATTCAGAGTTGCACAAATATTCACTATTCCTAACTCATTTCCTTGGGCACATTTAAAAAAATCATTTTTTTTCCTTCATACCCATTTTTCATTCATTAGATTTTACCTAAGTAATTGATACATGGGCAGTGCACAATGAAAAATCATTATTAACTGCAGCTCAGTTATTGGCTAGGAGTGTTGCACTATGTATCCCTACCATCAGGCAGATGGACTGTGGAAAGTGGGGAGAAGCAAGATGGCATTCGCTTGATGTGGCAGGATAGCTTTCCTCTGACCAGCCCAGGCGTTATGCAATAGTAAGAAGAAGGACCCAGAGGATTATGCTGGCTGTCGCCACAGCTGTTATTCTCCAGGCAGTTACATTGCCGGAAACTGATATACTGTTTCCGAAGAAGTTGTTATCCTCAGGCAGCTGCCTGTCAGCGGGGGCTCGGAGCAATCCACACATCTGCGCAGATTTGGGTCCTGAGGGAGAATGCGGCCAAAAGCAGCCAGTGGTGGGTGGGGTTCTTAGAAGTTGAAGGCTGCCCCGGCAGCCTCTTCCTAGATGAATCTTACAGGTTCCTGGAGCCGTCTGAGTTGTGGGGGAGAAGAAAGGAAAAGTTGGAATGCCGCACACATAGAAACCATCTGGGACTGTTCTCGAGCTCCTTCAGGGCACTGAGGCTATTGCGAGAGGTTCTGAAACTGCACTTGGACCTGAGGGGGGATCCATTGCTGGATGAGATCCCTAAAGCTATGGAGGACGGGGCTACCTCACAGGTAAAGCTGAGCTATCAGCCTAATGAAGCACTGTCTCATGAAAGCGCTACTGTTAATATTAAAAGGCCCCCTGTAGATGGCCAGTAACAGGGTGCAAGTTTGGCTGCTTCTGTTACCTCTCCCCCCCAATGAGAGTCGGTGGGTGGCTCTGCAAACTGTGGCCCCCGGATTACGAGCACTCCAAGACCAAAATCTAGTGGGCCCCACCAAAGAAGTAGCAGAGGATAGGAAAGAGCAACTCGCTTTTGGAGAAGGGATGCTTGTGTGATGGGGGGGATAGTAGCCTACACAGAGGGAAGGGGTCTGATCACTTCTCTGGGGTGGAAGGATGTGCGGTTCAGGCTGGTGTGGGAGGGGAAAGTGGAGGACAGGGGGTGGGGGGGAAGGGCTCAGGGTTGGGGGGAGACATGGGGGCCAGAGGGGGCAAGAAAACAGAAAAACCCAAAGGGGGAGTAATGGAGTAATTGGTGCAGTATGTAGGCACATGGATTGTATGGTAACCAGATTAAACTACGTATGTATAAGGCTGAGGATGGTGCATCAAATACAAATGGGTAGATTAGTCATTTGCTCTGTTAATGTGAGGGCTTAAACGACAAAGTAAAATGGCAGAGGGTAGCAGCAATTTTGGGATCCCTTGGTACTGATGTAATATGCCAGCAGGAAACACACGTTTCATGGGGCAAGAGGTGGTATACTCTAGAGGCTTGCACAACTCAGTGCACAACAATTCGGGCGTTGGATGTTTTACTAAGAATAGCATGGGTTGAGGGTGGATAAATGGGGTAGGTAGGCAATTGTGGAACAGGGGATGGTTTTGATGGTCCTCTACATGTATTTTTTATTCTGGAAGATCCTGGAAGATCGTGAGGTCGATATGTGGGGACTTAAATATTCATTTGGGGTGGGGAATCAGCACAAGTTTAAAAATAGTGGCAGAAATCCCAGAGTAAATCGCGCTTTGGAATCACTCAAGGAGAGCCATGGGTTTTAGATGTTTGGGAGGAAAACAAAAAACCCTGACCCTGGTTTTACGCACTTTTCAGCCCCGCATAGGAAATTTGTCAGATTAGATGATTTTATGGTGTCTTCAAGTCTGATCAGCAAGACAGCGATCAGGAAACTGCCAAGGCTTCGCTCAGACCTCAACCCACTAATTTTAGAAATCTCAGGCAAAATCAACTTCAAGTCACCGCGGAAATGGTCGTTTGATAGAAAGCAGTTACTAAACGAGGGATTAATAGAGCACATGAGAAAATGGGTGGTTGAATTTTATAGCTCAACAGGAGCATCCCTACAAGAGGGATAGTTTGGTACGCTTTCAAAGCCAGGCTAAGTGGTGAAGTTATTCATTAAACAGGTGTCTGAAGAGATAAGGAGACTGTATGACAAACTTGTGCGGTTGGAAGAGACCCATGTTGAGCGGATTGTGAGTGGGCAGGGGGAGGGGTAGATTCCAGCCCAAATGATGTCAGTAAAAGCAGAGATTAACAGTTATCATACGAAGAGGAAAGCAGAAAGGCTTCAGGTTCACTGGAATAAGAGCTATGAGTAGGGGAATTCGGTAGGCATTACAGCTCAAACAAAAAGAAGTAAGGATGGGCATCGAGAAAATCAAAAGGCCAAATGCATCATTTGCTACAGATACCCAGGAAATTATTAAGATTTTTGAAGGTTATTACCAAGCTCTTTGTCATGAAGAAGCTTTGCATGTCGACTTGGGCAGTATAGCTTAAGGAATGATCTTGTATGGGGGCAGAATATCTCCAGAGGTAAACAGGGACCTGGAGGAGGACGTTACTTTGGAGGAAGTTTTAGAGGCAGCCAGTAAAGCGCCTGGTCCCGGCAGAATCCCCTTAGATTTTTAAAAGGCTCTTCGCACAGAGCTCCTTCCACTTTTATTAGATTTATTTTTGGGTGTGCAGCAGAATGGGGGAACCTTCTCCATCATGGTAGGCACAGACATTGTAATTTTTCCCAAAAAGGGCAAACCGCCGGATAACAGATAGTCCCATATCCCTTATTAATGCCGATACCAAAGTGTACTTCAAAATATTAGCATTTAGTTTGGGGAGGGCCATTCATGGTGTCTCCATGGCAACACGGCTTTATTCGCTGCCGAGGCACTACTGATCAAATCAGATGCCCCATCACTCTCTTTGACATAATGGAGAACACCGATGGGTAAATGGCCATGATCCTACTTGACACGGAAAAAGCCTTTGACAGAGTGCTGTGGCGATATTTATGGTGCATAATGAGGCAGAAGGGGACTTGGAGCACATTTTATTGCAGCTGTTAAATAACACCCCATTTGCCATACTACAGATCATGGGGGCTTCAAAGATAACCATAAACAGGGGTACAAGACAGGGCTGTCCCTGTTCCCCAATTCTATTTGCTATGTCTGTTGACCTATTCATAGTATTGCTGGAGCAAAATGAGGGTATTAAGCCCGTCTGAGCAAACTGATTCAATACAAAGGTATTAGCATATGCAGATGACATTGCTGTGGTTACCGTGGACCCGGAAAATCAGTTGTTGAGATCGAGCACTTGGCGGTGGAATATGGGAAAGCCTTGGGTTGCTTTTTGAATTGGGAAAAAACAGAGATTGTCGGCACAGAGAACATAATATTCACTGACATGTGGCAGGTGGAAACTGCTACGTATCTTGGGTGTAAGGTTAATCCTAAGGTCTCCACTCTGTGCCAAAGGAATTTGGAACCATTGATTAGTAAAATCAATACAGATTTAATGCAGATTCAAGGACTACACTTATCTATATTAGTAGATGTAATGTCTTCAAAATGTTCAATTTATCCCAAATATTATACCTTTTTTGTGCTATTCCTTTAGTGCTCAAAGGGTTGCTTCTTCGGAAGTTAGATTCCATTTGTATTTTCCTCATATGCCAGTACCAAAGGGTCCGGCGATCCCTTAATTTAACGCTTCCACAAGAGAGAAGGGGCTGGGCTGCACCTAGCTTTTTATTTTATCAGTGGGCAGCCCTTCTGCAGCAGATGGGAATTTTGCAATTGGCTGAGAAGGCCGGAGGGATTGACCCAATGACTGGATTAGAACTCCCAACCATCTACGAACTTGCGCTCAGTGCTGGCTCAATGCTGCCTCCTATGACAGATCGGACTGAGTTACTACAAGAAGGCTTGGTTTAAGATTGTTGAAGGTGTGGAATGGGGGTTAAAAAACTGATGAAGATCAAACCTTATAACAGATATATCCCTTTGTAGCATACAATGCTCTTTCTGGCTAATTATTATGATGTAATGTGTCGCGGCTGGGAACGGGCTGGCCTCCTTAAGCTCGGAGACCTTTGTGACACAGACCATATCTTGTGGAGTTACAGTTAATGCTGATTGATCCTAAGTCTTTCTTTAAGTATCACCACCAGGCTTGGGCTTTTATGATTCAGGTAGGCCTTGCTAAAATATTGATGGGCAGAGTGGAGCTGCTGAAAGCAATATGTCCGCCAGATTTTAGGATATTTAGAGGCTTTTTATAGATATAGTGCCTGATGATTTGAAAAAAACTGAGAAATGTGGGCTAGACAATTAGGGGAGGGGGATGTGGAATTATATGTCTATTGAATTAGACATGTATGTCTTTCTTTCATCCAGTGTGATGGCACAGCATTATAAAACTATGTTTAATTTGTATCATACCCCGCTAAACTATTCAGATGGGGTAAAAGGGTAGATGATAGATGCTGTTTGTGTGGTGGGGGTGTGAGGGCATCTGGCCTTATATGGTCTTTCATACTAAGGGACCTGTTAGAGGTTCGATAGACCTTTCAACTACGCTTAGAGTGATTCCACCACAGGTCACAATCAATACTCATATACTGATCAGAAACAACATAACATGAATATCAAATCAATTTTCTAAGACTTTGAGACAATAATCTTTACGCATGATGACCCATGTCATGACTAACCACACCTTTTAGTAAAATTTAGAATGTTTTTTTTCCCTATTTGAACAATGCTAATATCATGTAAATTAGTCTCATAACCAAATGATAAGCATATACAAACAACACTGGCTGACCAAAGTGTTGAAAGAATTTCAATTTAACTAAAGCATTTATGATTAAGCATTTAAGAGATACAGTACAAATTAATAAAATCAACAACTGAACAAGAGATAACATACATCTAGAATCGACAGGTGAACAAAATCAATTCTTTGTTAATGACCTTTGTAAGTGTTGACACTCTAACTAACCCTACAATTAGAATGACATGTTTGGACTTCATGCAAAACAATTTAGTTGATAGTTAATTTTAAAAACATCTAACTAGGGCTCTATCAAAATAGCGGTTGGTACCTAAAAGGAGAATAAAACATTCAGTAAAGCAATAGCATTTCAGTATACCTCTCCTCTAATGGGTCAACAAGCTGCAGTCTCTTCATCAGTTTGACATCCGTCTGGTCAGCATCAGCAACGGGGCAATAAAAAGGAAATGGCTCAGTTACGATTGTGCTCTGAGTTAACGGAATCAGGAAAGGGCATTAAGCTAAAGAATCTACATTAACACAACTTCTCTATGAGGATGGTTATCAAGCTAGTAATTAGCATTAACACAATTTCTCTAGGAGGATGGTTATAATTGAAAAGAATTCAGCATTTATGCAATTTTTCTAAGAGGATGGTTAAGGGGAAAAAGACTTCTGGAACTGCGATGGTCCACAAACAGGATACGGACAACAGTAAAAAGCGTGGCTAAGGTGGCAGGAAATTAGACAAAGAAAAATCTGGCCAACTGTTCCCCAAAGTATGGTCTGGATATACTAAATTCCCTAAAGCATTTTCTCACATCATCATCGGTCAGAAAATAGTATGGTTGTAGTAGGACCAATATGGTTTGAAACCTAAATCTAAAACATAACTAAACAATCTTTCACACGTCGATGTTTGGCTCCTCTTCTCCCATTCCCATCGACAGGTTTGTCAGGTAACTTCTTTTTTTGCAATCCTAGCTCCAGTCAGTGCATCCATTGTTAGCTCCTGGGAACATCTCTGACCCATGCATCAAGTTTACAAATTAACATATTCTAGTACAGAACTTCTTAACCAGCAGTTCTCATGAGAAAGTTTAAGACATGACAAATTGCTGGGTCAGCGCAGTGTGAACAATGAGCAATTTTAATTCCTTGCTTTCACAAGACATTTATGAACATTTATTAGGTCATCGAACATAACATGAGGCTTTATCGACTATGCCCAAATCTAGTAATTAATCAAAAGCTCAACATTATTTAAGCAAATACATAACATTAATCTATTAGTGTAGCCCATTACACACTTTATTCTACGTCTGCACATTAATCAAAATATAAGTGTGAATTCATTGTTAATTTTCATACGCCTAATATTGGCCACTCAAGTGGGCACATTTTCCAAGTTTCTATGTTAGCCTAATCCCTGTAGACTCTTAACCCATTAATCAATGCAAACTAATTAGTAATTAATTCAGCTTTCACAAGGGTCCAGCAGATATGCTACATGTGTTTTATGCATGCGAGAAGCTGGCTTTACTGAAGGCAGGTATTGAGACTTTAGGGGATAAGTTGTTTGTGGGTGGTGTTCATATTGGCCCGCTGATGATGCTTTTTGGCTATTATGACTATACTGCTTATAGATTGACCCAGATCAATTTTTTATATATCTCCATGTCGGTCACTGTCTTTTAATTGCAACAGCTTGGAAGAACCCGGAGCCTCCAACCTACAGGTCTTGGATAGGGCGACTTATAGGAATCTACAATGTTGAAAGAACATTATATAAGTGTAAGGGCAAGAGGGCCAAAGAGCGGGGCAAGAGGATCTGGTCTCCAATGACTCAATGGCTGACTGGTTCCCTAGGATATGCTGTCTGGCTTGACCCCTCTTAAATGACCGGACGGGTATGCAATCTCCTTTGGAAATCTTGGTTGTGGGACCACTAAGAGGGTGTGGCTAAGGAGCTTCCCTCGGTTGAGGGGGGTATGTTCGTATGGCTATACATATCGCAATTTTGCAGTCCTCGCAAGCCAATTTCTGTGACTCTGCATGCATTTATTGTTGTTTGGGTGGGTATATGTTTGATACTTATTTCTTGTTTATGCATTGTGTTTATTTTCTTTTTGTGTTTCCCCTTTTGGGTGTTAAAATAAAATTAAAAAAAGTATCCTGACTGATGTAACACTGTATTACTTTTGTAAATTGGACTTTGAAGCAAAAAATGTAGGCGAAAATGTTGTCACCTGTTTTCTTCCTATGTATTTTCATCAGTTTCTGATTTTAACAAGTAGTTTTCTTGGGAAAGCATGAACAACTACACTGATGACAATTTGCTAAATTTGGAATTGTGTCTACTTTTGAAAAATGTATAGCTTTTCGGGTTCACCAACGGGTTTCATACCTGCTTCTACCACAAACTGAACATAGTAGAAACAACAAAATAAACAGGAAACTTGATTATCCCTAAGAAAAGTGCAACACTTGCGGTGCAAAAAATTAAACTATAACAATCCTGCTTGCTCCTGAAAGGGTGACCTTAGCACAACAAATCTTTTGTTGATGTAATTTTTAGGTAAAAAATACAGTTTCTTGCACATTACCTTTTTTCTTTTTTTGAAGAAACCCCAGCATTTTGCTACATTTTGGCAATGCTGTTGGTTCCTCACAGGAGAATTACAAAAAACATGGGTTAATTTTACATACCCACAAAATGGGATAAAGGGCACAAATTTGTCCTGGATAACTTTGATGGAAAACAAGATAAATGGGGCTTAATATCGAACTGTACCAAACATCTAATTAAAAAGGACTCAGCACCAAGGGAATAGAAAAAGGGCTTTGGCATTTAAGTGCTAAAATGGGTTAAAAACTGACGTAAAATGAAAAGTTCATGTTTTAAGGGGTTAAAAAAACAGGAGCTATGCTACAGAATCACACAGCAAAAAACAGATTGTAGAAAGGTTTGGGGCCACAACGACGATGCCCTTGCTTACAGTCCAAATGCAAAAGTCTTCCCAACAACATTGACTTCCCTAAATTGAAGAATTTCAGACTAATGTATTAAGCACTTACTATAAATGACAAAAATTAGAGGTTACAGTGATGTATTCGCTTGACCTGTATTCTTGCACCCAATTATTGTCCATTCTTCAGCTTGGCACTAGGAGAATGCTTAATTATTATATCACCTGCAAACGTATTCGAAAGAGACAAGCTTCGTTAAATTGAGTTTCTTAAATTAAAAAACATAATATGCTGTCTAAAATTGCCCCTTACCCAAAAATGTTATTTGAGACATCGGAAAAGTGTTTTTCTGAGAGGATTTTCTCACAAAGCATTATTTGCGGTGTTTCTCCACAAAACCTATTGTTTGCAGAATCCTTTGACTGTCTTTTTTAACACTTTCATCTGCGTTGTGAAATAGGAGAAACTGACAAAACTCAAATACAAATCTTCAAATGCTGTTGAACAGAACATCCTTATTTTTGCTAGGCACCTAAACGTCGGTCTCTTTATTTGCATTTTGACTCCACCAATGAACATGTCAAATTTTGGAAATCCGAACTTATTTGTGGCTAATCAGTGGTAAATGTATCAGTCTGCTTTGTTTCCACTAAATTATCACTTAACAATGGGTGCCGATAGGGCATTCATTACTCACCATAAAATAATAAAACTAGTCGTTAGTATTTTCTTATCAGACTTAAAGAGGTAAAGTTTCATGTCACTAGGCATGTCACATTTCTCATGGATAACAGTGACAGAACAAGTATATTCTCCGTTAAGAACTCGAGCTATGATACATGCATTGAAAATATTTTCAGCGTTAAATAATTCCTGAGGTTATTTCTGCGCTTTCAAAACCAGCACTCACACTTTGGGTGCTTAGAGAAAGCAAGTGCATTTTTATGATTAACCCAATTTCTTTTAGCTAGGTTTTTGGAGCAACCCAGAGACTTATTGACTATTGTTTTCAAACAGTGTCGAATGTCTTTCTTGTCATGAGATTCCATAATTCTGTACATTTTCCTGCTGATGACAAACAATTGTGCTGCTAAACTATGGGAAGCCGTTCATGTCAAAATTACAGCTCCCCATATTGGAAACCTCCTGAAATGCATAGTGTGCTGCAAAATGAATATGACACACACCAGAATTAATGTACTATGTGTCAAAATAGTTATGATACCTGGCAGAGTGAATCTGAATTGAACCAAAACAAATATGAAACCTGGCAGAATGAATATGCTACTTAGTGATTAATATGAATAACACACACACCAAATTGAATAAGAAATATACTGAAATATATATAAATCATACTGAAATTAATATGGCCCTCACTGTAAAGAATAAAGCAATCACTGAAACAAATACAAATTCACCAAATAGAATGGGGCACTTCTTGAAATGATTGACTTATGCCAAGAGAAATATGACATACATTGAAATTAATATGGCAGATTGAAAATAATATAAAGTATTGAAACAAATATATTATATTCTGAAAAGAAAACAATGCACATTGAAAACTAATACAATGTACATTGAAATAAACATTAAACATGTGGCAATGAATTTGAATTGTGTTGAAATAGTTATTTCCAAGATGGCAATGAATATGAAACACACAGAAATGAATAGGAGATGATTGAAAATGAATATGACTTGTGTTGAAATTAATGCAACCCCACTGAATTGAAGTTGACATGTCTTCAAATGAGTATGACCACAGCGGAAATTCACATGAGATTTGTTCAAATGAATATGGCACGCCTTAAAATTAACATGACACATATCCAAACTAATATGATACATATTCAAATTAATATGATATATGTTAAAATTGATAAGTTGCATCTTAAAATAAATATGACAAGTGTTAATATGAGTATGATATCCATTGAAATACACTTAACATTGATTGAAAAGAATATAACACATGTTAAAATGAATATGACCTATGTTGAAATTAATATATGACCTTCATTGAAATGAATTTGACAAGTTTTAAAATTAATACGAGTAACGTTAAAATGATCATGCCATTTATCACAATGAATATAGCTTGCATTGAAAGTGATATGATAGCCATTGACATGATTACAATATATGTTGCAATGGATATGATTCATGTTAAAATTAAGATGTGTTAATATGAATGAAGCATCCATTGAAAGAAATATGACACATGCTAAGATGAATATGACATGCATTGAAACAAATATGAGCTCCACCGAAATTAATTCAACATGTCTTAAACTGAATATGACCAATGCTGAAATTAAAATGAAACTTGTCAAAATGAATATGTTGTGCTTTGAAATTGATATGATACATAGCAAAGTAAATACTGCATATATTGAAATTAATATGACCTATGTTGAAATGGATATGACCCGTGTTAAAATTGTTAGGACAGGTGTTAAGGTGAATATGACATCCATTGAAATGAATGACATTCATAGAAAGGAACATGACACATGTTAAGATGAATATGAGCCACTTTGAAATGAATATGACACCTGATGAAATTAATATGGCCCACATCAAAAGTTATATGACATTCTGTAACATGAATATCACACTTTTTTAAATGAAAATGAAACTGTGAGATACATGTAACATGCTTTGAAACGAATTAGGCAAATTTTGAAATGAACACAAGCCATGTTTAAATGAATATGACTGCTGTTTTAATGAATAAAGCTTGCTCTGAACTTATGTGGATTTGCTTTAAAATTAATATTACATATTAATGTTACATATTCTCAAAGGGTCGCATTACGAGTTTGGCAGTTTGTGCACCACCATGGCAGAGGTGTGACCGCCATCTGCTTGGCAGTCAGACCACAGTATTATGATGCTGGCACTCCCATAGGGAAAGGCTGCCGCAGTCCCGCCAGCACCACCAGGCAGCGCAGACCACCGCGGTGGCGAGGCAGGCCAAAAAGGCCGACGGAGCCGGTATTACAGATGGAAACATTATGATGTTGCCTACCGCCAGCGTGACTGTGGCAGTCCACCCAATACATACCAGCAGGTGGAAACGGAAAGCATAAAGGAAGCAACTCACCTGCAGGCAGTGTTACATGACCTGTGCCGCCATGGAGCCCATCACACACACGTGCTGCTGCAGGTGCTGCTCATCGATGGACCCACACAGCACCCACATTGCAACACAATGGAAGGTCAATGGGTTGCACAATAGGTTGCGAAACGAATATCCAAAGCTCAGAATGCAAACAATACCTGCATAATAGTGATAGCGACATCAGGAGCATCCATGGACACATTTCACTTTGCACATGCCCCTAAAACAGCATTTGCATAGGAACTGACCCTTCATGTATCTCAGGGACAAACAATATTTGAGCCAAGTGATATGCCACTTGTGTAATTGGAAGTCAAGAAAGCACAAACAACGGCAACAGCATGGTCCAGACATCTAGATGATGTAGCTGTAAGGTACACACATCAAAGTGGACACATGGTCAGTCAAATCCAAAGGAAGCTACCACAATTAACACCCTCCATGTATGGACAAACAAATCTCTAGCTTCCGCACATGAAACGAAAGTACAATCTATATCAGGGGACAAATCTACACCATACATGCTGACATTGGCCAACACAAGATTAAGGGCCAGATGTACGAAAATCTGATTTTGCGAGTTGCAAAATCGGATGTAGGATGGTGTCCCTGACACCATCTGCGAATCGCAAGGGGATCGCAAAGACCCACTTCATTAATATTCGATGGTGTCTGGCCTACAGAAATCTTTTCAGGATCTGGAGACAGCAGAACACCATGTCTGTGACTGCTTTTTTAATAAAGCAGTTTTTTTTTTGTATTGCAGCCCATTTTCCTTAAAGGAAAACGAGTTGTAATACACTCGAAAAAATGAAACGTTTTTGTTTCATTTTTTCAGAGCAGGCAGTGGTCCATAGGACCACTGCCTGCTCTGAAAAAAAAAAATCAGAGCCATTCACAAAGGGAAAGGGGTCCCATGGGGACTCCTTCCCTTTTGCGAATGGGTTAGCACCCATTTGAAATGGGTGCTAACTGCAAATTGCTTTGCGACCGCGTTCGCGGTCACAAAGCAATTCTACATCGTGATGCGAACCGCAAATAGGAAGGGGAACACCCCTTCCTATTTGCGATTTGCATTCCCATTTTGCGAGTCGGTAACCAGGTTACCGACTCGCAAAATGGGAATGAGCATCGCGATGTGTGTTTTGCATGGCGCAAACAGCGAAATTCGCTGTTTGCACCATGCAAAACGCTTTCTACATCTGGCCCTAAATACTTACCCTAGCAAGCATTACACAATGCAGTGACACCCCAATTGGATCAACACCCACATATCCATACAATGAACATCTACCCTTGTCTTGGGTGACCAACACTTCCCACAAAGTCAGATATTAAAAAACAACAGCAAATGTGGTGGATGTGTCTGTGGGTGTTGTGGTGGTGTCTGGGGGTATGGTGACTGAGGTGTGTGGGGCTGTGGGTTGTGAGCTGTTGTAGGAGGCTGGTCTGGCTTGTAGTGGGTACCTTGGGTACTTACACCTTATACCAGGTCCAGTTATCCCTTATTAGTGAAATGTAGTAGTGTTCTAGCAGCTTAGGCTGATAGAGGTAGCTGTAGCAGAGCAGCTTAGGCTGAACTAGGAGACATGCAAAGCTCCTGCAATACCACTTATAGTTACACAGTACTTATACACAATAAAAGACAATACTCAGTGTTACCAAAAATAAAGGTACTTTATTTTAGTGACACAAGACCAAAATTATTTTAGAGGCAGTAATCCTTCTGGAGGTACGTATTATATACAATATATACACTAGGCACCAAAATTAGGTAAGTAAATAGTCATAGGATAGTGCAAACAATATAAAATACCATAGAATGCAATAGGAAGAAATAGGCCTTGGGGCACGACAAACCATATACTAAGAAAGTGGAATGCGAATCACGAATTCCCCCCTAGGCAAGTGTAGTGTGTAGAGGGGCACTGGGAGTGTAAGAAAACCACAAAGGTTGGTAAAATACCCCACCCCAGAGCCCAGGAAAGTAGGAGTAAAGTACTGCAGGTTTCCTTAGGACACACTAAAAGTAGTGAATAGAATTATTGCAAGAACCAAGCAAGACTGCAAGCAACAAATGTTGGATTCCCGGACCTGAAGACCTGTAAAGAGAGGAGACCAAGTCCAGAAGTTGCAGAAAATTCCAGGAAGGACAGAAGCCCCCACCAACCTAGAAGATGGTGCAAAAGAGGATTCTCCGGTTGGAAGAAGTCTGCAGAAGAGCACCAAAGAAGATGGCTGTGGGTTCCTGCATGATGCAAAGTATGTCCCACATGGAGATGTTGGATGCAGGCGAGTTGTAGCGCTGGCTTAGTCCAACAAGCCTTGGTTCAAGCAATGTCGCGGATTGTGTCAAAATGGCACTGCCTGGACCCAGGAGGGACCTGGGGGCCTCAACTCAGACTGAGGAGGCAGAGGGGGCTCCCAACACTGGAGGGAACCCACAGATGACCAGGCAGCACCCACAGAGGTCCCAGGACACGGGGACAAAGAAGGTGCAAATTCCGGTTGCTGCAACACTACAAAGAAGGTCCCACGCCACCGGAAAACAACTCAGCGAGTTGAGTGTCACAGGATAGAGTGCTGGGGACCTGGGCCAGGCTGTGCATGAAGGATTCTTGCAAATATTGCACAGAGGCCTCAGGAGGTGAATATGACGTGGTGCCCAGGGGTACTGTTGCAAACGGGGAAGGCAAGCTCTTACCTCCTCCAAATTTGGACAGTTGGACCTTAGGACAGTCTGTGTCAAAGGGGTCCACCACCTGTGTTCCAAGGAGCACGCACGTCATCAGGAGAGGAGTCCCAGAGAACCTGTTGTTGTCTTAGAAGGTGCCTTCTGGAGCAGGGAAGTGACTCTGTCACTCCACAGGAGATTTCTTTGGTCCTTCTGGTGCAGGGTGAAGACAGGGAGTCCCCAGAGCGTGCACACTGTGGGAACTGTTGTAGTTGCTGGCTGGAACTGAAGTTGCAGAAGAAAAGTATCCCTTGTGGATACTTTGTTGCTGTTACAGCGGTTCCTGGAGCAGGCTGCGGTTGATCCGAGGTCAGAGGGTGAAGTAGTAGTTGCATAGGTTTGCTGAAGAAAACTTGCAAGCAGAATCTGAAGAGAACCCACAGGAGAGACCATAAATAGCACTGAGAGGGGGATTGGCTACCTCATCAGGTAAGGACCTATCAGGAGGGGTCTCTGACGTCACCTGCTGGCACTGGATACTCAGAGCCCTCCAGAGTGCCCCCACACCTTGCAAAGCAAGATGGCTGAAGTCTGGGACACACTGGAGGAGCTCTGGGCACCACCCTTGGGTGGTGATGGACAGGGTAGTGGTCACTCCCCTTTCCTTTGTCCAGTTTCGCACCAGAGCAGGGGAAAAGGGGTCCCTGAACTGGTGTAGACAGGTTTATGCAAGGAGGGCACCATCTGTGCCCTGTAAAGCATTTCCAGAGGCTCTGCAAGGCTACCCCTCCCAAGCCTGTAACACCTATTTCCAAAGGAAGAGGGCGTAACACCCTCCTCCCAAAGGAAATGCTCTGTTCTGCCTTCCTGGGACAGGGCTTCTCAGACCCCAAGAGGGCAGAACCTTGTCTGTGAGGTGGCAGCAGGGGTAGCTGCAGTGCAAGCCTCAGAGAGCTGGTTTGGCAGTACTGGGGGTCCATGGTGGAGCCCACAGGATGCATGGGATTGGCCCCCAATACCAGATTTGGAATAGGGGGACAATTCCATGATCCTTGACACCTTACATGGCCATATTCGGAGTTACCATTGTGAAGCTACATATAGGTATTGACCTATATGTAGTGTACGTGTGTAATGGTGGCCCCGCACTCACGAAGTCTGGGTATTTGGCCCTGGACTGTGTGGGGGCACCTTTGCTATTGCAAGGGTGCCCTCACACTTAGTAACTTTGCACCTAGCCTTCAGTAAATGAAGGGTAGACGTATAGGTGACTTATAAGTTACTTAAGTGCAGTGAAAATGGCTGAGAAATATTGTGAGCACTATTTCGTTCAGGCTGCAGTGGCAGTCCTGTGAAATGGTTTGTCTGAGCTCCTTATGGGTGGCAAAAGAAATGCTGCAGCCCATAAGGATCTCCTGGAACCCCAAAGCCCTGGGGACCCAGGTACCATATACTAGGGACTTATAAGGGGGGGTCCAGTGTGCCAATTGGAATTGGCGTATGAAGTCACTAAACTATAGTGACTACTTTGGAAGCAGAGAGAGCATAAGCACAGAAGTTCTGGTTAGCAGAACTTCAGTGACACAGTTAAGCACTAGTGGCAACACACACAGTAGGCCACAAGCTATGAACACTGGGGTCCTGGCTAGCAGGATCCCAGTGAGACAGTAAAAACACACTGACATACACTCACAAACAAGCCAAAAGTGGGGGTAACCATGCTACAAAGAGGCTACTTTCTCACAGGTGTTGTCTGGGTGTATGGTAGGTGTGATGGATGTGTCACTGGGTGTTGTGGTGGTGTCTGTGGGAATGTTAGATGTGTTGTGTGGGTCAGTGGGAGTGTCTGTTGAAATGGTGGCTGATGTGGTGTCTGTGGGTGAATGTTGAGTGCCTGCATGCCGGCGTGCCTGGTAGAGTTTGTGTCGCTGTGTGCTGCTTGTGTGTGTTGAGGTTGGTGCATGCGGATGTGTCTGTGTGCTTAGGACAAGCAGGGGAATAGGGAATTTGGATAGGGAAGAGAGAGGATGTGGAAGGGAGGATTGGGGATAGATTACTGTCATCATTGAGGAGGCCAGATCCTGAAAAGATTTCTGTAGGCCAGACACCATCGAAATCATGAACACCATCCATTCCGGCTCTCCATAAGACCCCTGCACTCACCACATCCTCAACAAAGCAAGCTCCGTCATCGCAGCCCAACTACGGAAGATCATCAACAGCTCCTTCGAATCTGCCACCTTCCCGGAGAGCTGGAAACACACCAAGATCAACACCCTCCTCAAAAAATCCAAGGCGGATCGAAAAGACCTCAAGAACTTCCAGCCTATCGCCCTGCTCCCCTTCCCGTCAAAATTCATAGAGAAGGCTGTCAACACACAACTAACCCGCTTCCTCGAGGAAAACTGCAACCTGGACCCTTCCCAATCCGGAATCCGCAGCAACCACAGTACCGAAACTGCCCTCATCGCCGCCACCGACGACATCAGAACCATATTGCACAAAGGAGAAACTGTGGCCCTCATCCTCCTGGACCTCTCGGCCGCGTTCGACACCATCTGCCACGACACCCTACGCTCACGCCTCAGCAATGCAGGAATCCGCGACAGAGCCCTGGACTGGGTCACCTCCTTTCTCACTGGCAGAACTCAGGCAGTCCACCTTCCCCCATTCCGCTCGGAGGCCACCAAAATCATCTGCATCGTACCCCAGGGTTCGTCCCTCAGCCCGACCCTCTTCAATGCCTACATGGCCCTGCTTGCTAACATCACCCGATCCCACAACCTCAACATCATCTCAAACGCTGACAACACCCAGCTAATCCTATCTCTCACCAAGGACTCCGCCAAGACCACCCTCCACGAAGGAATGAAGGCCATCGCCGAATGGAAGCCTCAAACTCAATTCCGACAAGACGGAAGTCCTCATCTTCGGCTCTGTCCCCTCCGCATGGGATGACCCCTGGTGCCCTGCCACTCTCTGAGCCACTCCGACTCCCACCGACAACGCACACAACCCAGGATTCATCTTGGACTCCCCATTATCCATAACCCAACAAGTCAACCCCATCTCTTCCTCCTGCTTCAACACCCTCTGCATGCTCCGAAAGATCTACAAATGGATACCCACCGAAACCAGAAGAACAGCCACCCAAGCCCTCGTAAGCAGCAAACTGGACTACGGCAATGCCCTCTATGCAGGAAACACAGCCAAACTCCAGAAGAGGCTGCACTGCACCCAGAACGCCTCTGCACGCCTCATCTTGGACATCCCCCGCCACTGCCACATCCCAGACCACCTGAAAAATCTGAACTGGCTCCCAGTCAACAAAAGAATCACCTTCAAACTCCTCACCCACGCTCACAAAGCACTGCACAACACCGGACCAGAATGCCTCAACAGACGGCTCTCCTTCTACACCCCGACTCAGCACCTCCGCTCCGCTCCACTGACCTCGCCCTCGCAAGCGTCCCACGCATCCGCAGAACTACAACCAGCAGTAGATCATTCTCTCACCTCACCACCTAAACGTGGAACACTCTTCCAACCCACTTGCGCCAGACCAAAGACCTCCTTTCCTTCAGGAAACTTCTAAAGACCTGGCTGTTTGAGCAGTAGGAACACTCCTTCCCCCCCCCCCTCCTCAGAGCCTTGAGACCCTCATGGGTGAGTAGTGCGCTTTACAAATTCCTGATTGATTGATTGATTGATTGACATGTCACTATGAATGTCTTCCAGGAAAGCATTTGTCTGAAGTTGGCTTACCAACCCCTGGATGGTATTCACAATGGCAGTCTGCCCCACAGAAGGCTATTGACCTCCTGATACTCCTCAGAAGGTCAATAGCCTTCTCACTCAGGACACCAGGATAACATGGCCGGCACTGAGGTACCTAGGGCAAAGGAGACGCCCACCCTCTTAGGTGAGTGGGCATGGCCAATTGGGTGGGGAGCAAAGAGGAAGGGTGGTGCTAGTACTGGGGGTGGCAGACAAGGATGGTACAGGAACAGGTCCTGATGGGTCCCCCACCACTAGGGAGTGGCCACTGGAGGTAGAATCTAAAGATGACGAGGTTGATCCTGTGTCCTCGGTGGCACTCCCCTCACCTTCCGGGCCACTGGGTCCCTCCGTGTCGGTGGTGTCATGACTGGATGTGCCGTGGCCAGATGCTTCCCCACTTGGTTTTGTCCCGTCTCCTTCACTTGCCTGGGATGATGCTCCAAATACAAAGGGGAAAAGGGTCTCCACATGTTCCTGATCACACCTGAACAAAAGCTGTGATTTACAAACAGTACCATTACGTCAACTATGCCCCAGCAACAAACTACTTCAAGGTGACTCCTACATAAATCATACATATTCATTTATGTCATATGAACTGTCAGGTCTCAGATCTTCAATTGCATGGGTGAGGTTGTGCAATCATAATAACCATTGAACAAGTAGAAGACTATATCACCTTCAATGCTTTGCCTCATGGAGCATACCTGTTACCTGTTGTCATACAACAGAAGGCCAACGCCAAGTTCATTCCAACAGATCCCACACAAGGTCATGCAGACATCTATTTGTCACATACTCACTAACACAACAATAAGAAATGATGCTCCAAATCCTGCCATGTTGCTGACAGCAGTACAGTATCTTGAAGAAGGTGACATGGAAATACTCATGTCACACTAGAAACATGTCAACAATGCACACTTCACCATGTGTAAATTGTCCTAATTGAGTCATGGAGGTAGTACTAATGTTGCTCAGATATACTACATATTTGGCAAGGAAATGTACACTGTAGTCAAAATGTGCAAATTGACAGGGAGATATGTTGCTGAAATACATAGCACAATGAAACAGCTAGCCCCCGGAAAATCACCACTACTATATGGCACCCCTTACAATGACAAATTCTGATTGCATCAGTAGAAGCCATTAGTTCTTTGCATATTGGAGAGGCCCAGAGATTTACAAGAACTTGTAGAAGGCCCGGGACATGTTGCCCAATGGGAAGCTACATCACTGTCTCCATTTTGGTCCTGCAAACCCAGATGTCCGTGGATGAATGGTTCTACCCAACCACATGTGATTCCAACAAAACTGCAAGTCACTCCATGATGTGTGCCAACAGTCAGGCAACAAAGCTTTCCCATTTAACATGTGCAGTGCACTTTGCCACTTGATGCCACATCAATGGCATGGAAATGGACATTGTGTGTAAAAACTCTAGTCCTACATGTCATATCTCTCATTGCTACTGAAGTTGTACATGCCAAATGACATGCAATGACGGGTGAAAGTATGTGTGAGCCAACAATCAATGGTGACACAATCCTGTCTGTGGCACCACATAAAATGTAGCCCCATTGCATATGTCCAATTCCAAAGACAGGTTGGCATGCAACTATATGTGAGGGAATACAGAAATCTTCCTGTGAACACAGGTAGACGAAGCATGAAACAGCAGTGTACACATTTTGTTAAAAGAGAATGGGACAAATGCTAACATGTCAGCACAAGGAATTTTGGCAACAGTGAAACAGGGACATAAATAATGTCAATGGACATTCACCACTTACCAAGGGAAAGTTTTGATCTGTAGCTGCACCCAAAGAACAATGTATGCTCTGTCGCATGTGTGATGCCACCTTCACATGTTAGACAGTAGTGAGGCACCAGCACTCATCACACACTGAAAACAAGTGGCCTCTTGGGAGCAGATGCCAATTTACTCACTTAACCAGACACATGGCTGAGGACAATGATCCAACACTTCTTTTTCTTTGGACTGTAACACTGAGAAGTAGTGGTCTGTTGCATAGAATTTACTCACTTAACCAGACACATGGCTGAGGACAATGATCCATCACTTCTTTTTCTTTGGACTGTAACACTGAGAAGTAGTGGTCTGTTGCTTAGAATGTGGACCCACTACAACAACAAACCTTCATTGATTGATCACTGTACAAAGCAATGTGTTGTCCTCCGAGAGCAATTGTTTTGTGGATTGTACTCAGTTGTGATCTAGGTCCCTGGGCTACTAGGCAAGGCACATCAATATGCACCAAATTACATATCTACACAAACAGTTACTCATCTTGTGTGTCACACATGATCCATCCCCAGTCATCAGGAGGAGATGTCAGAACCTAACACATTAACTTTGCTGTGTGACAGGCATTAATATGTCCTGTACTCATTGTGGCTGCTGGGCTCCCTGCAAATGCCCATCAAGGTCCGGGTATGCTACTGCCAGAATGTGGGCCCTTAGGGGGGTCATGCTTCGAGGTGTGTCCACCCACGTTGGGAGGAAACCTCTATCTGAATCTCTGAGATCCTCTGGCCCAGCACCTCAAGTCCTTCCACCTCTTGCAACTGTGGTCACTTTGCCGGCTATGGAACCCCAGGGTCTGTACCTTCTGGGCGATTGCTCTCCAAATCTCCTTCTTTTGATGGGTGTTTACCTATATGGATGCAGGAGACAAATCAAGGGATTCAAAACACAAGTTTTTGCTCAAATGGTTATGTCACACATGTCAGAAACACCAAGCAAAAAATGCGCAATTTGTCAACACACCACAAGTGTGAAGCACATGCCAAAAAGTACAGGGACATGACTACACACTTTTGGATTCATTTGCAGACTAACCCACTACCCTGCTCAAGGCCTACAATGACTAAGCAAGCCTAATGACATCAGGTATTCGATGCTCCAGCAACATGTACTGTGATGTGAGCCACAATGAAACACTACACAGCAATGTGGTTTCTGAAGGGCAAACTTGTTAGGCCTGACTGGACAAACACATTTACACTCTGCAACACTGACTCAATGCATACAGTCCCTACAGGCAACTATCATAGTACAGACTTCACCCTTACACTTGAGTGACAATGAAAGGGCTGGCATGGTGGGCACGGAAAGTATCTTCCCTGTGCATATGTGGACATGTGGCCTAGCAAATGCAGACTAATGTCACTTCAGGGTAGGTTTCGGTGGTATGTACCTGTACCACAAAACACTCCTTTAAACATATGCTTCTAACCTACGAAGAGAACAACTCAGCGAGTTGCGTGTCACAGGATGGAGTGCTGGGGACCTGGGCCAGTCTGTGCACGAAGGAATTCTGCATATAGTGCACAGAGGCCTCAGGAGGTGAAGAAGATGCATTACACAGGGGTACTGTCACTCTCAGGGAAGGCAAGGTCCTACCTCCTCCAAATTGCGTCAGCAGAACCTCAGGATAGTCTATGTTAATGGTGTCCACCCTCTGTGTCCTTAGGAGCACGCTCGTCACGGTGAGAGGAGTCCAAGGGTACCGGTCATCATCTTGGGAAGTGCCTGCGTGAGCAGGGGAGTGACTCTGTGATCCCACAGGAGATTTCTTCGGCACCTCTGGTGCAGGATGAAAACAGGAAGTCCCCAGAGCATGCACACCATGGAAACTGTTGCAGTTGCTGGCTGGAGCTGAAGTTGCAGAAGAAAAGTATCCCTTGCGGTTCCGGGAGCAGGCTGCACTTGATCCGAGGTCAGAGAGTGAAGTAGTAGTTGCATAGGATTGCTGAAGAAAACTTGCAAGCAGAATCTGAAGAGAACCCACAGGAGAGACCATAAATAGTCCTGAAAGGGGGATTGGCTACCTCATCAGGTAAGGACCTATCAGGAGGGGTCTCTGATGTCACCTGCTGGCACTGAATACTCAGAGCCCTCCAGAGTGCCCTCACACCTTGCAAAGCAAGATGGCTGAAGTCTGGGACACACTGGAGGCGCTCTGGGCACCACCCCTGGTGTGGTGGTGGACAGGGGAGTGGTCACTCCCCTTTCCTTTGTCCAGTTTCGCACCAGAGCAGGGGACAAGGGGTCCCTGATCCAGTGTAAACTGGTTTATGCAAGGAGAGCACCATCTGTGCCCTTCAAAGCATTTTCAGAGGCTGGTGGAGGCTACCCCTCCCCAGCCTGTAACACCTATTTCCAAAGGGAGAGGTTGTAACACCATGCTCTCAGAGGAAATGCTTTGTTGTGCCTTCTTGGGACTGAGCTGCTCAGATCCCAGGAGGGCAGAACCCTGCCTGTGAGGTGGCAGCAGCTGTAGATGCAGTGCAAGCCTCAGAGAGCTGGTTTGGCAGTACTGGGGGTCCATGCTGGAACCCCCAGGATGCATGGAATTGGCTCCCCAATACCAGATTTTCTAACTGCGAGTCGCAGTGCAATGCCAGATTGCTTTGTGACCGCGAACGCAGTTGCAAAGCAATCGCAGTTTGAACCCCTTTTGAAATGGGACCCCTTCCCCTTTGTGAATGGAAATGCAAAAAAAAAATTCAGAGCAGGCAGTGGTCCTATAGACCACTGCCTGCTCTGAAAAAATGAAACGAAAACGTTTAATTTTTTAGTTTTGTAAGGCATCGTGTTTTCCTTTAAAGAAAAGGGGCTGCATTACAAAAAAAAACTGCTTAGTTTAAAAGCAGTCACAGACATGGTGGTCTGCTGTCTCCAGCAGGCCACCATCCCTGTGAGTGCCGCAAGTCTCAAGGGGGTCGCAAATTGTGACCCACCTCATTAATATTAATGAGGTGGGCCTTTGCGACCCCCTTGCAAGTCGCAGATGGTGTCAGGGACACCATCCTACATTCCAATTTGCGACTCGCAAATTGCGAGTCGCTCTGACTCGCAATTTGCAAGTCGCAAATTGGAATATACCTACATCTGGCCCTTGGTACTTTCCTACAGCAGTATTTCATTATCATGTAAACATGTAAAATACCCCAGTATATGTCCTACCTTTTATTTACACTGCACCCTGCCCATGGGACTGCCTTGGGCCTACCTTAGGGGTACCTTACATGTAGTAAAAGGGAAGGTTTGGGCCTGGCAAGTGCGTGCACTTGCCAGGTTGAAATGGCAGTTTCAAACTGCACACACAGACACTGCATTAGCAGGTCTGAAACATGTTTACAGGGCTACTCATGTGGGTGGCACAATCAGTGCTGCAGGCCCAATAGTAGCATTTGATTTACAGGTCCTGGGCACACATGTTGCACTATATTAGGGACTTACGGGTAAAACAACTATGCCAATCATGGATAAACCAATCATCAGGTCAATTTAGACAGAGAGCACTTGCACTTTATCACTGGTCAGCAGTGGTAAAGTTCTCAGTGTCCAAAAGCCAGCAAAAACTAAATGTAGCACATAGTCGAAAACATATATTTATTTTAGTTAATTAATTTGTGTTCATATCATATCCTTTCAGAATATGTAATATTAATTTCAATATGTATTGTTAATTTTAAAGCAAATCAACATCGATTCAAGGCAAGCCATATTTAAACAGTGAGCATTTTAATTTACACATGGCTTGTGTTCATTTCATTATGTACTTTATTCATTTCAAAGCATGATATTTTTATCTCATATAGTTTCATATCCATTTCAATAAGTGTCATATTAATTTTAATGAATGTCATATTAATTTTGATATGGCTCATATCAACTTCATCAGATATCATATTCATTTGAAAATGGTTCATATAAATCTTTACATGTGTCATGTTGCTTTAAATGAATGGCATATTTGTGTCAGTGGATGTCATATTCATCTTAACACCTGACATTATAATTTTAATATGGAGCATATCCATTTCAACATAGGTCAAATTAATTTCAATATATGCAATATTCATGTCGCTGTGTATCATATTGATTTCAAAGCATAACATTAATTTTGACAAGTTTCATTTTAATGTCAGCATGGGTCATATTCAGTTTAAGGCATGTTGAATTAATTTCAAAAGTGCTCATATTCATTTCATGTCATATTCATCTTAGCATGTGTAATATTCCTTTCAATAGATTTCTCATTCATATTAACGCATGATATTGATTTTAACATGACTCATACCAATTGCAACACATATTATAATCATGTCAATGTATATCATATTACTTTCAATGCAAACCATATTCATTTTTTTTATAAATGTAATGTTCATTGCACATTATATTCCTTTCAGAATAATGCATTTTCATTTCAGTACCTTATATTCATTTCAAGCTGTCATATTCATTCCAATGTGTGTCATATTCTTCTTGGCATATGTCTGTCATTTCAAGAAATATCTCATTCTTTTTGACAAATATTGTATGTGTTTCAGTGATTGCTTTATTATTTACAGTGCGGGCCATTTTTATTTCAGTATGATTGATATATATTTCAGGGTATCTGGTTTCATATTTGTTTTGGTTCAAGTCAGATTCACTCTGCCAGGTATCATATTTATTTTGACACATAGTACATTCATTCTGGTGTATGTCATATTCGTTTTGTAACACGCTATGCATTCCAGGAGATGTCTTATATAGGGAGCTGTAATTTTGACATGAACGGCTTCCCATACTAAACCACTTGATTTATACTCGCATCAGGACTGGTGTTAGCGTGTCGGTCCTTAATAAGTAAACTTACAAGGTGACCCGTATAGGTCGATGAACCTCTTGATTCGCACAGAGTATCCTAGCTATGAGGTGACCAATGTTTCCCAATAGTCAATGCACAAAAGTCAATAAAAACATTAGACAAAAAATTAATCAATAATCAATAAAAACAATACCAACACACCATGACTCTTCAGCCATGAATAACCACAACTCAGAATACGTTTTAGTGATTTTATTTCCCTATTAGTTACAATACTAAGTCATGTAGTTAACTCAAACTCAATTTAATTCAAACCAGAATAGCATTAATTTATTAGAAGACGTCAAAAACATAATCTAATCAAAACTTGCATTAGTGTACATTCCAAAGCGTTAGCATAGGTCAATATAAGAATCAAAGGAGAGAAGTCATTTTTGGTCATGGAGTTTAGCAAATTAGTCTGTCAACCATTTATCTCTGTAATCTGTCAATCGTCATGTAAGGGACCCTCATCTGCTCCAGATTAGCATCAGCATGTGGGACTTCATGCAAAACAATTTAGAACAAGAATTTCGAAAACATCTAGCTAACAATACTATTTAGACTGCGCAGTTGGTACCTAGAAAGAAAAGGCACAAAAATATATTTCAGCCACATTTTCATATCTACCTATCCTCGGTATGGGTCAGCAACAGAGTCAATCTTCGTCCTCAGGTCATCAGTCGACCAGTATCACATCAGGCTCTCAGTCAGAGTATGAGCCCAATGACAGAATCTCGAATCACCTTTACAATTTTGCAGTCTGGCTCCCCTAGCATCTGAACTCTCTTCCCTTTGTCACGTTGTTATATCAAAGTCCCCAGACTATCCCCCAAATTCTAATTGGTCAATACATCGTACATTATTTCTTTAGCCAATAAAGTCTGTAAATCAAATCTATGAATTCTAATATTTCACAGTTCATATGTTGTTGATTGGTCCACTTTGCGATGTCCTCATCATCCGGCTCGTCAGGTATCAAACATGTTGCATCTTCTTCTCCAGTCAGTGTCTTCATTGTTCGAGTCCTGGGAAAGTACATCCAGCGCACATTACACACCAATTAATACAATTCTAGTTCCATACATCTCCTGTCCTCCGGTTCACATGGAAGCTTCAGCTAAGCAAATTTTATTAAACAATGAGCAGTTCACGGTTAATCCATTTTGTCAGCACTTTTCATTGAACGTTAAGAAACACAGCTTCTGCATGAGGCCTGGCAAGACTAGGCCAAGACACTCGCTAAGTTTAGGCCTACAATTATTTCAAAACATAGGTTACATCTTTGAGTATGACCTATTACTACATTAATCTAAAACATTTTCAATATTTCATGTATATTAATCACTCTTTTAGTACAATTCGTAAATACTGGTGGCAATTCTCCGAGGTCACAATTTCAAACGTGCACATTATTTTTCTACGTTAATCATTTTCTACTGATTTCATTATTCAAAATACATAAACGTTCATTAATAATTTCTAATTAAGACATTTGCATTAACAGTGGCATGATATAGCGCCTGTCTGTCTTGTTCTGGGTCCTGCGTCAGATGTTCTTTGTGTGATTGACACTGTTGGAGCTCCTTCCTGACTGGGGTTGGATGGTGGCATAAACGAGAATGTATCCATGGCCTTACCATAGATGTCTAGGCAGCTTACAAGGGTGAAGAATGATGCTCTCCTAGCTGGACCACAGACTGGGTGGGGCACTGTAAAGCTAGTGATTCCATTTGTACAGAATGTTGTCCCCATGGAGTGGCATTCGTGATTCAGAAGTGTAGAGTAACCACAAACCAGTGAACATTTATTTTCCTTTTGTTGTATGCTTAGGAGGTGGCAGCCGACATGTGCATGTGCATCAGCATTGCCATATCTCAGGATATATTTCACACATGTAGTATGACTTCCTGCCAACATAAAAGTCCTACAGCTGAAACCCATCTCTTTAAAAGGGGTTCTCTGCAGGTAGTGGCTGCCAGGCTTGCAACTCTATTTTCTTGAGTGACTTGGCTACTGAGATGGTTTAGCTTGTTAGGAGCAGGCTCTTGGCTGCTGCCACATTGTACTTGATCTCAGAAAATTCCTGGCTTTGTTTCTTACCACCCTCTTACTTGACCCTTAATATGTTCTTAGATACTCATATGCAGCTGATTAGCACTCACCTGCCCCTTTGTACTGTGGTTCTGTCTACTTTCACATCCCCGGAATAAAATGGTTACTCAACTAAATTTACTATTCATCAGTCTTCACTGCTAATCCATCACTCTATCGAAATCAACTCAGCTTGGATGCCTCCTGCTTCAACACCCCCTGGATTCCACCACTCACTATTTAGACCTGAAGATCTCTGTTACTGGTTCTACTTCGGATAGGAAGGTGCACAACAAAGTATATTGCCATTTTGAATAGAAATAGTTGGTTAAAGAAGCTTTACCTAAATACTTGAGAGTAGAGGCATTGTCTAGTACTGCTCTTCAGAGTTAAAACCTCCCTAGGGTTACCTTTTTCGCACTATAGTGTTAAGTCTTTAAGAATGTGTTTATTGTTCCTATGATCAGAAACAACCATGTTTAAACCTAAGATGTCATATTTCTTGAATATTTATAGATCATTTCTCTTGTGAGACCGAGCTCTGTCCTTTATTCAGTGCATCCTTAGCTCTTTGTTCACTTTGATGTATTATTTACCCAGTGTTAGCTCTGTCTGCAAGAGTGTGTTCTTTCTTATTTATGATTTCATAAGCATTGTTCATCACTGATTGACTTACCAAGAGGGATCATGTCCTTGGGAGAAGCACAGCACCTTCTTCGCGAGTGCACTCAACAGAGAGCAGATCACTGGGTACCAGTGATCAAAATAGTTCAATGTTTATATTCTGTGAGCTAACTCAGTGGATTAGTTCATGTGCTGCAGACTGTTCAGCAAAGAAGCATAGTTAAAGTCCACATATCACTAAAAGGTGGCCCTGAATTTGACCCTAAGTGTGTGTGCATGCAACTACTGCACCCACTCTTGTGGAGATGTTCAGAGGGCCTCCTTAGCAGTTGGGTTGTAGGGAGCCACTGCAGAGACGCAGACAGTGTGGCATCTGCTGCACTGTCAGCCTCTATCGATGGGCAATCTGCCTTCATTTGAGGGTTGCCAACGACCCCTCAGCAGGCGCTGCATTCAGTAAAAACTATCCTCACTTGGAGGGTTTACCGGCAGGTTTTTGGGACCCACCTTCCCCTTTCCCAAAATGTGTCCTGTGTGCAGTGACCTAACTGCATGTCACCTCATGGATGGGGTACAGCTAATCAGTCCTTGGAAGGCTTTATGGCAGTGCTCTTCCATATGGAATATGACACAGTGGTTTGTGTTTCCTCATTTGCATAGAAATTTATACCCATGCAATTGAAGAAATGCCCATTGTCATTGTGCCGATGTTGACTCTGAACCCATGCAATAGTTATTATTGAAGTAGCTGTACAAAGGTTTGCATTCCCGTCTGCAATTCCAAAGATCCATGGAAGCTGAAAAACAAACATCCACCATACCCTGAGGCACAATTTGAATACAGACATGAGCATGCAGCTAATATGTTGCTAATACCATCATGACAAATATGCGTCAGAAGGCCCATCTTCAGCAGGCCTTACAACACATAGACCCAGCAACCAGGTGGAGCCAAATGAGGGCTCCCCATTGAAACACTACCATGACCTCCAAATGAGGCAGATGAGTTTTGCAGCGCAACAGCTAATTATTGGGGAGCCCCAGCTCCCCCAAACTCTTAATATCCCCTTATTTTTTCCATTGCATGTTTATTCAAGTCTATATATACTTTTATGGTTTTGCACTGGAAGATGCTGCAGTAACTATCTGTACATCTCTTTTGTATTTTAAGCCGGGAGCTGATAAAGTATCTTTCACAAGAGATATGTTAGTGTTCCTAAAGTTACTCAAGATGTAAGTGCATGGTAAACCAGTTCCTCTTTTCTCTCTAATATCGTACTTTAACCTTCATATATACCTTTTACATTTTACACTGGGAGCCTATGTAGAACCTTTTCCTACACATTCATTGGCAATGCTCTGGGAGGTCTCATGGTAAACGCTCCTGTGGTTAGCACTTATCCTAGGGCGTAACACAGAACCTCTTTGCTTGGAGCTGTTCTTTCTTCCTAGAGCAGGCAACATAACTCTTTCTTTAAATCTTTTCACCCTTTCTCAGGAAGTAAATAACTCTTTCCATTGACCTATTTATCCATTCTCATGGGCCACATCACTCTTTTTTAAGGTCTGTCTGTTCCCACTCTCACAGCACATAGCTCATTGTTGAGATGTTTTCATTCACACACAGGGGACCTATAGTTCTGCTCTTGGGCCTCTTAACTCTTTCTTGGGGATATTTGATTGCTTGGATCTCTTAAAACTGTTTATTTAACGTCAATGTTACAGAGCTCTTTCTTCATACCTGTTCATTTTAGGCATTTATTTTAAGGCCACGATTTGTACTCTAAATCAAAACTTAAGTATTTTTGTTACATTTGCCTCTGAGGATGCATTTCTGATTTCAAAGTCTATTCTTTCTCCTGGTAGACGAATAACTTTCCTACAATTCGTGTACTCCATCTGCAGACACACTTGCTCTTTCTCTAAACCTGCTGCTGGTTTACTCAGCGATTAATACTTGACAATAATCAAGATAAGTCGTCTGTGCTCTATGTTTCTGTTATGCTGCGTCCTTTGTGGTTTTTTTTAAATGGTATTCTAACTTTCTATACTGCAGCGCATACTTCACTCTTTTTGTACATACTTACAGAACATCAAAGTATAAGTCAGGCGAAGCACGGCACCCCGGGAGCCAACGTGGAAGCACAATTAGTCTAGATGGGAGAAAGTAACTTAAGCGAGGCTTGGTTTATTCACATGGTTGGACAACTTTAAATGTTGGATGCACTTGTTATTACATTATAGACCAATAACCCCCTGCTTTGTTCGAAACACAGAAAGACAAACTCCCTCCGACTCACGTATATACACAGAAACAAATGTAGACAGTTGTACAGATATACACAAATGTGCAAACAGATGCGCATACACACATATGCTGGTGCAGTCGTGGAGGTCTTCTTCCCCCCTCAGGTTCAGAAACCACAAGCGCACTGGTGAGACATCACCACTATTCTCACCACTAGAGGACAACTAGATCTTTGGACTTGGCAAAGAGTGTAGAAGTCACATTCATTCAATTGTAAATCAAAGACATAAAACCATAAACAATTGTAGACACCATGAAGAATTAACAATAAACTCCAAACTGAATAAGTTTCAAAGCTTTATTTCAATTCCAAAATCAATGTCACGAATACGGTGCATATAAACATACATGAAAACCATTGGCTGACCAAAACGGAGATTTAGCCTACTACACAGCAATACTATGAAGCACACCAAAAGAATGGCATAGATCAGCAAAAGCACAATATGCACATTAGCATTGGATTTCAAAGCAGGTGATGGTTACATCAGTAAATCATCAAAATTCAATTTTAACAGTGAATTGCAGAGCTGGGCCATCCTTATCTTTAACACGAATTGGGACTTGCATGTGTGAAAACATGCTAACACATGCGGGCAAAAACAAAAGGAAGACAAATATAATTTAAAAAATCATCTAACTATGGCAACTCAATACAAAAGTATGCTGGTGTCAGTGTCTAAGTTGAAAAGGAAACAAGAAACCACATTTAGTTATACTTCTCATGGGACAGCAGACAGGATAATTCATCAGATGAGCGTTCACCTTCTCCCAACATCAGTAGACGGCAGCCTCAGGATAGTACAGAACACGAGCTGCACATAGGGCAAGTCAGCAGTTTAGAGTTAGTTGGGCATATTTGTACTGAACAGCATAAACAAATGTGGCAATTAAGAATTACTTTATTTGTCAAAGATAACTAAAGGATAAAGGGATTCAGAAGAAGCAGAGAGCAGCTGGGCATCATCAGCACATCAAAACTGGCTCTACCCGAGTTCTGGACAGACTAAGGCCCATATTTATACTCAGTTTCCGCTGAATTAGCATAATTGTTTCAATGCTAACTGAGCGCAAATCCAACTCCACATCTTTGCTTTGGCACTAGACACGTCTAGCGCCAAAGTTATGGAGTTAATGTTGTTTTCTGGCCGTGAAAACCTACCTTGCGTCAATGAGGTGCAAGATAGGCGTTCCCGTCCAGAAAAGGACGATATGGCCTTTGCGCCATATTTATCCCCCTGTGCTAAAATCCAGCATGGGGGCCTTAAATAATGGCGCTAAGCCTGCTTAGCGCCATTATTTAACGCTTTGGTATGGGCAGGCATTAGGGGACCTGTAGGCATAGTGCCCAAAGGTGCCCTTCCCTGGCCCAATGTACACCTCCACCCACCCCTACCCACACCAGAGGGAAACCACAGGATGGGGGACCCATCCCAGGTAAGTCCTGGTAGGTATATTTTTTATTTTATATTACCCCGTTCGGGGCCCTGACTTGGGACACCCTGCATGGCCCCGTGCTCAGGGGACATTTGTCCGCTGGGTGTGGCCATTGGGGTGGTGGTCATGGCTCCTGTCTTTACTAAGACAGGAGCCATGTCAATGGGGGTTGTGCACCAGAAAATGACGCTGCACGACATAGAGGCAATTTCTCTGCATCTAAACAGTGTGGTGCCATAATTCGACGCACAAGCTCCAGTTTCCCCTACGCCTCCCCCACCCTGTTAGCGTCTTTTCCAAGGATGCTAACAGGGCATTAGCACCTGCTAGTGCCATTCCATAAATATAAACAAAAAATTTATAAAACTGGTCCTTACTTCGGCAGACTAACTCAACAAACTAACTTCAAGTTTCAAAGTCTCTCACTAATTAGGAAATCCATGCTCTTCTTGATTGGTCCTTCAGGTGGGCTCATCTTACGGACAAGATTCAGGCCCTCATTACAACCCTGGCGGTGGGTGATAAAGTGGTGGCATTACCAGGCTGGCAGTAATTACCGCAAATCATAACCATGGACAGTCAATGTGTCACACCGACCGCCAGGGTGGAAGCAACAGTCACCACGGTGGTTGCTGCCTACAGCCAGACGGAAGACAAAGTACTGGCCACCATATTTTGACACACAAATCCACCACCTTTTCCAGGGCGGTACCAACACCATCAAAAGCCTAGTAGAAACAGAGCACACAAGTCAAAGGACTCACCATTGGGGACACAGGGAAGAAACACGCCACCATGGAACCCGATCTGCAAGTCTTTCCGATGATCTTCTATGTTATGCTTCCCCTAGAACACCAATGCCGGCGAAGACAGCAACTGTGAGTACAGCCGCCTAGCACACAAGGGAGGGTGGGAGGAAAACGAGAGTGACACACAGACGGACCACACACATCCGACACACACACGCCATATACACAACCATATGCTTTACAAAAACATTTTGACCCTGAAAATCTGCACAATAATGCAAGGACAACAGGAAATGACGAAAGTGATTGTAATCAGTCCAACAATAAAATCAAAATCCGATTTGGCCATGAAACAAATATGTACACTTGTATGAAAAAGGGACACTGGCCAGTCCATAGTTCAAAGGGCCACATGGCCACAGGGCACAGTCCAAGGCCCCACTCAAATCCTGCACCAATCCGGATAGAACACGACAGGGGCATCAGTTGTCAAATAGGCAGGCACCTCGGGGGTCACCTCAGCCGGATGCGGGAACAAACCCACTGGTTCTGGAGGCAACATGGCCATTGCTCTTTGTCCTGGGAAGTGCAAGGCCACAGTCTCTCAAGTGGGTGAATACCCCACTGGTTCTGGAGGGGGAAACATGCCCTGTGCTTTGTCCTGGGGAGTGCAAGGCTACAGCCTCTCAAGTGGGTGAATGCCCCACTGGTTCTGGAGGGGTCAGGCCACACAGTAGCCCTTGGAGGCTGGACTACATGGTGTCCAGTGGCGGTGATGGCTGAAATGTGGTGGTGGTTGGGGGAGGCTCCTGCTCAACCCCTGCACTCTCTGATGGCTGCACTATGGTGGTGGTTCAGGGAGGCTCCAGCACTGCCCCTGTACTCTCTGATGGCTGAACAGTGGCTGTGGTTAGGGGAGGCTCCTGCTCAGCCCCTGCACTCTATGATGGCTGCACAACCACTGCTGGCGGTCGGGGCCCTGTGACAGCTGGTGGTGGTGGTGGTGTTTGGCTGGCAGCTTCCGCTGTAGTAGATTGCCTCCTTTCCTCATGCTCATGGGTTGGGGATCTGTTACCCTTCTTGGCAGTGGTGGATGGGCTCTTGCCCCCTCTGCCTGCTGGTGCAGGCTCCTTCCCCTTCTTTCCAGCTGGTGCAGGCTCCTTCCCCTTCTTTGTTGCTGGTGCAGGCTCCTTCTCCTTCTTCATAACTGGTGCAGGCTCCTTCCCCTTCTTCGTAGCTGGTGTGGGCTCCTTCCCCTTCTTTGTAGCTAAGGCAGGCTCCTTCCCCTTCTTTGCAGCTGGTGCAGGCTCCTTCCCCTTCCCCTTCAGTTTTGATGGTCTAGAATCCCTACCACCACGAGTAGGTGGTGCTACCACTCGGCCCGTGGACTGTTTGGCTGAGGTGCTGGGCTGGGTCCTTGCTACCCTGCCGATACGTGCAGGACAGCGGGGAGGGGTAGGGAAGAGGGCAATCGGGTAAAGGAAAATCTTTTTAGGTACGTTGAGGCGGGAAGAGGGAGGAGTAATGGGAGTGGACGATGAGGGAGTTGTTGTCCGAGGTGTTTGTCTGCTGGATTTGAGTGCAGGTGCATAGGCTGTATGGTGTTGTGAGGTGGATGTCTGTTGGGTGTCTGAGTGCTTGCGTTAGTGTCCTTTAGGAGGGGGTGGACAGACACGGTGGTAGAGGACACAGGGGACGTGTGCATGGATGTTGTGGAGGTGTCTTCCAGTGAGGTGTGTGTTCTGCTTGGTATGGTGATGATACTGGTCGTGGATACTGATGTAGTGCATGCAGGTGTGAGTGTAGATGTAACTGGGTGGGAGGTGGGGGAGGAGGTGGAGGGGGAGACAGTGGAGACAGTGGATGTTGTTGTGTCTGCAACTGAATGGTGTTTGTGTGAGTGCCTGTGGGATGAAGTGTGGTGCTTGTGTTTGCCTGTGACACTCTTGGGTGTTGTGTTGTGTGCATGCTCGTCTGGCTGTGTGCTTGGGATGGGTTGAGGAGAATGGGACTGGGAAGTGGAAGTTGGAGGGGGGACTGTTGAAACAGGGACAATGGCTGTCATCAGAGAGGAGGCCAGTGCCTGAATTGATCTCTGTTGGGCCGCCAATCCACTGTGAATGTCCTCCAGGAATGCATTTGATTGCTGCAGCTGGGCTGCCAGCCCCTGGATGGCATTCACAATGGTTGATTGCCCTACAGAGATGGATCTCAGAAGGTCAAAAGCCTCCTCACCCAGGACAGCAGGGCTCACTGGGGCAGGGCCTGAGGTGCCCGGGGGTGAAGGAGATCCCCACCCTCCTGGGTGAGCAGGCACAAGCAACTCGTTGAGGGGCTACTGGGAGGGCAGTGCTGCTATGGGAGTGGCAGCTGTACCTGCAGCTGGGGTGGTCACAGAGGTGTCCGCCTTCACCAGGGATCTCCCATCGGAAGAGGTATCAGAGTCTGTGTTGTCCCCTGCAGTCACAGCCATCGCCCTCCGTCCCACTGGTGCCCTCAGCATCGGTGGACTCTGCCTCCGGGGTCCTGTGGGATGCAGCTCCCTCTGTCACTGGTGCCTCTGCTCCTCCACCAGATGATGCTAATGCACATAAGGACAGGATGACAAAACAAGAAAGGGGAGGAGAGAGACAAAGGATACACTGGGTCAATGACTGCAGCAACACCACCGTTGACATACAAAGCACTCACACACATGTAACAGGCCTACACACTATGCATGGCACTACCAGTGAAATGGCTAGTCAACAAGGAATGAGGAAGGGCACACACCCCCAACTGCAGTACACCTGGGACCCACGCAGCCCTGCCCAGGAATGAATGCTAACAAGCTAGGTAAGCTGTATTTCAAATTCAAGGCCTTAGCAACCAGAGAACCTACGCTGCCATGTCTGGCGTGCCCTTGAGGCACCCAACGACACACAACCACCACCCAGATACCACTCCACCAGCTGTAAGTTGTTCTAATAGCCACTGTACTCTCCACCTTGTGGCCGCTGTGTTGCCCTCAAGCGCCGATCCAGCTCAGGGTAGGCCACCGCCAGTCCGCGGGCCATCAGGGGTGTCAGGGTCTGCCGGGCACCCCTTCCTCGTTGGGAGGCCACCCCCAGCTGGGCCTCCACGGTCTTCTGTGCCCAGTGTCCCAGGTCCTCCGAGCGTTTCCAACAGTGGGTACTCTGCCTGTCATAGCTCCCAGGGTCCGAACCTCCTTGGCAATGGCACGCCACATTCCCTTCTTTTGATGGGCGCTGACCTGCAGAGGCAATACAGACAGGAGAACACAATTAGACAAACAGTCAAGCCTGTCACACAAATGGCCCACCATACCCGTTTGCATCACCATTGGCACACACATAGCCCAGACCACAACATGTACACAGCCAAGAGGACATTCACCCACCCCCCTTACACGAGCCCTTCACACACAACTCCATGCATTCATGCCACATGCTGGTGGCCCATACAGCAGTCTGTACTGGGGTAGGAACCCATCCACCAGTTGCTCCAACTCCTCAGAAGTGAAGACTGGGCCCCTTTCCCCGGTCACACGGGCCATGGTAGGTTACAGGCACAGGTCACAGCAGCACATGCAGTGTAGGTCCTCTCCTATGGAAGGTCAGGAAACAAGTGAGCAATCAGACAGAAAACGGCAGTTACATCTGTGGCGGTGTATACTTTCACCTCCAGCGTAGATCACTATTGCCCACTGTACCCCATAGGGCCTAATATTAACCAATGAGGAATTGCATGGTGGTTCATGACCGCCTACCACCATAGCACAGCGGCATTACCTCACTTCCACCTGTCCCTACAAACAGGACAGACGGTCACCATTTCAGGGGGTGAACAGGCCTATCGATTATTGCTTTAGGCACATACTTCACAAATTACACTGTCCCATAACACGTTTGCACATTGTGGACTGCTGTTGTCGGTCCTTTGTTCAGTTTGTGACAGCCTACTCACTCTTGTGTCCCTTAGATACCTGCCGCTGCAGATGAATAGGAAATGGAGACATACCCCTGTGTACAGACACCTGGTGGACTTGGCTACACTGGAGGACACGCACATAATACTCACCTATAGACTGGACAGGGCTACAATCACAAAGCTGTGTGCCCAATTGGAGCCTGACCTGCTATCTGCTATCTGTCATCCCACTGGGATCCCCCGTCTTTTGCAAGTGCTATCAGTGCTCCATTTCCTGTAACTGGTTCTTTCCAAGTGACAGTGGGCTAGGCAGCAGGAATGTCACAGCCAATGTTCTCAAACGTGCTAACAAGAATGTTGTCTGCCCTGATAAAACACATGTGCAGCTACATTGCTTTCTCCCAGGTTGAGGATTTGGCCACTGTGAAAGCGGGATTCTATGCAATAGGACAAATCCCCAATATTACTGGGCCGATTGACGGAACACATATTGCATTTTTACCCCCCCCTCGCTGAATGAACAGGTGTTCAGGAATCATAAGAGTTCCACTCCATGAATGTGCAGATGGTATGCTTGGTGGACCTGTACATCTCTCACATGAATGCTAAGTATCCTTGGTCGGTGCATGATGCCTTTGTCCTGATGAATAGCAGCATCTCAAATGTGATGTCCCAACTACAGAGGCACAGGGCGTGGCCCTGGTTCCCACCCGGTATATGTTGGTGTATGGGTATGGTGTTGGCCATATGGGATGTGTGTGGCTAAATGTTGTCCCTCTATATTTGCAGGTGACTCTGGTTACCCAAACCAATCATGGCTACTGACCCCTGAGAGGAATGCCAGGACACAGGCAGAAGAACGTTATAATGAGGCACATGGGCGAACTAGAAGGATCATTGAAAGGACCTTTGGCCTCCTGATGGCCAGGTTCAGGTGCCTCAATCTGACAGGTGGATCCCCATGCTACTCACCCAAGAAGGTCTGCAGGTAGTAGTGGCATGCTGCATGTTTCACAACCTGGCCCTTAGACGCCATGTACCTTTTCTGTAGGAGGAGGAGACTGGAGATGCCCCTGTGGCAGCAGTGGACCCTGAGGACAGTGAGAATGAGGAGGCCGAGGATGAGGATGTGGACAACAGAACATCTGTGATACGTCAGTACTTCCAATGACACACAGGTGAGACAATGCAACTTCACATTTCTATGACTATTGGTGTATACTGTGCGGCATTGCCATGCTGGCAATACCCACTTCTTTACCCTACTTACAGTTACCTTTGGATATTCTTTTTGTAGATGTTGGTGATATGACACATTCTCCTGGTGTGATCACAACAGCCAGCTACAGGTCATTAATTCTATGCTCACTCTATGTACAGTTCATTTGCAATGGTTGTAGCTGTTTCAATCAATACAAATTTATAACACATGAAATACTAGTAGTCGAGTTTTATCCAAGGTTGTTTATTGTAGTGCTAAAATATAGACGGGAAAGTGCAATGGAATGGGGTGATGAAGGAGGAAAGTCTAGGGTATTGTTCCAGTCTGGTTGTAGCACAGGTGCATTGTTCATGGGGACCTATGAAGGGGAGCAATGGCATTTCAAGGTGGACAAGGTGACTGAGTGGGACACAAGGGGGGCAATCAGGAGAGTCTAATTTCCTGGCTGTGGTCTTGGCAAGTGTCTTTGGCTTCTGTATGGTTCGCAGGAAACGTTTGTGGGGTGGTTCACCTTCTGCAGGGGGAGGGGTGCTGGTGGCCTGTTGGTCCTGTGGCGGGCCTCCTGGCCACTAGTGGCAGTGGAAGTGGAGGGCTGTTCAGATGACTGGATAGTGGTAGGGCCTGCTGGTGTCCTCCCTGATCCCCTGATGCTGTCCCTCCTGCAGCTGCCTGTTCTCCTGCACGTTGTCTAGGATCTGGCCCTTCTTGTCCTGGGAATGTTGGTAGGCTCCCAGTGCCTCCTGGGGAGTCGGTTCCCTGCTCCTGTCCTGCCCCTGGCACACAGCAGTCCTCCCAGTGTCCCTGTTGACCTGTGCCTCTGTCCCCCGAACGGTGTGCCCACTGCCACTGACCCCAGGTCCCTGATTGTCTTGTGTGCAAGGTGTGGCCTGGGGTCCCTGTACAAGTGGGCACACTGATGATTGATGTGTCCTGGGGACAGAGGTGTGGGTACGCTGGGTGGGTGCTGTGGTGTTGGATCCTGATGGGGGAGGCTCTGTGGTGGTCTGTGACTGGGCTTGGGTGACCGACTGTCCAGTGGTCCCTGATGGGCCAGGAAGATCGTCCAGATCCTCAAGTCCAGAGTTACTATCATCACTGTGAACCTCTTCTGTTGGGGGACTGGATAATGGTGGCACCTCCTCTCCAGTGACATTGGCTGGGGTACCTGTGGGGATGTAAATGGCATATTATGCTTCAGTGCATGCTTTGGTGATGAGTGTGCATGCAGGGCTGGGAGGAGTGCCTATGCATTGGTACAGCATGCAGGGTTTGGCATTGGGATTAGTGTGATCTGATGGTGGAGTGTGTGGGATGGAGTGGAGTGATGGGAATGAGGGTGTGCTACGGCATGCAGACACCTGGGGGTGATAATTGTTAAAAGTTGACTTACCAGTGTCCAGTCCTCCTCCAACTCTGGCCAGTCCCTCAGGATGCAGTAATGCCAAGACTTGCTCCTCCCATGCTGTAAGTTGTGGGGAGGAGGTAGGGGTCCACTGCCAGTCCTCTGTATAGCGAGCTGGTGTCTTGCTGTAATAGAACGTACCTTCCCCCGTGGGTCATTCCACCTCTTCCTGATATCGTCCCTTGTTCTTGGGTGCTTTTCCACTGCGTTGACCCTGACCAGGATTCTCCGCCATAGATCCACCTTCCTTGCTATTGGTATCTGCTGCACCAGTGCTCCATATAGCTGTGGCTCTACTCCGACGATTTCCTCCACCATGACCCTTAACTCCTCCTCAGTGCCTTTGTGGTGAAATGGGTGTTGTGTGATGTGCATTGGATAATGTGTTGGTGCATGTGATGTGGAGTGCTTGAGGGGTGTTTTAGTCTGAGTGGTGTGTGTGTCTAGTTGTCTCTGTGCTCTTCTTCTCAGTCTCGTGGTGGTGGGTTGTGGGTAATGTGGGTGTGTGTTTTATAGTGGTGTGGGTGTGTGTGGGTGTGGTGTGTATATGGATGTCAGGTGTGTGTTGTTTGAATTGTCCAATGTAATGTTGTGTTGTATGTTGGTGTCCATTGTAAGCGCAGCGGTATGTATCGCCGATGGTTTACCGCCATTGAATGTCTGCTGTGGTGATTCATGGGTCATAATGTGATGGGCGTTGTTCTGTTGGCGTAACGGTGTGGGTTTTGGAATCACCAGTTTATCACTGACCTTTGGGCTGGCAGATTTGTGCATGTAGCTGTATTCTGTCAAATTGGTGTGTGTGTGTCATAACATGGTGAACGGATATTCACCAGCGTGGCGGTAAGTTAACAGCCGTCAGTACGGCGGTAAGCAGCATTCACTGCCAATGTCATAATGAGGGCCTCAGTGTCCAATGGTTGTGGATGGCACCATCAATTTTGTAACTATTTCAGATTTTCTCAGCAAAAGTGCATTGTCATTTCAATAATTTCATGCAGTTCCAGCCACACATTACATTGTTACTTCAGAATTCTTTCTCACGACACGCAATATAAGCTAAACATTTCTCACTGACGTATTATAGGTTTTCTGTCTTGTTCAACAGCTAGAACAAATATAGTTAGCACTGAAACATGTTCTTCACCTTCAATAGAATAGGACATCCAATATCACACCAGCAGACAAGGAAAGAAAATAATTCAGGTCACAGAGAACAGAATATGCAAACAATTTTCCTCTACTGCTGCAAAAATAAAACTCGCAGGCCTAGTCAAGCTAAAGAAGCCTAAATACACATTAATACAATTAATACATATAAATCCTATTGCTTACCTTACAATTTAATCATGTAGGCAAAGCAAATCATTTAATTGCAAACATTATTTACCACATGTTAAAACACAATTTAAATGCACATTTATTCTTTTGCATTAATGTAACTCATGTTAATAAAAATAAAATAATTTAACTCAGTATCAGTATAATTAATTTATATTCATTTAATATTAATAATGTACTTCACTTCTACTATTTCTTCTCCAAGATAATACTTTCAATGTTAGCTCTAATTAGTATTTCACTCAAATATAAATGCACAGTGCCTTCATGATGTCAAAATACGAATGGCACCCACATTGTCCACCATAATTTACACATGCACATTTTTACATTACTATGTTAATTTCTCTGAGTTGTAAATGAAGGTTTGCAAGTCACCATATGCTACCTTCTATGCCACTAATGTATTAGTACATTTTGATCTCTATCACGTATATGTGCATGCAAAGCACACGCTGTACACAGAATCACACAGTTTGGGAAAAGCCAATATTTCCACTCTGGTCTATGGTCCCACAACAATCAATTTAGCCACCAGAGCACAACCTGAGAAATTCCATTCAGCACTTCATCCTTGTTTTTTTTTCAATATTTAATAGCAACTGCGAAATAATTGAGATAAATGGTAATTTGTATTAACAAGCTCCTCTGTTGCTCCCCCTCCCTTTGTCCGCTCCTTGTTGCTACTCCTGTGTTGATGTTTCCCTCCACCACCACTTCTGTTGTACTTCAGCATCTCCTATTGCAGTGTTCCATCAGCCCTGATGACTCATTTGCACATATAAGTCTCCATGCTGGGCCACAGTACCATCATGACGCTTACATGTGCATGTTTAATCAACAACATCTGCAAAAAGCAGGGGCAAATCCAATATGTCTGAATTGCCCGCCACAGGTGAGACCTATTGGCTTTGAAAATACCTCTTAGGTCTGTGTTAGACAGTGAAGCTGTCTAAACAGACCTATTGTTTCCAATGTACATACACTGAGCTTTGAGTCCAGCCTATTTTAATCATTTGTAAAAAACAATGAGGCAAACCCAGTAACTCCAGGGCCCGGGTATATGAATTTATAAGAGAAATAAGTGGCCTCAAAGGGAGAAGTGTAGCCCTTCGCTCCTACGGCACAGTTTAAACTCCTTATTCTACACCAAGAAACCTTTTTAAACCTAGAGCTAAAAGTACTTACAAAAGTATTGTTTTATTCAAGTATTATTATCACTTTTTATAATTGGCATAGTTAGGTGCTCACCAAATAACGGCGCAGTTAAATGTGAATAAAGTAATATGTTTCTTAGCACCCTCAACATCATAACCTTAGTCAAGGATTTCTTTTATACTGCGCCCAACTCACAAACAATGATTCCCGTGTGATAATAAATTAACTGTCATTCTCCCTTGTGAGGGAAGATTGCTATATGAATCTTGTTGGGTATTCCACCACAACGGCTGGACTGTTGTGCAATCGTTGACTGTTGTCAATTGACGAATTTGGCAGTAGCCTTCGTGTCACAATCAGCGAATGATGAGTTGTTTTTGAAAATTGTACCCAAAAGATCATATAACAATTTAAAAAAAAGACTCTAACCTGCTTAGAGTCATTTTATGACACAAAACCTTCCATACCACATGACTCCTGTCTTAGAAAAGACAGGAGTCATGCCCCCACCCCAATGGCCAGCCCAAGGGACCATGGCAATTGCACCCAGTGCCCATTTCAGGACCCCCAATGGCACTTTAAAAAAAAAACTTACCTGTACTTACCTACATTTACCTGGGATGGCATCCCCCATCCTCCACTGTGTTGTGGGTGGGGTTGTCCCTGGGGCCTGGGGAGAGCACCTGTGGGCTTATTCCATGGTGTTGCACCATGGAAATAGACCCACAGGTCCCCTAATGCCTGCCCTGACCCAGGCATTAAATAATGTTTTTTGACCCCTCCTCCCCCGTGCGTGATTTCTGCATTGGAGGATAAACAAGGCGCTAGAGCCTTATAGTCATTTTTTGCCCGGGAATGCCTACCTTGCATCTCATTGACACAAGGTAGTTTACAGTAAGCAAAAAATGACTTTATCTGCAATATTTTGGTGCTAGACATGTCTAGCGCCAAAATATAAATATGGAGTTAAAACAAATTACGCAAATCCAGCATATAAATATGCCCATCAATTGGATTTGTCCTGTCATATCAGACTGGAAGGATTCTAAAGTCTTGCTACTGCAATTGAGAAGGAATAGTTTCTATAGGTCACCGATCCAGTCTGTGGAATGAGTAACAGGTACTTGTGGCCAAGCACAAGCTCACGTAGAGATATACCACTTGAACTTGGAACCCCAGTTGTCTAAAGAAAGCTTCAGTAAGACCTGTATCCATGACCAGGTTTGAGTCCATGTAAGATTGCAGACTCCCTTGGTCAGCTGAATGAGATGGAGAAATTGTTTGGACCCACTCTGTGTTCTGCCAGTATTTGGTTTTAAAAACTGGGTAGATAGCCTCTGCCTAGTGATTGAGAAACATTTAACAAGAGCTTTTTGGTCCTAATGAGTGTTGCTGATACCTGCTCCATGGGATGAACCAAATGAGAGTTGGGTGTTTTCTGCATGCGTTTAGAACTGGATTCATGTTCAGAATGAAAAGGTAGACTTAACATCTATGGAATCCCACACTTCATTTTTCTGGCTTCCAAGATTCTTGTTTCCTTTCATGTAGGAAGGAAGTGAGGCCAGTCATGCTGGATGAAGTGGAATTTGCCAAACTGATGAGCAGCATTTTTTATTTAAGAAACTGAAGCAAAATCTTTCTCAAGCATCCACCATTGGTGAGACATAGGAAGGTAGCAACTTGTTGGAACTCTTCTTACTCTTTAGGTGGAACTGCATCATTCACAAATGCATGGAAACTGACTTGGTATATGCTGATGTGCATCTCTTGAATCCTGTCAAACATGAATCAAATCGTCAATGGGGAAACTCCCTCAAGGAACCCCTCAAGTGATCCCACTCACTGAAAAAAAGTAAAATCACATTTTGACTTGAGAGTTGTGGTTTGTCATGAAGGGCTCTAACCTGGGCAGTGTCAGCCCTGGGACCCACATTGTAGTGCTGATAAGGTGGAAGAGGATGCTGTCATCCATGGTGTTGAATGCTGCATGAGATCAGTCTAAGAACAAGGCCCTGGTGGTTACTATGTGTACTGTTCTACTCACCATAATGGTTTTCATGCCTTCTATTGGAAAAAACTATATTGGTTGTCAAAATGCAAGCCATTTAACTCCATACATCAGTTGAATTGTTTAGTGACGACTGATCTGAGTACCTTGCCTATGCTTTCACATTCCGAAATGGGTTGGTAGATGTGGACTCATGCACTTTATGGAGCTATTTATTAGATGATAATGAGTAGCTAGGGCAGAAAGACATTGTATTCCCCCTGAAAGTTCTTACATATCTGAAGCATCTAAGCATTTTAATATGTTGGTGACATTTATTACTAAAATATGACTTGATGACTTTATATAGGCATGCCCAGTAGGCTATCGATTAATAATTTGACACTGAGATTCTCCATCAACATATTATGGCAAGAACTGATTGATTACGTGTCAGAACATTGTTTGCAAACATTGTGTGACTGGAGTATCGTGTCCCAAATGCCATGGATAAATATATTGACCCACTGGGTGATTTTCTGTAATTAAATCCATATGAGTGATATTTTCATAAACAATATTTAAGGCTTATTCCTCTGACAGACAATACTTTTGTTACAACAGTATTGACAATGAAAACAGCTGATAGATTTTGATGGAAATGTTTGTGTTTATTAAGAACGCAAGGTTGAGGCTGTGACGTGTTTTGTGGATCCATTGTTTGATGGATTGTGTGAATCAGATGTTGCCCATATCTGTGAGAAGGACTCACAGAAGATGACTCAATTATTGCATACATTTGTGCTGGCCAACTTGTACTTGGAAGCCCCCCTCGAACCATAGAAGAATGTGGGTGATCCAAGGTGAAGGATCTTTCAGTTTAGCAGATGTCACACATTGTGGTGGTAGAATTACATTTCTTAGGAGTAGCGGCCAGAACAGAGGCAGGAGTGGCAACGCCCTAGGCCATTGCAAGAGAGAATAAGTAACTTGGTGAAGTGTGCAATGCATGAGAATTTACTGTGCTACTGGAATTAGATGCATATTATGTTTGAAGCTATTTAGCAGGCATGAAACTAAGGCTGCGTGCCTGGGGAATGGTATTGTCAGATTAATGTTTTAATCAAGGAAATCATCTGAATACTTCTTAATGGTATCAGGTTTGTGAACAAGGAGTCTAACCCCTTACAAACATAGTGTTAGAATTTGGGTCTCTAGTTAATAGATATTTGTACTTTGTTCAAGTAGGAACCACAATCCTAATCAGGGGAAGTAAGATACACCCTAAATGTTTATCTGTGCTCACTCTCAGGTAGACAGAGTAATCATGGTAAACTAAAGAGGCACTGTGTAAAATATTTGAGCACACACACAGTAATTCAAGGAAAACACCACAAAGGTCCTCCACACCAGTCTAGAAATGTATCCAATATTTATCTGAGTAAAACAAGACCAAAATGTCAAAAATAAAGAATACACAAGTAAAGTTATGACTTTTTAAAAGATTAAATGAAAACACAGTGCTTAGAAGTCAATAGCTCCAACCAGGGCTATCTGGTCATGGTGGACCAAGGCAAAGCCAAAAGTTCAGTCTGACCGTGATGAAGTGTGGGTCGGGGTACAGGAGTCAAGCAGTCCCGCTGACAGTACCTTGGTTGTGTCGATGGTAGGGGCGATACGTTGATGCAAAAAAGGGGATGCGCCACTAATGCAGGTGATGTGTTGTTTCCTGATCAGGCAATGTTGTTGAGGGGTTGATGTCCAGAAGCAATCTGTACCAGGTGATGCATCGGCACTGCACCGGCCAAGTTGGTGCTGTGTTGTAGGTTAGGGATGCTGCTTCGTGTAGTTAGCAAGCGGTGTCCATTGCTGCGGTTCAGGCAGCGGTGAGGTGTTTTTTCTGCAGCGGGATGTGCTGGTTCCAATTGATGCGTCGGTGTCAATGAGTCGGTTTCTTGAGTTGCAGCAACACACCCACCTCCAAAGGGCCCAGGACTGGATTTGGCAACACTTGGAAGAGCAGGACTCACAGCAGAGAAGACGAGGTTCTGGTAGCAAGATGCAGGTAAAATCTTTGTTATTCCGGAGACTTCAGAAACAGGAGGCAAGCTCAGTCAAGTCCTTCAAGAAACTTTAGATTGAAGGATGTTGTAAGCTAAGTCGAATCCTCTCACTCTCAGGCAAGAAGCAGCAGACAGCAAAGCAAACAGCAAAGTGGGAGTCCCTCCTGGCAGCACAACAGTCCTTCTTCTTGGCATAATGTCCTCAGTCCAGGAGTGTTCTGAGTATATGCTGTTAGAGGTCCAGTACTTATACCCAAAAAGACCGTTGATGTAAGGGTGACTTCAAAGGAGCTCTCTGACGTGCACAAGGTTCTGTTTCAACCCAGCCATGGCTCCAGACTACTTGTAGGGGGTAAATCAGACCTTTGTGTGAAGGCAGGGCACAGCCTATTCAGATGTAAGTGTGAACTACCTCTCCCTGTACAGGAAGGCTATCCCCATGCAGATAAATGCAGATGTATCTCCCGTCACACCCAGCCCTTCCTGTGTTGTAGCTGTCTAGAGAGAATGCACAACTGTAGCTGTCACCTAAACCAAGGCATGTATTAAGAGACAGGCTGAGGCACAGAATGGTTAAAGTAAGAAAATGCTAGCTTTCTAAAAGTGGCACTTCCAGTCCTGCAATTTAAACAACAACTTTAACAAAAGATGTGTTTTAGTCGGTAAGTCCAGAGACACCAAACTCCACATTTCTATCTTTCTCCAATTGGAAATTACACTTAAAAGAGGTTTTAAGTTGACTCCAATGTTAACCTATGGGTGAGACAGTCCTTGCAAAAGTGAAACACAAATTCAAGAGTTTTTCACTATCTGAACATGTCAAACTCAAAGGCACATATTCAACTTTTTAAATACACTGCACCCTTCCCTTGTGGCTAACCAGGGTCTACCTTAGGAGTGACTTACATGTAAGGCCTGAGACATGTTTGAAAGGCTACTGTAGTGAGTGGTACAATCAGTGCTGCAGGCCCACTAGTAGCATTTGATTTACAGGCCCTGGGCACACATAGTGCATTTTACTAGGGACTTACCAGTAAATAAACTATGCCAATCATGGAGAGACCAAATGTATCACATTTTAGAAACAGACCTCATACACTTTAGTACTGATCAGCAGTGAAAAGTGCACAGGGTCCTAAAGCCAGCAACAATGAAGTTCAGCACACAATCAAAACAAGAGATCGGAAAGCAAAAAGTCAGAGAAAACCACACAAAAAGATGTCAGGTCTAACAGATAGTCACACTATAATGGTGTGACATAGATTGTACTTATATTATTGATCCTAATTTGTCAGAAAACCCTTTTGGGACCATTGTGAGATTTAAAGAGCGGACATATCTTTTTCGGGTGGCTTCTCTAGTTTAAGGCTTTATGTATGCCTAATAATTCTCTTTATTTGAAAGGAAAAGCGGCTCTTGTATCTAGAACCATATTTAATTTGACAAATGTAATTTTGCTGTGAGTGTAGGATGGCCAGATGCCCACAATTCTGAAGGGTGCCAAAACTCTCGAGCAGAGTGCACTGTTTGGTCCTCCATGGATCAAATGCCTCAAATCTTTATTTCAATGCTTCTTTGTTTGTTACTCATTTATACCTCTAATTACTTTCTTCTCATATTTTCAGACCAGCAAAAGGCTTAATACACAAATTCCAATTGACAATCAATTGATGTGCAATTTTTACACCCTGGTTTGCAAAAAGTCACTGCAATTTGTTATGTACTAATTGCTCACATGTCAAACTGTACACTCACAGGGCCCCCAAACTGACCTGCCTAATTAATATTAATTAGGTAGGTCACAATTTGCAAATCCCTATAGTTGGATGCCAGTGCAGGGTTAGGGTCCTGCAATGAGTAGCAGACCTCCGTACCTGCAATTGCATCCCCAAAAGGGAACATTTTTATTTAAAAGAAGCCATGTTCTTTAAATGGTTTTCTGGGTGGGAAGATATTGGTCACTGGACACAACTGCTAAAGTTTAAGGATTCACAAGGGGACTCCTTCTTCTTGGCAAATCGGTTAACACCTTCCTTGAGATTTTAGTAATTGATCAAAAGTTTGCAACTCCAATTGCGGTTACAATCCATTGAATCATACGATGTTAATTCACAATTACGATAGAAGGCCCCTTGTACACCCTTCCTAATTGTGATTCACTATGGATTGAAAAATCAATTTTCTCTGGTAGGAAATGCATATCCGACTTCAACAATTGGTTTGGCACATAGGGAAATGTCCTCACTGCTGTAGCAAAGTCTCAGTCCTTTTATTTTAGTTCACAAAATCATTTTAAACTTTTCTTGTGGTGTGTTATTTTCACTTATTGTGTTTAGTGATCATAGCAGGATGTTTAAACAAAATTCAACAAAATTAGTTTAGGACATATCTGTTATTTATGAGGCATATTCTCCAAAGTAATATTTCCCTTGTGGTGTTTCTAGTCTTGAGGAAGCCCCAGGTTGATGTTCCACCAGGAGTGAAAAACATGCATAATGTAGCCTGATTATGTATACAAAATGTGTGCCTTAAAAGCTACTCTATGAAAATAAATGTATTTGTGAACCTGGCCAAACAAGTTCTGTTACTGAGAATATATTGAACCTTACAAGATGTGTATAAAACAATAAAAAACAGAGTGGTAGTGCTTTCAAATCTCTTCCTGTAATACACTGTCCGCCTCAATGGATGATGATTCATAACAGTACATGTTCTATAGTTGTAATATTTGGCAAAAAAACCTGGAATTTTCTTATTTGAAGAGATCATACCACCTTGCACCACCTTGCAGAAAAGCCAATAAGTCCAGCTTTGAAGCTAGCCCTTAGGACTTGCCAATGCTTATTTTTTTCTGTGAAGGCATAGATTGTTTCGAAACACAGGTCCAAAATCAAACACTACCCCAGAGTGGCATTAGAATGTCGCAACGAGGAGAAATACTTTTATTTCTCCTCAATTCTGACCTCAAAGCTATGCTGGTAAGCAGGCAGTACAGAAAAAGGGTCACCAAAAGAGTGGAAAGGAGAGGGCCTCAAGTAATGAGGGAAGAGCCTTGTGGATGAAGTGGTTTTCCCAAAAAACAGGCTAATACCTCACGTGATGGAGTAATAGTGCAGTGTTGGTAAACAGACTAAGGACCAGATGTACAAAGCTCCAATTAGGCATTTGTGACTGTTGTAATACTTTTTCCTATGTATTAATTTGGTTTTGGAGTCAGAAAGGATATTCCAAATCCTAAAATGGGATTCCAAATGGATATTGATTTGATACCTGGTAGCAGTGTGTTGTAGGCATCCCTTCCAAATAATGGACTAGTATTTATATATCAGTGTTTTTCAACTGAATTTTGGGCGCAGATCATTGACAATTTTTTGACTCCTAAAAGGTAGCGGTCATGCATTTGCAAAAAGTGAAAGGGTTCCTCTTGGTACGCTTTCCCTTTTGTGAACGCAAAAAAAAGATTAGTCAGTGGTCCAGGGAGCCACTGCTAACTCTTAAACACACAAAAAAGTAAACTTTTCTTTTTAAATGTAGCCTCAGTTTCCCTAAGGAAAGAGGGCTGCATTAAAAAATGCTTATTAACAAGCAATCAAAGACATGGTGGTCTGCTTACCATCCCGGCAATTTCCTTCAATATGAGTGAGCCACAATTTGCAATCAACCTTATTAATATTCATAAGATAGATAGGATTCTGACCCACTTCGGAATTTTAAAAACTGACCAATTAGTACACATGTTGTTTTCAAAAATCTTTTCGGGTTACAAAACTACAGTATTTTGCAGCCAAATGTTCATACATCTGGTTTCTAGACATCTTACTAGTTGCATGTGATGCAGTCTAAATTTTAGTGTCATCCCTCATATCACAAAAATCATAAACTGTGACAGTTTATGCCTGATGTTAATCAAAAGCACTAATTGTTTGAACTTAGAAATTAAACTGACACATTTTATGAATGTGTATTCATCTACACAGTTGAGTTTGACATAGTTAGTATTCAAATTAAAGCAAGCATTTTAAGACATAAATGACACAATGTTATAATTTAGGCTTTACACTAACAGGATCTATTAAAACAATATTACATTTCTAATAACTAATGAATTATAAATGTGTGAACAAATGAAAGAAATTTACTTCTCCATCATATCTAATGTAATGCATTAACAAAGGTCTTTTCGGAATGAATGTAACATGCATATTATTGAAGCATTATTAATGTTGAATTTATAGGTTGACATATTAAGAGTGTGTTTATTAAAACATATGTTTTAAATGTATTGGTTTAATTCATTTGCGTTAGTCTAAGTGAGTCATGTTAGATTTGTAATTCATGACTGTGCAGGAAATGTCGCTTCAGTTTTTCATAATGTGAGCTTTTTTTCGCATTTTATTCCCATGAGATGACCAGTATTGGTAATAGGTCCCATTGTTTAGACATATAGAGAAAATGTGACAGTGTCCTTGGAATCAGAACATTCTGAATAGATGGACTATTACTCTTACAAATGCTTTACTCCTCTGTGGAACTACATGGATGGGTAAGGTTCCCATGACCAGATCTGGGAATGGTAGCAATTGTTTCAACCTGGAGTCGTGTGATCGATTATTATTGAATGATGCCACTTCTAGGTAATATGGACTGCTTTTGCTTTATGAACTTTAATATATCGTTGATCAGTTGGATATTGGTCAGAGATACTTCCAGTTTCTTGAAGATGAGCAGTTGAGCCCCTGGTCCTATATTTTTGTATGCTGAGCCTTCATGGAGAGGTATCTTCCTCTTTTCTTGATCCTTTAGGATCCCCTCAGACACTTAGAAAATCTTGCCTAACCTCTTTTAGAACATTCTTGAGCGAGTTTCTGACATGCTGACTCACTATTTACCTATCTTTTGCTTACCTTAGTTAGTATTGAGTTGCCTGAGATTTCCTTTTTCAAAAATCTTTTTGTCCTGTTTGTGCTTTTTGTCTATTGACTGCATGGGCTTGGCCCCACACACCTATTTCCTTGATTTGGTCAACTGTAGGATTTTCCTTGTAGCCTGCTAAATTATGATCCACCTAAATTGAATTGATTGACAATTGCTAACCCTAAGCAACTCTTAATTTCATAATAATGAGAATAATCAAGTGCAACATTGGAGTTACTCATGCACAAGGCAATAATGAGGTTTAAATTCAGAGAGTTCAAAAGCCCAGAGTACAAAATGTTAATGTATCCCGCAGACAGCAGATACAGCTACCACATGCCCCAATGGCTCAACAGCAAATGTTTGTACCCCAACAGAGTATGAACCAGATCACAAATGCTATTGTGAATTGGATTGCATTGCAGTTTCCTCTGATAGACCTGAGTGAAGAGATGCTTTCAAAATTTCTTGAAGCTGATACATCAGATGATGAGGATTGCATGTTAGCTGCATCCTTAGAAGTAGATTAACGTGGTCCCTATATAAATGCCAACTTCATGAGACGTGATGTGTCATTCTTTGTTGATAATGGAGTTATACTTTCAACTGTAAGAATAGCAGAAGTGCCCAAATTACCCTTTTAGAGAAAAAAAACTAGGTTCTAGGAGTAGCAAATAAGCAGTTAACAAACCCTGTAACAGAACATCTCCCTATAAAAATAGGTTCATGTGAAGATGAACATCAATTTGTGGCTTGCGATTCAAGTCCTGTAAGCTTACTTGGTCACAATCTGCTCTGTAAGTTGAACTGCCCTATTGGTTGCAGACCCCGTGGAATAAAAATCCAAACAAATGAAGATGTGGCCTGTAAAACTGTGAAAAAGTACCCGAATGTCACATGATACCCAATGCTGGCATGTAATGATTTGCCAAAAGAATTACAAGATGCTGTGACACCTGAGGTTTGAGATTTTTCAGGAAAAGATATAGGACACATTAAAATAATGACCTTTTAAAATAACAGTGGAGCCTAATGCAGTGTATCCAAAGACACCCCCATATAATATGGTACCAGAGACAATTGTATGAAATTAATTACACCTCTAATAAGTAGTTTGATTGAACAAGGTGTCCTGGAAGAGATGCTAGCAAGTCCATTTAAATCTCCCACTCTGGGATTGCGGAAGCTCATTCGAAAGTACTGCATAGTCCAAGACCAGAGAAAAGTGAACATGATTTTCATTCCATGCTGTCGAGTGGTACCAAATCCTGCATTGACTTTATTACAGATTTCCTATGAAGCAGAATGGTTTACTGTGATGGACGTTTGACAAGCATTCTTTTCCATACCACTGTACAAGGAAAACCAATTCCTCTTTGTGTTCAAATTCAGCAGTCGTGTTTGGCATGGTGTTGAACTCCTCAAGGGTATACTGAGTCACCACCACCAGAGCTTAAAAAAGAATCTGGAGACTCTTAAAATGCCTTATCACTAAGTTTAGTACAATATATAGACAATATCTTTGTTTCATTAAACACCCAAGAAGCTTACAATAGCTCTCTTGAATCATTTAAGAGAAAATGGACATAAAGTTTCCTCTGCAAAATTACAGTATTGCAGGAAGAGGTCTCATATTTGGGTCACCATATTGAGAAATGTGCGAGGAGGGTGTCCCAAGAACGAATCTCAGCAATGATGCTAATGAAACCCCCAGTTACACAGAAAGAAGTCTGAATATTTCTTGGTATGGTTGGCTACTGTTGCCAGTGGATTCCAAACTTTTCCCTTGTGGCCAAGATTTTACAGAGGCTGACACATAAGGATGTGTCTGATCCGGTACCATTGGATAACAACTGCATGTGTGCATGTGTGCCTTTGCAGAGCTGAAAGAAAGCTTATGGCGAGCCCCAGCTCAGGGAATGCTTGATTATAACAAATGTTTTTCTTTGCTTCGCTGAGAGAGGATAGATGTGCTTTCTCAGTTTGGACACAGCTGCATGGAATTGCAAACAAGCCTGTGGCTTATTTTTCTGCTACAGTTGATCCTGTAGCACCAGTGCTGTCTAGTTGCTTCAAGGTGTTGTTGCTCTTAGCATCAGCATCAAACAATGTGAAGGCATTGTTGCCATTCCCTGATCGTTTTTATTCTCAACTTAGTGGAAATTTTGTTAACCCATAAAAAGACACAGGGGGTCATTAAGACCCCGGCGGTCAGTGTTATTATGGAAGAAAGTACTGCCAACAGGCTAGCGGTACTTTTCTCTATATTATGACATTGGCGGTGTACCACACCGACCGCCACGGTGGTAACCACCGGCGGGCTGGAGACTTCACTTTCCAGCCCGGCGGCCGTCACTTGCGTGCCTGCGGGATCATGTCCCCGCATACCACCATGGTTTTCATGGTATCCTTACCGCCACAAAAGCCATGGCGGTAGGCACTGTCAGTGACAGGGAATACCTTCCCTGTCACTGATAGGGGTCTTCCCTGCCCCTTTCCCCCTCCCCAGGTTTCCCCCACCGCCCTTTCCTCTCTAGACCCCCTCTTCACACACGCCCCTCCCTTCACACATGCACAAACGCATACACACACCCATTCCAACATTCATCCACCCATGTATACATCCATTCACACACACATCCACACAGACACACACTTACATACATACCCAAAGACATGCATTCACACAACTCAACATACACGCACTCACACCCAAAACATGCACACACATATGACACGTAACACACACCTGCATACATGCACGCACAGACATACACACACAAACCCCTACACACACACACACAACAACATCCACCCCCCACCCTCTCCCCTGTCGGAGCATCCGACTTACCTGTAGTCGGGGTCCTCTGGCAGGAGACAGGACGGGACGCTGCTGCCAGCAGCAGCGTCCGACAGTAGAACACCACCAGGCCGTATTATTATCATAATACAGCCGGCGGTGGTCTACTGGCCTGGTGCTGCTGCTGGCAGCAGCGCCACCTTACCACCATCCACCGGCATGGCCACAGCTGGATTTCCGCCATCCTTCTGACAGAAATCCAGCTGTGGTCATAATCCAGCGGAGGGCTGGTAGCTGCGGCAGTGGTCTTTTGGCAGCCGTCTTTTGGTAGTCGGTTTTTACTGCCGGGTTCATAATGACCCCCACAGTATTTCACAAGTGCACGTTTGACCCACTACAAGCAGGTTATAGTGGCCTCGTCTAATGTTAACATCAAACAATGTAATGTCTTGAATCCAGCTACTGTTTTACCCATAATGTTGAAAATGTTGATTACTGTGCGGTTGAGGTTGAGCATGACTGTCTCGACATCACTGAACTGTGCACCAAACCAAGACCTGACATTAAAGATTTCCCCTTAGATGAGCATGACTATGTCATGTTTGTTGATGGCTCCTGGTTAAGATATAAAGATGGTACAGTGAGAGCTGGTTATGCAGTTTGTGCTGCATCATGTGTAATAGAAGCCTCTTGTCTTCAAGGAGCCTTATCTGCCCAAGTAGACAAACTGATCACTCTTACCAGAGCCTGCTGTGTTTCTGAACAACTTAATGTGCCCAAATTTACTGACTGTCAGTAAGGTTTAGGTGTAGTTCATGATTTCGGACAGATGTGGTCCCAAGAGATTTTATGAACTCCTCTGCATCTGCTATCCAGAACAGTGATAAGATTTATAATCTACTGAATGCATTACAGTTGCCTGCAAAAATTGCTGTTTGGAAGTGTGTTGCTCATAGAAAATCTACTGACTATGTGACCTTAGGAAATACATATGCTGATGAAGTGGCAGATATTGTGCCCTTAGCTGCACCTCCTTTAATGGGGAGAGGAACGATGAAAACAGTGATGCGACAAGTCAACATTTCTTGTTAACCTCAATTGATACTTGGGAAGAAGTTTAAAGATTGCAGGAAGAACAGCAGAGTTGTTTCAAAGCAGGATGTGTCAAAAGAAATTAGGATGATGTTTGGGTTCCTAGTGATGGTAGAGCAGTGTTGCCAAATAATTTATTGTTCCCTCTGGCTAGACATTATCATGGACAGGCATATATACGTAGGGATGGGATGATTAGAACTTTCAGACAGACATGGTCAAACCCCAGATTCAGATGGATTGCAGAAGCCTTTTGCCACAGATGTGTCACATGGCACCAGATGAATGTAGGAAAATGAACAGTTATTGAGTCACATAGGTAGATATAGAGGATCGTTCACCAGAATGCAGCTTGACTTTATAGAATTATCTCTGTGCAATGGATTGAGGCATATCCTAGTTGTTGTCTGCATTTGTTTACACTGGTTTGAGGCTTATCCAACCAGGATAAATAATAATCTCACAGTAGCAAAGCTGTTACGTGGGGAGTTAATTCCTTGCTTCGACTTTTCAACTTCTCTGGAAACAGACCGCAGAAATCATTTCAATTGTGAGAGCCTCAAATTATTGTGTGCGGCATTACAGGTTGAGCAAAGATTGCATTGCAACTACAAACCTGAGGCTTCTGGACTTGTAGAACAGATGAATGGAATCCTGAAGCCCAGACTGGCAAAGGTATGTGCACCTTGAAATGGCCAGGCGTATTGCCTCTTGTTTTGATGAATATGTGCAGTGCACCCAACAGAAAGACAGGGTTATCCTCCCACAAGATTAGTATGGGGAGTTATGAGATTGGCAGCATTGCCTGTAAATGCGCTTGTGAACATTGCAGATGACTTGGTACTGGATTATTGCAAAGGACTGGCTGTTGTAGTTTATTCTTTGTCTCATCAGGTTGGAGAAGCTACAGCACAGACTCAGCAGGAGCTTTCTTCTGACCTATGTCCCGGCGACTGGGTTATGAGTAAGAAGCACATGAGGAGGATGTGCTTGAAACCACAGTGGTAAGGCCCTAACCAGGTGACTGTAGTAACCACTACAGCAGTAAAGTGTGCTGGTCTCACGAACTGGGTAAACGTGAGCCACACTCTCAAGATTCAGGTCCCTTTGATGATACAGCACCTGTTCCAGAAGGGGTGATTACAGTGAGTGAGAGGGATCTGGTTAGCCAAGCTGTTGGGACTGGACAAGTGGCTGCTGCAGCACAGACTTTGTCTGACGGGGTTCTGAGCGAGTCGATGTACAGTGGATGGTACAGAAAAGTTGAGACAGAAATAGTTGAGTCATGCACCCTTGGATGTTGACAAAAGATCAGTTGTGCTAGATAAGAGAGTTATACCTGAGACAATTGGCCAAGGAAACATTCAAACCCAGCCACAGAGGAGCATCCCACAATTGCTAAGGAGACTGAAGAGTCAAATCAGAGTGACATTGATGCTGAAGGATGAGTAAACAGAAGGTAAAAGAGTAAAAGAGTGCCAAGTCGAAGACAGCACCTGAATTGACATATTTTGCTGCCAATGACTGGGAGCAGGAGTTTGTCACCTTTTGTGCTAACAATTTATACAGTTCAACATTCTTGAAATTTAAAGTACGGTGGAGCTGAACTTTGAAATCTCATTGCCGCTAGATGAAGAGAGACATTACACTTTGGAATTGATTATTATGCGAGCTGTACCTTTATTAGAGGCATTTGAACTTTTAGTAGAAGCTCTTTGAACATTTGCAAATAGAGAAACTTTTGATTAAATTTCTAGAAGATCAAGGGACATTGTGAATAATTAGCATTATTAAAGATACTATTTGTGATTATTGATTTACTCACAAATAAAAAGGAGTGAAAAGAGACAGTGATACATTAAAGACACTTTGCAATTTTGATTTTTGATTTTTTGGTTTTTGAATTTGGAATCTTGTCCTGAATTTGGTTAAGCCATGGAGTCAAATCGTAAAAAATGTATCAAATGTAAATACGTATGCATAGGTTTAGTAGTAGTGACAGTAATTATGGTCATACTGATGTTCATTGCATTGAGTTTGCCCCTAGAAAGTGATTCAGCGACAGTTACATCCACAAGTGCACAAACTTAGCAATCCCCATTACAACACAAGATCTCCTGTATAAAAATGAGAAATTCTTACATACTGATGGTTCCAGAGGTGATTTGTCAGCCAGTGTATATTATAAGCTTTTGTATGAATATGTAGATACCATGGAAGCTAGAGTTTGCTATGTGTGTACACAATTGCCATCATCAGTAATTGAGGGAATAACATATCATAGTTTACCCCTAACTTATGAAATTTCCTGTAGTATGTTATTAAGACTGTTGTATCAGCAAGAGTATTGTCAATACTTCTATTCAACTTATATAACCTGGTGTTTTCAATTGTCCCTATCATGAAATATTTGGGCAGTGTTTCCAAGACAAAAACCATTGACACAGTGGAAGGTTTCTTTTTACCTACATTAAGGTTTGCAACAGTTTATGTCCATAAAAATCATTTTACTTGAATACTTAGCCCAGTAGAGAAAGAGTTCATTCGACACATTGAGGAGAGAAGAAGAACAATGACATCCAAAATATGAAAAGGAGTAGTTTTACAGACTTGGGAAACAGACACAACACATTCAGTGACTGGAGGTCAAGGATTCCTAGCTTTAGATTGGCACCATGTATATATTGAACTAGATCAAAGACTGACACCCTTTTTTGTAGGAACTAGTGAATGTAGAGATGTGTTTTTGTTTAAGAATCTTTGGACTTTCATGCTGAATGGACAGGATCCTTCCATACCAGGTGTTTATTTTATATGTGGAAAAAATGCCTATTACAAGCTGTCTAAAGGCTGGTGTGGTACATGTTAACTGAGAGCAGGTTTTTCTAAAGATACACCATGTGGACCACTTTAATGATCCAGTCTGAGATACGAATTCCAATTCCAGAGTCAAAAGAGGAGCTAGTGCTTCAGAGATTGTGGGAGATATTTTAGTGCCATAATTCCACCCATATGTGTCATCTTGAATGATATCAAGATTAGAAAGCTGTCAACAATAGTAGATAGGTTATCTACAGATAATGCAGGTGCCATATTGTTAGTGGACACAAAAATGGTTGCTTTGAGATCAATGGTATTGCAAAATCGCATTGAGTTATACATTCTTCTCTCAAAAGAAGGCAAAGTTTGCAAAATATTACATGCACAATAATGTTGCACTTACATACCTGACAATAGTAAAGAGATAAGAAAATAAGTTGCAAACATGACTGACCTGGAAAAAACGTTGACAGGATTGACAGCTACAGGCACCTGGGAAGGTATTTGTAGTGTTTTTTCAGCCATTGGTAAGTGGTTTGGAAACTTAGGAAGATAAATTGTGGAAACCATCTTAAGACCCCTGTTGATCATAGCTTTGTGTGTCCTAGTTGCACTTGGGCTAAACAAATTGATCAAAAGGCTAAAGGAAAAGAGAGCAAGAAATAGACAGAGAAGGGAAAAGATTGAAATGGAGACTAGGAGAAGTATATATTATTGTAACCTTAAGTGGTTGGAGGATTACAGAAGAACGTATCAGGATAAGCTTCCAAAAATTTGAGCTGTCTCATTAAAATGAGAATTGGAGTATTTTGTGATGGCAAATTGCCATCAATGGGGGTACTAATGTACTCTAAATGCTAGTGCCATCCCTCATGTCACAAAAGCCATCAAATGGGACAGTTTATGCCTTTCTGTTAATCAAAAGTACTAATGGTTTGAATGTAGAAATCGCACTGACACGTTTTGTTAATGTGCATTCATTTACACATTTAGAGTTCGACATAGGTGATATTTGAACTAAATCAAGTGTTTCAAAGATTGAAATGATACAGTGTTATAATGGAGGCCTTAGACTAACGGAATGTATTAAAAAGTATTGAACTCCTAAGGATTAATGAATTAGAAATGAGTGACAAAATGAAAGAAATGTACTTCTCCGTCATAACTAATGTAATGATTTAACAAAGTTCTTTTTTTTTGTTTAAAATGAATATAACATGCATATTATTGGAGAATTTTCTATTGTTGAATATGCAAGTATTTTTATTATAATCTATTAATTGAATGTATTGCTTTAGTTCATTTGCAATAGCCTAAGTGAGGCCTATTAGATTTGTAATTCGTGACTGTGCAGAAAATGTGGATTCATTTTTACAGACGAGCGCAAATTGCTCCGTTCCGTGTTGCTCTCTCTCTTTGGGCTTCAAACCACGCCCATGTCACGTCATTATCTTTCATTGGTTCGTGGGCTTGCCTTTTAAATCTGCTTGCTTTCATTAGTGGAAGGCATGCATACGTCATGCCTTTTCTGGTGGTTAGCCCTCCTCGAGCGTAGCAACCAAGTACTGAAAAGATACGAGGCTTGCTGTTTTCCATCCGGTTTGTGGACTACTTTTTCTCTTTTTTCGCAGTGCGATCTCGCTTGGCAGAAGTCGAGCGCTTTGCATGACATCGACCCTGTTACATAGTTAATTGCACTTTTGCCGGATTTGTAGATAAGTGCACTTTTGCCGATAGGTTTCACTATGAGCGAACTGTTATTTTCGTTTGTGTGCCTGCTTTGCACTGATGGCGGCCGTCAGCTCGCTTATCTGAAACCTTTAATTTTCAGTTTAAACGGCAAGAAAATTCCAGTTAGTTATGTGAAACTGTTTTATTTTCATTTTCAATGTATGTGGCAAGAAAAGTCAGGTTAGGAGTTTACAATGCTAATTGCTCGAGCTCAAGCACACAGTAGACTGTTTGCATTGCAAATGCTTGTTTCATAAGGTGAGCTTCTTTCAGATTTTGTTCCCATGAGAAAATTAGCATTGGCAATAGGCCCTATCGTTTATATATAGAGAGAAAACGTGACAGTGTCTTTGGAATTAGAACATTCTGAGTAGATGGACTATTACATTTTACAAATGTTTCAATCCGGTGTGGAACTACATGGATGGTTAAGGTTTATATGACCAGACCTGGAAATGGAAGCAAATGTTTCAACCTGGAGTCATGTGATTGATTAATATTGGATGATGCCCCTTCAATGTAATATAGACTGCTTTTCGGGGTGAATCAAATTGCTTTGTGAACCTAATATATCATTGATCAGTTGGATTTTAGTCAGAGATTTCTCCAGATTCATGATGATGAGAAGCTGAGCACCTGACCCTGTATTCCTGTATGCCGAGCACCCTAGGAGAGGTATCTTCCTCTCTGCTAGCTCGTTTGAGATGCTCCTCAGAGACTTAGAGAATCTTTCCTAATCCCTGTCAAACAACTCCTGATCAAGCTTCTGGCGTGCTGATACTTTCCATTTTTACCTATCTTTCTCACCTTAGTTAGTATCCTGTTGCCCAAAATTTACTTTTTCTAAATTTCTTTTTTCTTTTTTGTGCTTTTTGTTTTTTGCCTGCATGTGTTTTGCCCTGTGTTTCCTTTATTTGGTCAACTGTAGGATTTTCCTTGTACCCTGCTAAATTATGACTTAGCTAAATTGTATTGACTGATGATTGCTAAGCTTGAGCAATGCTTATTTCCTGCATCGCAGATATTTCTTTTGATGATATGTATTGCATTCTTGAATGCTTAGTTTATTAATGTTAGTTTCCTGAATGTATTTTGTCGCCTTGGGCAACCCTTGGTGATTATTTATCTTTATAATTTGGTTTTGTGATTTTTTGCAAATTGTCTACATGACTTTGAGTTTGTAATAAATCCCTTAACTTTATTCCTGACTGGAGTTTTCTTGTATGGCCAAATGGGACATACTGTTTAATTTAATTGGTCTGTATTGAAAGTGAGTTTCTACCACACTATGTTGCAGGGTCCAAAGGTCCATTGCCCATGGTGAGCATTGATCCCTGTGAAAGATGAAAATGCTCCAGCACATGGGAGACAGGAAATAGAAGAGGTAAGATGGGAAGGAGGAAAGGGTAGGAGGGCATAGGGGCCAGAAGAATGTGAAGGTTGAGTAGAGGAGAGAATAGCTTTCAAACTGCAGAGTGTTTTCCTATGGATTGCTCAGCACCTTACCAGTAGAATCTTGAGACTCCCCTCCCTTTTCTCCTCTGCTACTGCCAATGTCAATAGACATCTATGAGGCACAGGGCTTCTGCTTACACCATAGGCTAAGTAAAATCTGTCATTCAAACAGCATGGAAGGGGCAATTACTGGCTATGGAAATAATCAGTGTGCTTGGAGGTGGGGTCTGGAAGAGGTTTGGAGCGGTGCTTGTCACCTGTATCAAGAGGATTGACTTACATCACCACGTCATCATGAGGACAGAGTTGTCTAGAAGGAAGGAATCATTTTAAAGGGTAGTAGGACCCTTGACTGTGGGATGATGTGTCATAGCTGTGACTTTGAATCAGTTCTGCCTTAGCCATCTGCAAACTGAAGTGCTGTTGAATTGTGTGCATGAGTGAGACAGATAGCTAGACTCATCTCGATCTCTGCGGCAAGGAGCTAGACCAGCTTATTGATATACATTGATGATAATAGACTGTGACCAGGATAATTGGACAGGAGCAGGAGACTATGGTTGATAGTTCTGAGATAGATAATACATCCTGAATTGAGAGAGTACATTTAAAAATCATAATGAAATGAATCGGTGAGTGAGTTAGCGAAGGAGTAAGCAGAGCGAATTAAGTCATTCGATTGGCAGGAATTTATGGAATTATCTATTTTGACACTTTGAACAACCTCATGCTGAAAGGCATGTCAGAATTAAGCAAACAGTTTCCCCATTACTAGTTTCCAAAATGAATGAACATTGGTGCCTCCAGCCTTTGTTTCACATGAAAACTGTTTAAAATTGTGGGTACTCGAACTTTTAATCCTTGATTCAGAGTCACCAGGAATTAAGCATTCCCACTCCTGCAAGTTCCACGGGTACCATGGGTATTGGTAATTCCAAGAGGGATGTATATTGGGATTCTGCATTGGACCTGAGCAGCCCTCTAGAAAACTGTACTTACTATGGGATGAGTGTTAATGCACCTAATTCCATGGTACTTACCCATGTTAAGGTAGTTTCTGCCTTGAACTTTAAGTGGGAGACACCAGGAATGTGATCCTGACACTCACTCCTGCTACAAACTGAATCTGATTTTACGTATGGCTTTAACAGGGGTTGGGAGCCTTTGCATGCCCAGAACATATATGAATCTAGAGACAGGTACCATTTTGATGGCTTGTGTCCTACCCCAGAGTGAGAGATTAATAATAAGAAAGATCATCTATGATCATGCATTCTAGACCTCTACTGATATAGACTCCTAGTTATATGAGCGGGAATAGTATCCAGTGAAGCTGAGAGACACATATGGCAGCCTTCATCATGGTTTTCGATATGGACAAGGCTTTAGTCTTGTCCCAGTTTACGTTATAGCCGGCTGTCACCGCAAATGCAGTGATGGGTTTCAGAAGGGCTTCTAGGGAGCTGTGGAGGTAGAACGTGTCAGCAGGATGTTGTCTGTAGAAAGGAGCATAACGAATGAAGGTCCTCCCTCGGTGGATATAGCCATAAAGTCGACTGATTGGCAGACGGCTGCGGCTTAGGGCTTAAGGGTGAGTAAGAAGAGTAATGGTGAAAGAGGATCCCCTTGTCATACCAGGAAAGGGACTGATAAGAAGTCCCTTCAATTCACCTGTGCTGTGGGGGAGTTATATAGTCACTGCAACTTGGCGATGTAGTCACCTCCAAATCCAAATTTGCACAGAGCTGTGAAGTGATATTCCCATTCAATGCGGTGAAATGGCTTTTTGGCATCAAGTGACAGGATCAGGGCCTCCCACAGCATGTCCTTCGCAAGCCACAGTACATTAGCCAGAATAAGGAGGTGGTTTTGGGATGTCTGACCCAGGACGAAGCCCACTTGCATGGGGTGGACAAGTGTGGGGATAACCGTATTACAGTGGGCCATGAGAATGCAGGGCAGGATCTTCACATCTCTATTGAGGAGAGAGATGGGTTTGTAACTGCAGCAGGAAATTGGGTCCTTACCTGGTTTGGGAAAACCCATTATCAGGGCCTTATTAGAGATCAGCCCCAGACCACCTAACTAATCCAACTCCTTGCTGGTCACTTACAGGGAATCCACTATGTCGGGTTTCATTCACTTTCAAAATTCTGCAGGGGAGCCATCTTCACCCAGTGCTTTGTTGTAAGATAAGTTGGAAATAGCTTGCTCTTTACCTCTTTCGTAATCTAGCCAGATAGCAGTTACCGGTCCATCTCATGAAGTTATGGGAGATGGATAATGTCAGAAAACCTGCCTAAATGGGCACCATTAAAAACAATCTCAGGGGCATAGATGTCCTAATTGTACCGGGCAAATGTGTACACTATCGCTTGGGGATGTCTGGCAATCCAAGATGCAGTGCAAGCAACCGTCTAGCCTCCTTGCACTTCTTATAGTGGTGGTACCAGAGATTATGAAGCTCATACTCTGCTTTGGAGGTGAAAAGAATATTAGGGTTCATGTTTGCCTTTTCCAGGCATCACTTGATGGCATCAGAAGGGTGGGAAGAATATAGTTGTCTCCGGTCCCAGCTGGCGGTGTCAAGGAAGATCTGTTGAGTTACCCTCATCATGTTATGTATGGCAACATCACACATGATTTGTCCCCTAATGGTGGATTCTGCCAATGCCCAGAGTGTCTGCTTCAGGTATGTTTTGATATGCGATTGGAGGAGCACTTTTTTCTCCGTCATTTTATAACAGGAAGTATTAAGGCAGCAGGGTTTGCGAATGGGTCGTGCCAGCCCCAATAATCAGTAAGCCTGTCGTGGATTGGTCTGAAAGTGCACATTCAAGAATCATAGTATCCTTGACTAGTATAGTTAGGGAGTGGAGAGGAGAAAGTAATCCTGTCTGGACTGAGTGCCATGGAGGCATAAGTATATTTCTTCTCAACCAGGTGTAGAAGATGCCAGCGTCTAACAGTCAGTGATCTGACAGAATATTCTGCTTGATTTATCGATCAGCATCACTAGCCATATCTACCGGTCCTGTGCGGTCCAGTACTGCATCAAGGGCCAGGTTCCGGTCACCTTTGAGGAATATCAGGTAGTACCCAGTTTTGTCATGATACGTTCATCCCCACCAGGACATCTACTGAACCTATGCTCACTACTTTGTCATATATTCTGAGGCGGGTGGAGGCATATCTGCTTTGAGGTTCTGTCCATGTTTTGGCACTGTGCAAGGGAGCTATTTGAGCAGTAGTATGGCCACTCCATTTTTCCTAGGCATGGGGGTGTTGCTGTTGCCTGGCTGGGGTGTATGGGAGTTATAAATAACCTCACCCATGCGGTCCTTTTTGAGTATGTCTGCTTCAACATTGGTGGTGTGTGCTTCTTGCTGGACTGCAACATCCTCTTGTTTGGAATCTCACTAGACAAGCAGCTTCTTGTCAGTCTAAGGCCCTCATTCCGACCGTGGCGGTCATAGACCGCCAGGGCCGCGGGTGACGGAAGCACCGCCAACAGGCTGGCGGTGCTTCCTTGCCCATTCTGACCGCGGCGATAAAGCCGCGGTCAGAAAACCGGGTCTGGCGGTTTCCCGCCGGATTTCCCCCGGCTGGGCGAACGGGATTCTGACCCCCTTACCGCCAGCCTGTTTCTGGTGGTTTTTACCGCCAGGAACAGGATGGCGGGAACGGGTGTCCTGGGGCACCCTAACAGGGCCCCAGCATGCTTTTCACTGTCTGCCTAGCAGACAGTGAAAAGCGCGACGGGTGCAACTGCACCCGTCGCACACCTGCAACACCGCCGGCTCCATTCGGAGCCGGCTTCAGTGTTGCAGGCCCCTTTCCCGCTGGGCCGGCGGGCGCTACCTTAGGTAGCGCCCGCCGGCCCAGCGGGAAAGTTGGAATGGCCCCAGCGGTCTTTTGACCGCGGGGCGGCCAAATGGCGGTTCCCTCCAGGCGGGCGGCAACCACCGCCCGCCGGGGTCAGAATGACCCCCTAAGTCTTTATTAGTATATTGTGGGGGCAGTGAATACAACTATTGGGGGGGTGAAGATTGTATGGGGTGTTACCCAATAGATTAGACACAGAACAGCTGCTGGGTAAAGCATGAGGGTTATGATGTGAAAAAGAGGAAGGGGGTTTGAGTGTGTGTTATAGGTACTGGTGTTGGTAGGTCTGTAAGACTCCCTAGTGGAAAGGCAGGGGCCAGAGACACCCTTCTGGCCAGTGATCTGGAGTGAGCCCATGCTTCTGTCTTTGTTGTACTGGCTTGGAAAAAAAGGCACAAGGGTATGGGCAGGGAAGGAAGGGGCGTGTATGTGTAGGAAGTGCGGGTAAAAAAAACAAGGGGGATAGAGGAAAGAAAGGAAACTGAGTCCCTCTAGGGCTGGTAGGAAAGAAAACTTTGAACGGGAGATAAAAACCTCAAGGATACAAAGATCCAGGGAGCCTATGAGGCTCCGGAGGAAGGGAGGAGAGAATCCATTGTCATCAACTTCAAGAGGTCTAGTGGTGCCACCGCATATAGCATAAAAAGCAAAGTCATAGGGGACTTGAGTAACAACCTGAGGGCAATTGGTGGGGCTCGTGGGCATGGTACTGAACAGCAAGCCCAACAGTATGTGGAATGTGCCTCATTCCTGTACAGTTGGAGGACAGACACAAAATACCTTCTCTGTGCTCGGGGGAAGCCTATGGTCTAATCCTATGGGGCACAAGTAAAGGTAACAGCAGTGGTAACAGGGTTTCCCGCAGTAGGGATGGGGTCACGGACAGTGAACATGTGTGCCACTTATCAGAGGGGGCACATTTTAATCAGGTGCAGACACCACAAGGCATCAGAACATTGTAAACAGTGCATTACATGAAACAAAGAGTAGATGTAAATACAAATACAGAGACAGAGATTACTCATTTATTGGGAGAGCCAGCAGGTCGCAAATGGCCTCAGTCCTCGTCTATGGCACTGTCTGGTTCCACGCTGGTCTTTCCCACTCTGATATTGAAATGCTCTAACCTGCAGTCTGCCAGTGTGACAGATCCTCTCTTCGTCCCTGGGATCGGGGTACTCTTGGCAGGAGGTAGGTGGGTGCTGTATCCGTGGCAGAGTCCTGTAGACTGTCTCGCAGATACACTGGTTCTAGGAAATTCTTGGGTTTTCCATGGTGATCCATATCAGTGCAGGTTTGAACAGTCTGTACTCTATGTCCCATTTGTGCACTGTTGGTCATAGTGAAAGCTTTCCATTTTGCATGTGTTGTCCTGGAGAAATATGCCTATATGTGGCAATCATAATCACAGGGTGCATGACCGTGGGCTGATATCTGGACCTGGCAGCCCTACCTGTGTCTTAGGAAGCATGTAGTGAACAGAAGGACTTTTTTTCCTGTGTCTGGCCAACCAGTTCATATTTGGTGTGCCCTTTGTAGCTCCTGGGATGGAGAAGGAAGGAAGTCACATAGGAAGCCTCCCACTCATCCTGTTCCACACATTTAGAAAGCAAATGAAAAGGATGTTGTCCCTGCGGCTCCCGTCTTCTAGATCGACAACCTTACTTCGTAGACTCTCGGGTTCCAGCTAGCAGCAGTCCCAGTGAGCCATTCGGGATTCAAGCTAAGTGGTGTGATTATAGCTACCATCCTAGTGTCAGTGGTGAGGTTTGTAATTTTAGTGTCAATCAGTTCTAGTATTTGCCCCACTGCATGGATTTCTTTAAGGATGAGGTTCATCGTGTTGTATGGGCATCCTGCTGTGGACAGGGCAGTAGGTTTGTTTGGGGAACGACCTTGGTGAAGAGCAGTTCAGGATGCCATAATCACAGGTCATAGCTGATTGTCACAGTAGAGGGTCATGGCCAAGCAGGGCAAGTCCAAGGTGGCATCAGTTATGTGGCTAGGGCCAGACCCCCTCTGGCATGCACGGAGTCAGTCACTCTGGAACGCTCTGTCCTGACACTGAGTTCAGGACCCTGTTTTCCGCCACACACTCTTCGGAGATCTCAGGTGCACCAGTTCTGGTGCTGTTGTGATGGAGAGGTGTAGGGCTTCCTATGGTGAAAGGGCCAGTTAGGAGCCAGGGATTCGAGAGGGCCTCCAGAGCCAGAAGAGACAGTGAAGACATGTGACTGATGAGGGTAAGAGCCCAGGGTCAACCAGCAGGCTTCTTGGTGTGTCGCTGCGAGGATGAATGAGATCAAGTCAAGTCGGGTGGGACTCCCTTATAGATAACGTTCTATGCATTTAGAAGGTAGGCAGGGTCTGCTTCTTTTGGGTAAGTCCCAAGTGAGGGATAATAGTCCAAGCCCTCACATCTCATCCCAGTGCGGTGCCAAAAGAAGGCTGGCATAAGGGAGAGTTGAGTTATCACACTCCTGGCTGCCCCGTACCTCAGGTTTGCGGTCCTAGACTTGTGCAGCAGCCACTCTCGGGCAGTGAGTTGTGCAGTGTGTCAGGGCCACTGCACCGCTCCAACAATCTCACTCCCTCTGCTAGGTGAGGTGAACCCTGTGGCCTGCTGGGGTCCAGCAAGCAGGAACAAGCTGGTGCAGTGTGCTCCTCAAACCTCCTGCAGGGGAGCCTGCAAACCTTGCCAGACATGCCCAGGAGCTCAGCTCTCTGTTGCCCGTGGCTTGCCAATCAGGCCTCCCGAGTGCACTGAATCCTCCTCTGAGGCCTCAAAGTGTTCAGGAGAACCAGCGTTAGGTTGCCATCTATGTTGTTGGCCTGACTTCTTACCAGTTCATGTTCTCCTACTGTCTCCCTTGTGTACCGCTCTCTCACCCTCCATAGCGCGCTCCATGTTGCTCTCTTTCTGTCGCTTGCCATAGGCTTCTGTTCTGCATCCTTCTGTGTTGTGACCCCCTTCATGTGCTTCTCCACATCTTGCTTTCTTTCCCTTGTGCTGCTTCAGAACAGCTCCACATTCCTCACTCTTGCCGGTGTTCTTCTCTTTCCCCCAGTCCTCCATGTTCCTCTTTCTAACTCATGTTGCTTCTTTCTCAGTTCTCTGTTTTAAAATCAGCCTCTGCCCTTCATGTTGTTTCTGCACTCGTCCTGCATACTTCCTTATCCACGCCCTCAGTGTTTCTTCCCCACCCACATTCTCAATGTTGCTTTTGCCCATCCGTCCCTAAAAAAAAACACTTTCATGCTAACATTTAGGTGGAGCGTAAACGTACGACCTCTTGTGTACTTTTAAGAATACTTTTTCTTTGGGCTTCCAGCAATTTGGTTTCCTAGTTTTAGTGTCATTTAAACATCCTTGCTTACTAGTGGTCAGTGATGTCTCTTTGTGACCAATTACTGTATAATTATGCTTTGTCCTGCTTATTTGGTCTGTAGGGAACTATTTTTTTACTTTGTTTTCTGCTCCTGTCCAGGGAAGCCTCCCTTTTCATTTGCAGAGCATTCTTCCTCTGAGCACAAGGCTATAAATTGGGCTGTTATCTTGGTCACATTTGGTCTTTGTGGGCACTCTGCACCGTCTCTCAGCTGCCTGGCTCCCACCCTTCCTTGACTTGGATATTCTTTACCAAGTGTGCCTGCCTGTGGGCTGAGCGCAAGGGCGGAGGATCCCTTGTAATTGCTTATAGCCTGGGCACCCAGATCTACCAGGGCTCCGCACTCCTTAGAGACAGTGCCTACTTCTGATCCATACCAGGATCCCACTTGCAGCTCCATTAGTGAACCTCAGTTCACACACTCCAAGCCCTCAGCACTACCTGTGACAGGAACCCCACACACGGTGTCTGCCAGAGCACCTCAGTTCTTGCAGTCAGAACACTCTGCTGCTCTTGTACTTGGACCTTGAGCCCAGCTCCATCAGTGTACCACAGTTAACACACTCCAAGCCCTCATCTGTGCCTGTGTCAGGAAACCCACATGCTGTCTGGCAGAGCACCTCCGTTCTTGCAGTCAGTGCACTCTGCTGCTCCAGTACTGGGACCTCGGGTGCAGCTCCATCAGTGCACCGTAGTTCGCACATTATAAGCCCTCAGCTGTATCAGTGCCAGGAACCCCACACACAGTGTCTGCCAGAGCACCTCGGTTCTTGCAGTCAGTACGCTCTGCTGCTCCAGTACTGGGACCTTGAGCCCAGCTCCATCAGTGTACCGCAGTTAACACACTCCAAACCCTCATCTGTGCCAGTGCCAGGAAACCCACACGCTGTCTGCCAGAGCACCTCTGTTCTTGCAGTCAGTGCATTCTGCTGCTCCAGTACTGGGACCTCGGGTGCAGCTTCATCAGTGCACCGTAATTCGCACGTTATAAGCCCTCAGCCGTATCAGTGCCAGGAACCCCACACACACTGTCTGCCAGAGCACCTCAATTCTTGCAGTCAGTGCACTCTGCTGCTGCAGTACTGGGACCTCTGGCACAGCTCCATCAGTGCACTGCAGTTCACACAGTCCAAGCCCTCAGCCATACCAGCACCAGGAACCCCCACGCGCTGTCTGCCACAGCACCTCAATTCTTGCATTCAGCACACTCTGCTGCTTCAGTAGTGGGACCTTAGGCTCAGCTCCATCAGTGCACTTTAGTTCACACACTCCAAGCCCTTTAGCGGTGCTTGTGCCAGGAACCCCATGCCAGAGCACCTCAGTTCTTTCAGTCAGTATACTCTGCTGCTCCAGTACTGGACCTCTAGCGCAGCTCAGTCAGTGAACCACAGTTCACACCCTCCAATACCTTAGCTGTGCCCGTTCCAGAACCCCACACACACTGTGTGCCAGAGCACCTCAGTTCTTGCAGTCAGTACACACAGCTGTTCCATTACTGGAACCTCGGGCGCAGCTCCTTCAGTGCCCCTCAGTTCGCACACTCCAACCCCCTTAGCCTTGCCTGTGCCAGAACCCCATACACACTGTCTGCTAGAGCACCTCAGTTCTTACAGTCAGTGCACACTGCTTTTCCAGTACTGGGACCTCGGGCACAGTTCCATCAGTGCACTTCAGTTTACACACTCCAAGTCCCTCAGCCGTACCAGTACCAGAATCCCACACACGCTGTCTGCCAGAACACCTCCGTTCCTGCAGTCAGCATACTCTGCTGTTCCAGTACTGGGACTTAGGGCACAGCTCTATTAGTGCACCTCAGTTCTACCCCAGCGATGTCGCTTCCTTTCCTGTACTGGGACCCCAGTTAACATACAGTTTCATTACAGCAGCTCAATTCTACTATTCAGTGCCACTGCCAAGCCAACACAGGACCCAAAAGAGCAAAACACAGCTCAGGTAGTGCATCGCAAGTCCAACATCCAATGCCACTGATGATGGGAACCACCACAGCGCTGCCAGAATCCATCAGTTCTAGCATTCAGTGCATATTTCTTCTCAGAACTAAGGCTCACACACGCCCTTCAGGACTCCTCACTTATGTGGTTCACAGGCACTGCCACTGCCATACTGGGCCCCAACCTCGGCTTCACCAGGGCACTTCCAGGCTAACAGCCAGAAACACTGGCACGCAAATACTAGGTTCCGTACATAGATCCATTAGCATCCCTCACTTCTGACCTGTATGCCCGTTAGTATTCCAGTAATGCAGCCCACATACAACTCTGTCAGTTTACCTGAACCCTAACTTGCAGCGCCCCATTATTACATGCCACTCCATTTCTAATTCCTAACACGCTGCCTTTCTGTTATTCCAGCACTGGGCCAGGACACAGCTCTTGTCTATACTTCCAATCCTGATCTGAAGCAACCCAATATTGCTGTAATGGGGTTCACATACAACTCTGCTAATGCACCTCCTGCTGTTCTGCAGTGCCCCCCAGCTGTTCCATACGCTGACTTCTGTTTGAGGATGTGGGGGAGCCAATTAAATCTATTTTTAGCTGCCATCTTTATTTGGGAGGGTCAGTTTCACCTATCTCACTCTGTTCTTTCCTTCACTATGTTTACTCTCAATATTTTCTTTCTCCCTCACTTTACTCTTTTCAGGTCTTAAAATCCACACACTAACAGTTTCACTCTTTCATTCAACTGTTTATTTCTACTCTTCTCCCTTTTTTTTATTTCTCCCTTCCTCTTACTACCTCCTCATTTTAAACTTACAACAACTTGGTTATTTCTTTCCTTGTTTCATTCCGCCCTTTTTTCTTCATCAGGTGTTCATTCTTTCACTATTTTTACCTCTTCCCTTCATTCTTTCATTGTCTTTTTTATTTGCACCTTCCTTTGACTCGGTATGTGTTCTTTCACTTTCTATTTAGAGCTTTCTTCCGTCCTTTATCTGGTGTTTTTCTTGTCTTTATCTGTCAAGTCACGTTTTACTATAAATCCGTCTTTTTCCAGTCTGTATTTGTAGGCCACAAGTTACTTGTTGGGACCCGAAGTGTCAAAGTGGTTTCAATTCTGTGCCTGTGGGAAATGTGTCAGTACATACATGCCCTGGTTCTTTCGCTGCTTGTTTCACTCACCTTCTCTCTTTTTTCTCTACTGTTCATTTTTCTCTTTATTCTCACACTTCTTTCATTATTTTTTCCTCTTTATCTTTCCCTTTTCTTTGTCTCACACATTTGCTCTATTTCTTCTCTTAGTTGTGTTTTCATTTTCTCGTTCTTTCTATCCCTTCTTTCTTTTATTATTTTGTGACCCCTTCTCTTTCTTCCTTTTGTCTGTTGTATTCCTTTTGCTTCTCTTTTTCTGCTCCATCTGCTTTCTCTCCTGAGGCCTGTTAGAAAGTATCCTCTTTCTAGCCTTGTTACCCCCACTTTTGGCCTGTTTGTGAGTGTATGTCAGGGTGTTTTCATTGTCTCACTGGGATCCTGTTAGCCAGGGCCCAGTGCTCATAGTGAAAACCCTATGTTTTCAGTATGTTTGTTATGTGTCACTGGGGCCCTGCTAGCCAGGACCCCAGTGCTCATAAGTTTGTGACCTATATGTATGTGTTCCCTGTGTGATGCCTAACTGTCTCACTGAGGCTCTGCTAACCAGAACCTCAGTGGCTATGCTCTCTCTGTACAAATTGTCACTAACAGGCTAGTGACCAATTTCAGCAATTCATATTGGCATACTGGAACACCCTTATAATTCCCTAGTATATGGTACTGAGGTACCCAGGGTATTGGGGTTCCAGGAGATCCCTATGGGCTGCAGCATTTCTTATGCCACCCATAGGGAGGCCTGACAATTCTTACACAGGCCTGCCACTGCAGCCTGAGTGAAATAACGTCCGCGTTATTTCACAGCCATTTACCACTGCACTTAAGTAACTTATCAGTCACCTATATGTCTTACCTTTACCTGGTAAAGGTTGGGTGCTAAGTTACTTAGTGTGTGGGCACCCTGGCACTAGCCCAGGTGCCCCCACATTGTTCAGGGCAAATTCCCTGGACTTTGTGAGTGCGGGGACACCATTACACGCGTGCACTATACATAGGTCACTACCTATGTATAGCTTCACAATGGTAACTCCGAACAGGGCCATGTAACATGTCTAAGATCATGGAATTGCCACCCCAATGCCATTCTGGCATTGGGGAGACAATTCCATGATCCCCTGAGTCTCTAGCACAGACCCGGGTACTGCCAAACTACCTTTCCCGGGGTTTCACTGCAGCTGCTGCTTCTGCCAACCCCTCAGACAGGTTTCTGCCCTCCTGGGGTCCAGCCAGGCTTGGCCCAGGAAGGCAGAACAAAGGATTTCCTCAGAGAGAGGGTGTTACACCCTCTCCCTTTGGAAAAAGGTGTCAGGGCTGGGGAGGAGTAGCCTCCCCCAGCCTCTGGAAATGCTTTGATGAGCACAGATGATGCCCATCTCTGCATAAGCCAGTCTACACCGGTTCAGGGATCCCCCAGCCCTGCTCTGGCGCGAAACTGGACAAAGGAAAGGGGAGTGACCACTCCCCTGACCTGCACCTCCCCTGGGAGGTGCCCAGAGCTCCTCCAGTGTGCTCCAGACCTCTGCCATCTTGGAAACAGAGGTGCTGCTGGCACACTGGACTGCTCTGAGTGGCCAGTGCCAGCAGGTGACGTCAGAGACTCCTTCTGATAGGCTCTTACCTGTGTTGCTAGCCTATCCTCCTTCCTAAGTAGCCAAACCTCCTTTTCTGGCTATTTAGGGTCTCTGCTTTGGGGAATTCTTTAGATAACGAATGCAAGAGCTCATCAGAGTTCCTCTGCATCTCTCTCTTCACCTTCTGCCAAGGAATCGACCGCTGACTGCTCTGGACGCCTGCAAAACTGCAACAAAGTAACCAAGACGACTACTGCAACCTTGTATCGCTGATCCGGCCGCCTTCTCAACTGTTTTCCTGGTGGTGCATGCTGTGGGGGTAGTCTGCCTCCTCTCTGCACTAGAAGCTCCAAAGAAATCTCCCGTGGGTCGACGGAATCTTCCCGCAACCGCAGGCACCAAAAGACTGCATCACCAGTCCTCTGGGTCCCCTCTCAGCACAACGAGCATGGTCCCTGGAACTCAGCAACTCTGTCCAAGTGACTCCCACAGTCCAGTGACTCTTCAGTCCAAGTTTGGTGGAGGTAAGTCCTTGCCTCCCCACGCTAGACTGCATTGCTGGGTTCCGCGTGATCTGCAGCTGCTCCGGCTCCTGTGCACTCTTCCAGGATTTCCTTTGTGCACAGCCAAGCCTGGGTCCCCGACACTCTAACCTGCAGTGCACGACCTCCTGAGTTGTCCTCCGGCGTCGTGGGACCTTCTTTTGTGACTTCGGGTGAGCTCCTGTTCACTCTTCTTCGTAGTGCCTGTTCCGGCACTTCTGCAGGTGCTGCTTGCTTCTGAGTGGGCTCTTTGTCTTGCTGGATGCCCCCCTCTGTCTCCTCATGCAATTGGCGACATCCTGGTCCCTCCTGGGCCACAGCAGCATCCAAAAACCCTAACCACGACCCTTGCAGCTAGCAAGGCTTGTTTGTGGTCTTTCTGCACGGGACCACCTCTGCAAGCTTCATCACGACGTGGGACATTTATCCTCCAAAGGGGAAGTTCCTAGTCCTCTTCGTTCTTGCAGAATCCACAGCTTCTACCATCCAGTGGCAGCTTCTTTGCAACCTCAGCTGGCATTTCTTGGGCATCTGCCCACTCCCGACTTGAGTGTGACTCTTGGACCTGGTCCCCTTATTCCACAGGTACTCTCATCCGGAAATCTATTGTTGTTGCATTGCTGGTGTTGGTCTTCCTTGCAGAATTCCCCTATCACGACTTCTGTGCTCTCTGGGGAACTTAGGTGCACTTTACACCTACTTTTCAGGGTCTTGGGGAGGGCTATTTTTCTAACCCTCACTGTTTTCTTACAGTACCAGCGACCCTCTACAAGCTCACATAGGTTTGGGGTCCATTTGTGGTTCGCATTCCACTTCTAGAGTATATGGTTTGTGTTGCCCCTGTACCTATGTGCTCTCATTGCAATCTATTGTGACTGTACATTGCTTGCATTGCTTTCTATTGCTATTACTGCATATTTTTGGTATTGTGTACTTATATCTTGTGTATATTTGCTATCCTCATACTGAGGGTACTCACTGAGATACTTTTGGCAAATTGTCATAAAAATAAAGTACTTTTATTTTTAGTATATCTGTGTATTGTGTTTTCTTATGATATTGTGCATATGACACTAGTGGTATAGTGGGAGCTTTGCATGTCTCCTAGTTCAGCCTAAGCTGCTCTGCTAAGCTACTCTTTTCTATCAGCCAAAGCTGCTAGACACCTCTTCTACACTAATAAGGGATACCTGGACCTGGTGCAGAGTGTAAGTACCCCTTGGTACTCACTACAAATCAGGCCAGCCACCTACATTGGTCGTGCAGCGGTGGGATAAGTACTTGCAACTACTTACCACTTTGCCATTTTGTACTTTTCATAAGAGAATAATATACAAAACAAGTTCAGTGTATGTACACCTAACCAAAAAGTTTTGCTTTTCTTCTCTTACTCTATTGCTAAGTGCTGAAAAGTACCTCTAAAACTTTCAAAACGTTTTCTTAAAAGTTGAAAAGGTTTTTTTCTGTTCCTTAAAAAGTTCTGAAACTTTTTCTTTCTTTTTCTGTCCCTTAAACCCTTTTCTATCATGTCTGGTACAGGTCAAACTCTGGATCTGGCCAGCACAGCTTATGACCACCTTAACTGGAAAGGTGTAAGGAGTCTCTGCATTGATAGAGGTTTAGGGGTAGGGAAGAATCCCTCTAGAGAATTGTTGGTTAATATGCTCATTGAAAATATTAAGGCCTTAGCTGGCACATCAGGTGACAGATTAGCTGATGTTTCACACTCAGATTCTGGGGTAGCCCCAGCAAAAGTGTTAGATGGGAACCTTCCCAACCTGCCCCTTAGCAGACAACCTAGCATGGCTGGTACTAATGTGAGCTCTCATCACAGTAGGGATGTCATTCCTTTAGGCCAGGTTGTTAGAGTGCCATCTGTTAGGGACAGGTCTCCCTCTGTTCATTCACACCATTCTTCTGAGTCTAAGCATGCCCAACCCACCCACCCTGATGACAGAGTGTTAGAAAGAGAGCTCAATAGATTGAGAGTGGAAGAGTCCAGCTGAAGCTTAAAAAGCAACAGCTGGATCTAGACAGGGAAGCATTTGACTTAGAAAAAGAAAGACAGAGGTTGGGGTTTGGACCCCATGGTGGCAGCAGCAGTATTACAGATAGTAATCCTGTCAAAGAGCATGATTCTAGGAATCTGCACAAGATAGTTCCCCCTTACAAGGAGGGGGATGACATTAACAAGTGGTTTGCTGCACTTGAGAGGGCCTGTGTTGTACAGGGGGTGCCTCAAAGGCAGTGGGCTGCTATCCTTTGGCTATCTTTCAGTGGAAAGGGTAGGGATAGGCTCCTTACTGCGAAGGAAAGTGATGCCAATAATTTTACAGATTTAAAGAATGCACTCCTAGATGGTTATGGCCTAACCACTGAACAGTACAGGATCAAGTTCAGAGAAACCAAAAAGGAGTCTTCACAAGACTGGGTAGACTTTGTTGACCATTCAGTGAAGGCCTTGGAGGGGTGGTTACATGGCAGTAAAGTTTCTGACTATGAAAGCCTGTATAACTTAATCCTGAGAGAGCATATTCTTAATAACTGTGTGTCTGATTTGTTGCACCAATATCTAGTGGACTCAGATCTGACCTCTCCCCAAGAATTGGGAAAGAAGGCAGACAAATGGGTCAGAACAAGAGTGAACAGAAAAGTTCATACAGGTGGTGACAAGGATGGCAAGAAGAAAGATGGTGAGAAATCTCAGGATAAGCACGGGGACAAGCGTAAAACCAAAGATCCTTCTTCAAATCCTAAACACTCTTCAGGGGGTGGGGATAAAACAAGTTCTTCCTCTTCTTCACAACCTGCACACATTAAAAAGCCTAGGTGCTTTGTGTGTAAAAACGGAGGCCAGGCGACAAGTCCTGTCCAGGTAAACCCCCTGAGCCTACCACCACTGATACATCAAGCTCTAGTGCCCCTAGTAGTAGTGGTAATAGTGGTTGGGCTGCTGGCAACAGTCAAACTAAGGGTGTAGTTGGGTTCACTTATGGGTCCATCATAGAAACTGGGGTAGTCAGTCCCAAGACAGTTTCTGTCACACCTAGTGGCATTGGCGTTGCCACACTGGCTGCTTGTCCCCTTACAATGGATAAGTACAAGCAGACAGTTTCAATAAATGGTGTTGAGGCCCAGGCCTACTGTTAGGGTTTGTGCACAGCAAAGAGCATGTCCCCTCTCACTGCACTAGTGGGTTCTGTAATAGCTCCCTTTTAAACTTACTATTGAAAGCCTTTCTTGTTATCTCACCTTCCCCCCCCCAGGCTTCTGTGTATCTTGTTTAATGTGCTATTTTGTTTACAAATGGGGCCTTGCTTTTACCAAGGCTTCTTTAAAACACTCCTCTCTAGGCCATGTGTTAATTTAACTCATTTGCATAATAACTGAAACTCTGCACACCTTTCAAGAACATGTGCAGCATGTGAGGACCACACCCAGCTCTTCAAACCACACCCAGCTCTGCACACCTTTCAAGAACATGCCCAAACCACACCCAGCCCTGTCTATAAAAGGCAGCCCCCGAGCCTCACCCAGTGCTTGTGCTCGTCTACCTCCCGCTTACCTGAGGACAGATCCCTCGGCGCTGGCACTCCTGCTCTCTACAGACTTTCATTGGCTTCAATGGGCGCAGCTGCTGGCTCTTCCTTCTTCCGGTTTCCGGTTCCTCCTTGCCTCAGCCTCTCTCCTACATGCAACCTGCAAAAGAGAAAGAAGACAAGGTTAGACTGATCAGTATCTCTTGCCAGCAACAAGTAAGTGCAAAACTTTTATTACCTGAAAGAACTTTGACAACAATTTCTGGATTCGTGTATAGACAATTTGAAACAAGATACCTTCCACGAACATTGTGATTCAAACTCTTTGTTACAAGAATACTTTGCGAACTTTGTGAAGCAAACATTTTTTTATGGAACTTTTAAGAATCGAACCGTGGAAACCATTAACAGCAAGGCAAACAGTAAATCAAGGACTTGCACAAATTACATGCTGTATTTTGACGTAAAAGTACAGTATTTGTTTTTATAAAAGATTCTGGAAATATGGGAAAAGTGAGTCTGCTATTGGCAATTTAGGCTTTAGTTATATTAAGATGAATGTTTGATATTGGTAATTCTGATAACAGTATTTGTTTAATGTTTTAGAAGCTTTAGAGTAATAGAAAGCACATCCCAGAGCAGTAACACATTCCAAACCTGGAAACTAAAGACCAGGATCCAAGAGGTACTTTTAGAAGAAAATTTCTAATAAATAAAGGGATAGTCAGGAACCCAGTTAGGAATAGGATGTACTTATCTGTTCTTTGTTTATGTTTCATTAGGCACCAGTTTCTACAGAAGTCAGAGAGGGCCGCAGATGTGTGCAGCACTTCAACAGTGGAAACGCAAGAATGGTGTTGTCTCTCTTTTTTATTTTATCCACTTCCCCCCTTCCCTTGAGCTTCTGTTCTTAGTGCACTGTTTTAAAAACTAGTGTGCTGGAACAAGCAGTTTCAGGGTGGGGTCGGATTGTCTTCAACCTCCATCAGAACTGAACAAGGACTCAGGTGAGCTGGGCTTTGACAGAAGCACAAGCCTTAAATAAAAAAAACAAATTCAGTTCTGGTGGACGATGAATATCGGGGAAGAACTAGAGGGCATTGACGTCACGGATATGGCGCAGGCCCTAAATGAGGACTTGGCTCATAATGAATCAGTGTCTGGCATCTTGCAACATATGCAAGAGGAAATAGAGAGATTAAAGATGGAGAATACCTCTTTAAAACAGGATTTAAGCAGGTATAAATTTAGGGTATCTCAGTGGAACACAGCTTTTACGCCTTTGCTTAAAACCTCCTCAGAGACAGGGGCACCATCAAAACATACAACTTTGCCTCCCCCAGTTGAGGTCACTGTTAATGTTCCTAATGCTGTGCCCTTAGCAGCACCTGAACGTTTTCATGGAGATAGTAACAAATTCCATGTTTTTATCAATCAATTTCAATTACACTTCGTTTGTAAGCCACAACAGTTCCCTACTGATGCTACGAAAGTGGCATTCGTCTTGTCTTATTTGGGTGGCACAGCAGCCAATTGGTCAATTCCTTTCGTGGAGAGAGATGATCCCATCCTCCATAATTGGAATCAATTTAAACGTACCATGACCAGCCTTTTTGCAAAACACACTTTCATGCAGGCAAGTGATAATGAGCTTTTAAATCTTAAACAAGGTAACAAGGATTTATTGACCTATCTCACTAGTTTTAATCGTTTACTCACCGAGACACACTGGCCAGAAGAAAAGCGTGTCTCCCTTTTCTATAAAGGTTTGAGAGACGAGTTAAAAGACGCCCTGGCTCATATCGTTGATTTGCCAGAAGACTATTCGGACTTTGTAAATTTAGTTGTGAAATTAGAACATAGACTAGGAGAAAGAAAGGGAGATAAATACAAACTGGAATCACGGTTAACTTTTATTAGACACGAGAAGAAAGACCCAGATAATAAACTCCCTGAACCTGAGCCTATGCAAATAGGGACACTCAGAGGTTCACTCACATCAGAGGAAAAAGAAAGAAGGAGAAAACTTCAATTATGTTTATATTGTGGAAGGGCAGGTCACTTTGCCAGAGAATGTCCAGTAAAGCCTAAAAATCCACGAAAGGGTGCTGTTTCCTCCACCTCCTCAACTGAATCGGGAAACGATTAAGCTCGACAAGGGGAGAGGTTACTTGTTCGAGAAAACATCTTAATCAAACCTCTAATGCTGCAGCCTTCATGGTACCGCACATACCTAGACATTCCATAATTCAGGTCGTTTTAATTGTTACTACTCAAGTGAGGCATTCTCTCCCTGTCCTACTGGACTCAGGCGCGACAGGAAATTTTGTGGATAATAAGTTAGCTGAAAACTTAGGACTTCCTATGTGCCTAAAGCCTTGTCCAGAAGCAGTATGTGCAGTGGATGGGTCAGAATTGACCTCTGGATTAATCATAAAACAAACAAGTCCACTTGTTATGGTCTGTCAGAACGGGCACACAGAGGTGATTAGCTTTGATCTGACAGATACTCCTAATTTTGGTTTGATTCTCGGGGTACCCTGGTTAACAACTCATAACCCAAAAATTGATTGGGTGAATAGAAATGTTACTTTGGATTCCTCTTTCTGTAGAACCAATTGCTATCAAGAAGCAGGTACAGAACAGAGCACAGTATTACACTGTGCTAGTGTTATACAAGATGAACCAAGTCTCCCTCCTGAATATTCTGACTTTAAAGACGTCTTTGATCCAGTAAAGGCTAGTGTGCTGCCCCCACATAGGTCTTATGACTGTCGTATAGATCTTATCCCAGGGGCCCCTTTACCTAATAACAGAGTATATGCTTTGACTGACGAAGAAACCAAATACTTAAGAACCTACCTAGATGACCTACTACAGTCTGGGTTCATCCGTCATTCCACATCTCCGGTGCCATCTCCACTCTTTTTTATCCCGAAGCCGGATAAATCCCTGCGCGCGTGTATCGATTATAGAGGACTAAATAAGGCTACAATAAAGAATAAATATCCTCTTCCTCTAATACCTGTGTTGTTGGATCAATTAAGACATTCTACTGTATACACTAAACTAGATCTGCGGGGAGCTTACCACCTGGTCCGAGTAAAAGAAGGGGATGAGTGGAAGACTGCTTTCAAGACAAAGTTTGGTTTATTTGAGTACACAGTAATGCCCTTTGGGTTATGTAATGCCCCTGCGGCCTTTCAGTTCTTTATAAATGAGGTCCTACACGAATTCCTGGACATTTGTGTCATAGTATACATAGACGACATCCTCATTTACTCTAAGAACTCAGAAGAACATACCCAACATGTTCGTGCAGTATTACCAAAGTTAAAAGAAAATCATCTTTTTGCTAAGTTAGAAAAGTGTACTTTTAATGTCAGCAAGGTGGACTTTTTAGGATACTGCCTGTCACCTCAAGGAATAACTATGGATGTAAAGAAAATCAGTGCTATTGCTGATTGGCCAGAACCATTCTCTGTAAAAGATATTCAGAAATTTCTGGGTTTCACCAATTTTTATAGGAGGTTTATTGCACATTTTGCAGACATTGCGGCCCCAATAACTACCTTGTTGCGGAAAGGGCAACGATTTCTTTGGACTGATGAGGCGGCACACGCCTTTCAACTCCTAAAACAAAAGTTCACTTCAGCCCCAATTCTGAAACATCCTGATCCTGACTTGCCTTTTTTTGTTGAAGCGGATGCTTCACAAGTAGCTTTAGGAGGAGTTCTCTCTCAACGCGATGCAGTAGATGGCCAGTTACATCCTATAGCCTTCTATTCCAAAAAGTTATTACCAGCTGAACAAAATTACACTGTGGCTGAAAGGGAACTACTAGCTATCAAAGTAGCCTTTTCAGAATGGAGGCACCATTTAATGGGAGCCAAGTACCCAGTTACAATCTTTTCTGACCATAGGAACCTACAGTTTTTTGGATCACTTAAAGCACTAACACCACGTCAGATGCGCTGGTTAATTTTTTTTAGCACATTTGACTTTGTAATAACCTATAGACCAGGTGCACAACAAATTCAATCTGATGTGTTATCTAGATACGGACATACTTCTGACATGAAACAAGATAAAATAGGAGAACCCATTATTCCTCCCCAAATGTTTTTGGCAGCAGTACAACAGAAGGATTTCATCACAGATCTATATAATGCACACATGCAAATAGCACCTCAGAATTGGTTAAAGGATTCCCATAACACAATACAACGAGGTTTATTGTATCACGACAACATGCTGTTAGTGCCCACCTCTGAATTACAAACACAGGTGATAATTTGGCATCACGCCTCACCGTTGGTAGGTCATCCTGGTTGGGTAAAAACCCTGGAAAATGTGCAAAAACACTTTTGGTGCGACACTATAAGAAAGGACATTAAGCAATTTGTCACTACCTGTCCAATTTGTGCAAGACATAAATCTTCTCATAAGGCCCCTGACGGTTTGTTAATACCAATGCCAACACCCAAGCAACCTTGGTACACTGTGAGCGTAGACTTTATTGTAGGTTTACCACCTGTAAAATCTTTCACAACAGTGTTGGTTATAGTGGATTTTTTATCTAAAATGGCACATTTTGTACCATTACGGAAATTACACACGGCGGCAGAATTTGCCGATATTTTTATAAGGGAAATTGTGCGTTTACATGGTTTGCCAAGCAAAGTGGTGTCAGACCGAGGGAGCCAGTTCAACTCTAAATTTTGGAAAAAATTATGTAAAAAACTGAAAATAGATGTGGCATTATCCACTGCTAACCACCCAGAGACAGATGGACAGACTGAACGACTGAACCAAACCTTACTTCAAACGCTACGTTGTTTATTGGCTGATTATTCTAGTGAATGGTTGGAAGCTCTCCCTGTAGCGGAGTTTGTTTATAATAATACTGAGCATTCAGCTCTACTTTGCTCACCATTCTATTTCTTGCAGGGGTATCATCCAAGAGCTATACCCATTTTGTTAGAAGATTCTCTGTTACCTACAGTAACGGATAGACTAACAAGGTTAGGTGACATACAAGACAAAGCCAGGAAACATTTATTAAAGTACAAGGAAAGCATGAAAAGACAAGCAGACAAACACAGATCTGAGGCCCCAATGTATAAAATCGGTGACAAGGTATGGCTCTCCACAAAGAACCTAAACATAGAGGGATCCCGAAAGCTGCAACCACGTTTCATTGGACCCTTTAGTATAACTGCCATAGTAAACCCGGTAACAGTAAAATTAGATTTACCAAAAGAATATCCAGTACATACTACATTCCATGTGTCCTTGCTTAAGCCGTACAATCCAAAAAACCGACCTGAACCACCACCTCCACCCATACCAATTAAGGGAAATCTAGAATATGAAGTGAAAAGCATAAAAGACTCAAAAAGAATTAGTGGACGTCTGTTTTATTTAGTAGAATGGAAAGGATATGATGAATCTGAGAATTCATGGGAACCAGCATCATATGTACATGCCCCACAGCTGATTAGACGGTTTTATTAAAAAAATCCAGGAAAACCCCGTCCTGTAGGAGGGCCTTTGAGGGGGGCAACTGTTAGGGTTTGTGCACAGCAAAGAGCATGTCCCCTCTCACTGCACTAGTGGGTTCTGTAATAGCTCCCTTTTAAACTTACTATTGAAAGCCTTTCTTGTTATCTCACCTCCCCCCCCCCAGGCTTCTGTGTATCTTGTTTAATGTGCTGTTTTGTTTACACATTGGGCCTTGCTTTTACCAAGGCTTCTTTAAAACACTCCTCTCTAGGCCATGTGTTAATTTAACTCATTTGCATAATAACTGAAACTCTGCACACCTTTCAAGAACATGTGCAGCATGTGAGGACCACACCCAGTTCTTCAAACCACACCCAGCTCTGCACACCTTTCAAGAACATGTGCAGCATGTGAGGACCACACCCAGCCCTGTCTATAAAAGGCAGCCCCCGAGCCTCACCCAGTGCTTGTGCTCGTCTACCTCCCGCTTACCTGAGGACAGATCCCTCGGCGCTGGCACTCCTGCTCTCTACAGACTTTCATTGGCTTCAATGGGCGCAGCTGCTGGCTCTTCCTTCTTCCGGTTTCCGGTTCCTCCTTGCCTCAGCCTCTCTCCTACAAGCAACCTGCAAAAGAGAAAGAAGACAAGGTTAGACTGATCAGTATCTCTTGCCAGCAACAAGGAAGTGCAAAACTTTTATTACCTGAAAGAACTTTGACAACAATTTCTGGATTCGTGTATAGACAAATTGAAACAAGATACCTTCCACGAACATTGTATTCAAACTCTTTGTTACAAGAATACTTTGCGGAACTTTGTGAAGCAAAAAATTTTTTATGGAACTTTTAAGAATCGAACCTTGGAAACCATTAACAGCAAGGCAAACAGTAAATCAAGGACTTGCACAAATTACATGCTGTATTTTGACGTAAAAGTACAGTATTTGTTTTATAAAAGATTCTGGAAATATGGGAAAAGTGAGTCTGCTATTGGCAATTTAGGCTTTGGTTATATTAAGATGAATGTTTGATATTGGTAATTCTGATAACGGTATTTGTTTAATGTTTTAGAAGCTTTAGAGTAATAGAAAGCACATCCCAGAGCAGTAACACATTCCAAACCTCGAAACTAAAGACCAGGATCCAAGAGGTACTTTTAGAAGAAAATTTCTAATAAATAAAGGGATAGTCAGGAACCCAGTTAGGAATAGGATGTACTTATCTGTTCTTTGTTTATGTTTCATTAGGCACCAGTTTCTACAGAAGTCAGAGAGGGCCGCAGATTTGTGCAGCACTTCAACAGTGGAAACGCAAGAACGCTGTTGTCTCTTTATTTTATTTTATCCACTTCCCCCCTTCCCTTGAGCTTCTGTTCTTAGTGCACTGTTTTACAAACTAGTGTGCTGGAACAAGCAGTTTTAGGGTGGGGTCGGATTGTCTTCAACCTCCATCAGAACTGAACAAGGACTCAGGTGAGCTGAGCTTTGACACCTACAGGGACACAGGTGCCGGTGTCACTTTGGTGACTGAAAACCTTGTGGCTCCTGAACAACACATCATTGGACAACAGTATAAGATTATTGATGTCCATAACTCCACTAAGTTTCTTCCCTTAGCTGTAGTTCAGCTTAGTTGGGGTGGAGTTTCTGGCCCTAAGCAGGTGGTAGTATCACCTAGCTTAACTGTAGATTGTCTCTTAGGTAATGACCTAGAGGCCTCATGTTGGGCTGATGTAGAGTTTTATACCCATGCAGCCATGCTGGGTATCCCTGAGGAATTGTTCCCTCTCATTTCTACTGAAACGAAAAAGCAAAGGAGAGAAGGCCTGAAAACTCAGGATCCCTCTCCAACAACAGGTAAAAAGGGTATCACAGTATCCCCTAACCACCCTGCAATTCAGGATACAATTCCTATGGTGAGAGAAACCTCTCCTGGGGTGGCACCTATTCCAAGGGAACCATCAGCTGGCATAGCTGTACTCCCTGAGGTAGAAGTACCTCTCTGTGGGATAACTCATATTGGTGAGAAAAAGAGCACCATTTTAGTTAACATGGAGCATCCCTCCAACCCTCCCAGAGAAACTTTAGTGCAGAAACCCTGCACTGCCTCACAACACTTAGGACAGCATCCCTGCCCTAGTGTGGAGCTCATAGGACAGCATCCCTGTCCTGCTCCAACTAAAGAGAAACAGCATCCCTGTTTTCTCTTCCAGCCATATGGACAAAGTTTTTGCCCAGCTATGGCTCTACTGAGACAGCATCCCTGTCTGGCATTTTCATCACTACAAATAGGTTCAGTGGACAATTCCCACTGCTCTAAACTAAAACTTACTGATAGAAACTCTGAAAATATATATTCACCTTGTTGCTTAGCTAAAATAACTTCAAACAGGGTGGATTACATCCCCACAGGGAAGTAACCATATAGTGGATGATAAAGGGAGTAACCAGTCTATTGCAGAGCTACTCTTTACTTATCACCACTTAGACAATAAAGTCTCAACTGGCCAAGGTTAGCCTTATTGTCCTTCGTTTGGGGGTGGGGTTGTGTGAGAAAGTAGCCTCTTTCTAGCCTTGTTACCCCCACTTTTGGCCTGTTTGTGAGTGTATGTCAGGGTGTTTTCACTGTCTCACTGGGATCCTGCTAGCCAGGGCCCAGTGCTCATAGTGAAAACCCTATGTTTTCAGTATGTTTGTTATGTGTCACTGGGACCCTGCTAGCCAGGACCCCAGTGCTCATAAGTTTGTGACCTATATGTGATGCCCAACTGTCTCACTGAGGCTCTGCTAACCAGAACCTCAGTGGTTATGCTCTCTCTGTACAAATTGTCACTAACAGGCTAGTGACCAATTTCAGCAATTCATATTGGCATACTGGAACACCCTTATAATTCCCTAGTATATGGTACTGAGGTACCCAGGGTATTGGGGTTCCAGGAGATCCCTATGGGCTGCAGCATTTCTTATGCCACCCATAGGGAGGCCTGACAATTCTTACACAGGCCTGCCACTGCAGCCTGAGTGAAATAACGTCCACGTTATTTCACAGCCATTTACCACTGCACTTAAGTAACTTATCAGTCACCTATATGTCTAACCTTTACCTGGTAAAGGTTGGGTGCTAAGTTACTTAGTGTGTGGGCACCCTGGCACTAGCCCAGGTGCCCCCACATTGTTCAGGGCAAATTTCCCGGACTTTGTGAGTGCGGGGACACCATTACACGCGTGCACTATACATAGGTCACTACCTATGTATAGCTTCACAATGGTAACTCCGAACATGGCCATGTAACATGTCTAGTATCATGGAATTTCCACCCCAATGCCATCCTGGCATTGGGGAGACAATTCCATGATCCCCCGAGTCTCTAGCACAGACCCGGGTACTGCCAAACTACCTTTCCCGGGGTTTCACTGCAGCTGCTGCTGCTGCCAACCCCTCAGACAGGTTTCTGCCCTCCTGGGGTCTAGCCAGGCTCGGCCCAGGAAGGCAGAACAAAGGACTTCCTCAGAGAGAGGGAGTTACACCCTCTCCCTTTGGAAAAAGGTGTCAGGGCTGGGGAGGAGTAGCCTCCCCCAGCCTCTGGAAATGCTTTGATGGGCACAGATGGTGCCCATCTCTGCATAAACCAGTCTACACCAGTTCAGGGATCCCCTAGCCCTGCTCTGGCGCGAAACTGGACAAAGGAAAGGGGAGTGACCACTCCCCTGACCTGCACCTCCCCTGGGAGGTGCCCAGAGCTCCTCCAGTGTGCTCCAGACCTCTGCCATCTTGGAAACAGAGGTGCTGCTGGCACACTGGACTGCTCTGAGTGGCCAGTGCCAGCAGGTGACGTCAGAGACTCCTTCTGATAGGCTCTTACCTGTGTTGCTAGCCTATCCTCCTTCCTAAGTAGCCAACCCTCCTTTTCTGGCTATTTAGGGTCTCTGCTTTGGGGAATTCTTTAGATAACGAATGCAAGAGCTCATCAGAGTTCCTCTGCATCTCTCTCTTCACCTTCTGCCAAGGAATCGACCGCTGACTGCTCTGGACGCCTGCAAAACTGCAACAAAGTAACCGAGACGACTACTGCAACCTTGTATCACTGATCCGGCCGCCTTCTTGACTGTTTTCCTGGTGGTGCATGCTGTGGGGGTAGTCTGCCTCCTCTCTGCACTAGAAGCTACGAAGAAATCTCCTGTGGGTCGACGGAATCTTCCCCCTGCAACCGCAGGCACCAAAAGACTGCATCACCGGTCCTCTAGGTCCCCTCTCAGCACAACGAGCGTGGTCCCTGGAACTCAGCAACTTGGTCCAAGTGACTCCCACAGTCCAGTGACTCTTCAGTCCAAGTTTGGTGGAGGTAAGTCCTTGCCTCCCCACGCTAGACTGCATTGCTGGGTACCGCGTGATTTGCAGCTGCTCCGGCTCCTGTGCACTCTTCCAGGATTTCCTTTGTGCACAGCCAAGCCTGGGTCCCCGACACTCTAACCTGCAGTGCACGACCTCCTGAGTTGTCCTCCGGCGTCGTGGGACCTTCTTTTGTGACTTTGGGTGAGCTCCGGTTCACTTTTCTTCATAGTGCCTGTTCTGGCACTTCTGCGGGTGCTGCTTGCTTCTGAGTGGGCTCCTTGTCCTGCTGGACGCCCCCCTCTGTCTCCTCATGCAATTGGTGACATCCTGGTCCCTCCTGAGCCACAGCAGCATCCAAAAACCCTAACCCGACCCTTGCAGCTAGCAAGGCTTGTTTGCGGTCTTTCTGCACGGGAACACCTCTGCAAGCTTCTTCACGACGTGGGACATCCATCCTCCAAAGGGGAAGTTCCTAGTCCTCCTCTGTCTTGCAGAATCCACAGCTTCTACCATCCAGTGGCTGCTTCTTTGCAACCTCAGCTGGCATTTCTTGGGCATCTGCCCACTCCCGACTTGAGTGTGACTCTTGGACTTGGTCTCGTCCGGAAATCCATCGTTGTTGCATTGCTGGTGTTGGTCTTCCTTGCAGAATTCCCCTATCACGACTTCTGTGCTCTCTGGGGAACTTAGGTGCACTTTACACCTACTTTTCAGGGTCTTGGGGTGGGCTATTTTTCTAACCCTCACTGTTTTCTTACAGTCCCAGCGACCCTCTACCAGCTCACATAGGTTTGGGGTCCATTCGTGGTTCGCATTCCACTTCTAGAGTATATGGTTTGTGTTGCCCCTGTACCTATGTGCTCTCATTGCAATCTATTGTGACTGTACATTGCTTGCATTGCTTTCTATTGCTATTACTGCATATTTTTGGTATTGTGTACATATATCTTGTGTATATTTGCTATCCTCATACTGAGGGTACTCACTGAGATAGTTTTGGCATATTGTCATAAAAATAAAGTACCTTTATTTTTAGTATATCTGTGTATTGTGTTTTCTTATGATATTGAGCATATGACACTAGTGGTATAGTGGGAGCTTTGCATGTCTCCTAGTTCAGCTTAAGCTGCTCTGCTAAGCTACCCTTTTCTATCAGCCAAAGCTGCTAGACACCTCTTCTACACTAATAAGGGATACCTGGACCTGGTGCAGAGTGTAAGTACCCCTTGGTACTCACTACAAACCAGGCCAGCCTCCTACAAGGCCTAGTTATCAATGTAGCAACAGGTGCAGTGGCAACAGAGCCCAGAGACCTATGGGCCTCACTCATCTCTAATTTCCACTGTATTTTCCTACCGAATTTGCAGTCAACCATTTTCCTTTCTTACTCCAGGGCCCATGACACAGTTACTACGCCACTTGCCCTCACCATCTTTATTGCTGACTCCCCTTTTCCTTTCACCCTCCAATCCATTCCAAATTATATTTGTGTTATGGTGTTTTGAGCATTACTCTCTATTCCAATAGTTTATTTCTGATAAAGGTTTATATTTTAATTGTATATGTATTAAGATAGGGGAAGAGGGCAAATGGAAGTGCTTTAGTTAAATGCTGGGACACTGGAATTATACGGGAGAAAAAGACGAAAATATGAGACAGGGTTGACCAATTCATGTATGAAGAAAATGAAAGACCTATTGCATTGCAGATGCTTGTTATTATTTAGTATTTACCGATTCAACCCAGATCAGTAAATGAACAGAAAAAGGGCGTCTTCGTTTTGTCACCTTGTCCATGCGTGTTGCATGTGCCTAGTAAATGAAATGGGAATGCGTCATAGTGCTTTTTTTTAGTCTTTAGCCATGCTGCACAGCAAGTACGATGCTGTACAGCATGGCTAAAAACCAATGGAAAAGTCAGTTGGTGCCAAAGGAGAAACCTATTGGCTCTGCCAATGGTTGTTAAATAGAGGGAGGGATGTAAATAGTGAAACCCTGTAAATTAGACACATGCACACTCATAACTTACGTCTTATGTACGTTACATGTCAGTTTCTATATCTTTCTTATAATGCCCCTTTGCCTCAGGTGTAACAGCCTTGTTATAAATATATACTTTTAGTGAGCAGAAAGGCGCCATCTCCTCTTATCCCTGAAGGGAGTATCCGGGGTTTAATAATCTAAACATGTTCATCCTGGAGGTTCGGGTGTGTGGGGCACATATGGAAACATTAAAATTCATGTACCATAAACACGGAAAGGTAGGGTAGTTCTTGCAGCAAAAATTGTAATTACAGACCTTGGCTCTCAAGATTTTTTTTTATTGAAACTGCAGGGGTTAGGTTTAATGAGTACCAGGCTGCCAGCAGAAAAAAAACAAGTGGAAGCACAAATTAAGTCACAGCATATGCACAAGACTACCGTGGGATGTGGGGTTACTGGGCGGTTCTTCGCATCTCCCCAGAGTTGATTAGGAAAATTCGCGCCCTAAGGCCAAAGTTATGCGGCACCATGTGGCACATTCTGTGGCAATATTATTTTACTATTTTGCGGTTTTAATATACTTTTACAGTGTTTGAGCTAAGTCACAACAGTGTTGGTTATAGTGGATTTTTTATCTAAAATGGCACATTTTGTACCATTACGGAAATTACACACGGCGGCAGAATTTGCCGATATCTTTATAAGGGAAATTGTGCGTTTACATGTTTTGCCAAGCAAAGTGGTGTCAGACCGAGGGAGCCAGTTCAACTCTAAATTTTGGAAAAAATTATGTAAAAAACTGAAAATAGATGTGGCATTATCCACTGCTAACCACCCAGAGACAGATGGACAGACTGAACGACTGAACCAAACCTTACTTCAAACGCTACGTTGTTTATTGGCTGATTATTCTAGTGAATGGTTGGAAGCTCTCCCTGTAGCGGAGTTTGTTTATAATAATACTGAGCATTCAGCTCTACTTTGCTCACCATTCTATTTCTTGCAGGGGTATCATCCAAGAGCTATACCCATTTTGTTAGAAGATTCTCTGTTACCTACAGTAACGGATAGACTAACAAGGTTAGGTGACATACAAGACAAAGCCAGGAAACATTTATTAAAGTACAAGGAAAGCATGAAAAGACAAGCAGACAAACACAGATCTGAGGCCCCAATGTATAAAATCGGTGACAAGGTATGGCTCTCCACAAAGAACCTAAACATAGAGGGATCCCGAAAGCTGCAACCACGTTTCATTGGACCCTTTAGTATAACTGCCATAGTAAACCCGGTAACAGTAAAATTAGATTTACCAAAAGAATATCCAGTACATACTACATTCCATGTGTCCTTGCTTAAGCCGTACAATCCAAAAAACCGACCTGAACCACCACCTCCACCCATACCAATTAAGGGAAATCTAGAATATGAAGTGAAAAGCATAAAAGACTCAAAAAGAATTAGTGGACGTCTGTTTTATTTAGTAGAATGGAAAGGATATGATGAATCTGAGAATTCATGGGAACCAGCATCATATGTACATGCCCCACAGCTGATTAGACGGTTTTATTTAAAAAATCCAGGAAAACCCCGTCCTGTAGGAGGGCCTTTGAGGGGGGCAACTGTTAGGGTTTGTGCACAGCAAAGAGCATGTCCCCTCTCACTGCACTAGTGGGTTCTGTAATAGCTCCCTTTTAAACTTACTATTGAAAGCCTTTCTTGTTATCTCACCTCCCCCCCCCCAGGCTTCTGTGTATCTTGTTTAATGTGCTGTTTTGTTTACACATTGGGCCTTGCTTTTACCAAGGCTTCTTTAAAACACTCCTCTCTAGGCCATGTGTTAATTTAACTCATTTGCATAATAACTGAAACTCTGCACACCTTTCAAGAACATGTGCAGCATGTGAGGACCACACCCAGTTCTTCAAACCACACCCAGCTCTGCACACCTTTCAAGAACATGTGCAGCATGTGAGGACCACACCCAGCCCTGTCTATAAAAGGCAGCCCCCGAGCCTCACCCAGTGCTTGTGCTCGTCTACCTCCCGCTTACCTGAGGACAGATCCCTCGGCGCTGGCACTCCTGCTCTCTACAGACTTTCATTGGCTTCAATGGGCGCAGCTGCTGGCTCTTCCTTCTTCCGGTTTCCGGTTCCTCCTTGCCTCAGCCTCTCTCCTACAAGCAACCTGCAAAAGAGAAAGAAGACAAGGTTAGACTGATCAGTATCTCTTGCCAGCAACAAGGAAGTGCAAAACTTTTATTACCTGAAAGAACTTTGACAACAATTTCTGGATTCGTGTATAGACAAATTGAAACAAGATACCTTCCACGAACATTGTATTCAAACTCTTTGTTACAAGAATACTTTGCGGAACTTTGTGAAGCAAAATTTTTTTTATGGAACTTTTAAGAATCGAACCTTGGAAACCATTAACAGCAAGGCAAACAGTAAATCAAGGACTTGCACAAATTACATGCTGTATTTTGACGTAAAAGTACAGTATTTGTTTTATAAAAGATTCTGGAAATATGGGAAAAGTGAGTCTGCTATTGGCAATTTAGGCTTTGGTTATATTAAGATGAATGTTTGATATTGGTAATTCTGATAACGGTATTTGTTTAATGTTTTAGAAGCTTTAGAGTAATAGAAAGCACATCCCAGAGCAGTAACACATTCCAAACCTCGAAACTAAAGACCAGGATCCAAGAGGTACTTTTAGAAGAAAATTTCTAATAAATAAAGGGATAGTCAGGAACCCAGTTAGGAATAGGATGTACTTATCTGTTCTTTGTTTATGTTTCATTAGGCACCAGTTTCTACAGAAGTCAGAGAGGGCCGCAGATTTGTGCAGCACTTCAACAGTGGAAACGCAAGAACGCTGTTGTCTCTTTATTTTATTTTATCCACTTCCCCCCTTCCCTTGAGCTTCTGTTCTTAGTGAACTGTTTTACAAACTAGTGTGCTGGAACAAGCAGTTTCAGGGTGGGGTCGGATTGTCTTCAACCTCCATCAGAACTGAACAAGGACTCAGGTGAGCTGAGCTTTGACACCTACAGGGACACAGGTGCCGGTGTCACTTTGGTGACTGAAAACCTTGTGGCTCCTGAACAACACATCATTGGACAACAGTATAAGATTATTGATGTCCATAACTCCACTAAGTTTCTTCCCTTAGCTGTAGTTCAGCTTAGTTGGGGTGGAGTTTCTGGCCCTAAGCAGGTGGTAGTATCACCTAGCTTAACTGTAGATTGTCTCTTAGGTAATGACCTAGAGGCCTCATGTTGGGCTGATGTAGAGTTTTATACCCATGCAGCCATGCTGGGTATCCCTGAGGAATTGTTCCCTCTCATTTCTACTGAAACGAAAAAGCAAAGGAGAGAAGGCCTGAAAACTCAGGATCCCTCTCCAACAACAGGTAAAAAGGGTATCACAGTATCCCCTAACCACCCTGCAATTCAGGATACAATTCCTATGGTGAGAGAAACCTCTCCTGGGGTGGCACCTATTCCAAGGGAACCATCAGCTGGCATAGCTGTACTCCCTGAGGTAGAAGTACCTCTCTGTGGGATAACTCATATTGGTGAGAAAAAGAGCACCATTTTAGTTAACATGGAGCATCCCTCCAACCCTCCCAGAGAAACTTTAGTGCAGAAACCCTGCACTGCCTCACAACACTTAGGACAGCATCCCTGCCCTAGTGTGGAGCTCATAGGACAGCATCCCTGTCCTGCTCCAACTAAAGAGAATCAGCATCCCTGTTTTCTCTTCCAGCCATATGGACAAAGTTTTTGCCCAGCTATGGCTCTACTGAGACAGCATCCCTGTCTGGCATTTTCATCACTACAAATAGGTTCAGTGGACAATTCCCACTGCTCTAAACTAAAACTTACTGATAGAAACTCTGAAAATATATATTCACCTTGTTGCTTAGCTAAAACAACTTCAAACAGGGTGGATTACATCCCCACAGGGAAGTAACCATATAGTGGATGATAAAGGGAGTAACCAGTCTATTGCAGAGCTACTCTTTACTTATCACCACTTAGACAATAAAGTCTCAACTGGCCAAGGTTAGCCTTATTGTCCTTCGTTTGGGGGTGGGGTTGTGTGAGAAAGTAGCCTCTTTCTAGCCTTGTTACCCCCACTTTTGGCCTGTTTGTGAGTGTATGTCAGGGTGTTTTCACTGTCTCACTGGGATCCTGCTAGCCAGGGCCCAGTGCTCATAGTGAAAACCCTATGTTTTCAGTATGTTTGTTATGTGTCACTGGGACCCTGCTAGCCAGGACCCCAGTGCTCATAAGTTTGTGACCTATATGTATGTGTTCCCTGTGTGATGCCCAACTGTCTCACTGAGGCTCTGCTAACCAGAACCTCAGTGGTTATGCTCTCTCTGTACAAATTGTCACTAACAGGCTAGTGACCAATTTCAGCAATTCATATTGGCATACTGGAACACCCTTATAATTCCCTAGTATATGGTACTGAGGTACCCAGGGTATTGGGGTTCCAGGAGATCCCTATGGGCTGCAGCATTTCTTATGCCACCCATAGGGAGGCCTGACAATTCTTACACAGGCCTGCCACTGCAGCCTGAGTGAAATAACGTCCACGTTATTTCACAGCCATTTACCACTGCACTTAAGTAACTTATCAGTCACCTATATGTCTAACCTTTACCTGGTAAAGGTTGGGTGCTAAGTTACTTAGTGTGTGGGCACCCTGGCACTAGCCCAGGTGCCCCCACATTGTTCAGGGCAAATTTCCCGGACTTTGTGAGTGCGGGGACACCATTACACGCGTGCACTATACATAGGTCACTACCTATGTATAGCTTCACAATGGTAACTCCGAACATGGCCATGTAACATGTCTAGTATCATGGAATTTCCACCCCAATGCCATCCTGGCATTGGGGAGACAATTCCATGATCCCCCGAGTCTCTAGCACAGACCCGGGTACTGCCAAACTACCTTTCCCGGGGTTTCACTGCAGCTGCTGCTGCTGCCAACCCCTCAGACAGGTTTCTGCCCTCCTGGGGTCTAGCCAGGCTCGGCCCAGGAAGGCAGAACAAAGGACTTCCTCAGAGAGAGGGAGTTACACCCTCTCCCTTTGGAAAAAGGTGTCAGGGCTGGGGAGGAGTAGCCTCCCCCAGCCTCTGGAAATGCTTTGATGGGCACAGATGGTGCCCATCTCTGCATAAACCAGTCTACACCAGTTCAGGGATCCCCTAGCCCTGCTCTGGCGCGAAACTGGACAAAGGAAAGGGGAGTGACCACTCCCCTGACCTGCACCTCCCCTGGGAGGTGCCCAGAGCTCCTCCAGTGTGCTCCAGACCTCTGCCATCTTGGAAACAGAGGTGCTGCTGGCACACTGGACTGCTCTGAGTGGCCAGTGCCAGCAGGTGACGTCAGAGACTCCTTCTGATAGGCTCTTACCTGTGTTGCTAGCCTATCCTCCTTCCTAAGTAGCCAAACCTCCTTTTCTGGCTATTTAGGGTCTCTGCTTTGGGGAATTCTTTAGATAACGAATGCAAGAGCTCATCAGAGTTCCTCTGCATCTCTCTCTTCACCTTCTGCCAAGGAATCGACCGCTGACTGCTCTGGACGCCTGCAAAACTGCAACAAAGTAACCAAGACGACTACTGCAACCTTGTATCACTGATCCGGCCGCCTTCTTGACTGTTTTCCTGGTGGTGCATGCTGTGGGGGTAGTCTGCCTCCTCTCTGCACTAGAAGCTACGAAGAAATCTCCTGTGGGTCGACGGAATCTTCCCCCTGCAACCGCAGGCACCAAAAGACTGCATCACCGGTCCTCTAGGTCCCCTCTCAGCACAACGAGCGTGGTCCCTGGAACTCAGCAACTTGGTCCAAGTGACTCCCACAGTCCAGTGACTCTTCAGTCCAAGTTTGGTGGAGGTAAGTCCTTGCCTCCCCACGCTAGACTGCATTGCTGGGTACCGCGTGATTTGCAGCTGCTCCGGCTCCTGTGCACTCTTCCAGGATTTCCTTTGTGCACAGCCAAGCCTGGGTCCCCGACACTCTAACCTGCAGTGCACGACCTCCTGAGTTGTCCTCCGGCGTCGTGGGACCTTCTTTTGTGACTTTGGGTGAGCTCCGGTTCACTTTTCTTCATAGTGCCTGTTCTGGCACTTCTGCGGGTGCTGCTTGCTTCTGAGTGGGCTCCTTGTCCTGCTGGACGCCCCCCTCTGTCTCCTCATGCAATTGGTGACATCCTGGTCCCTCCTGAGCCACAGCAGCATCCAAAAACCCTAACCCGACCCTTGCAGCTAGCAAGGCTTGTTTGCGGTCTTTCTGCACGGGAACACCTCTGCAAGCTTCTTCACGACGTGGGACATCCATCCTCCAAAGGGGAAGTTCCTAGTCCTCCTCTGTCTTGCAGAATCCACAGCTTCTACCATCCAGTGGCTGCTTCTTTGCAACCTCAGCTGGCATTTCTTGGGCATCTGCCCACTCCCGACTTGAGTGTGACTCTTGGACTTGGTCTCGTCCGGAAATCCATCGTTGTTGCATTGCTGGTGTTGGTCTTCCTTGCAGAATTCCCCTATCACGACTTCTGTGCTCTCTGGGGAACTTAGGTGCACTTTACACCTACTTTTCAGGGTCTTGGGGTGGGCTATTTTTCTAACCCTCACTGTTTTCTTACAGTCCCAGCGACCCTCTACCAGCTCACATAGGTTTGGGGTCCATTCGTGGTTCGCATTCCACTTCTAGAGTATATGGTTTGTGTTGCCCCTGTACCTATGTGCTCTCATTGCAATCTATTGTGACTGTACATTGCTTGCATTGCTTTCTATTGCTATTACTGCATATTTTTGGTATTGTGTACATATATCTTGTGTATATTTGCTATCCTCATACTGAGGGTACTCACTGAGATAGTTTTGGCATATTGTCATAAAAATAAAGTACCTTTATTTTTAGTATATCTGTGTATTGTGTTTTCTTATGATATTGAGCATATGACACTAGTGGTATAGTGGGAGCTTTGCATGTCTCCTAGTTCAGCTTAAGCTGCTCTGCTAAGCTACCCTTTTCTATCAGCCAAAGCTGCTAGACACCTCTTCTACACTAATAAGGGATACCTGGACCTGGTGCAGAGTGTAAGTACCCCTTGGTACTCACTACAAACCAGGCCAGCCTCCTACAAGGCCTAGTTATCAATGTAGCAACAGGTGCAGTGGCAACAGAGCCCAGAGACCTATGGGCCTCACTCATCTCTAATTTCCACTGTATTTTCCTACCGAATTTGCAGTCAACCATTTTCCTTTCTTACTCCAGGGCCCATGACACAGTTACTACGCCACTTGCCCTCACCATCTTTATTGCTGACTCCCCTTTTCCTTTCACCCTCCAATCCATTCCAAATTATATTTGTGTTATGGTGTTTTGAGCATTACTCTCTATTCCAATAGTTTATTTCTGATAAAGGTTTATATTTTAATTGTATATGTATTAAGATAGGGGAAGAGGGCAAATGGAAGTGCTTTAGTTAAATGCTGGGACACTGGAATTATACGGGAGAAAAAGACGAAAATATGAGACAGGGTTGACCAATTCATGTAGGAAGAAAATGAAAGACCTATTGCATTGCAGATGCTTGTTATTATTTAGTATTTACCGATTCAACCCAGATCAGTAAATGAACAGAAAAAGGGCGTCTTCGTTTTGTCACCTTGTCCATGCGTGTTGCATGTGCCTAGTAAATGAAATGGGAATGCGTCATAGTGCTTTTTTTTAGTCTTTAGCCATGCTGCACAGCAAGTACGATGCTGTACAGCATGGCTAAAAACCAATGGAAAAGTCAGTTGGTGCCAAAGGAGAAACCTATTGGCTCTGCCAATGGTTGTTAAATAGAGGGAGGGATGTAAATAGTGAAACCCTGTAAATTAGACACATGCACACTCATAACTTACGTCTTATGTACGTTACATGTCAGTTTCTATATCTTTCTTATAATGCCCCTTTGCCTCAGGTGTAACAGCCTTGTTATAAATATATACTTTTAGTGAGCAGAAAGGCGCCATCTCCTCTTATCCCTGAAGGGAGTATCCGGGGTTTAATAATCTAAACATGTTCATCCTGGAGGTTCGGGTGTGTGGGGCACATATGGAAACATTAAAATTCATGTACCATAAACACGGAAAGGTAGGGTAGTTCTTGCAGCAAAAATTGTAATTACAGACCTTGGCTCTCAAGATTTTTTTTTATTGAAACTGCAGGGGTTAGGTTTAATGAGTACCAGGCTGCCAGCAGAAAAAAAACAAGTGGAAGCACAAATTAAGTCACAGCATATGCACAAGACTACCGTGGGATGTGGGGTTACTGGGCGGTTCTTCGCATCTCCCCAGAGTTGATTAGGAAAATTCGCGCCCTAAGGCCAAAGTTATGCGGCACCATGTGGCACATTCTGTGGCAATATTATTTTACTATTTTGCGGTTTTAATATACTTTTACAGTGTTTGAGCTAAGTCTTCACCTTTAAACATTGTTACTGAACTCTGAAAATTGTAAAGCCGATGGTAGATTGTGTGACAAGTGCGGTACACTCATAAATATGTAGCCACTGCGGAATCGCGTTGTTACAATAGCCATTCTTAATGGTTCTGTCAGCAGTCATATTCCCTTGGTTACTCTGATCTACTAACTCAGTCGCAGACAGACTCTGGATGGACATCAAAATGTATGATTCGAATTAGCTCCATATGATTCATGAAACAACCATAGCAACTACGCTTCATGCGGCAGCAAGGAAATGATGGAATATTGACCACAATGAACGCGCTCTCATCAACACGCGTTGCTCTCAATGTCGTACTAAATCTATAACTGTACAGCCCTCATAACCCTAAACTCACCGACTTGTCATTTACTTAAAATACACAGATTTTTTTCCCTAAAAGCGCCCATCTTTCATTTTTGGTGAATAAACTCATTTCTCTAAAACCTGTTGCGACGTTTGTGAAATTCTGTGGTTATGTCCTTAAGTACCAGATTTCCATATACTGTGAAATATATACCTTTCACTAAACAAATGCATTAAACGCTGTCCTTTTCCCAAGTGCCAGCTTTTCATTATTGGCAAATTAACTGTTTTTCCACAAACAAAAGCTTTTAATTTCTTGCAAACCCGGTCTCTTTGTCCACAAACACCGCCCCTTTCGCCCCAAAAGTTCTTAATTTCTTAAAAAAATACTTTTGCTCCCAAATACAGACTTTTCAAATAATTAGTGAATAAACATATATTGCACGATCATTAATTTATCACCAACGTTTCATTTTCATTAAATGCACCACTTTTGTCCTCACATTTCTGTTTGTTTTTTATCTACGATTACTCGTATTTACTGCTTCCTCATACAGATTGATGATGCATCACATTGCCACCTAAAGCTCATGTGCAGAGGTTCCCCTGTACGTAACAAGATTCAGTTTCACATGCCAAGGTTCTGCCTCATGTACCAATGCACTCCTCACCATGTGCCAGGAATGGCCCTTTAATCCCATTTTTGACCACTGTATTTCAGAAATGGCTACCACAAGCCTGGGAGAAACACCATTTACCGGTGCTCCTGAGGGTTGCCAGATGCCCAGAATTGCCACCAATATATAAGGGATGGTCACAAGGTGCCATGGAGTGGGCACCTGATTTCAAGAGTAGCCTATAACGCCCTGGGAGGTTTACTTTTGTGACCACCATATGCCAGGTAGGGCCAGTTTCTACGATAAATGGCAAATACATATCATGGATACCCATCAGAAAGCAATAGTGACCAAAAGAGTCCGCTCAGGATCACTATATGCCCCAATTGGTACAGTATTTCGTTAGGACCCTGACATCAGAAAAACACAAATTCACGCTCACGCGGACACATTCACACAAACTAGCATACTGGTTTATGCACACCTGCATGCACAGTTGATGGCAACAGAAACACACACTAACTCACACAGATGCATATGCTCTCTCTCAGTCTCTATATGGTCAGATATCATGTGTCCTTCTGAGATTTGTGACGGTTAACCATGTGTTTCAGCCCTGTTCTGCTAGTCACACTGTCTCGGTGATGGTGGGGTCTGGCCAACCTGACAATCAAGAGTTTACTGTTTACTAAGCAGTGCCATCATGATTCATGAACTGGTCCCTTGAGTGTTAGGGACACAGAATTCTAGGAGAGACTTGTAAGCCATGTGTGATCTCCTGTTCTCTGACAAGCAGAGTGTCCCCAATCCCACGTACACAAATTATCTCTGCCACTGTTGTCACAGTGAGGGGAAACAAGTAGTGTTGAACCCCATCCTGTTCTCTATGGAAGGTGGCTTACTATACCTCCTGTCTCTCCAATAGTCTGTCTGTCTGGCAGATCTAAACCTCCTCTGCTAGAGGGATGCACATCAGCTGCTCCTGATTATCTCTTCTACCACCTAGGAAATTTCTTATCCGGCTCTACGCCACATCCACATTGAAGTATAATCAGCTTATCTACTGTATTTATTCCCTTATGGTATATGAATGTATTTTTCATGTGTCCTTCAAACATCATTCTACCACACTACAGATTTGTTAAGGTCATTGCATCTCTCTTCATGAGATTTCTAATTAGGACAATACAGTATCCATTGCTACTTCTAATCAGTCTTTCTCAACTGCAGATTTAATTTTCAGAACTCGGCAGATTCTTTCTGCCTACTCCCCATCTTTCATTTATACACTGATATTCAGTCTTCTTAGCTGCCTGCTGCCTCATCATCCTGTTTAGTGGTAGCCAGGGGTGGCCCCACCACTATGGGAGAGGAGTGTTGCCCCGATGTTGATAGCATAAAAATAAAGGGATGATAAAAGTATTTTACTATCCCTTTATTTTTCCACTTTTGTAGGGCAGTGCGGGGCCAGCCTCCTCCACATCAACAAGTGGAAGAGTGGTGGTGCACTTCTTAGAGTGCATGTCAGTTTGGCGGGCCGTCTGAGGCCGGCCAAACTAACATGTGCACTTAGAAGTCTCCACCCAGCTGTGTTGCATAGCCGGGTGGAGAACAAGTGCAATGCCCCACTCCCTCCTGAGTGGCATTTCTGCCCACTCAGGTGAATCCCAGCACTTCTTTCATTCTGTGTAAGCCTTGGGATTGGTTGGTAAGGGACAAAGAAGATGAGAGGCTGCTGGAGCGGCAGAACAAGGAGGCAGCAGGTAAGTTTATTTATGTTTTTTTACTGCCCCTCTTTTCCCCCCGCTCCATGTGCTGCCCCCGTGCCCCCACTCCGCATGCTGCCCCGCGCTATCCCCTCCTGCCTGCAGCCGCTACTGGTGGTAACAGGTGCCAGATCATCAACAGTATGGTAGAAATAAGAAAGTGTATATGGTTTGTAGTTCTACTTCATGCTACTAAGGCTAACATTATGCATTTGTGTTTGGATGGGAATATCCCATTCTCAGTAAACAGTCATAATCTTTGCCTCTTGTGGCAAAATGCGAATTTCTGATATGATGGGTTTTGGCCCCTGCCTCACACTATTCTAGCATGTGCGTGAAGGCCAAAAGTTTGGTCCTGGACCTGTCCTGGACCTCGAGGTGTGCACCAAGCATTTTTCCCTTGTGGCAGACAACTATCCTTGTCACAGGTTAATGCGTGTTGTGCTGTACCAAATTAAGCTTTTGGTCTAAACTTACATCAGAAGTCTCACTTTACTACGAGTAAAGTTAGACTTTAGGATTAAACTTAGACATTTGGTGTAAATTTAGACTTTTAATCTAAGTTTACCTTTGTGAATCGAGCCCAAAAAGTCTAACATGGGTGGCAGCATTGGGATAGGACTTATGTGTGTGCAGTGCCATACAATTGCTGCATGTACACTCCAGACCTACATTTAAAGACCATTTCAATTCTTTTTCTTTTTCTGCAATTTTTCCCTGCTTCACATTTTTTTAAATTCATTCTATACATTATGGGCCTTATTACAACCTTGACGGAGGGGTTACCTCCATCACAAATGTGGCGAATATCCTGTCCGCCGTATTATGATCCCATTATATTCAATGAGGATCGTATTACAGTGGACTGGATATCCGTCACATTTGCAATGGATGAAACTCCTCCGTCAAGGTCGTAATAAGTCCCTGTGTCTCTGGCTGGTTCTGCAAGTGGAGCCATGCAGTTTGAGCTGGTTAAGATGAAGGATTACTGTGTTAGCCTCTTGAAAAGGAGAGTGGAGAGAGAATTGCAGCTGCATTCAATAAGATAAAAAGTAGACCCTAAAAGAGAAGCCAAGCAAGCTGAAGGAGAAGCTGAAAGAGCTGATAGAGAGGCTGAATGAGCCTTAGAAGAAAATAAATTACTTCTGGCTCATGAACTGAGTCTGAAAGAGCTGAAACTCAAGGCCAGACAGGCGGATTCCAGCAGTGATGCTGGCAGCATACGTACAGTACTAGATGGAGACAAGAGACGAGAAAGTTTGTACACCCAAGGATTTGTTGTCCAGTTATGTGGTGGGAAATGAAATTGATCAGTTGTTTTCTGCGTATAAAGTTGCACTGGGGGTACATGGGGCTCCTTAAGAGCTTTGGGGGGGTGGGCACAGGGAAACACATGCCAACACTTGGGAGGGACACACTTGTAACATAAGAGGTTGGGGACCAAGTACAAGCCCATGAAAGGCCTTTAGACTGTCAGAATTGGACTGACCCCTGAGCACTATTGCCAAAGATTCAGGGACAGTAACAAGCTCCCCAACCAATCCTGGGTAGAGGATTATTATTTCAGTAAGACACTGAATGGCTGGGTGCACAAAAGCAAAGTCAGTGATTATGTTAGGTTGTACAATTTAATTCTGAGAGAGCACATGTTCAGTATTTGTTTTACAGAGTTATGCCAGCACCTAGTTGACAATAAGCAGACTGATAGCAGGAAGCTTGCTGAGGAGATGTACCTCTGGTCTAGCACTTTCATGTGTAGGCAGTGAGTCACCATTATTGGGCAATGGGTGGAGGCTTTGTGTGACAAAGGAGCCAACATGTCAACTGTCAGGTGTCAACTGGTGTCAGCAGAACAGGTCCTAATCAACACGTTCCATCATGTCATAGTCACGGACAATTGTGAGAGACATCTACAGGTGGCTCTGGTTCCCTTTGAGTGGGGGGGGTGTCTCTGGTACTTTGAACATAGGCGTGAGCCCTGAAATACCTGTAGAGTGTTTGTTATGCAGCGACCTGGAGCACAGTACCTGGAAGGAGGTAGAGCTCAGGTCTCACCCAGAGTTGATCGGGTTGCCTGAGTGTGTCTGTATGAAACGACAGGTAATAAGTTCCTCCGGGTCTTGTTGGACCATGCCACACACTACCCAGAGGCAATTGCTCTGAGGACGGTGACTGCACCTGTGGTGATCAGAACGTTGATGGGGATCTTTACCCGTGTAGGGATTCCCCAAAGAGACAGGCCCATGTTTAAGAAAAAGTGGACCATCAGAGTTGATGCACCACTTTTTCTGTGCCCCCCTATCGGCACCTTGCACCATAATAATGATACAGCGCGCCATGGGAGTTGTTAGCACAATAGCATCAACAATTTTTGATGCTATTGTGGCACTTTGCTACACTAGCATCTAAGATGTGGACGCTAGTGTAGCATTGTGCAAGGAGGCCTTTAGTTTCCTATGGGAGCGTCATTTTAACGCCTGCTGAATTTCACTTCGCCATTTTTGCGGGCCTCCTAAGGCCACAACGCCCCCTTGCATACATTATGTCTGGCGCAGGTATAATGTGGTGCGAGGTTTACAAAGTGGTAAATTTAATGCAATGAACCACTTTGTAAATATGGCATGTGGAAAAAGCCACTTTAGTGCCGCCTTAATGTAAAAAAATGGCGCTATGACAGCACTAAGCCAGCGCTAGGTGTTCGTAAATATGTCCCACAGTGTCTGACAGAGCCACTAACTTCATGTCTGCATACATGAAGTCCATGTGGGATGTGTGTGGTGTAACTTATAAATTCACCACACCCTACTGGTCTAGTTGAAAGATTCAACAAGACCTTGAAGGGCATGATTGCAAGCCTACCTGAGGCCATGAAGCATAAGTGGGATATCCTCTTGCCATGCCTTCGCTTCACCTACATGGAGGTGCCACCAAAAGGAGTGGGGTTCAGTTGCTTTGAACTCCTCAATGGCTTTCCTGTTAGGGGGCCTCTAAATAATGTCATGGAGGGGTGTGAAAAAGCTCCCAGGAAACCCCCTCAAGATTAGGTCTGCTACATGTTGGTCCTTCGGAGCAAGATGTACTGCTTCTAGAAAAAGGACAAGAGCAACCTCAAGGCCAGTATAGAGGTAATGAAATGCTGGTATGGCTGGAAGGCCACTCTGGTGAGTTTCAACCTGGTGACAAAGTATGTGTCATGGAGCCAGTAGAGCCCAGAGCTCTCCAGGACCAATGGACTGGCCCATTAAAGATCAAGGAGTGTAAGGGGGTGTATACATACCTAGTGGGCCTCCAGATCCCTAGGAACCCCCTACGGGTGCTCCACATAAACATATTGAGGCCTTACTTTTAGAGGTCCGAAGTGAGCAATAACCTTTGACAGATGAGGGCGTGGAGGAGGAGAGCAAGCCTGACCTGCTCTCTGCACAGGGACATGATGGGTCAGTGGAGTGTGTAAATGTCTCTGCCACCCTGACCCCAGAGCAGCAAGGTGACTGTTAGTAGTTTGCCTCACTGTTCTCCCTCACCCCTGGTCCCACACATCTGTGCGTTCATGATATTGACATGTGAGACAGTCCCCCTGAAAAAAACAAGCTGTACAGGTTGTCAGACCGGGTGAGAGCCTGCATCCAGAAGGAAGTCTCCTAGATGCTAGTGATGACGCAGAAAAAGAGGGTCCAACATATATTCATACATATCATGTAATCAAAAGCATGTGATGTAGTGTGATTTTAGTAAAGAAAATAATGTACGAGGGAAATTGTGCCCTCGGGGTAGTTCGCCATCGTTATAAACGAGCTTTATTAATTATGAAGTATTGAAAATTGTAGTAATCCGTCATAATTGCAAATGTATGTCATGATTTCTTAGTTGAAACTGTTTCGCTTAGCTTAAATTTAGTAGAGGCTTTGGCCTAGTTGCCTGGTCTCAAATTCTAACTGCGTGGCTTTTCCTTGAACTAATGAAACATATATTCTTGCTTGAAGTTGTATTTTTCCAGCAGAGATGACTAATACACTTATCTCCAAGGTTTCGTACTAGGCCGGTTTCATCCCCTTTGATACAAGGTCAGTCTGCAGGTGCGGACAATGAAGGTACAGATAGTAAAATAATTGGCAAACCATGTTACAACTTGTGTTCCAAGGCTCCAAGGACAGTGTATGCATAAATGAGAGCTAGTAAAAAGACAATTTTCATTGGACAATTTGAAGCCAACCTATGAACCCTCCAATGGAAGACCCTGCAGAATTTGGAATGTTTCTCACTTAAACCCACTGGACAAAGAGAAGTCAGCCATTTTCTTTGATGCCAACTTGAAGCCAGATGCCAGACTCCATTTTGGACGACACCCTGATGCCCTTCTCTCTATCGGAGAGAAAGAGACTTTAAGAATTCTCACCCTAGAGACTTTAACTTTGATTTGCCCCATCTTGCCCATGAAGTAACTTTGCCCCATTCTCCTTGCCGCTGCAAGGAAGCTTGCCCTTAACTTTGCCCCATTTTAACTTGCCCCATGCTGACGAACCGGTACCTGTGGGACGAAGTCTTTTCTTGAATGCTGTTTGTATTTGGTAAATACAGTATGAAAGGATACATGTATTATGCATTGTGTTTTTCCTTTTAGGTACCAACTGCTATTTTTGATAGGGCCCAAGTTAGAAGTTTCCAAATTTGTGTTGACTAAATTCGTTTTGCATGAAATCCCACATGCCAATGCTAATTAGAGGTTAGTTGAGGTATTCATTCAATGCACCGTGTTAATTTGAAATCTTGTTATGCTGACCAATGTATGAAATTAGTCAAATACAGTTAGTCATATTAGTGATTTGCATTGCCATAACTGAGTGTATCATTATTCAGATTTTGCGTAGATTGCGTTTCTTCCGCCGCTATGGACAGCTAGCAATGTTCATCTACATATATCATTTGGTTTTGAGACTTATATATATTGTGTTAGCTTTGTTAATATGGGGAAATAAATTCACTAACTTTTAATAAACTGGTGTGATTATTCATGACTGAAAGGTCATGGTGCGCCGAAATACCAACTGTTATTGATTTCTGATGTGTTATAATGATCTATTAATTGAGTATTGATTTCCGATTGCAATAGTTATTGATTATTGATCTGAGTGACCCGACTATTCTAGGATGAGGAGAGCCCGACTTGGTTAAAAGATTCACCGACCTCCAACGTGTCCAGGTACAGGTAATTTATAAGGGCTGGACGCGTTGTCACGAGCATTAAGGGATGATTGAATCCTCTAGCAGGCCCTGGTCAGACCCCATGGCGTTGGTACCAAACGTTGCCGCACCAGGCACCAGACCAGAACTTCAGTTCTGCGTCAATAACAGAGGACTCAATTCTGTCAGCAAGACTGATGCCCACCCCATTCAGAAAGCTAATGATTTAATTGGCAGGCTAGGCTCTGCCAAATTCCTCAGTATTTTTGATTTAACATCACGGTACTGACAAATTGCTTTGACTGAGGGAGCAAAAGAGAGGTCAGCATTCTAAACCCCTAAGGGCCATTACAAATTTCGGGTGATGCCCTTTAGCTTGAAGAAAGCCCTTGCTACATTCCAACGGTTGGTTAACAGGGATCTGGCTGAGCAAGTGCCAGATTGGACAGGGTTCCTTGGTGTATTTGGAACACCTGTTAGGTGGTGGCAATGCGAAGCCCCTCCAGGCAAAGGTTGAAACCATCGTGGCCTGGAAACCACCTAAAACCCAAACAGAAGTGAGAGCCTTCCTAGGAGTCACTGACTATGACAGAAGATTTGTCAAGGATATGGCACCATTGTTGCCCCCTTAACTGAAAAGATTTCTAAGAAGCAGCCTTGGTTGGCGATCTGGACAAAGGCTTTTGGAACACATTTGATTCTCTCAAAGAAGCCATGTGCACAGCACCTTTGCTCAGGGCCCCTGATTACTCCAAGGAATTAATTGTGCAGACGGATGCTTCAGAGCATGGCATGGGGCAGTCTTGGCCCAGCTAAATGAGGAGGGCCTAGACCAACCAGTAGCCTTCATTAGCAGGACTTTACGACCACTGGAAAAGAGGTGGAGTGCCATTGAAAGAGAAGCATTTGCTATAGTCATGTGTCCCATATGTATGAGTATGTGTGTGTGTGCGCGTGTATTGGTAGCATGAGGCCTCTAACAGACAGCTGCTGCTGTCAGTAGGTGATACCTAAAAAAAGAGCCTTTTCTGGAGAAACATCTGAGTCTATGGATATATGAAGTGTGTGTTTTTCATAAATGTTCAGAGCAGTGTCAGGATTGGCTGGGAGCGCCCTGGCTGGGTGCTCCCAGGCAGACTGGGAGCCTGTGCAGGCTCTCTCCAGCCCGGCAACTGTGTTGGAGAGAGCCAGCTGGAGAGAGCCTACCGCACATGTGTGTTTGGCCAGCCCGAGCCTTGACCCTGCTCCTGAAAAAATAAAAATGAAAATGGTCAGGAAACATTTTGTTGACAGGATGGCCCAAACCCTGTACTTTTTCATGCTTTGAAATAGATACAAATCCTTGAAACATTTTGTCCATTATCGTCTTGTTTGGGGTTCACTAGACATGTGAAGTCGTCCACAAAATCCAGAGCAGTATAAAAAATACATTTCTCTTTTTTTCTGGTGCAGGAAGTATGGAAAGAACAATATTAATCTTTGACCTCATGGAAGGAATTGCTGTGACCACTGTCCCCCACTGATAAATCGAATTTGATACTCTCCTGTTTTAAGCCCAAATTTATCCAGTCATCTAAACTCATGCCACGTAAGCTTTGGCTCATCCTTCACCAATTGCCTGACCCATTTCACAGTGCCAACCGTCACTCTTCTGGTTTGTAAGCTATGATCCTTTCTGTAGTGTGTGTTTTTTCTTTTTTTACCATTCAGTTTTTAAATCATGAGTTTTCCCAATGGTGTGCCTTAGGGCTCCTAAGCCATGGCCTCTTTTGCCATGTCTTCTTGCCCCCCACATCCCTCCCAGATATTCCCCTTCTATTGTAGTCTTGAAAGCCATGGCCGTTCTGTAGTGTATACTTTATTTCTGTATGAGAGATAATCTATTTTGTATTCCATGACCAGTGTTCACCACTGTAATGACCATTCGGACATCCTGGTGTTTTCCATGCTAAGCAAGCATTCTAAATGCTCATAAACATCCCCTGCTAAGTACTATACTATAGATTTGTGAGTTGCCTTGGTTGGTTCCGAAGATCAGGCTTCTGCTCAGAGTTATGAGTTCTGGAAAGTTACACAGCCTTGCTACTTTGTTGCATTGAGCAGTCAAACAGGGCACATAATATCCCTCAGTAGCCTGGGAAATGGGCAGGTATTTTCACATCAACTGAGTTACTGATTTCACGCAAACTTATAAATCTAGGGGAGGACAAAAGCTTGCTCATTATGTCTTGGACCACTCAGAAATGAGCAATACCTGTGAAAACCAGTAGGTCTAGCTCTGATTTCGATTCTCATGGTACTTCCTTACTGTTGCCTCAGGCTTTCATTTGAAGATTTCAGTTGCTAAATGCAGCCCAAATCTCCACATGAAAGCAAACACATTTGGGCCCATAGTTATACTTTTTTAGCGCCGCATTTGCGTCATTTTTAGACAAAAAAGCGGCGCAAAGTTACAAAATACAATTGTATTTTGTAAGTTTGCGCCGCTGTGCGTCAAAAAGCGGCACAAATGCAGCGCTAAAAAATTATAAATATGGGCCTTGGTGTTATCCCATTGATGTAACAATAACTTACCAGCACCATAGAAGCATCACTCAGCAGTAGCGGCCTTATTGTGAGGTAGTGGTTGGGAAGACACACACACACACTCAGTCATCCACATCTACACTCACTCACATCCATCCATTCACAAGCACTCACACATACACCCACCATTCATGAGCAGGAACACAGGAAGACCTCCATTCACAGCACACACATGCACATACATTCATATGCATGCTCCCAATCATTTTTAAAAAAAAGTACTTACCGGGTAACAGCAGGTCCAGCATGTGGAGGGAGAAGAATCAGAAGGCACCAAAAATAGCTTGATGCTTCCGGAGAGAAAGGAAAACAGGATGATCCTGCTATGTCATCTTATTGGCTAACCATGTCATGGGTCAGCCAATGAGAGGAAGACCTTCCCTACCTCCTCACAGAGCGGAATGTGATCAGTGAGACTTGCGGATCCCACCCTCCCTCTGTGACAAGGCATTATGATAGACACTCAAGAGCATATTTATGAGTTTCTCACGCAGTGCAGCACAGCAAGTCAACTTGCTGCGCTGGTTTGCATGACAGGGAAAGGGCAGGAATGTGCTGTATTCAATATGGCACATTTCTGCCTTTTCCCCTGTGCTGGTGCCCTTTTAGCAGCAGGATTGTTTTTGTGCAGGAAGGGCACCTCAAGGCACAAACAAAATCCCCAAGGCTTTTTCCTCTAAATATATGCGCTGCAGAGGGGAGGATCTTTCAGTGCTTTAATGAACTGAGGAGGTCACACCCACGGGGCTTTGAAATCTTCTGGCAGCAAAGTTTGGCTCAAGCTGCCATACTACTGCACATTTAGCCCTTGTACAGCTCCTGGGTGCCAGACCTGATCATGAAGAGTGTCTGTCTGGCTGACCCTTTGCTCAATCTGACAGACATCCTTCATGCTTTGCAAAGAGGTGGGGGTGGGGCCACTCCATCTTTAATGATGTGCTGCCAATGCTCATGAGAGCCAAATGCATAACTGGATTGCCAGGTGGTTCAGCATTTGACTAAGGCTGGACTCAACATTGTTTATTTCCCCCCTTTTCTTTTTGCGCCCCCTTTAATATGTAAACCTTTTCCTATGAAAATATTTTTTTCTGGAATATTCGATGTTGTGAAAAGAAATATAGGGGGTGATTCTAAGTCCGGCGGGCGGCGGAGGCCGCCCGCCAGACTTCCCCCACCAAAATACCGCTCCGTGGTCGAAAGACCGCTGAGGGTATTTTGGGATTTGCCCTGGGCTGGCGGGCGACCGCCAAAAGGCCGCCCACCAGCCCAGGGCAAATCAACCTTCCCACGAGGATGCCGGCTCAGAATTGAGCCGGCGTAGTGGGAAGATGCGACGGGTGCAGTGGCACCCGTCGCGTATTTCAGTGTCTGCAAAGCAGACACTGAAATAAAAAGTGGGGCCCTCTTACGGGGGCCCCTGCGGCACCCCCTACCGCCATCCTGTTCCTGGCGGGAGACCCGCCAGGAACAGGATGGCGGTAGGGGGTGTCAGAATCCCCATGGCGGCGGAGCGCGCTCTGCCGCCATGGAGGATTCTGTAGGGCAGCGGAAGACCGCCGGTTTTCCTAGTCTGACCGCGGCCGAACCGCCGCGGTCAGAATGACCCCCATAGTGTTGAATGCAAGACAATATCATAAAATAAGATGATGGACGGAGTGTTGAAACTTTTCAAACACTCACAGTCACAGATTTGGGTTTAATCCATTGTTATTTTGCCTGCCATGTCACCCCAGTTTTGACCCAGCAATATGCAAATCAGTCTTGACCCTGCTCCCCCTAGGAGCAGTCCAGCCTGAACTGCCAAGCCAGGTCCTCCCTGGACAGGATTCAAGCATCCTGGGACCGGTTTCAGGGTATCACCCCTCATCAGCCAGGCTAGCTTGAATCCAGGGGCACAGCAAGCAAGGGACCCACGTCTGGGCATACCCTAGGCACTTAGGGCGCACAAGGCAATATCACAAAGTAAAATGATGGATGAAGTGTTGAAACTTTTCAAACACTCACCCCCAGTCACAGATCTGGTTTTAATCCATTGTTATTTTGCCTGCCACGTTACCGAAGTTTGGACACAGATACATGCAAATCAGTCTTGACCCTGCTCGTTCTCGGAGCAGTCCAGCCCGAACTGCCAAACAAGAAACATAACAATACATGTTTAGTCTGTGACCACAAAATACACATAACATTCTATGGCCCAGATTTGAAAGAAAATGATGGAGTGCGACACTGCACCACATTTGGCAGCATCGCACTCCATCTTCTTTTGAAACGCAGGGATGTGCACATTTAATAGAATATGGCACACCCCTGTGTTGCCCCTTGTGCTGGCACTAAATTTGCTGCTGAGCGCCAAAGCAGCCACCCTTGCACCATGGTGCAAAGATGGATGCGCTGCGGGAGACATTGGTTTTGTGCAGGAAGGGAGAACTTTGTGTACCAAAACAATCGTCAATGGCAAATTGCTCTTTCTATGTGTGCTGCAGAATGCAGAATACAGCACACATGGAAAGAGCAAAAAACGAGGAGAAGTGAAAGCATTTATCCTCGATGCGCGATGCTAATACCACTTCTGGGGTGGTGTTAGATTTTGACGCTGACTCAGGTTTACAAAAACTCATAAATCTGGGGCAATGTCAAAATGCAATGGGTGCTGCTTTGGCACGTCCACAGCAACACCCATTGCATGGCACTTCCACGCAAAGTGCTGCGTGTGAAGGGGCCGCATTTACAAGGTGGTGTTAAGCCACCAAAAGTGGCTTAACACCACCTTGTAAATACAGCACAGTGCACAGCGCCACTGGAGCGTCACTAAAAGTGATGCTCCGGTGGCGATAGGGACTTTTAAATCTGGCCCTATATGTAAATGTTTTTCAGGTTATTGTGTCACTTTTTGGGTTTGTATTGGAAGGTATCATCTGTCACACGGTGTTTTCTTTGTAAATTCTCTATTGTTTTAGCTCTGCACGTGGATTTATTTCTTGCATGTGTAGACATTTTTAAATCTCTGTCTCTGAAAGCGTTCAATGATGCTGAAGGACACTATTTTAGAAAGGCACTGTCCAAAGAGTTAGGAAGCACAGATATAAAACTATCTGAAACGGATTTTACTGCATGAGTCATGTTGTTAGAGACTTTGGAGATGTCAAGATTAAATCGAAGAAAGCAAATTAAATATGTTTCCATTTTAGTCACTTGTGCTGTGCTGTTATTATTTGTCAGTGTATTTACTGTGGTATTTTTCCATGCTCTCACTCCTAAATCTGTTAAGGCTTTAATATTCAGCACAGTGCTGTTTTTAATTAGGGATTGGCAAATAACTTCCACGAAAAAGGACGACTTCATTTAGTACAGTTGTGGGGGGTGGGGGGTTCAACATTTTCCTCTGCTTTCCATGCAATATATTCAAATGTAAAGGATACTCGAATCCCTTATGCACTAGATTCCCACACATTCCAGATGTGTTTTTTGGGTTGCGTCCAACGGATAATATGTTTTTCCTATATGTGTGTGTTCATTGTATAATAAGAAAAAATCTGAAATATATGCAAAAAAGCTTTACTAACTATGGTTACTGCCGAGTTTGAGTATAGATTGGTCAATAGAAGCAGGTTGGGCTCCCAAAGGTAACATTTCAGTGGTGTTTCCCATACAAAAATGTTTTCTTTCCATTTGTGAAAAACACACACTTCATATTTCAACAAACTCAGATGTTGAACAAGAAAAGGCTCTGTTTTTTAGGTCTCACCTACTGACAGCAGCAGCTGTCTGTTGGAGGACTCGTGCCACTAATGCAAGCACACACTCATACCAATACATATGTGACACATGGGTGCATATTTATACTTGGCTTGCGCCGTTTTAGCGTTAGCACAGTTTTAAGTTAAACATCCATAAATATGCCCCATGTTTTTTTATATAATAGTACAAGCATTGTAGTAAACAACATATGTGAAGCTGATTACTTTTATTTTTAAAATGTGTCAGCGTAGGCCTCTATTTCAAAATGGCTAACTGTCTTTACAGCCATATTCCAGTACACAGTCTTCTTTTTAATTCTGATTCACATAGCACACCGTCTATTGATACACAACTTTGTAAACAATATTTTGAGATGTAATATTACTTTCCTAGGTATAGAAACTTTATTTTCTATAGAGCCCTCAGTATGCTGTTCCTCTGAGAGTGTTTGTTCCCAAAGTTTTGCAAATTGGCACCACAGTGCGATTCTTTAGTATGAGAACCTGTTCTTGTATATTAAGTTACAGTGTTAGTACTAATTATTGAGATGTCTGAGGAACACCAGCTATGGAAACTGCATTCCGAGAATCTGTTAGTTAAAGGTGAGCATGTGCACTTGAAAAATGTATTGATCTTTCTTAATTGTGAATGGTTTAAATTATGGGGCTCTTTCACATTTTTATTGATTGTGCAACTTTCATTTTATTTTATTTTCTAAAAGAAGGCCTTTCCAGGGGTTGGTGGGGTCATTCCCCCTTAAGGTTAATGAGGCAGCACCACGTGGGCCTGGCCTTTGATTTATAACTTTTTTATAACTTTTGGTTTAGTATTTAGAGCTTATTTATTCTTTAGAGCTTATTGATTTTATTTTTTAGAGAATAGAATGCAGAGAATGAATAAGAGGAATCTGGTCCTTCTTATTCATTCTCTGCATTTATTCTGAGTTTCGTGCTACCTCTTCATTTAAGTGTCTAGTTAACTGTAACAATTTACTTTGCCTTCTGTATAATGAATTGAACTTTCAAAAAACCTACATGGATTCTTTTCAACACTATAGAAAAAGAGGTATCAGTGGTATGACATACACCCCACTTCCCTTAAGGGAAAAGTATATCAATTAATATGAAAAGTCTGTTCAACAGGTGGAGACACTATGGGGCTCACTTACTAGACCCTAGTGCCACCGGAGCATCACTTTCAGTGACACTCTGGTGACACTGTGCCCTTTTTCCTATTTACAAGGTGGCATTAATCCACTTTGCGTGGCTTGATGCTGCCTTGTAAATATGGGCCCCTCCGATGCAGTTTTCTGAAGCAGAGGAGCGTGCAATAGGTGTTGCTGTGGGTGTTTCCATGCAAAACCCATTGCTTTTGTCACTGCCCCATATTTACGAGAAATCATAAACCTGAGGCAGCGCCAAAATCAGGGGTAGCATTAGAGTGGTGCAATGAGGAGAAATACTTTTATTTCTACTTGTCTTTGTTTTTTATGTGTGCTGCATTCAGCAGCACACATAGAAAGAGCCAGAGGTCAATAATAATTGTTTATGTGCAGGAAGGTTCACCTTCCTGCACAAAACAATCATTAAATAATTACGATTTGCTACTTCTGCAGCACAAACAGAAGTAACAAATCACCATTATTGATGGTTTCTGTGCAGGAAGGCACACCTTCCTTCACATAAATAATAAGTCCATACAACACAGGCACCCTTGCACTGTGATGCAAGGGTGCCTGCGCTGGCGCTAGGCAGATAATTTTAGCACCAGCTCTTGGAAACACACATGGGTGCACCGTTGTAAATAGGTTGCATACCTGTGTGTTTGAAAGGTCAGAGTGCAGCACAGCCAAATTTTGAGCAGCTCCGCACTCTGACATTTCCTTGTAAGTGAGGGCCTGTGCTACCAAAATAGCGTCAAAAAGTGTGACAGAGACTCCCACACAGCATGAACATATTAAAGGCTCAAAGCAGAACAAATAGTCCCAAAACAAAAATAGGCCCATGTAATAAGTCCAGTTACTGCACAAGACCATTGTAGCCCATTGACCAAGTTGAGGTGTTTAATCCACAAAAAGCCGGCAGCCGACATGTGTTTCGTCTACAATGACGTTTTTCAAGGCTGCAAAGATACACATTGTATAACAAACATATTAATATGAGGCAATAAAATCTAGTCAACATACCAAACAACCTACACCCACTTGTGTCATCGGTGTATGAATAACCATCCAACAAAAAACCCAACAAAATTACAATAGTGACCAAACGTGTGTAAAACTAGTGCTGGTGAAAGGTAGAGAAAACTCAAAGAACTGAGGAAGAAATGTGCAGAGAATAAACCAAAGTTGTACAGCCAGAGGGAGAGAAACATGTAACCCAAAAGGGAACACCCGTCGTGACTAGAGCTCATAAGTAAAAGGTTAACCAATTAGAGTACCACACAGGTTGTAACCTACATGTAAAGTATTACTAAATGCCAAATGTCAATAAAGACAGTGTAGTACAAAAGAGGTGATGTTAGTAACATGTTTGCAACTAATAATATGGACTCTTTAAGAGTGCTTTTAAGTGAGCGCGGAGTCAGAAACAAAGAAACACAGAGGATACAAGGGGGAAGTTAGTAATACCAGAATACCAGTGTGTGTGTATATATGTATATATATATATATATAAAGTGTCGGTGATGCCAAAGTAGTGTAAAAGAGGCGGTGTTATAGACCTGTCTTTAACAAGTACTGGAGCCAATTTAAAAACGGATCAGTTTAGGACATAATTCAAAGAAAACAACCAGGGTCTTGTCAGGATTCTTTATTAGTTCTGAGTTAAAACAGATGTGATCAAACTGTACCCATAATTACCAATAACAAAATGCATTGTAATTATTGGGTATGGAGTTATCGCACCACTACAAGCTTTGACCCTCAGAAAAAGGAATATCCATGAACATTACAATTTGCTCACAGTGTGGGTATGGTAGCTACGTGGTCCAACGCATCATCTGGGGCAAGTGTTCCACCTTGCAGCCACATGTTGAAATCCTGATTGTTTCACTCCTCCTTTCATCCATTCGAGGTCGATCAAATGAGTACCATTGAGGCTGGTGACAATAATTATCTGGTAATCAAGACCAAGATGCTCCTAGTGGTGAACATGTCATTCACAAATACATAATGTTATTTCTGCAGGAAGGTCTATGGTTCTGAACAATGTTCAGTTTTAGATTCTGCAAGTCTGTCTGGGAAAATAATAAAACCCTAGACGAGACCATACAACTCATAAACACGATTCAGTCAGAAACTCTGAATTGTAACCGAATCTGGATTTCAAAGAAACTTTCAAAAAAGTGAGTTCCTGTTTTTCTGTTACTCCAAGCAATTACACATAGAAACGCTTAGCAAAAGTAACCTTGCATTAACACCTTTTGCATACATTTGCCTTGTTTGCAGAGAAGCTCGGCAAAAGGTACACTTGCATTAAAACATTTTGCATGCATTACTGAATGTGAAGAGAAACATATAGCACATGATAAGCTTGTATTCAATTTCCAGCTTTCCATCTTAGCTGAGTTCGATTACAGTGATAATGGTTTGGTCTGGTGTAAGAATTTAACTTAGTACACAGGCAAAACATTGAACAGATGGAGATAACTCAGGAAACTACACAACTTTCTTGAAGGAAAACAATTATGGACTTTTCGTAGGTAGCAATAACTATGGGGGTGATTCTAACATTGGCTGGCGGCGGAGGCCGCCCGCCAATGTTCCCCCGTCAAAATACCGCTCCGCGGTCACAAGACCGCTGAGGGTATTTTGAGATTTGCCCTGGGCTGGCGGGCAGCCCAGGGCAAATCTACCTTCCCACGAGGACGCCGGCTCCGAATGGAGCCGGCGTAGTGGGAAGGTGCGACGGGTGCAGTTGCACCCGTCACGTATTTCAGTGTCTGCTTTGCAGACACTGAAATACTTTGTGGGGCCCTCTTACGGGGGCCCCGCGGCACCCCCTACCGCCATCCTGTTCCTGGCGGGAGACCCGCCAGGAACAGGATGGCGGTAGGGGGTGTCAGAATCCCCATGGCGGCGGAGCGCGCTCCGCCGCCATGGAGGATTCTGTAGGGCAGTGGTAAACCGGCGGGAGACCGCCGGTTTACCCTTTCTGGCCGCGGCTGAACCGCCGCGGTCAGAATGCCCTTGGGAGCACCGCCAGCCTGTTGGCGGTGCTCCCGTGGTCGGTGACCCTGGCGGTCACCGGCCGCCAGGGTCAGAATGACCCCCTATGTGTCTACAAATCAAATCAATCTTTATTTCTATTCGATTAATTAAAACCGTACAAAGGGACGTACTTAAAATTCATAAAATTCATAAAGGAGCGATAATCTAAAACATTGAGCATTTATGCCATTAGTTTAAGTTAGAAAGAACCCCGTTACTATTAAGAAGGTGCATACGTGCCTTTATATCATGCAGGCGACTTTTATCTTGTGGGTTTCAGGGTGCCGGGAAACCCCTTAGGGTTGGTAATTAGTATCTGTGCCTCTACTAAATCCCTGATGAATGCTTATGCATGATATCCTACGGGGGCCGAAGATGGCTTTAAGTGCAAACATGCAACAGCTAATTAAGGTACGTAAGTGACACCAAATAATTGCCCCGCACGTAACTTGACTAATAATCCTTCCCCAGGGCCTAGTACACATGGCCAAAGAAATATGATGATATTTATTAGCTGTGACCAAGCTAACACCATTCCCACCATTGCGACCACTTATTCAGGGATCCCCGAGGGCCCAAGATTTGAAATAGGAAGCTGATTTTAACCAGAGGGGTGAGGGGCTACTGGAATAATACAAGATTTGGAAGACTGGCCAGCCTCTGATTGATGGTCAATTTCATTGGGTCTCAATGCACTAGTTTTCATGTTTCAGCAGCTTTTATTCAAATGTATTTAAAAATGTAATGTAACAGCAGTTTAGTGTGGGGCTGTCTGGCTCTAGACAACATATAACAGCCTGCCTGCATGTGTGGATCCCTTTACTCTTGAATAGAGGCTTGAGGAGGAGCCTCCTCTCCAAGGTGCTAGCGCAGGTATTTTAATAAAAATGCATTAATGAGTGTTTATATATTTTGATTAATAAGTTTATGTAGAAAAATAAGTTTACGTAGAAATATAATGCACACATTTGAAAATGTGATTACGAAGAATGGCCACCAATGTTAACGTAATGTACTAATCAATGATTACATAATATGAAATGTTAGACTAATGCAGTAATATGTCATATTAAGGGTTATGCAGTAAGCTTTGGCTTTATTAATTGTAGGCCTTAACTTTGCGAGCATCTTGGCCTACTTGTCAGGCCTCATGTAAAAACTGTATTTCTTAGCGTTTAATGAAATAGCTGACCAAGAAAGTTAAACTGTGAATTTCTACTGTATTTTTTAAATATGTTCAGAATGGAAGCTTCTTGTGTGAACCGACTGCTGGGAGATGATGTTCTTGCTAATGCAACATTTATGTGTAATGTGTGTGAGAATGACTTTCCCAGGACAAGAACAATGAAGATACTGACTAGAGTATGAGCATCAACAATATTGTTACCTGGCAAGCTGGATGATGAGCACATCGCAAGACGAACCAATCAACAATATGTGAACGGAGAAATATTAGAATTTATAGATTTTGGATATTAGTTTTATTGGACAGAGTGCGATCATACGATTAACAGACCAATAGGGATTTGGGGGGTAGTTTAACAGTTTTGACTTAACAAGAGTACACAGAGAGAAGACAGACATTCTGCTCTTGCCTTCATTCAGTCATTTTGCCCATTTTCCTGACCAAGAGGTTACTACTTTCTTATTGGGTCTTGACAAGAGACGTGCGTAGCTTTAATGATTAAAGACTTTGCTTTTTTGAATTCTTATGCTGAAGCCTGATGCCTTGCTGATCGACTGATGTCCTGAGGACGAAGACTGATTCTCCTTTGCTGACCCACCCTGAGGATAGGTATATCCATATAGTGATTATCATGCATATTTGCTTTTTCTTTCTAGGTACCACTGCGCTGTTTTGATGGAGCCATAGTTAGATGTTTTCCAAATTTGTGTTACTAAATTGTTTTGCATGAAGCCCAACATGCTGATGCTAATCTGATGTTAGTTAAAGATTCTTAATTATGACTTATGATAACAGGGACTAATGCTTGATGAATTTCTCTGCTGAACTTCATGTACATCATCATATTGACGCAGCTGACTTTACTATTGATTTGCACCATAACTTTAGAATGTGTTGTTGTTCAAGCTTTGATTAGAGTACGTTTGTTCCTCCACCTTGGACAACCAGTGCTGTTTGTGTATGTGTTTCATTTGATTTTGAGATTAATCTACATGGCCTCATCATTGTTAATATAGGGAAATAAATATTTTAAGCTTTTATTAAAGGTGTGGTTATTCATGACTGAAAGGTCATGGTGCGTGACAGTTACTGACTCCATTGATTACTGATTTTATTGATTACTAATGATTATTGATTATCGTGTAATGATTATTGATTATGTACTGGAACTATGGTAAGAACATCTTAATTGCGAGTCAAAAGGTTAATCGACCTATTCACGTCCCCTTGTAAGCTTACTTTTTAATGTCAGATGCGCTAACAAAGGCCAGCTTAGGACAAATGCAAGTTGGGTGCAAAAGGTTGCAAAGGCTGCAGCCTCTATTTCCAGAATATAGTCATGCAGGTTTTTTAGCTAGAGATTGGGGGCAACCCAGGCGGGACTGCAACTGCATAAGTTTCCGCGTGTGGTGAAAATGAGCAGGGTAAATACAGCACTCACATTAGTTAGAGCAAGAACCGTCCATGCGTGACCTCTTTTCGCAAGCTCCTCTTTTTCCACTAGACATTACACTTTGGGGATTGCAGAGTTTACTGATTGTTTAAAAACATTATATGATGGTAACAATGCCCAGAGGTTTTCACGATGCAAGTTCTTCAGCAATTGATCTGAGTCTTTAAGACTGCTGCTACTGCCCTTGTTGACAATTGCTAACCATGCGATGTTATTTAGGGCGTTGGGTTCAGCATGTCTTACCTTGCAGCAAAACTTGACTATTGCTCCCTGCCGCTCGATTGATTGCCTTTTGAGGTAGAACTCCTGAATTTAGCTAGGAGGGGAATTCTGTGTTAGATTAAATACATAACGGTAAATTTTTGTTTGAAGTTTGTCCAATAAGGCCAAATCACGTCCCAGGAGAGCCTTTCTGCCGTAGGTCAAGGTTGGCAGAACTTTTGCCGCCATTACCTTTACCAATGGGTAGAATATTTAATCTTTCAGCCTCCTGGCACTGTCGGGAAGGCGGCATTAAGGGCATTGCTCTTATCTGTGATGGTTCAGAGCTGTTTATTAGCCATTTCCTTATCATCAAGTACCCTAGGTACTTATATTCACTTACTAGGGCTACATTATGTATACCAAGAGGGCAGGCTACATTGTTCTTGACTGCTTTGCTAACCATCAGCACCTTGATGTTTTTTATTAATGACCAAGCCATTTTGCATTCCTTGCTGGTGAAGTGTGTTTATCAGTCTCTGGAGATCAAACTTGGTTAGACAGTATAGGAGCACAATGTCTGTGTATCTATGGGTCTACAGTTAACTTAGCTGTCCTCAGCAGCACCCCGTCTATCATCCCTTTTTCACTGCACACTGGGGAATGTTCACAGGCCATCCCCTGTATGTAGCTGACCTAGGGCTAGCCAGCCACACAGCGTGCCATGTGCATAATGCACAGAATGCCTGAAAATAAGTCATACACAAGGCCACTGGAAATATGAGGCAGGGCTCACTAAATTATGAGGCAAGAAATGGTCAATTGTGTGACATAATGCAGCACATTTATTTTTTACTATTGCTCCATTATTTTGTCATTTGTGCACATAGTAATACTGTTGTGGCATAGATTTTACCTCAGTACAAATATAACAAACAAATATAGAAATAAACTGCAGAACCTTTGACTAGGTGTGGAGGATCTCCGACTGCGTGAGAACACACGTTGCCACATTTTCAGTAACTATTGATCTGTTTCAGCTAGAAACTATTTTTTATTCAAATTTTCAGATTATGCAGCAGAGAATTGATTATGTGGTAAATCCATAATTATGCAAAAAAAAAGTTGCTGGTGCAGAACCACGTAATTCCAGGGCGCCTGGTCATACAGTAAGAGTTTTCACTTTAGATAAAATGTAAATTTAGAGCAGCACTTTTCATAACTTAGACCCTTATAAAAATAAAAACTTCCAAAAAGGTTGTTGTAAATGTTCAAAATTGGGGAAATTACCTGACAGATAGTCTAACCACCAAAGGTCGAAATGCATGTGCATGAAAAACAATTTTACAGTATGTAGAGTAGAAATCTTGTCCATTTTTAAACTTATTTAGGTTCTCCTTTTTATTGCAATTTTCAGCTGATGCTGAATATTGTATTATTGTTGTGATTAGGCATTAATCATTTTATGCAGTTCTGAAATCATAAAATAATAAGTGCTGGTACCTAATGAGTCACTCAGAAGCATGTGCTGGAGTTATTGAATGTCAGGGATGGCAAATATTTAGGCTTTGTTGTCTTGAATTAACCTCAAGACATTGCTTGCAAAGCACTCCGTCCCCTATAGTAATCTCTTTTTGGGCTTCCAACCACACCCATGTGACGTCAGTCACTTTCATTGGTTGGTGGGCTTGCCTTTTAAAATGGGCTTGCTTTCATTTCTGAAATGCATGCATACGTCATGCCTTTTCCGGTGTTTAGCCCACCTACACAGCACCAGTAAACTACTGAAAACATACGAGGCTCGATGTTTTCCGCAAGGTTTTCGGACTACTTCATCTGTTTATTTTCCACACAGCGGGATCATGCTAGGGTTTACATAGCGCGATCGTCACATTTTTTCCGTTTTCATTTTCAGCACGATCGTGCTGCACTTTACATAGTGTGATCGCACTGAGTTTTTTTTTTCTTCTAATTTGTGTGGCAAGAAAAGTCCGGTTTGGAGTTTACAATGCTAATAGCTCTAACTTGAGCAAATGTGAGACCTGTTGCATTGAAAATGCTTGTTTCTCATTCTTGCAGATTCCTTTTCCTCCTTGCTTTCCTTCATCGTTACTGATTTTCGGTCTTTCTCTTCCTCCTTCTTTCACCATTTTGTGTTTTTCTCTCTCTCTTTGTGGGGCAAAGTCTGATGAGAAAAAAAAAAAACTGATGGCCCAGTAATAAGAGTGCCAATTGGCCCCACCTGCAACAACTGGGCCAAATTAAGCACTGTTTTTCAAAATTTATTAATTAAAGATTTTCAATTTAAACATTGCTACTAAATAACACAGTTTTTTTTTTAGAGATTTTTAATGTTTATCTTCATTCATCGTTTTTAAAACATGCAATGCAAAGAAAATGGAGAAAATGCATGGGAAGGTTTCTTAAAATTCTGAAACTTATCATAATGGACACCACTAGCTAATAACTGTGCTTATCGTTAGATTATTTTTGTGGTCATGCCAAATGAAACATAGTTCTTAATAAATAAATAATGATAAATTTAGCAACTTTATTTGTATGAACATTGACTTTAATGCTGTGTTTGGTGGTGCTTAAGTACTATTTCTTAGTGCTATTGCTATCACGCCACGTTTTCTCACTGAAACTGTATTTTGGCCTGGAGGTATAATAGAGTAATTATTTTGTGTGACCCTTACCCCAAATTAATAATCCAGAATCTCACAAATACCTCTTATATTATGTTTTATTTGCAAGTCCGTTTGTGGTTTTCCAAAGAGTTTTCAGGATCACTTCTATGGGCAATCACAATTAAATTTATGGAAATACAGACAAGTTGCAAAATGGCTCTTTCATTGCCTAGTAACGTTCTGTGGACTCTTACTAAGGCCCAATGACATTATCTCCAAAATGACCAATCCAAATTCGCCCAGCTTAATTAAAAGAAATCGTAACAACATACTGCACTGCTTGTGAACTTTGGTTGGGGTTGATAAACTTGTCAGATGAACAAAAGTCAGTGGCATCCAATGAAAAATATTGTTCACTCCCTTATAACATCTCTGCTTCTTTACTGTTAGTTATGAAGGAGATGTGGATGTCCCAGTGTGTGCTGCTTTACTCTTCAGAATATCAAAACTATGCACTTCAGGATATTTTAAGGCACAATGTAAAGCAATCACTCTCAAACACCTTCGTAAGTAGAATAATCAAGTTTATTTAAGGGGCAAGTTCTCAGCTAGCAAAACTAAACCACACTAATATATATATATATACATCAGGAGAATAACATGAGAATAATGATAAAGATATAAGCACTCTGTGAATAATTGCAAGAGTAAGTGCATATAATACAAGCACACACAATATACCTCAATGCTCAATAGCATGAAAATGACTGCAAGAATAAGTGCATATTACGCGCGCACACACAATATACTTCAATGCTCAATAGCATGAAAATGACTGCAAGAATAAGTACATATTACGCGCGCACACACAATACACTTAATAAATTGAAAAGCTTCACCGAAAAGAGCGTCTGCATCCCTCCGCCGTACACAAAGCTGGGGAACCCAAATCAGCTGGCACAGGGAGCCTCTGTTCGGGACAATCAGTCCTCCTGGCGTTGCGTCCAACCCAGAAGAGAGTTCCTAAACCAGCCCATCCAGGCCCCCAACTTTTATAGTATTTACTAACGCCCAGGAGTCTTTTCTAGAAAAAGACCCCCTCCTTTACAAATTGTGCAATCGGCGGTACCTTGTTCACCCTTCGAGACGTCTCCTCAGAACGGGCCAAGTTCCCAGGAGAGGACTCCAAGGTGAAGCCTGCATTCCTCCTTGTGTACAGGCGCATCCCCCTGTTGTTCTAACTGATAGCTCGTGGAATGTAAATAGCGCCCTTCGTACCAGGCAGATGGAGCGAAGTTGAGCAGAAAAACACCCCACCCTTCAGCTTGCCGAAGCTTGTGGAAAAACACAGAACAGTGCCTTACGAACCGAACCAGACTCGACAAAATGGAGTCGTGAACCAAAATGGAAGCGAAGGCCAATGAAAGCAGAGGCCAATGGTCCACACTCTGCACCACTGTTTACCTTGCACGTAGTGCTGCCGCATGCACGTAGTGTATGTAGCAATACATTTCCACCCTTGGACCATTTGGCCAACTTACAACTAAGTATATCCTATAAGCTGAAATGGCAATGCTCTTGGGCGAAACTGAGATAGAAGATTAGGCACACACTGAATACAACAACATAATGAAATTAAAATAACTGTTATGATAATGATTACACCAAAGATATAACGCAGTTGGCCTAAATTAGGCAGCCATCCAAAAGCCCAATCCCACCACCCCTTGTCAACATCCTGCTGCACCCCCTTCACCAACTTATTCAGGGCCTCTATGTGGGAGTTGATTGATATGGAGTGGTCGGATAAATTGAAGCAACATAATCCTTCAAAATCACTGCAGCCATGGTTGTGTTTAAGCAGTAAATAATCAATAGCAGCGCGATTCTGCAAAGCAGCTCTTCTAATTCCCTGTACATCTAATAACAGCTCAGCTAAGGCAGCTGATGTATAGTTAATATTCTTGACTACCAAACATGCAAGTTTATTAATAACTCTGGTATTATATACTGCAAGTCCTGGCACCCCTACGATAGAACCAGCTAAACTAACATATTCTGTTTTGGACAGCAATGAAATTTCAGAATCACAGTCCGTAGGTAATTGAATAGTGTCTCTGGTATAGCGAGGGTGTAGAGCAGTATCCATAGGAAACATGAAAAAGCCTAAGCGTGACCAGGCACAAGGCCCTCCGGTTAGATTGGCTGGAATATAAGTAAAAGAAAGATTACCACAAGAAAAGAGCCAACCTTTAGGCAACTTAACATTTTGAATGTGGCTGGCCGCAGGCACCACATGTTGGCAAAACATCGAATTATTTACATTCAAACAGGTTAGGTCAGTCCGTGAGTGGCACAACGTCCGTTGTGCAGCAGTTACGTTTTTGTCTCTTTTCTCCAATTTGAGCTGAGCACATTTACCTATTTTCATAGGATCACAGGTCAATGAATAGCACACATCCCCATTTGAGATGTTAAACGTGAGTATAGATGTCATGTTCCTCCACAACCGCCTGCCCACCTCCGGGCAATGACGGCAGTACTCATAGAGTGACAGATGGGAGCGAACGTCACTCACATCCACCATTCCATCCTGGTTTGTATTGTTAAAGATGTGTAATAATACAGCAGCAGGAGTGGGCACTGCCACTAGACAAGTGGTAATCAAATCTTGAACGCTTTGCATGTTACTCATACAGAAGTGAGATATATTCAGCACTTCCTGCGCTAGATGAATCCAAACATTGTTCGGTTGATGCAGCAGCGTTGGCATCTGCGGCTGACGGTTGAATTTTTGGGCTATGAGCCCCTCCCGCTCCCCGGTGGAGTCTCCCAAACGGGCTCCATACACCACACTCATGGCACAGGCACTCCACAGGATGATCTGAAAAGAACAAAGGACAAAACACGTATTATCATTCTCGCAGATAGCATTTGTCAGCGGGAACATGTTCCCATTTGTCTTGACCAGGTCGCATAACTACCAGGACATTGTCTGGTCCAGTGGCGATGACATCAGCGGGTTGAGGAGGGTTATTTGGGGATTCAATCCACACTTTGGCCCCTGGGTTCTTGTCAGTAGATCCGAACCCTCCTTTGCCTCTCACAGTGAGAAGAGCTGGGGCGCTCCCCTTCTTAACAACACCTCCATAAACCGGCATAATGACAATTTGGGCAACGCGATCACCAGGTTGCACCACTAGGTCTGTGTCACCACTGTTCAAGAGAATGACTTTCAACTCGCCTTGGTAGTCTGCATCTATCACGCCTCCTAAAACTTGGATGCCCCTCAAGGCAAGCCCAGATCGAGGGGCGATCAGACCGTAATGCTCAGGGGGAATCTGAATTCCCACCCCAGTTTCAATCAGAGTGATGTCTCTAGGTTTCAATCGATGCATGTGTAAAGCATGTAAGTCAAGTCCTGCAGATTCTGGTGTAGCTCGATATGGGGCCAAAGCTCCTGGAGCTGTTTCCCAATACACAATGGTATTGCTCGTTGTAAACTGATTAATCTGTAAAGCAGGTGTCAGCATTCTCATGAGAGGTGTCTCGGCATTTGTTAGGGGTCGCTTGTTCAAAATTTGCAAAGCATCATACAAATTATCCCTCCACCCCTTCAGTGTCCCATCATTCAGTTTACGCAATTGTTCTTTCAGCAACCCATTCATTCTCTCAATCAGTCCCGCTGCTTGTGGGTAGTAAGGTATGTGAAAAATCCACTCAATATTGCGTTGTGCACAATAGTCCTGCACTAGTCTGCCCTTGAAGTGGCTGGCGTTATCACTTTGAATCTGGAGTGGCACTCCATAGTACAGAATCAACAGATCTAGTGTTTTCAGGGTGCTCTGCTGAGTTGCGCGCTTGCAGGGAAAGGCTATGAGATAACCAGAGTAAGTGTCTACCACAGTGCAGGCATACTGACACCCTCTGCTCACTGGCATTGGTCCAATGTAATCAATCTGCCAAATCTGTCCTGGCAATTTACCTCTACCTAGCTGGCCTCTCACCACCTGTGGGACTGGTCTGTGCTGTGCATGCTGACAAATGGGACATTCAATGATCGCTGTTTTAATCAAATCTAGGGGAAGATGCATCCCTCTAATCTCAGCCCACCTGTGAGTAGCCTTTTCTCCAAGATGTCCGCATTTCTGGTGTGCCCATTTAGCCATTCCCACCAAATCAGAACTCTGCGCCTCCACTTCAGCCTCTTGAATCTTGGCTCGATCGTCTGCAAGACAATTGAACCATCGGTCTAATGAATCAGTTGGACAGTGAGCGTCCACATGATAGACAGTCACGGTGCTTTGAGGTAACATTTCCCAGATCTCCTGCCATAACTCCTTCCACCATACCTCTTTGTTATGGATTTTGTACTGATGTGCATGCCACGTGGGAAGCCAAGTAGCTAACCCATTGGCGGTAGACCAGGAATCAGTATAAATGTGACATTTTCCGGGTAGCTCCTGTTTTAAAGCCTGATACACGGCATAAAGCTCTGCATACTGGCTACTTTTTCCCTGTCCTGTAGTTGTCAAAAGCTTCTTGGTAACAGGATTATAGGACACTGCCTTCCAGTGCCTTTTCGCTCCAACATATTTTGCTGAACCATCTGTGAACCACACATGTTTTTTGTCATCTGCAGACAAGTCTGCGAACGGCTGGCCCCACCCTACTGGGGATTCACACACAGAAGGTACATCATGCAACATTTCGGAATTCTCCACTGGAGCCTGCGCTACCTGCTCATGCAAAACGGCGGTCCCTTTTGGACCCGCTCGTGCCCTGTCCTGGATATACCATTTCCATTTTATAATGCTGGCTTCTTGCGCATGTCCAATTCTATGAGTTTTTGGGGAACTCATCACCCACTGCATGATGGGAATTTCAGGCCTTAAAATCACATTGTGTCCCAGTGTAATTTGCTCAGTATCAACCAGGGCCCAATAGCAGGCCAGCAGCTGCTTCTCAAAGGGAGTATACCGCTCTCCTGCCTCAGGTAACTTCTTTGTCCAAAATCCCAGGGGCACCCTCTTTCTTCCTTGTTTTTGCCATAAACTCCAATTGGCATACTGCCCCTGGACTGTCACATTCAACTCAATGTCTCCCTCTCGAATCGGCCACAAATCCAAAGCATGCTGAATGGCGTCTTTCGCCAATTCAAACGCGCGCTGCTCCTGCTCTCCCCATTCAAACGCATTTTTCTTTCGTGTAACTTTGTACAATGGGGCCAAAATCTGAGACAAATGGGGTATATGTTGTCTCCAATACCCGAATAGTCCAATAAAACTCTGGGCTTCCTTCCGATTTCGCGGTACTGCAAATTCCTTAATCTTTTGTTTCACTTTTGGCAACACTTCTCTGTGTCCCTGATTCCACTGAATGCCCAAAAATTTCACGCTCTGAGACGGTCCCTGCACTTTCTCGGGGTTAATCTCCCACCCTTGATTCTGCAAATGTTCCACCACCCTGTCTAGCTGAATTTGCACCTGTTCTTGCGTCTCTCCCTGCATCATCACGTCATCTATATAGTGAGAAATTTGCACTCCAGGAACCACTGGTACTTCATCCAAATGCTCTGCCACCAGCCGGTGGCAGATAGTGGGGCTATGTAAATACCCCATGGGTAATCTACAGAAGGTGTACTGACGCCCCGCCCATTGGAATGCCAGCTGAGGCTGGCTCTCAGTAGCTATTGGTATCGTAAAGAAGGCATTGGCAATGTCAATGGTTGCATACCAAGTCCCACTGTGTTTCTGTATGTTCTCAATCAAGGTAATGGTGTCTGGGACCGCTGCAGTCAGAGGAGGTGTATGTTTATTCAATTGGCGATAATCAGTGCAAATCCTCCAACTGTTATCACTTTTACGAACAGGCCAGAGGGCATTATTCCACGCAGTGGTGATGGGAACTATTACCCCGGCCTCTAGTAAATCATGTATAGTCTGGCTAATCTCCTCATGTCCTCCCGGTATTCTGTACTGTTACATTTGAATCACCTTAGTAGCTTGGGGAAGTGTTACCGGAGGAATCTTCAACAGCCCCACCCTTGCGGCGGCTATTGATATAAATCTTTTGGAACCAAATTGATAACATCCATCTTCCAAATGTAGGGTCATCCCTTTTAAAATGTCAATTCCAATAATGTATTCGGGAATGGGCACAATCAGGACAGTGTATTCTCTCTTTGGAAGTGCCCGTATTTTCATGGGAACCACTATCTGCACTGCCGGGGTTTCTTTTCCGCCCAATCCCGTAATGGTAAAGTACTGTCCCCTGAATTTTCTTGGATTGCCATGAATCAAAGTGGCCTCCGCTCCGGTGTCAACGAGGGCTCGAACTTTTTGAACATTTCCACGTTTCCAATAAATTTCTACTTTGACATGAGGTCTGTTATCTTTGCGAGCCCATCCCTGCACCGGAGTTTGGCCTGTTTCCTAATCTATTTTCACTCTGCGCACATCAGAGTCTGCCCAAGTCAAATCTGGATACAGTTTGCGGTAATTCTCAGGGAACTCCTCCTCCCTGTCTCTGCTTCGCAACCTCTCTGAGCTTACCAGCTCCCTCTCCCACTCTCTTCCTCGAGTTTTCCCAGAACCTGTCAGTTCCCGGTCTCTCTCCCTGCTCCGGGTTCCCTCTGCGCTTCGGTGCTCTTCCTCCCAATTTCCGTCCTCCTGGGGATCTCTCTCTCTACTGTGGGGTTTTCTCCCTCTCTCTCCCTTTTCACCCTCACGCTCCTCCCCTCCTGCCTTTCTCTGGTTCACCACTTTGTTATCCTTCTTGTTCCCTTTCCTACTCCCCTCCTTTTTATCCAAACCGCGTTTGCGGTACATTTCCCACAGGTCCTTGGTGCTTATCCCATCGATTTCATTCCTGGTCACCCCATCTCGCATCAAGGCCTGAAACATGTCTCGCCTTGTCACCCTGTTGTTATCAGTACGATTCTCAGACCGTGAATTCCTCTCTGGCTTAGCCCATTCTCCTAAATCACTTAACTCACGCACCGCTCCTACCACCTGAGACAATGGGTTACCCGTCTGATTAATTAACAAAGTCATGATGACATGCTTATATGCAGGAGGAGCGGCCCTAATCAGCCGGTTTCGCACAGACACACTTAAAATTCCATTCATCAAATCATGGGCATTACCCATAAAGATAGCTGTTTTCATCCCTTCTTCCTTCAATCTCTGTACTGCATCTCTCAAAGTATACCAAGGTTTATCATTAGGCGGCCAGTCTGACTCTGTCGGATACTTCTGAGCACACCCTTGCGCAGCTAGCTCTAACAAATTGGTCATGGGACCATTCCCTGGATAGGTTCTAAACTCATTTTGAATAACCGGGTCTGTACTTAACATACAAAGCCTCGGGGCGTCGCCGTGATCCAATTGGACCCCCTGGCCCCCCATATCGTGCACCCGCCCCAACCACGTAAGCAATGTTTCCCCAGACCTCTGTCGAAATCTGTCTATCACATCACTTAGTTCTTGCTGTGTATAATCCTCCAGGGCATCCAACATCACCCCTCCAGGATTAGCTGGGCTATGCTGTAACTTTCGCCGATATATGGGCTGCGCCCGGACAACATTCCTGCGCTCTGTCTTCTCCTGTCTAACATCTTGGCAGTCATCGCCCCCGGACCCATCTGAAAAATCAGATGTATCCCAGATGTTTCCATCCCAAAATTCAGGGTCAAAGGCTAATCCTGCCTGAGAGATAGCTAAATGCACCTTCTTTTTATTAACTTTCCCTCTTCGTTTCTTGTGTTTATATTTAGCTACGCTAACAGCCGTTCTCTCCGCAACCAGTTGGTACATTTCCAACTTATCACTTAATAATTTATTTTGACAAGCTAGCATGGTAGAGGAATTTCGGGCTTCTACTAACTCCTTCTCCAGCTGCTCGTGGTCTTTTTGTAACTGTAAACATTTTTCATACAACTTTCGGTACGCAGAAAGCAAGATCCAGCCTCGCCTCCCCAACGCACAAACCTCCCTTCCCTTGTCAATTGAAACTTTCCGTAAACATATAAGAAGATCTTCAGGTTCCACATTTAACATACACGCATTCCAATTTTCACACAAACCAGCACAACGTGACCATTCCTGAGCTAAAAGTTTATACGGAGCAGTTTCCCACCCCGGTATTTCTATGTCTGGATTTGCTACATGAGAACCTGCTTTTGAGCTCGCTTTGATCTTATTAAACATCTTCCCTCTTTTTTTTTTTTCGAATCCTGCAAACGACTACGCCAATTTGTGCTGCTTTACTCTTCAGAATATCAAAACTATGCACTTCAGGATATTTTAAGGCACAATGTAAAGCAATCACTCTCAAACACCTTCGTAAGTACAATAATCAAGTTTATTTAAGGGGCAAGTTCTCAGCTAGCAAAACTAAACCACACTAATATATATATATATACATCAGGAGAATAACATGAGAATAATGATAAAGATATAAGCACTCTGTGAATAATTGCAAGAGTAAGTGCATATAATACAAGCACACACAATATACCTCAATGCTCAATAGCATGAAAATGACTGCAAGAATAAGTGCATATTACGCGCGCACACACAATATACTTCAATGCTCAATAGCATGAAAATGACTGCAAGAATAAGTACATATTACGCGCGCACACACAATACACTTAATAAATTGAAAAGCTTCACCGAAAAGAGCGTCTGCATCCCTCCGCCGTACACAAAGCTGGGGAACCCAAATCAGCTGGCACAGGGAGCCTCTGTTCGGGACAATCAGTCCTCCTGGCGTTGCGTCCAACCCAGAAGAGAGTTCCTAAACCAGCCCATCCAGGCCCCCAACTTTTATAGTATTTGCTAACGCCCAGGAGTCTTTTCTAGAAAAAGACCCCCTCCTTTACAAATTGTGCAATCGGCGGTACCTTGTTCACCCTTCGAGACGTCTCCTCAGAACGGGCCAAGTTCCCAGGAGAGGACTCCAAGGTGAAGCCTGCATTCCTCCTTGTGTACAGGCGCATCCCCCTGTTGTTCTAACTGATAGCTCGTGGAATGTAAATAGCGCCCTTCGTACCAGGCAGATGGAGCGAAGTTGAGCAGAAAAACACCCCACCCTTCAGCTTGCCGAAGCTTGTGGAAAAACACAGAACAGTGCCTTACGCACCGAACCAGACTCGACAAAATGGAGTCGTGAACCAAAATGGAAGCGAAGGCCAATGAAAGCAGAGGCCAATGGTCCACACTCTGCACCACTGTTTACCTTGCACGTAGTGCTGCCGCATGCACGTAGTGTATGTAGCAATACACAGTGGTATCTATAAGATGAAATTCCTCTTTGACTACAAGTGGATCCCCTATTACCCACCTCATTAGTGAACCAACAGACATCATTTCATAAAATACATTTTTTTCCCCTAAATTACCCAGCTCATCCTGCATTTTAGCACTGGAGAGTAGGGAATGTTGAGTCTGAATTCCTGTTATCAATGTTATAGAGAACTGAGTTGATTGATATGCAATATAGATTAGACTAGAAGAGCTAAAGCCAAGAATGTGGTGATCAGGTTGGAGAATCCACCTAGCTTACTCCCATATTGCACCCCAAATACCTTCATACTTCGACTTATGATTTGATAACTTCGCCAAACATATTTGAGCAAAGGATGCTGTTGGCTTATAAACCCAGTGCCTGCCATCAAAAATATGATGTATTGACCTGCCAATCCCACTCCCACTTTGGAGCGAGAGAGAGACATGCTGGAACTGAGAACTACTGGTCCCCTTCTGGAGGCTAAATTGACGATATATTCAACTGTCCTTGTCAATGTAGTGTCTTTGTCCCATTACTACCTTGATTCTCTTCCAATTTTCTTTGTTGTCAGATCTGCATTACTCTCCAATGAAAATGGTGATGAAAATGACATGAGCTTATTTCCCTTTCAGATGACTTCTTAACCTCAGAGCTCCCGCTACCACCAACCCTCTATACTCTCCTTTTACATGGATTCACTGAAGATCAAAAGTAGGCATTTTCACTAAACTCTTTCTAGCCCACCACTCTTGCTTGTGGATTTATATGGGTGTGACGTGTTCTATTAACAGGACACAAAAGGCTGGGATATGTGCACATGGATATATGGAGTGATGAGATACCTCTGTTGGAGTGAAGGTAGTGTTAAAAAAATGCATGCACCAAAGTGTCATCAGCAGATATGCAAAACATGTTCAGTAACACATGACCAACATTTCAGCTTTCACATAACTAGGGTTTCTTTATGGAAAACTATTAGTACATGAACAGCTGATTTAACACACAAGCTGAGTTCTACCTTTAGGTATATACTAGTCAGTAGGCAGCCTTAATAGACAACATGCACATTTTTTAAAGAAGACACTCATTCACATACATGTATCTGTGTGATTTGGCAAACACGTTTAAGTAGCATTTGTCCTTTGAAATCAACACTGCTACCTCAATTAGTTTAATCTTTTTTTTCCTTAATTTATAAGTTTTCATGACTGAGTTGGTCACTTATTTCGATTGTGGAAGCCTCAAGTCAAGTCAGGCTATTAGAACATTCTGTTCTCTCTTCTACAAAAATGAAACTATAGGTAGACATTGAAGACATCAGTTTAGGAAGGTTGTTGACCCTGGTAGAGGCGATCAGATGTTAGTCCTAATGGCAATGGAGTAAAATTCCATTCCTGGAAAATTTATGACTTTTGAGGCTTGTTACCTCAGCCAGTAGGATATGTTTCATTAATGATTTAATAGCTTACATTGATTTTTTTTATCAAGTGTAATTGTTCTCTTTTGGCTACAACTATTACCTCAGGAAGTTAGTTAATTATTTATCTAACATAGTGACGTAATTTATATTGTTATCGATTTCAAATCTTTTGAAAACAGATAAATGGACCTTCCCCATTTGTAAACAAGCATTGGCAAAACCAGTGGTTCTTGCCATTGGGACCTGTTGACTTTGCTATTGATTTGTCGCAATTCTGTGCTGCTTCTCTAATGCTTTGCTGCATGGCCAAGGAGTTAATGAAAATGGTGCTATGACGCAGCACTCACTCATTTTATAGGTGCTCATGTGTGTACCTACAAAATCACACTGGCACATTTTTCCTTTTTGTTGGACGATCAAAGTTGAATCAATAAAATAAGAAATACAAAAAGTAATGTAAAAGCCTTCTTTTCTTATTTTGAGGGGCTGGTGAAGGGGAAGCAACATGGAGGATGCAGGCAGGAGGAATAACAACACTGTCACAGGCAGGGGAAGGAAGATGTATGAGGGGTGGACAAACACAGAGTGGCAGAAGCAGCACAGAGGGTGGGGGTGGAAGCAACATAGATGGCAGGGGTGAAGAAAGTAACAAAGAGGGATGGGGGAAGCAATCCGGGAGAGAGAGAGGAACATGAAGTGTTGTGGTAAAAGAAGCTCAGGGGTTACAGTATGGAACAAAGAGCTGTTGAGGGAACCACATTGACGAGAAAGCAGTGCAGAGACAGAGAAGCATATGAAGGCAAGCACAAAATGGAGGGTGTTGGGGAAAAGCTTATAGGTGAGAGAGAGAAACATGGAGCTCGGTGGGGTGAGGAAGAGCAGTACATGCAGGAGACAGCTGAGATTTCACATGCACTCTCTATGAGTGCTACCCAAGAAGGAAAACAACCTAGTGCTTCAAAAGTGAGCAGTAAAGAATGCTGACGTGTTTTCCCCTCACCCTTCACAGGGTTCAAAAACGCTTCCTCCCTCCCTGAGGTCAATGGATCTTTTCGCCCAGTGAAGAGTGTGTTAGCCATCAATGATCAATTCAAACCCAAACAACAATTTAAACACCATGACCCACCCATGTGGCCACAGAAAAAAACTCCAATCAATAAAAAGTTTCAAAGCTTTATTTTATAACCACAAAGCCAAAAGAACGTGAATTGTTCGCAAGATCAAACTGTGCAAATAGATTAAAACCATAGGCTGACCAAATCTATGAAACAAATTTAATCTGCTCAACATTAGCACCATTAGACATTCCAAAACAATCATACATATTAATAAAGCAATCACTTGTGAAACAGAAACGTATTTCAATTCAGTATTTAAAAACATTACTCAACTCAAAAGCACAATTTCAGATTATAGGGATTCGGACATAGGTTCTCCCTACTGCTAACCAAATTAGGAAAAGCAGGTGTGGAAATGGTGCTAACACATGTGGGAAAGTGTCAATAAGAAAGAGTAAAATAAGGTAGACTAACTAAAACAAGAGAGGAAGGTGACAGCATGCTAGCTCTGCTCAAGAAAGCAGGTCAGGGGAAAATAACATTTGCATTAGAATATATCTCTCCTGGGTTCAGAATTCAATTCAATTTCATCAGCAAAACAGTGAAGCATCAGCCAAGTCCGTTAGAAGCACATCAGGGGAAAGTGCAGAACACAGGCTAGTCATGGAAATCAGGAAAGGGGCAAGTTAACAGTTCAAGATTCAAAGGGGCTCCGCTCTATACTTACAAGCCCATTCCCTACTTAAAAGTACTCTGAACAGTTTGAATGGTCAATTTGATGAGTCCATATTACGCAAAAGGGGCAATATCCAATTAAATTTAGGACACAAGATGAATTTGCAACAGCAATGAAGATTCCCAGGTCTGGATGAAGTCATCTCTCCTGTGTGATACTTGCAATGACTAGCAACTCTGTACATTTGTACATCACTTGATACATTCTGAAATCTTCCCATGGCTCCAAAAGTTCCAATAGTTCTCATGAGAATGAACAGTCAAACAATGGTGTTCCTTTGCATACCAGTCCTCCTGTTCTATTATTACAACATCTAAGGTCGCTGTGAATGAAACTTACACATAATACAATAAGGGGGTAATTTCAACCCTGGCGGTCAAAGACCGCCAGGGCTGTTGTGGCGATTGCACTGCCAACAGACTGGCGGTGCAATCCCGGGAATCCGCTACTTGCAGCGCTGCCCAGGGGATTACGAGTCCCTGACCTCCAGCCTTTTCCTGGTGATTTGAACCGCCAGGAAAAGGCTGGCGGTATGGGGAGTCGCAGGGCCCCTGGGGGCCCCTGCATTGCCCATGCCACTGGTATGGGCAGTGCAGGGGCTCCCTGACAGGGATGGGTGCAACTGCAACTGCACCCGTCGCACGGCCGCAACACCGCCGGCTCCATTTGGAGCCGGCTCCTGTGTTGAGGCCGAGATCCCCGCTGGGCCGGCGGGCAGAAACCAGGTTTCCACCCGCCGGCCCAGCGGGGATCTCATAATGACCGGGTCATAATGAGGGCCTTAGACTCTCTACTATTCATGTGAAATAACCTAGTGGAAAAATTCATGTTAGTGAGAAAGAAATTATTTGGTATTTTACTGCTGCAAATGTAAAGACATCGGGCCTAGTTATGCTAACACAAGAAATACAATGCATTAATATTGCCATTGTTTAAAAAAAAAACTGCATAATATGCAAACTTATGAATTAATAATACCTCATGAGTATTTGTAAAAGCAATTCATGAATAATTGCAGACTTTATTAAAACAATACAACTAGTATGCCAAAGAGGCACTGTTTTTCAGCGCACATGTAACTTAAACTACTAAATCAAAAACTATTACAAATCATGTTAATTTCTACTATTAATAATTCACCCTGATGATTAAAACATAGTTCAACTTTATTTCATCGTGTTAACACACTGTCAGTTCTGGTAGGCACAACGTCTGCCATGCTGGGCATAATATCCACGACTAAAAAAAACAAATACACTTTTAAAATACATGTTAGTGCAAATTTCTAGGTTTAGGCTTTTAAGCGTAAATATAAATGATAGCAAATGCTGACGTCTGGTGCACCAAAAGCATTACTAAAATGTGCAGTCCAACAAGGACCTAAGACATGCATCCATGTTTCAAGGGAAGGACAAAACCCAAGAAGAGGAAGTAAAGCCCACATAAGCTGTTAAATAAAATGCAAACAAAGAAAAGTGGCAATAAAGCCAACCAATGTTAAGCAAGGAGCAGGTTCTAAAGCCACTGTAAGCAAATACTAGTTCTCATCCCCAACAAACACGTGGCACTGTGTGGTAGGCAAGTCATTAAAAGGCACATCTGATCTGCCTGTAAATTTGGAGAAGCTTGGTGAGAACATTTGTTAATAAATTAGAGAAAGACACAACAAAATGTTGACTCAAATGTTGAGACCTCAGATAAATACCGTTTATTTATTCTCCCCTCTACCAGTCTTCACAAGGATTAGCAAAAGCCACTCAGAGTAGCCAAAACAATTTCCTCACGCTAGTGAAGAATATTTCTAACCATAATAGTAGATCACTTTTGTCTTATACAACATGTGTTTGTAGTTACAAATTATATATTACATAGTGGACAATTGACATGCCATTATTTTAGAAAATTTATGAAATGTAATAAATGAAATTTTCTGCATGTGTTACCCACACCCTAATAATTAAAGGCCACTTAGCAGGGTTGAAAGAGACCTTCAAATATTCAATGCTGCTCTCAGATTTAATTTTTTGATGTATACCGTCATAAATGTATACCTCTGCATAGAAAGAATTAAGATACACAAGATTGCAGAATGACCAGCTGCACATTTATTTCACTCCATTATCAAATCCATTAGAATAAATGTATGGCGAAGTTAAGAACATATCTTTTGTAAATGCCTAAAATCTCTCTAATCATTCTGCGGCCTGCAAATACTTAAATATACAAGCCCTACGAATCTGTTGAAAGACACACAACCTAGTTCACAAAGATATTTGCACATGAATATTTAACGTATACATGTAAGTCAGTTTTCCTCATGTCCAACCACTTTTGGAAGAGTTTTCAGTGCGTTTCATGTGAATCCCGTGGACAGGGCATAGACACTCCATTGACAGAATCCTCTGTGAATTGATACAAACAGAAGCTGCCATGTTTGAGGATATTCACTAGCTCCTTTACACTCTAGTTTAAACATGGAAAAATGTGGAAATGTACTCCTACAAAGAGAACCAGTAAATTAATTTCCAGAGTGGAAAGGAAAATAAATCATCCCCAAAATGTAATGCGGTTTCTGGGAATGCTTTCTCCATGGTGAAAACTATTTTCCTGATCGATGAAAAAAAATAATATAGTTCCACAAATGTGATGACATTACACCATGAGCACTTGTGAAATATTTATGAATGCATCTGCCGAAATGAATTTGCTTAGTTGCAATTAAAATTCTCAACTCTATTTCATGTGTATGCCTGAAAAACTTCAACTGCCAGTGATCCTCCTACGTAAGATGAGAAAGTCTTTAGAATTTCAAGAGTTGTATATTGACAGCCATGCATGGACATAAGCCTCAGAGTAAAGATTTACAAATATTTTTTGAGTATTGGTCCACCAATGTCAACTTGACGTCTGAATTAGCTAAATGTATACGCTGCAAACAGACTAACACAACTTCATGTATGCCTTCTTTTTAGTTTGTCCAACAATTAATCTTTATGTGCGTCATGCAGTGTTATTAACCATTATGGTAGCCTACACCTTTGTACTTTAGGCTTCAATGCCATCTCTAGTTCTTTAGCAAAAAATGTTCTTTATGTTTATGATCGTCAGATCCTTTTCTCTAATTTTGGCTTCTATTCTCCTTATATTTGAATTAGTGCCTACTAAATATGTAGGACAGTCCTCTAGCATTGTTGTCTAAAATTACGAGCAAGCTTCATAAAATGGCCTCCTGCCCTTTTGTTCATTAGAGGGTGGAGATTTTGAAAGTAATAGTGTAATTGGGGAACATCAACCCGGTCAGATTGACCCACACAGGCCATATCTTGTTCATTTAATTGCAAAGTCTGCTGCTCTGGATGGGGAAAAGGCTGCTGGACAAAAAATTTTGGAAGCAGTTTTTCTCAAGCTGAAATATCATGTTACCTGGGGATGAAGAACAGAAATACTTGGCAGGAAAAGAGATATCAGAAAGTATAGAATTGTTTTTGTACGCACCAGGGAAATTAGTTCTCCATTAGGCGGATGGCAGAAGTTAAAGATTGGTCCTCAAGTTGCAGTACCGTAGCTGCCAGTGAATTAGGTTTCTTTCCTCATTGGTATTGTGCCCCGTTTGAGTTGTGCTGTACAGTAATAACTTTTTTTCTTGTAAACTGTACTTTATGCATTTCTAAGCTCTGTAAATAAGAGGTGCTATTATTACCCAGTGTAATTGTATTCAATTTACTGGCTTATACGATCGACCTATGGATATGTTCTTGGTATGTAAATGTTTACAGCTTTTACAGCATAGTGATCCACCAATAAAGGTGCACATTTCTAAAGTTTCTGCTTCTACCCTAGTTTTGTTTACAAAATCATTGATAAAGGGGTGCAGAAGGACATTTAAAGTTTATATATGTTTTCTATTTCACAGTACTTAGGATGCAGGCTTCTTCGTTTCTTGATACTTGCCAAAACATTACAAGTGTGTGATACCCTCTCTATCCCCTATGCCAATTGAGAGAGGAGGTTTTTTAGAATTTTAAAGATGTGGAACACCAGCCAAGAATTAGCGAATGTCCTGTCTGCCCTATTTAGATGGAAAACATTAGTATATGCTCTAAGGGGCATATTTATGAGCCTCTAGCGCCACCGGCGCGTCACTTTCTGTGATGCTCAGGTAGCGCAATCCCTAGCGCCGTATTTACAAGATGACGTTTGTTAGAAATGGGGTCTTTGGTTGACAGTCTGGTTACCCCCTGTTCAAGCAAGGACCCTCACTCTAGTTAGGATAAAAGAGAATCACCCTCAGCTAATCCCTGCTTACCCCCTTGGTAGCTTGGCAGAGCAGTAGGCTTAACCTCAGAGTGCTAGGTGTAAAGTATTTGTACCAACACACACAGTAACTTAATGAAAACACTACAAAATGACACAACACCAGTTTAGAAAAATAGGAAATATTTATCTAGACAAAACAAGACCAAAACGACAAAAATCCAACATACACAAGTCAAGTTATGATTTTTTAAAGGTTTAAAATAAAAAGAGTCTTTAGGTAGTTGTAACACCACACTAGCGCTGCTAGCGTGAAAATGTACCTGGTTTGCGTCAAAAATAACCCCGCACGGGCGGTGTGCGTCGAAAGTAACCCTGCACGGCTGTGTGCGTCGAAAACAACTCGGCACGGCGGTGCGTGTTGAAAAAGCCAGCCACACGACGATCCGAAAGTCCCGCGGCGCAGGGTGCGATCTCTCAGCCTCCGTCAGCGATGCTGCGCGTCGTTTCTCCTGCTCCGGGCGTCGGTTTTTCGGTCGCGTTTCCTGCGGCGTCGTTTCTCAGCTGCGGAACCGGCGTCGCGTCGTTTTCTCAGCCGCGATCGGATTCGCGTCGATCTTTTCTCCGCACGGCGCTCGGTGCGTGTATTTTTGTCCTTAGGCTGCCAGCCTCTCCTTTCAGGGTCCCAGGGACTGGAAGGGCACCACAGAGCAGAGTAGGGGTCTCTCCAGAGACTCCAGGTGCTGGCAGGAAGAAGTCTTTGCTATCCCTGAGACTTCAACAACAGGAGGCAAGCTCTACATCAAGCCCTTGGAGATTTCTTCTTCAAGATGGAAGGCACACAAAGTCCAGTCTTTGCCCTCTTACTCTGGCAGAAGCAGCACTGCAGGAAAGCTCCACAAAGCACAGTCACAGGCAGGGCAGCACTTTTTCCTCAGCTATCAGCTCTTCTCCAGGCAGAGGTTCCTCTTGGTTCCAGAAGTGTTTCTAAAGTTTGTAAGTTTGGGTGCCCTTCTTATACCCATTTTAGTCTTTGAAGTCACCTTTCTTCAAAGGGGACTCACACCTTCTGGTGAAATCCTGCCTTGCCCAGGCAAGGCCTCAGACACACACCAGGGGGTTGGAGACAGCATTGTCAGAGGCAGGCACAGTCCTTTCAGATGAGAGTGACCACTCCACCCCTCCCTCCTAGCAGAGATGGCTAATCAGGAAATGCAGATTACACCCCAGCTCCCTTTGTGTCACTGTCTGGTGTGAGGTGAAAAACAACCCAACTGTCAAACTGACCCAGACAGGGAATCCACAAACAAGGCAGAGTCACAGAATGGTTTAAGCAAGAAAATGCTCACTTTCTAAAAGTGGCATTTCCAAACGCACAATCTTAAAATCAACTTTACTAAAAGATGTATTTTTAAATTGTGAGTTCAGGGATCCCAAACTCCACATGTCCATCTACTCTCTAGGGGAATCTACACTTTAATCATATTTAAAGGTAGCCCCCATTTTATCCTATGAGAGAGAGACAGACCTTGCAACAGTGAAAACGAAATTGGCAGTATTTCACTGTCAGGACATATAAACCACATTACTATATGTCCTACCTTATCCATACACTGCACCCTGCCCTTGGGGCTACCTAGGGCCTACCTTAGGGGTGCCTTACATGTAAGAAAAGGGAAGGTTTAGGCCTGGCAAGTGGGTACACTTGCCAAGTCGAATTTACAGTGTAAGAATACACACACAGACACTGCAGTGGCAGGTCTGAGACATGATTACAGAGCTACTTATGTGGGTGGCACAACCAGTGCTGCAGGCCCACTAGTAGCATTTGATTTACAGGCCCTGGCACCTCTAGTGCACCTTACTAGGGACTTACTAGTAAATCAAATATGCCAATCATGGATAAACCACTTACATACAATTTAAACAGGAGAGCATATGCACTTTAGCACTGGTTAGCAGTGGTAAAGTGCTCAGAGTTGAAAAGCCAACAGCAACCTGTCAGAAAAAAATAGGAGGCAGGAGGCGAAAAAGACTGGGGATGACCCTGCATAAGCAAAAGTCCAACACGACCCCCTACCAGCCTAAAGCCAGGGGAGAACAATCAATACCTTGATGTACTTCCCTGATTGGGGCGATAGAACAGGGACCCAGGCCCACAACAGCAGGGGCATGTTCCAGTTCTACGCCTTCCTGACTCCAGTTGGATCCCTCTGTCCATACTCTCAGGGCCCACTAAGCTAACCCATGGGGAACCCTTCTCCACATCTACAGACACCATCTGTGCAACACCTAACTTTACTTTGCTCACAGATGTATTGCAATGGGCAGATAGTACCACCAGGGCCAACACAGTTGTGTTGCCCACTCCACCCCCGGGGTGTGACTCTCGTCCTCCCCCCCCCAGGGGCAACTCTGTCCACCAGGACAGCAAGCCACAGTGGCCCCAGACAACTGTCAGGGATGAGAGCCCGACCTCAGGCCTCTCTAACCACTGTGACTGTGGAGAGTGGGGGGTGGTAGCCCCAGGTGCCTGGCACCCTTTGACCACTCTCTCTTCCACCAGGTCAGGGATGACAACCTGACCCTGGTCCTCCCCTCTGGGGCTCTGTAACCTCCCTGCAGAAGCGGCACCCCCAGAGTCAAAAACTGTCAGGGTGCTTGTAGAAGCAGTCCTGCACAATTCTTCCACCAGTGCAGGGATGTTAACCTGCAACTGATCCTCCAACCTGGGGTCTGTACCTTCAGGTTGGACCAGGGCCAGGGGTGAGGCTTCCCTCCCCCTGCCCTCTCTTCTGGGGTCCTGAACCACCCAACTAGGAGTGGCCCCCCCAGAAGACAACATGGTAGGGGCACTGTTAGCAGTAGCCCCTTCCTCCAGGTCAGGGGGGACACCCTTAACCTGGCCTCCCAATCCAGGGTCTGTACCCACAGACTGGATCACTGCCTGGCAAACCAGGACTTCCTGGGGGGCATACCTACCCCCTACCAGGTCAGAGTTTACCCTCTGAACCTGGTCATCCAACCCAGGGTCACCACCCTGCGGTTGAACCACTGCCTGGCACACCAGGACTTCCAGGGGGGCACACTTACCCCCCTCAAGGGACACACTGTCCCGAAGGGCCACACAAGAGTCTGGCTGGCGCAGGTCTCCTGACCTCTGCCCATCTGACAGAGTCTGGATTCCCCCCAACCCAGAAATGGTCTCACCAAGGTCATTCAGGGGGGGCTCTGCTCTCAGAGCTGACCCCTGACCCTCCAGGTTCTCCACTGGGGTCCGCAACCCCCTCTCAACCCTCTGTCTGGACTTCTGCACCCCCTCACTAGGAGTGGTGCTGCCAGACACCAGAACTGGTGGGACGCTGGCTACAGCCGCCCCCCCAAGTTCTCCTGACACTGTGGGGTCTCCCTCAACAGATGGCCCTATGGTACAGGCTAGGCTCCCCTCCTGGTGTTCCCGCAGGGAACCCTCCAGGACCTGGGACCGGATCTCGGGCACCTTGGGCCTCAACCCATCCCCATTCCCTCTCCTCTGAGACTGGACATGGGGTCCCTCACCCATCCCACTACACTGGGACCTACCTGGGACACTACAATCCTTCCCTACCTCACCTGGTTGGGAACTACCTAGACCACTCCTCTCAGGAGCACCCCCAAATGCCTCTTCAGACTCTCTGGTACTCACCCAGAAGTCTGCCTCCATTGTAAGCTCCCTGGCGTCAGAGAACTCACACTCCACCTGGTGTTGGCATAGCTCTGGAAAATAAGGACTAGACATATGCTCTCCAGCAATTACATCACTCAGCCCCTCACATGAATTAACCAAAGTACCCTTCACCCAACCATCCAGTGACTCTGCCTTGAAAAAGCACCCCACATCACCCTCCTGAGACTGGTGAGACAGTACCTGACTGTCCCTGACACTCAACCCACACTCTTCTGGGATGTTTTCACACTCCATAACCAGGACTTCTACCTGGGGGGAACCCCTCTCCCTGTCACTCTCACTTAGAGTCAGTAGAGTGTCCCTCCCACCAGTAGGAATATGACTCCCCATGCCAGTTCCCCAATCCACCTCAGGGACCCTGTGCATCACTGGAGCTACCTCATACCCCTGAACCTCCTGGCGTGTGTTAACTCCCTCCTTCAAGTAGGGCACCACCTCTCTGGGCATGTGCACTTCTGCAGCATCACTGGATATACAATTGTTGCTGCCACCATTCCAGCTGGACTCAGCCCTCATGACTTCCAGCTCTTTCAATTTAAGCTCGTAAGCATAAATCATTTTTTTAATCTCTAAGTTCCTCCTCCTTTCTTCCAACTCCCAATTGAGCTTTTTCAGCTCCCATTGGTACTCCCTCTCTGCCTGTCTGTCCTGTAACTCTTCAGGAGTCAGACCCTTGGGTGACACCCTGCCACCCCTCCTGGGGACCCTCCACCCAGGCGTAACAGGTTCCTCCACTACACCACTGTGTATCCTCTGCACTTCCCCACCCATATTCTCCTCCTCTGTGTGCCCTCCAGCCTTCTTGATTGTCACCCAAGCCCTCTGTGCCTGTTGCAGCTCCCCCTCCCTGGTGGAGCTCTCAGTGGGACAGTCAAGATCTTTAAGGAACTGTTTCAATTGAGCAACTGAGTACTCCTTCAGTTTCTCCATTTCAAACACAGCTCCAGCTGTTGCATCTCCAGATTGAGACATGATGGTCATAAGTGCAAAGTTCCAAAGGCAGAAAATAATTTCCCAATGAAGAAAAAAGAATCAGTCAAGGGATCAGCAAAATCATGGAAGTAGAATAAAAAGAGTCCTTAAGAGAAAAATCAAAAGATCACCAAACAAGTAGTATGTGGTCACGTAGTGGTCTGAGATCAAAACAGTAGTGTACACTTAATTACTGTATGTCAAGTACAAATACAAGTCCAATCCCGTCCGCTGGTCACCAATGTTAGAAATGGGGTCTTTGGTTGACAGTCTGGTTACCCCCTGTTCAAGCAAGGACCCTCACTCTAGTTAGGATAAAAGAGAATCACCCTCAGCTAACCCCTGCTTACCCCCTTGGTAGCTTGGCAGAGCAGTAGGCTTAACCTCAGAGTGCTAGGTGTAAAGTATTTGTACCAACACACACAGTAACTTAATGAAAACACTACAAAATGACACAACACCAGTTTAGAAAAATAGGAAATATTTATCTAGACAAAACAAGACCAAAACGACAAAAATCCAACATACACAAGTCAAGTTATGATTTTTTAAAGGTTTAAAATAAAAAGAGTCTTTAGGTAGTTGTAACACCACACTAGCGCTGCTAGCGTGAAAATGTACCTGGTTTGCGTCAAAAATAACCCCGCACGGGCGGTGTGCGTCGAAAGTAACCCTGCACGGCTGTGTGCGTCGAAAACAACTCGGCACGGCGGTGCGTGTTGAAAAAGCCAGCCACACGACGATCCGAAAGTCCCGCGGCGCAGGGTGCGATCTCTCAGCCTCCGTCAGCGATGCTGCGCGTCGTTTCTCCTGCTCCGGGCGTCGGTTTTTCGGTCGCGTTTCCTGCGGCGTCGTTTCTCAGCTGCGGAACCGGCGTCGCGTCGTTTTCTCAGCCGCGATCGGATTCGCGTCGATCTTTTCTCCGCACGGCGCTCGGTGCGTGTATTTTTGTCCTTAGGCTGCCAGCCTCTCCTTTCAGGGTCCCAGGGACTGGAAGGGCACCACAGAGCAGAGTAGGGGTCTCTCCAGAGACTCCAGGTGCTGGCAGGAAGAAGTCTTTGCTATCCCTGAGACTTCAACAACAGGAGGCAAGCTCTACATCAAGCCCTTGGAGATTTCTTCTTCAAGATGGAAGGCACACAAAGTCCAGTCTTTGCCCTCTTACTCTGGCAGAAGCAGCACTGCAGGAAAGCTCCACAAAGCACAGTCACAGGCAGGGCAGCACTTTTTCCTCAGCTATCAGCTCTTCTCCAGGCAGAGGTTCCTCTTGGTTCCAGAAGTGTTTCTAAAGTTTGTAAGTTTGGGTGCCCTTCTTATACCCATTTTAGTCTTTGAAGTCACCTTTCTTCAAAGGGGACTCACACCTTCTGGTGAAATCCTGCCTTGCCCAGGCAAGGCCTCAGACACACACCAGGGGGTTGGAGACAGCATTGTCAGAGGCAGGCACAGTCCTTTCAGATGAGAGTGACCACTCCACCCCTCCCTCCTAGCAGAGATGGCTAATCAGGAAATGCAGATTACACCCCAGCTCCCTTTGTGTCACTGTCTGGTGTGAGGTGAAAAACAACCCAACTGTCAAACTGACCCAGACAGGGAATCCACAAACAAGGCAGAGTCACAGAATGGTTTAAGCAAGAAAATGCTCACTTTCTAAAAGTGGCATTTCCAAACGCACAATCTTAAAATCAACTTTACTAAAAGATGTATTTTTAAATTGTGAGTTCAGGGATCCCAAACTCCACATGTCCATCTACTCTCTAGGGGAATCTACACTTTAATCATATTTAAAGGTAGCCCCCATTTTATCCTATGAGAGAGAGACAGACCTTGCAACAGTGAAAACGAAATTGGCAGTATTTCACTGTCAGGACATATAAACCACATTACTATATGTCCTACCTTATCCATACACTGCACCCTGCCCTTGGGGCTACCTAGGGCCTACCTTAGGGGTGCCTTACATGTAAGAAAAGGGAAGGTTTAGGCCTGGCAAGTGGGTACACTTGCCAAGTCGAATTTACAGTGTAAGAATACACACACAGACACTGCAGTGGCAGGTCTGAGACATGATTACAGAGCTACTTATGTGGGTGGCACAACCAGTGCTGCAGGCCCACTAGTAGCATTTGATTTACAGGCCCTGGCACCTCTAGTGCACCTTACTAGGGACTTACTAGTAAATCAAATATGCCAATCATGGATAAACCACTTACATACAATTTAAACAGGAGAGCATATGCACTTTAGCACTGGTTAGCAGTGGTAAAGTGCTCAGAGTTGAAAAGCCAACAGCAACCTGTCAGAAAAAAATAGGAGGCAGGAGGCGAAAAAGACTGGGGATGACCCTGCATAAGCAAAAGTCCAACAACGTTGAGCCATTATTTGTGGCTTAACACCACCTTGTAAATATAGTCCCTTCACATGCAGCCCTTTGCATGGAAGGAGCGTGCAATGGGTGTTGCTGTGGGCGTGCCACAGCAACACCCTTTGCATTGTGACGCTGCCATTTTCGAGTTTTCGTAAACCTGAGGCAGAACCAAAATCTTATGCAAGGTGCAATGAAGAGCAATACTTTTATTGCTCCTCGTTATTTGCTTTTTCTGTGTGTGCTGCATTCTGCAGCATACACAGAAAGAGCAAAATGCCAGACATGATTGTTTATGTGCAGGAAGATGTCCCTTCCGGCACATAAACAATCATTTCAAAATGACACTTTTGCAGCACACGCAGAAGTGCCAAATTGCCATTAGTGATTGTTTATGTGCAAGAAGGGACACCTTTCCCCACATAAACAATCAAACCCCTCAATGAAGACATCCTTGCACAATGGTGCAAGGATACCTGCATTGGCGCTAGGCAGCTCAATTAAATACGGCACATCCCTGCGTTGTTAAAATGACAGAGCAAGGTGCTGCCAATTTTGGCGCAGCATCATGCTCCATCATTTTCCATTACATATGGGTCTATATCTGATAGGAGAACATCCACCAAGTACCTGACGATGTCCTGCATCCACTAAACTCTGAATTATCCAGAGTCACTATGATCAATATTTCAATGCACCAAGAAAGGTGTTTATTAGGCACAAATGCCAAGTTGACCATTCAGCATGAACTAGCCAAGGTCAGTACTGATCCACAAAAGGAATGCCTCAGTCAAGAGTGACACAATTGGATAAAACAATGGACTGGAATATTATCCTGAGTGATTGGAAGTGCTGTAAACTGTTTGGAAGCATCTCTCACTTTTTTGTTTTTTGTCACTATATGGATAGACTAGTTCACGAGAAAGACATGAAGAAATGTGATGTCAGTAGTCTGTAAAAAAGAAGCACAGCATAAACACCTTGCACTATAAAACTCTTGAACAGAACCCAGACAAACACAAAAAGAATTTGGAGATAGAAATATGCAAATAAATTAGAGCATGTTTGCAAAAACTGTGAAAATGAGCTGCAAAGGTTCAATTTAGAAAGCTTGAAAAATGTTTCGTACCTGGAGTGTAGCTAAAGGTATGACAGATAAAACATAAAGCAAATCATGGCACAAAATGAATGACATTTGATACAAATACCCAAATGCTACTATATAATACCTATAAAATAAACATCTACACATCAAAGACACTCAACCAGAAAAAAAGCTATCAAGACATAATCTGAAATAATTAAGCTGTATGCTGTAATGCTAATTGGGGTGTCGGGGAGGTGGAAGTGACTGGAGAGCAAACAAGCATTCGCAAAGTCAGCAGAACTCTTCTTTCTGACCTACTGGATTTGCCAACAGTTGTTAGCCATGCTGCACAGCATCCCAATGGGATAAAGAGGGTAACATGGAATGGGCTAGTGAAAAGCCTACAGGAGAGAAGGCCACGGGAGGGAAAGTGTGCAAGGGGAGCGCAACAAGGATGGGAGGAAGTCAGCTAAGAGCAACATAAAGTGCAAGGGGAGAGAAGTGCATGACGGAGACAGCTAGAAAACACATGGGCTCTCATCGAATGCCTAAGCCACAAGAGAAAACTAGTGCTTGAAAGCTTGAAGCAGTGGAAGCAACAACATCAAATTATGTTATTTTGGAATTAATACATCTTTAAAAACATCATTGATAATAACACGTAAATTACAATGTCTAAAATGGACAAGATCATAAATTTCACCATGATTAAGACATCCTATCATGTGCAAACATACAATGGGTTACAGCTCTTAAAATCAGTAGTGTGAGGAAGATTTAAAACACAAACCATCCCTGGGAATAATAGAGCTCATCCGTGTGGTCGTTAATAGCATCAAACCATTCAAAAATAGTAGTTGAAAGTAGTCGAAGCCACAAGACATTGGTCATATGACATGCAACATGTAGGAGTCGGACTCAGGGCTGCCACAGACAATAGTGGACTTTGCAACAAGTTCAAAACCGAGGCATTTGCAGATTGATAAACAATGTTGTCACTAAACCACAAACTAATGACATAGGCTATGATCTACAGGACAACTTAGGATGTTTCCTATAAATTTCTACGTGCAAATGACACATGGTCATTCTCGAATGTAGCAGCTCAACTAGCATTAGTATTCTCTTGTTGAAGCAGATATACTAATTAAGAAAATTATTAATGATTTATATCTTATTACTAATGAGAAAATGTGTAGAGAAATTAATCGTAGAGAAAAAATTTGCACGTTTGAAAATGTGCCCGCGGGGTATGATCACCATGTGTAATGAAAATATATGATTATAATATGTTATAATGAGATGTATAACCTATGTTTTATATTCATTTGTAGTATTAAGTTAGCTGGACTAATGGCCTAGTTTTCCCTGGGCCTCACATGCTCGAGAATCTGAAATACTGAATGCCTTGCAGAGGACTCAAAGTCGCAATAGCCTTGACCCACTTGAAGTTTAAGTTACTTAGCTAGAATTTTCTGCAATGTACCGGCGGACAGGAAATGATGAAGACAATTTGCTACAATTATGTGCAGAGCAGGCTAAATGTACTTTCCCAGGACTTGAACAATAGAAGGCACTGAATGAAGAACCATATGCAACAATTTTGATACGTGATGCGCCGGATGATGAGGGCATCGCATGAAGAACCAATCCGCATCTTGTGACTTGGGACATATGAAAAGTAGTAGATTTGGTAAACAAAAACTAAAGGTTAAAGTCATATCTGCTGACTGACTGACCAATTAGCAATTGGTAGTATGGACTGGGAGACCCTAACAAAAAGTCATGACTAGGGGCTAGAAATCAGAGTTGCGAGGAGAAAATTGATGACGTCAGGAGACACTGTCCGAGGTGCTGATATTGGGCTTATGTTCCGTGAGCCTTATTCCCTATTCGACCAATTGATGACCTGAAGAGGAAGACCGACTTTTTGCTGATCCATCCTGGATAGATAGCTATAAAAATGTGAATTACAATTTTATGCCTTTTCTTCTAGGTAACAACTGCGCTGATTATAAATATCCTTATCTAGGTAGATATTTCCAAATTAATATTTTTCCCAAATTGTTTTCTCATGAAGACCCACATGCTAATGCTAATTTCTGTTGAGGGTGAAGTTGACAGTGACAATTGACTGACAAACTTCATTGCTGAACTTCATTATCAATGCTAATATTGTAGCTTATGGAATTACCTTTACACATATGTTTTCTTAAGTGATGATGTTTATTAATGAATTAATAAATTGAATAAAGTTTGAACTAATGGATGATTCAGAATTGTAAGCAATAGGGAAATTTTTGTTAACTCCTTTCCGAGTTGTGGTTATTCATGAGTAGGTGGTTTTGATGGTTATTTCCTAAAACTAAGGGGCATATTTATACTCTGTTTGCGCCGGAATTGCGTCGTTTTTTTTTACGCAATTCCGATGCAAAACTAACTCCATATTTATACTTTAGCGTTAGACATGTCTAGCGCCAAAGTCCATGGAGTTTGCGTCATTTTTTTGCGTGGACACCTACTTTGCGTTAATGATATGCAAGGTAGGAGTTCCCGCGAAAAAATGGACTCCGAGGCATGTGCGCCGTATTTACACTCCCGGGCAAAATTCACGCCCAGGAGTGGGCGGGTCAAAAAAAATGACATACGGCCGCTTTTGCGCCGTTTTTTTGCGCCTGGAAAAGGCAGGCGTTGAGGGACCTGTGGGCTCGGAAGGAGCCCAGAGGTGCCCTCCCATGCCCCCAGGGACACCCCCTGTCACCCTTGCCCACCCCAGGAGGACACCCAAGGCTGGAGGGACCCATCCCAGGGACATTAAGGTAAGTTCCGGTAAGTATTATTTTTTATTTTTTTGTGGCATATGGGGGCCTGATTTGTGCCCCCCTACATGCCACTATGCCCAATGACCATGCCCAGGGGACAGAGGTCCCCTGGGCATGGCCATTGGGCAAGGGGGCATGACTCCTGTCTTTGCTAAGACAGGAGTCATTTCTATGGGGTTTGGGAGTCGAAAAAAATGGCGCAAATCGGGTTGAGTCGAAAATTTTGCCTCAGCCTGACTTGCCCCATTTTTTGACGCCCAAGCTCCATATCCCCCTACGCCGGCGCTGCCTGGTGTACGTCGTTTTTTTCCACGCACACCAGGCAGCGCCGGCGGCTAACGCCGGCTAACGTCATTGATTAAATATGGCGCCCGCATGGCGCTTCAGAATGGCGTTAGCCGGCGCTAATTTTTTTGACGCAAAACTGCGTTAGCGCAGTTTTGCGTAAAAAAATATTAATATGGCCCTAAATGTTTCATGATTACTGATCTCATTTATTGTTCAATGGTCACTCCATGACTAGGTACTCCATGCGATTCAAAAGGTTAATCGACCTATACTCGTCCCCTTGTAAGTTTACTTTCTAAGGACCAGGCGCGCTAGCACTCTCTATAACAGCATATATAATCAGCTTTTAATGCAAGGTTGTGCAAAAGTGACCACTACATAGGTTAACAACACACCTTCACATGCGTTTGTGTGGAAACTGATAGCAATCTCTGCAATGTTACTAGACACAGTGAGGGCCGTATTTATACTCTGGTTGCGCCGAATTTGCGTCGTTTTTTTCGACGCAAATTCGACGCTAAACTAACGCCAACTAACGCCATATTTATACTATGGCGTTAGACGCTTCGGGCGCCAAAGTGCCCGGAGTGTGCGTCATTTTTTAGCGTGAACCCCTTCCTTGCGTTAATGATATGCAAGGGAGGCGTTCCCGTCTTAAAAAATGACTCCCAGGCCTTTACGTGGGATTTATACTCCCGGGCAAAAATGACGCCCGGGAGTGGGCGTGGCCAAAAACGGCGCATTTGCGCCGCTTTTTAACGCCTGGGTCAGGCATGGCGTTAAGGGACAAGTGGGCTCAAAATGAGCCCAGAGTGCCCTCCCCTGCCCCCAGGGACCCCCCCTGCCACCCTTGGCCACCCCAGGAGGACACCCAAGGATGGAGGGACCCATCCCATGGACATTAAGGTAAGTTCAGGTAAGTTTTATTTTTTTTATTTTTTGTGGCATAGGGGGGCCTGATTTGTGCCCCCCTACATGCCACTATGCCCAATGACCATGCCCAGGGGACAGAAGTCCCCTGGGCATGGCCATTGGGCAAGGGGGCATGACTCCTATCTTTACAATGATAGGAGTCATGTTGATGGGGGATGGGCGTCGAAAAAAAATGGCGCAAGTCGGGTTACGACGATTTTTTCGACGTAACCTGACTTGCCCCATTTTAAGACGCCCATACGCCATTTTCCCCCTACGCCGGCGCTGTCTGGTGTACGTGGCTTTTTTCCACGCAAACCAGGCAGCGCCGGTCTGCTTGCGCCGGCTAACGCCATTCCATAAATACGGCGCCCGCATGGCGCTTCAGAATGGCGTTAGACGGCGCAAAATTTTTTGGCGCTAAACTGCGTTAGCGCAGTTTAGCGTCAAAAAGTATAAATATGGGCCTGGATGTTTCAAAATAACATAAGGGCCTAGTAGGCACTACAATACAGAACATCTAAGCAGGCGCTGTGGTTTTGCATACAATGATCCACAACCAGCCCAAAAACTTCACCAAGCCACATGCATATAAAGGTCTGGGTTTTGGCAAACTGGCTTGATCCAGGACCACCATGGATGATGATAGGCCATGCAAACAAACGGAACATGAGCTACGCTTTCTTTAACCCTTTTGCAACTTGGGCAAATCAATGAGGTCTCAGCTTGCGTTGACCATTTTGTGGTAGTCATCTTAAGGGGCAGACAGCCTAACCTAAACTGAGCATATTATTTCCTATCTAAGGGATTAGTGATACAGTCCAGGTATTCTTCATACAGAGGACGACTTGAAGTGCAAAAACGTCATAGTAAGAGACATTCAGGGGAGGGAATTGTGTCAGAGAGTGGTTGCTCCCAGTGTCTCAACAGGCCTAGTGGTGACAACACCTTTCTGATGTTTTTGCACCATTCATTCTTATGGAATCTGTTAGACCTGACAGCCTTAGGGTGGTCACCCCTAACTTTTTGCCTGCCTCCCTCCACTTTTTGGATACTGTTTTTGCTGGCTTTTAGACTCTGCGCACTTTACCACTGCTAACCTGTGCTAAAGCGCATATGCTCTCTCCCTTAAAAGATGGTAACCTTGAATCATACCTGATTGGACTATTTAATTTACTTATAAGCCCCTAGTAATGTGCACTCTATGTGCCTAGGGCCTGTAGATTAAATGCTACTGGTGGGCCTGCAGCACTGGTTGTGCCAACCACTTAAGTAGCCCCTTTTCCTTGTCTCAGGCCTGCCACTGCAAAGCCTGTGTGTGCAGTTTCACTGTCACCTCGACTTGGCATTTAAAAGTACTTGCCAAGCCTAAACCTCCCCTTTCTCCACATATAAGTCACCGCTAATGTGTGCCCTAGGTAACCCCTAGAGCAGGGTGCTGTGTGGGTGAAAGGCAGGACATGTACCTGTGTAGTTTACATGTCCTGGTAGTGTAAAACTCCTAAATTCGTTTTTGCACTACTGTGAGGCCTGCTCCCTTCATAGGCTAACATTGGGGCTGCCCTCATACAGTATTGAAGTGGTAGCTGCTGATCTGAAAGGAGTAGGAAGGTCATATTTAGTATGGCCAGAATGGTAATATAAAATCCTGCTGACTGGTGAAGTTGGATTTAATATTACTATTCTAGAAATGCCACTTTTAGAAAGTGAGCATTTCTTTGCACTTAAATCCTTCTGTGCCTTACAATCCACGTCTGGATGGGCTTAGTTGACAGCTCCTTGTGCATTCACTCAGACACACCCCAAACACAGGGTACTCAGCCTCACTTGCATACATCTGCATTTTGAATGGGTCTTCCTGGGCTGGGAGGGTGGAGGGCCTGCTCTCACACAAAGGACTGCCACACCCCCTACTGGGACCCTGGCAGACAGGATTGAACTGAAAGGGGACCTGGTGCATTTCTTAGCCACTCTTTGAAGTCTCCCCCACTTCACAGGCACATTTGGGTATAAAACAGGGCCTCTGCCCTACCTCATCAGACACTTGCTGGAGAAGAAACCTGAACCAGAAACTACATCCTGCCAAGAAGAACTGCCTGGCTGCTCAAAGGACTCACCTGTCTGCTTTCTACAAAGGACTGCTGCCTTGCTGTTGGCCTGCTGCCTTGCTGAACTCTTGTCTGGCTGTGAAAGTGCTCTCCAAGGGCTTGGATAGAGCTTGCCTCCTGTTCCCTGAAGTCTCAGGACCAAAAAGACTTCTCTTTTTCACTTGGACGCTCCGTACGCCGAAACTTTCAACGCACAGCTTGTTCCGTGGCGAGAAAAACACCACACTCCGACGCTGATCGACCCAACGCCTTCGGGACGACCGGAACTTCGACCCACAGCTTCGCAAGAACAACGCCGCCCGACCTCCAGAGGAGAAATCGACGCGACGCCTGCCGTGAGATCGAAATTTTGACGCGCAGCCCCGCAGAACGACGCGCAGCCAGAAAACAAGCAGGAAAATCCACGCACAGACCCGGGACATCTGGTATTCCCCGCGATCCACAGAAAGAGACTGTCCGCACACCGGAAAACAACACAGACTTCCCCGAGTGAAAAATAAAGACGCAAGTCCGTGTGTGCTGGGGAGAAATCGACGCACACACCATTTTTCTACGTATCTCTTCTTCTGTGGCCCTCTGAGGAGATTTTCCACTCCAAACCAGGTACTTTGTGCTTGAAAGAGACTTTGTTTGCTTTTTAAAGACTTAAGACACTTTATATTACTTTTCAGTGATATCTCTACAAATTCAAATTGCAACTGTATTCGTTTTGACCTACAATTATCCTGATAAATATTATATATTTTTCTAAACACTGTGTGGTGTATTTTTGTTGTGCTATATTGTGGTATTGTATGATTTATTGCACAAATACTTTACACATTGCCTTCTAAGTTAAGCCTGACTGCTCGTGCCAAGCTACCAGAGGGTGGGCACAGGATAATCTTGGATTGTGTGTAACTTACCCTGACTAGAGTGAGGGCTTTTGCTTGGATAGGGGGTAACCTGACTGCCAACCAAAAACCCCATTTCTAACATTGGTGGCAGCGGTGGGATAGAACTTGTGTTTGTGCAGTGACATACAGTAGCTAAGTATTTCACTACCTACCCACAGTTGAAGGTCAACTTGATTTTTATCTCTTTTTGCAAAATATCATTTTTTTCTTCCTGACAATTTTCAAAAACTAAATCCTCACTCAACATGTCTCTGACGGGGTCTCAAATGGGAGACTTTGACCTAGTCCTGTTGGATACATATACGGTCAAACAGCTAAGAGGGTTCTGCAGGGCAATGAGGGTACCCACCCAAGGGGCCTCCAAAAAGAAGGACTTTCAAGTGGCGCTGAGGGCCTGGGCAGAAGCCCATTTAGAAGTGGATGATGAGGAAGAGGAGCCAGAAAATGGCCCCTCAGAGGATTTGTTGCTATCCGTGGATGATGTTACCACTGCAATTGTGCCCCCTTCCAGACCAGGGAGCAGTGTCTCTATGCAAAGCCTGACCGCAGAGGAAAGGAGAGAGGAAAGGGAGTTACAATTGCAAATGGCAAAACTGAAAATTGAGGCTCAACAGGAGGAAAGAAGGGCTGAGAGAGAAGCCAAGCAAGCTGAGGCTGAAAGAGCAGCCAAACAAATTGAAGCTGAAAGAGAAGCCAAACAAGCTGAAGCTGAAAGAGCAGCCAAGCAGGTGGAGGCTGAGAGAGCTTTGGCGGAAAAGAAACTATTGTTGGCTCATGAACTGAGTCTCAAGGAGCTGGAGATCAAGGCGAGACAGTCTGAATCCAGCAATAATGGTGGCAGCATACAGACAGGACCTGCTGGAGAAAAGAAGGTTCGTATACCCAAAAATGTGGTGCCCAGTTTTGTGGTGGGAGATGACATAGATAAATGGTTAGCTGCTTATGAAGATGCACTAAGGGCTCATGAGGTTCCTGAAGGGCAATGGGGGGTAGCTATGTGGGGTTATGTGCCGCCATTGGGGAGGGACACACTTCTCACATTGGATCAACCTGATCAAAACACATACCCACTTCAGAAAGCCACTTTACTTGCCAAGTTTGGGCTGACCCCTGAGGGATACCGTCAGAGGTTCAGGGACAGCACCAAACAAACCACACAAACATGGGTAGATTTCTTTGACTTTTCCAGTAAGGCACTGAATGGATGGGTGCGGGGCAACAAAGTAGATGATTATAAAGGGTTATATGACTTGATTCTGAGAGAGCATATGCTTAATACTACTTTTACAGAGTTGCGCCAGCACTTAGTGGATAGTAAGCTGACTGATCCCAGGAAGCTTGCTGAGGAGGCGGACCTCTGGGTTAGCACCAGAGTGTCCAAGAAGGTACCTGGGGGGGACACCCACAAAGGTGGTCAGGGTTCCCAACAGAAAGAAAGAGGGGGGAGATAAACTTACAGATAAGGAACTCTCCAAAGGCCCCTAAAAGAATTCCCAGGGAGGGAGTGGCAATCATTCCTTTTCCAGATTTGGGAAGAATCCAGGGACATATGATAGGTCAGGGAAATCCAACCCCAAATGCATGGAGTGTTACCAGTATGGTCACTATAAAGGCGACCCCCAGTGCTCCAAGAGAGCACCGTCCACTACCGGACAGACACCTGGGTTGACTAGTGTAGTGCTCGGGGGGAGATGGACCCAGACAGTTTTGGGGAACAGGTAGAGATTTCCCTAGTGTCCCTGGGAGAAGGAGAAATGGTGCCCAAAGCCCACATGCCCCAAAATACTTCCAAGTACAGGCAGTGGGTCACCATTGATGGGCAGAAGGTGGAGGCTCTGCGTGACACAGGAGCCAGTATGACTACTATCAAGAGTCAGCTGGTGTCAACAGAGCAGATAGTCCCTAATACATTCCACCAGGTCATAGTCTCTGACAATCGTCTACCGGTGGCTCTGGTTCCCTTTGAGTGGGGGGGGGGTCTCTGGTACTCTGAAAGTAGCTGTGAGTCCTGCCATGCCTGTAGATTGTCTGTTAGGCAATGATCTTGAGCATACTGCTTGGAAAGAAGTGGAGCTCAGATCTCACCTGGAGATGTTAGGGTTACCTGAGTGGGTCTGCATGACCACACGGTCCATGGCTGACTGAGAGGGAAGTCAAGGGTGTCTGGAGCCTGGAACAATGGCCCAGAGAGCTGCCAAGAGAAAGGGCAAGGGGCGCGGGAAACCGGTCCCAGAAGTTCCCGCAGTGGTTGACAGGGCTCCTGAGGAGGAGGCTCCCGAGCCACTGGGGAAGACATTGCCACCCTAGGTGACCTACCGGAGCTTGCTGGCTGGCAAGTTGAGGGTGGACCCACCAGGGAGGAATTCTGCAAGGCGCAGAAAGAATGTCCCACTCTAGAGGGTCTGAGGAAGCAAGCCTCAGACCAGGCGGCAGGTGAAGCCTCTGGCGATCACCACATATATTGGGAGAATGATCTCCTCTACAGTGAGCGTAAGGTTCCGGTCTTTGGGGCAGAGCGTACGCTGGTGGTCTCCCAGTGTTACCGAACCTTCCTACTGGGGCTGGCTCACGACATTCCCCTGGCAGGACATTTGGGGCAAGGCAAGACCTTTGACAGGCTTGTTACCCACTTTTATTGGCCCAGAATGAGGACAAACTCAGATAAGTTCTGTAGATCTTGTCCTACCTGCCAGGCCAGTGGTAAAGCAGGGAAAAGGGTTAAAAGCCCCCTGATTCCACTTCCTGTTGTTGGCACCCCCTTTGAAAGGGTGGGCATCGACATTGTTGGTCCATTGGACCCCAAAACTGCCTTAGGCAACAGGTTCATCCTGGTTTTGGTGGACCATGCCACCCGTTACCCAGAGGCAATCCCTCTGAGGACCGTAACTGCACCGGTGGAGACCAGAACTCTGATGGGGATATTTACCCATGTGGGATTCCCAAAGGAGATAGTGTCTGACAGAGGCACTAACTTCATGTCTGCATACATGAAGTCTCTGTGGGATGCGTGTGGTGTAACCTACAAGTTCACCACACCCTATCACCCCTAATCTAATGGTCTTGTGGAGAGATTCAACAAGACCTTGAAGGGCATGATTGGTGGCCTCCCTGAGGCCATGAGGCGTAAGTGGGACGTCCTCTTACCATGCCTTCTCTTTGCTTACCGAGAGGTCCCCCAGAGGGGGGTGGGGTTCAGTCCCTTTGAGCTTCTCTATGGGTACCCTGTCAGGGGACCCTTAAGCATTGTCAAGGAGGGGTTGGAGAGAGCTCCAAAGCCACCCCCTCAGGATGTGGTCAGCTACATGTTGGCCCTCCGCAACCAGATGACCCGCTTCTGGAAAGAGGCCCAAAGTAACCTTGAGGCGAGTCAAAAGGTAATGAAACGCTGGTATGACCAGAAGGCCACCCTGGTAGAGTTTCAACCTGGAGACAAAGTGTGGGTAATGGAGCCAGTAGAGCCTAGAGCTCTCCAGGACCGCTGGTCTGGCCCATTTGAAGTAAAAGAGCGGAAAGGGGAGGCCACTTACCTAGTGGACCTCCAAACCCCTAGGAACCCCCTAAGGGTGCTCCATGTCAACCGGCTAAAGGCTCATTTTGAGAGGTCTGAGGTCAACATGCTTCTGGTCACAGATAAAGGAATGGAAGAGGAGAGTGAACCTCCCCCCGACCTCCTCTCTGCCCAAGAAGGTGATGGGTCAGTGAAAGGGGTCATCCTCTCTGACTCCCTGACTCTAAACCAGAAAGGAGACTGCTATGAGCTGTTGGAGCAGTTCTCCCCCCTGTTCTCCCTTACTCCTGGACTAACCCACCTCTGTGTTCATGACATTGACACCGGTGACAGTCTCCCTGTGAAGAACAAAATTTACAGGTTATCGGATAAGGTGAAAGCCAGCATCAAGGAGGAGGTCTCCAAGATGTTAGCTTTAAGGGTTATCGAGAAATCCAGTAGTCCCTGGGCCAGCCCAGTGGTGTTGGTCCCTAAGGCTACTGCCCCCGGTGCGAAGCCAGAACTCCGGTTCTGTGTGGACTACCGGGGTCTCAACTCAGTCACCCGGACGGATGCTCACCCCATCCCCCGAGCTGATGAGCTCGTTGACAGGCTGGGCGCTGCCAAGTTCCTGAGTACATTTGATCTTACTATAGGGTACTGGCAGATCGCCCTGACTGAGGGGGCTAAAGAGAGATCCGCATTTTCAACCCCTGATGGCCATTACCAGTTCCGGGTGATGCCATTTGGATTGAAAAATGCCCCCGCTACCTTCCAACGGTTGGTTAACGGGGTCCTAGCTGGCAAGGATGCCTTCTGTGCAGCCTACCTGGATGACATAGCTGTCTACAGTTCCAGCTGGGAGGAACACCTGCTCCACCTCAAGGAGGTGCTTCAGGCCCTGCAACAGGCAGGCCTGACCATCAAGGCTAGTAAATGCCAGATTGGGCAGGGTTCCATGGTGTACTTGGGACACCTAGTGGGTGGTGGCAAGGTGCAGCCACTCCAGGCCAAGATTGAAACTATCAAGGCCTGGCAACCACCTAGAACTCAGACTGAGGTGAGAGCCTTTTTAGGCCTCACAGGATACTACCGCAGATTTGTCAAGGGCTATGGTACCATTGTGTCACCCTTGACAGAACTCACTTCCAAGAAACAACCTAGGTTGGTGAATTGGACAGAGGCTTGTCAGAAAGCCTTTGACTCCCTGAAGGAAGCCATGTGCACGGCCCCCGTGCTCAAGGCCCCTGACTACTCCCAGGAATTTATCGTGCAGACAGACGCTTCAGAGCATGGCATAGGGGCGGTCCTAGCACAGCTAAATGAGGAGGGCCTAGACCAACCAGTAGTCTTTATTAGCAGAAGGCTATTACCACGGGAACAGAGGTGGAGTGCTATTGAAAGAGAAGCTTTTGCTGTGGTCTGGGCACTGAAGAAGCTAAGACCCTACCTGTTTGGAACTCACTTCCGGGTTCAGACAGACCACAGCCCCTCAGATGGCTCATGCAGATGAGGAGTGAGAATCCAAAACTCTTGAGGTGGTCCATTTCCCTACAGGGGATGGACTTTACGGTGGAACACCGCCCCGGGGTTGATCACGCCAATGCTGATGGTCTCTCCAGATACTTCCGCCTTAGCGATGAGAGCTCCCAGGAGGTCGGGTAGCTCTCCCCACTTTCAGCTGGGGGGGACACATGTTAGACCTGACAGCCTTACGGTGGTCACCCCTAACTTTTTGCCTGCCTCCCTCCACTTTTTGGATACTGTTTTTGCTGGCTTTTAGACTCTGCGCACTTTACCACTGCTAACCAGTGCTAAAGCGCATATGCTCTCTCCCTTAAAACATGGTAACCTTGAATCATACCTGATTGGACTATTTAATTTACTTATAAGCCCCTAGTAATGTGCACTCTATGTGCCTAGGGCCTGTAGATTAAATGCTACTAGTGGGCCTGCAGCACTGGTTGTGCCAACCACTTAAGTAGCCCCTTTTCCTTGTCTCAGGCCTGCCACTGCAAGGCCTGTGTGTGAAGTTTCACTGTCACCTCGACTTGGCATTTAAAAGTACTTGCCAAGCCTAAACCTCCCCTTTCTCCACATATAAGTCACCGCTAATGTGTGCCCTAGGTAACCCCTAGAGCAGGGTGCTGTGTGGGTGAAAGGCAGGACATGTACCTGTGTAGTTTACATGTCCTGGTAGTGTAAAACTCCTAAATTCGTTTTTGCACTACTGTGAGGCCTGCTCCCTTCATAGGCTAACATTGGGGCTGCCCTCATACAGTATTGAAGTGGTAGCTGCTGATCTGAAAGGAGTAGGAAGGTCATATTTAGTATGGCCAGAATGGTAATATAAAATCCTGCTGACTGGTGAAGTTGGATTTAATATTACTATTCTAGAAATGCCACTTTTAGAAAGTGAGCATTTCTTTGCACTTAAATCCTTCTGTGCCTTACAATCCACGTCTGGCTGGGCTTAGTTGACAGCTCCTTGTGCATTCACTCAGACACACCCCAAACACAGGGTACTCAGCCTCACTTGCATACATCTGCATTTTGAATGGGTCTTCCTGGGCTGGGAGGGTGGAGGGCCTGCTCTCACACAAAGGACTGCCACACCCCCTACTGGGACCCTGGCAGACAGGATTGAACTGAAAGGGGACCTGGTGCATTTCTTAGCCACTCTTTGAAGTCTCCCCCACTTCACAGGCACATTTGGGTATAAAACAGGGCCTCTGCCCTACCTCATCAGACACTTGCTGGAGAAGAAACCTGAACCAGAAACTACATCCTGCCAAGAAGAACTGCCTGGCTGCTCAAAGGACTCACCTGTCTGCTTTCTACAAAGGACTGCTGCCTTGCTGTTGGCCTGCTGCCTTGCTGAACTCGTGTCTGGCTGTGAAAGTGCTTTCCAAGGGCTTGGATAGAGCTTTCCTCCTGTTCCCTGAAGTCTCAGGACCAAAAAGACTTCTCTTTTTCACTTGGACGCGCCGTGGGCCGAAATTTTCGACGCACAGCTTGTTCCGCGGCGAGAAAAATGCCGCACACCGATGCTGATCGACGCGACGCCTTCGGGCTGACCGGAACTTCGACGCACGGCTTCGCAAGGACAACGCCGCCCGACCTCCAGAGGAGAAATCGACGCGACGCCTGCCGTGAGATCGAAATTTTGACGCTCAGCCCCGCAGAACGACGCGCAGCCGGAAAACAAGCAGGAAAATCCATGCGCAGACCCGGGACATCTGGTAATCCCCGCGATCCACAGAAAGAGACTGTCCGCGCGCCGGAAAACAACGCACGACTTCCCCGCGTGAAAAATAACGACGCAAGTCCGTGTGTGCTGGGGAGAAATCGACGCACACACCCTTTTTCCACGTATCTCTTCTTCTGTGGCCCTCTGAGGAGATTTTCCACTCCAAACCAGGTACTTTGTGCTTGAAAGAGACTTTGTTTGCTTTTTAAAGACTTAAGACACTTTATATCACTTTTCAGTGATATCTCTACAAATTCACATTGCAACTTTATTCGTTTTGACCTACAATTATCCTGATAAATATTATATATTTTTCTAAACACTGTGTGGTGTATTTTTGTGGTGCTATATGGTGGTATTGTATGATTTATTGCACAAATACTTTACACATTGCCTTCTAAGTTAAGCCTGACTGCTCGTGCCAAGCTACCAGAGGGTGGGCACAGGATAATCTTGGATTGTGTGTGACTTACCCTGACTAGAGTGAGGGCTTTTGCTTAGACAGGGGGTAACCTGACTGCCAACCAAAAACCCCATTTCTAACACAATCTATCTAGCCTGATTACACCCTGAAATGCCTCTGTGTAGTTAGCAAGTTAGCAATTTTGGCCTAAGTCTTGCTTTCTCTGCTATTCGTTTCCTGCCCCGGTCAAGGTTGGGCGGATGGAAGGTGTGCTAGGAGAAAGTAACCCCAAGGTTCTAGTGAACGTATGTTCAGAATTGATCATGTCCGACAAATTGCATACCTACATACTTCCACTTGATGCAGCTCTGCAGCAATAGCTTTAGAATCATAGATCTGCAAGGGGGGGGGGCGATAGGTTTACTACATGAAATATGGTGTTCCTTCAAAATGGTACCTGCTATTTGTGCTTAAGTTGTTTTATCTATGTGATGTTTCCATGACATACCAGATGACAATTTGATGCCTAGATACTCAAAACCATCCGCCCATTCAAGTTCCTTGTCACCCATTTTCCCTCTGCGTGATTTGTGTTGATTTATTGACATATATTTTGTCTTTGTTGTGTTCACTTCTAGGCCTCTAAGCAAGCAAAACTCCTCAAAACATGACTGCAAGATTTGCAGCCCTTTGGAAGTTTGGAACACAAGTATGGTGTTGTCGGCAAACAATAATGTGGATATCTTCTCATTCTCCAAGGATGGTGCATCCGCTGGTACAGCCATAAGGAATTGCATTACTTCATTCAAATAGTGGGAGAACAAGGTAGTGGCAAATGTTCAACCCTGCCCATCACTCTTTCTAATTTGGATTGAATTTGCATATGCTATCTCTGTTCCTCCCAGCAAACACTGGCATGATTGTCTGCAGGGAGCCAAATAATAATTGATAATAAATAATGGGGCATTTCCATCTGCCATAGCACTTGCCACAGCTTTTGTCAAGGGAACAAGTCAAATACAGACTTCAGTGCAGCAAAGGCCACATATAAGTGCCCCTTGCCGATAAGCACAGTTTTCCAGCACAATAGAAGAAAACAAAATACCTGTTCCACTGTGCTGGTTTTGTCCCTAAATCCTGCTTGAAAAAGTGGGAGGATTTGCCCTTGTTCAATCCACATGCATACTTTTTCCAGGACAACCCAGCAGAAGACCTTTTATAATTTCAGACTAATTGGTCCATAACTAGATGGCAGGTAATGGTCCCCTTTTCTATAGACAGGTCCCACCTCAGCACCTTTCCAAGATTCCAAGAACAAGCAGTGGTAGCATATAAGCCAGCCAATCAAAAGAGATGGTAAACAGGCTATGATCCATGGGAGGGACATGCATAATATTGACAAGCTGGGATATGTAGGCACAGACAAATGAGAGTGATGGGAAAGGCGACTGACAGTAAGCAGTAGGTGAGCTCCAAGACCCTGAATGTTCTTGGTAAGCCCACAGTATATTTGACAAAAGACAGCACATGAGCTGCCTAGAAGATGAGACCTTAAAACAAAGAGGTAAATAGATTGACTGAAGTGAAAATGGAGTACTGCTTGGTGCCTAACAAGTAGACAAAGACTTGCTCTTGCATGCATGGTGCAGACCAGGAGTTAATGGTTTAATATGTGGAGGTATAATGCAATTTAAAAGTAGTGGGACTGCATGTGGAATATCACAATGTTCCACAGCCATCTCACAAATGTACCTGTCACAAAAGAATATTAAAGCAGCTTGCAAATCTGATAAAGACAGTGTAATTCGATAAAAGTACCACAACACAAAAAACTGTGTGAAAGCCCATGAGTCACATGTTCTTTAAGAGGTCTCAAAAGATCCTCTACATGCCCTGTGAATGGCAGTGCAGAAGAATCTCAGAGAATGAAAAAAAATAGAAATACACAGGCCCAGGTAATCAGCCTTTGTTTGGAGAAAAAGAAAGCTAACATAAAAGATAAACAGTCCAAACATAAAAAGCAAATATGTCAAACCAAATGTCTTTGAGTTTCAAGACCTTGGGGGTTATTCCAACTTTGGAGGAAGTGGTAATCCGTCCCAAAAGTGACGGTAAAGTGACGGATATACCACCAGCCGTATTACGAGTCCATTATATCCTATGGAACTCGTAATACGGCTAGTGGTAAATCCGTCACATTTGGGACGGATTACCACCTCCTCCAAAGTTGGAATAACCCCCATTATGATTAGTCCATTATTTAGAACGGGAAAATAGAGACACATGAATTCCTGGCTCCAGCTATCATCTCTGCACCGAATAATAGGCATTACAAATGTGATCCTGAAACTGGAATAACGTGAACCTGGAAACAAGGGTCATACCCTTTGCATTTGGTACTCTGTGCCCAATAATCTGTCCTCTATCCACCTGTGAGGGTATAGCAAGGGAGGGAAATGTTATCAGCTCCTCCTATGGTGCAGATTTGGAGTTAGTTTGGGCTGGGTGTGTTTCAGCCTGCAGTCTTTGCCCAGAGTCATATCTGCTTTCGTGGCATGTAGATTTTCAACCTATAGAACTAGTACTGGTGTTTCCAACTCCGGTTTACTGAGTCTGGAAACACCAGACTACTTGTAGTTGCCTGGAGTGGTAGGCATCCTTGAAGATCCCGCTCTGAGCACCACTTAACAAGACCCTACTGGAAAGGTGCACTCAGTAGATGTCACAAAGTACCACTTCAGTGGTCTGTTTTGAGTGCTAGGTGGGCTTTTTGATCCTTGGCTTCTGTAAGTATATGAAACACGTCTACCATCTTATTGTTGGGTGTAAAGATTTCTTCCTGGAAAAAAATTTTTCTTGAGAACTGTGCCAGAGTCTAAAGCACTTGAATAGTTGATTATTTTTTCTTCAGAAACGCCAATCGAACCTACTTACCTATAGTTTTTTATTGAATACATTTGGCAGACTGTGATGTAAACCAAATGTGTTGTACCATTACAGAAATACAATTTTTTCCTAGAAGGAAATCACACATGTCCCTGAAAACAGTTGACACTGTTGATCGCTATATTCACTCTGAGGATATTGTGCTGTTTTAAAAATATTTTCAATGGATTCTTTTAGCCTCCAGTTAAGGAATGAATCTCAACTTTGCACGATATTCAGCTAAAGTCTCCTGAGGAAAAAGTACTCTATCACACCAAAAAATGGCCAGATATCGCTGATTCATCAGGATAGATTGACCCTTACACCCCCCCGGCCCCCCCCCAAAACACTCCCAGCCACCCCGACCAAAGTCACCAGTAAGACACAACCATTTTCTTTTTGGGCTAGGGGTCATAAACTCCTGGCTGTTTTTATTCACACACAAAATACAAGAAACACATTTCTATTATTATCCACAGTAATCCATCATGCTTACAGTTGTATTTACAGATATTAGATACCTAACCTTAACAGAGATGGTAATTCATTCATTTTCCTAACCATATCTAAAAACTTGTTCCTGCGCATCCATTAAAAATATACAAAGTGGCGCAATGCATGCATTGCCCCACTTTTTAACCCCTTGCGCCACATTATGCCTGCACCAGGCATAATGTATGCAATGAGTGTTCCCGCATTAGGGGGTGCCCAAAAAATGGTGCAAAGAAATTTAAGAGCAGGCGATAAAAAGGGGCATGCCATTGTTTTCAATTGGCCAGTGTACTTTTCAGGGTTAGCACCAAAATGTTAGTGCTAACCCTGAACAGTACATCAAAAACGTCAGAAATTCTGACCCTATTCCCCCTACCCTGTACCATGGTGCACCGTATTTTAAATCTAGTGAACACATGTGTCAGTAGGGGGGCGCTAGGGGCTACAAGAAAAGTGGTGTTATATGTACTGTAGCACCACTTTTCTTATATCTGACCCTTACTCTATAAGCACTTGCCTCTCCTTCTGCATGCTGTGCCTCAAAGGATGCCTCGCATTCTTGAATCAAACTGGGCTGGTGCATAACTAATAAGTATTCACTGCTCATGCTCACTAGCATCTTAAGCCACCCTTCCCTTATTTGATAGAGCGAGCCAGATGAATATGTAACTATTTTGCACTTACTCCATATTCACCGGCCCCCTCCTTCTTTTGAATGCCCCTGAAATGAGGCCTAACAGGCTCAAATTAGGGAGGGACCTTTGGAAGTGAACATATGTAGAGGGTCCAGAAAGGTCAAACAGGTGTATTTGTATATGCTAAAAGGTACATGAATGGAATTTGATAAACAATTATGGTGGAAGATCACTACATCAGGGGCCATATCTTAGGGACTGATTTAGAGTTTGGCGGAAGGATTACTCCATCACAAATGTGACAGATATCCCATCCGTGGTATTACAATGTCCATAGGCTATAATGGAATTGTAATACAGTGGATGGGATATCCATTTGTAACCCGGTCTGCTAAACTATATATCAGACCACTAGATCGTATCCAGAGCTCAAAAAATCCAAGACATTTTCAAGAGGAGTGGAGAGGAAATCAAGTGTAGCTTTCTGAATTAGATTTCACAAAAACTCGATTTTCAGCTTATGTCATCATAGGAGAAGTTAAATACTCCCCCAAGAGCTGACAAATTTTGTTTCAGGAAGGGATCCTGGGATCATTTTTCTCATCCTGTGTTCTACAAAGACTAATCGTACAGAGATCTCCTTTGATGTCTCCGTGGAGTAATGCGTTTGTGTTTTATCCCCGTGGATATAGGCTAACATCCTGAGTCCACTGAGCCTTTTGTCCTTGTCCATAGTGCCCAGAGACCTACTGTGGATGAATGTGTTCTCCTCCAGTAAGTCAGTTGTGTTAGAAGACATTTATAACCATCAGGGCGGAGAGGAAAATAGTATTGTGCAAATTTGTCCAGTAAGGAATGAAAATGTAATTTAAATCCTAATCACAGCGTCTGCACATTAACAAATGGTGTGATTTAGGGTAAATTTCTAAATCTTGTACCTAATTTATCCTATCTGCCAAATGGAGGGTTTTTAAAGAAAATAGAGACAGCAATAAGTAGTGCCAAAAACACTCCATTTATATTATGTTTGTTTCTGCAGACCGCGGTGTTTATATTTACTGCCTTTGTCAGACGAATTTATGTTTACTGCCTGTATCACTGAATTTATGAAAACGGTTGGTATCAAATGAATTCATGTTTACTGCCTCTATCAGATGAATTCATGATTACTGTCTCTACCAGATGAATTTATGCATGTTGCCTGGGTCAGATGAATTCATGATTAGTACATGAATCGCACAGATGTATGATTACTGCATGTATCACATGAATTTATGATTACTGCCTGTATCGAATTAATTCATGATTATTCGCTGTATCGAACAAATTGATGTCTGCTGCATGTATCTGATAAGTTTGTGAATACTGCCTTTCAGATGAATTAATAATTGCTGCATGTTTCGTGTGAATGATTGATTACTGTCTGAATCAGAAGGTGCTGATGATTCTGTGGGGCAGATTTAAGGAAAGTGGCGCTGCACCTAGTGCTGTGCCACTTTTCTTGCACCCCTTAGCGCCCCCCTACCACCACCATGTGTACGCCATATTTAAAATACGCACACCTCGGTGCAGGGTATGGGGCAATAGCGTAATTTGTTTACCCTATTGTACTCTGCAGGAGTAGCACCAAATTCTGAGTACATAGGGGCCCATTATAAATAATGGAAGCTCCCTTTTAACACCTGCTCTGAGCAGGCGTTAAAAGTGCCGAAAAAACTGGCGCAAGGAAATCTCTTAGATTTCCTTGCACCATTGTTTTGTCTCCCCTAAAAGGGGGACTGCCCCCCTTACATACATTATGCCTGGCGCAGGCACAATGTGGCGCAAGGATTTACAAAGTGGCACAATGCATGCATTGCCCCACTTTGTAAATATGGTGTGTGTAAAAAGTCACTTTAGCGAAGCCTTAGTGTAAAAATAATGACGCTATGACGCTGAGGCGTTAGGGGCTCTTAAATCTGCCCCTCTGTTCCTGAAACATAGCATTCCCCTTGTTCAACTTCATAGCCCAAGAGAACAAACTGACCAGCTGCGAAAACTAAGAGGACATTTAAATAAAAACATTTAATGTATATATTTGAAATATTTAAAACACATTTCAGATGCTTTGAAAGAATCCAGTTTGTTCCTTAAATATTTTTATTTCAGATTTCAAGGAAAAGGCTTAAAGGGGAGAGCCTGAACTTTCATTTCTATGATTGGATAAGCTATCTGATCGACCTCCGAACTGAACAAGGTGATTTGTTGACTGTACTAACAGTGTTTTAACGCAGTGAACATATATTCTGATGCAACGGCCTGTTCCAAAAGTTTGCATCTCTTGATAGTTAAGCAAGGCAATGAAGCCACTAAAAAAACCATTCCAATAAAAAATATTTAACTTCATTAACATTACCGTTCTTGCCGTCGTTTGGACCTTCTAAATACATAGAATAATACAAGGCGTGCTAGATAAGGCAGCTGAAATGACAGATCCTGCTGTTCCAGATGGCTGCATCCTGACCTCTTAGGACAACCAATATAGCAGGAGCCTAGGGGGTACTGTGCGTGCCCGCTAAGCCCTTTGCTCTCATGCTGTCCCTATGGCGAGGCATTTGCAGGTGCCCTGCCTCCCGCTGTCTCTGTAAAGTCCATACACACCAGAAGACAGCTGGGACTGAAGCAGGATTAACTATCCTACTGAGAAAAGATCACGCCCAGGGCATTTTTTGTGAACCTGATAAGATTTTAAACATCTTCACTTAAGTAAGCGTTGTTCTGCTATGGTATATTTTGTTAAGTTATAGGTTCAGTTGTCAAGCGCACGTATGCCTTGTCTTCTCGCCGCTATAGGAATGTCTTACTAGCTGAGCCTCATCCATTGCATGCATAACTGTATAACATACATAAAGGGAATAAGCACAAATTATGAACAGAAGAGAAATTTTGAGTTCATTAACGAAGGCTCCCCCAACTTGCTGGAGCAGTACCTATGGCAGTTAGCAGGGCCAGAGCTGAGTTTTGGGCACGTCGTGGCCTTCCAAGGAAGGCTGAGCATGATTGACTGGGCTGGGGACACAGCCCTACAAGCACTGTTAGTGCTCCTGGGGTCATTCCCTGTCGGGAAGTGGCAAGCCCCGCTCATAAAGAGGGCAGTGAGATTCTCAAGAATCCTTGGTACCAGGTACGGGGACATCATTGGCAGATACTGGTTTGGGTTATGTGCAGTATGAGCATGAACAGATGAGCAGGCATGTCACAATGGAATAAAAGAGAAAATTTGGAAGGGGAGTTATGTGGATATGGTCGAGCTGATTGTGAATAGGCCTGAAAGTGAATAAGGCAAGTGGTGCAAAGAGTGCTCTCGCTGTAGAGACTGCGGCCATTGGACCTATAAAATGATGGTGGAGGAAACATTTATAAATTGGGAGAACGTTTTTTGATTTTTCAGGCTATTATTGCAGAACTCTTTACCAATTTAGGTGCCCAACTGGCATGCTACCAGAATAGAATAGTGTGCATACATGATGATTTTGGAAGAATGGCTTGGAAGGATTTATGACAAGGAGTTTAGGAGGGTTAAGGCCACTAGGCCATGCTAGCTTGGGGAAGGTTTATGTTTGTACTTTAAACTTTAACAAATGATCCTGTATCCGGCCCCGGGGACTTTCAAGTTAAAGAATTGTTGCTCATTCTGTGACCTGCCATCACATCCAGAGTTCATGCTTCAGACACTCTAAGGTCAAGGTGCGAAAAAACAGACTGATCACCCCCTCTTGTGCAAGGCCCCCTCCCTGGTTAATTGGTTGGCGTGGGTCCCATGGTTCATAATGCACAATAATCCTATGGCAGCTCAGGCATTGTATCAAGGCTTCAAGAGGGGTTTAGATTCTTAGCAGAGGGGTGTGTTTGCACAACTTACTGCAGAAATCAGTAGTCACTCAGGTCCAATCATGAAGTCGCCAGGAGATGAGCCTGGGGAGTGTGGCAGGCACCTTCGGCTCAGTCCCTCTCAAGAACTTTGTCTGCTGTCCCCTTTGGGTAGTTCCTTAAAAAGAGCCTGGTGAATTCGATTAATACACAACCTATCAGCACCTAGGAAGTCAGTCAAATAATGAAGTGGTTGACAGGGCTTTATGCTCAGTCAAGTACGCTTCTTTGGAACAGGTGATTCAGATGCTATGGGCAGAAACTCTCTTATCGAAGTCAGACATAAAGTCGGCTTTCCACTTGCTCCCTGTTGATTCGGAGGATTTCTATTTGCTGGGCTTTCAATTCAAAGTCTCATTCTATTTTGACAAGTGCATGTCTATGGGCTGCTCGGTATCATGCTTCTATTTTGCGAAATTCAACATGTTCCTTAAGTGGGTCTTCAGGCAGAAGTTGCGGCATCACTGAGTATTGCACTACTTAGATGATTTCTTGTTTATGGGTCCACCTGGGACAGGTGAGTGTGCTGTGGCATTGCAGTCTTTCTTGGAACTGATGACATTTTGGGGTACAACTGGCATAGGGTAAGACTGTTGGGCCTGCAACTATCATTGAATTCCTAGGGACTGAGTGGGACTCCATCGCCAAAGTCTCAAGGCTTCCCCTGGAAAAGGTTTATGCTTTTTCCAATGCCTTGAAAGCTTCGCTGGGAGCTAGGAAGGTTACCTTGCTCTAGTTGCAAGTAGTGATTGGGCAGCTGAATTTTGTCCTGCGCATCATTCCAGTGGGTCGCCCCTTTTTTAGATCAATTGCACAGTTCATGTTTAGTTTGAAGTAGAAACACCAACATACCAGTTTGTCAAGTGAGGTCTGCCAGAACATGAGGATCTGGGAAGCATTCTTAAGGGATTTTCATGGAACTGTGGTTTGGCCCAGCCCTCCCAAGACCAATGAAAAGATAGTATGTTGATTGATGCAGCAGGCAGTGAAGGTTTTGGTGGTATTCTAGGACCAGTGTGGTGTTCCCAGCTGTAGCCCAGGGAGTGGGTGCACTTGGGTCTAGTTATTAACATTGGCATTCTTGAGCTTTTCCCCATTCTAGCTGCTGTCGCTATCAGCCCGGAGCAGTTCCATAGCCAGACAGAAGTATTATGGTCTGACAACATGTCAATGATAGATTGGATAAAACCAACAGGCAACGAAGTGTAAAATTACCCTTAGGCTTTTGAAACAGATTGGGTTGCTTTGTTTGAAACTTAGGCCCATATTTATACTCGGTTTGCTCTGAGTTAGCATCATTTTTCTTTAAGCTAATTCAGCGCAAACCTAACTCCATATTTATACTTTGGCGCTAGACATGTCTAGAGGAAAAGTTATGGAGTTTACATCGTTTTCTGGGCGTGAAAACCTACCTTGCGTCAGTGAGATGCAAGGTAGGCGTCCCCGCCCAGAAAAGGACGATATGGACTTTGCGCCATATTTATCCCCCGTGCTAAAATCCAGCATGGGGGGATGGGGTCCTTAAATAATGGCACTAAGCTTGCATATTTCCATGGTTAGAGACCATCAAAAGTGCCCAAAGGTGCCATTCCCTGACCCCAGGGACACCCCCACCCACACCAGAGGGACACCACAGGATGGGAGACCCATCCCAGCTAAGCCCCGGTAAATATATATATTTTATTCTATAACCCTGCTCGGGGGCCCGACATGGGGCCCCCTGCACGGCACTGGCCCCAATGGCCATGCCCAGGGGACATTCATCCCCTGGGCATGGCCATTGGGGTGGTGGGCATGGCTCCTGTCTTTACTAAGATGGGAGCCATGTCCATAGGCGTTGTGCACCAGAAAATGGCACTACGCTGCTTAGAGGCAATCATTCTGCCTCTAAACAGTGTAGCGCCATAATTCGGCGCACAAGCCCCGGTTTCCCTTACGCATCCCCGGCCCTGTTAGCCTCCTTCCCATTGAATGCTAGAGGGGAGCTGAAGGAAGAGAAGTGCTGGACCCTCCTTAAGGTATTGTTAAGAGGTCTGTGAAGAACTTTACAAATTCAATTTAATCCTATAAGGATATAAACTGAGCCAGGGGCACTACTGTAATGCCAATAATAGCAACATATATGGCATTCAGAAACATTTTTGTTTTTGTGAAGTGACCTCTTGGGTTATGGGAGAGGGTGCATGGAGATCTTAACTTATGCCGGACATGTTTGCGTGGTGCTCTATTTAGTGTGTCAAGGAAGCTGGGGTTACCAATTCTTCTCTGCCAGGAAAGATGAAGGAGGCATCAGATGTGCCCGGGCAAAGACATGAATGGGTGACAGTGGCACACATACAGAGATGGCTGAATACGTACACTGTAATTGCTGAGGATGTAAGAAGTTGTGAGTGTTTTGGAAATGTTCAGTTCAGTCTTACAGAAAAGAGCTTGCAGGGTGGGATAGAGTCAGCGGGCACAAAATGGCTTTATGATCTATCTAAAGTGAGATACTAAGTACAAGCAGGCAGATCCTTAGAAATAACCCTCATATCCAGGCTGTCTTTATGAGTACAGAGGTGCAATAGATAATGATTTGGACAGAAACCAGGACCCAAAGATTCTTAAACGGTAGTAAACTGGTGTCATGCTGTACCCGGTGGTTGAGAAATGACTCAGTTGAGACACATTTTATTGTCCATGGGTGTGCCCTACCTCACAGATTTCAGCCTCAGCAAAGTCCTGGACATAGTTTTTTCAGGTAAGATGAAAAGGTCTAGCTGAACCCTGGGTTCACACTGAGTGCAAGGCAGGAAGGTAGACCCTGTTACGAGTTTGCATATGCCCACTACAGTACCGAAGCTTTTCGTTCACAACCCTTGGGAAAGGTGGGAAGATACTTTTGAGATGTAGATGTTCCCCAGTGGCTGAGCAAGAAAGAGGAACATCAGAATTGATCTACCTCACAAACAGTGAGATTTGCAATATATTTGCCCACATTGAAACTGATGTCTTATATGTCTTACGTGGCCATCTGGATGGCCAAATTCAATGTATATATTTGGAACAGCTTATTCACAGTGTGCACCTGCCAACTGCATCTCACTCTTCAGAGTATGGTGTTCACTTGTTGGGTTCCTGGACCCGAAGACCCTGTAGAAAGTGCAGTTCATATAGGAAGTTAGCATGTGAGTTGCCTTGACCATAGACACTGGAAGGTGACCTGTGACTATACATTGTCTTTCCTAAGCAATAAGGTCCTATCCAGCTCCTAAACTGGTTATCGCTGGTATCTATATACTGGTCATGCAGGTGGTAGTCCCAGAAGAGAGAAATTTGCAGTGAAGGACAGCAGATAAACCCAATGATATTAGCATGGTTTTACATCCTTAAGCTACCACCACACACAAAAACCAGAGGAGCAAGAGTCCCAGAAGAAAGGAACTAATTGAGTGGATGCATAGAGGATCACACAGCCAAACATGCACGTGAAGCTGATCACTTGCACATTTGTCTGATAGTTTGGAGGTTTGCTTACCTATATTAAGAACACTTGTATCCAATGATGCCATACATTAATAGAGTGTTAATACTGCTTACTTTAATATAGAAGCATACATTCAGGTAAAGAATTATTAATGTAGATGATAATAGAAATAATACTCCTTGCACATTCTAGGACAAAATAATTTGTTAAAATGTGTTAACATTTTGTGGTAGTTTTTACTGTGTGACACACGTAGGTGATAACATTGATAGAAGTTCATGGATCCTCTTTTCATTTCCTCTTTCTATTTTGTAGCACAAAACTGTGTTTAAGGGTGCAATGGACTGTGTGTATTTGTTCCCCTTTCAGAAACAAGTTACCCTGATCAACACCTCTGGCTTGCTATCAAGGGTTCCTACATTTTCTCCTCCTTTGTTCCACCAATTGAGGTGGTAACATCTGTATCAGTTCCCACTGCAGTGCTATAAATGCAAAACAACTCTCCTGGCATGGCAGGAAACCAACCCGCTACCATGTAAGAGGTGGGATTGAGCGTGCACAGTCTTCAGGGCCTATCACAAAGGCTGAGCGCACACTGGGAGAGCCAGGGCAACTAGCTCTAGATTCCTCCAATCTCTTGCTTGTCCCTTGAGTACCAGGTGAGATCAAAGTACAATTACCAAATCCCAAAACCTATCTCCCTCTTCACCAGATCATGCTCGTGTTCTGTTGAGGAAGTGCAGGGCACATATACGCAAGAGCTTCAAGCACAAAAGCAGGTTGGACCTACCTTATTTGTGAATTCACACCCATGCAAATGCCCAGGCAATACATAATTGTTTATTATGCAAGGGATTGGAGTGAGCAAGAATCCTGCCTATAGAGATTTATGTCATCTCTGACCACCATGTGCAGACCAAAGAATCTGACTAATTGCCTCAACCACCATTCATAGTACAATTGACAGAGTGACATGCCCCAGTTCTTTTTTTCTTATGAGCTACAACAGCACAAGTGACACTGGTGTAGAGGTCTGAACATCTTTTGTCCTTCCAGGAAAGGCTGGATGCAGCAACCCATGTGCAAGGTAAATAGAAGGCAGCTATACAGCTGAAAGGCATTACATTATATTAGTAACCAAAAACAGGAGTTCAACCTTTACTCTCAAATGTCACTCCTGAATATTTCCCTGATGGACCTAAAACATAGACAACATTCTAATTCAAATGAAGAATGCTTGCACAATGACAAAGACAAGACTGCAGCACACACACATGATAAACATAAGACTCTTGGTGGACTGCCCACCTTAATGCAGGGGTTGGTGTTAGAAATCAATGTTTATGGAGAGAAGACAAGCACTAGGCCTCCATAAGGCTAACTTCTTTCTCCTCAAATATACAACTTCATATACATTTATAGAGCCCATCATCATAATACTGATCTGAAATGTGCATATTTTGAAATGAAACCCATATTTTAGGAATTAATTCACATACCATCAAATCTCACTGAAAAAATTTAGACATTTTCAGAGGAAAGTAACACTTTTCATGGATCAGTTACAATGTGACACTAACTACAACCTTGCTGGTGCATATTAGGGAAACCTGTACTGGTCAAATTTAAAAGTGTTCTTCTCCAGAATATTATTGTTGTTCCGCATTTGGCAAGTGATTATCTCACAATATAATGAAACATCTTGGCTTCCCCGAACCACAAAAGAACATTGCTAAAACATCAGGTGTAACCATTTTACTGCCCCATCAGCAAGAGGCTTAAATGGGCATTAGAAAAAATGACCATGTTGTGGGAAGAACAATCAAAGTGAATTGCACCTAAGCTACTGAAACTCATAATGTGGCTTTACCTAACAGGGTAAAGTAAAAAGTGAAAAAGGTGCAAAGCTCCAAACTAGAGGTCATCAATAAAAATTGGAAATAGCTGAAATATATGGCTTCATTTGGAGTTATAGATAACAAAAGAAAGTAGCTGTGGAGCCCATATTGGACCGATAGTCCTTTGAAATAACCTGGAGAGCATGCTTCCTATTCCCCGTTTGTTGTTTTTGCCCCAGCAATAATCATGAAACCTCACTGAGATTTCCAAAATGTGGACTTTCATTGGCTTTGTGGAACTGATAGTAATGGCAGAGAGCTCATCAGTGAAGAAACAGGCCGTTGCCCCTGTCTGCTTGAAGTGGAGATGTTGACTGACCTTTCCCCCATAAAGGTTCTCCCAGCCTCTCTCTGATTAGATTGGCATTTGTGTGGGTGGATTGCATTCATTTTAAGTATGCTGTGGATTGAGTAAATGAATTGTGTAAACATCTAAGTGAGTGAGTAATGAAATTCATTTTTAATTCTGAATTATAAAGGGGTTTGCCCAAGGCTGTCCAATCACCAGTAACTTGGCAGTCCACACTGTGAGCCTTCTCTCCTTGGAATCAAGCTGTAGAGGATTTCAGCCTTCTTGTAGCTGGAGGTTTAGAAGTCCCTTGCCTATGAAATTTGCCCCTCTGCCTCTATCTGAGGTCTCCGAGCGCGCCTCCACTTATCTGAGCAGCATCTACCATGAAAGAGACCTGCTTCCTGGGTTGAATGCATATCTGCATGTGGGCCTGTTGGAACTTGCCTTGGTGAATCTCCTCTTGTCAAAGGCCTTGTTATGATCTGATCAAGCAGTGGTCATGGAGGATTTGATTGGAGAAGTGTCATAGAACTTCAACTGTACAAGACAGCTGGCTAGTCTGCAGAAGAAGAAAACCTCAGCATCTATTCACTGTGCTTAAGTCCCATGGGAAAACTCATCCTGCATTATTGTTTAGTCATCCTGCTTTGTTCTTCACTCTGACCAGTGAGATCAGGAAACCATTGACAGCTGTTAAGATTAGTAAATTGAGATTACTAACTATAAAATGGGATGGGGTTATGGACATTTAAGGTCAGTTTCAGGGTGAGGCAGGCTACTAAATACACACACACCCACAACAGAGTAAGTTCTCTGTAATTCACAAACAACACTTATAAAATTAGTACAGCCCTGAAAGTGGCAACACGGCAGTACATGTACTAAACCCCAGCCTTTGAATAAGTAAAGCATCACACTTGGCCACTGAGAGGTACTGCAACACACTTGCATAGAAAATAGTGGAGGCAAGGTTTTAAAGTAATACTTCTTAGGAACTATTGTTAAATAAATACAATTATTTCAACATTAAAATATATAAACATACTGTATGAAAAATTATAAATAATTAATATGATTATTTTAACATTTAATAATAAACTCTTAAAAAATAAAATAACTTTTTATTAAATTTTCACTCATTATTATTTAATGAACATTTGAATAAAGACTTGTGTCGTAACATTTTATTAGTTTTAGGTTGATAGTTTTTACAATATTAATTTACATTTAAAATAAAATATTATTAATATTTTTGTAAAAGATTAGTTAACTTTAATATTTTCCCTATACTTTCCCAGAGGGTGGTCTCTGCACAGTAGTAAAGCTCTCCACCTACATGTGAAAAGCAACAAGTAACTGGAGTCTCCAAGGGGTTGGAGACATGTACTTTTACACTTAAGCGTAAATCTATATTTAAAGATGGTGAATAGCAAAAATGTTTAGACTTACAACTAAGTGCAGTAGTTAATATACAGGTGAGTAAGTCTACATGTGTATGTTTACCTTTGCGAATGACCCCCACTGTTGTCAAGTGTAAGAGGAACGCTTCTGGGTTGAACTTCTACATTTTCAATAAGAAAGTCCCCTAATGAGACTGTGAAAAGTTGACAAATGAAGACTTGCCAAACAAATGTAGACAGCATATTGGAACTTTCATCCCTCAGGGGTCCAGTTGATCCCTGACACTTTGCAATTTATTAACCCATATCTTTAGCTGCAATGGCTCAGGTTCTGACAATATTTAGAATAGTGGACTTCCAGCATAAATAATGTGCGGACAATACATCTTTTATAAACAGATTTCTTATATACACCTGACTTGATCAATATGTGAGACAGATATTTCGAGTTTTGTGGGGAAAGTGGAGGTTTTGGAGGTACAGCACTGACAGACTACTGCAGATGAAGATTTCTCTGTGGTTTTGACTTATGGGCAGACAACAATCCTGCCAGTAATAAAGACACCCTTGCATTATAGTACAAGGGTGCCTGCGTTGGCAATGGGCAGCACACACTGCTCCGGCTCAAGGAGCAAGCAGAAATATATGATATCATAGTAGATATGGCACATTTCTGCCTGTTCCCTTTCACGTAATACAGTGTGGCAACTTTTCTTGCTTCCCTGCATTGCGTGAAATGCAAATAAATATGCCCCCTCAATGTATGGCCCAGTGCTCTCTCTAAAATCTAGCTTGTATGAGGAATCAGGTTGCTACATCTTATATTAATTTAAAATGTCATTGCCCATACCTAGGATGGAAAAGCAGAGAGAACTAAGATATTAGTCCCATTAAACAAATTGGAAGGGTAAGCTGGCATGCATATGTGATACTTTTGGCACAGACTCATAATAGGCGCTTGAGTCATTAAGCTAGCCTGTCACATACAATCTTTATACTAAATGTGGTCTGGTGACTGATCCTCTCCTTTTAATGAAGCTACCAATGTCATGTAGAGAAAATGCATGTTAGACCTGCCATCCTTGAAGAGGTTTCCTCTAACTTTTTTTGCCATCTGGCCTCCTGTTTTTCTGGATCATTTTTGCTGGCTTTTAGAATTCTGTGCAAGTGCTCTGTACTCTAAATACGGTAACATTGGTTTATCCACAATTGGCATATTTGATTTACTTGAACATCTCTAGTAAAGTGCACTAGATACCCCATGGCCTATAAAAATACTTAGTGGACTGCAGCACTGATTGTGCCACCCACTACAGTAGACTCCAAACATGTCTCAGGCCTTCCACTGCAAAACCTGTGGGAGCAGTTTTAAAATGCCATTTCGACCTGGCCAGTGTACTTACTTGACAAGCCCAAACCTTCCTTTTATTTTAATTACATGTAATTCACCCCTAAGGCAAGCCCTGGTTAACGCCAAGGGCAAGGTGCACTGTATTTTAAAAGTTGGTTAGTCACCTTTTAGTTTGACATGTCCAGGTAGTGAAAAACCTTTACATTCATTTTCCACTACTGCAAGGTCTATCTCTCCTATAGCTTAACATAGGGGTTGCCTTAACATCATTTAAGTGTTATTGGAAACACCCTTTAGGAAGAGATATAAATATGATTTGGTGTCTCTGGACTCACAATTTCATATCACAACTTGTGGTGAGGACGGATTTTAAATTGTGAGTCTGAAACTGACACTTTTAGAAAGTTGACATTTTCTTGCTTTACCCATTCTGTGCTTCTGCCTGTCTCTGAATACACGTATGGGCTAGATGACAGCTGGACTTTGTGCATTCCTTCTAGACAGTCACACACAAAGGGAGCTTGGTTGTGACATTTGCATCCTGATGGCCTATCACAAGGCTGATGGGCCTTTCTGGGTTAGGTGGGAAGGGGGAACGGACACCTACACCTGAATGGGGCTGTGCCTCTCCTCACACTATTATCAGCATACCACCCTCTAGAGTGTCTGGAGCTAGCGAAGGAAGGGAAGGGACCTTGTGATCTTCAAAGGTCTCTTTTAAAGGCTTCCCCGCTTCAAAGACACATTTTGGTATAAGTACTAGAACCCAAACCCCACCAAATCAGTTCACTTTTGGGATCTGAGGAGAAGAAGAAAAGCTGTGCTGCCAGGAGGGAGTGCCTCTTTGCAAACTGCTCTGTTGTGTTGGTATACTGCCTGCTGATTGTTGTGCTGTTAGGAGGGACTGCCACTTTGAAACTTGCTCTGCTGTCTTGGTGTACTGCATGCTGCCTCTTGCAGTGAGAAGGACTACTCCTGCTCTATAACCTCAAAGGACATCTCAAGTATCTCCAAGGGCCTGTTGGTTTGCTTCCTGTTGGAAATCTCAGGGTCATCAAAGATTTCAACTGCGCTCCACCGCTGTGGGACTCTGTCACCCATGACTCCAGTAGCAGTGTGCCTCAACAAGGAACCATGTGTCTGACGGTTCCATCTGACCAGAGCTTGTCGAGCGCTCCTTGGTTTATGAAGTCTGAGCGTGTAAAGTGATTCTTCATTCAATAACTGCACGTGTCAAGCACTTCTTCGTTCACCAAGTCAGTTCATGCCAAGTGTTTCTTCGTTTACCAAGTCAGCAGGTCGAGTGCTTCTTCATTTACCAAGTCAGCCTGTGTTGCGCTGCTTCATTTACCAGCCTCGAGCGTGTATCGCTTCCTCGTCTATCAGCCCAGTGTGAGTAGAGCACTCTCCAGCATTCTGCAATGCTGCGCTGTGCCCTGCTCAGCTGCTGCAACTGAGGGCATCTTCACACCGCCGTTCAGACTTCTACATGTGCTGTAAGTGCTTTCCTAGTACTCCTCTAAAGACAACTTACAGTCACTCCCTGGGAGGGAGCACGCACATCTTTTTAAGCACTGTGATTTTTCAACACTAAGCTCGAACCTTGATAACCTCTGCAAATGTAATTGGATTTTTCTTGTTTGGATCTAAGTTTAATCAGATAAATATTACCTATTTTTCTAAACGAGTGTAGAGCCTTTTTGTGGTGTTTTCACTGTATTACTGTAATTTAAATGGTGCACGTGTACTTCACACATTGCATCTTAGAGGGTCAGCAAAGGTTAATTTAGGAAGTGAAACGGGCTTATCCTGACTAGGATTGTTGTCCCTTCTTGGACAGGGTGCACACCTCTGCCAACTAGAGAACCAACTTCTACCAGTGCATTATGTATCATCTTATTTATCAAGCAAAGAAGGGGGGATAGGGCAGGTCTGAGGTACTATGACAGCACTACACTACATTTATGAGACCTCAGATCTGTCAAAGTCATTTCTCTGAAATGTCTGAATTTGGGAAAACCAACTTATAAAGTACAACCTTAGTGACATTCATGGCAGCAACATGAAAAACCTATGTCTGGTAAGGAAAATCTAATTCATCCTTGGTTCCATCTGTGGAGCGGTAAAATCAGAGGTGTCTGGGTTCTGATCCTCAATATTTGCAAAAGCCTAATTTTTTTCTGACTTTGGAAGCACTTTAACCAGGTCATGGGGTACCAGAGTGATGCTTGGATACCAATTTCAAATGAGATCTTGACTCGCTTCTCATTGGTGACTTAAGAAGTGCAGTGGTCGTTACAACACCTACTGCACTGTAACCAGATTCGCCTGTGGGGCCATTCTAGTTTTAGTGTGACACAGTAATCAAATAAACTAGTATAAATGTGCAGCTAAGGTTGGGGTGTCCACAACATACATGTTTTTTATAGCATAAACAGTGCACACAAATGGAGCATGCAGAAATCATAACACCACAGACAATACTCAACACACCATAATAGCACAAAAAATTAGTCTCAAGTGGGGCTCTTGATCAAGCAGAGATCATTAAACACAATCTTGTTATCAAACCTGGGCTTCTGATTAAACACTGTACAATGTTCATGATAAGGTCTAGTTGTTATGAAGCTCTAGTGACCATGACAATGGAAATGTAACTAGCAATGTCATGCTGGAGAGAGACTCTATCCAAGAGCATATGTTTCACCACTCTATACAGCTGCTCATACGGTTGACTAACATTGATGGATTGAGTATCATATGTGTTAGAAATGGGGTCTTTGGTTGACATTCAGTTTACCCCCATGTTCAAGCAAGGACCTGCGCTCTAGTCAGGGTGAAAGAGAATCACCCTCAGCTAACCCCTGCTGACCCCCTTGGTAGCTTGGCAGAGCAGTAGGCTTAACTTCAGAGTGCTAGGTGTAAAGTATTTGTACCAACACACACAGTAACTTAATGAAAACACTACAAAATGACACAGCACCAGTTTAGAAAAATAGGAAATGTTTAAACAAAACAAGAACAGAACGACAAAAATCCACAATACATAAGTCAAGTTATCAATTAAAAATCAAAAAGAGTCTTTAAGTAGTTTTAAACACACACTAGCGCTGCTAGCGTGAAAATGTACCTGGTGTGTGTCGAAAAAAAACCTGCACGGGCGAGTGTGCGTCAAAAAGGGTTTGCGAGGCGCTGATTCCACTCACGAGCGGGACCGCGCATCATTTCTCCTTTTGCCGGGTTAGGCGCATCGTTTCTTCTCTTCGCGTCGTTCCTGTCAGCACTCTCGGGTCCGGGCAGGCCTTGCGTTGTTTTTCCACGCACAGCGGTACTTGAGTCAGATATCCAGCCGCACGATGATCCGAAAACCCTGCAGTGCAGGTTGTGATCTCCCAGCCTCCGTCAGCGATGCTGCACGTCTTATCTCCTGCTCCGAGCGTTGATTCTTTGGTCGCTTTTCCTGTGAGCGTCATTTTTTTCAGCCGCAGATCGGAGTCGCGTCAATCTTTTCCCCGCACGTCACTCTGTGTGTGGATTTCCTTGTCTTTAGGCTGCCAGCTTCTCCTTTCATGGTCCCAGGAACTGGATGGGCACAACAGGGCAGAGTAGGAGTCTCTCCACAGACTCCAGGTGCTGGCAGAGAGAAGTCTTTGCTGTCCCTGAGCCTTCAAACAACAGGAGGCAAGCTCTAGATCAAGCCCTTGTAGATTTCTTCTCAAGATGGAAGGCACACAAAGTCCAGTCTTTGCCCTCTTACTCTGGCAGAAGCAGCAACTGCAGGATAGCTCCACAAAGCACAGTCACAGGCAGGGCAGCTCTTCTTCCTCAGCTATTCAGCTCTTCTCCAGACAGAGGTTCCTCTTGGTTCCAGAAGTGTTTCTACAGTCTGTGGTTTTGGGTGCCCTTCTTATACCCAATTTCTCCTTTGAAGTAGGCCTACTTCAAAGTAAAGTCTCTTTTGAATGTGAAATCCTGCCTTGCCCAGGCCAGGCCCCAGACACTCACCATGGGGATGGAGGCTGCATTGTGTGAGGGCAGGCACAGCCCTTTCACGTGTGAGTGACCACTCCTCCCCTCCCTCCTCTAACAGATGGCTCATCAGGATATGCAGGCTACACCCCAGCTCCCTTTGTGTCACTGTCTAGTGTGAGGTGCAACCAGCCCAACTGTCAAACTGACCCAGACAGGGAATCCACAAACAGGCAGAGTCACAGAAATGGTATAAGCAAGAAAATGCACACTTTCTAAAAGTTTCAAACACACAATCTTAAAATCAACTTTACTAAAAGATGTATTTTTAAATTGTGAGCTCAGAGACCCCAAACTCTACATGTCCACGTACTCCCAAAGGGAATCTACACTTTAATCAGATTTAAAGGTAGCCCCCATGTTAACCTATGTTAGGGACAGGCCTTGCAACAGTGAAAAACGATTTTAGCAATATTTCACTGTCAGGACATATAAACCACATTACTATATGTCCTACCTTAACCATACACTGCACCCTGCCCTTGGGGCTACCTAGGGCCTACCTCAGGGGTGTCTGACATGTAATAAAAGGGAAGGTTTAGGCCTGGCAAGTGGGTACACTTGCCAAGTCTAATTTACAGTTAAAACTGCACACACAGACACTGCAGTGGCAGGTCTGAGACATGATTACAGAGATACTTATGCGGGTGGCACAACCAGTGCTGCAGGCTCACTAGTAGCATTTGATTTACAGGCCCTAGGCACCTCTAGTGCACTGTACTAGGGACTTACTAATAAATCAAATATGCCAATCATGGATAAGCCAATTACATACACATTTTGTAAAGGAGCACTTGCACTTTACCACTAGTTAGCAGTGGTGAAGTGCCCAGAGTAACAACAAGAGTAAAATCAGAGTCCAGCACCAACCTGGGGAACAGAGGCATAACGTTAAGGGAGACCACGCCAAGGATGAAAAAGTCTAACAATATGTCTTATGTTACATTAACAGTGGTTGGAAAATGCAATTTCAAAACAGCAACATAAATATTACAGGTGCCAACAAAGCAGAGGAGAAGTACTTTGGAGTTCATACACTTCAATGAGGGTTTGGTGGAAGAATGGGGACCACAGGGTGGTAGCAGACACACAGGGGCATGTGCCCAAGCAACACACATGGCTCAAGGTGGAGGACCAAGGTGAATGGATCCAGCTAGCTATTGACTGCGCTTGGCAAGGACAATGGAGCAGTGAAGAAATGGATACAAATATGAAAAGGTGATGCAAAGAGGGTGGGGGACATGCCAGGCTGAGACACCACAGCCTAATCTCTATTTGTAGGATTGATCTCTGGGGAAACTCATCTACATCCCTGGCTCAGAGTTTGAGGGGCTCAGCTGATGATTGCCAGCATCTGTAGTCATTAAGAACAAGTGCACAACATCAAACCAGCATCTCATGGTGAGGACACCCGGGGCTCAGGCAATCATCAGACTGTTTTTAGGAGCAGGAATTCTCAGGGCTGTCACAGAATTCCTAAGCCAGAAAAGAGTAGCAGGACCAGCAGGCCGAACTACAACACACTATTTGCTTAGTCCTAGCCAGGTGGAAGTGGGCACAATGCCCTGAAATAAGGGTACCCATAGGTACAAGTCCACAAATTTTCAGTGAACTGCAGGTTAAGCCCAGTTTATAAATATGCAATGACGACCAGTAGGTAAATGACTAATTCCTAAAAATGCATCTGCATAATTCAGAGGTTCCAGCCTATCAGGCCCTTTGTAAAGAGAAGTTTGGGACACCAGACACCTCTGTCCATGTGCAGGGGCTTAGACTGAAACCTTCAGTTGCACCTTTGATGTGAAGGTTTGTGGATTCCCTCCTGAGAACAGTGTAACAAAGGAAAGAATAAAAAGAGGCATGGGATGTTTTTTTTCTTTGTCAGTATTTTTCATCTTGCAAACTGAGTTTGCACTATATGGCAAATGTTCAGGAAATGTATTGTAGTGGTGACAAACCATATTATAATTTAGGAACACAAATGTTCACAAAAGGTCATACCTGCAAAAACTGGACAATATTAGGTGCAAAAATGATGGTTAATGAATAACACAAATATATGTGCACCAAGGGTACTTCATCAGCTCCTGCCTCTGGACTTTTGACTCCAGAATTTTTGTTTGGGGAGGCCAGCAGGCAGTTCCCTTATGTGCACTGGATGCCCCAAAAACTCTATATTAGATTATACCTGGTCTAGAGGATAAGGAGCTACCCCCTTAAGACCAAAGTATGTGATTAGCAATGGTTGACTACCCTCAAAGGGATCACTTATGACAAGATGTCTTTGAAGGCACCAATCTGAAGGTTGGAGGGCAGTTTGGAATTGTGGGCCCCAGTCAAAGGCATCACAGAGGAACTTGATGTCTCAAATGGTTAAAATGGCTTGTGGGCCCACTGCACAATCTGTAAATGACATTCTACAATACAGTGCTACACAGGGCTAACATGATCAAAAGCAAGAGGTAACAGTATGCAAAATAACCACTGGCCAAGCCAACAGGTCTAGTATTACCAAATGTATTTTCTAGTAATTTTCAATTTTTTCTTAACAAAGCAGATGCCACAAAAATAAACAAAATATGTATTGCTGCCTAAACATGGCAGCCATGTGCTTGCAATAAAAATGTTAACTATAAATCAAAATCAACCATCCAATAGAATCTAGTAGAAGAGTACAGAGTGTCACTACATTCAGGTGTACTGAAAACAGGTGGGTTTAGTGTGTGCTGGCTCTGGTTTCCAAAGGAAGGATGCTCCCTCGCTTATCTAACCCTTATTCCTACCCAAGGTTACCACTTGGAGAGATCAGGTGGGGCAGATTCTGGGGGCAAATCTCTCTTTTGTCTTCTCTTCCTAGCAGCCTCTTCTTTTCAAGAAATGGCAACACTCAGCTTGAAAGGGAAAACAGCAGGTTTCCAAGTCCACCGAAAGACAAAGATGGCATGAATGATGGAAAATGTGGTGCCCTGCTCATCCTTCTGCCAGGCATGTCAAATGTTTTGTAGAACAAAAAGGGCAATCTATAAATAGATTTAGCAGCTGGATGCAAGGGCCTGGGAAAGCATGGGGGTTGGGGAATGATGCCCGTTCTGATGCCCATTTAATGGCAACTGCAACATTCTCCTTGAGTTACCATGCCCCTCTCTCAAATATTGAAAGACTGGTAACTTTTGCTCTACCCAATAGGGACATTTACAGTGTGTCAATCAATCCATTTGAGAAAGCCCAGGTACGCTAAACCCAGGAGGCCCATTGCATGCGATCATACCACCAACTGGTTGAGGATTTTCAACCAGTAGGACTTCTTCACAACCTAGAACTTGGAGGCAAATGCAAACAACAACTCAAGCAATGTGCTCTTTCTGTTGCTATAAGTCACATGAGCATTTCAAATGGTCCAGTGATCCATCTCCCCAGGTTAAAAGTATGTCATCCCAGACAAATCATTAGATATCTCTGTTCACCCAGCTGCTAAAATTGTGAGTGCTTAGAAACAGTAGAGGGAGCTACACATATACAAAGTAATTGTACAGAGGACTGGTGGTCGCTTCTGCACTTAACGTGCTTCAGCTACATCCACTCCTGAATGAAAATGGCTGGTGACCTACATATCAGGAGACTCATTAGTATTCGACCTCCAAAAGTACTGCAGAGCACCAGAGGTAAACTAGGTCCTTCTGGCTTTTGCGGTGCAGCAGCGCGCAGAACAAATACAGACAACCAAAAGATTTTTTCATGCTTCAGGAAGACATACACAAGAGAGACCACATAGACATCAATAGTACAGAATTGCCTCATACACAGAAAGACAAGAAAGTGCACAACAGAGTGTATCAGTGCACCCCTCGACCGCTCACACGCGCACACACACACACACACAGTGCGTATAGGGCAGACAGCATGGTGGCAGGACTGTCTCATACAGGATATGTACTGAGTAGTATAAGTCCTAGCTTCTTTCACATACAGAAGGCAGGGACAACACAGGGAACAACAATACAAACGTCCAAGCCACATCGAAGAGCCATTGCACAGACAGTAACACATTTTCAAGGGCCTTTGCCCTTTGTAGCAGCTCTGCAGGCTCTTCTTACATACACCAAACACGCACAGCACAAGCAGCAGCAATGGAACCCCACGCCACACACACACCAGGTACCGGACAGCAGAGATACTTCAGGGCAGATTTAAGGAAAGTGGCACGACACCCAGTGCAGCCCCCCTCACCGCCACCATGTGTGCGCCATATCTAAGATAAGGCGCACCATGGCCCATAGTAGTGGGTAATAGTGTCTATTGATGTACTGTTCAGGGTTAGTGCCAAAATGTTGGCGCTAGCCCTGAACAGAACAGAGGGGCCCATTGTAAACAATATTGTGCCCACTTTTAACGCCTGCCCTGAGCAGGCGTTAAAAGTGCCAAACAAATGATGCAAAGAAATCTTGTAGATCTTTGTGCCATTTTCTTCTGTCCCCTACTAACCGGGTAACGCACCCTTTGCATACATTATGCATGGCGCATGTATGATGTAGCGCAAAGTGTTACAAAGTGGCACACTGGATGCATTGCGCCACTTTGTAAGTATGGAGCAGCGTTTTTGGACATCTAATGTCACTTTAGGGTAAAAACAATAGTGTTAATGAGTCGTTAGATGGCGCATGGGGCTCTTAAATCTCCCTCATTATGTCTGCAAATATCTTGTCTAGGTGGGGGTGCGCTAACACACTGTGAGGACTTATCTGCTGGTAGCCATCAAGCCTTTGCATTAACACAAAGCACTTCCCATATATATAGGTATTTTCTCTCTCTAAAAACACAGCAAAATATGTGTATTCCAGGCCTCAGTCCGGAGTCTGAGTTGCACTAGGGCCAGAGGTTAGAGGTTAGAGGTCAGAGGTCAGGGACTATGCATTTTCTGGTTGGGGTTCTTAGTGGACTGTTGCAGAAGAGAATCCAGAAGGTAGAAATTTGAATTTTCCCACCTCGCATCGAAAAACGCAAGCAAACACACACCTAGCCAATCAGGTTATAGGTGAGGGGATGTGTAGTTTGAAACATAATAAAACCAGTTAAACCATAAATCAGTATAATGTAATGCTGAACGTTTTTGCTTCCACAGTTGTTTGTTATAGCAATTTCAGTTTAGCCTGTACCTTTCTCTCTTCGTCATACCATGTAGGGACTCCGCAAATCGCTGTTCCTTGATGTATAGGCCCATATTTATACTTTTTATCCTTTTTTAGTGCCGTATTTGCACTGCTTTTTGACAAAAGCGGCGCAAACTTACAAAATACCATTGTATTTTGTAAGTTTGCGCCGCTTTCGCGTCAAAAAGCAACACAAATGCGGCACTAAAAAAGTATAATTATGAGCCTAAATGTCTCTTCATCACTCGCCTAAATGCCTGTGAAATCCTCTATGGTTCAATGACCGTCCTAACATTTTGTTCCTCTTGTGGTCCTCCTACACTTTATCCTGATTGTTAATGACGTGGGGATGGGTAGATTTAATGGGAATGGTGGGTGCCTGAGGGACCATGAAACACTAGGGATCCGATTATAGTGGAAACAGATTATGGTTTTGAGCCCCCCAAATGCAGGGATCAAAAGTAATAGTTTATGTATTGGCTGGTAGCTCCTTAGGACTTTTGTGAAGAAGGCCCAGGCAAGAACCCATTAAGCATTTTGCTTATGACTGGTTTGCAGGAATCAGTAACTCAATTCAGTGAATTGACTGCTCAGAGTTTGGTCCCTACTGCTGGTAATGATGGAAAGGTGACATGTGAGGATCACAGAAGCTGCAGTACTAGACAGCTACCTGAGAGTCCATGAGGACACATCATATGACAGCCTCCTCTCCGTGAGGGCTCTAGCTGACACCCCATACCCATCCCGCACAGACATTACCCAATGCTTACTTTGTAAAACAACATAAGTGCCAGGGCCCAAATGTTTTACTCAGTAGCCCGCAGTCAGCACTATCGGAGGTGACGTATACCAAGGCTGTGTGGTCTTGATTCCGCCTCATTCCACTTTCATGCACCAACTCTTTCCACTTTCCCCTGCATCTTTGTCTCACTTTTGAAAGTCTTTTCCATCCCTGCTTCTCCCCTTGACACTGTTTTTCCTTCTTTCTGTTCGTCCTTCTTTCCACCTATTGTGTTTTTCTCACTCTTTTGTTTTAGGAAATGTCGGATGAAATGAAATAGGAGCTGGCGCCAAAAATGAGAGCTGTTGGGCCTCATCTGCAACTACTGGCTCAAATTAAGCACAGCACCATCCAGTCATGTGATGTGCTAATAGACTTGAAGTGTACGCAGGTGGCGTGACCCCAGTTACTAACCATGTAAGAGTCTGTGTGGTTTCCTGACCCTGTGCGGGCCTACCGTTCACCTCACTTCATGAAGGTACTGCAGGCAAATGTCAGCAACAGTGTTGCAAGGGGCTTTACATCTTCTTTCCAAGGGGATGCCTAAGGCCATGGAAACTTCACCCTTGGTCAAGTGACCATCTTGAGCTGTTCATATACTCACTTCCTGTGGAGGACATGGTACGGGTAAAGAAAGGGCTCTCTGCCATTACAGCATCCCAACACCCCTTCCTGACATTTCAGGAATGTCTTTAGTAACCATCACTGTGTATAATTATTGGACAGAGTAATGCAAATGATCACCAAGAATCTCGAACAGTTCAAATAGTCATGAGCGTCTATTAAATTATTTGGATGAAATTGACTAACAGAAGCTTTCTGTCTAGTTCGGTGGGGTGCATGAACTTCTGTGACTGCAGCTTTTTATTCAGGTTTAGAACAGGCCTATGGAAACTGTTTCACAGTACAAAGAGGGGTTTTGTGCCAGAGTCCAAGTAGCGGCCCACAAAGGGGCCTTCAGAAGAAAGCTGACAATGCGCCGGTGTGTTTGAAGAGTTCATGTATCATTTAACTGCTTTGCAGTGCCTCAAAGATATATGAAATTATCTGTGTGGAATGGCAAGTGGAATACAACATTTCCAACCAAAAACGTCGGGTCCAAAAATGTCTGCTGTGAGTTAAGACATCTACAGATGCCAACCGTCTGCTACCACATAAAAGAGTGTGTTAGGAATACTTGAGTAAAAAAAAAAAAACAGCGGAATTTCAAAAACATAAACAGTCTAACTCAGCCGACAATTAGTTCAAACACTTTTGACAGCGCTGGAAGAAGCCAAACATATGGTCGGCAGCAAATCAAAACCACGCGTTGTCATCTTTAACTTTCTTGAATGAGGTCCGCCTTTCATTTGACTTCCATAAACTTTTCTAAGGTCCAAAAAGGAATGCCTTTCGCTTCAAATGTTGAAATTTTAAACCGGACTTCAAAACATACAAGGTTTAGGAATGCGAGACAAGTACTCGAAATGACAGGTTGCCTGCCTGTAGGTGTATTCTGACACTGGGCTAGACTTAATTTTATGAGCATGACGTTTCCGACGTACACATGAAGGTGTTGGCGTTCAGTGCAATATGCAGTGTTGCACACCTTTTGCACCGCGTTTGCACTTCACTCGCACTTTGCTTCATTATTACAGTCAGGACAGGGAGAGAAGGCAGGTGCTACCTGCTCAAGGGTAAGTGGTTTGATGGGAAATAACACAGTCTTCACCATGAGTTGTGGCATTGCAAAAGCCCTGGTTCGAGCTTGAGAGGTTGAAGTTGCTTGTCAATCTACATTTTAAGTAGTTCAGATGATATGTCCCTCTTTTGGACCGACTTGTACATTTTTGGGGTAAAGGCATGAAAGTGTTGTTTCTACTTAAAGCATTGCAGTTACATTCCCCAGCACCAGGAGCCACCATATTGGAAAATGGAAGCTGAAAATACGCTTTTTCACTTAGAATTCGTCAATGAATAAATATTTTGTTCTTTTTTAATTTGTTAAGTTGTCGATTTTCAAAAATATGCAACAATATGCTGGCTATTTTATCTCACAATCCTGCTTAAGTGTAGATAGAAGCAATTCACTGCCTGCACAGGGTCAAATTTTTTTAAATGAAGAAAAGGTCCGTGATTTTAGGTTCTTAAGTCTAATCATAAACAACATTCAAGGACATTGTGGACTTTCTATTTCAATTATGCATATCAATACCACACGACTATGTCTTAAGTGCACTAGACAACTGGGGCTAAGACTCGTTTTCATGATTCTGGTGCTGAAACCCCTCCAATCTTTAGTTTAGATTGTGTAATCACTCCACTGAGGGTGTTTTCCCTACTCTGCTTTGCAACAAATGGAGCACTGGAGGCTATGCTGTCTTGTATGGGAGCATGAGACCTCCTTACTCCACTCTGATTTTTTACTGCTCTCCCCCTGCAAATGAAAAATACTAAGCACAGTACGGCGCAGAAGTCTTGTGCACAGTAGAGCATAACAATACCATTCTAGCACTAAACTTCTTCTGAACTTTCACCTCAAGGCAGTGGTGTCTGCACATGCAAAACGGCTGAAGCAGTATAGAAAATAGGCGCATTCTAAAAATATGCAAGAATCAGGGGCGTAGCTACCATTGGTGTAGCAGTTGCACTGAACCTGGGCCCTGATCTCCGAGGGACCCATTGAGCCCTAATAACTGCTGTATAGTATGGCCCCAACAATAGCGAAATGGGCCATTTTCCCTGCTTGCACTAGGGACTGTGGCATCATTGCCATGGTACAGCAAGATTCACACAAAATATAATGAACCATATCATGGAGGTGTGCGCTGGAGCAAAGTAGTGCTCTGAGCCTGTTTTTAAGACTTTGAACCTACCAAAGCACATGCATTTAACTTGGAAATTCTTTGAGTTAATACATGAGTGGCAGACAGCACAGCTCGATACAGAAAGCAGTAGTTGCCTCTCCCTATTTCCAAACTGTATTGTCTGCACATATACTGCATCAAAGAATTGCCCATGTTAAGAGTATGCCCTTTAAAAAGTGGAGTGTCTGAAAAAAGCACAGCTGTGCTCTGACCCTGCATAGTCATTCAGAATCAGGACCAATATGTGTGAAATTTGCCCTGGAAAGTAATACAACCAAATTGATCAACTAATATTTGTAATAATCATTCTAGGTATTATGCTACACTGTTATCAAAAGTATGACAATACATGCCAAGGCCCCTGTGCTTTCTGGCAGTGGGGGCAGGTGTACGGCCTAACTTGTGCTGGAGCTTTTCCCCTCCTTTGCAGGAGACAATGCTCATCGAGGTGGATGGATCTTTGGACCCAGTAAGTGGTGTGGTAGAACCACTAACACAATTTCAATACTAGGCCAATTAACTTAAACACCATGACCAATGTGGCAAAGGAAGGAAAACTCCACTCACAAAAAACGTTAAGGGATTTATTACAAACCCAAGCTCAAAGTCATGTTGACTATTTGCCATACCAGTTTATAAAGGTACATAATCACCAAGAGTTGTCCCAGACCACAAAAGTGATGCGCTGCTCAGGGTTAGCAATCATCAGTCAATTCAATTTAGCAGAGTCACAATTTAGGCTGGACAATGAAAACTCTACGGCTAACCAATTCAGGGAATTACATGTGTGGGGTGAAACACATGCAGGCAAAATACAAAAAGCACAAAAATGGCAAAAATAATCTGGAAAATAATAATCTCGGTTTGCAGTTTACTAACTAAGATAGGCAAAAAGAAAGGTAAAAATGGAAAGTGTCAACATATCAGATGCTCGGTCAAGAGTCTTTTGAAGGGGATGAAATAGATTTCTGAGTCTCAAAGGGACAACTCACGGGGCAAAGCAGAGAGGAACATACCTCTACGAGGGTTTCAGCATTCAGGGAGTTTTCATCAGCAAAGCATCTGCAAGCATCAGGGCAGCTTCTGGGAACGCTGAGGACTGATTATGCCCAAAGTGCAAATGGGAACTATCTCATGAAAAGTCACAAAGCATTCTGATTTGCCAAAGGTATCAGTCCATGTTATGTTGAAGGGGCGTCATCCAATAATAACCGATAACATGACTTCAAACATACTCTTCCTTTCCCAAGCTTCCCATGACAACATCTTCAATCTGTGCGACTCCACACAAGTTTGTAACACTTATATATGATGCCAGTCCATGTTCAACAATGATATGCTCCCAAGGGCAATAAAATACATTTTCTCTATGATTAAACAATGGAGTCTAGTCATCTCATGGGAACGCAACCTAAAAGAAAGTTCACATTAGAAAATGAATCAGCATCTCTAACATGATCACAAAAAGCGAACTTTGCAGGCCTCACTTATGCTACTGCAAGAATCATGACATTACATTCAATTAATACATTGAAATAAAACACATGTAATATACAAACATATGAATTCAGCATTAACAACACTTAATTTATATGAATAATACATTTAATTTTAAACAAAGAAGTGTTGTTAATCATGTCATTAAATATAACAGAACAGTGCATTTATCTCATTTTTGCACACATTTTAAATTCATTAATAATTCAATATTGTTCCAATGTGCACTGTTGGTCTAGAGTCTCAGTAACAATATAACATCAGTTTAATCATTCTAACATGTGATTTAATTCAAATATCACCTAAGTTGAACTCTGAAATTAAAAGAAATGCATGTTTAAATTGAGTGTCAGTGCAGCTTCTATGTTTTACTATTTATACTTTGATTTACATAAGGCATAAACTGTCACATTTTGATGACTTTTGTGACATGAAAGGTTGCCCTAAATTTTAGATTACATCAGTCCCCCATTTGATGGCAACCATTCCATCATATCCATCATAAAATACTCCCACCCTCATTTTCAATGAGACAGTCTATAATTTCATAGGTTTATTTCAGGTAAGATCTTCTGAAATCCTCTAACAGCTTACCGTTACCGTAATACAGGCTTCTTCAAGTCTCCATTTTAAGCTCCTATTTCCTCTGTCTAGTCTTGGCTCATTTCTCCTTCAGCTTCTTTTATAACTTGTAAAATCCAACTACAATTAGGGCTGACAAGACCACAATCAACAAGGGTCTCAAATAGGTCCCACAATACCTCTTTCCAGATTCTCAAACCATCTGCCAATGGCTGTAAATCTATTAGGTCTTGTTTTACGTTAGTCATTTTTGCAACACATTTGCTTATCTCCTTATTATTGTCAGGTACATACATGCAGCATTGTTGCCCATGTGATATTTTGCAGACTCCGCCTTCTTTTGCAAGTAATATGTCTTATACAAGACAATTCTGCAAAACAATTGAGCTCATAGCTACCATCTATGTGTTCCTTAACAATATGGCACCCTTGGTGTCTGTAGATAACTTATCCACTATTGTTGACAGCTTTATAATCTTGAGCTCATTCAAGATCACACCTAAAGATAGAATTATGGCACCAAAAATATTTCATACAATGTCTGAACCACTTGCTCCTCTTTTGACTCTAGAGTTTGATTTCTCACTCCAAACTGGAGAATTAAAATGTTCCACATGATAAATCCTTGGAAAAACTACTCCCAGGTAACAAGCACCATACCAGCCTTTAGGCAGCTTGCAATAGGCATTTTTCCCACATATGAAACACCTTGGTCTTGACCGTCCAGCACACAATTCCAAGCACTCTTAAACAATAATACATGTCTTCACTCACTAGTACCCACAAAATGTGTGTCAGTGTTTGATCAGTGTTTGGTCTAGGCCTACATATAGATAGCTTCCCAACATGTTGCCTAGCAATAGCCTGAAAATTATTGATTTACAGCCACTGAATGTGTTGCATCTTTTTCTCAATTTTGTAAAACTACTTCTTTTTCTTTTCTATTTTGGCTTTCATTGCTCCTCTTCTCTCCTTAGTTTGTCCAATTAACTTATTTTTTACTGAACTGCGAATGCAGGACGATTGTGTCTTTAAAAATTGATGTTAATGACGTAATCTTGCAAGTATATTGTGTGATGAAGCTGCATAGAAAATGTGTTAACATAGAAAATAAAGAATGCATTTGAAATGTGCCCATGAGGAGTGGCTACCAATGTATGCGAAGACTAGAGAACCGGCCTGCTCAAGGCGACATTCTTGCTGGATGCAACAGTGTAATTTGTAACAGGTGCAAGGTTAACCGTACTAAGAGAAGACAATGAAGACACTGACTGGAGCGTAAAAGTGTAACATTTTCTACCTGACATTCCAACCGTAAAGACGTCAATAACATGGACAAATCCGCGACATGAGAACTGTGGGTTGTGGAAAATTCTACTGAGGTGCTTACCAAATTATTGGACAGAGATAACGAAATTTTATCCAATGAGGAATTAGGGAACAATTAGACAGTTTTGATTTAACGGTGTAACCCAAGGGATACAGGCGCCATTTGTCTTTTCCACTTTGATGGGGACATTTGCCTTTTCCTTTGCCATAAGACTTATGTCACTTGCCATTTTCCAGACATTTCAAACCCATACTTTAGAGTTAAATTGTCCTGTCACTTCAAACCATCCTCTACCCCATTCTTGTCTGATATTAACTTCTCCTCCATCTGAGGGAAGAAATTCGTTTTCTGAACTATGCTATCTTGAGATTTTACCCCGTTCTATCTTTGCTGATGGTGAATCGACTGATGTCCTGAGGACGAAGACTGACGCTGTTTGCTGATCTGTTGGATTGGTAACTATCCTATGCACAATTTGTGATTGTCTGTTTGCCTTTCTTTCTAGGTATCAACTGCAATTTTGATAGAGGCCTTAGTTTAGATGTTTTCCAAATTTGTGTTTACTAAATGTTTTGCATGAGGCCCAACATGCTAATGCTAATTTGTGGTTAGTTAAGGCGTTCACAATTATCCTACGCAAATAGACAAATGAATGAGTTCTTGCTTTGTTGAACCAAATGTACTAATGAGACTCTGGTAAATTGCTTCATATTAATGATGTGCATAAATATTGAATGAATATTAGCTGATGCATTGATTAAGTTGTGCTCTGATTGCTAATTGGTAGTGTTCTGATGAGTTTATTATTAATAAGATTAACAGACATGATGTTAGATTGTAACCAATAGGGAAACAAATATCTTAACTTTTGACTAATCTGGTGTGGTTATTCGTGAACTGAGGAGTTATGGTGAGTTTAATGATTACGTTTTTATTAAATGTTTATTGATTAGCGATTATTATTATCGATTGTTTATTGATTAATTGATTGGTGATGCCAAGAAAATATTTTGTGCTGGGAAGTCCCCAAACGTGGTCAAAAGGTTTGTTGACCTAAACGCGTCTCCTTGTAAGTTTACTTATTAAGGCTCTGACGTGCTAACAGTTTTTAGTAGCAGAGGTGATGGTTTGGCCCTTTGGGGGCCCAGTACGAAGGATCATGGGGTGTGAGAATTAACAGTTTTGTAGCAGTACGGCCCCGGTACAAAAGATTAACAGTTTAGTTGAGATTGATGGGATTGGTACTTTGAGGTCCTGGTACGGAGGGATTGGTGGTAGCCATGGTGTACCGAATAAATTGGGTTTTGTGGGTTTTTTTGTTCTTCAAAGATGCAAATTGGAGAGATGATGTGTCCCTAAGTCCCAAATGACTTTCCCGGAATCTCGGAGCTTGCTGAAGGGAGTTTGAGTATGTTCTCGGCGTTCTAGTAACAGTGTGAATGAAGTAGGGTTTCGCGCTTGCCAGCTTATGCATATCGCAGGTGAATTGTGATGTTTGTGAGAGTTTTAGGCCAGATGATGAAGTTTTAGTAGGAGTGGGTGTACTCTGCAGTATGAGAGTAGGGAAGTCGGCAAACTTCATGTGAGTGTGGCGCTTTGTGCTAAAAAATTGTCCATGTGGTTGTTGATGACGTACGGACCCTGTGTGGTCTAAGACTCCTGGAGTATATTGATAAGTGTATGAGACACTTGGTTTATGTTGTAATTTGTGCGGTTTAATAGGTCGATAGTGAAGTCGACGAGTCGAGTTTGAGTCAAAGTGAGTGAATGAAAACTTCGATGGAGATTTGGTAAGTTCTAAAGTGCACTAGAACAATAATCCATTGACAAGTCGAGAGTAGAATTTGCGGGTCAAATTTTGCTTGCGAGTGCAGGATCTGAGTAGGAGAAAGTAGCGGCTGGGGCTAGGTGAAATCTCTGTAAAGTTCTGAAGCGAATGTGTTACCCTTTCCTGTAGTAAACCGGCAAATTGTGAGTTTATTTTGGTTGGTGCTCGCAATATATTGCATTAGTTTGTATGAATCGAGAGTGGGAAGACAAGCCTCAAGACTTTGTCAGCCACAGTGTGTGAGTGTGATGTCATTTTGAGCCGCGCTGGGATAGGTTGGTTAGTGAGAAGGGTCGCGCACAGATTGGCAGCTGTCCATGAGAGGCAATTGGTTGAGAAGGTAGGCAAAGAGAGATCTGGGAATTAAAGTCACTTCCTGATTTGATTGTAAACACAATAGAACACGTAAAGATGACATTTTTCAAGGCTTTAAAGAGCGCTTTGAGGGGAGACATATATATCACTGCGAGTGTAGGGGAGGTTACACCGGCTTATATTGTAATGGAGGAAAAGAGTGTTGCGCCATGTCTTTGGCTAAAGCAATGGTGCAAAGCCACGGAGAAAGATGGATGCTTAGCGTTTCCTTAAAACGGAACGTTCAATTTGAGGGTTTTAGAAAATTTGAGGAGGGTGCTAAATGATCTGAAGCCACCTCCGAGACCAGCACAGTTTGAGGCGCCAGCAATCTGGGAATTAATGGCAATACAGAAACAGAAATTTGAGAGGAGAATGAGGAATGCAGAAAAGACGGAGGCTAGGTGGGATAGTGCACAGAGAGTTTGGAGGAGAGAAACGATAGATGGAGTGAGGCTGTTTCCAGCGATAGCTCAAGGAGGTGAAGACAAAGGAAAGAAAGCTACTTGTAAGACTGACAAAAGTCCTTCCCAAGACAAAGAGGTAAGGAAGCCCTGGTCAGAGGAAGATGACTTAGATGATGATGAGTTCCTTAATCAGTTACTGAATGATCGACCACCGCCATATGCGATAGACGAAAATAGACCAAGTGTCAGTGCCTGTCCTGCAGGTGCAGCACAAGAGAAGGTGACAATAAATCCGACACAGATTAGTCCTGCCTCAACACAAAGTCCCGGTGCAGAGTAGTTTTGGCGTGTCCGCTGCCCAGGTTATGCAACCTCAGCTGCAACCGCCACAGGTTCAGAGACTTTACCCTGATGTACCCATTTTAGAGACTAGCACTAATCTGATGGTGCCGACAGAGCCAACATATGGAAGACCAAAGTTGATACAGACAGAGCCAACTCCACCTTTACTGCCCCAGGTGCAGCCGCAAATGATTCCGAGATATACTCTGGTCGCAGGACCGCAGTCAGACATGACGCCAGTGATGAGCCAGAATATGGAAGTTAATCCTCCACAGGTTTTGGAGAACAGACAGACACCAGGGGCCATATCTTTGCCTATTACGGTTGGTCCACCAGTGCCATTGTATGCACAGGCGAGGCCCAGTGTATATGATCAAGGAGTAATGACACAAAATATGACAAGAGGAGGGTTCATAGGAAGCTCCTAAGGAACAACTCCAGTGGAACCGACATTTCAAGGGTCTAGGTCTTTGTTAGATTTCAGTCCGATTGGGGCTCCTCCAGAGGCCATGAGACAGACAGGTTCGAGACTGCTGACACTGCAAATCTCGAGTGCAAATGTACCACAGACACCTTTAGTGCAGGCTGGGAATATCTCATTACAGGGTTTAACAGCACAACAGCTGAGCGATTGGTTAGACAAGCTTAATACTCCACAGACTGCTCCTGTTGCCGCAGCGAGGGCGGAAGGAGAAGAATACCTGAACCTTGTGAGGTTGGGTATGGAAGCCAATGAACTTGTTGAAGGGAGCATGGGTGTGAACAGGTTAGAGTCCTACACGGAAGCAGAATTGAGGTATTTGTGTCCAAAGATAACAAGAGAAGTGAGCAGGGTGCACCAGAGGTTGGGAAATTTGGCAGACATATATGGCGTAGATTTAGAAAATACCAAACATTTGAAGAGGCGTTACAGATTAGATTTTGAGCCCAAGGGTTTTGAACACATGAGGTCTACTGGAATGAAGGCACACCTCAAGGAGATACTGCAGAGTGCACAAGTTTAGGGAGCCCTAGAGAAGTGGGAAGTCAGATGGGCGAAGAAAAGAGACAAGAGGAAGAGTGATTGCATAGAGCAGTCAGCTAAAGCATTACTGGATACAGGTACGGTAAAGATGTTACCAATGAGAGAGACTGCCGGAGGGGTTCTCGTCCACGTACCTTGGACTAGAGGGGTTATTCTGTCTCTTACGAATGACTTCCCCCAGCTGAGCGAGAAGCCAATAGAGTGGTATCAGCAGACGGACAGGTTTGTGAAACTTGCGAAATGTCTTTGGGAAGATCTGAATACTCGCTTTGAGATCATAGTTCCAGCTGATTTGTGGATTGAGTGCAAAAGGAGCGTAGATTAGCCAACTGAGGAACTGGCAAGGGACAGAAACACAGGGGCACTGTCGCCTGATGTGATGAAATATTATTATAAGGGGATTGAGTTTCTGAAAAAGAGAGTTTCGCTGAAGAATATTGATTGGCCAAGGATTGATTGAACAGCTCAGGAAGTTAAGGAGTCGATGCATGCCTATTATGAGAGGTTATTGAAGGCATTTAAACATTACAGCGGTGCAGAGGTTATTGAGGCGAAGGACATGAATCACCTTGTGTTCAGGTTCGTGGAAGGGTTGAGACCTGAGATTGGCCAGATGATTAAGAGTCACTTGATTTGTTGGCAGCCAAAGCTGATTGACGAGGTGTTGCAGTATGCAAAGTAGTGCAGCGATGAGATTGAGTTGAAGCAGAGAAAGTTGAAGGAGAAAGCGATGGTGAAGCAAATTAAAGCAGCACAGACAGGGATACAAGGAAGTTGTCTACTGCAGGTGGTGCAGCAGCCGCAGGGAAATATGATGTTTCAGGCGCAGGTGCGAGGTAGGGGTCGAGGAGATTTTGTGAACCGCAGTCCAGATTTGAACACTGTAGTAGTTCAAAACGATGCACAGGGAATGAAAAGGATATTACCTTGTCATGCTTGCGGGGCCGTTGGACACTGGAACTGGGAGTGCCCAATGATGGTGCAGAATGGTGTTAATCAACAAAGCAATGATGTCAGTGCATTCCAAAATGTGAAAGGACCAGGATTGAAGGGTCCAAATCCACATTTTCAGAATAACGTGAATCAGATCCAGGGTTTACAATCCATGCAGCAGGTGCAGATGCCACATATGCAGCTAATACTGTTACAACAAGCGCAACAGCAAGTCCCCATGGTACCTAGACAGCAAATGCAAGTGCCCTTAGCGCCAATGGAACAGCAACAGGTGATGCTTCCTCAACAGGTCACAGGTCAAAGAATGAGTCAGAATAACACAGTGCAACAGTACCCATTGCGTGGTGAGAACGGAATTAACGATGAATGGTCGGATGAGAGTTCAGACAGTGAAGAGTGTAGGCTTGCAGCGCCCCTAGAGGTGGATCAGAGAGGACCCTATGTTCAGGGGAACGTAATGGGTCACAAGGTTTCTTCCTTGGTTGACGCAGGAGCTACACGGTCTACAGTCAGGAGCGCAGAGGTTCAGAAATTGCCCCTTTCAGGACGAGCAGTTAAGGTAGTGGGAGTAGCAAACCAACTCCTGACTAACCCGATCACAGATCCGGTTCAAGTTGAGCTTGGCACTTTCCAAGGATTGCACAGATTTGTGGTTTGTGATTCAAGTCCCGTATCCTTACTGGGAAGAGACTTATTGTGCAAGACGAGGTGTTCAATCACCTGTTCTAATGAGGGAATTGAGGTACAGACAAACAGTGGTGATGATGAAGGGGAGGAACAGGGTTCAGAGCCTGAAACTGAGACAACGGATGAGGAATATCCTCTGATTATCTTCTTCCCGATGTTCACAGTAGCTGATCTCCCGGCAGACTTACAGGGAACGGTTCAAGAAAGGGTGTGAGACCTGACAGGGAAAGAAGTAGGGTTGATAAAAGGAGTAGAACCAGTAAAGGTCAGTGCGAAGTCTAACGCTGTGTTCCCCCAGATACCGCAGTATCATATGGCGCAAGATGTATTTATAAAGGTTGCGCATATCTTTGCAGATTTTGTGAAACAGTGAGTTCTGAAAGAGGTGTTGAGTAGTCTGTGCAATTCACCAATAATGGAACTGAGAAAGCCTTGTGGGAAGGTTTGGATTGTCCAAGATTTGAGGAAGATCAATGACATAGTGGTGAAGTGTTGCCCAGTAGTGCCAAATCCCGCTGTGATTATGTTTCAGATCCTATGCAATGCAGAATGGTTCACAGTAATTGATCTGTCCCAAGCGTTCTTTTCTGTGCCTCTTCATGGGGACAGACAATTTCTCTTCAGTTTTAAATTTCTTTACAAGGTCTACTGTTGGTGTCGAATTCCTCAAGGGTTTTCGGAATCACCTTCCATACATAATCAGATATTGAAGAAGAATTCGGAGTCATTGGAGCTGCCTTTCCAATCGACTCTAGTGCAATACAGTGATGATTTATTGATCGCATCCAAAACAAGGGTTGAGTGCAAGAACGATTCGATTGCTCTGCTAAATCACTTGGGAAAGAATGGGCACAAGGTGTCCCGGAAGAAATTGCAATATTGTCAGAATGAGGTGAAGTATTTGGGTCATCAGATCGAGAAAGGGTCTTGAAATTGTCCAGAGAGAGAATAACGGCAGTGTTACAGATGAATCCCCCAACGACACGGAGAGATGTTAGGATGTTTCTAGGAATGGTGGGTTACTGTCGTCAGTGGATCCCAAATTTTTCAGTCATTTCTAAGCCATTGCAGAAGCTGACGGTCAAAGAGAACCAGGATGTAATAGTTTTGGGAGAGAAGGAAATTAGGGCGTTCACTGAGTTAAGGGAGAGCATGTGTAGGGCTCCAGCTTTAGGCATGCTTGATTACACGAGGTCCTTTGTTCTGTTTTGTCAGGAACGTGATGCATGTTCTTTGTCTGTCTTGACACAGGTCCATGGAGGTGTGAACCTATCAGAAGCATATTGTTCAGCTACTTTGGACCCAGTTGCAGCAGCCTTACCGGGTTGTCTGCGTGCAGTAGCAGCAGTTGGACAAAGCCTCACACAGTGCAAAGGCATAGTGATGGGACATCCTCTAACAGTCATGATTCCTCACTCAGTTGAGATCCTCCTAACACAAACGAAAATGCAGCACATGACAAATGCAAGGTTGACGAAATATGAAACGATTATATTGGGGTCACCAAATGTAACGTTAAAAAGATGTACAGGGTTGAACCCGGCAACTTTGCCAAGTGAGAATACAGAGGTTGAAAATGTGGAAGATGTAGAACATGATTGTCTTGAGGTAACAGAAATGTGCACCAAACCAAGACCTGATATTAAAGATACTCAATTGAAGGAAAATTACCAAATTATCTTTGTCGCTGGCTCATGTTTGAGAGACTCAGTAGGAGTGCTGAGAGCCGGATATGCTGAATGCACGATTTCTGGTATCCTGGAAGCGTCCTGGCTTCAAGGAGTGTATTCCGCTCAGGTAGCTTAACTGGTAGCTCTTACCAGAGCTTGTCATGTCTCTGCTCAGATGAGAGTGACTATCTATACTGATAGCAGATATGGATTTGGAATTGTCCATGATTTTGGCCAACTATGGTCACAGAGGGGTTATTTGACCTCCTCTTGCTTGCCAGTGAAAAATGGTGAAAGAATTAAGGAGTTGTTGCACGCGATTCAGTTACCTCATGAAATTGCCATGGTGAAATGCAGTGCACACCTGAAGTCACAAGACTTTGTTTCAATGGGAAAGGGATATGCGGATCAAGTCGCAAGGTTTTGCGCATTGAACTGTATATTGTTTAAGGATCAATGGGAATTGTTGCCTGAAAAAGAAAATTAGACATGTACAGGTTATGCCTTAAGGGTAATTGACACGTTAGAAGAGTTGAGATTGTTGCAGGGTCATGCCAGCAAAGATGAGAAGCGTTCTTGGGTTAGGATGCAATGAATACAAAGACCAGATGATTTGTGGGTTTCAGACGAGGGGAAAATGGTCTTGCCGAACAGTCTCTTGTCACAATTTGCAAGGTTTTGCCATGGCCAAGCACACATTGGGAGGGATGCCATGATCAGGTTGTTCAAGATTGACTGGTTTAATCCCAAATTTAGACAAGCTGCAGAGGTGATATGCCATTATTGTATCATCTGTCAACAGATGAATGCGGGAAAGGGACAGTGGTGAATTTGAGCCACATTGGGAGAGCTGGAGATCAATTTAGCAGAATGCAATTGGATTTCATTGAGATTCCTGTGTGTGGAGGTTTGAGATATGTGTTGGTGACTGTGTTTATATTTAGTCACTGGATTGAAGCTTATCCTACACGCAGGAATGACAGCCTCACAGTGGCGAAGCTGCTGCTTAGGAAATTGATACCACATTTCGGTTTTCCGATCTCTTTAGAATCAGATTGGGGAAGTCACTTCAACAATGAGGTGGTTAGGTTGCTGTGTGCAGCACTGAACATTGTGCAGAAGTTGCATTGTAGCTACCGCCCTGAGGCATCAGGACTAGTGGAAGAGATGAATGGTACACTGAAATCGAGAATGGCGAAAATGTGTGCAGCCACAAATTTGAAATGGCCTGACGCTTTACCTTTAATGTTAATGTCAATGAGAAATACCCCTAACAAGAAGACAGGACTGTCACCTGCAAATGCTCTTGTGAATATCACGGATGATATGGTGTTGGACTACTGCAAGGGTCTGGCTGATATGGTCCGCTCTTTCTCTCACCAGGTGGAAGCTACCACCCTGCCACTGATTCATGATCCAGGACACAACCTGAAAGCTGGTGACTGGATTGTTATCAAGAAACACGTAAGGAAGACGTGCTTGGAGCAACGTTGGAAGGGACTATACCAAGTGATACTAACGACTACCACTGCTGTGAAATGTGCAGGAGCTCCGAACTGGATCCATGCCAGTCACACGAAAAAGGTGACGTGTCCAACTGATGAGGAAGTTGAGTTGTTGAAAGTACCAGCAACAGAAAAGGAAGTCTCAGGGCCGGAGAGTAATCGAAGGGGAACTGAGACAGAAGCAGAGCCCATTGAGGATGGCTTGGTCACCCGAGTAAGAGACGAAGGACAAGAGATCCAGAGAGGTGACAGTGAGCCTATCTCAACTGAGGCAACAGGGGAACCTACTCAAAGAGAGGTTCTCTCAGAAGTAGACGATTATGAGAATGAGCCAGAGCACTTGACAGACCCAGAAGGCGAAGTAGTTGAGGGGGAAGAGAGTCAGAGTGTCCAGACTCCTCCTGAGCAGATTGCAGGTCCATCAAGCAAAACACCATAGAGTCAAGAGAAAAAGAAGGGTTGCCACAAGAAGGATCAAACATCAGAGAGATACTGAAAGGAAACAAGTGGCCAGAGTTGCAAGTGTACAAGGGGAAAGTGGTTGTCGAAGATGCTGTAGAAAATTAAATTGACACAACAAGGAGAGAAGATCTAAGTGAAGGAGAGTTGCAAGGTGATCGCAAGTTGAAAAGAAAGAGAGTAGCAAATAGAAGGTACGCAGCTCCTGAATGGGCGTATGCAACGACAGCTGAATGGCAACAGGAGTTCCTGGCGTTCTGTTTTGATCGGGAGATCCCAGGTCAATATTTTGGCACCTGAATCTGGCTGAAGGGTCTAAAAGGGTGAGAAGATTTGAGCTAAGATCGAACTTGATAAAGAGACTGAGACTTTACCTCATGAGACTTTGAAAACCTGAACTGACTTTTGAAAAACAATTTAGACAAGCTGCTAACTTGAATTGACAAAGGATCCTGGGAGAAAGACTGTAGCTGTAAATAATCACTGAAAGAAGATTTGCTTGTTCTGACCTTTGCTGTGGGAGAGAATTATTAACCATCCTCTGTTGTTGTTGTTTTGAATTAGCTATCCTCCACTTTCTGATTCTTTACAGATCATGGCTAACTTTAGGCAGGAAAATGAAGGGAGTAAGCGTTGTAAATACTTAATTGTTGGTTTGGGTATTGTGTGTATGACATTGATTCTGGTTGTGATTGTGGATATGACACTAATGGATAAGAGCGGGATTAACAATGCTACAATTCCTGAGACTACCACTGCACTGCTTGGAAGAGGTTCGAGCTGGATGAGAGATATTTGCATGAGGGAACTAATGCAAAAGGGGAACTTTCCACTAACGTTTTCTATCGCTTGCTGAGTGAGTATGTCGAGACAATGGAAGCGAAGGATTGCTTTGTGTGCACACAGATTCCAGTTTCGGTACAAGAGGGGGTTACCTATCATAGCATGCCGTTAACCTATGGGATAAGCTGTAGTCTGCTACTAACAAGATTTTATAATCAGGAGGAGGTCCAATACTTCTATTCTAATCATGATTTGGTGTTTTCTTATGTACCTATAATAGAGGATTTGAGTAGTGTAGCTAGATATTACAGTATTAAGTTAGTTAAAGGATTCTTTGAGCTGACATTGACAATTAGTACGTCTTATGCACATCACAATAATCTGACATGCTTGCTTACACCTGTAGAGAAAAACTTTTTAGATCACACGGAGGATAGAAAGAGGGCATTAAAGGGTAAATTGGAAAAAGTTTGCTGCAGCGAGCTTTTGCTAGTAGTGAAGTTATGGTGCAATTAGAGAACAAGGGAAGCTAGCTTTAGATGCATTACACGCAGGAAAGCTTTGTATATCTAGGCCGAAATCATATTATGACGATGTGTTTGTGGGAATGAGTGAATGTAAGCATGTGTTATTGTTTCAGAGTAAATGGACGTTCATGTTAAATGGGCAGGATCCAGCGATCCCAGGGATCTATTGTATCTGTGTGCTTAATGCTTATTACCGTCTTCCAAAGGGATGGTATGGGACATGTTACTTGGGGACAGTTTTCCCAAAGATATATCAACTTGATGATTTGAAAAGGTTTCCGAAGTTCTCTGAATTACATTGTACTAGACAGAAAAGAGATACCGCTGCTGGTGTAGTGGGATTCATATTTGGGGTGATAATCCCTTCCGTAGGGGTTATTTTGAATTCAATAAAGTTTCATAAGTTGTCTACTATTGTGGATAACATGCTGACAAATTTTTCAGGGGCTATACTCCTGATGGATACTGAACTTGCTGCAGAGAGGGCTATGACTCTTCAAAACAGGCTTGCTTTAGACATTCTTTTAGCGAAAAATGGCGGAGTTTGTAGGATGCTTAATGAGCGTCATTGTTGCGCCCATATACCAGATAATAGTAATGAGATTAGAAGCATGTTTACTAACTTGACTAGGGATAGTACAGACTTGAAGGATTTGAAAGAACCTGTTGTTTGGGAAAAGGTTGGAAGAGGTTTTGCTTCAGTGGGGAATTGGCTTAGTAACATTTGGCATGGGATATTGTCTAAATGAATACAGGGGATATTGATTGTTATAGCTTGCCTATTTGGATTATGGGTGGCATGTAAAATTAGCAAAAAGATAAAATTGAATTAGGCGAACAAAATAGGAGGAGGGAAGAAAAAGAAAGGGAAAAATTGTTTAGGAAAAAATCAAGGGAAAAGACAATAAGTGAAGAGATTAAAATGATTAAATTCTGATTGATGTAAAATTTGTGGGGAAGGTTTTGTGTGATGACAAGTGTCATCAGAGGAGGGATTGTTGGAGTGTGTCTTTTAAAATTAATGTTAATTACGTAATCTTGCAAGTGTATTGTGTGATGAAGCTGTATTGAAAATGTGTTAACATAGAAAATCTTATTAATTCTGAATTTATTGTACAATAATGTTTTGAATTTGTATTAGTATATCATAATTAGAGATATATGTTAAGAGTTTTACTTTATTAAAATTAGAGGGCCTTAGTTTAGCGAGGGTTTTGGGTCTAGCTGCCTGGCCTCATATTGAATTGTATTTTTCTAATGTGTAAATGCACTGTTTTTCCTGAAGGACACGAAGCTGTATGTTTCCAGGGGCTATATGCGTGTAGCCATAGTAAATTCTTTCTCATGAGAACAGGCCTTCTCAAGGCGACATTCTTGAAGGATGCAACAGTGTAATTCGTAACAGGTGCAAGGTTAACCGTACTAGGAGAAGACAATGAAGACACTGACTGGAGCGTAAAAGTGTAACATTTTCCACCTGACATTCCAACCGTGAAGACGTCAATAACATGGACCAATCTGCGACATGAGAACTGTGGGTTGTGGAAAATTCTAAAAAGGTGCTTACCAAATTATTGAACAGAGATAACGATGCACCAAATTTTCTCCAATGAGGAATTAGGGAACAATTAGACGGTTTTGATTTAACAGTGTAACCCAAGGGAAACAGGGGCCATTTTTTTTCCCACTTTGATGGGGACATTTGCCTTTTCCTTTGCCATAAGGCTTATGTTACTTGCCATTTTCCAGACATTTCAAACCCATACTTTATAGTTAAATTGTCCTGTCACTTCAAACCATCCTCTACCCCATTCTTGTCTGATATTAACTTCTCCTCCATCTGAGGGAAGAAATTTGTTTTCTGAACTATTCTATCTTGAGATTTTACCCTGTCCTATCTTTGCTGATGGTGAATTGACTGATGTCCTGAGGACGAAGACTGATGCTGTTTGCTGATCTGTTGGATTGGTAACTATCCTATGCAAAGTTTGTGATTGTCTGTTTGCCTTTCTTTCTAGGTACCAACTGCTATTTTGATAGAGGCCTTAGTTTAGATGTTTTCCAAATTTGTGTTTACCAAATGTTTTGCATGAGGTCCAACATGCTAATGCTAATTCGTGGTTAGTTAAGGCGTTCACAACTATCCTATGCAAATAGACAAATGAATGAGTTCTTGCTTTGTTGAATCAAATGTACTAATTAGACTCTGCTAAATTGCTTTATATTAATGATGTGCATAAATATTGAATGAATATTAGCCGATGCACTGATTAAGTTGTGCTTTGATTGCTAATTGGTAGTGTTCCGATGAGTTTATTGTTAATAAGATTAGCAGACATGATGTTAGATTGTAACCAATAGGGAGAGAAATATCTTAACTTTTGACTAATCTGGTGTGGTTATCCGTGAACTGAGGTGTTATGGTGAGTTTAATGATTAAGTTTTTATTGACTGTTTATTGATTAGCGATTATTATTATTGGTTGTTTATTGATTCATTGATTGGTGATACCAAGAAAATATTTCGTGCTGGGAAGTCCCCAAACGTGGTCAAAAGGTTTGTCGACCTAAACGCGTCTCCTTGTAAGTTTACTTATTAAGGATCTGACGCGCTAACATGTGCAAATGTCAATGTAGGTTCAAAAAAGCACCCCACGTAATCAATGTTCTTTGTTTTTGCAATACTGCTGAAATGTTTCATGATGAGGACAACTGAAAATACTGAATCATAATTTGAGTAGAAGTATTGATAATACTCCTGCTGATAAAACAATGTTAATAAAAGACTACAGGAAATTCCATATGTTGGGGTATACTGTGACATGAAATCCCTTCACTTACTGATGAAGTCAGCAGTGTACACAGGTAACAGTCACTAACTTCCATGGCCGCAACATACGCATACATGAGATTATAACATACATTTGCTGATAAATAAACCTTTAGAACCATCAGTGTGTATGTTTTTTTCATTGTGAAATGAACTTTATCTGCAAGGGAATTTGCTAATTTTGAAACAAGTGTGGGCGCAATCTTTTCTGAGTCATTCGATATGGGAAACTCAAACCTAGGAGCAACCTCAGGAGTTCTCTAATGCCAGACCAAAATGTCTGACTTCAAACCTCAAAAATCAAAAATGCAAAGCAGCTTTGTTCATCAGTGTTTATTTTAGTTTCTTTTTATTTGTGAGCAAAGCAAAATTAAAAACATTTTCTCCTGTAAAAAATGCAATTATTCACAAAGAGGGTCATTCTGACCCTGGCGTGTGGCGGGAGCCGCCCGCCTGGCGGGAACCGCCAAATGGCCGCTCTGCGGTCAGAAGACCGCGGATGCCATTCTGGCTTTCCCGCTGGGCCGGCGGGCGACCGCCAAAAGAGTGCCCGCCGGCCCAGCGGGAAAGGCCCTGCAACAAGGAAGCCAGCTCCGAATGGAGCCGGCGGGGTTGCAGGGGTGCGACGGGTGCAGTTGCACCCGTCGCGATTTTCACTGTCTGCTAAGCAGACAGTGAAAATCTTTATGGGGCCCTGTTACTCACTTTGTGAGTGTGGTTCGCGTGTACCCAATGCGAGAGACCGGCACACTTTACAGTTGTAGTCGTTACTAGTACCACCTGGTGAGGGCCTTTCCAACTCGGTTTCAAGCATGTCTTTCTTACATGCTTCCTTATCATAACCTAATCTCTGGGACATAGGTTGTGACACAGTTCCTGCTGCAGCTGTGCTGTGGCTTCTCCAACCTGTTGAAACTAAGAATGCACCATGTCAGACACTTCTTCACAATAATCCAGGATCAAGTCATTTGTAATATTCACAAGCACATTTGGAGGTACTGCTGGCAATCTCAAAGCCCAATCCATGGTAGTTTCATGAGATGCCAAGCCCTTCTTCCTGTCAGGTGTGCTGTGCATACTCATCAGAACAAGAGGCAATGCATCTGGCCATTTCAGTGTTGTGGATGTGCATGCTTTCGCCAATCTGGACATCAAAGTTACATTATTCTGTTCTACCATCCCAGAGGCTTCTCATACATAACTGCAATGCAGTCTTTCCTTACCGTTTAATGCTGTACACAACATTTTAAGGACCTTCCTGTTGAAATGAGTTCCTTGAGCTAATTCTAGTGAAGTCTGGAAACCGAGACATGGTATTGACTCTCTAAGTAACAGCTTTGCTGCTGTGAGACTACCATTCTCCTAGTGGGATACGCTTCCACCCAGTGGGAAAATATGCATACAACCACTAAAACATATCTCAGCCCATTGTACACTGGCAGCTCAATCAAATCCAACAGCATTCTATTAAAATGGCCTCCTGACCTACCTATGTGACTCAGTGTAACTATTGGGCATTTCCCTACAGTCACTTGTTGACAGGTGACGCATCTGTGACATGAGGCTTCAACAATCACTCTAAGCCTGGGATTAAACCAATGTTAAACGATCACTTTTAACCATAAAAATCATCTTCATTGTTTTTGACACATCTTGCTTTAACCCAACTTTGCTGTTCTTCCTCTGATACTTCTTCCTGCAATCTGTTCACTTCCTCCCATGTGTCAACAGCAGTCAGTAGGAACATTTTACTTGTCTCATCTGATACATCACTGTTCCACTCTCCATTAAAGGAGGTACAGCTAAGTGCACAATATCTTGTGGCATCATTAGCATAAATATAGCCTAAGGTTACATAATCAGATTCCTCTGTGCCATACATTTTACAACGGCAGTTTTTGCTGGCAACTCTAATGCGTTCAACAGATGATACATTTTGCTACCATTTCAGAGTGGGGAACCAGAACAGGTCATAAGAGCTCTCTGGGAGCATCCCTTTTCAAAGTCATGAACAACATCAAACCCATAATGACTATCAGTGAAAATCGTCACTATAAGCTTTTCAGAAACCAATTCGGCTACTTGGGCTTAAAAGAGCCCTTGAAGCCAGGAGGATTCTAACACAGCTGAGACTACACATACTGCATAACCTGCTCTCAGGGTACCATCTTTATCTCTTAAATAGGAGCCATTAATGAATATGGCATAGTTATTTATATCTAAGGGGATGTATAAGGGGACATCTTGAATATCGAGTCTTGCTTTGGTGCACAATTCAGTCACATCGAGACAGTCATGCTCAACCTCATCTTCTCAGTCATTTGCATTCTCAACAGGAATAGGTATTGGGGTTGCTGGTTTTAAGCACAGTGAAACGGTTGATATTTACATTGTATTAAGCAAGTATGGTCTGCTCATAATGGGCCAAACGTGCACTTGTCAAATATTGAGTCGTGGTATGAGTCAACAAAATTTCCATGAGGAATAAAAATATTCCGTGGGTGTCCCATAACAATGCCTTCACACTGTCCCATGCTGATGCTGAGTGCTCTGACTGCCTTTGAACAACCAGGCAATGCTGTCTGCCTACAGGATCAACTGTAGCAGAAAAACAAGCCACAGGCTTGTTTGCGCTCTCGTGCAACTGTCTCAAAACTGAGAGCGCACATCCATATCTTTCATATAAAATAAAGAAAAACATTTGTTATTATCAGGCATTCCCAGAGCTGGGGCTCTTCATAGGCTTTCTCTCAGCTCTGTGAAGGCACACATGCAGTTGTCATCCAATGGTATCAGATCAGACACATCCTTGTGTGTTAGCCTCTGGCAAGGTTTGGCCAAAAGGTAAAAGTTTGGAATCCACTCACAACAGAGGCCAACCATTCCCAGAAATATTCAGACCTCTTTCTGTGTTGCAGGAGGATTAATTCTCATGATTGTTGAAATTCTCTCTTGTGACACTTTCCTCACACCCTTTTCAATGTGGTGACCCAAATACAAAACCTCTTTTTTGCAATACTGTAATTTTTCAGGGAAACGTTATGATCAGTTTTGCCTAAATGATTCAAGAGGGCAATAGTATCTTGTCTAAATTCTTCTCGGGTATTTGACTCAACCAACAGGTTATCAATATACTGCACTAAGGCTGAATGATAGGTAATTTTAGAGGTTATTTTTCAAAATTTGATTGAAAATGGATGGTGACTATGTATGGACCTGAAGAGTTCTGCATTATGCCAAAACACGATAAAAGGAAGTTGGCTTTCCTCATGATTGGGAATGGAAAAACATGCCTGGCAAAGGTCAGTGACTGTAAACCATTCTGCCTCATGGGGAATTTGGAACAAAATCACTGCAGGATTCAGTACCATGGGACAACATGGCACAACAAGCTTGATCATTTGTCTCAAATTTTGAACTAAGTAGTACTTTCCATTTGACTTCCACAATCCTAACATTCTGTCTAATACTCACCATGTCCACATGTATGTGATCAATTCCTTAGTATGCAATCTTATTCCAGGAGATCTCATATTAATAATAACTTTTGAACTGAACTCTAATCTGTAACTTCTCTTCAAGGGTTTTGAATTTTCTAGGTCAACATCATTTTTCTTGGCCACTTCAGTTAATCTCTCATAAGCCTGTCCTGCTCATTGAGTAACATCCTTACACATAGACTATAGTTTGTCTTCTGTGTAAGGTTTCAATTGAGCTATATCTGGCATTCCTAAAATCATTTCATTTAATTCTAATTTTAATCTGGGCCCTTTTACTGATCTGTCTCTCTCTGGTGTCTCTTATGTTTTGGCATTGACATTATTTGCACCGGTTGCTCCTTCAGGACTCAAATTATTTAATAAATCTGTCAATTGTTGTGCTGTAAAACCTAACAAACTGATATTATTTCTCTGGGGTACTTCTTGCGGGGTACTGCAATGAGTTTCCTGAGGAAACCTCAAATCTGGAATAAATCCTGCTAGACGTAACACTGGGTTCCGTCTAAGGGTCAAAGGACTCTGATACCAAATATGTGATTTCCCAGTAGATGTAACTGGAGTTTCAGAAAGTCTGAACATTTATTGAAAAGGCACTATCTGCAGGATTGCCTGAAGCATAGAAGAGAACAACTGGATCAATAGTTCCACAAACTGTTAATGCATCCAGACTCATAAGATTTGTCAGATTCTGAGAAATCGTCATTCTGGCAGCCTGTCCTGTTAAGACAGTACTGAAATTTAGTCCTATTTGAGTCGGGGTAACATTTGACATTGACCGAACTGGACTAAAATTTTGAACAGATTGATGCTGGGTACGGTTTTGACCTGGTGGAATCACATAAGGTGACTGCACAATTTGACTCACATTGGGATCTGGAATTACTTGATTTAAAATTGGACTTGATACAGGCTGAACTGTATTAACTGTTGGAGCTGGTGAATACACCAAAGGCACTTGTGTCACTGAATTTACTGGTGTACCTGGAACAATCTGAATCGGGGTCTGTGCAACTGGAGAAGTTGGCACATTCAAGACTACATTGTGTACTGCTTTACTTCTCGTTTCTGTCTCAACTGAATGAATGTGGGGTAAAACATAGGCGGGCAAAATAAAAAAGGCAAAAAAAAGTGCAAAAATAATTTGGAAAAAGATAATCTCGGGCTGCAGGTTACTAATTAAGGTAGGAAAAAAGATAGGTAAAAAGGGAACGCAACAGCGGGGGATGTGTGAGAAGGTTAGAGTGAAGGAAAGCAGGTGTATTTCGGGCTGGTGGGAGTTGATGCGGCAGTTGATAAAAGCTGGTCCTTAGTCATGTAGAGCTTTGAAGGCGAGCGTGAGGGTCTTGAACAGGCACCTTTCCTTGATGAAGAGCCAATGGAGGTCTCTGAGATAGGGGATGTTGTGCATCCGAACGATTGGTCTTTATCGCACAATCCACTGACAATGTTGCTGGAAATACGGCAAAGGCAGCAGTTAAAATCCCTTCTAAACATTATGGAAAAATCCCCATGTGTCTTGCCTATAACATCACTTAAGGCGGAGTAACAGGAGTCCACTAGTGCTGGATTTCTACAGTTAAAATTATTGTGGTAGAAATTATTCCGTAATATGTTCGCTAGGGAAGGAAAAGATTGAAAAATTGTCTGAAACTGAGGGGAGTCTAAATAGATTTTGGCTATTTTGTAAGTTAGTGCAACAATAATTAAAGTCAAAAGGCCACCACTCTTGTGGCCATGCGTAGGTAGCAAGGTTGGCGCTGTCACTGAATAATACACATTAATGTGCTTGCTAACGCGTATAGGTCTCCTGCAAACAGGTAATCTGATAATCATTTTAACCCATTCAGAGACTGTCAATTTGTCTGTAATTGTTGCAGTGTTCCAAAAAAGGAAATTGGTGGTCTGGGCAGTTGAGACGGGATGTATGCTGATGCTAGAGATGGTGTCTGCTGCTAGCAATTGTTTAGAAGGTTGCACTACTTTATCTGCTGAGGTAACGAGGTGACTCATTGAATGAAGAATAGAGTTAACAAGTGTGGATTGTTGCCCAATATTAGCTATATCTAATAGTGGGTTAATGCTGGGAAAATAAGCTTTGGGACCAGGTCTTGGCTTGGCATCTTCAATGTCCACAGGCCTCCTATTGTCTCTGTGTTCATTGATATTAATTGTTTCCACTGACACAATGGTGATATTGTCAGAGGGTCAGAGGCTTTAGATCTGGGCCCACACTTGTCACCATCAGCATGATTGGGCCGTCCTTTTGCTCAATGCTATTCACTGTTTCTGAGTGGAGATTTTCACCTAGGTGTATATTTACAAGTGCCTCCATCCCCACAAATGAGGAGATGGAGCCTCCTATGAATACATTTGAATGTAAAGTTACTACACGTACATTTCCACCAATCAGTTTAGATCTCCACTGTCTTGGTGTAAATCTACCTAAGAAAAACTAGCGAGAAATGTAATATGTTTATTTTTTAACATAGATAAATAAATACAGAAATACATTTTAGTTGAAATATAAATTACAATTATTTAGAATACTTAATATTTACCTGGAACTAATAAAATGAAAAATTACAACACATGAACTCCCAAATTAAAGGTGTACTAAATAGTAGAATATTGTACATATAATAAGTACATTTGTAAATATGATTTTAAAACAATAATTTAAACAAATATGCATCCTACTAGCATGCTATTTATTTAATTTGTGTTCAACTTGGTAACGGTTATGTATTGAATTATTTTACCTTTTTTAGATTTTTAAGTGCGAGTTCAAATGTTTAATTTAGTTTTTTGTTCAAAATAGGTAGTGTATTGGTAAATTAAGTAATAAAATGAATCAGTAGGTGGACTTGTTTTATTGCTCTATCCAACGCTGGTCAACAGTGCACTTAAGCATGTTTTAATACCATTAGGACTGTAGTAACTTTAGAAGAGTATTCTGTAAATTGCAATGATCTTAATCCTTTGGGAGTGTATGTTGTGCATTAGCACACTTCTCTCAAACACCTCCTTCTTTTTCCCTTCACTCCGCGTATTAAGTACATGTTTCCCATTTCCCCACCACCTTCCGTGGACCCTTCCAATTTGTTACAAAATAGAATATTAACATGCGTGGAGATCTCCACCATGGTGTTGGAGGCAAAATGTGGGGGAGGCGGAGCGGATAATTTACACCCATAGGTTAGTGAACTGCATTTTGTAGTAAATAGTGCCACTGGAGTACTAAATTATGCAGTTTATGAAATCGACTCAATATGCCTATGTGAATATGTATGGCCCCTGGAGGGTTAAGTGAGACTAGAACAGTTTTTGCAGGCTTTTACTTTCATGCCACAGAGAGCAAAACTATGACCTTACATCATTCAGGACGACGTCATACATTACAGTGATGACCACTGAACCCAGTAGTTGAGTTAGTTGATCAAATAAAACATATTTATGATGTTCAGTAACGTTTTCTCGTTTGACAGATCTGCGAAGTTTTTGAAGACCTCATATTTCAATTTCCATAATTATTTAGAAAAATGTTCTGCAAATTTATCAAGTGGAAAGCAATCATTATAGGGCTTCCCCAAAACGTCTGTTCACCATTCTAGATTTCGGATGAATTATGTATTCAAGCACCCAGCAATAACTATTGTTGGATTTATAACAAACCTGTCAGAAAGGATTGTAATCTGGAAAATCACTGGGAGAATATTAAATTAACAGAATAACAAAGCCAAAATATAGGTGACTAAAGTATCATCAGAAAAGTATGCATAGGTAAGTAAGATAAGTATAGATTACTTTACTTAACTCCACATATATCTACCTTGAGAATATATATATCATTAAAGTATGCAGCAATGGAGTTAAGAAGAGTAAACAAATCCTAATCTATTCACATTTACCTCCTTGATATTTTGGTCATTGATATTTTGGCTGTGATAGTCTGGTAAATTGATATTCCCAACTCCATATTCCATACGTCCAGACATGGAAGGTAGCAATTGGTCCTGTGTTCTTGGTGATGTTTCACTAGTGATGTAGTCTAAAATTTAGTAGAGCCCCTCGTGTCACAAAAGCCATCAAAATGTGACAGTTTATGCCTTATGTTAATCAAAGTACTAACAGCACAACGTAGAAGCTGCACTGACACGCAATTTAAAGGTGCATTTGTTTGTATTTCAGAGTTCGACTTCGGTTTTATTCAAATTAAATCACGTTAGAAGGATTAAATTGATGTTATATTGTAACTTAGGCTCCAGACCAGTAATGCATATTGAAACAATATAGAATTATAAATGATTAATGAACTTAAAATGCATGCAAAAATTAGAGAAATCTACTTCTCTGTTATATTTAATGAAATGCATTAATAAAGCTTTTTTGCTTCAAATGAAATGTATTATTCATATTAATGAAGTGTTATCAATGCTGAATTCATATCACATGTGTTTTATTAAAACATATTAATTTAATGTAGTGTCATGATTCTTGCATTAGGTTAAGTGAGGCCTGTAGAGTTTGCATTTTGTGATTGTGTTAGAGATGCTGATTCATTTTCTAACGTGAACTTTCTTTTAGGTTATGTTCCCATGAAAAGACTAGAGTTTGTTAATAGACCCAATTGGTTAAGTATAGAGAGAATGCATTTTAACACCCTTGGGAGCAGAACATTGTGGAACCTGATCTGACATTGTATCGAATTGTTTCAAACGTGCATGGTGTCACACATATAGCTTGGGGAACAGCTTGAAGTCATGTGATCAATTATGATTGGATGATGCCCCTTCAATGTGACATGGACTGATTCCTTTGGTGAATCAGAAAGCTTTGTGACCTTTGATATGACAGTGCCCAGTTGGACTTTGGGCAGTTCCCCCAAGCTGTCCTGGTGGTTTCAGGTGCTTTGCTGATGAAGTGTCCCTCTTGGAGAGGTATCTTTTGCTCTGCTCTGCTTTGCTCCTTGAAATGTCCCTTTGAGACTTAGAAATCGTTTTCATCCCCTTCAGAAGACTTTTGTCGAGCTTATGATATGCTGATGTTCACAATTTTTATGACAATCCACAGACCCTAGAAAGGCACACCAAAGCACCTGCCAAAAATTAACTGCTAGCCCTCATGGCAACAAATAGATAAGAGCTGGAGAGAAGCAAAAGGTTTGTGAGGGTTATGACTCACTGAGAACCACCAACCATATAGATCCATACTCACCATTTCCAGCTCACAGATATTACCTAGTACGCTTTCGCATTAATATGCCTCATCATCGATCACCTGCCCACTGCAACAAAGAACTTGCGTTCTGCCCATTAGATTAATAAACAACCCAATCACAGCTAAACTTTGTTTTATTCTGTAATGTATATATGGGGACTCTAATATCAGATCATGCAGACCAGTGCTAGTGTATCTCCAACAATTTTAAACTAAACAAGTATCACATACAGTATGTAGTTGTATCGCAGCCTTTGTTCAACTGCACAAAGTAGTCAGGAAATAATAATTGACAAATACAATCTATGACTTTCGACCATGATAAATCCTCCAGCAGTGACCTATATCCATACCCGGCCTCCCACTGATTGTGAACGATCTTCATATCATCTTTATATGGACTGATGACAGTTGGACTGTACCCTATTGTTGATATTGTGGTATCTTGATGAGACAAGCTGTGCCATTGTTTTATTAAAGAATATTTTATTTGTGGCCCATGACTGTATGTAACTGCAGCGTAACCCAAACCATAGGATTTGGACATTAGATGTACTGTAATTTTTTAATTGTTTCATGCACTGTTACTCTATTTTACGCTTAGTGTCTTCTGCCAATTTGTTGTACTTGGTCCTGAAAGTCCCTACCTTGGAGACACAAGAGATTCTATGCAGTGGACCTTGAATAGGGCCACTCGACTGATTGGAATCATATGTTACAGTGTATACGTGAGATGTCATTTTATAGATGTGCACGGTGGCCACTATCAACTTTAATAGCACTTACACACTTTGTACTTTGCAGCTACTGCTTTGTCATCACTGGTATTGTTATGTCCTCCACATGTATGATTGCAGAATGTGTAGATTTGGTTTATGGAGCTGGTGCACTGCTCTTTCATATGCAAATTTGCTTTTATCTGCAATGCGTCTGTTGATTGTGATTTTATGTTGGACACAATTTATCGTACTGTGTACTTTTATGATCTAATAACTGAATAAAGATTTATACTACTACTGCTACTAGTGAATAGCCAATAAGGGGAGACTTACACCCATGTGTAGGAGTAGCTCAGCAGGTGAATAGATATACACATCTGCATTTACCTTTCTAACAATTAATCAAGATCATTGACTTGAATAAAAGTTGATGAAAATACCATCAGTTATGATGTTTGAGAGCACATCACATTAAACAGTACTGAAGCTTTTGTTGAAGTGCTCTTAGCTAGTAGTCATGATTTATCATAACAGGCTGAGCCTTGATTATATGTGCTTTTTGTAGCTGAGTTTGGCAACTATTCACACTATTGGGTTTAATTAATGTTTGTTGAGTCACAGTAACTGGCAGGGGTGAATAGGAGTTTCTTGCGGGTCACAAAGTAAAAATATATATATACATATATATACATATATATATATTGTTTGAACAGTGTATGAGCGGAACGAAAGGCTCTTGGAGAGTCATGATGTTTCTTTTGCATTTAATCAAAGTGACTACCTTTCTCTGGAAGTCTACTTAGTGTCAAATGTATGTGGTGAAATTCTGGTAGTTAGAATTGCCTGATTGTCACCACTTTGACACTTTAGAGCATGGTCCCTCTACCAATAGTGTGCTATTCAGAAGAGTTACTGATACGTTCAGGTATAGAAGGGTAGCATTCTCTACAGGCATAGCTTTGATGCTTTCTGAACTGTGATCAGCTTTGGTTCACTGATGAGAGGCCACAAAAAACACCAAGTATGTTCTTTAGTCTGTAAAAGGAACCACTAATAGCATCAATGCTGATAGGTTTACAGTAAATTTCACTATGCTTGATTCATTGCTTAATTGGAGAGTAACATCACTTGCAAAACTGCAGCTTACAGCTTGGACACTGTTGTTTCATGGCAGATGGAAATCCTGTTTGCCACAAGGTTGGTCGGCCAATTAGGACAATGCAGAGATTAACCAACACAATCAACTCAATCCCTGTCAGACAGACTGGAGAGCAATCTTTTCTTTAAACCTAAGGTAAACAAATGGCTGGTAAGTTTAGTGCAGAACGGAATATTTGTACCCACAGTTACAAATTATTTGAGGTGCTGTTATACAGTCTCCTTACATATTGAACAAACTTCCTCCTCTACAGCTGTTGCATAAACTGAGTCCTTGGCTCAGCTCTACAAGGTTTGATTACACAACCACAGGTGACACTAGTGAACCTAGTTCAGTGCACCAACGCTTGAATTTGAAATATAGCTTTTTTTAGCCCTGCAGAACACTACCCAATTCATAATTGAAGTGGTGGCAATGCTTTTGAGTTACTAACAGTCCTTAAAAGGATATCTAGGGGCATTGTGGTGATTGGAAGCAAGCCTGTTTGGTTTTTCTCAACACCACGCACACAAACTGCACTAAGAAGAAAGGTACATTCACTAAAAGGCATTTATTTGAACAGGCTCACCAAGTTGATTAGCACATCAAGTACAACCACACAGAACACAGAACCACTGCATATTACAAACTAGAAGAATAAAATGTACATTTCCACCATGGTTAAAATGTCATCTAAAAACCTAACACCCTAAAACGTACTTCTATGCACTACTTTAGGACAGCAATGAGTAGTATAACTTGCTTCTAGAGTTGCTTAGGGAGTGCAGTGCATACCTGATTCCAGTCACAGTCAAGCATTGTAATTATCAGCAGTTGGGGAGGCCGTGTTCCCTGTGAAAGGGAAACTGGTGCCACATCAGCTCCTCTCCTCCTGAACTCGGGCTCGATATCAGCTTTCAACATTACCTTAGAAATGTCTAGTATAACCAATGAATGTTAAGTTGCTAGTCAAAGACGCATTATTCTAAACAAATAAGGTAAAAATGTGAAAATACAGGCCACACTCTTTTGGCCGCTGTTCTTGGTTGACCTTGAACTTGAAATAACAAGGAACTTGATCCAGACTGTGTTGCTTCAGTTGTCTTATTGATATCTATGTTTGAGGGACTTGACACTTTAACAGGTTCTTGGAAAGGTAAGGATAGTCGACATCTGCCTCAAAGGTAGAGTTGATGATTCTGCAAAAATACAGAAAATGGAGTCTGTTCTTAGGTTGGGGTTGGGCCTTATGGTCTTTACGTCACAACTTCATCTCCAAGTCCTTTCCAGAACTGATTCCAAGTATCACTTCCCAGTCAAATTTGAAAAACATTCTCTTCAGTCTACTCAATCACAAAGTGGCAGACATCTTCCCAATACAAAATGAAGGCTCACACTAATTACGTTCACTAATACATTTTGCATGTGAAAGCTTGTGTAGTTTAAAAAACAAATGCATTACAACAAATAGTCCCATTGCAAACTTTGAGCAATTTCACACATTTTGTGAATATCAATGATATTTATAATGAAGAAGTTGTCCCCTAAAGGTGTTTTTTGTTTATAACTGTTACTGAGATTTGCAGCAAATAGATTTTGCAATTTCCATCACACTATACACAGACCTAAAGCTCTGCATTTCATTAATTCTGGAGCGCTTTTGCTCACGCGTAGCAGAGATTCACGGATATAGGCTGTAAACATACACACCCCAATCAACACAATAGGGATCAGATGATCAGATTGAGGCTATTTGCAGTAGAAAACCCTCATTTAAGAGTGGATTGAGGTGATCCTGGCTATTTTCTCGGATCAGTGATAGTATGCCTTTGGCTGCCACTTCTAGCAAGCTATCCAGGATCCGCACAGAGGCGGCAATGCGGCACAAAAACACAGTGAGAACATCAGCCACCGCAAGCATTTCCATAATGAAGTGATGTTCCTGTTGCTGAAGCTTTGGATTATGCTCCACTCTAGATCTCTGTGTACTTCCTCCCACAAATTGCATGCAGTGCCTATAAAATATATCCTTAATTATCCCTTGAATCTAATGTCACATCATACAGACAATTCCAGCACTGAGACCTTCTGTTGCAAAGTGTACTTTCCCTAACAGTTTCAAAATGAAGATGCTTTTTAGTAATAAAGACAGCTTTTTGCATAATTAAAAACCGTGCTTTATGTTTTTAAAAACTATTCATTGGAATTTAGTTTTATTATCCGATGTGAGCATAACTTATTTTACAAATAATCATAAAATAAAAGTCGTAACCCTTGGCAGAAGTCTGTCTGCAAGCGGGGTCTCTAGTACTTTGTGTTCTCATTGTGAAACCTCGCCAACTTCTACATAATGAAACCATTAACGTTTGCCAACTTTGTGAACTGGATGAACTTGGCAAAAGTTGGAAACAGAATACTTTGAAAGTAAGGATTGGAGGAAGTCCCATCCAAACCTACTTTTAGCCAGAGAATCAATCATGCAGTTAACACAGTAATTGAAGGACACATATCTGTAAATTGTTTTAGTGGGAAACTTCGCCTAGGGGTGGAAAGTCGTGTATAGTGCACAAACATTGAACTTGATGAAGCAAAGTTGTGAATTTCTCACATTTACCATCAGAATTTTAATGTCAAACATCTTATTGCCATTTCACTTTTTCTTTGCATTGTTTATGTCTGTGGGTGACTTTTTAAACCTCTTTACTCCCTGCTAGTGCTGAATGAAATTTTAATGCTGCCCCTCTAGCCATGGAAATTCAGAGAATTTTGCCCCTCACAAGAAATGCCTATTACCACATTTTTGCCCGCGGCTAGCGCAGTCAAACATCTGACATCCATGCAGCCAGGTATCCCATCATACATGCCAACATTTCTAAAGTGTGAGATTTTGCAATATTATTTGGAGGAATGTGTTTTTCCCATTGGCTTGCAATGCAGCAGAGGCAACCTCAGATGGGAGCCACCTAAACTAATGCCATTTTTTTGCTTCAAAAATCAGGTGTCTCCCGGATGACTCAGGTCTATTTGCATTATTGATATCCTGCCAGACAGAAAAGAGACGTCAGGCTGCATTGATTTGAGTTTTATTGCTGTTGTTTATTGTACTGAGACCCCTTGTCATGCTAACCTCCCCAACTATGAAATCCCAGGCCATGGCTGCAGATCTCTGGCTCCTGTAGAAATGAAGCTGCTCTATTTGTTTCCTCACATATTTGATCCAAAAGACAATCCGGGTTCTTGTTCCCCTGTGAAATTGATCCAAATATCGGAGTCAAGCGCAAAGGGAGAAATACGTGCCTATAGTGAAGGCAGTAATCTGCTGTACGGCTTTAAAACTGTCCCAATCTTCATGCCCTTAGCATTAATGCAAAAACTTGGATGGATATGCAAACAATGAATGTTAAAAAAGAGATTTAGTTCCTCTCTTATTTCACATTTCACCGAATGTTGAATTTGCCAAGAGAGCGGTTTCATCATACTCTGTTTCTGTTTTTTTTCATGCATTGTATTACTCTTACATAGTGCACACTTTGACTGGTGCCAGGTGTTTATGAGGGGCTTTGACTGAGAGTGCTGAGGCTGAAGGTAAAGCAAAGTGCCTGTCAGTGTGTCAGCAAAAAGAACAAAGGTCAGTTACAATTTAAATTCAGAGTAAGTGTGTGTATGAAGAGGGTGCATAGAGGCCAAAATATTTAGAGGGCAAATGCAAAAGGAAATAAAGTGCTTAAATGTGAATGAGTGCAGTGTATGTTTGGGATGGTTAAATGAGGGAGATGCGAGGAAGTGCCTTCAAGCAAGAGTGAAAAGAGGGTGCTGAAGAAAAGAGAGGAGGTCGAAAATGTGCAGGTGGATCAGATGTGAAGAGAAAAAGGACAAACAAGTCTAACATGAAGCACACATAGTTGAAGACCCTACACCTTCCAAAGGCCTCAATATTCTTTAATTCACAGTCTCCCAATTTCAGAATTGAAACATTTCCAATGTTGCATATTTATAACTAATCATTGTTGTTACTCACTTATCTTAAAAAGCTAACAACCACTGAAAAAACTCAAGAGTATGGACAGGTTTTAGGTGTATGTCAGCTGCTGTGGTATATTCCTGTATGCAATAACATCTCAGAGAGAAACTACAAAAAATACAGGCCAGGTGGAACACTATGGGAATCACAGAAATTCCTTTAGCATATTCCCTTTTAGAGAGTCCCCAATTTTTTTACATCCTACTCAAATACCTATATGCACCTATTTCTGTATGACTGATTGCAGCCAGCAGCGGTGGGTGCCTTCTGATACTTGGTTAGAGCATTTTCTTCCAAAGTTGAGGCCGCATGCAGTGCAAGACAGTGGGTAACACACACTTTAAACGGCCTTAAGTTGTTGCAGTGTACAATTCACACATTAAAGGGTTGACATATTAATGCAGTAAGATATGGGGCAGTTTTTAATATGTTTAATATTTCAAGACTGTACATTCCTGCTGCTTCATAAACCTTGCTTTCTCACTAATTTTATTTTCTTTTAAATGCACCATTTGTCAATCTTTTTTCAATTTTTTCTTGGGAGGAGGACCAACCATGGACCCCACATTTGTTCTCTGAGCTTGCTTGTTTCACTTACTACATAAAAGTCGTACCCAGGCTTTTATGCCCCACCACTTTCAAATGTCACCAGCCGCCACTGATGCTGTTTGCGAGGCCTGTAGAATTTGAATGAAAAGTCATCCTGAACCTACACTTCTGTGCTCTCTCAATGTTTTTCCTGAATTAGTCACTTAAACAGGTTCTTCCCCTTCATATCCTTGTGCAGTCCTCTGATGTCTTCACTGACATCCCATGCCAGTACGTCCCAACAAACCATATCATATCGCGTAGCGCTTGTGACGATGGTGCCGTGCAGTCCATGGTCATGTTCTTTTCAAGGGTCACAGTGCTCTGTTGGCGGGGCCCTATTGGTATATGTAAGAGAATCTGAACTCTCTGCCACCTCTAACTTCACAATGAATACTCCTCTGAAATGAACCACACTGTGGCATGGGGTGGCACAGGGACATGCTATCGCTTTGTAGGACACAAGCAGCTCCCAGAAAACAACCCCTTACACACAGGAAATACCTTTCTTGCCTTGAGTGCCTTTGAGCTTTATTTTAGGAAACTGAGCTTCTGGTTCACTTTTCCTGTGATCCTTACTCTCTCATCTTTCCAGCACTAACCTGCTGGTCAAGTGCCATTTTAGCTCCAGCTAGGCTCTAGTTGGCTCTCATGGACTCAAAGTCCCAGCAGCTATCCAACGAGGCTCCCTTTGGTGTACAGACCTGCCAATTTAGGCACTGTTCTGTGATCAGTCCGGGTAGGGGAGACCTCATACTTTCTAAATAGTGAAAGGGAAAAAGACAGCATGCTAGGCTCTGATTGCCTAGCCTTGCCATTACCTTGATATGGTTGATGCTCTGTGTGATGAGACTGCTGTCCATTGACTGAGCCACACTTCATCACCAGGGACTGACTATTCATCCTGACAGCCTGTCTTGTGGTTAGAGGGTGTGTGGTATCTTGTGGCTGGTTACTTGTGACTTTCATGTATTCTCCACTGGGTGCTGGTCTTTTCTTGTGCTGTTGCTGTGGGCTCACAGAGTGCCTAGTAGAACAGTATCCTCTCTGTTACGCTCATCACACTTACTTCAGCTTTGGATATCAGGAGCCTTATTATAATGACGTGCATGGTCCTGGACTACAGTAGGTGCACCTTTGTCAGCTACATCTGCTGCAGATCTGGTCAGTGCACCATATTATAAAAATGTGCTTTCTCTAGTGCACAAATGTGTGCATGCACTGGAGAGTGCAGTACTGAAAGACAAAAAGACACTTTTAAAGTACAAATCTACCACTCACTATAGTATTGCAGCCCTACCTGTGATGAATGATGAGTGTTGGCTTGGCCCTTTCTGCAGTGTCATCTCCAAGCTTTTTGCCTTCACCTGTCCTCTTTTGCTGACTTTATTTTTGCTGGCCTCAGGACTCTGCACACTTTACCCCTCAAACCAGTGCTAATGTCCTTGTGCTGCATACTTAAAATATGGTAGAAGTGAATTACACTCAATTGACATATTTAATGTGCTTATAGGTCCCTATTAAAGTGGCACTAGATGTGCCCAGGGTCTGTACTTTAAATGCTACTACTGGGCCTGTAGCACTGATTGCACCACCCACTTAAGTAGCACTTAAAGCATTTCTCAGTCCTGCTATTGCAGCCTGTGTGTGCAATTGTTAAACCTCCATGTCAACCTGGCAAAATAAAGCCATTGCTAGGCCCAAACATTAATTTTTAATGCTCATAAGTCACCCCTAGAGTAGGCTCTGAACAGCCCAGAGGACAATATACAGTGCATATAAACAATTGTAAATGTACAATTGAGTTTTACATGACCTGTGGTAAAAAAACTTGTTTTTCACTACTGCAAGGCCTGCCTCTCCCATAAAATAATATTGGAGTTACCTCATTACATTTACTAAGTTGTAACTTCCATTTGGGAGCAGGTAAACAGGTTAGGTTTGGTGTCTATGGAAGAATAATTAAAAGCTATTTTTGATGGCAAAGTCAGATAGATTTTTAGTCATAATTCTGAAAATACCACTTTTAGAAAGTTGGCAGTTTTTTTTACTAACCATTTGTTGCCTGTTCCTGAGTCACTCGACTAGGTATAGCTGGTTGTTTCTCTTTGGGTATTGCTCCCAGACAGTGAGACAAAGGGAAGATAGGTGTTGGCAGGATGAGGCACTCTGAATTAACAAGTGGGAGGAGCTGTGTCTTACCACACTTGACCATCACAATGGCCCTGTGTGGGTACTCTCACAAAGGGTTTAACACTAGTCCATTGTGACCCTCTGACAAGCTGGGGCTAGGACTGGGAGTATGTGGTTGCCTGACAACTCATGGGAGTGGAACCCTCTAGAAGCTGCCTCCTCTTCACAGTGGGCACCAGGTATAAATATTGGACCCTTTGACCCAACTTTCCATAACACTTCTGGACCTGTGGACTTTGCACAAGAAGGACTGCTGTGGTGCTGAAATGGCAGCCACTCTGCAGCCCTGCTGTGCTTACCTACTGCCCTCTTGCTTGTGTGAGAAGGACTGGCCCTGCATCTCTAAACCCAGGACCCCAGAGTGACTCAAAGTGCTAGTTGGCTGTGTTCCTGATCAGAAGCCTCAGGGACATAACAGGATTCCAGTCACCTTGAACCCAGCTCTTGGACTCTGACACCTGTGTGTCCTGTCCTCCCAAATGTGCCACCTAGTCCTAGACCCTTGGAAGTGGCACTAAAGGTGTTCTGCCAGCCCATAAGTGTATGCAGCAGAACTGTGCTATTCCTCCACTTCGCATCTCCCCTAGAAGCAGCACATCACCTTTGCTGATTGATGCATTGCCATCAGAACTGACCATCTTCTGCTATGAGGACTTCCCTGTAGCAAGAACCCTGCATCATCCATTGCAGCCCAGTGGAGCAACATATTTCCATGCAAGGACATTGCCTCACCCAAGTGCATTGGAACCTGCGCTGCTCAATGCATCTCCTTGCACACCATCTCACACTTCGCCGCTTCCTGGAACCACCATTGAATGCTGCATCCCCTCCCCTGAATCCATCCTTGACACAGTACTCTGCATCTCTTGGCAACCAGCATTAAGGACCTGTGTTCATCGCGACTAAGTTGGGTCAGTCCCTGTAGCCACCCTGCGCTCTATTGCAGTCCACCTGAACTCAAGATTTTGTCCTTGCCAGCGCGACCAGATAACCACAGTTGGTGCTTTGTTCTTTGGGCACTATTTTCACTGAAATCTTTTAACTGGCATATCCCCGTTTCAACTGATTTGTTTTTGTTATTTTGAACTTGATTTATTTATTACAATGTACTCTATTTTTCAAAATTGGTGTGGGACTTTTTGTGTGTGGTGTTTCCAAGCTCAGCCTGACTGCTCTGTGCCAAGCTACCAGAGGGTCACCACAGGTTAATTTGGTGTTGCTTGTGACTTCATCCTGAGAAGGATTGTGGGGTCTGCTTGAGTAGGGTTTCACCTCTCTCAACCAGTAAATCAATATCTTACAATGAGGAAGGAATTCTTCCATACAAGGGTACAGTATGTGACTGCATACACTTATGTTAGGATGTTTGTGTATCTCAAAACAGTCTGTATGCCCTTATGCTCACATCAGAAACACTATGTAAGTGCAGAGGCAAAATTGTTTCCTCATTTGCATGGAGTCACAGCCAGTCCAAAGGAGAGAGTGTCCCGAAATGCTCTGCAATACAGAAGGGCCACACAATTGCCTGCAGGGGTCTGTGGAGGTAAAATGACAGTTTTAGTCCTGAGGCTTTTAGGCAACATGGCCTCAGGTGTTTGTTTGCAAGTATATTCTGCCTGATCTACTAGTGTATGCAGCCCTTTATCCCCAGCCTGCTGTTCACTCTTGCTGCAAAGCATTGATTTCTGTGTCATTCTCACTACTCACTGGAATGAAGCATCCATTCCAAAAACTTGTATGTAATTTAGTGATTAAATGTTCTAATCTCCTTGCATTTGCTTAGCCTTTCATCCTTTTGACGTCTATAAAACAAGCCTAATTTTCCTGGGTAATAATAAATATTTGCTATCAGTGTTAGAAACGATGTGGTGGCAAATGCGGTATTATAAATAATCAGTTAAATTAACAAACGGAATGAAAAGTATCTACCTACATTTAACTGTAAGCATAATGATCACCTACAGTGAAAATCTCTGGTATTTCTAATTTATTTAGGTTTGTTCTTACCTCATCCTGATTTTCTGCACCTCCCAATTAGGTGATTGATGTTTTTCCACTTCAAACTCGCTTTGGTACCTCAGTGCTGATACTTTGGTAAGAGTATTTCTGATGGAAGAGTCGAGGATCCTGTGTGAAAATTAAACAAATAGCTACTTATAGGCGGCGGTATTCAGAGGAAAGCCTGCAATCAAATGGCCTTCTTTGCTATTGTGCTTTTAGCCCGTGCTTCATTGTACCATGAGGAAGACTTCTAGCATTGTCTGTTTGCCCTAATCTCCATCCCATGGTCCCGAACTGTTCCTGGTCACCTGCTTAGGATAATGCTTGGAGCGCTTCTTCAGCTAATTAGAGCCTTCATCCTAGCTATGCACATCACCTCTGGGCTCTTATATACCTAGTTGCACAAAGAAAAACTTAAAATTGTAGTTGTGGCAACTTACTATGACTTGTTAGCATTGTTCTTGTAGAAAAAGGAAAAATAAACTGCATTTGTACTTGTTTAATTTTTAGCAACCAGCAGAACAAGCCCAGTTTAGGAATTGTATACCCGTACCCCTTCATAAGCAGAATGAGAGAGGCATACAATATCAAATGGTTCACCTATGGTCTAAATGAATGCTAGGCAGTATAGACAGATCAGATTTTGGCATCCATTAAATATGCAAGGGCATCACAAGAAATAACATAAGGCAATGGCATTACAAGAAATAACATCATGCTGCTCCTTGTGATGTCTTTGTATCGCAAGCCACTGGAGAAATTCCACCTATTTGAATTCGTTTTGCAGTATGTGATTCTGACTCAATGGAAACTCCAATCGATTTCTTGTTTCTGATTCACATTGCTTAGAGCAGACTGAAGATAATCCATCCTTCTTCAAGACACCAAGGGAGGATGTGAGAGAAGTCTTCATCCTTTGTCTTACTACCTATACTGAATGAGCCCTACTTGGCATGGCTGAGTTTATTAGGGAAGCCAGGCAAAAACAAGAGCTTCTGAAAATAATTAATGTTGATTGGCTAATGGTGGCACTAAATTTTAGTGCCATGGTTTTTAGTTTCAAGAGCCTTATGGTTTGATTCAAATAGTGAGCAATGTGTTAGGTGGTCTAAGGCCTGGACACAAGTTGGGTGGTAGTAGACTTGTATCATTTTTGTAGAGGAAGAGGCAGACCCTCCATTGTAGAATGTTCTGGTAGAGATTGTCCTGTAAAATTATCCCTTCTGTAAAATCCATATTGTGAAGGTTATGCGTATTGCAGATTCTCTAGTAAGGAGACTCTTCCAACAGAAGATCCAGGACTTGTTCCTCGATTCTGAAGATGTTCCATTCCCACCCACTATTATATCAGTCCTATCCAGTGTTGAATGACTACATGATTTCTGCATCGCTAAAATTTGTGATAAAGAAGGATGCCTACTTTCCTAAACAGTTCTTAGACAAGGTGCATTTTAAACTACTTCGGAACGCCCCATGTTTTATGTACCATTGAAAGTACTATCTCTTGCTTCTAAACTTTTTAAAAAATGTTTATGAATTTATTGCTTCTACATTATGTGTATTTGTAAAGTCTATACATCTTAAAATAAGGTTTGATTGACATCACATATTTTATGAAACTGGAAGTATCAAAGGAAGTGGTATTACAATGAAATGGTAATTGTTGCAAGGAAATAGGATTGTCTTGCCTCGAGGTGCATTGCACTGTTCATCAGTTGGCAGTTTTGGATTACCAATGATGGGACAAAGTTGGGTTTGACTTGACTGTGTGTATGGTGGAGGATGGATGAAAAAACAGGTATGACACGTGTTTGAGTCAAAGTCTTCTGAAACACAAATTATTGCTTCATGACAGTGGCGTAACAAAATGTGAGCCCCCCGCATGAGATGCTGACAGGGCCCCACCCATACTCACATCAGTAGGGAATCTGGGGGCCCGTTCAAGCATGGTTAACCTGCCCACCACACCTCCAGGACTCTAGGTCTTTGTTAAACCCTGCTTTAAGAGCAACTAAAGGGCTAAAGATACATAAGTATTTTGCAAGACACACTCAAATCATCCATTTCTGGCTGAGGGACAGGTTGAGAGAGGCAGAACTGTAAGCAATTAGGGGTAGAATTAAGAGCCGCTATCGCCTCCGTGTACCACATTACGCTACTGTGGCCCAACAAGGCCAAAATCGCTGCATCAAATTTACAAAGTGGGGCAATACATGCATTGCGCCACTTTGTAACCCTTTGCACAGACACAAAGTATGCAAAGAAGATGTTCCCCCATTGGGGTGGGGGGTGAAAAAATGGTGCAAAGAAATCTAAGCAATTTCTTTCCATCATTTATTTTGTTGGCACTTTGAAAGAAATGTAAAGGTTCAAGTGATCGTATGTCTATTTAGAGTTGACCAGCTTCACCGGTTTGCTATGATCTAAAGAGCTGTAAACTACAACAAAGGTCTTGTCATTAGATTTGATTTGACATTATCCTTATTGCACTGATCTGTGCCAAGAGTAGAAGATTGAATGCACTAGAGAACCACTACTAGAAATGGAGGTAGAGCAATATTTTGCAATGTTATATCATCCAAAAGGAGTTTGATAGCCAGCAAGATAAAATTAGGCTTTGCTTGGAAACATAATTGAATATGTTATTGATCATGTTACAGCCCACAGGACTCAAAAGAGAAGTATTTATAAATAAGTTAAATGTCTCTCTAATTCATCCATATAATTATTCAGGGAATAAAGCCACATGGTTTCCAACTTATTTCTTGATTTGCAGACAAGATCTTCACATGCTTTGGTTTATTATGTAGAAGAGGCAACCTATGTTCCATATGTCCATAATAAATATATTAATAATAAAGGTAACTCTCAGAACGTAAAACAATGCTTGTTTGGAGGTACATGCTAAATGCATAGAAAACGCATGAGTCCCTGGGAGATAAAGCATGAAGGGCAAAAGGAAGAATCAACAATATACAATGATCAGCACTTTTCCAAGATTAGACATGTAGCAAATGATTCGTAAACATTTGATTCCAGGTTATGAGTGTATTGAAGTAAGACCACCTATCCTTTAATGGCATGCTTGCAAACTACTGCATCTGTAGTTGCAGCTAGGAAACACTTTACAAATAAAGAATACATATGACTTATTAGTTGTGGATAAATATCTAAATACTGAAATTATAACACAAACTTATTTAGGAATAGTTGGGGTTCTATAGAGTAAATAGAGGTGTGCCTGTGCCGGCTGTAGTTCAGATAATGTGGCACCTGATACAATTCACATTGATTGTGCTCTTGCAGAAATTGTGGCCTTCAGGTGTGGGTTGGTAAACATTGCTAATGGGTTTTGCAGCCCACACAGGAAGAACCTCACAATGTTAATGCTGGTGCCCTAGTCACTGTTCCCAAACTGTTCGCACAATGGCCATTCAAGGTTTGCAGCAGATTTTCAAGGTTAAACAATAGTAAAGGGATCATTTCACACATATAACACCCAAGAACATTAAGAAATATACAACATCTCATAGGTGAGCAAATATTTGTCCTACACTACCCAGCACACTGTTGGACTTTTGGATAACATCTGTATTGTGTACTTTCCTGGTGGCTGGTGTTCAGCATTTATTACATGGAACTCTGTCTGAATCAAATGAACTTTCCCGGCTTTGACACCAAGGTGATAGTAAAAACGCTGTATTTTGCTACAAGGAGCCCACTGGTTCAGGGCATGGCCACAAAACAGCTATTTAGTGTAAAATATACTCTTGGGTTCTTTAACCTGTTGACCTTAGCCGATCAATTTCCATAGTTCATCAAGTACAGTAGATGAATTTTTAAATATCCAAATGCTTGGAATCAATCTAGGGGCACAACAGAGTTACAATTTTGCCAGAGTTAGATGGGGCCCTGGAGGGGGAACCACATAGAATTTTCCAATAAGGCGTGGTGTACAGCAAGGGTTTATCCTTGCTCCCACTCTATTTTTACTACTCATCAATGGAAGCATATCTTATTTGAAGAATTACATAAATGATGTCCCCAAGATAGTGGGTTCCAGAGTACCATGGCTGCTATTTGCAGATAGCACATTTATTTATCTAAAACGGCTGTAGGTCTCCACATGCTTTAGAAGAAGTTCAACCAATTTTGCAAGGACCGTGGCCTTCAAATAAATAAGTCTAAAACAAAATACATAATATTTACACACAGTAAGAAAGTCAAAGGGAATGTGGCTTAATATGGAGCCAAATTAGATAGGGTTTTAGAATGTGGCCCTAGATGGAGCGAAATTAGATAGGGTTTTAGAATTTCATTATTCAAGGGTGAGGTTGTCAGACTCTAACAGTTGGTCAGTGCAGATAGCAAAAAGCACTTTGTCCCTCATGCCTAAAGCTGGGTCGTTTGTCAGATTTGCAAGTAAAGCCCCTCTTATCGTATATCATGAGCTTTGGAAAAATATGGGGCTCAAGCATGTAGTGCTGCTCTTTATGGTTCTGATCTGTGGGGACATTGGAACCTTGATGTGCTAAATAAAGGTGAGAATTCCTTTTTAAGAACTCTATTGAAGTTACCTAAAAGCACACCACTTCTGTCTTTGAGGCGTGACCTACATTTAAGGCAGATTTTAGACAAAGCATGTCTTAAACCTATCTTATTCTGGGCAAGGTTATGGTCATCTGAGCAACTTTTCCCTTGTAGAGAGTGCCTCGACAAATTTTTGCTCACCAACTGGCTCTTAGGATCTTGTGAATAGCACATGTTAAATCATGGCTGGTTGAGCTAGGATTGTATGAATTCTGGCTTTATCCCACTTCAATGACCAGCAGTTCCTGTGGTCTTATCAAAGATCATTATTGGAATGTTGTTCTGAGCCTTAAAATGTATGCTGCTTCCTTAGGTAGCCTAACAGATCAGTATTTGTCTTTTAAATGTGGTTCTTTCTTTGAGTTTTTCTGGACTATCTGAGTACACCAAAGTTAAGGTCTCTTTACTTCAAGTTTAGATTGGGAATCTTACCTTCTAACCTACTGCCTCGTTCACTGCCTCCTGAAGGAGTAATGTTCACTCCTCCAATCTCTGCCCCATGGGTTGTCTTACAGTGGAGAGTGATGAGCACCTCTTTTCTTCTGTGCTGCATACAGCGGGCCTTCTGGATCATCCCTTTGTGCCACCTCTTGGGGCTTGACAACAGGCATAATGCCTTGAGAATGTGGAGGGCAGATACTAGTAGCTGTGCTGTTTTCTCAGTTGCCCGTTACTTACATTCCATTTGGCAGTAAAAGAGGTAATAAGTCCCTGATGCACCATGCACTTCATCTCTAATTGGGATAATGAATGATTTTAAGTGCTTTTTTTTCTTTGCTCAAAATCAATTGTTAGCCAATGCAGCTTGGCTCAAAGGCCCTATTAAGTTATTGGTTCTTTGAACACTTAATTTTGTTTAATGGTTTATTCAATTGAACTGATTCTGCTTTGTTATGTATTAAATTAATGTTTTAATTGCACTTCTATGGTTTCCTATAAACAAAATAAAGTTAATTATGATTAGGATCATATGGCAGTGAAGCTGTGCTTGGGTGGAGAAAGAAGAGGCAACATACCTTCCTCTGACATTATCTATGACATTCCAGAAAAGAGCTAGTAGCCTTTTTGGACATCAAAAGTCAACATATATGGATTGGAGTCAAAGAAACACCTCACATACAGCAGTTTTGGTACCTCATATCATAAACTTCCTTTTCAGATGCAGTTGATGCAGAAAGTTTCAGTGACCTGACGGAAAAGGAAACCTAATCCTGTTCTGATGGTGAAACATGGTGCCCCAAGTTCATTATCTCTCATCCAAAGCCATAAGAGTAACGACTTATTAATCAAATATTCAGTGATTTCTAACTACAGAATTACTACATCTGGTTGGCCGAAGGTAGTCTAAGGCACTCTGCAAAAGTCATACAATCTTTGGAGGTCAATTTGGGAGTTATTTAATCAGAGCCTGCTATTTGCCATTGGTGGACGATGGATTATGCATTTCTAATAACAAATGAAACTTTTGCCTTGGTTTTCAATGATTAACTTGTGAATTATGATAAAATGGGTTCAAAAGGCATCAGGGAGTTAGCCCATAATGAATGCAACATTGTGAGCAAACTGAGATGTACTGGATGCTTTTGGTCCATTAGTGCTCTATATTAGATGACTGGGTTGTCAACATTTCTTTTACTCTGTGTACTTGCTAGCGCAGGTGTTTTAATAAACATTTTTAACAAGTGTTCATGTATTCTGAATAAGTGATTTGTGTAGAAAATATAATAACATAGAAAAATAATGCACGCATTTGAAAATGTGATTATGAAGAGTGGCCGCCAATGTTCACAAAGTGCACTTACTAGAGAATTAATATTTAGAAATGTTGAATATATGTTTGACTAATGTAGTAATATGTCATGTTAAAGGTTATGCAGTATGCTCTAGCTTTATTAATTGTAGGCCTTAGCTTAGCGACTGTCTTGGCCTAGCTTGCCAGGCCTCATGTCAAAGCTGTATTTCCTAACGTTTAATAAACTGTGAATTTCCATTTTGCATTGTGTGCTCGTAGCTGAGAATACTTTCTCAGGAGAACCGACTGCTAGAAGATGATGTTTCTATTAATGTAAAATTTTTGGGGTCATTCCCACCCTGGCGGTAAAAACCGCCAGGGCCGCGAATGACGGAAGCACCGCCAACAGGCTGGCGGTGCTTCCTGGCCCATTCTGACCGCGGCGGTTAAGCCGCGGTCAGAAAACCGGGTCCGGCGGTTTCCCGCCGGATTTCCCCCGGCTGGGCGAATCTGGCAGGGCAGCGCTGCCCTGGGGATTCTGACCCCCTTCCCGCCAGCCTGTTTCTGGCGGTTTTCACCGCCAGGAACAGGCTGGCGGGAATGGGTGTCCTGGGGCCCCTGGGGGGCACTGCCCATGCCACTGCCCCCTAACAGGGCCCCATGAAGCTTTTCACTGTCTGCTTAGCAGACAGTGAAAAGCGCGACGGGTGCAACTGCACCCGTCGCACACCTGCAACACCGCCGGCTCCATTTGGAGCCGGCTTCTGTGTTGCAGGCCACCTTCCGCTTGCAGCGCTGCCCTGGCGGATTCGCCCAGCCGGGGGAAATCCGGCGGGAAACCGCCAAACCCGGTTTTCTGACCGCGGCTTAACCGCTGCGGTCAGAATGGGCCAGGAAGCACCGCCAGCCTGTTGGCAGTGCTTCCGTCATTCGCGGCCCTGGCGGTTTTTACCGCCAGGGTCGGAATGACCCCCTTTGTGTTTTCTGAACTTTGAAGCTGAATCCTGAAGCCTTGCTGATCGACTGATGTCCTGAGGACTAAGACTGACTCTGCTTGCTGATCCACACTGAGGATAGGTACTATGCCCTAAACTGTTGATTATCATGCATATTTGCTTTTTCTTTCTAGGTGCCAACTGCATTGTTTTAATAGAGCCATAGTTAGATGTTTTTCCAAATTTGTGTTACTAAATTGTTTTGTTTGAAGCCCGACATGCTGGTGCTAATCTGATGTTAGTTAAGGATCCTCACTATTGAAATCGGGTTAATAGGGACTAATTCTTGATGAATTTCTCTTCTAAACCTGATGTATGTAATTACATTGACGAAGTTGACTTTGTTACTGATTTGCACCATAACTTTAGAATGTGTTGTAGTTCAAGCTTTGATTAGATTACGTTTCTTTCACCGCTTTGGACAGCCAGTACTGTTTCTGTATGTGTTCCGTTTGATTTTGAGATTAATCTAGATGCCCTTAGCATTGTTAATATAGGAAATAAATATTCTAACTTTTACTAAAGGTGTGGTTATTCATGACTGAAAGGTCATAGTGCATGACAATTACTGACTCTATTGATTATCACTGTTATTGATTGCTAATGATTATTGACTATTGTGAATTGATTATTGACTGTGTACTTAAATTTATGGTAAGAACATTTTAATGGCGAGTCAAAAGGTTCATCGACCTCTTCGCATCCCCTTGAAAGTTTTCTTATTAAGGTCAGACATGCAACATACTGGAATCACGCCTAGGTGTAGGTACGTTCTTTGGATTATCCCTTGATTGGGAAACTACTCAAAACACTTCCTTCTGGCTATGGAAGTCACAACTAGAAAACCTTTCAAGAACATGAATCTCTTTAACCGCCGAGTCTGGGAGAAGGACTTGCTCATACGGAGCCTAGATTTGAGTCAAAGGCCCTAATTTATACATTTTGGTGCAAAACTGCACTAACTCAGTTTTGCACCAAAAAGTTTAGCACCGGCTTGCACCATTTCTCTGCACCAGCCGGGCACCATATTTATGGAATGGTGCAAGCCAGTGCAAAGGATAGGCTAGCGTCAATAAAAATGGCGTTATTCGGGTGGAGCTGGCGGTATGGAAGAAGGGGATTTTGCACCAAAAAATGACGTTAGGCAGCTTGGAGTAAAAAAGGTGACTCTAACCAGATTAGCGTCATTTTATGCCGCTAAACCTACCATTCCACATGACTCCTGCCTTAGAAAAGGCAGGAGTCATGCCCACACCCCAATGGCCAGCACAGGGGACAAGGGTCCCCTGGGCATGGCCACTGCACCCTGTGCGATGTGTGGGGACCCATTTCAGGGCCCCCTATGGCACTTCAAAAATGAAAATTAAAAACCTACCTGTATTTACCTGGGATGGGGTTCCCCCATCCTCCGCAGTCCCTCTGGTGTGGGTGTCTCTGGGGCCTGGGGAGGGCACCTGTGGGATTATTCCATGGTATTCCACCATGGAAATAGGCACACAGGTGCCCTAACACCTGCCCTGAACCAGACATTAAAAAATGGGGCAAAGCAAGCTTTGCCCCATTTTTTGACCTCTCCTTCTTCCCGTGCACAATTTTTGCACAGAAGTATCAATATACTAATTTGGTGCAATCTGAGTATAAATGTGCCCCAAAGTGTATACAGCAGCGTCACTGTATTGTGCTGCAGCATGTGTGTAGCTTCTCAAATAACATAGAAGGTCCCAAAGCCTTTCAGGATGGTTGAGTGATAGGATACTACTTTCTCATACAGGTTTGCATAATTAACATGTTGTGGTATGGCCTATGCAGGAAACATTTGCTGTCTTACATGAGGTTTGGAGTGGTGCTCCAAACATGCAGCCGCAAATGTTTTGATGTCCTTAAGCACTTAGTGAAGCAAAGTGATGTAAAAGGTGAGTGCATTTGTATATATGCACCTCCTTTGAGTAAGAAGCTACTCAGTGTGTTCTGTATGGTTGGTAGTGTGTGTTTTTATAGAATGGGCAATGATAGAATTTGTTTGTGTTGTGCACAGGATTTGTTAGGGTAGTTCAAACATTTTGTGGCAAAAATTATGCTGCTGTTATGCATATAGTGAAACACAGAGATGTAAGAGAGATGTCGTGTTTGCATATACTTACCATAATGTCCTTCTTTGAAAGAGTGGTGAGTAAAAAATACAATGAGAGCAAACCATCCACTCATAGAGAGGTTGCAGAATATATTTATGAATCAATCTTAAGCTATGTTGTTCCGTTTCTCACTGTGCTTTAGCCCAGAATGTGGACTCCATGTAAAAGACTTTTTGTTCTATTTCCACTTGGGAGCTGGCTTGCCAGAATACAGTTGCTGAGAGCAAGGGCATTTCTGGCACACTTTCTATAATTACCTGTTTAACTGCTCTTATTATAGAATTGCAGAAATATAGAATTATTATAGAAGAACAAAGAAAGTCTGGCTTAGCTCTTTAAGATTCAAATCATGGGTGCACAATTTTTTTAACCAGCAATGCTTTGCGAAGTTACCAATTTTAGGCCTTCACAAAATACGTTTCCCGTCTTAACTCTGCCTTCACCTGTGCAAAAGTTCTCTGTAAATTCCGGTATACGTTGCACTGCAGTGATTCTTCTCACTCTAGATCAGCGGTCTCCAAACTTTTTAATGCCGCGCCCCCCCCACTTGAAAAATAAAAATAATTGGGCCCCCCTCAGAATTTTTCACAAATATTTTATAAAGATGGCAATGTTTAAATATGTCTAGACCTATTTAAACATTGCAGTTAAGTACTGTTGCCCTTTTAAAAGGGCAATTACATGTTTCTGCTTAAAATAAAGGCCTTTTATCTGTGTAATGCTTCTTTTGGCCAGAGTCTGGCACCCACCCGGGACCACTTGAGGCCCCCCCAGTTTGAAGACCTCTTCTCTAGATGTTGCTGGGAAATACATGATTTTCATACAAACATAGCACACCTTATAGCTTGTCAACTTGTGCTAAGCTGCACAAAACGTAATAACTTCACACAGCTCTTCAACCTGTGCCCTTCAACAAGGTTGCGCATAGATTTGCACTGAACCAGGGACGTCTTTATAGCTGGTTGTGGCCGGTGCGACAATCTCTGTTGACACACCCCAATGATCTTCTCCACTGATTCCCTCACTACCACCCTCCAACGAAGCCCTTCAGCTCTCCCTAGCCCCCCTCACATTTCAGTGAGCTTATCTCATCCCTATGTATAATGTCATAGGGATTTACATCAGACAAAGATACAATACGTAAGACTCTCATGCCATCCTTACAGGTAGGCATCATATGGTAAGACTGCTTGCTCTAAAGAAAAAAAATGTCAAGATTTAAAATATAACAGTGGATAGGGTTGTCTACAATAAATATAATATAATATACATAATGTTTTGTAACAGGCATTTTAACCCTCTATATTACATTATGATGAGTTAAAACTGCAACTGGATAACACTCAGATCTCTCCAGCACGTACCTGCGTTAATTTTATATTTTTCTTGCTGCCTGAAGATTGTTCACACAAATAGCTTATCTGCAAGTGCTTTTAAGCCTGTAAGATATCTTAATATTCAGCAACCCCCACCTTGGCACACAGTGAGGTGGCACCAATAGCGTGACCCTAAAGCAGGTGAAACAGCCTTAACACCACGGGCTAAGCCACGCGTGTCATTTCCCCGCAAGCTTACCTAACCACAACTCTCCTGTTCTCTGCCTTAACCACGCATATGCATAAACCAGTGTTTAATTTGTGCTTGTTGTTTCCGGTGCTCAGCACCGGCACTCATTCTTAGGGCTGGGGCTTATTCTTCTGTCTCAAACATTTGTTGTGAGAAAAAGACACACATGGGAAAGACGGAAGAAGGGAAACACGAAAAAGCGTCACAAAGGGAGAAAGTAGAAAGCTGCAAGAGTAGGCTGAAGGGGCAGGGAGTGGCTTTATATGGATTGAAGAGGCCCGAGATGGCTTTAGGATTATGCCACCCCAGTATTACGTGTTCCCACATTTACATGCAGCAGCCGCGTGTTTAAGAGAAGGGCTTTGGGAATGCATGGTAAAGGCATGCATGGTAAAGACGCGGTCAAGGTTCCGACCACGTTGTTTAGGCATGCGTGGTTCAGGCGTGGTCATGTCGTACAAACCTAAAGCAGGCTTTATAATGAGCTATCTCATGGTGAAACACATAGAGAAAGCTGAAAAATTTGCAAGTGTCGGAAGAATGTCAAAGTATCTATAAAATATCCTGGAAAATGCCTATTAACCCGATGAATGACATGCTGACTTATAAAGCACATCAATCTAGTCTAATATAATTTGGAGATGTCCTATATGAATTTCTGATTAACACAATCCAAGTTGAAAAGAACACGTACATCATCACAGTTAAAAGACCAAGGTGAGAAAACGTGTTTTTGGCAGTGATTGACAAACGTTCAGCATCAAAATCATTGAATTGCAAATTGGACCCCAAAACTGTCTCAAGCCCGCAAAGAACGAACTTGTCAACAAAAGGCATTCTCAACAAAATAGTGTGTTCACTCAAGAGTTTTTTCATTGCCAGAGAAGATACAATTCGTCAACGAAATGTTTCAAGATGCTTGGCAGGACTAATTTTATGTACTGAATAGATCAAGGTGTTTGACAAAAAGCATTTCGTCCTAAGCATTTTTTGACAGAATGTATTTTATCCACACAAGGGTTTTAGTTGAGCTGTCAGAAGCGGAACATGATTGACGGCAATGCGAAACACTCAAAGCTGGGAACAGAACAAGAAAAAAAGAAAGCCAAGAGTCTGAGCTCTGAATCTTTCTGTTCATGCATTTCTGCATTACTTTCCAATAAAGAGAACTTTTGTCGTAAATTTTTCTTGTGGAAATGACTGGAACAAGTTGAGTACGAGCTCATTTGTAATGCTATTGTGCAGTTCATTTCAGAAATCTTTCATTTTGCAGTGAAGCCATGCTCTCAGTGGCTGTAGCTATTCTTGAAGCAAGCAATCAGTTTCTATGGATAAGTATGGCGTGACAGATTGACCTCTGTTAAATTGTCTTGATTTAGGGCCTAATTACGAGTGCCTAAACTCCTGTTTCCAAATTGATCGGAATTACACGTTTGGAAGTATTAAGCAATTTCAATAATTATTGACTGCCTTCAGTAACTCAAAATTGGTCAAATTTCACCAAGTCAAACCTGCCGAAATGGAACAGTGGAAAACACACGATATTTACTATCTCATGCTGATTCTGGTGCGTTAAACCCAAAGACACAGATTTATGGAAAGCCCTGCGCCCCTTAGCGCCCCCTATCACCACCATGTGTGCGCCTTGTGTGCGCTGTATTTAAAATATGGCGCACCATGGCGCAGGGTAGGGGGCAATAGCGTAATTCCTCTTGATGCTATTGATGTTCTCTGCAGGAGTAGCGCCAAAATATTGACGCTACTCCTGCAGAGTACATAGGGGCCCAAGTGGCATAAAAAATGTCGCAAGGAAATCTCATAGATTTCCTTGCACCATTTTTCCGGCTCCCCTAGCGTTGGAGCACCCCCTTTGCATACATTATGTCTGGCTCAGGCATAAGGTAGCGCAAAGTGTTACAGAGTGGCACAATGCATGCATTGGGCCACTCTGTAAATACGGCACAGCGATTTCGGCCTTGTTGGGCCACATTAATGTAAAAAATAATTATGTTAATGTGGGACAAGGTGGAGCCCAAGGGCCTCATTTGCAAGATGGTGGTGCAGTGTGGTGCTGTGCCAAAATTGGTAGGGCCACGCTGAGTCACTTTAGAAACACAAAGTTGCACCGTATTTACAAAAATACGGTGCAGCCCTGTGTTTCTCCTGGTGCTAAATTTAGCTGCTTAGTGCCAACGCTAGTCCCCTTGCACCATAGTGCAACAGTGCCTGCGTTGCAGGGAACGATTGTTTATGAGCAGGAAGGTGTCCCTTCCTGCACATAAAAATCAATAAAGGCGATTTGCTAGCTCTATGTGTGCTGCATTTTGCAGCGCACTTAGAAGTAGCAAAGTATCATTATTTAATGATTGTTTGTGTGCAGGAAGGGGCACCTTCCAGCATATAAACAATCATTCATGGTGTTTTGCTCTTTCTGTATGTGCTGCAGAATGCAGAACACATAAAAAAAGCAAAAACGAGGAGAAATAAAAGTAAAGTATTTCTCCTCGTGGTGCCATGTTAATGCCACCCCTAGGTGGCATCAGTGCTTACTTTGTAAATAAACACATGCCGGTGCCCAAAGCCCTCCTCTTAAACATGCGGCTGCTGCAATTAAATGTGCAAACACAGAATACTTAGGCAGCATAATCCTGAAGCCATCGTGGGCTTCTTCAATCCATTTAAAACCACTCCCTGACCCTTCAGCTCACTTTTGCAGCTTTCTGCTTTCTCCTATGGTGACACATTTTCGTTTTCTCTTCCTTCGTCTTTCCCATATGTGTCTTTGGCTTGCAGTAAATGCTTGAGGCAGAAAAATAAGTGCCTGCCCTCAAAAATAAGCGCTGGTGCTCCGCACCGGAAACAACAAACACAAATTAAGCACTGGGTGGCATTAGTTTTTGGCACTTTGTCAGGTTGACATTGTAAATATGAGGCAGTGTCAAAATGCAATGGGTGTTGTAGTGAACGCCCAGAGCAACATCTGTTGCACACTACTTCCAGACTAGGTGATGCTTGTGATGGGGCCATATTTACAAGGTGGTATTAAGCTACAAAAAGTGGCTTAACGCCACCTTCTAAATATGGCACAAGGCATTGTGCCACTGAGGCATCACTCAAAGTGACACTACAGTGGGGCAAGCGTCCCGTAAATGAAGCCCCAAATTCTGCATGCTGTTTCTCACAAAATTGTAATAGGTGTTATTCAGCTAACCCAACAAATAATGTATGTTATTTTTCAGGGGTGATAAATAACTCCTTCACTCGTAATCTGTCCCTTAGAGTTTGGCTGGTTATCTATGGCCCTGATTCCATGTTTGTCAGAATGAAGGTGCTATTTATCGCACTTAATAAATAACTATACTGTGGGGTTTGTTATTTATCAGGTGTGATTAACATCAAATATAAAAAGGTTTTAGGGGAATAACATGGGGATTTTGGTGCGTACTGAGGTACAGTAAGTACCATAGACTTTCACCTTACTAAACTCAGGGGTTTGGTGTCTACCATTGCAAGGGGATTAAGGGTCATTAATACACACTAAACACACATCTTCCAAAACACCAAGCCAAAAATCTAAATAATGTCCTCTGTTTCCTAATTAATCTGCATCACAGACAAGATGATACACAGGGGCATATTAATAATCCCCTATAGCTACCTTGTGCCACATTAGCATCATTTTTTTTAACGTTAATGTGGCCCAACGAGGGCGAAATCCCTGCGCTGTATTTAAAGAGTGACGCAATGCATGCATTGCGCCACTCTGTAACCCTTTGCGTTACTGCCTGCGCCAGGCATAATGTATGCAAAGGGGGCATTCCTCCATTGGGAGGGGGGTGCAAAAATGGCACAAGGAAATCTCTGAGATTTTCTTGTGCCATTTTTCAGGCACTTTTAACGCCTGCTCAGAGCAGGTGTTAAAAGGGGGCTTCCGTTATTTAAAATGGGCCCCTTTGTAACACATGTTGGTGCTACTCCTGCAGAGAACATCAAAAGCATCATGAAAAATCACGCTCTTGCCCCCTTCCCTGCACCATGGTGCACCGTATTTTAAATACGGCACATACATGGTGGCAGTAGTGGGGTGCTGAGGGGCGCAGGGAAAGTGGTGCTGCACTCAGTGCAGCGCCACTTTCCATAAATCTGTCCCACAGAGTCCAGTATGAAACCGCTACCCTTTGTTCTAGTTTCTTAGTAGGCTTTGGTTTGAGGGTGGGCATTAGCTCAGAATGTTTGAGTCTAAGCTGCTGAAGTCTTGCCCTAATTTCAAACTACCACTACCCAGAAATAAACTGGTTGATATTCCCAACTCAGAAAGGGAAAATCTATGGCTGGCAGGTGGAGCCACATATACAGTTCTTGTGCCTGTTCAAAAGTTAGCAGTGCCACAAGGTATTTAGGGACTGATTTAAGAGCCCCGAGCGCCTCCTTGGACCCCATTAGCATCATTTTCTTTTTATGCTTAGGTGGCTCAACGAGGCCAAAAACGCTGCACCAAATTTACAAAGTGGCACAACGCATGCATTGCGCCACTTTGTAACCCTTTGCGCTACATTATGCCTGTGTCAAGCATTATGTATGCACAGGGGGGGTGTACCCAAGTTATGGGGGCCAACAAAATGGCGCAAAGAAATCTAAAATATTTTTTTGCGTCATTTATTCCGGCACTGTTAACGCCTGCTCAGAGCATGCCATTGTTTTCAATGGGTCTCAAAAGCCTTTCCAGGGTTAGCATAAATATTTTTTAGGCTAATCCTGCAAAGCTCTGAACTACAGTCAAAAGTGTTGATGCTAGTACCCCTAACTACCGCCATGGTACTCCATATCTTGGACATGGTGCACACACTCTGTTGTTAGGGGGATGCTAAGGGGCACAAGAAAAGTTGCGCTGCACTGGGTGCAGCACCACTTTTCTTAAATTGGGGCCTTAGTTTTGTAGATAAGGAGACCAGATATTAATTATAAGTCAGTGTTTCGGAGAGCAATGGGTGCAAGTTCTCAGCTAGCATTCCGCTTTTTGCTTAGATTTAAGAATTGTATTAGTGTCTTTGTTCGGATCAGATAAATTGTTCTTTTCATAACAAGAACATACGATGGATCCTAATTATCACCACAAAATGTATTATAATAATACAAAATACACCCGTCCCCAATTTGGGACTCTTTTTTAGGTATTACATGTCACTTATGTGTGCTTGAAATGTGATACCGGACAACAAAAATTATTATTTTTTCTAAAACGGCAATAAGCATTTGCCTCAATTTTGCAGGAAAAAAAACGTTTTATAACTTCCTACAATGCAAATGAAAATGTTGCCATAATGTCAAAACAGTACCCTAATGAGTGAAAGAAAGCCTCTTCTTGCTTAACGGTTCATACATGGAAATCATATTGTGTCCTCTATAAGGGGCGTATTTATACTTTTTGGCGCACAACTGCGCCAACGCAGTTGTGCATCAAAAAATTTAATGCCGGCTAACGCCATTCCAAAGCGCCATGCGGGCGCCATATTTATGGAATGACGTTAGCCGGCGGAGCTGCCTGGTGTGCGTAAAAAAAAATGACTTACACCAGGCAGCGCCGGCGTAGGGGAAAATGGAGCTTGGGCGCCAAAAAATGGGGCAAGTCAGGCTGAGGCAAAATTTTCGCCTCAACCCGATTAGCGACATTTTTTTTTACTCCCAACCCCCATTGAAATGACTCCTGTCTTAGCAAAGACAGGAGTCATGCCCCTTTGCCCAATGGCCATGCCCAGGGGACTTCTGTCCCATGGGCATGGTCATTGGGCATAGTGGCATGTAGGGGGGCACAAATCAGGCCCCCCTATGCCACAAAATTTTTTTAAAAAAATACTTACCTGAACTTACCTTAAGTTCTCTGGGATGGGTCCCTCCATCCTTGGGTGTCCTCCTGGGTGGGCAAGGGTGGCATGGGGTGTCCCTGGGGGCATGGGAGGGCACCTCTGGGCTCCTTCCGAGCCCACAGGTCCCTTAACGCCTGCCCTGACCAGGCGTTAAAAAATTACGCTAAAACAGCTGGACGTCATTTTTTTTGACCCGCCCACTCCCGGGCGTCATTTTTGCCCGGGAGTGTAAATAAGGCGCACATGCCTCGGAGTCATTTTTTAGACGGGAACGCCTACCTTGCATATCATTAACGCAAGGTAGGTGTCCACGCTAAAAAATTACGCAAACTCCAAGATCTTTGGCGCTAGACGGGTCTAACGCCAAAGTATAAATATGGAGTTAGTTTTGCGTCGGATTTGCGTAAAAAAAAAAACGCAATTCCGGCGCAAACAGAGTATAAATATGCCCCTAAGTTTTTAGTCCTAAGATTGCTCTACCTGCATTGTAACACACCAAGGCAACCTAAAAAAGTAGAAAACACAGGGGGAATCTCTGAAGCAGAGATTTGCACCGTAAACGAATGTAGTGGTCAGAGTCTTAAAGTTCCATCTATCCATGGTGTGGATAATTCTCCCTTTTGTTCAAATCCAATTTAGGGTGAGCTACCATGATTCTTGTTTTTGGTGTCTACTGATCACTGGAACATGGGTATTGTTTCTTTGATTTGTGTGATTTAATGTTGTTGCAAGTGAGTATTTTTTGCAACTGGTTTTTCACAGCTATTAATGTTGAATATTTGATTTTGTGCAATGTCTTACGACATTATAATGGTTTACGAGTGATAAAGCACTAAAAGATAAATTTGGTCTGACTAAATTAGATCCCTCTTATACTGAAACATCATCCAACCCTTCAATTTAGATTTGCTATTCCATTGTGACATTTTTATTATTTGCCTTAATGCAACTGTATATCACTGCCATTTCTTGCCAACGTTCACCATGGTACGAGACTGCGCCAATTCTGACATGTGCAGCCTCACTTTAATGTGCGGCATTGTAAGGGAGAATTACTCAAGTCACTTGTTCAGTTCTGAAAGTTTAAATTTTTATATCATTTTGCAGATCAATCTGTATTATCCCACGTTCTGACGTCTTTACAGCTGCTAGCGGCATTTTGTTTCAATTTCAGATAGTTACATGATTTCCATAGAAGCCCTATACATATAACTTGTGTATTTTACCATTATGCTTACGTGTGCTATGGGGATCCTCTCGCCTCCCACTCCTGTGATTCAGAGATTTTTTTGTCTGTGTACTAATAAACATATTTTGCAACTTCTTGTAGTAGCGGCTGGTGTCAGGGCAGAGTGGTGGGCAACACAAACACAAAAAAACAACAAACGGACGAAGACACAAACACAAAAAATAACGACATAAAAGAACTTCCCTACCGCATCAATGCTCTTCTGCTCCTTTCCACTGCAGCACTGGCTCCCAGACTCCCTTGCTGCCAATACAGATGCTGCTCTCATGCTGCTGGCAACATGAGAAAAGCATGGGGACTGACCTCAGCGCCCTGGCTTTGCACTCCCAGAGAGAATGGGAGCCTGTGCCTGCTGGTTCCAACCAGGCAATGCAGCTTGGGTTGGAGACAGCTCAGTGTGCATGTCAGTTTGGCCGTCCTGAGACGGCTGGTCAAACCCACATGCGAACCTATAGCAGTGCACACTACTCCTCCTCTGTCCCTATCACTGCAATGGCCGCGCCCAAAGACTTGTACAGGACATTAAAACTTGAAAAATAAAACAATAATAAAAATGTTTTACTATCGTATTATTTTTTAACTTTTGAGGCTGCTGGCAGGGATGAGCGGTGCTATTCAGCCATAGCAGAGGAGCCGCTGCTGGCTTCTTGTAGGTGCATAAGCATATTTCTTTGACAGTTTGGTGCATTGATCTGGAAGGCCTAGGATGGGGATGGACTGACTCCACAAGATGATTCTGATGCTGAAGGCAAGGAGAGATTCTGTAGGCGACAGGGGTGGAAAACTGCCCAGCTCCCCACCTGTTGATCAAGCCAGACAGCATATGCACATTTAAAAATGATAAAGAAATGTGTAGTCTAATCATTTGTATTAATCATATTTTAAAGAATGTGAGATGGTTGTCTTGGTAGGTGATGACAGGGCTAACTGATTTGGGTAGGTAAGGGACGAGTCCAGGAGCTGAGGAGACAGAAGTATGAACGCGGTCCAACGGTATAGAGCAGGAATCTCTCGAATACTGCGGGGGAAAAAGGCAGGAGTGCCAGGAGTTCAGCACAGTCCTTAGAGTATGCGTGTGCAAAAGAAATCAGGAGATTGATCCAGCTGCACCAGACCCTCTGGGAGTCTTCACTGGCTGTGGCCAGAGAATTTCGAAAGCAAACAGGACCAGTGGATAAGCGTGGAAATACCACAAAAGGGATTTAGGCAGGTGCGATGTGCCACCAGTATGGTAAATACATTTTGAGGCTTATATATAAAAGTGTGTCGGCCACACAAGCAGTGTTATGATCAGTGACAAAATGCTAGAGAATGGCACAGAGCATGCAAGATGAGATAATGACTCACAACACCACATACTTCTTCTGGGCGCTGCACTCATTTGGAATTTTACCAAAGCAATGCTAGATATCGGCTCAGTAGGGCGTTCTGCTCAACTCTAACTCAGGGATAGTGACAGAGATGGCCACAGAATGACCAACACACTCTTTCATAAAGTGACATAGGTGGCTGCAATCCCCAAAATGCCCCATTTGGACCCCCAATTTCCCTCCTTTAAAAGATACTCAGGACCCAGAGGCTGGATTTCCAGGTATGTCCCCTTTCCCCCCATACGTCTAGTCAACATTGAGAAAATAATTCCCATATTTGTAAGAATCCAGTGAAATACTGTGAAAAGCCCTTAATTATTTTTTTAGTTTTATAAACCAAACTGAGACGATATAAATCAATTGTTATGTTTTGTAATGCCAAGTGTGGTAAGAGATTACTTGGTAGGGAAGAGTAATTGGGCGTACTAAACCCCAAGTGATGCTGCTGCTGTAACAGCAGCAAAGGAAACACTGGTAAACATGAAAATATGTCCAGGAAAGAACAACTGGACTAAAATATGCATCTGTAAACAAAATAAAGGTACATTTTATGGTCCTCACCATTTAAAGAATGTGTTCGGACTATACTTACAAAGGTGTAGGTGAAGCTTTTTTTCAATGATTATTGACCAATGTCTCCAAACAGCTCAGGCCAACCTATATTGGGTGGCATAGCAAGTGATGACAGTACTAGTGTCAGTTGTAATGTCAATTTTCCTAGTAAGCTATGAAGGAAAGTCTTAATATTTATTAAAGACACAGAGGCAAGTATTATGCCATTCTAATCTTGCATTTATTTGATAGCAGCAGTCAAGAGCTTCTAAAAACTGCAAATCCCATGGGATGTAGGAAAGACTAGCCAATGGGAAACAAAATGTAGCATAAGTTACAACCAATAGTACTACGGTGACATGAATACCCGTTAACATGGCTGCCATCTTTTCTTGCGCAAGAAGTTATTGATAATCCAAGAACAAAGGAAAAATAGATAAGGGAATGGAAAAAGCTAAAGCTAATGTACAAAAATCATGACGAAAGTCCTTGAAACTTATTCCCAAAGAAGTAGCTGGTGAGGATGTAAGGACACCAAGAAACTCTCCCTTTGAAGAACTGGTAGGAGAGGAGCAGGTAGCTGCTGGAACATTTTTAAGAGGAAGGTGGTAACACTGGAGCCACTGTCAGGGTGGGAAAAAAACACTACAAAATAATGTGTTGAGATGGGATAAAACTTGCCTCTGTGGCGGTCATTAAGGTGGAGATTTCACCGCCAACAGGCTGACGGTTAAGACCGCCACATTAAGAGTGTGACGGGTTGGCCTCTGCCAACCTGCCACATCTCCCCTCATAACTTCATGATGGTAAGAGCCGCTGGGCCGGAGATGTGCATCTCTGACCCGGGGATCAACAGAAAAGTGCAGCGGTATTAGGTGTTGCTTTCCAACAGGGTTTCCACGGAGGTAGCACTGCCACAAAAACCCTGGCGGAAAGGCTACCGGTGACATGAATTTCTTCCCTGTCACCAGTAGAGGACTCCCCCACCCCACCAGCAAGCACTAAATCCCCACCCCCTCCAGACACAGTTTCCCACTCCCCACCTACAGACACAGAACCCCCCTCCCCCATCCCTCCTCCAGACACAGGGCCCCCACCTCCTCCAGACACAGCGCACACCTCCCCGCATACATGCACACACACACACACACACACCATGCATACACTCATTCAACTACACTTACATACACACATTCACTCACATGCATCCATACTCACATTCACCTCAGCACTCATACTCACACGCAGACAAAAACATGTTCACCACAACACTCATATTCGCATACACACACGCATACACACTTACATACACAAATTCATGCACACATGCAGACAACATACACTCACACATGCACACACAACACCCTAACACCCTTCCACCCCTCTCCCCTGTTGGATGATCAACTTACCTGGTCCGGGGAGGAGATCGTCCGTCAGGGAACGGGAAGGGCTGCTTCCACCTCCAGCAGCGCCCCACCATCAGGACACCACCTTGCCGTATTACTGCACATAATACGGCAGGTGTTGTCTTTCTGGTGGGGTGGGGCCGGTGGTGGAACCGTCCCGGCACCCCCGCCCACCAGCATGACTACTGCTGGATTTCCACCCAAAGTGTGGCAGAAATCCAGCAGTATCTGTAATATGGTGGCAGAAGACCACCAGCATTGGCGGTCTTCTGGCACCCGTGGCTTTGACGGTCTTCAAGGAAGACTGCCAAAGTTAAAATGACCACCTCTGCCTTTAATAATATGAAGACTTTCCTTCATAGCATACTATAAAAATCTACATGTTATTGCAGGACTGGAGGCTCCTGTTATGCTTGTTCAAAGCATGTTTATTACACCAGATGATGTGATATGAATAGGTTTACAATAGTATGTGTGGAAACATGAAACATGATTGTTAGACCAATCAGATGATCTCAGAATCTCCTCTAGATGAGAACCTGCCCAAAAGGCCTGTGGTGTTTTCTGAAGGATATAAGAAGGTGGGTGAGGACATTCTGAGATCAGCTGTATTGTGTTCATACATTTGAAGGCATTATCCCACGAAAAGTTTGGGTTGCTTAGGACAATAGGGGTAAAACCCAGTGGTTAAATATGTCTTTGTGTGTTTGTGAACTGAGAAAAGATCACCTGTGTGGATACATATGCGAGAAGTAACATTCAGCGCTTTAACATCAGATAAACCTTTGATTAAGATCAGATATAACAGCATTGAAAGTTTTGCAGATACCAAATTAAATGAAAGATCACTTTTATCAGGCCAGGACATAAACAATTTCGAAACAGCAATCACATCCCATAATTTACTGTATTTTGGAACAGGAGGGTTACAAAATTTTACTCCATTTAACAGTCAACAGTTTTCCATTGATGTAGGTAGTGATTCATTGAAATTGCTTATCTGTACAGGTTTATGGTTCTGCTTGCATCAGCTGCTATGAAATGAATGATGTAGACTATATCTGCTGAAAAGTGATTGATAGATTTTCCCAAACATCAGCTTGCCCAAAGACCAAGCCGATTTGTATGCCTTGGTAGTTCCTGCAACCCAGAATTTGTTGATGTACTCTGAAGCTTCTGGTGAAATCAAAGAGCAAGATTGGGCAATCCCGCTATTGTCCAAGCAGAAAGAATGAGGGAGTTGCCTAACACTAGGTTGTGAGGAAGGCCCTAATGCATCCAGAAGGAGGTTAGGAAAAGAAAGGACAAGGTCTAGGTGATTTATTGTCAATTCCAGAAGAGGAGGAAATCTCACTTGTGACTCTCAAAATGGGACTACTGGCACTAGGGTCACCTGTTGGCATCTGTCCAGAGCTACCACCCTTTTGATCATCAAGAAAGGTGGAAAGGTGTAGTTGATCGAGTGGGCCCAGTCTTGTAGGAAAGCATCTGTAGCTAAAGCTAGAGGGGCTGGGTGCCCAGCTGAAGAAAGGCGGATGTTGGGAATTGAGTCTGGTGGCAAATAGATCTACCATGGGGAAAGGTCCCCATTTGTACTGAAGTGACCTAAATACTGAAGGATGAAGTTTGCAATCACTTGAGTTGCGGAGATAGCGGGAGTGCCAATCAGCTATGGCAGTGATATCTCCTAGTAAGGATTCTGTTTGTATTGAAATCTTGTTGAAAAGGGAGAATTCCCAAAAACTCTTTGCCATTTCTGCTAGAAGTATTGATCTAGTGCCACCCAGATGATTGATTCATCGAACCACGGTCATATTGTCCATACGAAGGAGAATGGAACCTTTCACTCTGTTGTTTGCCAGGCTTTTGATGGCACAGGAGCCTGCAAGCATCTCAAAACAATTTCTATGCAATCCAGACTCCTCGTGAGGCCATGTGTCCCCAGTCAAGATTGGTCCACATTGGGCACCCCAACCCCTCCGAATTGCATCGGAGCTTAACACAAGATTGGGGGCTGAAGTTCCAGGCATCTAAATGGTCTATCCTCCATTAAAGCTCTAGCCAATATTCTGAATCTAAGTGGATGGAATCAGAGTTGGCAAAACTTCTGTGTAAATGGCAAATCTTTAGTCTTTGAAGAGCTAGGTAATAGAGTGGCCCTGGAAAGATCCACTATTCTTGCAAGACATTTGAGGGAAATGACAAAACTGTGAAGGGTTTTGGAGAATCTCTGATTTAATTGCTTTGACTTTTGCCACTGGAAGATGAAGGTTGGCACTGGATGAATTTATCAGGAATCCTAGAAATTCTATCCGATTCAAGGGAATAAGCACTGATTTTATTTTGTTCATAAGAAGACCTCTGAAAGAGTGTAACAAGTAAGATGAAGTTGAGATTGTAGAGTGTGAATGTTTTGATACATCAGCAGAATGTCTTCTAAATAAATGATGAGCCTGGTAACTTGTGAAGCACCACAGTGCCTAAGAGAGACAGAAGGGAAGAGAAGAAAAATTATATGTTTGTCCTTGCCATTGAAATTGAAGGAATGTTCTGTGATTGTGATGAATGGCGATAGTGAGATATGCTTCTTGTAGATACAACCAGTCTTGTTGGAGAAAGGAATCTCTGAGGTGTAATATTGTTTCCATCTTGAAATGATGGTAACCAACAAACAGATTGAAGAGTCTGAGATTGATAACTTGCCTCATCCTTTTGTTTTTCTTTTGAAGGATCTGGGATACAAGGTCGAATTGCTTGCTTTCATGAGAGAGACTGAGGCCCAGATTTGAGAAAAGTGGCGCTTTACATCGTGATGCACCACTTTTCTTGCGCCCCCCTTAGATCCCTAACACCACCATGTGTGCACAGTATTAAAGATATGGCGTACCATGGCAGTATTTGGAAAAATAGCATCAACATTTTTTATGTCAATATGGCGCTTTGCTAGACTAACGTAAAAAATTCTGATGCTAGGAGAGCAATTGCAGGGAGGCCCATTGATTCCAATGGGTGCATCCTTTTAATGTTTGCTTTCAGCAGGCGTTAAAAATTATGCCAAAAATGGTGCAATAAAAACTTGTAGATTTCATAGTGCCATTTTTGAGGGCCTCCTTGCGCTGGAACACCCCCCTTTGCAACATTATGCATGGTACATGCATAATGTGGCGCAAAAGGGTTGCAAAGTGGTGCAATGCATACATTGCGCCATTTTGTAGATATGGCGCAGCGTTTTTGGCAATCTAACGCCACATTTAGCATCAGAAAAATTATGCTAATGTGGTGTTAGATTGGGCGATGCTATCCTTAAATTTGGGCCTAAAATGTCTGCAAAATAAGTACGGATATTTCAGAGGAAAACTTTAAAGGGGGAGGGAACACAGTTTGGAAAGGCTTTGCATAAAGCTCTATAAGATAACCGTGTATTGAACTTAAGACCCAAGGATCTGAAGTTATGGTTTGCCACTTTGTGAGAAAATATCAAAGACCACCTCCCACTGGAGGCTGACCAAAAAAAGGACTCACCTGACTGTGAATTGGCTCATAATCTTTTTTGTCAATTACTTTAAAACCCTCTACTTCTACAGGAGAATAACATAACTGAGGCCTGTATTCTTGGTATCTGGTGTAGCTGTTTGAATTGTAGGACCCTCTGAATCCCTTGTTACGATAGTTACGGCTGGTAAAGTGGCTCCCGCTTTGACTGGCCCTTGCCAAAACCCACTGGGAAAAAAAGTTTTTGGAGATATGTTTGGGCCTTGCTAATAGAAGTGAAAGTCGTCAGGTATCTGCAGAGTTCTTTGATGAATCAGTCACCAAAAAAAAGTCCTCTCAACTTCATATCAGGGATCAAGGTAGCAAGATTTGCCAGCTTAGGGTCTAGTTTCAATTATAGGCCTTTCCTGCGTTCATGGGTGATGGTGGAATTTGCATTTCCCAGTAAGCAAAAGGCCCTCTGGATCCATAGATATAGATCTTCTGGATCAACTGAGTTGTTGTCCAATCTACTTGCTTCTGCCATGTCCAAAATACGAGCCATGTATGCATTGCGCTACTTTGTAAATATGGTGCGGGGAAAATGCCAATTTAGTGTCACCTTCGCGCCAGAACAATGATGGTATGGCGGTGCTAAGGTGGCGCTAGGGGCTCTTAAATCTAGCCCAAAGTGTTTAGACTTTTTAGGTGGAGGGGAAGAAGTAGGATCTTAGTCCTCAAAATGATCATTATCGTCATCCGGATCCCCCGTTTTGTCATGAGTATCCTGAATGTGAAAAATAAATATTTTTGATGATTTCACCCCAGAATGTTTGGACTTTGTTTTGCACTTGGCATGTGCCTTAGTGTGCCTCTCCCTGGTAGGAGGCCTGGGAGGAACCACATCCTCAGTCATTTGTGGAGAAACCTCACTAATCAGAAGTGCAACTGGAATGGTGGCAGTTAATTGCTCCTTCTTTGTTAATGTAGGTAATATTGTGGCTTTATGTTTTCTGCTTCCCCTGCAAAATGGGCCGAAAGGTTTCAGACATAATATCCACCACAGAATTTTCAATATTTTTTTACATTTTATCCATAGATGCTACCACAGCCTGCTCAGCCGAGGAATGAATAAACGTATTCAATTTTTTGTTTTAGAGTTTTCCCATATTTTTCATTAGCCCGCGATAAAGGAGTGCTGTTTAGCTCCGTAGTTAGGGAAAGTGTATTCAATAGCATTAGGTAGAAAAGGAGTTAAATTCAGGATGGGAGTAAGTAAGGAACCCTTCCCTCTTTAAGGGGATTAGTGTGCTGAGAAACGCGGTGTGCACAGCCTAAGGAGGCGGAATCATGGCTGCACCCTCTGGGACTGACTGAGCTGAGAGGCGGGAGGACAGCTCCGTCCGGAGCTGCACGGGCAGACACCTCAGCCTTAAAAATACCTGCACAGTTAGCGTGAGGGAAATGCAGTGTAGGAAAGCCTAAACTGGCACCTCTGAAGAATGCCGATGGGTTAGGGAAGAAGTGCACAGCAAAATGGCAATCGTAGTACTCGCACGACTTGGAGGTCTGCCATGGCGCACAAGACAAATGGAATTACTGTAATGCTAGGGCTGTGACAGGAAGACTAGAATATTATCATGGTGTACATTTCTAATACATTACCCTGAAAACAGTACCATATATTGAAAAGAATGAAATAATGAAAGAAAAGTAATTATCTTGAATGCGATCAACTAGAAAAGAGGGCTATTCACAGTCAAGTTACAGGTTATACATGTTACTGAAATACTATTGTTTGTGACTCATACTACGTTTCGTTTCGCATTGGCTAGCCTTTAATACACCTCATGGGATTTGAAGTTTTTAGAGGTTCTTAACTGCTGCTGTCAAATAAATGCAAGATTAGAATAGCATAATAGGAGTCTCTGGTCTTGCAATAAAATTACTGTCATGCAGTGAAAAAAAGGAAAAAGGATTCAAATGAGTCAAGATTGATATAATTATAAATGCAATCATTTCAGCAAACTACAGTAGGGAGTGATTGAAGAAATATTTGAAGAGCTAATGAAAGGGGACAGACAGGTTAGATCACAAGTTGGATGAAACACAGAACCTAGCTACTGGGGTTCAGTCCCTCCTGGAGCTTCCTCATGTTTTCCCCATGGGCAGATGGGTCACTGGAAATAAGAAATTCCCAGGTCTAACCTCTAATGCAGACATACACCCAGAACAATCTCAGTATACCCAACCGTCTTATCATTGATACCCCACCTTATACAGCAACTAAAGGGTAATCAACTGCTTCTTGAATGCCTGAACCCCATTAGGCCACAATGGCACAAAAGTGAAAGGTGTTGTTAAAGGGAAACCTGTATTCTTCCTTATCACTACCCCTCAGTACCTTTCTTAGGCTTGTACCTCAATGCAGTTTGTATTACAAAAAACTCCATCCAACATCATATTACATATCCTGTACTCATGACCCTAAGCCCCTTTATCAATTAACATGCCTTTCTCTTGGGCTCCACCTGAGCTCCTGCAAGTTTACTGCAGTGTGGTAAAGCATGATAGGGCCTGCTTTGCACTTCCATTTTAGAACACACATTTTAAGTTAGGTTTTCTTTCTGACGGTACCTTTTTACATGCCTTTTCACTTATGGGATAATGTACTGAGAAATCACTGTACCTGTAGCTTGTTTTTTTGCAAGTATTGCTGTCATTCTGTCTGTACACTCCATCCAAAAGTAGGCACACCAAATGTGATGCCCCAGTATTTTGATTGTCCCTAGAGACAGCTCTTCACTTGCAGACATATCATCTCATTATCTTTTCACCTCTGACACAGTGGAACATGAATGGTGCTGGTTTTACAAAACCTGCCTCTGAGCTGCTTTCAGCCGAGAAGCACTTCTGCTAGGATTATCCTAGAAATGGTGGTGCGCTATGCAGGAGATGCAACCTTGCTGACTCTGACCTCTACCCTGCAAGGAATGATGGCCTCCACTACACCAGACTGGCTTCCTGATTTCCTGGTACATCTTACCCAGGTATGGGGGTTTAAGTAATACCAATTGATATGGCAGATGTATTCTCACTATGCTCTTTATAGTGTAGTTAGTAACAGATAGGAGTGTAACAACATAATAACATTGTCATGGTTGAACTGTTTATCTTTTTCACCAATTTCATAATGCTGGCTACCATGCTTTGTCTTGTTTGCATATTAATCGCAACTCATGTTTTTTTATGTAAGAATATGATTGCTGCAATGAATGTTTGAAACAACATTTCCTCATCTTTCTTGTGTCTCATGTTGGGTACGCGGTATGACAACAAAAGTGTAGATATTTTTCCATGATTTCCTTGGGAATCTGAGTAGTCATGTTTGAGGTTGCAGATACCATCTGGTGCCCTGATATGTTTAGGAGTTCAGATGGGGCACTGTGAGCAAGCTAGGAACTGTGTCAACATTTCCCAATGGTACATGCGAACTGAGTCTTTATACATTGACGTTTATGTTGACCAAATACACAGTCTTACTTGATTCGTAGGAACCATATAACAACAGAGAGATCTCTTGTGCAACAAAACTGTGCTGTGTACTGTACCAAATATGGTTTTTATTTGAATGTGCCAAAAAGTAAAGTTCTGGCTATCTTGTCTGAAAATACTGCCTGTGCTGATGTTATGTAAAACTAATGTGGACATGTCTATTTCTGATATACTTATCAAATATCTTCCACTTTCTGGCCTAACCCCGCAATTAATCGAGGTTGTGTTTTACCAGCAGAACCAGTGAATATTAACGTCAGTCCTACAAATAAACTCCCTTGCATCCCGTAGTACTAATTACTTCCTGAAGCAAAGGTGGGAATTCAAACTGTTATTTCTCATTTGCTACAATAAGAGGTTTTGATGTACAGTGTGAGTGTGTGTAATCTGACATTTTGATGATAAAGAAATCTGGTGGCATACACAGATTTGTGCATGACCCACAAGCTGTTAATACTGTTGTAATACTGAGCTTTCCTGCCATACCTAACCCGACAAACATATTATTTTGTATTCCAGGCAAAGTTAAATGATTCACTGTTGAAGATCTTTATTCAGCTTTTTTCTCTATTCCTGTGCATCAGGATTTTTTTGTCCACGGCCAAGGACGGTAAGCCATGCAAATGACTCATTTTGACTGTCCATTTGCCTTAGCCCTGCAGTGATCTCTCTGATGCACTAATACCCAATTGAAAGCTTTTATATTAAGTTGGAGGACCCTGTCTCAGAAATTAGCATGGTCCTTGATACTGGGTATGCTTCATGAAGTTTTTGAAAGTCAATGTCTCCCTCAAGTAAATTCTGCTCAAGTTGGCAAATTGATTGCTCTTATTCTTGCTTGTATTCTTTCAGCCTGAAAAATGATTATTTTAGACACTGACTGTAACCTTCTGAGTGGCCCATGAAATTGGTCTTCATTATATGCAAGGGTGTTTCATCACTTCAGTAATCAAAAATCGTAAAAACATGTTCTGAAACTGGCCTCCAGGGGCTTAGCACCATACCCTTTGCAATTTGGTCCTTATGAGCCATTCCCACACACACAAGGCTAAGCTATACTCTTATAACATTGTTTTTGGGTGTCCAGTATCAGTCCCACCCAACTCTCCAGTATAACCACCTTTGCTTGAACTAATTACATTTAAATGATGACTGCGACTCTTCAGTACTGCAAGCAACCTATTTGCTGTCTCTATAGCTCAGGTCCGTCCTGCCATACCTGGCTGAAGCCTACCACTATTTGCAGCCAGTAGAATGGGTCCACATGCATGTCCACTAACGGTAATTCCAGTCTTTAGTCTAGATGTTGTGCCCCTTCTTTCAATTCCTGATAACTACAAACACTACCATAAAGTTTCAAGGAGTGTCCGCCTGGGTTCATGATACGTGCTACCAAATGACCACTGAGCCCATACACTCTGACCCTGGTGGCACCTCTGCTTTTCTGAGCCAAATTTCCTCTACCTGTTCTTCTCCTGCTTCAGCAGATCAGCACATCTAAACCACCTAAGACGAAAGTCCAGCTGCCAGCGTCCTTGATCTTGTTCGTAGATCAAATACAGCAAAAGTAGTTGGATTCTTCCCAGCTACTTTATACCTCGATGGGTCGGGCCTGTTTTCCTTGCTATGAGTTTTACCATCTGGTTCGTGGTTTGCCACTGCTTGGAAGGACCGGCTAACATATGCATTCAGACCAACACCACTTTGGTTTCAGCCCATCATCTGAGAATTCCTTCTTGCACCTTTTAGAGCAATACCAAGAGCACCTTAACCTTTCTTCTTGTTTTTGGATTTGCACTCACTTGTCCACTGAGGATTGAGGATGTGTGCTTATGGTCTCCTTTCCCTAGAACCAAAAATAGGTATGCAAGGAACTACAGTTTCAAGGGAAATTCCCTAAACTGTGTGACAAAGCTACTACATCCAATCCCTTAGTAATCAACAATACTGCTCCTTAATCACACATTTATGCCCCTCACCGTTCCCCATGCTGACATTGCCAGCAGACAATTTGATGGTAGTATTATGTGGGCTGTAGTGACTGTGCTGTCACGAAGGCTCTCATTATTCTAATGAGACTACTGGATTTGAGCGGCAGAATCACCTGCGGGCTGGGGGACTGAGTCTAACCCACTACAGGTGACACCTGTCTGCCTAATCCAGGTTTTGCTTCGGCTGACTAGCAGGGCCTCAACTCTACCCAAGAGCAGGGTGATTTGGCAGCTGAGTGCATAACACAATTGACTCCTCAGGGAGATCGTGTTCACTCAGATCGCATCCGTTTTTCTAAGTTACATTAGTCTCACAAATACTAGGACAATCAGAGGCAGTATATGTTTCAATAAGGTTTTTAATGAAGCCACTGCATCTTAGAAATTAAAGCAAGTACTGCAATAACCAGGACGATAAAGCATGACAGGATTAAAATTGTGACAAGGAAAGTGAAACAAAAATAACGCTACCATGTTGTCACTAGAGTCAATAGACTAATTCCTACCTAGGCTATATTAGAGCACAGCATGTTAAGGTCTAGTTCTGCCCTTCAGGTCCTCCTGGAAAGACATCATCCCTCATACCTGAGGAAGAGGCCTGAAGTCTGCATAAGCCGCCGTAGCGAAGCATTCATCAATCAGCATGCAGTCGTGGTCAAGTGGCTTGATACTCCTTCTGACGTGTATGGGACAGTGAAGTGTTTTTATATTAAAACAGCTGATGCTCTGAGAAAATGTCCTTATGTAAGGATGTGTATGTTTCTATGAATACCAGAGACAAAGCAACCTATCTTACTGCAGCTTTGAGAGGAGCACAGAGTGAAAGAAATGTCTTGTTTAAGGACGCAGTGCTGGCCTAGGCAAAGAACAGCTGGATAGAGAGAAATAAAGAAAAGACCACAAATGTGGCTGTTGTTAAAATAATAAACAAAGCTGAATAAAATATACCTAGGTTAAAGTGCACAGCTGCAGGCCTGGGTTTGCTAAAATAACGTGCATGGAGCTGTAACTAAAATGGCTACACAAGAGTGCTATGTTTGTTTAGTCAAACAACGACTCTGAGTTTGATGAGTATCTTTTTGAACCTCCTTCAGGAAGCCTTCATTCCCATTGACACGCCATTACACAACCATTCAGTACCTCATCTGTGGAAACCAAACCTTTGTTTGGATACCTGATGACTGGTCCAAATACTGTTATCCAACTTACATCATCCCAGCTACCCGCCATACCTTTATCAAGCCCCCATATTGGAAGATGGTATCTAGCAAGATATCTGGCAAGGTCTTGGAAGAGGTTGCAAATGCCCTCACCATAGTGTCGGAATTTACTACTGATCAATTAGAAGACCAGAAAACTGTTAGTGTCTAAAACAGAACAGATTTTGATTTTGTCCTTATTGCAAAGTGTGGTGTTCGTGTCATTGTAGCTTTAGAATGTTGCTCATTTATATTTATATTATGGGAAAAGGACACATTGGTACATATTCGCCACTTTTCTGGCGTCCCCTTTTCCCCCTCTAAAAAAACATGGTTGTTCAGTATTTACAATACGGTGCACCATGGTGGCCGTTACCACAACAGCGTCAAAAGTTTTGATGCCGTTGTGCGCTTTGCTGCACTATTTCCAGAAATGTTGGCACTAGTGCAGCAAAGCACAGGGAGGCCCATGGAACATTATGGGTGCGTCAATTTAATGCCTACCCTGAGCAGCAATAAAAAATGATTGAAAAAATGGCACAGTGCAATCTTATAAATTTCACAGCTCCATTTTTTCAGGCCTCCTGCACGGGAACGCCCTGCTTGCATACATTGTGCCTAGCGCATGTAAAATGTGGCACAAGGGGTTGCAAAGTGGCGCAATGCATTCATTGCATCACTTTGTAAATATGGCATGTGGGAATGGCCACCTTAATGCCGCCTTAGCATCATAATAATGACGCTACGGAGGGGTTAAGGTGGTGTTAAGACAGTGTTAAGAAGGCACAAGGAGCTTGCAAATCTGCCCCAGAATGTCTCATTAGGTATGCATAGTGAGATTGACCACAACTTAAAAAGTGTTATAGAACTGCATAATATAAATGATGGATTTAATTATCCGTTTTATCAACTTCTTTCTGAAATATAAATAGGAGCGTATATGTCCTTTATTAATTGTCTCATAATAAAGAGTCATCTCTCTAATTCACTTTCATCTGACCAGAGATCGATGATGATGTTGGTAAAGCCTCTAATTATGATTTTTGAAAATACTTTGGTGAAGAAATGTTCCATGACATATGCTGACATGTCCATCAATTTGCTTTAAAGTTTGTGTAATATTGTAAAAAGGGAGCAATTGTAATTTTTTTTAGGATTTGCCATAACACATCTGCAGTAGCCACTGCCGTTTTCTTGCTAATGTTCAATTTGGTACCACACTGTGCAACTTCTGACATGTAAAGCCTAATGTTCATGCTTAGTATTTTAACCGAGAAATCCTCATGTTACTTGCTCAACTCCAAAAGATTATGTGGCATATTTAAGAAACGTGGTGCTGCACTATGTGCAGCGCCACTTTTCATGCACCCGTTAGCACCTCCCTAACGTCACCATAAGTGCACCGTATTTAACATACAGTGCACCATGGTGGTAGTTAGGAAAATAGTGTCAGAATTTGTGACTCTAGTTTGGTGCTTTGCAGCATTAGCATCAAAAATTTGGCACTAATTCTGCAAAGCACCCAGAGGGCCATTGTAACCAATGGGAGCCTCCTTTTAACGCCTGCTCAGAGCAGACATTATGGGGGTCATTCTGACCCTGGCGGTCCACGAATGACGGAAGCACCGCCAACAGTCTGGCAGTGCTTCCTTGCCCATTCTGACCGCGGCGGTAAAGCCGCGGTCAGAAAACCGGGGCCGGCGGTTTCCCTCCGATTTAGCCCTGGTTGGGCGAATCCGCCATGGCAGCGCTGCAAGCAGCGCTGCCATGGGGATTCTGACCCCTTTCCCGCCAGCCTGTTTCTGGCGGTTGTCACCGCCAGGAAGAGGCTGGCGGGAACGGGTGTCCTGGGGCCCCTGCGGGCCCCTGCACTGCCCATGCCACTGGCATGGGCAGTGCAGGGGCCCCCTAACAGGGCCCCAGCCAGCTTTTCACTGTCTGCCTAGCAGACAGGGAAAAGCACGACGGGTGCAACTGCACCCGTCGCACGGCCGCAACACCGTCGGCTCCATTCGGAGCCGGCTCCTGTGTTGCAGCCCTCCTTCCCGCCCGCCGGCCCAGTGGGAAGGTCTGAATGCCGTCAGCGGTCTTTTGACCGCGTAGCGGCCAATTGGCGGTTCCCGCCTGGCGGGCGGTGGCCGCCGCCCACCAGAGTAGGAATGAGGGCCTAAAAGTGGCCCAAAAAATGTTTTTACCCTCCCCCCACACCCACCAACAGGGGAACGCCCCCCTTTGCATACATTATGCCTGGCTCAGGCATAATGTAGTGCAAATGGTTACAAAGTGGGGCAACTTTGTAAATATGGCACAGTGATTTTGTAAATATGGCGCAGTGATTTTGGTCATTAATGCCGCATTAGCATGAACAAAAATTATGCTAATATTTTGTAAGAATGGGGCTGGGCCCGCTTAAATCTGGGCCTATATTTATTGTATCTTTTTCAAGTCTGAATATGTACGTTTGCATTTTCTGTCTAGGCACCTGTTTACACCATCTTTGTTCCAGTTTTGACTATGTAATCTCCACAGAAGTCCTGTGTATGAAAACCTATGCGTTTCTCTTGTGTATTTGAATATTTTAGTGTAATGTGCACTGTGTGCTGAGGGAATCGCCTTGTCATCCATTCCTGTGATTTACAGATTTGTTTTTTCAGAACATCCAATATGTCTATTACGTGCAATCTGGATAGATTTTTTATTGCAAGCATATCCCACAAAAATAAAAAAGATACATGAAAGAAAACATGATATTGCCTAACTGCGGTAGCCATAGCATTGTAATAACAGTTTTAAATGTACCTATAAATTGGCCATCACATTAACTTTTATTAGGACAGTGTGGGTGCTTCGTAGCAGGAAGGTGTATCCAGAAGAGTGACAGAAAACGTTTTAGTTTTAATGCACATCAAAGAAAGATATGATTTATATAGGTTCAAGGAAAATGTACTATTCATTTACTAGAGACCGAAGACATAGCGTAACCAACGAAGGACGCCTAAAACAACAAAAAAGAAAAAGAATGGAACGAAAAAGCAGTGAAAAGGTAAATTATTGGCCCACCAGCCCTGTCAATGAAAAGCAGTGCTGCAGGAATCAAACTGTGTTCTAAAGACCACAATATGAAATTATTGGATCACATAGCTACATTTATTGACAGTGTAGTGTCGAAGGTTTGTGTAAATCAATCTCAACCCTGCTCCCATTCAGTCCAGCCCGAACCGCCAAGCCATGTCCTCCCTGAATTGGAGCACAAGGAACCCAGGAACAGTTTTACCCTTGTTAGGGGCTCATCAGCCAGGTACAGCTTGGTTCTAGTGACAGTGTGCACGGGATCCATGTCTGGCCATAACTGTCCCACTTGGGGTGACATACTAAAATATACAAAAAGTAATGGATAGAATGCTTCAACTACAGTCAGACACTGGAAGTTACTTGGGGCATTTTAGAAATTGGGTTTCTGGTTGACAGAGGTATGCACCTTGTCCAAGCAGGACCCACAATTCGAGTCAGAGTAAGTCATCAACACACCCTAAATTAACTTGTGCTCACCCCTGGTAACTTGGCACAGAGCAGTCAGGCTTAACTTAAAGGGCAATGTGTTAAGTATTTGTGCAACAATTCAAATAGGAGGACAGTGAACACCACACACAAAGGTACCACACCTAGTTAGAAGAATACAGTTTTAATGAACAAAACAAGACCAACGCAACAGAAATCCAATTAGTAGAACTCGAGATATCATTTTTTAAAGAATAAACTCTGCTGTAGTGTTTAAGAGCATAAAGCGCCAACTAGGCTAGCTGGTTGTGCTAGAACAGGTTAAATCCAAGTTCAGGCCAACTGCAATTGGAGTGTGTGTTAGATACAGTCTCAGACAAGTCCTGCTGAAGTTTTACCTTTTCAAGAATTGAGCCAAGAGTCCCACTCATGGTGAAGAAGTTTTCCAGAAGCAAGGAGAGCATTGCTAGTAGAGGTCTGCGGGTGCGAAGGGTTGGCCGGGTGTCATGGACGAGCAGACTGGAGCCTTGTGAGCACAAGAAGCGATGCTTGCTGTGTGAAGAGACAAACTTTCAGCGGCTTGCGCTGATTCTTTGGGCGAGCATCGCAGTTCTGGAGCAAACTGGCCCGTTCGCGAAGAGCCCAAAGGTTGATTTCAGGAGCCCAAAACTTCCAAGGGCCCAGGACCTGAGAAGCACCTCTTGTGGGTCAGGAGCTTGTAGAAGTCAGGTACAGGAGCTGTGGGGAGCCTAGTCTGTCCCTAAGGTTCAGATCAGGAAGCAAGCAGACTAGCACGTGGAGTCACTCTGGGGTTCTGGGTTCAAGATAGAGGGTTACAGGTCCAGTTCACCTTCCCCAGGCAAGAGGGCAGCAGGTAGCACTTTAGCACAGCTAGAAAGCAGTTCTTCTAGAGCAGCAGTCCATAAGATTAGCAGCCATGTAGCAAAACAGCAGTCCTTCTTCCTATCAGAGTATCCACAGATCCAGAAGGGTAGTGAGTCTGAAGGCCAGGTCTTAAACCTAGTGGTGCCTTTGAAGTGGGGGACACTTCAAAGAGAGGCTTTTGAAGTGCACATAGTCCCTGCCCTTCCTGCCCTGTCCCCAGGCTCACTCCAGGGGGTTGTGAAGCCTTTTGAGTGGGGACAGCTCTTCCCTCCCATCCAGACCATGATGGCCCATCAGGTTGTAGATGACCCATTAATCACACCTAATCTCCTTTTATCTGTGGCTGTGTGGAGGGAATTCACAAAGGCCCCACTGTCACCCACACAAATGTGTATTCAGAGACAGGCACAAGGCACTAAATAGGTAAAGTAAGAAAATGCCAACTTTTTTTAAAGTGGCATTTTCAGAACTACAATTTAAAATCCAACTTTACCATAAGTTGTGATTTTAAATTGTGATTCAAGTGACACCAAACTTGGGGGTCCCATCTTTTCCCAATTGGAAATTACATTTATAAAATGTATTATGGTAATCCCAATGTTATTCCAAGGGAGAGATAGGTCTTGTGGTAGTGAAAAACAAAATTGAGAGTTTTTCACTACTAGGACATGTAAAACTTAAAGGTACATGCTCTACTTTTTAAATACACCGCACCCTGCCATTGGGCTGCCTAGGATGTATCTTAGGGTGACACATAAGTATTGAAAAGGAAAGTATGGTCCTGCCAAGAGGATTAACTTGCCAGGTCAACATGGCGGTTTAAAAACTGCAATGGTAGGCCGGAGTCATGTTTGGAGGGCTACTGAAGTTGGGTGGCACAATCAATACTGCAGGCCCACCAGTAACCTTTTATTTACAGGTCCCTGGCAGAGGTAGTGCACTCTAATAGGGGATTATAAGTAAATTAAATATGTAAATTGTGGATCAGCCAATGTAACCATGTTTTAAGCAGAGAGCATATTCACTTTAGTACTGGTTAGTAGTGGTAAAATGCCCAAAGACCTAAAGCCAGCAAAAATTAGTTCAGCAAAACAGGTCTGAAGGCAAAAATGTTAGGGGAAACCATGTCAAGAATTCCAGGTCTAGCAGGGCGGCACCCCAAACCATTGTTATTTTGCACCCCACGCCAGCTCAGTTTGGACCCAGCTATATGCAAGGCAGTCTTGACCCTGCTCCAGTGGGGACAGTTCTGCCCAAACTCCTGGCACCCTCCCCATGCACTGCTTATGACCTAACACAGTACATCACTTATGACATGTTCTATGGCATCATTGATAACATCCTTGTTGACATATAAAATGACATCATTGATGACAACCCTTTGTGAGTTAAATTTTCTTCAGTTAACTCTACTTTAAAGTTTAAAATGTTACCTTTTAACTGATATTATCACCTAGCTATGACGATCATATTAGCCTTTTTTTAGGGTTAAAAAAGAAAACTTATAGATATATCGCATATTGTGGTAGGCTTTATGTAGGTATAGTTAGGATTCCGAAAGATAATCATTTTTGATTGGTGATAACTTTGCCACCATTTGAGGAATCCGCATGAAACTTTGCAGACTTATTTCGTTTTGTACATTGGTTGATATTGCAAGGTTTTGTGGTGATTGGTTAAGGGGATGCAAAGAAAAAGGGTATACCTAAAACAAGCATATCTATGCTTTTTCCGTGTTCTATTTTAACAGATGCAGTGGCAAAATGGCTGAACTGATTTTTATGAAATTTGGCAGGAATATACACCTTTGTGTGTAAAGTATCCTTTTTTGGTAGTAGATGAAAATTGGTTCAGAAGTTGTTAACCCCTTGGCTGCTCAGCCTTCTCCCCTAGAATGAGTAAGCCATTTTTTGGCTATTTGATTTCACGCTGAGGCCGCCATAACAATTTGTTCCACATAAGGAATCCACGCCAAATTTGTGCCCTGTTTTTAACAACATCCAGGGAATTCCAGAGTTACCCAGGGTTTGTGAATTCCCCTGGAGTGGCTATGAAAATAGCCAAAGTAAATACAATTTTGGGAAAAATAGGAAAAAAGTGTTCCACAAAAAGTTTCAGTTTTTTCCCTACAAATGACATCAATTAAAGGTTTGCTGTGCTAAAAGTAACCATTGTCCTGGCTTTCAGAAACAGCTAAGCTGAATAAAAAAAAACTATTTTTTATCACAGCATTGCCATTTTTCAAAGAGGTAGCCCCTTTTTCCTATTTTTTATGCTTTCAACCTATTTTCAGTTTGTGGTAGATACTGGGATGAAACCCCTGGGTGATCCCAGAGAGCTTTATATTTCTGAGAAGTAGATTGAATTCTGAGTTAAGCAAGGAGTCATTTGTGCAGTTACCTCAAGGTTTAACTACCTGTTGAAATAAAAAATATTGAAAATGAGTCGGAAAAACGTCCATTTATGTCAAAGTTTTCATTTGCAACTTCTTGTCATGATGGGTGATGAACAAAAGCAGCATACTATTATGTCTGCTAGATCCTTCTGGTTGCAGGGTATATATTTATCATTAAATCACACAGTGCACCAAGCCACCTTGCTGGGCTGTGTGATAGGGAAAGGGCAGTAATGCACCGTACTTAGAATTGTTCAGTGCATTCCTGGCTTTCCCCAGCTCCGGCGCACAATGTGCTGCATAGCGCTAAGTATAGTGCAAGGGTTCCTGTGTTGTAGGTAGGTTTGCTTTTGTGCAGGAAAGGACACCTTTATGCACAAAAGCAATCCTGTGAGGCACATTCCTCTTTCCATGTGTGCTGCAAAATGTAGCACAGATGGAAAGTAGAATTAACAAGGAGAAGTAAAGATAATTCTCTTCGTTACACCTCACCAGGGGAGGCGTAGGTTTTTGATGCATTTCCAGGTCTACCAGTAATGGTCTCCCTTCCCAGGGATGAGTAATGCAAGGTAGTAATTTGCTGTGTGTTGCATTCCTCTAGATGTATCAAGCCAGGCAATGCCGTAAATCTAACTTAAGAGTTGAGTCACTCTTGCACCTCGTTGAATGGTGCAAGTACAACCCAACTGTTTGATAAGTATGGCCCAGAGTTTGTTGGTTTTCCAAGAATTCGAGGTGCCCAGATCCAATGGTTGCCCCTTATTATGGTTTTTCATTGTGTACTGGGCATGGAGCAATTCATATGGTAAAACATAAAGACTGAAAAATAAGTATCAATGAAACGTATGTGTTTCTGAAATAGACAACATTTACATCATTTAGGAGCAATGGTTATTTGTACATCTCTGAATTTATGGGTATCCATACTAGCATGTGATTCATAGAGCATTATTCAAAACGTCTTCTGTCTTAAACACTGGCTTACATTTGGAAGGCACAAATGCAGAGAAACTCAATTGGTAATAAAAAATGTTCTACGATTCTGTATTTCAACATGTCTGTCAATAGAATTAGTACCTCACTTGTGTGGGTGAGCCTAGTTCCTTTGACAGGAAAGGTAAAAAAATTCAACATACACACATTAATGTTTTTTCTTGAAAAGTGACCCTCTTTTCAATGTAGTACCTGTGGAATTTGGGCCCTAGGTCAGTCAGCACCTAGGGAAGCCTAGCAGACCTGCACATTTTTTAACCAGATACCTAGGGGAATAGAGAGTCGGGTGACATGTGTGGCTACCATCAGGTTTTCCTGCCCAGAATCCTTTTCGAACTTCAAAGTTTGACTAAAAATACACATTTACCTCATATTCATGAGAAGAACTGGAATCTGTGGGGAGCCACAAATTTTCGACCACCCAGTATTTCCCAAGTCTCCCGATAAAAATGCTACCTCACTTGTGTGGGTATGGCTAGTGCCCACAACAGTAAAGGCGTAAAAACGCAACATAGACTCATCACATTTTTCCACTAAAAACTGGCTCCTTTTTGCCACTTGGCTAACTGTGCATATTGAGGCCTAGCTCAGCTGGCACATAGGGTAACCTAGAAAACCTGTAGATTGTGGGGTAACATGTGTGACTACCACCAGACTTTCATGTCAAGAAGCCTTTGTAAACCTTTAAGTTTGAGAAAACCACACATTTTTCTGACATATCTGTGAGGATGACTTCTGGAATCTGTGGGGATGTGGAAAGCCACACATTTCCCACCACCTGTCATTCCCCCAAGTCTCCTGATAAACATGGTTCCTCATGTGTGTGGGTAGGGCTAGTGACTATACATGAAAGCCCCCAAAATACAACATGGACACATTACATTTTTCCACCGAAAACTGACCCCTAATTTTGCAATGTGACTAGCTGTGGATTTTGGGCAGAAGCTCAGCCAGCACCTATGGAAACCAGGCAACCCTGTACATTTGTTAAACCAAGATACCAGAGGGATGCAGGGTGGGGTGATTTGTGTGGCTCACGCCAGAGTTTCTTACCCAAAAGTCTTTGCAAACCTCAAACTTTGACTAAAACATACATTTTCCAGACATTTCTGTAATGAAAAGTTCTGGAATCTGCAGAGAGACATCCATTTCCTACCACCTACCTTTCCCCCAAGTCTCCTGATCAAAATGGTACCTCACTTATGTGTAACAGGCTGTAACAGGAAAGTGGCCAAAACGCAACATTGACACATCACAATTTTCCATCAAAAACTGACCCTTTTCTTGCAATGTTGGTAACTGTAGATCTTGGGCCCTATCTCAGCAGACAACAAGAAAAACTTAGCAAACTGGCATAGTTTTGAAAAAAGATCTGAGGTGGGTGACCTGCATGGCTTTCTCCAGGTTTTTACCCAGAAGTCCTTGCAAACCTCAACGTTTGACCAAAATCACACATTTTTCTCATGCTTCTGTGAATAAAACTCGTAGAATCTGTGTGGAGCCACACATTCCCTACCATTCAACATTTACCCTTGTCTCCCAGTAAAAATAGTGCATCACTTGTGAGGGGAGGGCTAGTGATAATAAAGGCCCTAAAACGCATCTTGGACACAGCACATTTTTCCATTGAAAGCTGACCCTTTTTTCCAATGTGGCTCGCTGTGAATTTTGGGCCCTAGCTCAGTCGGCACCTAGGAAAACCTACCAAAACCTCAACATATTTTAAAATTAGGGGGGGCAGATTTAATAAAAGTGGCATGGCACCCAGTGCCGTGCCACTTTTCATGTGCCCTTAAGTGCCCCCCTACCACCACCATGTGTGCACTGCATTTAAAATATGGTGCACCATGGTGCAGGGTAGAGGGCAATAGCGTCAACATTTTTGATGCTATTTATGAACTGTTCAGGGTTAGCGCCAAAATGTTGGCGCTAACCCTGAACAGTACACAGGGGCCCATGGTAACTAATGGTGTGCCCCCTTTTAACGGCTGCTCTAAGCAGGTGTTAATAATGTTGAAAAAAATGGCGCAAAAAATCTTTCATATTTCTTTGCACCATTTTTTCAGCTCCCCTAATGGGGGTATGCCCCCTTTGCATACATTATGCCTGTCACAGGCATAATGTGGCGCAAGAGGTTCCAAATTGCCACTGCATTCAAGCTAGCCTGGCTGATGAAGGGTGATACCCTGAAACCAGCCCCAGGATGTTTGTTCCCAGTCCAGGGAGGACCTAGCTTGGCAGTTCGGGCTGGACTATTCCCAAAGAGAACAGGGTCAAGACTGATTTGCATATGGCTGGGCCCAAACTGGGGTGGCATGGTGAACAAAAGAACAATGGATTAAACCTAGATCTGTGACTGGGGGTGAGTTTTTGTAGCTAGCCTGGCTGATGAAGGGTGATACCTTGAAACCGGTCCCAGGATGCTTGTTTCTGGTCCAGGGAGGACCTAGCTTGGCAGTGTAGGCTGAACTGTTCCCAAGGGGATCAGGGTCAAGACTGATTTGCATATGGCTGGGTCAAGACTGGAGTGGCATGGTGAGCAAAAGAACAATGGATTAAACCCAGATCTGTGACTGGGTGAGTGTTTGAAAAGTTTCAGCATTCAGTCCATCATCCTTTTGTGTTGCTAGCTTTATAAATCTGGTGAGGTGATTTTGGCCTCATTGGGCCAGATTAGCATAAAAAAAAAGACGCCAATGTGGCGCAATTAGGCACTGGGCCCTCTTAAATCTGGGCCTAGATATCAAGGGGTTTCCAGGGGAGAGTGATTTGTGTGGCTCCCACCAGATTATCCTACCCAGAAGCACTTGAAAACTTCAACGTTTGACTAAAAACATATTTTTCTCATATTTCTGTAATGGAAAGTTCTGAAATCTACAGAAAGCAAAAAAAAATCTACCACCTCCCATTCCCCCAAGTCTCCTGGTAACAATGGAACCTCACTTGTATGGCTGGGCCTTGTGACCATGACAGGGACAGATCAAACCAAGGTCAATGTGTGGCCCTTTGCATGTATTCCCACTGACCTTAGTTTGATTCTTCCCTATCCCAGGCAGTACTCTCGCCACACAGGGGAGGAAGCATTTTTATTGGGACAAGTGGGGGAACGCTGAGTGGTTTCCTTATGATTCAGGAAGAATGTGTCACAGAAATGAAAGGGAAATGAGTGATGGTAGGCAATTTTTGCAGCCTGCAGGGAGTTGTGGGCAAGGAAACATTTTGGGAACCACAAGAGGCACACCACGCTGTATTCCCCTCGGAGTATATGTTTTCATGAATGCCTGGGCTTGGTAGGTTTCCCTGTGTGCCCGCTGAGCCCCGGCCAAAACACTGCAGTTTCCCTTATATTGATGTTGCTACATTAAGTCTTGGAGCTGACCCTTTTGCAGGGTCTAGGCCAACCCACACAGGTTAAGTACTGTTTTTATCGAGAGACGTGGTAATTCTGGGAGGAAGGAAATTTGTAGCTTCCCTCACATTCCATTACTTTGAGTCACCAAAATATGAAGAACATTTATATTTTGCCTATTATTGAGGATTGCAAGGGCTTCTGAGTAAGAAAACCTTGTAAGAGCCATGCAAAACATACCCCTCAGAGTTCCCCTGGTGTCTAGTTTATGAAAAGATCTGGGGTTGGTAGATTTATTCTAGACACAATGTACACCTGGCAGAAAAAGTCAGAAAAGTATGCACACAGACATACTGGTTGAACTTGGCACAGGGGTGAGCGAAACAGTCATAATATAAATTTTAATAACAAATGATTTAAAGAAAATTAAAACATATAAATCAATGTTCATAAGGAATTTTAATATTACTAAGACTGAAAAAGTGACTCACAGCTTGTGGACAGTAAAGTCACAACAAGGCACCAACCCCTTTACATGCCATTCACACACTCTTCACGCATCACACACACACACACACACAAACCATTCACACTGCCAGACACAGGCCCAGCATATTACAACACTTACATCAACAAACAGCACCATTCAAGGGCCCATCACTTTCATATGCCCACATGACTGACCCAGCAATCACACCACCTGACAGCTGGTGAAATGTGTGAGCCGAAGTTTGGCTGGTGGTTTGTGTGGATTAGCATTTGGCTGCCAGTGTGTGTGTGTGTAGTGACCAGCAGCAAGTCACTACCCACAAACACCTCCAGCCAAACCCCAGTTCACATACACTGCTATCAGATGCCAGCTCCATGCACCACCAGCCAGATGCCAGTTCAGACACAGCAATCACACAGCTAGGCAGCTGGCAAAATGTGTGGATGGGGATTATGGTGGTGGTGTGTATGTGTAATAACTTGCTGCTGGTCACTTTGCACACACTGTCAGTCAAATGCCAGCCAACACACACTGCCAACCAGATGGCATCACCGTGAAGCTCCATGCCACTGTAACTTCGAAAACACTCCCAAAATGAACAAATTACACACACACAAAACATAGTCAAGAAAAACTAAAACATCCAACTAAAAGCACCACATTTTTGAGATAGAAAGAACAAACCTATTGATTGAAGATGAAATACCAACTATAACCGCAGCCACAACAGGTGAAATTAAGCACATCAAACTACAGACAACTTGATATCTAAGCAGAAAATATATAGCAATACAGACCAGTTAGTTACCTTTTACTCTCATGATTCATCCCAGTACTTGAGGTGTGTATGGTACAACTTAAAACATGTGGGCACCCATAGGCCAGTATTAGAAGGACACTTAGGTTGTACTTCCGACTCTCTTCATAAACCTATTCGGACACAGACTTTACTTGTCTGATAAGGAAATCTTTTTTGGGTGCTGGAGTAAAAAGTGACAATCTTTCAATCTAGACACATCCTCCACCACTCCGACTCGAGGTGCTCAATTGCTCAACAAGGCTGCCTATCACAGACTGCTGAAACTGTACAAAACTTCTCTTGGATTCTGGCAAGCGATCTTTGAAAACCACTAAGGCATTGAATGATGCTAAATGCAATAGATGAACAGACTACTTCTTGTACCGGATATAGGACTTTCGAACATCATTGTAAGGCTCCAACCTTTGATCTACTCTATCTACACCGCCAATGTTCTTGTTGTAGTCTGGAATGCACTTCGGTTTGCAAACTTCTGCAACCTGACCACAGTCACAAGCGCAGTACTTTAATCATGAATAGCTGTGAGCAGGTAGACATCTATTCTGTCTGAAAATCTCAACGTAAGTAGTTCGTTATTAACCATGACAATGCTCTGTTTCCTCTGAGGCGTCTTACACATAAGCTCTTTAGAGTAACCTTTATGGTTAGAGAGGATTGCGCCACATGTCACAGTGCCCACTGTGAACAATTCTTTAAATCATTGCACACCTGTGTAGAAATTGTGACCATGGTGAAAAAGTGCTTTGGAAAGTTCCTGCACAATTTTCTCACTAACTCTAAAAGTGGAAGAAAAACCAAGAAGGGTTACTTGTAGAAGCTCTTACAGTGCACACTCTGGAGTTATATACATATCCAGTGGCAATTGCAATACCCATAGCATATACAGATTAATACCATAACATGCCCCCTTGCTGGGAATGTATTGTCTGAAAACTGAAAGACACTTGACAAAGACTAGAGACTCAATCACAGATATATTTTTATCTGGAACATAAATCTCTGATAAACGATCTAGTAAATGATCAAGGACAGGCTGGATCTTGAAGAGATGGTCACAATTAGGCTGTTCTCGTCGCAATACCACAAAATGAGGCATCCACTGCAGAAGCAAATACCGATCTTACTAGAAGTTGCCATCAAGGGACTAGTAGACCAATGTAAAGACATTGATGGCTTCCTTATCAATCCCATCAGGAAAGTTAAACCCCCAGTACTGCCTTATTGCATGGATAATTGTAGAGTCCAATGGGTAGCATTGGAGTGGGTCTTAATTGTGGCACGATTTTTCCTCAAAACCTGTTCTTCATACAGATTACCCTGCTCAGCAATATCATGCAAAAACACATTATCAATAAACAGCTGGAGGAAAGTTGTTTACAAAATGTTCTCTATATTGACTCTACACCCTTGAATACTACTAAAGGTAGGCAAAACAGGCTGCACCATATTTGGGGCAACCCAGGTGTGACAGGTAAGTAAAAATGGAAACGTCAGTAGGCAAAATATGTTTAAGGTTTTTTTTATTTTCTTGTTCAGTGAACGTCTCTCTTAATCCTTTTCTACTTTGGCTGTACATCTGTGAGGTCTATCCTTTCTTTTCTTCTTCCCAGTTCCTTATATCTTCTCTTTCTGTTTCAGGTAGAGATGTCTCAGGGGTCCAGAAGATCGTCCACACCAGGAGAGGGAGAGAAAAATAAGAAGCCCTTTTTAGAGGTGCGTTTAAATGGCCAGGTTTTTCTCTTTCTTTTCTTTCAGGCTATTCTTTTCTCTGTTTCTTACTATTTTCCTTTAATCTTCTCTGTGCCCCTTCGTTATTTAGTGATTTAGGGCCTCATTACAAACTCCGCCGCCCGCCACCTCGCAGAGCATCCGCCTATGCGGCCGCAATCCCACCGGCCGCATTACGACATCCCCGCTAGGCCGTGGGCAGAAACAGAGTTTTCACCCGCCGGCCCAGCGGGAATGTCGGCCGTGTTGCGGCCCTGTGACGTGTGCAGCTGCACCCGTCGCGCTTTTCACTGTCTGCTGGGCAGACAGTGAAAAGCAGGGTGGGGCTGTGCCTTGGAGCCCCTGCACTGCCCATGCCACGTGCATGGGCAGTGCAGGGGCCCCGCGACTCCCTGTCCTGCCAGCCTTTTCCATGGACAGGCTGGCGGGAAGGGGAGTCGTAATCCCCTGGGGAGCGCTGCAAGCAGCGCTGCCCTGGAGGATTAAATCCACCGGGACAACCATGGCGGGAAACTGCTGGTCCCGGTGGTGCGGCCACGGTGCTACCGCCGCGGTCGTAATAAGGCAGATTGTACCGCCATCCTGTTGGCGGTCCAATCGCCAAAACAACCCTGTCGGTCTTTGACCACCAGGGTTGTAATGAGGCCCTAAGTGCCTTGGTTAATACCTAGTTTACCTTCTTTTACTATTCTTCGTTATTCTTTTCACTCTATTTGTTCTGTAGTCTTTTAGCTTTCTTCCTTTCTAGTATACTGCCTCTTTGGTTAGTCTTGTCACTGTTTACTTTTGTGCACCACCCGGTTTCCCCGTCACCCAGTGTCATTTCCTGTCTTTTTTCAGTGGTTTTTAAAAGGTACCCGTTTATCTTTAATTGAAACACATAAATCAACCAGTGCTCCCTGATTCCGTGGCTCTCTTCCCCCCTCCCTTTCCCCGGCTCGCTGCATGTACCTGGTTGGGCCACGCTCCTCCTGGAACGTAGCCGGCTTCTTCATATATCGATCTCCCTCTCAGTCTTCTTGTGGCGGTGTCCTCGTTGCTGTTCCGTGCCATCTGTTTTCATCGTCCTGTGTCTCTTTCTCCCTTTCGCTCCTTTCAGTTCCTCCGTCTGACTCTTGCTCTTTGCGCATCTGTCTTTCACCCGATTGCTCCTCCTGGCTTCTTATGGGTATGTTATGACCCGCTTCCTGCATCGCAGAGTCGTCGTGACGTAGGGGTTGAAAAACTACTGTGGCACTCTGAGCCGTGCCCCCTGGGAATGTGAGGTCCGGCCCGATCCTCGCACCTTGTCACACCAGGGTTATCAGCATATCATTGGCACTTCATCAGTTCCAATAGCAATAACAATTATTACAAACGTAAAAGAAAATCAAGCAGGCAGTGATACTCATTTTAAGTAAACATTGCAAAAAAGCTTCCTTGCCAAACACATGCAACTGCAGATCTGCCAGTTCTGGAACCATAAGCAGGAGTTGCCTCTAAGGAAATAAGAAGTTCTGCCTTACAATGAAAAAGAGTAGTAAAACATGAAGATCACAAATGAAAATGATGACTAACTAAAACAGTCATCATTATAAAGTACTGTGAAGTCAAACATCAATTCACAGATACCATCACTCAAACGTCAGCCACACACATCGCCAGCCAGAAGCCAGTCCACACTCACAGCTAGAAAAGACCCCAGTTCAAACAAACCATAAGCCAAATACAAACCACATGCCAGCCCACACAAACCGCCAGCCAAAAGCCAATAAATGCACACCGCCAGCTAAGTGACAAGTTCCCACACACACAAAAATGTATTCCCTGGTGTCTCAGTTGTTTTCCACCCAGATCCCCACCTGTTGGCAGCCTTGCCTAAGAAAAGTCTGATCTCCTCCTGGCAGAGCAGAAAACAAAGGATATGTGTGGGCAATACTGGGAAGTGACTTTTGGCCAAAAAGCTGCTCCACCAACATATATATAAAAAACTCCCTGTTGTCTAGTGGTTGTCTGCCCTTCCCGTGTCTAAAAAATGTCCACTCCGACCCTAGGGCACGGAGGGGAAAGCAGCTAAAAAAGGTCCCCAGAAATGAAGAGCGACAGTTGCTCAAGGGGCCACTGTCCAAAAATTTTAAACAATAAAATGGCTGGTGTCTAGGGATTTTCTGCCCCCCTTGGGGGCATATTGATCAACAAAAATGGCAATCTGCCCCCAGAAGGGGCAGAAAATCGCCTAAACATGTTCCCAAACGAAGCAACCCTTGCTTCCCAGCATTCATAAACAATACAACTCCCTTGTGTATAGTGGTCTCACTCCCCCCTCCTTTGGGGTTTAAATCACCCTAAAAAATGGCTGATCTGCACCAGGGGGGCATAAAACTGCCAAAACATGTCCCCAAAATTGAGGAGCGACCCTTGCACTAGGAGTTGCTACCCAGCATACATAAACAATGTATATATTTAAATAATATACTCCCTGGAGTCTAGTGGTTTTCTGCCCCCCCTCCTCTCCTTGGGAACAGATCAGCCTACAAAATGGTCAATCTAACACCAGGGGTGCCAAAAAATGGCCAAAACATGTCCCCAAAAATGAGGAGCAATCCTTGTTCAAGGGTCCACTCCTCAACAATAATCAATGGTACACTTCCTGATGTCTGGTGGTTTTTGGTCCCTCCTCGGGAGTCAATCAGTCTACAAAATGGACATTCTGTCCCCAGTGGGGCTTAAAACTGCCAAACCATATGCCCAAAGAACGTGGAGTGACCCTGGTGTCCAGTAGGTGTAATCCTGCTGTGCGATTGTGGTCCCACCTGGGATCCAGCAGCAGGAATGCACTGCAGAGAAACACCTCGGGAAAGTAAAACATCTTTCCTTTCTTTGGGTCTCTCTTTGCCCTCCTGATCCTTCCAGGAAGCGAAAACCTACCTTGGACAGGCAGAACACAGAATGTCAGACTTCCGCCACACTTGTCAGAACCTACAGACATCATCTGTGGAATACTCCAAAGATCATCGTTGAGCCCCACGCTGTTCAACAACTACATGTCCCCACTCACCACTATCGTCAGGAACTATGGTATGAACATTGTCTCCTATGCAGATAACACCCAGCTGATCATCTCCCAGACTGAGAATCTGTCAACAGCCAAGAAGTACTTCGGGGAAGGGATGGAAGCACTCGCCACCTGGATGGGGGAGAGCTGCCTTAAGTAGGACTCTGAAACAAATGAGATCCTCATCATGGGAACTTCCTCCTCAGCCCGGGATGACTCCTGGTGGGCCTTAGCACTCAGCAGGCCCCTCACCCCCACAGATCACGCACAAAACCTCGCCATCACCCTACACTTCACGCTCACCATGACCAGACAGGTTAACTCCGTCGTCTCCACCTGTTTCCACACCCTGCAACTCCTTTGGAAGATCTTCTGATGGATACCAACCAACTTTCAAAAAACCACTAATCCTGAGCAGACTTGACTATGGCAATGCCCTCTATGCCGGAACCACCAAGAAGAACCTTAGCAAGCTGCAACAAATTCAGAACGCCACTGCCAGACTCGTCCTTAACATTCCCCATTGAGAGCACATCACAGGACACCTTAAAAACCTCCACCATCGAGAAGAGGATCAATTTCAAACTCATTGTGCATGCCTACAGAGCACTCCACGACAATGGACCCAGCTACCTCAACCACCGCATCACCTGGTACTCCCCTTCCAAACCTCGCCACTTATCCCAGCAGGCAGTCACCAACGTACCCAGCAGAAAGAAGTCCTCGGCTGGAGGAAGATCTTTCATATACCTGGCAGCAAAAGGTTGAAACACCTTACCTCTTCATCTCAGTCAGTCGCCATTGCTGCCATGGTTCAGGAAGGACCTCAAGACCTGGTTCTTCAACTATTCTCTGAGCACACACCCCTCAGCGCTTTGAGACCCTATGGGTGAGTAGTGTGCTTTAAAATACCTGATTAATTGTGTTCTGGATGCACTGGAAGCAAATGGCTTCCAGTGTGTGCCCCGCACCTTTTGATGATTCTGGTGCGTTGAAGGACCTCCACTGGCTCCCCGTGGACAAGAGGATCACCCTTAAACTCCTCACCCACGCACACAAGGCTCTACACGACACCGGACCCGCCTACCTGAACACCAAACTCAACTTCTACGTTCCCTCACGACAACTACGCTCTGCCAACCTTGCCCTCGCCATCGTCCCCCGAATCCAGCGCAAGACCTCTGGCGGCAGATCCTTCTCCTACCTCGCCGCCAAAACCTGGAACTCACTCCCGACCTCACTGCGCCAGACCCAGGACCTCCTCACCTTCAGGAGACTCCTCAAGACATGGCTCTTTGAACGATAGCAGCACCCCCCCCCAGCGCCTCGAAACCGTAACGGGTACATAGCGCGCTTTATAAATTATTGATTGATTGATTGATTGATTGTGGTTGAGCTGACATCATCAATTTACTGGGGGAGGAGTAGCAGTGGAAGTACTTCAGATTCATCCCTCGTAGAAGCATGAGGTGGGAGTGCCGGCGGGGGAGTGCCAGAGCTTTCCCTGTGGGGGGTGCTAGGATAATCTGGACACATCCTCAGCACCTGAGCGCCAGTGCTGAGGATGCACCAAGAAGTAAAAAGGGACACAAAAAGGAATTAAATATTGAGCCATGGTATACTGCAGTACTTTCACATTATATTGCAGTCCCTGGCGATAACGAAACACAGTATGATTGGTTAATAAAAGCTCTTGCAAAATGAATATGCAGCCACATTGTTTAAACCACACTTTTCCTTTGTTTTGTGTTTTATTGTGAATTACAGGTTATTACTCTTGTTTTAATATTGATAAAAAAATGAATCAGTTTAGCAAACTCTGTAGAGATAGGGAACAGTAATTGTATTGATTTATATAATTTTTAAAAAGTTTATGAAGTACCACAGTACGTTGCAAAGTATCTAAAAAGTACCTCTGTACCTAATGTAATTAAAAAAATAATATATATTTGTGTGTGAGACAAACGACACTCTATGACAACCCCACTGTACTCTAGTCTACAATGCGCCGTGCCACTCCACTCTATGATATGCGACTCCCCTCTAGGACACTCTACTCCACTCTACTCTACAACACGCCATTCTACTGTATGCGCCTCCAGTCTACTCCACTAACGCCATTCCACTCTACTTTACGCCACCCCACTGTAGACTACAACACTGAACGACACACCACTTTACACCACAGCAGTGTTCGTCACAGAACTCTATGCCATGACTCTCTATGACATGACACATTATGACACATCACTCTATGCCATTGCACTATATGCCACTCCACTCTATAACAAACTATGCCCTCCACTCTATGTCATTCTACTCTATGCCACTCCACTCTACAGCATTCTACTCCACTCTATTGCATTCTATGACACTCTTTACCACTCTATGACACTGTGCTCCACTCTGCAATACATCACGCAACTCCCTCTATGCCACTCAATGCCACTTTACCACATCCTACTAGACTGTATGGCACACTACTTCACTCTATTCCACTCTACTCCGCTACTCCACACTACCCACTCCACTTTTCTGTATGACACACCACTTCACTCTACAATATTCTATGGTACTCCACTGTAAGCCATGAAACTCAGCAAAACAACACTCTACTCTGTGACCAAGTGCCACAAACCTCTACTACACAACACTCTATGACCTGACACTCTACGCACCTCAAATCCATGCTACTCCAACTTTTGAATTCCTAATGTTTGTGCAGTTTAAGTTGGCATTGCATTTAGGAAACATTTTTTCCCTATAAAAAACAAAGTTTAAACTACACAATCTTAAAACATTCTAAAATTATGTCGATACATTTCTTTTCCAATTTATCCACCACCTTCAAATTAGTATAAGTAGCAGTCCTTGTTACACACTTTTAAAGCTCGCTAACCAGTCATCACTAGCTATAACTTGCCCTCTACCCTGCACTGTGTTGTGGCAAATAATGTCACTTGAGAAGTTCTGTTTTGTTAAGAATGCTCGGATTTCACATTTTATAAGTGATGTAGTATGCATGGGTATAAACACTGCATGGAAAAGGCATGATTTATAGTTAATGTAATGTGGCAAGTGAGGTGGCAAGACTATGGGGGTCATTACAACCTCGGTGGTCTTTTTACCAGTGCAGGCGGTTTTCCGCTCGGCGCATTATGACTGCTGGCAGCCCTCCGTCCTTTTCCAAACAGAGAGCCGCCAGCAGCCATACTGGCGGTCGGCGGGGAAGTGGAGGTTGCTCCACCCCCACCGCCACGTCAACAGAACACCGCCCGCCGAATCACGTTCTGTGATTCAGCGTGGCGGTGTTCTGTTGATGGGGTGCTGGCGGCAGAGCAGCCCCCATGGATCCCGTCCCCTCCCGGAGGATCAACGGACCAGGTAAGTTGATCGTCCGTTAGGGGAGGGGGGGTGCATGTGAGTATGTAGAGGGGGTGTGTGAGTGCGTGTATGCATGCGGGGGTGTTGTGTGTTTGGAACTGTGTGCGTGGCTGTCTGTATGTATGTCTGTATGGATGTGTGCGTGTATGTCTGAATGTGGGTGTGTGTGTATGACTGTGTGTGTGGCTGTTGTCATGTTTGTTGGTGTGTGTGTGGGTATGTGTGTTGGTGGTGCCTGCGTGCGTGTCGGGTGTGAATCAGTAATGTGATGTTGGGGGCGGGGGTGGGGAGGGGGGTCGGAGAATGTCTCGGGGCGGGGATGGGGGTGGGGGAGACCCCTATCAGTGCCAAGGAAGGAATTGCCTGGCACTGATAGTGCTCACCGCCATGGATTTTATGCGGTTCCCAACCCCATGAAATCCATGGCGGTGACCCGGGTCATGATACCGCCGGCGGTAGTGTGATGGCCGGTGGGCTGGAGACCCAAGTCTCCAGCCCAGCGGTCATCTCCGCCCTGGCGGTCTGATCGGAGAAGTGGCGGATGACCATGGCGGTAACCGCCATGGTCATAATTCCAAATTTTTTACCGCCAGCCTGTTGGCGGTAAAACCACCACTTCTCCATCAACCGCCAGGGTCGTAATGAGGGCCTATGTTCCGTAGAGCACGACTTATAGTAATTTGAAGGTGGAGCGTAAATTATACATTGAAATTATAATTATAACTTTATAATTTTTTATGTTTGTGTGTTTTAAATTGGGTTTGTATAGAAAGAATATATAAGGTATTTACAACTATAAATTATCCTTAACCTTTGTTTTTTTATTGTATGCTGTTGTTTTTTGTGTCACTCCTAGTGTGGAGTGTCATTGATTAGAGTGTTGAAGTGGAGTGTATTACAGTACAACTAAGGACAATGTTGTAGAGTCTAGTGTCATAGAGTAGAGTATTGTAGAGTGGAACTGAGTGGAGCTGAGTAGAGTAGGGTGACATAGCCTACAGTGGAGTAAAGATTTATAGAGTGGAGTGGCATTGGGTGTTGTATCGTGAAATGGAGTTGAGTAGAGTGGAGTGACTTGTTGTACATTGTAGTGGTGTGTTGAACAATAGAGCTGAGTGTTGTACGTTGTAGTGTCACCAAATAGAGTGTCATGAATTGGAGTGTGGTAGAGTAGAGTGTCAATGAGTAGAATGTTGTAGAGTAGCATAGAGTGGCAGAATGTTGAGTATAGTGGCACAGAGTGGAGCTCAATGGAGTAGAGTGTTGTATAGTACAGGTTTGCTGAGTGTAGTGTCATGTAGTAGGGTATCATTATTTGAGAGAACACAGTGTATGGTAGAGTGATGAGTTATTTTTAGTGTTGTCTGGTTAGTGACCTGGAAAGAGTGTGTAATGAGGTACGCTTCTTAAAATAATTTGAAGATGAGGAAAACAAACGTTATAACTGTAAACTAAGATATTTTTAAAAGTCTGTGTAATTTTAACTTGGTTTGAATAAGCAAAACAAGTTTTCCTAACTATAAATAAGTTTTAACCTTTGATTTTTTTCTTTGGATTTCAATGCCGTAAAAAGAAAATGTATTAGTGTTTCAAATCTTAGAATCCACCATCACAAGTGGAGAGTTGTTATGTGGAGTGTCGTACCGTACAGTGGAGGAAAGTGTTGTAAAGTCTGTTGCCATAGAGTGGAGTATTCTAGATTGGAATAGAGTAGAGTAGAGTGGAGTAGGGTATTGTACAGTGCAGTAGTGTTATATAGTACATTGGCATGGTGTCTCATGTAGTCGAGTCAAGTGTCTTAGCCTAAAGCAGCAAGTTGTACAGTGGAATGGTGAACCGAACATTAGAGTTGGGTGTCATAGCCTCTCATAGAGTAGAGTAGAGTAGAGTGTTTTAGAGTAGTGTATGAAAAATAGGTTGTCATAGTGTGGAGTATTGTAAGGTGGAGGAGAGTGTTGTAGAGGGGACTGCTGTGTCATATAGTGGAGTGGTGTATAAAAGACAGTAATTGAATGGAGTGTCATTGAATGTCATAAGGTATAGTCCAGTGGTGTAGAGTGGATTGGCATAGAATGGAGTAAAGTGTGATAGATTGGCATAGAGGCCCTCATTACAACCCTGGCGGTAAAGTCCGCTGACCGCCGTGCTGATGGCCCCCAACATACTGTGTCCGCGGCGAAATCCGCTACGGGTATTATGACCCACACAGAGAAATCAGTCACTCTACAGACACCCACACAAGTCCAACAGCCCAAAGGTCAGTAATTTGGCTGTACCAAAACCCACACCGTTACGCCAACAGGAATACACCCACAGTATCAGAACCCACGAATCACCGCGACAGTCTTTCAACTGCGGTAAACCATTGGTGGTACATACTGCCTCCCTCGAAATGCACACACATTTACAAAACTACACCACATTGGACAATTCAAACTACACACACCTGACACACATACACACACCACACCCACACACTCGCACCACTATAAAATACACACCCATATTACCCACAACCCTTTCAACGAAAAATAAAATTGCGAACAGAGAGAGACACAAGCTAGGAGTACCCACTCAATCTGAGCCACAGAACACCATCACCAATACACCATCCACGCACCTCACAGCACACACCACAACACATCACCCCACCCATCCTCACACATATCACTCACACCACATCCATGGCACCCCAAAGACACCCCAGGTTTTAAGAGGAGGAGCTAAGGGTCATGGTGGAGGAAATCATCTGGGTAGAGCCACAGCTATTCGGATCACAGGTGCAGCAGATGAACATTGCTAGGAAGATGGAGCAATGGCGGAGAATCGTGGACAGGGTCAACGCCGTGGGACAGCACCCCAGAACAAGGAATGACATCAGGAAGAAGTGGAACGACGTACGGGGAAGGTGCGTTCCATGGTTGCAAGACACCAGGTAGCCGTACAGAGGACTGGCAGTGGACCCCCATCTCCTCCCCACAACTGACAACATGGGAGGAGCAAGTCTTGGCAATAATACATCCTGAGGGCCTCGCAGGAGTAGCAGGAGGACTGGACTCTGGTAAGTCATATCTTTGCTACTATATCCCACACCCTACCTGCATGCCATCACAAACTCCTACCCCTACCCTCAACCCCGTCACTCCACCACCTCACATATACCCCACTATCACAACCCACCCATCCCAAAACCAAGCCCTGCTTCCAAGACCAATCCATGGACCCCCATCCCAGACATGCATGGACACCCATCACCACAGCATGCCCATTAGAGAGAGTCTCCTAGCCCACAAAATCACCATGCACACAAGGCAAAGCTGACAGGGCTATCACAACCATACAGGGAAGCACACCCATGCACAGGATGGCACATGCAGATACAATAACACTGCATTTTCATCCCCACAGGACCCCTACTCAGCGTCACTGGAGAGGAGTTGCCAGCAGCATCCAGTCCCCCCCCCCCCAGAGGAGTCCCACGATGAGCAACCTGGCCCATCAGGGACTTCTGGACAGTCGGTTGCCCTGCCACAGTCTCAACCCACCATAGACCCTCCCCCTCAGGCAACACCAGCACAGCACCCACCCAGCGGGCCCATGCCACTGTCCCCAGGACACATCAATCAGCAGTGTGTCCAACACTACACTACAGGGACCCCAGGCAACCCCACAAACACCAGACAATCAGGGACCTGGGGTCAGTGGCAGTGGGCACACGGTTCAGGGGACAGAGGTACAGGACAACAGGGAAGCTGGGATTACTGCTGTGCGACAGGGGGAGGAAAGGTCCAGGTAACCCACTCTCCAGGAGGCACTCACCAACATCCTGGGAGCATGCCACCATTCCCAGGAGACCGTGGGCCAGATACTGTGCAAGTTGCAGGAGACCCAGCGGCTACAGGAGGGACAGTACCTGGGGATCAGGGAGGACCTAAAAAACATCTACACCATTCTGGTCACCATTGCAGGGTGCTGGCTGACATGGGCAACACCATGAGGGAGGCAGTGGCACAACAATGGGCCCCTCACACTATCCACACCAAAGAACAGCCCTCCACCTCCGCCGGCGCTAGTGGACAGGAGGACCGAGACACGACCAACAGGCCCCAGCACCCCACCCCCTGGAGAAGGAAAACCACCCCGCAAACGTTCCCTGCGATCAAGGCAGAAGCCAGAGAACATTGCCAAGACCCCTGCCAGGAAATAGGACTCTCCTGATTGTCACCCTTCTGTCCCACTCTGTCACCCTGTCCACCTTGAACTGCCAATTCTCCATTTCCTATGCCCAATTGGACAATGCACTTGTGATACCAAGAGACTGGACTCTAACAGGACATTCCTCCACGATCACCCCAGCCCATTGCACATCACCCTTTACATATGGTATGAGCACTTAACTAAACACCCTTGGAAGAAATAGAAATCTTGAGTCTGTCAAATGATTGAAATATATATTAGTACAACATTTTGAAAACATTGCAAGTCATATGTACAGTTATATATCCATTGGTATGACCTTTAGTGGGCAGCAATAAACATACCAGGAGCCAGAGTGGACCACAGAGATCTGAAATTAGAGATCCCAAAAGGTACTTTAAGTGGCCATAGACATAGGGAAATCAGGCTACCATGTACAATGTCCAACACAAAACTGAAAAGTAAAGTGAAGTTACAGTGTCTTACCTGTGTGTCACTGGAAGTACTGCAGTATGATATTGCTTCTGTTGTCCACATCTTCTTCGTCTGCCTCCTCTTCCTCACAGTCCACAGGCTCCTCCGCTGCCACAAGACCATCTCCAGACTCATCCTCCTGCAGAAAAGGCATCTGGCGTCTCAAGGCCAGGTTGTGCAACATGCAACATGCAACGATGATCTGGCACAGCTTCTTGGGTGAGTTGTACAGGGATCCACCTGTCAGATGGAGGCACCGGAACATGGCCTTCAGGAGGCAGAACGTCCTCTCAATTATCCTCCTTGTTCGCCCATGTGCCTCATTGTAACGTTCCTCTGCCCTTGTCCTGGCATTCCTCACTTGGGTCAGTAGCCATGAGAGGTTGGGGTAACCAGAGTCACCTGCAAATATCGAGGGACAACTGTCAGACACACACAACCCCATACCCACACACCAACATATACTGGGTGGGGTCCTTGGGCTCACCTATTAGCCACACCCGGTGCCTCTGGAGTTGGCCCGTCACATATGGGATGCTGCTATTCCTCAAGATAAAGGCATCGTGCACAGAGCCAGGATACTTGGCATTCACATGGGAGATGTACTGGTCCGCCAAACACTCCATCTGCACATTCATGGAGCGATAGCTATTTCTATTCCTGAACACTTGTTCATTTCTCTGATGGGGGGGGACAAAGGCTACATGGGTACCATCTATGGCCCCAATGATGTTGGGGATATGTCGCAGGGCATAAAATTCAGCTTTCACTGTGGCCAGATCATCCACCTGTGGGAATGTAATGTGGCTGCACATGTGTTTAAGCAGGGTTGACAACACTCTGGTCAACACGTTGGAGAACATTGGCTGAGACATCCCTGATGCCATGGCCACTGTTGTTTGGAAGGAACCACTTGCCAGGAAATGGAGCACTGACAGGACCTGCACTGGAGCGGGGATACCTGTGGGCTGGCTAATAGCTGACATCAGGTCTGGCTCTAATTGGGCACACAGTTCTTGGCTTGTGGCCTGCTCAAGTCTGTATGTTAGTATATTGTGTCTATCCTCCATTGTTTCAAGGTCCACCAGGGGTCTGTACACAGGAGGATGTCTCCATCTCATATTCATCCTCAGCGGTTGAAGCCAAGGTTAGGAAAACGGTGAGGAGAGGGTCATAATCACACATCTAGTGCAATCATGATGCTTTTCTACATTTACAGAACCAGTATGTGAATCCAAGAGTCAGTTTCTGTACCAATGTCTGCTGTGACGCAGTTAGGTGCCATCGCCTGTGCCCTCCTGAAATGGCGGCTGCCTGACCTGTGAGGAGGGACAAGTGGAAATGAGGTAATTCGGCTGGCGTTGTGCGCCGTTGCAGTAGGCGGTCGATAACCGCCATGCAACTTCGCATTGGTTACGCCGGCGGTGACGGTACGCACCGCGACGGACGTGACCACCATTTTCTATCTCTTCATTCACTTGCTACCTGACCTTCAACAGGAGAGGACCTACACTGCAAATGCTGCTGTGACTTGTGTCTGGAAGCGACAATGGCTTTTGTGTCTGGGGAAAGTGCCCCTGCCTTCACTGCGGAGGAGTTAGAGAGAAACTGGTGGATGGGGTCCTACCCCAGTACACGTTACTTTACGGTCCTCCAGACAAACAGGTGAGTACACTGTGAGCATGATGCGTGGGCCATGAATGTATGGAGTGCTGTGTATGTAAGCCACATGTATGGGGGGGTTGAGGTGTCCTGTCCAGAGTGCTGCATGTACAGTGGTCAATGTATGTGCATCAGGGGATGGGAGGGATATGGTGGGCCATGAGTGTGATGGTCCAGACGGTTAACTAATTCCCTTTTCTGCTGTATTTTTCCTGCAGGTTAGTGGCCATCAGAAAAAGGGTATTTGGCGTGCCATCACCAAGGAGGTGCGGCCCCTGGGGGACTTTGACAGGTGGAGCACCCACTGCTGCAAAGGAAAGGGCAAGGAAGATGGCAGAGGCTCAGCTGGGGCTGGCCTCCCAACAAGGAAGAGGTGCCTGTCGTACCCTGACCTCCCTGATGATCCGCATCCTGGCGGTGGCCTATCCGGAGTTAGATGGGCGCTTGAGGGCATCACAGCAGCCACAAGGGGTGAGTACAAATTCAGATTTATTACTTAGCACGTTAAGCTTTTACCTGGGTGGGGATGTGGACTGTGGGTGCCCCTAGGCCAGGGCGAACATGGCAGGGTAAGTCCCTTGTTGGGGAGGCTCTGAAGCATCCCACATGGGCCTGGAGGCCAAATTCACCGACAGTGAGGGCACCATTGGGATGGAGGGCGAGGGGAGCACCACGACGGGGACAGGATGGGACACCACAGACACCGACTCCTCCTCCGATGGAAGCTCCCTGGCGGTGGCGGACACCTCTGTGCCCACCCCAAAAACAGGTACAGCCGGCACCCCCCCACCAGCACAGCCCTCCCAGCAGCCCCTCAGCATGTTTCCCGTGCCCACTCACCCAGGAGGGTGGGCATGTCCTTCGCCCCAGGCACCTCAGGCCCTGCCCTAGTCAGCCCTGCTGCCCTCAGTGAGGAGGCTATTGACCTCCTGAGATCCCTCACTGTTGGGCAGTCAACCATTCTGAATGCCATCCAGGGTGACGAAGGGCATTTGCAACAAACAAATGCATACCTGAAGGGCATTCACTCTGGCGTGGCAGCCCAACAGGGAGCATTTCAGGCTCTGGCCTCCGCACTGATGGCAGCCATTTACCCTGTCTCTAGCCTCCCCCTCCAACTTCCTCTACCCATTCCCAATCCTCTCATCCCAACCTATCCCAAGCACACCTTCAGACCAGCATGCACACCCCAACCAACACACAAAAGTGGCTCAGGCAAAGACAAGCACCACACTTCATCTCACAAGCACTCACACAAGCACCATCCCCATGCAGACACACCAACATCCACTGCCTCCACTGTGTCCCCCTCCTCCTCCTCCTCGTCCACCTCCCTCCCAGTAGCATCTCCACTCACACCTGCATGCACTACATCTTCATCCACTACCTCCATCACCAGCACACCCATCACTACACACCCCTCACTGGCAGTCACCACCCCCACATCCATGCACACATCCAATGTGTCTTCTCCCAGTGTGTCTGTGACCCCTCCTCCCAAAGTACACAAACGCAAGAACCCACCCACCCAACAGCCATCCACCTCCCAACAGCATCCAGCCCATGCACCTGCACCCAAACTCAGCAGACAGACACCTCCTACAACCACTCCCTCTTCCTCCACTCCCAGACCTTTTCCTTCTTCCCACGCCAGTGTCCCTAAGAAGCTTTTCCTGGCAAACATTGACCTCTTCCTTCCCCCTCCCTCCCGTCCTACCCCTTGGGCCAGGGTGGCCAAAACCCAGCCCAGCACACCAGCCACTAAGTCCACGTCCGCTATGGTTCCTGCAGCTGTCAGAGGATCGAAGGTGGCACCCGTCCACCCAGCCAGTGTGCCACCAACCCCTGCCAGGGCAAAATCCATTCCGACACCTGGCAAGGTGAAGAAAGGGACAGCATCCAGCAAGGGGAAGGAGCCACAACCACCCACGAAGGCCACCTCAAAGACTCCAGCTGCCAGACCCAAGGTGACACCACCATCTGCCAAGGTGAGGAAGGGGCACAAAACACCAGGCAAGGCACTTCAGCCATCTGAGGCTGCAGGTGAAGGCCTGGTGGCTACCAGCACAACCGCCAGCACAGTCACCTACACCGCGGCCAGCACCGCCACCAGCCCCACCGCTAGCACCTCCGCAAGCACTGCCACCTGCACCGCCACCTGCAATGCCGCAAACACCACTACTGTCAGTAGCAGCAGCACCAGTTGTAGGAAAGTACCATCTTGCCTGGCATGTTACCCCCATTTTTCACTGTATATATGTTGTTTTAGTTGTATGTGTCACTGGGACCCTGGTAACCCAGGGCCCCAGTGCTCATAAGTGTGCCTGAATGTGTTACCTGTGTAGTGACTAACTGTCTCACTGAGGCTCTGCTAATCAGAACCTCAGTGGTCATGCTCTCTCATTTCTTTCCAAATTGTCACTAACAGGCTAGTGACCATTTTTACCAATTTACATTGGCTTACTGGAACACCCTTATAATTCCCTAGTATATGGTACTGAGGTACCCAGGGTATTGGGGTTCCAGGAGATCCCTATGGGCTGCATCATTTCTTTTGCCACCCATAGGGAGCTCTGACAATTCTTACACAGGCCTGCCACTGCAGCCTGAGTGAAATAACGTCCACGTTATTTCACAGCCATTTTACACTGCACTTAAGTAACTTATAAGTCACCTATATGTCTAACCTTTACCTGGTAAAGGTTAGGTGCAAAGTTACTTAGTGTGAGGGCACCCTGGCACTAGCCAAGGTGCCCCCACATTGTTCAGAGCCAATTCCCTGAACTTTGTGAGTGCGGGGACACCATTACACGCGTGCACTACATATAGGTCACTACCTATATGTAGCTTCACCATGGTAACTCCGAATATGGCCATGGAACATGTCTATGATCATGGAATTGCCCCCTCTATACCATCCTGGCATAGTTGGCACAATCCCATGATCCCAGTGGTCTGTAGCACAGACCCTGGTACTGCCAAACTGCCCTTCCTGGGGTTTCACTGCAGCTGCTGCTGCTGCCAACCCCTCAGACAGGCAGCTGCCCTCCTGGGGTCCAGCCAGGCCTGGCCCAGGATGGCAGAACAAAGAACTTCCTCTGAGAGAGGGTGTGACACCCTCTCCCTTTGGAAAATGGTGTGAAGGCAGGGGAGGAGTAGCCTCCCCCAGCCTCTGGAAATGCTTTGTTGGGCACAGAGGTGCCCAATTCTGCATAAGCCAGTCTACACCGGTTCAGGGACCCCTTAGCTCCTGCTCTGGCGCGAAACTGGACAAAGGAAAGGGGAGTGACCACTCCCCTGACCTGCACCTCCCCTGGGAGGTGTCCAGAGCTCCTCCAGTGTGCTCCAGACCTCTGCCATCTTGGAAACAGAGGTGCTGCTGGCACACTGGACTGCTCTGAGTGGCCAGTGCCACCAGGTGACGTCAGAGACTCCTGCTGATAGGCTCCTTCAGGTGTTAGTAGCCTATCCTCTCTCCTAGGTAGCCAAACCCTCTTTTCTGGCTATTTAGGGTCTCTGTCTCTGGGGAAACTTCAGATAACGAATGCAAGAGCTCATCCAAGTTCCTCTGCATCTCCCTCTTCACCTTCTGATAAGGAAACGACCGCTGACCGCGCTGGAAGCCTGCAAACCTGCAACATAGTAGCAAAGACGACTACTGCAACTCTGTAACGCTGATCCTGCCGCCTTCTCGACTGTTTTCCTGCTTGTGCATGCTGTGGGGGTAGCCTGCCTCCTCTCTGCACCAGAAGCTCCGAAGAAATCTCCCGTGGGTCGACGGAATCTTCCCCCTGCAACCGCAGGCACCAAAAAGCTGCATTACCGGTCCCTTGGGTCTCCTCTCAGCAGGACGAGCGAGGTCCCTCGAATCCAGCGACTCTGTCCAAGTGACCCCCACAGTCCAGTGACTCTTCAGTCCAAGTTTGGTGGAGGTAAGTCCTTGCCTCACCTCGCTGGGCTGCATTGCTGGGAACCGCGACTTTGCAAGCTACTCCGGCCCCTGTGCACTTCCGGTGGAAATCCTTTGTGCACAGCCAAGCCTGGGTCCACGGCACTCTAACCTGCATTGCACGACTTTCTAAGTTGGTCTCCGGCGACGTGGGACTCCTTTGTGCAACTTCGGCGAGCACCGTTTCACGCATCCTTGTAGTGCCTGTTTCTGGCACTTCTCTGGGTGCTACCTGCTTTAGTGAGGGCTCTTTGTCTTGCTCGATGTCCCCTCTCTCTTCAGGTCCAATTTGCACCCTCCTGGTCCCTCCTGGGCCCCAGCAGCATCCAAAAACGCCAAATGCACGATTTGCGCCTAGCAAGGCTTGTTGGCGTCCTTTTGGCGAGAAAACACTTTTGCACGACTCTCCACGGCGAGAGGGATCCGTCCACCAAAGGGGAAGTCTCTAGCCCTTTTCGTTCCTGCAGAAACCTCAGCTTCTTCTGTCCAGTCGAAGCTTCTTTGCACCCGCAGCTGGCATTTCCTGGGCATCTGCCCATCTCCGACTTGCTTGTGACTTTTGGACTTGGTCCCCTTGTTCCACAGGTACCCTAGATTGGAAATCCACAGTTGTTGCATTGTTGGTTTGTGTCTTTCCTGTATTATTCCTCTAACACGACTTCTTTGTCCTTAGGGGATCTTTAGTGCACTTTGCACTCACTTTTCAGGGTCTTGGGGAGGGTTATTTTTCTAACTCTCACTATTTTCTAATAGTCCCAGCGACCCTCTACAAGGTCACATAGGTTTGGGGTCCATTTGTGGTTCGCATTCCACTTTTGGAGTATATGGTTTGTGTTGCCCCCATCAATATGTTTCCCCATTGCATCCTATTGTAACTATACATTGTTTGCACTGTTTTCTAAGACTATACTGCATATTTTTGCTATTGTGTATATATATCTTGTGTATATTTCCTATCCTCTCACTGAGGGTACACTCTAAGATACTTTGGCATATTGTCATAAAAATAAAGTACCTTTATTTTTAGTATAACTGTGTATTGTGTTTTCTTATGATATTGTGCATATGACACTAAGTGGTACTGTAGTAGCTTCACACGTCTCCTAGTTCAGCCTAAGCTGCTCTGCTAAGCTACCATTATCTATCAGCCTAAGCTGCTAGACACCCTATACACTAATAAGGGATAACTGGGCCTGGTGCAAGGTGCAAGTACCCCTTGGTACTCACTACAAGCCAGTCCAGCCTCCTACATTGGTTGTGCAGTGGTGGGATAAGTGCTTGAGACTGCTTACCACTCTTGTCATTGTACTTTTCATAAGAGAAAAATATACAAAACAAGGTCAGTGTATATACACATAGCCAAAAAGTTTTGCATTTCCTCTTTTCACTCTTTTCTAAGTGCTGAAAAGTACTTCTAAAACTTTCAAAAAGTTCTTAAAAGTTTAAAAAGTTTTCTTCTGTCTTTCCAAAAAGTTCTGAAAACTTTTTTCTCTTTTTCTATCACTTTAACTCTCTCTAAAAAATGTCTGGCACAGGCCAAAGTGTTGATCTGTCCAAACTTGCATATGACAACCTTAGCTGGAAAAGAGCAAGGAGTCTCTGTATAGAGAGAGGTTTGAGTGTAGGGAAGAATCCTTCCTTGGAACTGTTACTAAACATGCTTAGAGAACAGGATAAGGCCATAGGTGCCCCATCTGTTGAAAAAGTACCTAATAGTTCCCAATCTGATTCAGGGACTCCCCCAGGAAAAGATTCAGGAAAGAAACTTCCTAGCCTGCCCATTACTAGACAATCTAGCATAGATGGTAATGATGATGAGCCACACCAAATAAATAGTGTTGTCTCACATCATAGCAAAAGCATTTATTCTCACCATACTGGTAGTAATGTTTCTGTAAACCAAGCTGTTAGGGTGCCTTCTGTAAGGGACAGGTCTCCTTCTGTTCATTCCCATCATAGCTCTGTTTCTAGAAATGTCCCTCCCACCAACCCTGATGACAGAATGTTAGAGAGGGAACTCAATAAGTTGAGGGTGGAACAAACCAGACTGAAGCTTAAAAAGCAACAGCTGGATTTGGATAGACAGTCTTTTGAATTAGAGAAGGAAAGACAGAAGTTGGGTTTAGATACCCATGGTGGCAGCAGCAGTATTCCCCATAGTCATCCTGCAAAAGAGCATGATTCCAGGAATCTGCACAAGATAGTTCCCCCTTATAAGGAGGGGGATGACATTAACAAGTGGTTTGCTGCACTTGAGAGGGCCTGTGTTGTACAGGATGTCCCTCAAAGGCAGTGGGCTGCTATCCTATGGCTATCATTTAGTGGAAAAGGTAGGGATAGGCTCCTTACTGTGAAAGAAAATGATGCTAATAATTTCCAAGTTCTTAAGAATGCACTCCTGGAGGGTTATGGCTTAACCACTGAACAGTACAGGATAAAGTTCAGAGAGACCAAAAAGGAGTCTTCACAAGACTGGGTTGATTTCATTGACCAGGCAGTGAAGGCCTTGGAGGGGTGGTTACATGGCAGTAAAGTTACTGATTATGACAGCCTGTATAACTTAATCCTGAGAGAGCATATTCTTAATAATTGTGTGTCTGATTTGTTGCACCAGTACTTGGTGGACTCTGATCTGACCTCTCCCCAAGAATTGGGAAAGAAGGCAGACAAATGGGTCAGAACAAGAGTGAACAGAAAAGTTCATACAGGGGGTGACAAAGATGGCAACAAAAAGAAGGATGGTAAGTCTTCTGACAAGGGTGGGGACAAATCTAAAAATGAGTCTTCATCAGGCCCACAAAAACACTCTGGTGGGGGTGGTGGGTCCAAATCCTCCTTTAATCAGAACAAGGAAAAGAAACCATGGTGCTATTTATGTAAAATAAAAGGCCATTGGACAACAGATCCCAGTTGTCCAAAGAAAGGCACCACAGCTCCTACCACTACAACCCCTACTGCTACACCTAGTGTCCCTACTAATAGCAGTGGTGGTGGGAGCAAACCTACTAATAGCCAATCCAAGGGAGTAGCTGGGCTCACTTTTGGTAATTTAGTTGGGGTTGGTCTGATTAGGGAGACCACAGAGGCTACTTTAGTCTCAGAAGGGGCTATTGATTTAGCCACTTTGGTTGCTTGCCCCCATAACTTGGAGAAGTACAAGCAACTAACCCTAATAAATGGTGCTGAGGTCCAGGCCTACAGGGACACAGGTGTCAGTGTCACAATGGTGATTGAGAAACTGGTGCACCCTGAACAACACATACTTGGACACCAGTACCAAGTAACCGATGCTCACAACATAACACAAAGCCACCCCATGGCTGTTGTAAATCTCAACTGGGGGGGGTAACTGGTCCAAAGAAAGTTGTGGTAGCTTCAGATTTACCTGTAGACTGTCTATTAGGGAATGATTTGGAGACATCAGCTTGGTCAGATGTGGAGTTGGAGGCCCATGCAGCAATGCTGGGCATCCCAGGGCATATTTTTGCTTTAACAAGGGCTCAGGCCAAAAAGCAAAAAGGACAGGGAAGCTTGGATCCTGGAACAATGGACCAAGTGCTCCCTAAAGCTAGGGCTAGTAGAAGCAAAACACTTCCTACTATCCCTCCCTCTACAGTGGATTCATCTTCTGAGGAAGAAGAATTCCCTCCCTGTGCAGAACCTACACCAGAGGAGCTGGAAGCAGACACTGCTGAGCTTTTGGGTGAAGGGGGGCCTGCCAGAGAGGAGCTGAGTGTGGCACAGCAAACCTGTCCCACATTAGAGGGTCTCAGACAGCAAGCTGTCAAACAGGCTAATGGGGATGTCAGTGACTCTCACAGAGTTTACTGGGAGGACAACCTCTTGTACACTGAGCATAGGGATCCTAAACCTGGAGCTGCCAGGAGATTAGTGATTCCTCAGGAGTACAGAAAGTTCCTCCTTACACTGGCACATGACATTCCCCTAGCTGGGCACCTGGGTCAAATGAAAACTTGGGACAGATTGGTTCCATTGTTTCATTGGCCTAGGATGTCAGAGGACACAAAGGAATTTTGTAAGTCCTGTGAAACCTGTCAAGCCAGTGGCAAGACAGGTGGCACTCCAAAGGCACCCCTTATCCCACTGCCTGTGGTTGGGGTTCCCTTTGAAAGGGTAGGGGTTGACATAGTTGGCCCCCTTGACCCTCCTACTGCTTCAGGCAATAGGTTTATCTTGGTGGTAGTGGACCATGCCACAAGATATCCTGAAGCTATTCCTTTAAGGACCACTACAGCTCCTGCAGTGGCAAAGGCCCTCCTGGGAATATTTTCCAGGGTGGGCTTCCCAAAGGAAGTAGTATCAGACAGAGGAAGCAATTTCATGTCTGCATACTTAAAGGCCATGTGGAAGGAGTGTGGTGTAACCTACAAGTTCACAACACCCTATCATCCACAAACAAATGGACTGGTGGAGAGATTTAATAAAACTCTCAAAGGCATGATTATGGGTCTCCCTGAAAAACTCCGCAGGAGATGGGATATCCTTCTACCATGCCTCCTTTTTGCCTACAGGGAGGTACCCCAGAAAGGAGTGGGCTTCAGCCCCTTTGAACTTCTTTTTGGACACCCTGTTAGGGGTCCACTCACACTTGTAAAGGAGGGTTGGGAACAACCTTTAAAAGCTCCTAAGCAGGATATTGTGGATTATGTACTTGGCCTCAGATCAAGGATGGCTGAGTACATGAAAAAGGCCAGTAAAAACCTTCAGGCCAGCCAAGAGCTCCAGAAGCAATGGCATGATCAGAAGGCTGTTTTGGTTCAGTACCAACCAGGGCAGAAAGTGTGGGTCTTGGAGCCTGTGGCCCCAAGAGAACTCCAAGATAAATGGAGTGGACCCCACACAATTGTTGAAAAGAAGGGTGAAGTCACCTACTTGGTTGACTTAGGCACTGCCAGGAGTCCCCTTAGGGTGCTCCATGTCAACCGCCTGAAACCCTACTATGACAGGGCTGATCTCACCCTGCTCATGGCAACTGATGAGGGACAGGAAGAAGACAGTGATCCTCTACCTGATCTCTTCTCTTCCACAGAACAAGATGCTCTTGTGGAAGGTGTAGTTTTGGCTGATTGTCTTACTGCTGAGCAGAAAGATAATTGCATAAATCTCCTAGGACAATTTTCAGAACTCTTCTCTACTGTGCCAGGCACCACTTCTTGGTGTGAGCACACTATAGATACTGGAGACAGTTTACCTGTCAAAAGTAAGATCTATAGGCAGCCTGACCATGTCAGGGACTTCATAAAGCAAGAAGTTCAGAAAATGTTGGAACTAGGAGTGGTTGAGCACTCTGACAGTCCATGGGCTTCTCCTGTGGTACTGGTACCAAAACCCAATTCTAAAGATAGAAAGAAGGAAATGCGGTTTTGTGTAGACTATAGAGGTCTCAACTTGGTAACCAAAACTGATGCTCACCCTATACCCAGGGCAGATGAGCTTATAGATACACTGGCATCTGCCAAGTATCTAAGCACTTTTGATTTGACTGCAGGGTATTGGCAGATCAAATTATCAGAAGATGCTAAATCTAAGACTGCATTTTCTACCATTGGAGGACATTACCAGTTTACTGTAATGCCTTTTGGTTTCAAAAATGCACCTGCCACTTTTCAGAGGTTGGTGAACACAGTCCTGCAAGGGCTGGAAGCTTTCAGTGCAGCATATTTGGACGATATAGCTGTCTTTAGCTCCATCTGGGATGATCACCTGGTCCACCTATGGAAAGTTTTGGAGGCCCTGCAAAAGGCAGGCCTCACTATCAAGGCTTCAAAGTGCCAGATAGGGCAGGGTAAGGTGGTTTATCTGGGACACCTTGTTGGTGGGGAACAGATTGCACCACTTCAGGGGAAAATCCAAACTATTATTGATTGGGTTCCCCCTACCACTCAGACTCAGGTGAGAGCCTTCCTAGGCCTCACTGGGTATTACAGGAGGTTCATTAAGAACTATGGCTCCATTGCAGCCCCTCTTAATGACCTCACATCCAAGAAAATGCCTAAAAAGGTATTATGGACAGCAAACTGTCAGAAAGCTTTTGAGGAGCTGAAGCAGGCCATGTGCTCTGCACCTGTCCTGAAAAGCCCTTGTTACTCTAAAAAATTCTATGTCCAAACTGATGCATCTGAATTAGGAGTAGGGGCAGTCCTATCACAACTTAATTCTGAGGGCCAGGATCAACCTGTTGCTTTTATTAGTAGAAGGTTGACCCCTAGAGAAAAGCGTTTGTCTGCCATTGAGAGGGAGGCCTTTGCTGTGGTCTGGGCTCTGAAGAAGTTGAGGCCATACCTGTTTGGCACTCACTTCATTGTTCAGACAGACCACAAACCTCTACTTTGGCTAAAACAAATGAAAGGTGAAAATCCTAAATTGTTGAGGTGGTCCATATCCCTACAGGGAATGGACTATACAGTGGAACATAGACCTGGGAGTAGCCACTCCAATGCAGATGGACTCTCCAGATATTTCCACTTAGACAATGAAGACTCATCAGGTCATGGCTAGTCTTATTGTCCTTCGTTTGGGGGGGGGTTGTGTAGGAAAGTATCATCTTGCCTGGCATGTTACCCCCATTTTTCACTGTATATATGTTGTTTTAGTTGTATGTGTCACTGGGACCCTGGTAACCCAGGGCCCCAGTGCTCATAAGTGTGCCTGAATGTGTTACCTGTGTAGTGACTAACTGTCTCACTGAGGCTCTGCTAATCAGAACCTCAGTGGTCATGCTCTCTCATTTCTTTCCAAATTGTCACTAACAGGCTAGTGACCATTTTTACCAATTTACATTGGCTTACTGGAACACCCTTATAATTCCCTAGTATATGGTACTGAGGTACCCAGGGTATTGGGGTTCCAGGAGATCCCTATGGGCTGCAGCATTTCTTTTGCCACCCATAGGGAGCTCTGACAATTCTTACACAGGCCTGCCACTGCAGCCTGAGTGAAATAATGTCCACGTTATTTCACAGCCATTTTACACTGCACTTAAGTAACTTATAAGTCACCTATATGTCTAACCTTTACCTGGTAAAGGTTAGGTGCAAAGTTACTTAGTGTGAGGGCAACCTGGCACTAGCCAAGGTGCCCCCACATTGTTCAGAGCCAATTCCCTGAACTTTGTGAGTGCGGGGACACCATTACACGCGTGCACTACATATAGGTCACTACCTATATGTAGCTTCACCATGGTAACTCCGAATATGGCCATGTAACATGTCTATGATCATGGAATTGCCCCCTCTATACCATCCTGGCATAGTTGGCACAATCCCATGATCCCAGTGGTCTGTAGCACAGACCCTGGTACTGCCAAACTGCCCTTCCTGGGGTTTCACTGCAGCTGCTGCTGCTGCCAACCCCTCAGACAGGCAGCTGCCCTCCTGGGGTCCAGCCAGGCCTGGCCCAGGATGGCAGAACAAAGAACTTCCTCTGAGAGAGGGTGTGACACCCTCTCCCTTTGGAAAATGGTGTGAAGGCAGGGGAGGAGTAGCCTCCCCCAGCCTCTGGAAATGCTTTGTTGGGCACAGAGGTGCCCAATTCTGCATAAGCCAGTCTACACCGGTTCAGGGACCCCTTAGCCCCTGCTCTGGCGCGAAACTGGACAAAGGAAAGGGGAGTGACCACTCCCCTGACCTGCACCTCCCCTGGGAGGTGTCCAGAGCTCCTCCAGTGTGCTCCAGACCTCTGCCATCTTGGAAACAGAGGTGCTGCTGGCTCACTGGACTGCTCTGAGTGGCCAGTGCCACCAGGTGACGTCAGAGACTCCTGCTGATAGGCTCCTTCAGGTGTTAGTAGCCTATCCTCTCTCCTAGGTAGCCAAACCCTCTTTTCTGGCTATTTAGGGTCTCTGTCTCTGGGGAAACTTCAGATAACGAATGCAAGAGCTCATCCGTGTTCCTCTGCATCTCCCTCTTCACCTTCTGATAAGGAAACGACCGCTGACCGCGCTGGAAGCCTGCAAACCTGCAACATAGTAGCAAAGACGACTACTGCAACTCTGTAACGCTGATCCTGCCGCCTTCTCGACTGTTTTCCTGCTTGTGCATGCTGTGGGGGTAGCCTGCCTCCTCTCTGCACCAGAAGCTCCGAAGAAATCTCCCGTGGGTCGACGGAATCTTCCCCCTGCAACCGCAGGCACCAAAAAGCTGCTTTACCGGTCCCTTGGGTCTCCTCTCAGCACGACGAGCGAGGTCCCTCGAATCCAGCGACTCTGTCCAAGTGACCCCCACAGTCCAGTGACTCTTCAGTCCAAGTTTGGTGGAGGTAAGTCCTTGCCTCACCTCGCTGGGCTGCATTGCTGGGAACTGCGACTTTGCAAGCTACTCCGGCCCCTGTGCACTTCCGGCGGAAATCCTTTGTGCACAGCCAAGCCTGGGTCCACGGCACTCTAACCTGCATTGCACGACTTTCTAAGTTGGTCTCCGGCGACGTGAGACTCCTTTGTGCAACTTCAGCGAGCACTGTTTCACGCATCCTTGTAGTGCCTGTTTCTGGCACTTCTCTGGGTGCTACCTGCTTCAGTGAGGGCTCTTTGTCTTGCTCGACGTCCCCTCTCTCTTCAGGTCCAATTTGCGACCTCCTGGTCCCTCCTGGGCCCCAGCAGTGTCCAAAAACGCCAAACGCACGATTTGCGCCTAGCAAGGCTTGTTGGCGTCCTTTTGGCGGGAAAGCACTTCTGCACGACTTTCCACGGCGAGAGGAATCCATCCACCAAAGGGGAAGTCTCTAGCCCTTTTCGTTCCTGCAGAAACCTCAGCTTCTTCTGTCCAGTCGAAGCTTCTTTGCACCCGCAGCTGGCATTTCCTGGGCATCTGCCCATCTCCGACTTGCTTGTGACTTTTGGACTTGGTCCCCTTGTTCCACAGGTACCCTAGATTGGAAATCCACAGTTGTTGCATTGCTGGTTTGTGTCTTTCCTGCATTATTCCTCTAACACGACTACTTTGTCCTTAGGGGAACTTTGGTGCACTTTACACTCACTTTTCAGGGTCTTGGGGAGGGTTATTTTTCTAACTCTCACTATTTTCTAATAGTCCCAGCGACCCTCTACAAGGTCACATAGGTTTGGGGTCCATTCGTGGTTCGCATTCCACTTTTGGAGTATATGGTTTGTGTTGCCCCTATCCCTATGTTTCCCCATTGCATCCTATTGTAACTATACATTGTTTGCACTGTTTTCTAAGACTATACTGCATATTTTTGCTATTGTGTATATATATCTTGTGTATATTTCCTATCCTCTCACTGAGGGTACACTCTAAGATACTTTGGCATATTGTCATAAAAATAAAGTACCTTTATTTTTAGTATAACTGTGTATTGTGTTTTCTTATGATATTGTGCATATGACACTAAGTGGTACTGTAGTAGCTTCACACGTCTCCTAGTTCAGCCTAAGCTGCTCTGCTAAGCTACCATTATCTATCAGCCTAAGCTGCTAGACACCCTATACACTAATAAGGGATAACTGGGCCTGGTGCAAGGTGCAAGTACCCCTTGGTACTCACTACAAGCCAGTCCAGCCTCCTACACCAGTGGACAGCCGTCCGAGGCTGCAGGAGAAGGGCTGGAGGCTCCCCCCACTACTGGCAGCTCCGGCACCTGCACCGAGGCCACCACCTGCACCGCCGCAAGCACCGGCGCAAGCCCCACCGCAAGCACCACCACCTGCACCGCTGAGAGTAGCACCACTGCCAGCAGGAGCCCCAGTGGGCAGCCGTCCAAGGCTGCAGGAGAGGGGCTGGAGCCTCACTCCACCAATGGCAGCACCCCCACCGGCACCAAAACTACCACCAGTGTGCAGCCGTAGCCTCTACCGGATGGACTCTCGCCCTGCATCCATGGACTATCATGCATCCTGGTCACTGCAAATCTTGTGGCTCAGACACCCAGGTGAGGGACTGTGGACTGACATACCCCAAGTGTTGCATCACTGGGCACAGAGCCCCCTCCAGAACCAGTGGAAAAAGGCATCCACTCACCCTATCCTTGGCAGGATGAAGCAGACTGGGCACAAAGACCCCTCCAGAACCAGTGAAGAAAGGCATCCACTCGCTCTATCCTTGGCAGTATGAAGCAAACGGGGCACAAAAATCCCTCCAGAACCAGTGGAGAAAGGCATCCACTCACCCTATCCTTGGCAAGATGAAGCAGACCGGGCACAAAGCCCCCCTCCGGAACCAGAGGAGAAAGGCATCCACTGACCCTATATTTGGCAAGATGAAGCAGACTGGGCACTAAGCCCCCTCCAGAACCAGTGGAGAAAGGCATCCACTTGAGATACTGTGGCTTTGCACTCCCCAGGACCAAGCAGTGGGCAAACCACCCACTTGAGAGACTGTGGCTTGCACTCGCCAGGACCAAGCAGTGGGCAAACCACCCACTTGAGAGACTGTGGCTTTGCACTCCCTAGGACCAAGCAGTGGGCAAACCACCCACTTGAGAGACTGTGGCTTTGCACTCCCCAGGACCAAGCAGTGGGCAAACCACCCGCTTGAGAGACTTGAGAGACTGTGGCCTTGCACTCCCCAGGACATCGCTGGGGGCATGGAACCCCCTTCAGGAGCAGTGGCGCTGTCCCATCTTCCAGTTGAGGTGCCCCCCTTCCCTGTCCCCCTGAGGTGCCTGGGTGTTTTCGACCTGATGCCCCTGCAGTGTTCTCTCCGTATTGAGGCAGGAGTCAAGTGTGGGCTTGGCCTATGTGAATTGGCCCTGTGGCCCACGGACATTTTGAGTGGACAATGTACCACCTTATGTACACATTGTATGTATTGTAAATACTGTTTTTGAATTTGTAACGTATATCTGACTATTTCTAATGTGACACTCATTTGACTGAATTCCTTTTGTCCTTGCATTCTTCCAGAGGGTAACAGGGTGTGTATGTAATGCATGTGTTTGTGTGGATGGTGTTGGGGGTGAGGGTGGGGGTGTTGCATGTTGCATGTGTGTGTCACTCTCTTCCCCCCCTCCCCTGTCTGCTAGGTGCAGTACTCACAGTGGTCGTCACTGCCGATGTTTGTACACCTGGTAGATGAGAAGATACACCAACATCGGAAACACCTGTAGTTCGGGCTCCATGGGGTCCTGGCTCTTCGTTGAGTGTCGAGAGGTGAGTTGTTTCCCTTCCAAGTACTGTTTCCGCCGTGCTTTTGATGGCGTTGGTACCACCCAGGAAAAGCTGGCAGGCGGGTTGTGATGTGGTGGGCGGTACATTGACTCCTGCCTGTCTGTTGGCGGTTACCGCCGCGGTGTTTGTTGCTACCGCCGTGGCAGTCGGAGTGTTAAAGTGGCTTTCTGTGTTAGCAGTTTCCGCTGTGGTCGTGATTCAATTTTTTTTACTGCCGGCCTGTTGGCGGTATTACCGCTGCTTTGACACCGACCGCCAAGGTTGTAATGAAGGCCTAAGTGGCTTAGAGTGAAGTGGCATACACTGGAGTGGCGTTGCATACAGTGTAGTGACATATAGTGAAATAGCATAGAGTGTAGTGTTGTGCAGTGGAGTGGCATATAGTAGAGTAGCATAGTGTGGAATGGCATAGAGTGGAATGGTGTAGAGTGGAATCCCTATATGCCCTATTAGCGTATAGGATACTTGCATACATTGGACTGACGTACACTTAAGAGGCATAGGTTAGTTTGGCATAGAGTGGAGTTGTGTACAGTGTAATAGTGTAGGATAGAGTGGTGTAGAGCGAAGTGTTGTACAGTGGAGTGGCATAGAGTGCAAAAGTGTATAGTGGAGTAGCATACAGTGCTGTGGCATATAATGGAGTGTGGTAGACTGGAGTGATGTACGGTGGAGTGGGATAGAATGAAACAGCATATAGTGGGGTGGTATACATCGGAGTGGCATCCAATCAAATAGCATATAATTAAGTGGCATAGAGTGGAATGCCATACACTGGAGTCGCGTAGATTGGAGTGGCATATAGTGGATTGACATGCAGTGGAGTAGCGTACAATGGAGCATTGTACAGTGGAGTGGCATAAGGTGGAATAGAGTAGAGTGGAGTGGCAGACCCTAGAATGGTGTAGAGTAGAATAGCGTATAGTGGAGTAGCATCGAGTGGACTAGTGTGCAGCAAAGTGAATTAGACTGGAGTGGCGTAGGATGGAGGTGTATACAGTGTAGCTAAGTAGATTGTAGTGGTGTACCGTGGCACTGTCTACAGTGTAATATCGTAGACTGGAGCAGCATGAATAGTGGAGTGGCATAGAGTGTAATAGTGTAAACTGGAGTAGCGTACAGTGGAGTGGCATATTATGCAGTGGCTTAGACTGGAATGGAGTACAGTGGAGTGGGGTAGAATGTAATAGCATACAGTGGGGTGGGATACATTGGAGTAGCATTTATTTGAATAGCGCAGAATGAAGTAGTGTAGAGTTGAGTGCCATACACTGGAGTGTCGTAGAGTGTGATGTTGTAGAGTGGAGTGGCATACAGTACAATAGCATACAGTGGAGTGTTGTGGAGTAGAGTGGCATACAGTAGAATAGAGTATAGAGGAGAAACTTACAGTAGAATGGCATACAATGGAATAGCATATTGTGGTGTAGCACCCAGTGGAGTGGCATACAGTAGAAAGACCTAGACTGGAGTGGCATAGAGTGAAGGTGAGTACAGTGTGACAGCTTAGAGTGTAGTAGTGTACAGTGGCATTGCATATATTATAAAGCATAGAGTGGAGTGGCATAGAGAGGAGTCCTGTACCATGGAGAGACATATAGTGGAATAGAGTGTAGTGGATTGCCATACAATGGCATGGTGTATGGCTGTATGTGAAACTTATCACCAATGTAGTTTGGGGTATGCAGAGTAATGCAAAATAGTGAATTGTGCTGCCTTGTGTTTCTACAGTACAGGGTTGTAGAGTCTGATAGAGTGAACTGGCATACAGTGTTGTAGAGTACAATGGCATAGAGTGGTGTAGAGTGTAGTGGTGGACAGTGGAGTAGTGGTCTATAGTGGAGTACAGTGTCATAGAGTAGAGTGGAGTAACGTCAGTTGCACTAACATACAAAGAGTTGCGTACAATGTTGTATAGTGGACTACAACACCGTACAGTAGAACGGAGTATTGTGTTGCACAGTGGCATACAGAATAGAGCAGTATTGTACAGGCGAGTGAAGGGATATAAACAGGAGTAATGTGTTGGAGAGTGACATATAGTGTAGTAGTGTGTTGTAGAGTAGAGCTGCATAGATTACAGTAGTATTTGAAACAGTGGAGCTACCTAGAGTGGATTGTTGTATAGTAGCATAGAGTGAGGTAAAGTCTTGTACAGTGGAGTAGCGTTGAGTGGAGTGGTGTAATATAAGGTGGAGTAAAGTACAAAAGAGTGTATAGGTGTGTTGTGTAGTAGAGTGGTATGGGGTTGAGTGTACTGGAGTAGCTTAGGTAGTAAACTGTCATAAATTGGAGTTGGGTCTGGTACAGTAGAGTGGAGTTCTGTGTTGTATAAACAAGTTTTGTATGGTGGAATACAGTGTTGCACATTCTAGTGTACAGATGTAGATTGGAGTATAGAGTTGGACAGTGGAGTGTGTGGGGACAGATTGGAGTAGAATGTCGTGGAGTGTCATGAAGTGTGGTAGACTGTTAATGAGTGGATTTATATAGAGTGGAGGAGGCAGTCATACAATGGAGTGGCATAGGGTGGAGTGGAGTACACTGTAGTGCGTCAGTGGATTACAGCAAAGTGGAGTGGCATACAGTGGAATAGCATACAGTGGAATACTGTATAGCTGAGTGCAGAAGAGTGGAGTGGCACAGAGTGGAACAGCATAGAGTGGAGTGGTGCACAGTAGAGTGGCGTAGAGTGGAGTAGGGTAAAGTGGATTAGAGTAGAGTGAGGTGCATACATTGACGTGGCATAGCGTAGAGTTGAGGAAACTTTTATAAATTGGAGAGGTGTCACATACAGTAGAGTGAAGTGCTGTGTCATACAGTTCTGGAAGCTGTCATATAGGTGTAGTAGGGTGTTGTACAATGGAGTGTATGGGCATAGAGTCAAGTGTAAATTTGGACAGTGAAGTGAACGGGGATAGAGTGAAAGGCTGGAGGAATGAGTAACTCAGGCCCCCCCTTGGAGGCCTCTGCACTGCCCATGCACTTGGCATGGGCAGTGCAGGGGCCCCCATGCACAGCCTCATTGCGCATTTCACTGCCAGAATTACGGGCAGTGAAATGTGCGACAGGCGCTGCTGCACCCACCGCACTGCCACATGGGTGTTGGCTCCATTTGAAGCCGGCGTCAATGTTCAGGCCCTGTTTCCAGCTGGGCCGGAGGGCGGAAACACTGTTTCTGCCCACCGGCCCAGCTGGAAGTTCATTATGTGGCTGGCAGGGCGTTCTTCACACTGGCAGTCTTCTGTCGACCGTCAGTGCAGATCTTGGTGGGGTAACCCGCCAAGATCATAATGAGGGCATAAGTCTCGAGTCCTGAGATGGCTGACACCACTTCACCTTGAGGAGGTTAAAACGGATCACCACTCGGAGCTATATGAGTATTATTGAGACGCACTACTCAAACTCTCTGTTCCAAGATGGTGACTATTTAGAGTTCGCTACTACAATGTATTTACTTCCGGGACACGCTGTACGTAATCCACAGATGACCATACATCAGGTCACTGGAGGTTTAAAATGGGCGAATGTCGCCCTGGAAGCTTGCTAAGAATATTGCATTTGAAGCATGAAGCTGCGTATCAGGTAAGTGAAATGAGTGGGGCCCTTCCCATAGGGGGTAGTAGTTAGTTAGCAGGATGTAATGATTAGCTCCTTATATCTGAGCTATGTTGAACTTAGGTGTGTGGGTCAATTAGTGCTATAATATAGAGTAGGGTATATATACATCCTATGATACTATGTAGACAGCTATTATCTACATTTACATACATCCTATGATACTATGTAGACAGCTATTATCTTCTGTCTATTGTTTTTGCAGTGGATATATTTATCATCATGATGACAGTGCGCAATAAAATAATGGAGCCAGCTATGTGAAGAAGTGGAACTCTTATAACATCTATTACTCTTTGGAGGTAACGCTAAGTATAAATACAGGGGAAAACTATATAGATATATAGACAGCAGGTGCCACCCCTATATAAGTAACCATCTTGCATTCTTGATTTATAGATAATTGGGTATTACAAGTAGTGGCAATCCCAACAAGCTGTGGAATTTGGATATACGACTTATGAGAATTGACTTATTTCATCTGAGAAAACTGTAAAAATTGGCCTGGAAGGTAATGGCATTATAATAATGAAATAATGGGACGCTTAGGGGTTAGGCGTTATAGTTCACCCCTATGTAGGAGATGACTGTGGTTTCTTTTCAGGTGTTTCATGTTTGTGGTATGTATCCTTAGGCACCATTAGTGATTACTTATGTCGCTGGTATTTCTTGCATCACATATTCTTTTCTTTTTCTTTCTTTTCTCTCTTTTTGCTTTTCAATATTCCTCTGCATGATGCATGTGTATTCTTGGGTCTTGATCTTTATATATATCTACACGTATATGTTTTTGGTGTTTCACGCCTTGGTGTTATTTTGTGAAATATGTAGTATTTTTAGATTTGTGGATTCCCTTGTATTAAGGACCTCTTTTGCATCTTTTGTATCTTTTTTGTATTAGATATCTTCTGTTGATATGGTGGTATGTTGGTATCCTAAAGAACTGACGTATTGCTCTGTGCGCCTGTCCCTGCTGTGGTTTTTGTTCCCACACATAAACATTAGGCTTGGAACCGCCCTGATGAAGATGGCCTCCAAATGAGAGGAATTCCGAAACTCATTTAGGCTCTAGGGGCCAGATGTAGCAACCGTTTTGCATGTTGGCCACCATCCCTGTGAGTGCAGGGGGTCGCAATTTGCTACCCACCTCATAAATATTCATGAGGTGGGTCTTTGCGACCCCATAGCGAGTCGCAGAAGGTGTCTGAGACACCTTTCTGCATGCACTTCTGCGAGTTGCAATTTGCGAGTCGGTCAGACTCGCAAATTGCAAGTCGCAAAATTTTCTAATGCTACATCTGGCCCCTAGGTTCCTACAGTTCTTTGGATTGATTTCCACTAATACAGTGTTTTAAACTTTGGTTTTTATCATATGTGATTAGTGAATCCATTGTTATATTCTACTTGTATGTGCCATTATGTATCTGATGTGAGATGTTTTATGTATTAGTTTTTTCATTTGTATAGGTCCTTATGAATTGTGGTTATGAGTTTTTATGACTTTGTATGATTGAGGTTATTGTTGTTGGGTTTGTTTATTGTTTGTGGGTGGGTATATTGATGATTATTGTATATATAGTCTTTAGTTATTTTTGTTTAGTATTGTGTCTCATTCTTTGTTTTATGTTTTTTTCATATATATAATAAAATATTGATGAAATAAGTGATTGATCTTATCATATATGATTTTTTTTAAAGATAGATTTATAGTACTGTATTGTTTGCCCTCAGACGCGACATATAGGATAATGAGAGTTTGACATACATTATATATTTTTACTATATCCATATCCTGAAGTTCTTCTATATATATAACTATATAGTGGTATTCAATAGTAGCTCTGTACTCTTTTTCTCTGTTTCAATGATTATTCCCTGGATGAGCTACTCCATTCTATCAGAGACCCTCTATGGTTCTTTTTCACCACTTCACTTTGAGATCTGTCAGCTCCGTGGATTCTTTGTGACGTGAAATATACATTTTATTTCACTGTAATTTCTCCAAGACTACTGAACAGATTTTCACCAAAACACAAAAAGCACACTTTCTGGACCAAGATCTAGCTTTCTGTCATTTTGTGTAAATCAATTTTGGGCTGTATTAGTGTCTAAAGTTCCTATGGATACATGAGTGAGTAAAACGAGTTTTGGGACCTCTCCCTTTTCTCAGCCTCTGCTTGATAAATCACCCGAAAACATTTGATGTGCAAACTAGTCAAAAAGTTTCACTTTTCCAGTACATTTTGGGGAAATTTGTCAAACAAGTCATTACTTAGGCCCCCATTTTAAACATATAAACCATAGAAATTCACCTGTTATAATTAGAGTTAATTCAAGTAACTATAACTTATGCCCTAAGGTAACTATAACTCGTGCCACCGCCATGTACAGTTTTTTCGCCAAAGATTTTACTGCAAATATAACATTAATATTATCAATTATGTTTTCAAATGTCATGAGTGCTGTAATTTATGAGGTAATTAGCAGTGCATGGTGAGGGTTCGGAAATTACAAAAAAATGCTGTTTGCACTGGGACGCATGAGCATCTTGTTGGTGGTGAGCGGATTCACCAGTTTTGGGACCCTGAGTTTCCTACTTCATCAACCGTGACACATTTCTCTAGTGGGACTCCCTGACTGCATGCTCATTGTCTTCATTTTCCGATTCACTGGTTGTGACCCTCAGAGGTGGTGGAGTACCTGTATCAGTGCTGCACTCTACCTTGTGTGGCACCGCTGGACTTGCGTGTGTGTCACAGGAATTGTCTGGTGCGACTCAAGTCATCACACTCCAGAAGTTGGAATTGGTGAATCTTCATGAGTAACTGGAATTGTCTGGTGAGAATCAAGTCATGGTGTACCAGATGTTGTGCCTCATTCCAGGGAGTTACAGACTTGGTAACGCTTCATGTGTGACTGGAATTGTCTGGTGTGTCTCAAGTCATGGCGCACTAGATGTAGTGCCTCATTCTAGGGAGGTACGGAATTGCTAACTCTTTATGTGTGGCTGGGATTTTCTGGTGCAGCTCAAGTCATCGCGCACCAGATGTTATGCCCCATTTTCAGGGGGGCGCAGAGGAGCAGATTCATGTACTTGAGTGCCCGGCTTGAGTAGGCACTGTTGTGAGTGCTGTGTGTCCTTCAGTGACCCTCTCCACCTGCTTTGCAGAACAGGGCCCGTGACAGACAACACAATGCGGAGACATTTGAGTGAGCTTGCCGAGTGGGGCCAAACCTCCATTGTTGACTGTTGACTGTTTAGCCTATTATCTATTTTTCCTCCTTCCTTTAACCCAGAGCCCTGAATAAGTGTGACTCTGACTGCGAACGGCCGAGTATCCGGGGAAAGGTTTCTGACATCTCCAGTCCCTGGGGGTGATGTAGAAGGGGTTGGTTGAAGGGTGGAGGAGGATTTGGGCCTTTGGAGTCTGCAAGTACAGCAACCACAGACCTGCCGGATATCAAGGTACCACATTCGGGTGCTTGGAGTGAATGTGTGCTATAGAAGCCTGCCTGATATCTGAGGCACTACGTAGTGGTAGGGAGTGAGTGTGTGGGAGTGACTGCCTGTGATCAATTGCACCGCACAGTGGTGTTGTCATGCACGTTTCGGTTGCCAAGGGATTATCACAGTTGACATTGATTTTTGCCCGTGCAGCCTAGGTCCAAGAGGTCATCTAAAAGTGCTGTAAATATCTATGTGTACACATTGCTGCTATAGTTGTGAACCAAGTTGCACACTATATCTGGGTAGTATTGAATTGGAATAATTGCGTGAGTAAGTCTTGGGCTGACAACATTTTGCACTGCATGAGGGTGTTGGGAGGGAATGCAGTACTTTCTGACCAATTGTACATATTGCTGATGTCGTTATAACACGGTTGGGCCTAGTACTGCTAGTGTTATTTCCGATAGTGATTTATGCCCAGAAGTCCATGATGTACATTTTGTGTTAGTTAATTTGTGTGTTGAACACCAATCTTCTTCAACATATGAAGTCTCTTTTGTGACCCACAGCGTATTTGTTGTGTAAGAGTTCTGTGCAAATGCTTTACACAATGCCTCTGTGATATGACTGACTGCTCAGAGTCAAGCTACTTAAGGGTGAGCACAGATTATACAGTGAATGTAATTACCCACCCCTGATGGCAGTGGCAGGTTCCGCCTGGCTAGGGCCTCACGTCGGCCAAAACGAATGTAACAAATTACCTTCCTCAAAACATGTTAACTGCTGTATTGCAGTGAGCAATACACTGCAGTTAATGTGCTTAATCTAGCCCCTGTGCACTTTTCATCACATGTATGCATGCTTTATGGGAAATGTAGTTCAGTGAATCAGTTTGAATGCATTGCACACAAAGCCGCATGGGCAAAATGTTCCTAAAATGCTATAAAAAATTAACATCCTACTTCAGTGGGTTTTGCAATTTATCAGAAGTATTTTCTGGCTTTATTCCGCTCCCGTATATATCAAAACGTTTGCATGATATTTAAAATATAGGCTTCAGATAGTGCCCATAAATTTAGTGGGCAATCCATGTAATGCAAATCAATAAAAGTATTTTTGATGTGCAGTCAATGTGTCTATTCATTCATGTAGAATTACCCGACATTCACATATCATGGAAGGTGTATTTACATCCATTCAGAATGATTCAGCATCTTCCATTTACTCCTTTATGGCGAAGGTCATCTAGAAAAATCATTCCTCTATGGACTAGTTCTTCTAAGAAAATGCTACCCCAGTCTGTCACTACTAGCATATTAGACTACAGTAATTTCCTTGACTCTCTGGTCTGATACAGTGCGCAGCTGTCTGACTTATTTTAGTTCTCAGTAGGCACACCAGTATTTCTTCTCACCTTTCCACACTCCACTGGTTCCTGCAAGGAAACATTGGGCCATATTTATACTTTTTGACGCAAAACTGCGCCGGCTAACGCCATTCTGAAGCGCCATGCGGGCGCCGTATTTATTCAATGACGTTAGCCGGCGTTAGCCTCCGGCGCTGCCTGGTGTGCGTGAAAAAAGATGACGTACACCAGGCAGCGCCGGCGTAGGGGAATATGGAGCTTGGGCGCCAAAAAATGGGGCAAGTCAGGATGAGGCAAAAATATCGCCTCAACCCGATTTGCGCCATTTTTTTTGACTCCCAACCCCCATTGAAATGACTCCTGTCTTAGCAAAGACAGGAGTCATGCCCCCTTGCCCAATGGCCATGCCCAGGGGACTTCTGTCCCCTGGGCATGGTCATTGGGCATAGTGGCATGTAGGGGGGCACAAATCAGGCCCCCCTATGCCACAAAAAAATAAAAAAAAAATACTTACCTGAACTTACCTTAATGTCCCTGGGATGGGTCCCTCCATCCTTGGGTGTCCTCCTGGGGTGGGCAAGGGTGGCAGGGGGTTTCCCTGGGGGCATGGGAGGGCACCTCTGGGCTCCTTCTGAGCCCACAGGTCCCTTAACGCCTGCCTTGTCCAGGCGCAAAAAAACGGCGCAAAAGCGGCTGGACGTCATTTTTTTTGACCCGCCCACTCCCGGGCTTGATTTTTGCCCGGGAGTGTAAATACGGCGCACATGCCTCGGAGTCAATTTTTTAGACGGGAACGCCTACCTTGCATATCATTAACGCAAAGTAGGTGTCCACGCTAAAAAGTGACGCAAACTCCATGGACTTTGGCGCTAGACGCGTCTAACAGCAAAGTATAAATATGGAGTTAGTTTTGCGTCGGAATTGCGTAAAAAAAAACGACGCAATTCCGGCGCAAACAGAGTATAAATATGCCCCATTGTATTTCTAAGGCTCTATGCTTCTTTTCCTACCAGACCTCTAAATTGCAGTTCGCTACACCAGGTGAATCTTCCTAAATTCAGTAATTTGTGCACCAGTGGCTGAACCTTCCCTGTGCTGACTTCTCAGGCTTAGAACAACCTCCCACAAGTCTTTCATACAGAAACCAAACTGCTGAGCAGTGTATCTTTTGTCTACTAGCGTCAGGACACCCTTTTGAGCAATTGCTTGCTTTATGAATTTGATATCAAATCAATTGAAATTCCTGGAAGGCAAACTGGGATCTCACAAGAGGGCAAGTGGTCTTCTGCTATGGGACCACTACTGACCTACCTACCTAGCTCGTAGTCCGCCTGCCAGAGTATAAGTGACACTATTTGCCTTGATCACAAGAAATTAGGTCAAGCGAAACACTGCTCCTAAATCACTGAACCCGTTGCTGCTGGAGTCAAGAATCTAAATCAATAACCTATGCACCATTTAAAGTCCCAGGCTAGCTAGACAAATGGCTCCTTAATACAATTCAGTGCAGACACCAGGTCAGACACCTTCATTATTTTCCATCCAAAGGGTTCAAACATTGTGGAAAGTTTCTGTATGTGCAAGTTCCACTTAGGGCTGAACCCGACCACTCATGCTTCATAACATTTCTCAAAATGGAACTCTTCAAATTAAGCACACTCAAGTTTGTCACAGCTAATGAAAACTGAATAGGGATTCCTTACATCCAGTCTGACTAACCATCCTGCAATTTCTCCGACTAATATCACTTTTGTCATTTTTTTCCCAAAACAATTGGTTCACATCTCATTGGGAGGAGACCACAAATGCTCTAAAAGGTATTGAAGGAGGGTGTGACCTTTGCCCAATGTGTGGCTACAAGGCCACCCTCATTTACTCATTCATGAGGTGTGGTTTTCCTGCAGTTGCAGTCCTTAACATTAATCAAAAGCAATCCACCTTTCACCTTTTTCAGGAAACGTGGTGTGCCTGCCGCACTGTGATTCAGACCTTAAACCCATGACTCTCAGTGAGGAAGCCACTGAAGTCATCGCGATGAGCAATGTGTCTGATTGGATTTTGTCTCACCCGCAGAGTACCCAATCATCGCAGTAAACTGAGCAAAGTGCACAGCAGAACTCAGAGCCGCAGCAAGCAGCATTTCTTCCTGAAGAAGGAGCACAACAGGAGGTTGAGGTTGAGAGATGTAGCTCTTGAACCATTGCTTTCACAATCTCTTGTAATCCCCAAGTCTCCAAGTCACCTTTTTGATGATCTAGACATGGATTGGACCCCCTTTGAGTCCAAAACCCACTGTGAGGGCCAAGGAAAAAGGAAAGTTCCTGAAAGGCTTAGAATTATGGAAAGTGACAGTGATGAGGATGAGCCACTGATTACAGTGACAGTGATGAGGATGAGCCTGTGATTGTCAGTATGGAGGGTGGCTCAGAGGACACGAAGATGACCCTTTCTATCCAACCTGCTTCGAAGGATGTGGTTTCACCACCTCTGCCAGTTTACATGTTTGTAAGACCCCCACTGAGACCTGCATCCACCACTACCTCAGTCAAAATACGCTCTGCAGAGAGACACAAGCACCTACCTCCCGTGTTACATGCATTTGCAGTGGCACAATTTAAAAGTTCATCTCCCCAATTTAGAACTTAGCAAGCAGGAGGATAACATTGCATAATGCTGCATTTGCCACACAAGGGTTGGTCGAGCTACTTCAGGTTCACTATTGTACTGGAGGCCAAATGTCCCATGTGAAAAAACTTCACCCTCAGGTTTCTTAACCCTACAGACACCCCCACCAACTGCAGAATCACAAAAATGGAACCATCTCACTACTCAAAACACTACCAACATCATGAGCGCCATCCACTCAGGATCCCCCATGAACCCATGCCCTTACTACATGTTCACCCTCAGCAACAGCACCATCAGCAGCAAACTCACAGACATCCTCAACACATCCATCACCTCAGCTACCTACCCTGATGACTGGAAACATGCAAGAGTCAAACACTCCTGAAACCCCAATGAACTCAAAAGCTACCACCCGATCTCCTGGCTCTCCTCCCAGAGAAAGTACTTGCAAACCCATCAACCAACAACTCACAGGATACCTAGAGGACAAAAATCTCCTGAACTCATCCCAATCTGGCTTCCGCTCCAATCACAGCACCAAAACTGCCCTGATCAAAAACCTCTGGACCAAGGACACTTGGTGCCCCGATCCTCATCGACCTCTCAGCTGCCTTCGACACAGCCTCCCCCCACACCCTGCTCAAGGAGCTTCACAAGATTGGAATCAGAGATGACGACCTGAAATGAATAGCATATTTCCTCACCAGAAGAACGCAGAGAGTCCTCCTTCCTCCTTTCACCTTGAAGCCAAAGGACATCATCTGCGGTGTCCCCAGGGATCATTCCTTAGCCCGCTCACCTCAACACTTTTATGACACTGTAGGCCCACTTTGTCAGAAACCGCAGACTAACCATCTATGCAGACAATATGCAGCTCATTCTCTCTCTGTCCAAAGATCCCTCCACTGTGAAGGCCAACTTTCACCTCACCATGAACAGCATTGTCGACTGGGTGAAGGAAAGCTGCCTCAAACTCAGCACCGACAAAACAGAAGTTCTGTTATTCAGAAACACCACCTCACCGTGGGACGGCTACTGATGGTCCGCCGAACTAAGAACACACACAGACCAAACTCGAAACCTAGGAACCATCATTGACAATAAACTAAACAAGAAGAACCAGATCAACACAGTCTCCTTTACCTGCTTCCTCACCCTCTGCATGCTCCATAAGATCCTCAAGTGGCTCCCCATCAGCACCAGATGTACCTTCACACAGGCTGTTATCACCAGCTGAGGAGAATAAGGGAACACTCTCTATGCCAGACACATGTCACACCTCACAAACAGACTTCAAGTCATTCAGAACTCAGCAACCAGACTCATCCTTGACCTTCCAAAACCAACCCACATTCCCCCCACCTTACGAGCCTCCACTGGCTCCCCGTACACAAACTACACCAATTAAAGCTGCTTCCACATGCCTATAAAGCATCTCTGATCATCATGATAGAAGGAGATGATGAGGAAGAATCGAATTACAGCTTTACACAAAGCAGCTCTGTCCCCTTTAGTGTGCCAGCATCACTTGGATTAGCAACCTCCAAATGGCACAAGACTCAGGTAAAGATACCATCACATACAGTGATTCCCTCAAGATGTACATTGAGTCTACCACCTCCTGGTTCTGATCCCAAGGTTACCTGTGTAAGTGGCTCTACAAAAGGAAAAAAAATCAAAGCTACTACTACAGGCCTGTTTATGCTGGAGGGGCCCTATGAACTGAACCACCCAACAGCACATTGGTAGAATAGAAAGCTGGCTAAAATTATATTGCTGGACCCCCTCCCGTTTTATTTTGTGGAAGAAGTGTGATTTTAGAATGTGTGGTGGCCATCTGCCCACAATGGAAGGTTCCGAGACAGACCTATTTTGCCAGAATTGCTGTTCCAGTGCTCCATCATGATGTGCTGCAATTGGTTGGCAAAGCAATGCAGCAGAGTGCTGTTCACACTATCCAGGGTGCTGTGTTTGGCGCATTGCATCAACCTGATTGTGCAGGACTTCCTCGAAAAGGAAGAAATAGTCAGCAACATACTGGCCACCTGCCGGAGGAAACTGCACTCATTCTAGTCATGTTTTTAAAGCCCGGAAGCAGTTAAGAATTATTCACAGGTTAAAGCCCTCATACAGGAGATGCCAATACTTTGGAATTCAACCTAATACATGCTGCAATGTTTGCTTGAGCAGCATAGACCAATCACCAACTATGTCCTTCAAAGAAGAGGGGATGCAACTGGGAAAAGCGTACTCATGAAGATGGACTAATAGTGGCAAGTTAAGTGCCTGATACAAATGCTACTTCCATTTGAGGATATTTACAAGAGAAGTCAGTAAGGAGGACAGTACGATGAGTCAAGCAATCCTGCTGTTGCATCTGCTACAGGACTAATTAAAAAAGGTGTTGCAAAGTTTTGTCGGTGTGAACGAAGAAGCATATGAGTTGGTTTAGAGCTTAATCACTTGGCGGGTAATACAAGGCTGCAAAGAGAGACTGTGTCATCCAAAGAGTACATCTACGCCACAATACTTTATCCATGATACACAAAATACTGCCCATTTTTATTCCTTTTTTAGAAGGGGATGTTTCACAGCACATAACTTGGATTGTTGGAACCTGGAAAAAGAATGGCTAGAAGTTAGTGTCGCGCCGCACCGCGCGGCGCGAGCCGAGAGCTCGACTTCTGCCGGGCGTTCGGCTCGGGCCGCGCACCGCGTTATTAAGACGCGGCGCGCCCCCAGCCTCTCCTGCGCGTTTCGAGGCCCCAGATTTGCTTGGGGCCTCGTTCTTCCTTCTGCCTTTCACTGTCCCAGGGGTCTCTGAACCCTCTTACCTGTTTTTCTTCGTTTCTTTGTCCTTTCTTCTTTTTGCAGTCTGTTATGTGCCTTTCTTTATGTTTTTTCCTCCTTCCCAGATTCCTGTGCTTTCCCAGCATTCCTTGTTCCCTATTCTCTATGGTTCCTCTACTATTCTGTTCTATGTATTGTTTCCCTATCTAAGATGGTGTCCTTTTACTTCCTGTGGGTCACTTCCTGTTTTTTGGTATATAAGGGCTGTGTTTTTCCTCTTTCTTTGCGCTGCAACACTTTCTGCTCAGTTAGTGTCTTCGCTCCTGATTTCCTTGCCTTTTGGTTTTGGATTCAGCATTCTGTGTTTTCTGATTTTTGCTCCTTTTGGATTCCTGTTTGTTTGTTCTTGTTTTTCTCCAGGAGTCTTCCTGTTTGGAGGTTTTTTCCCCTTTTTAAGGGGTTTTTTCCCTCTGGCGCTACTTTCTGAAGGGCACGGTCTGTTCTTGGTGTCTCCATTGCCTACAGCACCGTGGCTACCAGAAAGAGTCGCCCCTTTTTGGGCCAAAGCCGAACATTGAAGATTCACGCCACCAGATCTGCAAATTCCAGGCGCAAGCAGCACGTGAGTCGTGACAGATTGCAGCGCCTAACCATTCCGACGTCCTCAAACACCATGGATAATACAGTGGCGGCTGCTGCAGATCCGGAGCAATCTCTGTTGACCACGATTCAGCAACAAGCCCAGGAATTGCAACAACTACGTAATGAAAATGCTGCGTTACGACAAGCTTTGGCCCTCCGCACCAGTGATGTTCCGACAATCTCCGCCTCTACCCCTTGTTTCTCTGGTGAACCAACCAAGCTTCGCGAGTTCTTGGATGCTTTAACGGTGTATTTCGCCTTCCGACCTACTCAATTCTCCCATGACAGGACCAAGGTGGGTTATCTTATCAGTGCCTTATCCGGTCCAGCCTTGGCCTGGGCAACCCCGATGGTGTCCTCCAACGACCCTGTATTGTCAGACTATTCCGCCTTTGTGAGTCGCTTCAAACAGATGTTTAACCGTCCTGGATTGGAAGCCTCCGCTGAAGAAGCCTTGTGCGACATCCAACAAGGCTCCCAAGACGTCCTGCAATATATAACCCGTTTTCGTCAGCTGGCGGCAGAGACCACTTGGGTGGAACGTACTCTGGTAACATTATTTCGTAGAGGACTCAAAGAAGAAATAAAGGATGAACTAGTGCATTCTACCAGAGCGGAAGATCTTCGTGGCCTGATGGATCAAGCACTGTCCATCGAATATCGTCTTCAGGAACGGAGATCGGAAAAGAAAAGGAGTAGAGGGTTTGCCCAGCCAAGTAGCTCACGTGCATACCTGCAGCGTTCCGAGGAACCTCGCACTCCTGCTAGAGACATCGAAGGGGAACCCATGCAGGTGGATACTACCCGAGGTCCGCTCTCTGCTAGTGAACGAGAATACAGACGCAAGAGAGGGTTGTGCCTGTATTGTGGTTCTGCTGGTCACATGCTCCGTACCTGTCCAGTACGTCCGTCCAGGCCTTCGGGAAACGCCACCTCCCGTCCTCTGTAAGAAGGGAGGGGACGGGATCTACAGCTATACCTTCTATCAGCTCCTTTAATGACAATACAACTGCCTTGTTCATCTTTCCTGTCCTGTTACAACTTCCTGACGGTCGTCAAGAAAAGACTATGGCATTACTAGATTGTGGTACTAGTGGTATATACATGGACAAGACGTGGGCTGCTGCTAACCTAGTTCCTACTCAAGCAAAAGAAGTACCCGAACAGGTACACACTGTGGATGGATCTTTGATATCCTCTGGTCCTGTAGACACCACTACCCTGATGTTAAGTCTACAGGTGGGAAACCATCAAGAACACATCTCCTTCGATCTTATTACGTCCCCTAACCATACCATCATTCTTGGAATTCCGTGGCTCATCAGACATAACCCATATATAAATTGGGTTACCCGGACAGTCTCTTTGTCTTCGCAATTTTGTCATGAGAACTGTTTTACTTCCGACAAGTATTGGTCTCCGAAAAGATCCTTAGCTACTGAAGGTGCCACTGGTATGTCCATTAATACGGTCCAAGGGGTCCCAGACCACTATTTGGAGTTTCAGGATGTTTTCCAAAAACCGTCAAAACCTGTGCTACCTCCACATCGAGAATATGATTGTGCAATTCCATTGGAACCCGGCACAATTGTTCCTTTTGGGAGGATGTACTCCCTCACGGAACCCGAAAAGGAAGTTCTAAAGGAGTATCTGGACGACAATATACAGAGTGGTCTTATTGTTCCATCGTCGTCTCCGGCTGGGGCCCCTCTCTTTTTTGTGCCCAAGAAGACTACGGATCTTCGTCTGTGCCTGGATTTTCGAGGTCTAAATAAAATTACCATCAAAGATCGTTATCCTTTGCCTCTCATCAGGGACATACTGGAAGCAATCAGAGGGGCCCAACGTTTTACTAAATTGGATTTACGAGGAGCCTACCACCTTTTACGCATAAGAGAAGGCGACGAATGGAAGACAGCATTCAGGACCCCATTTGGCCATTTTGAATATAGGGTTATGCCGTTTGGTCTTACTAACGCCCCCGCAATCTTCCAGAGATTTATGGACTCAGTGTTTTCAGACCTACTGAATCAGACAGTCGTGATCTACCTAGATGACATTCTTATTTATTCTAGAAATCCTGAACTCCATACTTCCCATGTGAAACAAGTTCTTCAAAGACTTCGTGATCATCAACTATTTTGCAAACCCGAGAAATGTGAGTTCGACATGACGGAAGTCAAATATCTGGGCTATCATTTAAGTCCCACCGGCATAGCTATGGATCAAGAAAAGGTACAAGCTATCCTAGAGTGGCCTTCTCCTTCTACCATAAAAGAAACACAATGTTTCCTAGGTTTAGCAAACTTCTATCGACAATTCATTCTAGACTTTGCCAGTCAGACTAGCCACATAACTCACACCTTAAAGAAGGACAATTTAAAGAAGGGGTTTGTCTGGACTGAGGCTGCTGAAGCAGCCTTTCAAAGCTTAAAGAGAGCCTTCACCCAAGCCCCCATCTTAAGACATCCAGATACCACCAAACAATTTATAGTAGTAACTGATGCTTCTGAGAGAGCCATCGGAGCTGTCTTACTCCAACGACAAGAGGATGATGGCCTTGAACATCCTGTTTTCTATTTGTCTCATATCCTTTCCACAGCTGAACAACATTATTCCGTACTTGAAAGGGAATTATTGGCTCTGAAAACAGCCTGCCTTGAGTGGAGACAGTTTCTGATGGGTTCCAAGGAACCATTTGAGGTGAGGACAGACCACCGTAATTTACAATGTTTAAGAAATTTTGTATGCCAGAATAGTCGTCAGGCCCGCTGGGCCTTTTTCTTCAGTCAGTACGATTTTTATATTACATATATTCCAGGATCTCAAAACATTCTGGCTGATGCTCTGTCTCGCCGATATCCAGAGTGTTCTCCTTCCTCATCCCAGTATCTTCTAGAACCCAGTAAGATCATTGGAGTGGCTCAGTCTTTCCTGGAAGAAGTACAACAAGAATACGCCAACCTATCGGACCATGACATAGAAGAACTAAGACCATTATTGTACAAGAAACAAGGACATTTTTATTACCAAGACCTGATATTCCTCCCTACAAACAAGGTGCAAAGGAAAGCATTACAAATGTGCCATGATTCCCCTGTAGCTGGTCACAGAGGCATCAAAGCCACACAAGACCTACTTTCACGATTTTTCTGGTGGCCTACCTGGAAACTGGATGTGGAAAAATACGTTCAGGCCTGTCCCATATGTGCCCAAGTCAAAATACCTCACACCAGACCGGCAGGATTACTACAGCCTTTGCCTGTTCCATCGGCCCCATGGCATACTATCTCTACTGATTTTATGTGTTCACTCCCACCATCAGCAGGAAACCGGGTTATCATGGTCACAGTGGATTCTTTCACAAAAATGGCTCATTTCACTGGCCTAAAAGAGCTGCCAACTTCTCAAGAACTAAGTCAAATATTCATAGATCATGTCTTCCATCTCCATGGACTTCCACATACCATAATATCAGATAGAGGACATCAGTACATCTCCCGATTTTGGAAGCATTTTTGTAAAACACTGAATATAAATAGAGCCCTGTCTTCAGGGTTCCATCCTCAGACCAACGGACAGACTGAGCGTCTGAACCAAGGACTAGAGCAATATCTTCGATGCTTTTGCAATTCTACCCAAAGTAACTGGAGCACTTACCTCTCTTTAGCTGAATTTTCCTACAACAACTCAGTCCATAGTGCCTCCAAGGTCACTCCCTTTTTCTGTTCCTATGGTTTTCATCCTACCTCTTTCCCTACTTCTCCACAATCCAACTCTCCTCTACCTGCTATTAACTATTTCTCCAAACGCCTTCTCCAACTCCATAAACTAATTCGATCTAATTTGTTACATACCAAGAGGTATATGAAGAAGGCTGCAGACAAGAGACGTACAACCAATCCAAATTATCATCTGCAAGATAAAGTCTGGCTTTCCTCCAAATTCTTGCCCTCACGTCTCTCTCAAAACAAGTTCACACCTCGTTACTATGGGCCTTTCCGTATTCTCCAGTTGGTCAATCCTGTCACTGTCCGTCTTCACTTACCCCATACATGGAAGATCCATCCGGTTTTTCATGTTTCTCAGCTTAAACCTTATGTGCCTGATCCTTACTCACGTCAGTTTCCTTGTCCACCTCCTGTCCTTGTGGATGATGTTCCTGAATATGAAGTGCAGGAAATTTGTGACTCTCGTCTTTTTCATAAACGACTTCAGTATCTGATTCATTGGAAGGGTTATCCTCTCAGTGAATGTTCATGGGAAGATGCCTCTTCCGTTCACGCTCCTCTCCTGATTCAACGCTTTCACTGTTTATTCCCTCTTAAACCTGGGCCTTCGGGAGGGGGACCTACTGTCGCGCCGCACCGCGCGGCGCGAGCCGAGAGCTCGACTTCTGCCGGGCGTTCGGCTCGGGCCGCGCACCGCGTTATTAAGACGCGGCGCGCCCCCAGCCTCTCCTGCGCGTTTCGAGGCCCCAGATTTGCTTGGGGCCTCGTTCTTCCTTCTGCCTTTCACTGTCCCAGGGGTCTCTGAACCCTCTTACCTGTTTTTCTTCGTTTCTTTGTCCTTTCTTCTTTTTGCAGTCTGTTATGTGCCTTTCTTTATGTTTTTTCCTCCTTCCCAGATTCCTGTGCTTTCCCAGCATTCCTTGTTCCCTATTCTCTATGGTTCCTCTACTATTCTGTTCTATGTATTGTTTCCCTATCTAAGATGGTGTCCTTTTACTTCCTGTGGGTCACTTCCTGTTTTTTGGTATATAAGGGCTGTGTTTTTCCTCTTTCTTTGCGCTGCAACACTTTCTGCTCAGTTAGTGTCTTCGCTCCTGATTTCCTTGCCTTTTGGTTTTGGATTCAGCATTCTGTGTTTTCTGATTTTTGCTCCTTTTGGATTCCTGTTTGTTTGTTCTTGTTTTTCTCCAGGAGTCTTCCTGTTTGGAGGTTTTTTCCCCTTTTTAAGGGGTTTTTTCCCTCTGGCGCTACTTTCTGAAGGGCACGGTCTGTTCTTGGTGTCTCCATTGCCTACAGCACCGTGGCTACCAGAAAGAGTCGCCCCTTTTTGGGCCAAAGCCGAACATTGAAGATTCACGCCACCAGATCTGCAAATTCCAGGCGCAAGCAGCACGTGAGTCGTGACAGTTAGAGTCCTGGACAGACGATCCTGCATGCACACTTCAACCTATATAGAAGGTAGTGCTGTTGTTTCACAGCAGTCAACACCAGCAAAAACACAAGCAACGGAAGAATCAGACCCAGCCTCTGCAGTGGCTTGGTTTCAAGTGGCAGGGCTTAAGTCAAGTTCAGAGGCAAAGGCAACAGAGGTTGAGCAAGTGGCAGTACCAATGAAAATTCAGAGGATGGTCCAAGACTATCTAGATGACCCAAAAGAAGTCTACTTGGCTCAAAACCCATTGGTCTAGTGGTATCGGAAGATGTAGCAATGGCCAGAGCTCAGCAGGCTGACAATAAAGTGTGTGGCGTGTCCGTTGCCCAGTGTTTCTTCTGAGCATGTGTTCAGTGTTGCTGGTGCAGTAGGCATAGTCTGAAGGATCAGTGTCTCTCCTCAAAATGTGGAAAGATTGAACATGATTAAAATGAACCAGCATTTCATACCACAAGATTATATTGTCAGTGAACAACAGAAGAGGAGGATGAGGGCATTTAGCCAGACTCCATTGTGTCAGCTGATGAATGTCTGGGGGAGTCCCCTAAGTATGAAGACTGACTATACTTCCCTGACTGAGTAGGCCACAATAGAACTTTCATTGTTAAACTGCTTTGCAAAAAACAAAAAAATTTAACACATTGGACATTTATATATGTGGCTTATGAAACCCTGCATTTATTAACTTGTATGGACTGGAGTGGAGTTGAACTAATATGCACAGAAGAAATCTCCCCATTCGTTTAAAGGACATGAAAACATTCCCGCCCATCCTTTATTTGTTGACTGGCTTGCCAGTAAAGATCATTCATTTACAAGTCTGCCATTGGTTGTTTCATCCATGGGAAAAAAGGAGATACATTACAATAGACAAATGTGCAACACCATGCTTATTGCAATAGGTAACTTGCTATTGCAAGTAAACGAGTGATAAACTGAATATGCGATCATGATTCATATGGTGGCAGTTAGGGTGTTGGTCGTCTAATGTATAAACTGGATTTGCAATGTTGGGGCCCTAATTGGGCATTCATTCTGCTTGAATGATTGCTCCTTTCACACTTAATTGAATTACTTACGTGGTGCCCTCCTTGCAGACCTCCTTTTTTTGGGGTTCTTCAGAGACCAAACCAGTCACTTTAGTTAGCAAAACTACACAAAACATAGTCAAATTCTATATTATTCTTTGTTCTTCTTGTTCATCAACAGCACTACATGTCTTCCTTTCCAAACTCATTCAGGAGGCGACCAGGAGTCAGTAACAGGACTACCCCAAAAGCCAGAAGAAAGAAGTTATGAGCAACGCTTGTCCACTTCAATGGAAAACAATATGATTATAAGAGGCCTCCTCTGCCCTGTGGACTGGAGAACGGTGTTTGATTTGAGAAATGCTAAGCAGTGTGCTGGCTCAAATGTCAAACTCCTCTAATTAAGTGGTTGTGATTTGGGGAGGGGCTGTAACTGTAGATATGCCACATGATGGACTCACTTAGATGATATGACAGTTGACAGCTGTGAGATTGATCATCCAGGTCCATGCTGCCACTTGTTTTGGATTGGTTGCATGTAAAATTGTTCTCATTTCTCAGTTAATTGCACATGACTGCACCAGCCTAAGCTCTTGCTCTGTCCCCTTGGTCCTCATGCACGTTGAAGCTTTCCTTCTCCTTGACTCTACAATATCAACAAAATGCATTTACTTTTTTGCAATCCACAGGCCTTCTCTTCTTCTGCACCAAAGCATGAAAACACTCCTGCTTAATCACTGGATTGGTTCTGTCCTGCACCCAAGACAGACATTCTGAGAAGACGAAAACAGATACACCATCCATTTTGGCATTTACATACAGTATCATTTTTCTTTTCTTAACAATAACAATTTTTAGAACTGCATGTGTCCTCCTTAATTAGCATTTTTCAAACCTAGGTTTCAGAATAAGATGATAACTTCGGACACTGGGGTTGAAGAACTGTTTGCAATGCATTTAATAACCAAACTGTGAAATTCATTCATTTCATCCCAGAACAGATTTGATGATGATGTGCTGAATGTTGTGTTTGTCTTTGTCATACCTTTCCCCAAATCCCCATTCCCATCCATTCATCAAACCCTTAACCCTCTTCTCCAAGGATGTATGATATATTAAGGTGTCACTTACAAATGTACACTATAAATGGATCACACACATGGTGTGGCGGATGCGGTGAAAGAGACTTAAACTCACTGCAGGATCTTCTCACCTGAACAATAGCCCACACCAGGTTCACCTACCCACCTACACATGAAAGGGATAACATCATCATAGTGCAGAGTTAAAACAGTGCCTGTCCCACACAAAAATAGTTCTAGTATGCATTATCTGGCCTGACTCACAAAAATAAAGTTACACTTTTTGTATAAGTTCACTCTTGCAGGCAGTTGAGCTGAACTACCAGAAACTTCATGATTACGAGTAGTAACCTTATGAGTAGTAACTAACTAGTAGTAATAGTAAAGTTACTACTTGTAAAGTTGCAGATGGAAAAGTTACTAAACGTACTTGTAAACTTATACTCCAAGAGTAAACTAACACCAAAAGTGTTACCTTATCTTTGTGTGAAGCAGGCCCTATGTTGCTTACAAATTCTATGCAACATGGTGGAACCAAACCTTCTTTTGAGTCCAAGATCAAGGATTTTGTAAGTTTAGTTTTATTTGTTTAGTTACTAGCTCCCTGAATTGCTTGTCCTGGTGGTCTGGTTGTAGTCTTTGATAACCCATTAGCTCTGTTTTTTTCAACATAGTTGCCTGTGATGAATAATGTTTCGGATGATGATGATGAATCCAACTTGTAACGCATGCAGCTATTCTGAGGAGTTTCCCGTCGATCAGCACAAAACGAATGTGAAAATATGGCCAGTCATTTTAATTCTGCATAAAAGCCAGACTTTCAGCCTTTTTTTCAATCAGTGCAATGTTGCCTATAGTGCGGAGCTCAATGGAAAGCTCACCAAATTCTGGGAGTCACTGCTAATAGTTTATTGGCAGACCTCAGGTTTCTTGATGGAGCATGGAAACTAAACCTTGTTCTGAAGTAGACCACACCCCTCTGATGCAGTGCTCTGTGAAAGAGCACAAGTGCCTTGAACAGGATTCTTTTCCTGATAGGAAGCCAGTGAAGAGCAAGCAGTTTAAGGGACATACATCCTCTAACTGACAGTTCAAAAGAAAATGAGCCACTGAATTTTGGACCACCTGAAACTTCTCCAACAGGCACTCCTGCAGGCCAAAATAGAGGGCATTACCATATTACAACCTTGAGGTTATCAGGGCCTTCTAAACTGTTTGTTTAGCAGTGAAGGACAAATAGTGCAAAAGCCTTTTCAGGAAAAACAATACAACAAAGCAAGTGCCAACCACTGACCTAATTTGTGGCCAAAAAGACAGGCTATCATCAAATATGACCCCTACGTTCTTGACAATGCCTCCCTAAGGGCCTCGAGGAAGGGTATTTTTGGCTCAGAAAGGCAGCTAAGATTCTGAAGAACTATTGCCGAAAAAAAGATCCTCAGTTTTATCAGCATTGAACTTGAGCTGATGAATGGCCATCCAATAAAAAACTGCTGTCGGTGGGTTTAAATCAGCCTCCCTGGAAACTCTTTTCCTTTGCCACATGAGAATAAAAGCTGAGTGTCACCAGCGTAAGATTTAACTTTTGCTCCTAGAGCTTCTGTTAAATGAGCAAGAAGGATGAGACATATATTTAAAAAGTTAGGCTCAAGGCAGAGCCTTGGGCGACACCTACTGTCAACTCATGTGGCTCAGAGGAAAAGGGAGGAATACAAACCTGTTGACTTCTGCCTTCCAAAAAGGAGGCAAGCCATTCCACACCTTTACCCACTATGCTGATGGACTGCAGCCACACCAAGGTACCAGAGAAGGAGACTGTATCAAAGACTGCCAAGTCTAACTTGATCAGCAGAGTCTTCTCCGCAACACCTAAGGTGCCTTTGATGTATTCACAAACCTTCATAAGTTCTGTCTCAGTGCTAAAGTAGGGACTATAACCTCACTGAGTGAAGGTGGAGCAGGTTATTGGTTTTGAGATATACAGCGAGCTTCTGAATCACATACTTCTCCAATATCTTAGATGATGTAGGAAGCAAAGATATGCAACTATAATTGGACTGTACCCCTGGGTCCACAGATGGTTCTTCAACAAGGGCAGAATTTTAGCTTGCTTTCATGTTCTGGAAGCATGTCTAGGCCTGTGGCACTCTGTGACAGCCACCATATAAACTGATAACTATGGAGGTAACATAATTTACACCAGCACAGAGAATAAACTAGATATTAAAGCCTGTGAGTATTTCCTAAACAAGAGAAACATACATTTTCATTGTCATAACCAAATGCCACTAGAGATGATCCTAATGTGCCTTGCAAGAATTATCTTTCTTTTTTTATTAAGGAGGTATATTCACAAACATGTGGCACAGCAATGTGGTTTTCCTTTAGCCCAAGCTACGCAAACATAACCAGGGGATGGTGGGAACAGCAAGTAGCTTTGGCTTCAAAGAATGATGAATATGTTAACAAAACAGTTATGTGGCTGTGTTTCATAGACAATCTGTCCTTAATCTGAGGTGGTAGTGTGGGAGAATGTGAGAAATATTTCACCATAATATCAGTATAGCAAATCTCAAGTTCATGTATGAAATCAGTGAATCCAAAGGTACAGTTCTGGATACAGAATATATATTGATAATAACATGATTCAACCAATGTTACATCATAAAATTACAGCTACGATCTCTGTATTAAATGCTGTTAGTTTCCGTCAACAGAGCCTAAAATGGAGTATTGCCTTCGGGGAATTTATGAGGATTACAAGAAACTGCTCTCAGGAAAATCATATGGAGAAACACAATATGGAAACTATCAAGTGATTTGAATTAAGAAAATATCCCAGACATGTAATAAGCACAGGGTAAAGTCAGAGCTAAACAAATTAGTAAAGCGCACATTCTAAGAAGGAAAAAGAACAAAGATGACAATGGAATCATATGAACAATCACAACCTATTCAAAGGAAGCAAAACAATTAGGCCAAATTTTGAGAAAGAATTGGAGTCTACTGCAATTGGACCCAACCATTGCCAAAATAATGGGCAGTCATCCCTACACATCTTTAGGAATAGTCAAAAATCGAAAAGATAAACTTGTGCACCGTCCCTTTACACTTAAAAAAATAAATTTGGCTTATATGTCCAACATTTTGAAAGTGCAAACAGTGGAAAGTCTGCACAATGGCAATGGAAAACAGGAATTAAACACAGCAAAAAAATCAAAAACGAAAAATCTGACAAAACATCACATGCAAAAGTCAACATCTGGTTTATGTGATTGAATTCCCATGTGGTTTATATTACAATGAAAGCACTATTTGCAAATTGAAAAAACAAATCCTTGAACATGTGAGGGCCACCAAAAACAAAGATAAGAGTAATGAGGTGACAAAACATATGGACAAACAATATCAAAGTGATTGCCTCAAATTAAAGTTCTATGGATTAGATATAGTGGAGAAAACCAAAAAAGGAGGTGACAGAGAACATAATTTGCGACAAAAAGAATCCCATTATTTCTTATTACTACGCATTTTAGCACCACATAGGCTCAATCAGGATGAGGAATTATATGTCCATTTATAAACAAACAATTGCTTTAAGGTTCACATGTGAGAAGTGAGAACAATCAGGGCCAACCACAAATGATAATGGGGAAATGAATTAATTGCTATGGAATTAATTTTGTGCAATCAAGAACAGACAAGCAAATGGAATGGGGGAAAGAAACTTACATTTAACGGTGTTGAAACACAAATACAGGCTAATTTGAATGGAAAATGAACTAATTTAATTAAATACTCCATGCAGTAACATCCACCTGGGAAATTCCAGAAATAAATAAGAACCTTCAGAAAAGGCAAAATGAGTGAAAGACATGAGCATAACATAACAGAAAGAGCAATTTGAACAGTGGATTCCTGAACAAAATGAAGATTAAAAGAGTGAAAGCAAGGAGTACTGAACCAGAGAAAGACATTAACATGGAAATTTAAAATAAAGGAGAGGAAGTCAATGGAACATGATTTGAGGATGTAATGAGGACTGAATATGTTGAATCTAACAACTACAATCATGAGGTGATCTCCAAGAAAACTGGTCTAAAATTGTGAATTCAACTTATGTTGGAATCACACTTTAAACTGGTTTATCCAGAAAACTTGGCCATTTTTTAATGCACTGACAATTTCTTCACTTTTTGTAACTTTCACTTATTCACACATGTAATCTTTGAAAAGCAACTTTGAAAAAGGTTTTCATTCAGACAGAGTGAAAAGAAACTTAAAAAATAAAGCTTCAGCCCACTAGATGGCAGTAAAAGAAACAAAGAAAATAGATGAGATAACAACACACTATTTAGACAAATTATGTATATCAATTACCATTTTTGTGTGAATGAAAAAGAAGCAGCAATTCCATCAGTAACTATTTAAATCAGCCCACCAGAGAGCAAAAACAATCAGGAAAGAAAGAATCACAAATATGAATGTGGATGTGTAAAGGACTGCAAGTGCCAGAATCCATTGTCCACCGCATTTATACCATAAGGCAGTGGTTTTCAAAATTTTGTAATGCTGCTCCTCCCGATTAGCGGTAAAAAATTATTGAGCCCCCTTAGAATGTTTCACAATTATTCTATTAAGTTGGCAATGTTTAAATATGTCTAGACTTATTTAAACAATGCAGTTAAGTTCTGTTACCTTTTAAAAAAATACAGTGAATGTTTTTCTGCTTCAGAAAAAGCAGTGTTATCTTTATCATGCTTCTTTTTGCCAGAGCCTGGCACCCACCCTGGGATCACTTGAGGCCCCTCTAGAGGGGCCCACCCCCCAGTTTGAAGACCCCTGACATAAGGACAGGAATATTGTAAAGTAAAACAAGTATATTGGCATTGAATCAGATTACCGGCATTGAAATTGCACAATTCATGTAATGTATTAGCAGTTTCTCTTTATGATTTGCACATTTTAAACTCATATCACTTTGTTTTGGTATGCTTTTTCACATAGGAACTAGCACTTTTTTAATAGAAACTATAATTCCCATAAAACAGGAAGTAGTATGAGAAAATTATTTGAATGTGTATAAAATAGATAAAGGACTGTCAGACATTGTCCCATTATCAAGGTTACAGGAGGACCGAAAAGTGTTGGGCATTGTCCAAACCATTCGGATGATTTAAATAAATGGAATTGCACCTTCCCTTGGGAGTGCGACTCGTGTTATCGTGTTATAGTGGGAACAGTGTAATGGATCATGGTATATATACATATATATATATATATTTGTATATATATATATATATATATATATATATATATTTAATTTTAAAGTAATAACTTGCCACAATCCTTTGACGTGTTCGGAAAGGACACACAAACTTCGCAGCATATTCAAAAGTGATTTCATACATCTCCATGCTCAGAACAAGCACCATAATAACACACCCAAAGCTTTTTGGCGTACAACTCCTTGTTCACGCCCATGCCCTTTAAACTACCCCACAAATTACAGCACTCATTACACCTTTGAAAACATCGCTGATATTATCAATGTAATATTTGCAGTAAAATGTTTTTTACTAAAAACTGGTGCTTGATGGGGGCACGAGTGATAGTTACCTTAGGGCACGAGTTATAGTTACTTGAGATAACTATAACTATAGCAGGTGATTTTCTATGGTTTTGTATGTTAAAAAAGTGAGCCTAACTATAAGGGCCCTGTCACCTTTGTTTTGTTCAGTGAATATACATATATATTTTCACTAACAAGCAAATTTTATAATTAGGAGATAGATGTTAAAAAAACATAGAAATTCACTGACAAAACCAAAGGTTACAGGGACGTTACAGTTAGGCTCAGATTTCTCACACACAAAACCATAGAAATTCAGCAGCTATAGACTAACTATAACTTATGCCCCCGCAATACATTCCTTATGACCTCACATATTATATCACTCATGACATTGTCAGTGACATCAGTGAAGACATCACTGATAACATCTCAAAGGACATCACTGATGATATTATCCAGTGTGTTTTGTCAAACTTTCTGAGATTTAAAGATATATACTAAGGTACTCCATAAGTTACATTATTATTCTTTCTCTACTACTAATGAGTGATACTATTTATAACATATGCCATCTGATCTATAAACCTATTTTTAAAGTGGGTGTACTTTTTATCAGTGAACTAGCCTCTGCACCGTCACATGTCATGTGCCTTGCATGTGTATGGTAGTGCTTTGCAACAGTCTAATCTGTTCATTGAGATGTCACTTCCTTTGATGGTTGAGTTTAGTTCTGTTTTATGACTTACTGACACGTTCCTTTTGATCTTTCTCCTTTGTGATGAATGACAGTAGTAGTCAATTGCAATAAATTAATCTGTTCACTATGACATTTCTTTACAGTGACGGTGCAGTATAGAAGACATTTACAACAGACTGACCTCACTGCTCACACTTTTCTCCAGTATAAAGAATAATTTTAATAGTGGCTTGTGACACAGTTAACTTTGTGCCAAGACTTCTCTAATTGGTGGTATTTTATAGTGGTTTCTGTAAATCTGTCATTTGCACTAAAACGTCTTTCCATGTTCACAAATTGTGTTGTTGTGGTTTGCAATAGACTAGCCTATACAATTGGATGTTTCATTTTGGTCATTAGCTTTTATAGTAGTGGTTCAGGTTCAGAAGTGTCAGGAATAACCACTGACAACTGTCTCTGAGGTGATAAGTGAGTGTAGTAGTTGATAGGGTTACAGTGAGCTCTGTACTGTATGTCTCTGACCTGTCTTATTAAAAAACAAATGATATTTTATGAAGTGTATTAAAGTTTACTTCGCTGGATTATGTCATCAGAGATGTCATCAGTGATATCACTGACCATGTCATAAGTGAAGTAATATAGCAAAGCATTGCAGGGAGTAAGTTATGGTTAGCTAAGTTAACTATAACTACTGAATTTCCATGATTTTGTGTGTGTAAAATATGAGTCTCGCTATAATGTCGTAGTAACCTTTGTTTTTTTCAGTGAAATTCTAAGATTTTTTAAATTCTATTTATTAACTGTAATGTCTTGTAATCTATGTTTTTTCCTGGGACTTTCTATGTTTTTAATGTTATTTCCTAACTATAACATCCCTGTAACCTTTGTTTTTTCAGTGAATTTCTAGATTTTTTTAAATATAAATTATATGGTCATTTCACCCCAAAAGTCAATGTAGTAGTATACGTGTTCACAAATTTTTAAATACATTTTAACACACTAATTATTATACATTTTAAAAGTAACGGTTAACAAATCAACGTAAGGTAACAGTTAACATATCAATGTAAGGTGACATATGTAAACTTTCTACAAACACGATACAGCAAGTCTATGTCTTTTTTGTATTCATTTCACATTCACATTGCAAATGACACCCAAAATCAGGTATTTGGATTTCACATCTCTCTGAAGTCACAGTGAAAACCACAGCTCCAACATTTTTTCTGGCTTTTCAGAGAGTTTCAAAATTAACATGTCTTATGGGGAAGATAGAAGAGAAGGGGGATAGCAGGATGAAGAAGAAAAAGACTTACCACTCCCAAGGAATTCCTCCGACATTTGAAAATATTGATTTCAGGAATGCAGGAGAAAATTAAGTTATTCCAAATTTTTCCCAATCCAATATATGCAGCAAAACCTGTCAAGAGGTATGGTGAAGATGTGGTCACATGACACAACCTCTATTTGGAAACATGTGAAAACCATACATCAAAAGAAGTATCACAGGATGATAAGGGAGAGGGAAGGTGGTGCATTATCAGTAGCAGCTGGACCATATGTGGGACCCTTACCTTTGAGAGAGAGCACGTATTATTAATAAATTAGTGGCATAGGCATAGCATTTGGAAGCTAATAAATCCGTAATTTAAAGACCTAACAAAAAAATAATGTAGAAATGAAAACGTGCACGTTTGAATTAAAGTGAGCAATTTGTGCCTACCAGTCGCATTCTGACTCCACGTTTAACAAGAAAACATTGTGTATTTATGTTTGAGTGAATTATTAATAAAATTAACCTGAGAGTATTATTTTCAAGTAGAAACAGTAGAAATTAAATACATTTGAGAATTAAATGAATGAGAATTAAACACACATATTGAATTGAATAGCTTTCATCACATGTACAAAATAAATATACATTTGAAATTGCATTGAAATAACATGAATAATGTTTAATACAATAATTTGTTTTACATATTTGCTTTGAATTAAAGGTGTGCAATAGGTTAATAATATATTAAATGTTTTATTGTGCATTTAGGTTTTTTAACCTGACTAGGCCTTACGATTCATTTTGCAAGCAGTCATGGAAAATTTTACTTGTCACACTGTCCTTTAACCTGAATTAAATTTTCTTAGGCTGCAAATGTAATGTTGAATATTCTATTGTATTCCAGAAGAAGGGCATGTTTCAAGTTTAGAATATTTGTTCTAGCTGCTGAGTTGCACAGGAAGATTCATGAAACTTATGTGAAAGATTATTGGCTTAGTTTGTTGTGTGCATGGGAAAGGAAATGTTATTTGCAGGTAATACGTTAGTGGATCATCTGAAGTCATAGTAGAAACAATGTACATTTGCTGAGATAATTTCATAAAGTAACAGAACTTGGTGGTACCATCTACAATGATAGTTTCTGAAATCAATGCCCAGTGTGTGTCCACCATCAGAAACAAACAAATGGATTTGGAATATTTTAATTAGTGAAGAACTTTGAAACAGAAGTCATATCCTCTCTGAACTTTCTCGAAGTCACTCCTTCTCAGAAACTTCTTGATGTCAGTTCCCTTCTGAATCTTCTTAGAGACAGTTAGGCCCATATTTATACTTTTTTAGCCCTGCATTTGCGTCAATTATATTTTGTAAGTTTGTGCCGCTTTTGCGTTAAAAAGTGACGCAAATGCGGTGCAAAAAAAGTATAAATATGTGCCTTAATGTCTGCTTAAGACTGCTCTCTCACATTCCTGTTTCTTCTCTGAGTTTCCTGATGTGATTTCTCATCAGGATCTCAACTGCTCTATTCTGTTATGTGGTTCAAGTCTAAGAAGGCCAACTAATTAGGAACTACTGATCTGTCCAATGTGCAGCTAGTGTTTTACACTGTCTTGATGCTCCTGCCAACTAACAGGTGAATATTCTGCTCGACTAATCAAAGCTGTATGCTGTCCCAAGAGGAGAGGTATAACTAAATGTGGTTTTCTGTCTCCTTTTCCTAGTTAGTAACGTACACCAGCATATTTCTATAGTTAGTTACCTTAGTTAGATGTTTTTACAAATTACTTTTGCCTGCTTTTATTTTTGCTTCTGCCGGCAACTATTAGCCCATTCCCACACATGCAAGTCACAATTCTGGTTAGTGTTAGGAATGGCCCAGCTCTGTAACTGAATTGTTAAAACTGTATTTTGATGATTTTCTGATGTTACCATCATCTGCTTTGAAGTCTGGTAATAATGTTCATGTTGTGTTATTGCTAATCTAAATTATGTTTTTGGGAATGTCTAACTGTATTAATGATTAGTAGATTGAATCTTTTCAGATGCTTTGGTCAGCCTATGATCTTCATGTATATTTTTGTAATTTAATTTTTGCGCACCTTTTATGTGACATTGATTTGGGATTGTAAGAAAGCTTTGAAACTTTATTCAATTTGGAGTTTTGTTTTAGTGTTGAATTATTCATGGTGTTTAATATTGTTTATTGGGTTTTATGTTATTGACTTATGGTTGTGTCTAGGGGTACACTGAACAAATGTGTATGTCACATCATCTGTTTCAAAACCCCTGAAAACCAAACATAAAATAACGAATCACATGATGAAAAGAGAAAGGGAGGTGGTGCATCATCATTACCATCTGGACCATTTGCGGGACCCTGACCTTTTAATGAGATGGTTATCATTCCCATTCCAAATGCAATATATGCAGCAAAAAACTATCAAGGGGTACACTGAAGAACTATTGATATGTCTTATCCTCTATTTCGAAACACCAGAAAACAATACATAAAAAAACCGTATCACAGGATGATAAGACAGATGCAAGGTCTTGTTTCATCTTCACCTCACCATTCCATCTTCCATTTCTGTTTAAACACATGTACATATATGAAAAGTAAATATAGACTAAATTTAATTACACATTACATACCATTTGATTACAAACTATAAGCAAGTAGCCTCATCTAATTTCAAACTCATTCATTTATACTGGCTTATTAAAAATAGCTACATTTTCAATAGAGCACTTCCTCTCTCTCCTTCACTTCTCTCATCTAACCTCCCTCCTATTTTGCCTTTTACTGTGGTGTCTAGAAGCTACTCATTTTCTTTTAGATTACATGCACTTATAAGTTCCCTTTTTAAAAAGACTTTTTATAATACAAACTAATTAACATACCTGTAAAATCTCTTTCCTGTTGTTGAACTATCATCTGAATATGTTATTATCTCTGTTCCACTGCAAATGTCAAATCAGAAATATGGCAATCCTTGTCATTCTCAGTAGAAAAGTAACAGTAATGGCTACATTTCCCAATGTGGTTTCACTCGTAGTGCTGCACATTTCATCCACAATCTTTCTTTCATCTTCCATTTTTGTGATGCCACTTGTAATTGGTCACTACGTTTTCATGTTTGCATGATTCCTGCAAAGAAGCACAATTTGGTAGCTTTTTTGCAGGATCTGCAGATCCACCACAGCGCTCAGCATGGCCCCTGTGCTGTATCCATGGATCTGCAAGGCAGCTCTTAAAAGCAATCAACAATCGACTGTTAATGCTTTCATTTACATTTTATGTTGTAAAATATTATCAATTACTAGACACACACTCCCTACTGAGCAATTTATGTACACCAGTCTGCTTTTAAGTTCCACACTGCAGTTTCCATTGCCCCTGTCCCCCCCACACTCTTTTAGCTCCTTTCCATAGATCCCATGTCTCCACTAGTCTCCATCTACCAGTATGTCAAAAGTTCACAGACTTTCTCTCAACAGCATACTAGCGCCCCATTAACCGTTGCAGGTTTGGTTGACTGTTTGGAATTCCAAGCATATCCGAAACAACATAATATTTTTTTTATTTCTCCAAAGCGAAAGTGAGAGTTGGTTAATGTCACTACCTAATTTTATTTCCCTGTGCGTCTCCACCATCCAATTGCATGTGCCCTCTTCTATTTTACTTGCTGTCCTTCATTTTAACAGCTTTTCATCTTCAAAAATCCTCATACTGCTGCAGCCTTCTCCTATGTGCTACTCTGGCTTGTCTCCAAAATGGTCAGAGTTTGGATTGTGGACCATAGTTTTGTGTTTTGAGTAAGAGAGAGTGCTTGATAGTGTGGCATTGACAGGGACCTAGATTTACCTAATTTAGGCATTACATGGATTGACTAGAGAGAGTTCAAGTGGCATCAATTGTTTCCTTTGGTTGAAAGCGTTGTGGATTGTCAGCACCCAGACCTCATGATTGTGCTCTGGGGTGGCAATGACACAGGCACAATTACTGGGATAAGACTGGAAATCCTAATGAAGGATACCTTTATTAAATTAATGGCACTTTTCTCACACACTGCCTGGCTGTTCTCCAAGATTTGAGAAAGAAAGAAATGGCAGTGGTCAACCAAACCTTATCTGCAGATAGACAAATCCAGGAAACATGTAAATAAAGCTGTATCTGCATTTCTCTGAGACCACTACATGAGCCCTATATACTACAACAGGTTACGCTTTGATATGGTGGAATAAATAAAAAAGAAGGAGTCCATTTCACAGACACAGGCTGTTCTATGTGTAATTATCATCTACACACCATAAACCCAAAGGCTCTTTTTAGAGCCAACCCTTTTACCAAACACTTATACTTTTTGTTCTCAAATCCTTTTTCAAAATTTCTCACTCAGATCTGCAGGACTGCCAAGGATTCCCTGCCAAATAAGGGGTCTGTCGACTGTGTTACAGGCAGCTCAGTGACAGATCTGCAGATCTGTGAAAGGGTGGGTGTGAGTGAGTATGTGAGTCTGTGAATGGGACTGTCAATGTGTGTGAGTTTGTGAATGGATGTGTGAGTACATGTGTCAAATGTGAATGGGTGTGTGTGTGTGTGTGTGAATGGGCATGTGAATGGGTGCGTGAGCATGTGAATGGGTATGTCAGTAGGTGTGTGAGTGGGTGAATTGGTGTGTGAGTGGGGTGGTTGTGTGTGTAAGTGGGTGTGTGAGTGTGTGAATGTGTGTGTAAGTGGGTGTGGCATTGGACCTGTGGATCTATGGTGGGTGTATAAGTCTGTGAATGGGTATGTGAGTGGGTTTCTGAGTGTGTGAATGGGTGTGTGAGTGGATGTGTGGATGTGCAAGTGGGTTTGAGCGGGGGTGGTAGTGGTTGCGTGAATCTGAGTGGGTGTGTGAGTTTACAAATAGGTATGGGAGTGGGTGTGGTAGTGGTTCTGTGGATTTATGGTTGATGTCTGAGTATGTGAATGGGTGCATGAGTGGGTGTTCAATTGTATGAATGGGTGTGGGTGTGGGAGTGGGTTTCTGAGTGTGTGAATGGGAGTGTGAGAATAGGTGTGTGAGTGAGTGTGGTAGTGGTTGTATGGTCTGTGAGTGGGTGTGCGAGTGTGCAAATAGGTGTTTGAGTCGGTGTGGTACTGGTTCTGTAGATCTATGAGCAGGTGTGTGAGTGTGTGAATTGTGTGTGAGTGTGTAAATGGGTGTGTGACTGGGAGGGTGAGTGTGTGGATGGGTATGTTAGGTGGGTGTGTGAGTGTTTGAATGGTTGTGTGAGAGCCTGAATGGGTGTATTTTTTTCTGGGGTCTGGATCCATGGGTCTGTCGTAGATTTACACAGGGGGCTAAGCTGAGGGCAGCATTGGATCCACGATCCTTGCACACCCCACAAAATCAAAAAAAATGTGAGCAATTTTTTGCTCATGAGGAGTCCCGCAGAGACCCCTCTTTCAGTTCCACGGGGACAGGATACCTCTATCCTGACCCCTTATGCCATACAATATCTTTATTCCCTTCCCCAGGAACTGTGTCCCAGTTCAAAAAATGTGGATCTGTCGCAGTGGATCTGCGTCTCTAGATAACATAAATGTTTTTTCTTTAATAACCCCAAAACTACTGAACTGATTTACACCAAATTGAAAAAAGAGATCTTTCTGGACCAAGATCTTCCTTTCTGCATAATTTGGTGTAATTCTGTCCAGCAGTTCAGGCTGTAGTCACGTCTAAAATCCCCATGGGAAACTGCATTTGGAAATGTGTTTTGGGACCCTTCTTTTTCTCTTGCCTGCTTGACAATCAACCTGAAACTTTCCAGACAGTGCTTCACAGACAGCGCCAAAGATATTAGAATGACAAAAAATTCTTTGTCTATAGGAAAAGTTGACCCTAACTATAACTACCGTACGAGCTACTGACATATATTTATGCAAAAAGAAGCAGAAAACTCTGTGTAGTTCTCAAGTTTAGGTGGAAAGCAGCTCTTTTATTGAGCACCTCACAACACCAGCAGCACCCGCACAGTGCTATCCATGTCAAGCTGTACATTTTCAAAAGTGTTTAAGCACTCCAGACACAGTATTACAGCTCTGGATTGGTAAATACCATCCAAACCAACCTAGAATGAATACAGATAACCCCTATATTACATATGCTGCACACTAAATACTCAACAGAGTCATGCAGGCATGCCTGCTTACTCTGCAGCATGTTTTGGGGCTGCACAGCTCTAGCATCTTATGTTATAATTCCAATTGCCCTGCTCTTCTCAAATGCCTACTCCCTCTTCAGTTCTACTGTCCTAAATCCAAACCTGGGCTTATAGGATGAAGCTGATAGAGTCTGGCAGATGGATCACACTAGAGGATTACTGATGTCCCATCAGCCATATTACAGAGCATACACCTTTCTGGGCCTGCTGCCAGCATGTGTGTGGGGGGGGGGGTGACATTGCACCCACAAAATAAGTGTGTTCTCGGCCTTGCTGAAGATGGTGTGGAGCAGCACCCCTGCCCGCCCTCATTGTGCACAGGAGGTGCAGGTAGTGTTGCCTGGTAGTGTTGCCTGGTTCTGTTCCATGATGGGGTTGGAGGATTGGAGAAGATTGGAGCCAGAAGAGGAGTTGAACTGGAGCGAGTCTGACTGGGATGGAAAGGAAACAAGAGGAAAGGCTAAGAAAGAAAAAGTAATAACAAAATACAAGAAGGTCATAAAAACAGACTGAAAAGAAAAATAAACAGGTAAAGTGAGACAGTAACAAACAAGTAAACAGAAGTTGGGATCAGGAACTAGTAGATCAGATGGGGGTGGATTAGGTTGGATGGGGTTAAGAGTGAAGCAGGCAGCCAGCAGGGAGGACAAGAAGCAGGCAAATCAAAATGGCTGCACCCTTGTACACTGCATGGTGCAGTCGGAGCTGATTTTTCAGCACATAATGCACTATTGATGTGGAAAAAGCAGAGCAAAGAGCAGGACAAGCATTTTATGCTCATTGGCAGAATGCCATGGAATCTCATGCAGTTGTAAAATTGTAGAATCCTAAGAAGGGAAACTCTGCAAGTTTTGCCTAGGCCTACAGTAACCACATAAGCATCTCCTGATCAGTAGGAGCCGTCAGGAAATTTAGCTCTCTGCTAAACAAGATGATGTTGTGACTGCTCTGAAATTGGACACATCAGCTTCGTGATCTCCTTTAAGGAAACAAAAGACCATGTCCCCATCTTCTCCAATTCCCCTTCTGATGACTTTGACATGTATTGGACACCGACCAAGACCAACCATGAGAGACAAAGGAAAAGGCAGTTTCCTGAAAGCTTTGAAAGTCATTAAGGTGATTATGAGCCAGCAATTGTTAGTGTTGAGATTGGCTCAGAGGAAGTACATCTCACCTCTTCTCAACCTGCTCTGAGCCATTTAATTCCATCAAAAGCTTCTGCTTCGATCTTTTCAAGTTTACCACAAACGTTTGCAGCAAGCACCAGTCACAGGCCTTTCTTGAGAAAGGCTAACACAACTGCATATCTACCCATCAACAGGTTCTTCAGGTATTGGCTCAATAACAAGGATCTCCTCATCGGTTTGAGACTTCTTAACTGTTAGCCTAGAGAAAGAGCACATCGCAGAACACTGAATTTGTTGCAAACAAAGTATGCTGTGGTTAGACAGGTGGACAATTTGGTATTGGGAATCAAGTGGCCCATCTGAAAAAACAAAACCAACATGTGATTGTTTGGGAAGAGCACCTCAGTGACAGTAGAAGTTCAACTGACAGCAGGAGGCGGTGGTAAGGGAGAAAAGGAGGATGTCAGTGCCTTATGAAGCAGCACTGGGACTATCACTCATCAACACCCGCAGTAACCTGAGAATGGAACAAGGGACACAGAGTGACACAGTCACTCCAAAGTGCCCAAGCAGCCGACCAACCCCCCCCATACATCACTTTAGGAGTTATCACACATAAAGCAGTCAACAACAACCAATTATCAAGAATATGTTCACTAAGGAGTTGCCTTACCCCCAAGCCAATAAGAAACTATTTATACAATGGACAGCTGGACATAAGGTCAGCGTTTGACCACTTACCATTTTCTTTCATGGAAGGAGAAGGGTTTCTTGAATTTGTGATGACCCTGTGCCTAAAATGGGAGTTTCCAGACAGGACCTCTTTTTCCTCTATTGCTATGCCATCAGTGCACCATCAAGTGCTGTACTTGGTTGGTGAAACCATGAAGGAGAACACTGGGCAGTCTATTTACTGCATAGAGGACATGTGGATCAGATGTCTAGGAGCAAATTCCATGTGCATTACTGCACCCTGGATCTCGTTAAAGGGAGTAAAGCTGATTTCACCACGGATTATGCTTTTTGGAACATTGAGCAACATGCAACAGTTGTGATATTCACCATGGAAAAATCACACACAACTAAATTACTGGGTTTTTATTTTAAGCATAACCTAATCCAATCCTATAGCTTGTATTCTATGGCATCATCCACCAAAACTACATCTGCTAATTTTGGGAATCTCTCGCAAATTTAATCAGTTCACAAACCATATCTGATGCTACATTTCTTCTAGTAGGTGATCATTATGACTGGCAGAAATCTGGCATGCAGTGGACCTTGTTATTTCAATGGCAGCATTCAGCTTAGAACAATTGGTATCTAGCCCTACACATAATGAGGTCACGTGCTAGATTTGATGTTTCCCTGTACTGGTTTGATCTCTAAGGCGAAAATACAGCCCCAGGTTTGGACAGACCATTTCCTCATCTTTTCCAGGTTATGGCGGATGTCAAGGTGAGACTGGCCAGTCATATGAAGAATAAGCCTGTCCTTTCTTGCACATGGGTTAAATTGGTCTATAATGAGATGACTGAAAAACTTGTTACCAACCTTAAAATTGTCAGCAGTCGCCTCAGGTGATATGGAATATCCTGCTATGAGTACTGGGTCAAACAGTCACTGGATAACACCCTTCCTCAACGTATTCGTTTATTGGCACCTTGGTATAATGATGCTCTTACAGATGCTAACCTAGGATGCACTAGAATGGAGGAACAATAGTCGGCTTGTTAAGCATCAGAGCTAAAATTGAGGCTAAAAGAAGCTCAGGAAGCTTACATGATGTTAAATCAAGCAAGGTAGAATATTTTGCAAAGGAAATTCCAGATGTTTTCGATTCTTCAAAGAGATTTATTTCCATTAAATGGTGTACAGCTAAGCCATTTTGAACAATATAGATATTTTAACACTCATAAGATCTTTTTCACTACCTTACTGACTTTTTATGGTAAAAAGTAATGACAGTTTTGACAGCCTTGCGCAATTAGCCAATTCACTAAATCAGGGAAAGAAATCAGTGCATATAGTCAGTATGGTTGGTGGTCTATAAGAACTCTGTAACTCATTTTGCCAAATGGATCTTTAAAACTTCTAAAAATACATTGATTCTGTTTCCTCAGGTTCATCAGCGGGTCCTACGCTACCCAGTATTTGAAGGGAAATGTCAAACTCCATGGATCATCCTTTACAGGCCATTTGCAATAAATCCCTGCCTGAAGGCTCCGTCCTTTGGAATAGAAAAAGGTCAAGGTGATCCCACTGGTGAATTCTGCAAATCTGAGGCACCTTTGGCTCATAGTTATTCTACTACTTGGATCTTTTGGAACATCAACAAATGTTGGACGTTGCTCACTTGGATCATTGTCCTGCACATGACACCAACCATGCTCTTGTCTCCATCCTAGATTGACCTTGGAGTATCAACAGACAAATCTGGTAGCAGAAGAGACACAAAGTGGTGTTTGTGTGCTGACATTCAGATTTGATATGGGAACTCACAATATCCTAATTATAAGGCTGGCAGAGATCAGTATCAGAGGAAAAGGCTTGAATTGGTTTAAATCATGTTTGTAAAACAGATTCCAGTCGGTTCATCTCCTGTTTTTCCAATCCAAATTCAAAATTAAAGGTCAAAGTGTTTCACGTGTCTCTGCTTTTAGCTCAACTTTGTTTAACATATATCTAAGACTGTTAGCTCAATTGAATAGAGCCCACTGAATAAACTTCATGAACTATACAGATGATTCACAGTTGATTATATCAATTTATCAATCTACTACTTATCCTTTTCAGATCATTCAGAATTGTATGCTGGATATCACTTCTTGGTTAGCTTGGAACTCTCTACAAGTTACAGTGATACAATGGAAATCCTGTAATGTTCCTTTGGCAAGCCTTCTCAAACACTTCAAGCTGATTTTTGGACAATGCAAGACGATTCTGTGCCTTCAGCCTAATCATCAGTCAGCAATCTAGAATTGCATTAAGATGATGCCCTGTCAATATTAAGTCATTTAAACAAACTGTTATCTTCATGCTTCTCCTTGATGTGTCTTCTTCACGAAATAATTTCTCTCCTCCTTGCTCACAAATGTCCTCGGATAGTACAGCCATCTGTTCTAAGCAGGCTTTTTTTAATTGAAACTCAGTATTCCTGGGCTCAGCGGAATATATACTGAATCAACACTATCGGATCCAAACTGCAGTTGCCAGATTAGCTTTGATATGCCCATGCTACCCACCTGCTTCTGGTGCCCTTGATGCTGTACACTGGCTAGCTCTGTCAAATTGGGTTATATTTAAATCTCTGTGCAATGAACACAAGGACATTCATGAAGTAGGGCCACAGTCTCTTCAACAGAACTTTGAACAATGTTGCCCCAAATTTACTCTGGTTTCTGCTAAAGCAAATTTGATAACTGTTACCAAATTTAGATGGGAACGAGCAGAAGGCAGAACATTCTCCGTGCAAGCTGCACATCTCTAGAATAGCTCACCTCTGCCTCTTCACTCTACAACTAAGCTACTGGCATTTAGGAAAGTCTTAAAATCCTGGCTCTACACTCTGTAAGTCAGTCGCTCTGTATTTGGTTGTTACTAGTGCCAGGACACCTCTATAGGTATGAGCTGCGTTCCATAAATTCATTAAACATAATTAATAATAATAATATCTCGTATGAATTTAATAACAACTTCTTTGAATGACTTAAACTTAGAGGTCCACGCATTAGATTCATTGCCACTGGAAGGAATATGTTTATAGCCATGGGTGATGGAGGACACTTCAGAGTCCTGTGTTTAGTCAACATACTGTTCTCCTGTCAGATAAATATCCTCATTTTAGTAATTCATTCAAAGCCTGAAAGCAGCTGAGAATCATTCAGTATGCTACCAGAGTATCTGTAAAAGCCCTCATACAAGAGGTGCTAACACATGGGAACTCCATCTATTATATGATGCATTGCTTGGTTGGGCATTGAAGGCTGATCAATGATTATGTATGTCAAAGGAGAAGGGGTGTAACTATAAAAGCCATGACAATGGAGGTGGACCAATGGGGGCTAGTAAAGAGCCCGATCTAAATGCTACTGCATTTTAAGATTATGACACAGGAATTCGGCAAAGGGAGATGGCATGAGCCAAGCGAATCTGCTGCAGGAACATTTGCAAAAGGTGGAGCTAACATTTAGCAATGTCAATGAAGGAGCAGCTGCTTTGATCAACAGCTTAATCCTTAGATTGAACACTAATCACTGGCTGCAGAAAGAGACGTTGGCCCATATTTATACTTTTTTGACGCAAACTAGCACCGGCGCTGGGATGCGTCCAAAATTTCCCGCCGGCCAACGCCATTCCAACACACCAGGCATGCGCCTTATTTATAGATTGATGTTAGCCGGCGCAGCGGCCTGGTTAGAGTAAAAAAAAATGACTCTAACCGGGCAACGCAAGCGTAGGGAAGAATGGGGGTTGTGCGTCAAAAAATGGTGCAAGTCAGGTTAGAGTAAAAAAAACATGACTCTAACCGGACTTGCACCATTTTTTGACGCACAACCCCCATTGAAATGACTCTTGTCTTAGGAAAGACAGGAGTCATGCCCCCCTGCCCAATGGCCATGCCCAGGGGACTTCTGTCCCCTGGGCATGGTCGTTGTGCACAGTGGCATGTAGGGGGTCCCAAGTTGAGGTTGAACTTTACATTCCTTGTTAAATATATAACACCTCAACTGATATAGTTTGTGTACAATGGTAAATGGTTTCATGTTTCTCCCTATTTTGCATATTTCAAACCTAGGTAACAATTAGTTAAACTGGCAGCCTTGGGGCTGCAAGACTGATTGAATTTGGTACCTGAATTTTCATCTTCCTTATATGACAGATGTGGCGTGCTGATGGACTTGATGAATTTTGTGTTTGTTTATCCCTCGCCTTTCCCTAGTTCCACCTAAGCATCCACTTCTGAAATCCCTAACCCTCTTCCCCAAACTTTTGTGACCTGTTGTGCTGTTAATTTCCACCATCAACAATCCCATGACTGGTGGGGAGGATGTCGTAAAAGCTACGGCAATTGTTGCAGGAGGAGGTTACTAAAATTTGCACATTTGCATTGTTGTGTAGCAATTTTAATTTGAGCTCCATACACGTTATTTTAGCACACCGGGCCTGCCGCTGTGCAATTAAACCTAGATATAGTTTATTCAGCTTCATTTATTATTTTAACAATAGCCACTTTTGCGGTCTTGTTTTATTTCTCTCTAACTAGCTGTACTTTGCCTAGGCCAGCACTATGTTATCAAACAAGACATTCTTGTTCACTCTGTGCCTCATTCAGATAGGTTGCAGGGGAACGTGGTAAACATTTTGGGGGTCATTCTGACCCTGGTGGTAAAATCCGCCAGGGCCAACGACCACGGGAGCACCGCCAACAGGCTGGCGGTGCTCCCATGGGCATTCTGACCGCGGCGTTACAGCCGCGGTCAGAAACGGAAAACCGGCGGTAGCTGCCCTGGGGAATCCTCCATGGCGGTGCAGCTTGCTGCGCCGCCATGGGGATTCCGACCCCCATACCGCCATCCTGTTCCTGGCGGTTTTGGCCGCCAGGAACAGAATGGCGGTATGGGGTGTCGTGGGGCCCCTGGGGGCTCCTGCAGTGCCCATGCCAATGGGATGGGCAATGCAGGGGCCCCCGTAACAGGGCCCCACAATGATTTTCAGTGTCTTCCACGCAGACACTGAAAATCGCGACGGGTGCAACTGCACCCATCGCACCCCTTCCACTCCGCCGGCTCCATTCGGAGCCGGCATCCTCATGGAAGGGTATTTCCCGCTGGGCTGGCGGGCGGCCTTCTGGCAGTCGCCCGCCAGCCCAGCGGGAAACCCAGAATACCCGCGGCAGTCTTTTGACTGCGCAGCGGTATTCTGGCGGTTCCAGCCAGGCCGGCGGCTTCCGCCGCCGGCCGGGGTCAGAATGACCCCCTTTGTCTCTCGTTTTCATAGAAATACACACATCCTTATGTAGGGACATTTTCTCAAAACATCAGCTGTTTTATTATGAAAACACTTCCTTGTCCCATACACGTTGGAGGGAGAACCGGCCAGATGACCATGCCTGTATGCTGACTGCTGAATGCTTCACTACAGCTGCTTATGCAGACTTCCGGCTTTGGTCAGGTATATGGTAGCATTATTTATATGCTTTCCTCTCCTTGTCACACTTTTAATCCTGTCATGCTTTGTCATCCTGGTTGTTGCAGTACATGCTTTTGTTATCTACGATGTAGTTGCTTCATTAAAACCTTATTGAAGCACATACTGCCTCTGTTTGTCATTGTATATGTGAGACCAATGTAATTGAGAGAAAAGGATGAGATCTGAGTGACCACGATTTCCCTGAGGAATCAATTGTGTCATGTGCTCGGCTGCCCAATCATCCCTGCTCTTGGGTAGAGATGAGGCACTGCTAGTTAGCCGGAGAAAAACCTGTATTGGGGCAACAGGTGTCACCTGAAGTGGGTTAAGACTCAGGGCCTCATTATGAACATGGCGGTCCAGACCGCCATGCTGGTGGTGGCAAAAATTACCGCCACCGGCATGGCGGTCCGGTCTGCCATATAATGGACATGAGGAGACTGCCACAGACGGAACTCCGCCACCGCCAGGCAGCCTGGTGATGGCAGAGTTCTTTATCTGACAGGGCAGCGCTGCAAGCAGCGCTGCCTGCTGGATAATGACCTGTTTTCCCCCAGCCTTTCCCTGTCGGATTAGGCTGCCAGGGAAAAGCTGGAAGAATGGGTGCCCAACGTTTGGTCAGGCTCTAATTTTCGGGTCCTCCTGAGTATCTCTGTCTCACTATATACAAAGACACCTCCGTACTATATACGGAGACATCCATGGCATTGAGGATTTCCTCCTCGGCTAGGTAGGGAACACCTAACTAAAGCTGTAGATTATTCATGCTTGAACTCTAAAAGGATAATCCCCATTTGGTGTGCTTATCTCTGAACAAATTTACCAGCAACATAAAAGAAATGCACCATACAAAATACTGATTCCTGAGAATGCCATCCTACCACCCGGTGGGCCTCATTCGCCTACCCCAGGCTTTTGATAAACTTGCTGCATGGGGCCTCTATGGTTAGAGGTTAGTTGCTATGGAGTTTCATATCAGCTGCCTGTGGTAGCAGCAATGGAGTAGCTGGGATGCCACAACTGATGACTCAAGGAAACTTCCATCTTGTAGAGGTCTTGCCGGCAGCTGTCTCTCATCTGGAGTATGGAGCCTGGCCTCTTCCAGGAGCAGCTGGATGTTCCAAAGAAAGAAGAAAAAAGAATTGGAACTGTAGTACTCACCACAATCACTTGTTTCCGTAATCAGTCAGGATCACAACATTGCTGGTCCCTTCCGCCAATGGATTTTTTTAAATGTAATTCTTTGTCACAGGGTCTTTTTTAATACATAAAATTCACATAATGCAGTCGTTTGTAAGAATTAATCCATGTTCACTACCTTAATCAAAAACAGACTTTTTTCTAAAATAGATGAAATGTTTAAATTAATTCATGGGTGACCTTTTCAACACACATTTAATGCGTAACTAAAAAATGCAGGAGCTGCAAAACAAGCACATCACATTGATACTACGCAATTTATTTGATTATGATATATATATTGAAATTAATTGAGCCAACCTAGCAGAGTAGCATGTGTTTTGGACTACTAATAGCATGTCATAAATATTCCAATGGTTCTGTTCTTACTCTACTCCCAGATGTGTCCTGCAGGGTCTGTAAACTGAGTCCAACATTAGATCCAGCATTAATTGAAAAAATATTCCTGGTCTATGAAGCAAATGAATATTGAGCACAGTGTGGTCTAATAAAAGGTCAGTGCTTGGGCTCGATTTAGGATTGACTATGGGACAGGTTGGGTCACATCATATGTAGTTGTTTTAATTGTATGGTTAATGGAAGTTTGAAGATGAAACGGTGTAGTGGAAACCATGAGAAGACAACACTTAGGGCCTGATTCAGGGTACGGCCGAAACTAAAAACATTTTAGGGAGAAAACTGGCATAATATGGTGTTCATTGCTTTTTTTCATTGTCCCATTTTAAAATGTTCTTTTTAAAGTAAAAATAAATAAATGTAGAGCTCACTTTGGCTCTAAAAGGTTGAGAAAGTCAGACGGCACACTTTCTATGTACTGAACCTTGATGACAGTTCCTGCCAATGTAAGAGAAGTGCACTGGGGCAGAAGATATCTCCTAATCTGAAGAACGATTACTTTGTCAGGGCAACTGAGTAAAATACTATATTGCCCTGACAGAATAACCTCTACCTAACTCAGGCAGAAATCAGACAGAAACTTTGGAAAACATGTGGCACTTGCAGAGATGGGATTGTAGGCAAAATGGGACAAAACTGGCTGGTAGGTGGTAGGTGTGAGTGGGCACTGGGCAAGACACATTTTCTTCTCCCAATTGCTTTCAGTGAAGGAGAGGCTGAGAATGAAACATATGAAGGTGGAAAGTAAGCAAGGAAGGAATACCTTAACAAATGCAGCAATTGTCATTGAAAAAAGGAAGTGACTTACCACTCTTCCCAGCAGGTATTCAACCTCCCACAGGAGGATGGTCCTCCATGCCCTCCACAGAAGCTTGGAGCTTGGAGTAGTTGAGATTCTTTTTAGAGAAAAATGTAACATAATTATTTAGAATATTAGTGGCAACCACAGAATTTGCACAAAGTAAAATAAACACTACCCATTAAATGTGGAATTACTGCTATTTTTGTATTTGACTTTTTAAAATCAACAATTCAACACTTTGAAACACATTTTTAACAATGGAAGAAAATGGCTAGAAAAGGATCAGAAAAACAATGATTAAAGCAGGTGAAGAGAAAGGAGATTTGTAAAAGAGTGGTGAGCGAAAGGCTTCTGCCACAGTAACAAAAAGGGGAGAAAGCTACATACAGGAGAAAATCAGCTGTGGAAACAGAGGGAATATAAACAAAAACACAAAGAGCTCTATGGAGTTCACTGACACTAAAATAGATATTCGAAAGTTGGGAAAATTGGGACAAGCATAAGGCCATAATGCACACTAGGTGAGATTTATTAGAAGTAAGCAATAATAAACACAACTTCCAACCACCAGCAGGAATGGCTGATATGGAGGCTACTGTGTCATTCTAGGCCATGGTGGTGGTGGTCTTGGCCCTCTTGGTTCTTTTTGATTGGCCCGAAGGGAGGAACAAAAATGGGGACAGGAATGAGTGGTTGTTGGACCTGGCCCTTGTGGCAGGTTCATCCCGACTTTTTGCCTCCTTCCTCCTATTTTTCTGACCTCTCACTGTTGGCTCTAGGACTCTGAGCACTTTATCACTGCTGGCCAGTGCTAAAGTGCAGGTGCTCTCCCTTCTTAAGTTGGTATGATTGGCTCATACCTATTTTGCACATTTAATTTACCCATAAGTCCCTTGTACAGTGGTATCTATACCCAGGGCCTGTAAATTAAATGCCACTAGTGGACCTGCAGTGCTGCTTGTGCCACACACTGAAGTAGCCTTTTAAACCTGTCTCAGGCCTGCTAGCTCAGGGCCTGCATGCGCAGGGCCTGCATGTAGTTTTCTGCCACAGGGACTGGCATCTAAATATACTTGCCAGGCCCAGAACTCCTCTTTTATTACATCTAAGCCACCCCTAAGGTAGGCCATAGCTAGCCCTATGGGCAGGGTGCTATGTATGTAGAAGGTAGGACATGTGCCTAGTAGTGTAGCCTGTCCTGTTAGTGACAAACAGCCGATTTGGTTTCTCACTGCTGTGAGTGCTGCCTTCTCGTAAGATTGCATTGGAAATGTCCTGCCTTATGTCTAGGGGGTATTGTCTGATTTATGAGGGGTAGCGTAGGCATGTTTAGTATGGTTGTAATGGTAGTGAGAAATGCTGCTTACTGGTGTAAGTGGATTTTTTATTACTATTGCAGAAATGCCACTTATAGAAAGTGGAGATTTCTCCATTGCTTATGACTTTGGTGTTTTGCAGCTTGACTCCAATCCATGTCTGGGCAGAGTGACAGTTGGGCTTTGTGCATACTTTTCAGACTGCCTCCACACAGGTAGGGTCACCTCCAATCATTGTGCTGGCTTTGGCCCCACCTCTGAAGGGCCAGTTGAGGCTCGGGGGGGACCCCAAGAGATTGCAGGCACCAGGAGGGGCCCGATATTAAACCCTGAGGGGGTGCGTGCCACCCCTCCCCCAAAAATTACCAGAGGGCCCCCATTTTATGCAGTGGAGCGCTGGGGGCCACTTTTGTTATCTTCTTGGTACTGGGAGTGCCTTACATCATAAAACCAGGTACTTTTAAAGGACATGCATATGTCATATTCCTTAAATGAACATTCATGGTTTATGTTAACCTGCCTAGTTTTATGAGGTGTTTCATATATGTTCGCTAATGTTCCTTTTATGGGCATAACATGCTAATATGTTTTCCTGACTTGCCATATGTTTTATAATGCTCTTCGTATAGGCATTTATGATATCTCTATGACAAGTGCCTTTCTTTAGTAATGTGATTCTTGACTACTGCTTATGTTGCAGAATATTGAGTAACCTATGTGTTATGTGTGACTACTGCTGGTTCTGCAGAGTAACTATTGTGTAACGTTCTGACAACTGTTTGAGTAGCAGGATATTATTGACATGTTGTGTTTGGTCCAACAATTGTGCTGTGTACAATACAGTATATTTTCATATAATGTGGTGTTGTGTTTTCTTTGTGGTGTGGATGATGCATCACGTGTGTTGTGTGTGTCGTGCAAACGCTTAACACATTGCCTCCGGGTTAGGCCTTCCTGCTCGTGTCAAGCTACCAAGGGGTGAGCAGGGATATCTTGGACATGTAACTCCCTTGCCCTGACTAGCGTGAGTGGGTTCTGCCTGGCTTAGGTGTATACCCTACCCAACCAGAAAGCCCATTTCAAACAGTGGTAATATCTATAAAAGGGCATTTCACAAGCAAACAAATGCACTACTGCACTAAACAATCCTATTTTTCCCTTTAACCTCCTCCCTAAAAATAGATCCCTCTCCTACCCATTGTTTCCTACAAATGATATTGCTCCTCTCTCTTCCTTCATTTGTTATTTTGTCACTCAGAAAGCTATGAGCAAAGTCAATCTCTGTTCATCTATTACAACTCATGTAGCTGGAGACTGTATTAGCCACACAATCCAGGCAGTATGATCCCTGACTATCACTCCAGTCTTTTCCAAGTCACAACCTCCCTGTCAGGCTGACACAGCCCACTGATCTGGAATAAACCACAAGCACTCCCCACATAGAAACAGCCTGCTTTACATCTTGGCAGATGGAAAACTCTGTCACGAACGTGACAGATATCCCATGCACTGTATTATGATCACCATAGGATATAATGTGATCATATAACGGCAGACAGGATATCCGTCACGCTTGTGATGAAGTATTCGACTTCGCCAAGATCTAAATCAGGCCCATAAACCTTGATGTTTAAATATATAAATGTAGAAGTATATAAACTATATATATTACACTGTAAAATGGCAAAAGGTTTTGGGCCTGATTTAGTGTTTGGTGGACGGGTTACTCCATCACAAATGTGATAAATATCCTGTCCGCCATATTATGATTTCCATAGGATATAATGGAATCCTAACATGGTGGGCAGGATATCTGTCATGTTTGTGACAGCTTAACCCCATCCTCCAAGCTCTAAATCTGCCACTTTGTCACCTTCTAGTTTGGCATGAATGGCATTGTGGTAATCCTATATTTAAAAACTGCATGAAAAAAGCTCTAACAAGAAGTAACATGTGTGTCAGGGGTAACTTTTATTTATTCTGAGTTGTTTCAGGTGGTAATTTACCAATTCAAAGCTCTAACACTGTGCCTGAAGTGGTAAAATACATTTGTCATTTTTCATTTGGGTGTGGTTGGCAGTTGCTCATGCTATGCTTAAAGACTTTGCTGTAAAAATGGCAAAATGCTTTATCAATCCATAGCTGGGCATCAATATACTTAAATCATATACTTAAAACCTCTGCTAGGGAAACAGACATTTGAAGTGAGCAGGTTTAAAGCCACAGTAGTGTTGTAGGGTTCAAGCATAGGTTTAGCACAGTGCCATCCACTCCATGCTAGAAAGTGACGAGGATTAGCTAGTGTTGTCATAGTTGGACTCTTTCTCTAGGCAGGACTGCTGGTTTAGGAATGACAGCTCTTTTGTTTGTAGGTGACTTGGCCAATCCTACAACAAATCACAACTGTCGGCCCAATCCTCCAAGCTCACAAGCAGTACCTCACCAAAAACCCAAAGAGTAAAAGGTGATTGATTCAAGAGTGCGACATCTCAGGGGAGTTGTGGTTAAATGGAGATTACATGAGCAGCAAGTCTTGTTCACACACAGGCAATGAAGGAGATGCAGTAAAGTTTTCAATAAGTTTTATTAACAAGACTGCAATCTACTGTAAATTGCATAGACTGTAATGAGTAGATTAATGAACAATGCAAGAAACAGAATTGTGAAAACAAGAGCTATAATACAATACCCACCATCCTGCAATAACATGTAATATGAAATAGACATGACATAAGCCCTAATACCCTAACATGATGAACTTCATCTCTAACCTAAAGAGAGCTAGGTGTGTTGAACCTAATCTGCCAGTACCATGTCCTTGAGAAGAGCCCTTCAACCCTTGTTACCTTGGAATGAGGTCTCTAGATCAGACTCCGTGTGGACACAAAGGCTGGGTCTGCATCAAGGCGACGTGTAGCATAGATAGAGTTGATGGCATCTGCTAGGAATCCCTCTGATAATCTTGTCTGTGTGAGATGTATTTATACAGATCTTGTAGGACCCCTGACCGAGGTATGTCCGCAAACAGTAGATAAGAACGCATGTGTGTGCGGCAATTATATAAACAATTCCCTGGAAAGGTACATTATGTTACTGTCACACGAAAGTGGGAAAGTACATGATGTGAATGCTTATATATATCACTTATCTTTGACGCTGATAGTGACTCCTTTACGTACTGAACTGATAGCAAGAAATGAAAACATCTTCCTAACTATAGAAATAGCAGCCATTTTGGAAGAAATATTTAAATAAATGTGCTAAAACAGATCAAGCTAAGTAAGTCAAGCATCACTAGGTGATGGGGGCACAGGCATGCAAGCCAGAAGGCTAAGCTATCTCTTGTTTCCATTAAAACTAAATAGGATCCACTACACCCTCTCCATTGCCAAAACAAGTATGATGCCATACTGATGACGCCAGAGAAGGAGCAGGAATTCAAGCTAAAACATGCGGTAGACTAAAACAAGCTAAAATCATATTAAGTCATAACTAAAATCTAATAAAAAAAAACTAAATCATACAAACAGACAAAATATTGACCATTATAATCACATCAGGCCAAAGTTGAAGGCAATGTTGACAAAACTTTGAAATTCTATAATAGGCCAAAGGTCAAAATCATTTAACAATAATAGTGATCTTGAAGAATGTCTTCAAAGCCATCAAGAGGAAGGGCGTTCAGGAAAGAGGCCACATCGTCAGATGTTAGATCGATGATAGGATTGGCAGACGGATCCACAGAGCAGTAGTGCGCAGCAGCCTCATGCACAGGATCACCCGCAAGGGAAGCACCATCCAAAGTGCCTAGAGGAGCCAGACTGTCCACCAAGGGCTGCTCGTAAGTGGCCTCGGGATCCAGCCTCAGTCTCATGGGGCATGACCGTGAATGAACCCTCATCAGGAACATCAGCAGTTCCTTGTCCACAGGAGGCACTGGAGGAACAGCAAGACACACCGAAAGTAGCTTTTCGAAGATTCATCAGGTGCAATGAAAGACTGGTTGCACACACCATAGGACTGATCGAAACAGCAGTGACCAATCATGCTCCAATTCCTCCGGCAAAGGAGCACAAAAGAACTGTACCATGCGATCACGGCATTGCTGGACTGGTGGTAGTAGCTCCCTCACTCCACTTAGCTGGGAAGGCACAACCACTGCAAATCAGGAACAGCAGCAGCAGTATCCCGCTGGTCAGTCCAAAAGTCACAGGAAAGCTGCCAAACACACTTGTAAAGAGTGAATGGATGGCTGAAGGAATGACTCCGAAGACAGTCTGGAAGATGGACACCAATCCAGACCCGAAAGCCTTAAAGAAGTGCACAAGGCCTGTGTGCTTGAAGCGTTAAATATTCTGGATATCAGTTCTCCAAAGTGCTTTGGGAAGTTGGTATTTAATAGGGATTGTATCTCGGCTGATGATCTTGCTATCTGGATAGCATACATCTTTCCAGCCAATGTTAACGCAACTTGCTTTTGGAACAGTAGTGCCTTGAGTCTGCTCAGCTTGTCATAATTTACATTAGTAGTATCAATGTGAGGCCACATTTCTGCTACTCTTATCTCTTGTGTGAGGGGGAATAAAACATGTCTGTAACACATTACAATCTTAGAGACTAAAATTGCGTAGGCAATTCCTGGTCTCATCCAGCTTTGTTCATTCAGGTCCACATAACTTCAATTTGAAAGTACATGAAATTCTGGAGAAATCAAAGGGACAGGGGTACCCTTCAGAAAACAGGCTATGTTTGCGACCCCCACATTGCAAGGCCATGAAGGGACACCTGTTTGCAAATCATCGAATGACTGACAGTAGTCTCACATTCGCTTCTGCTGAGAAAGACCTTTGCTTTGCCTTATTTATATTCAAAGGGCCACTTCCACTCTTCTTTAATATAGCTATCGCCTAGCCACGTGGATCTGCCCACAGCAATATGTTTCAAGCATTTCAAAACACCAAAAGTGGAAATGGGCAGATTTATACTGCCATGCACAAGCTATAATGTCAATGGACTTTCTACAGCCGTGAAATGCAACTTTTCTAACTCCTCTATATGGAGCATGGTGAAACTCGCTTCCCTTTTAGCCACTGTATGTTGTTCCCTGGGTAAATTAAAAGCAGAAAGCAGGTAACTACTGCTAATTAATTTCCATGGAGCACAGCCATTTTCCAAAATCTGGAGTGTCCAGAACAACTGCATTATGGAAAGGTGCTGACTTTGCCCATGGTGTAAAAGAATGCCATTCTGAATGATGTCTATTGCAGATGACACTATGTTGTTAAGGGAATATATCCTGTTGGACAGAGTGCTCATGCCATTATTGACAACAGCTAAAGCCTTTTCCAAATCTTCCTTATCTATCTGCCTTAAATGCGCAGCTGCTTCCATTTGAGAAAGATTCCAGATCTCATTGTATATGGCATTAATGAATCTCTTAGAGCATGGCTTTCTGGGACCTAGCAAGAAGTCCTATACGTCTATATCTTCAGAAAGAGTATTAAGATGTTCTTTAACTGCTGCTAAGTTGTTAGTCTGTAACCACTGTTGGTACAGTTTTCCCACACTGTGGCCCTCATTACAACCCTAGCGGTCGGTGATAAAGCTGCGGTACTACCACTAACAGGCCAGTGGTAAAAAAAATGGAATTACGACCATGGCAGAAACCGCCAACACAGACAGCCACTTTAACACACCGACCGCCACGACGGTAGAAACAAACACCGCAGCGGTAACCGCCAACAGACAGGCGGGACATAATGTACCGCCCACACTATTACAAGGCACCAATCCGCCAGCTTTTCCAGGGCGGTACCAACGCCATCAAAAGCACGGCGGAAACAGTACACAGAAGGGTAACTACTCACCTCTCGACACCCAACGAGGAACCAGGACGCCATGGAGCCCAAACTACAGGTGCTACCAATGTTGGTGTATCTTCTCATGTACCACGAGTACGAACGGCGGCGGCGACGACCACATGAGTACTGCACCTAGCACACAGGGGAGGGGAGGAGGGAAAAGAGAGTGACACACACACGCAACACCCCCCACCCACAACAACACACACATGCATATCCAATCACATCACAGATACACCCCGTCACCCCCTGGAAGAACGCAAGAACCAAACGAAATGAGTTTAACTAGTGTAATATTCGAACAATCAGATAGGCCAAGAGCACAGTAAATAATCAGTATATAAAAATATATACAGCAAGTTCACAAGTCCGTACACTGTCCCATGAAATGTCTGTGAACCAGTGGTCCCAAAAAGCATGGGCGAAGCCCACACATGACACGTGCCTCAAAACAGAGAGAACACTGCAGGGGCATCAGGTAAAAAAAAAACAGGCACCTCAGGGGAAAGGGGAGAGGGGCACCTCAGCCGGATGATGGGACGATGCCACTGCTCCTCGAGGGGGCTCCTTGCCCACTGCCTGGTCCTGGGGAGTGCAAAGCCACAGTCTCTTAAGTGGTTGGTTTTCCCACTGCTTGCTCCTGGGGAGTACAAAGCCACAGTCTCTTAAGTGGGTGGTTTGCATACTGCTTGGTCCTGGGGAGTGCAAAGCCACAGTCTCTCTAGTGGGTGGTTTGCCCAATGGGAAACAACCTGAACAACTACGTTTGAATTACTACTTGCTTTAACAACGAATCTTGAAGAACTACTGGGTATTAACAACGAAGTTTTGAACAACTACTGGTTTAACAACGATTTTACCTTAACAACTAATGCCAGAACAACGAATTTTAAGGTAAGTGAATTATTTTTTGATTAATTTTAAGGTGAGTTTTGTGTTTTGTTTTTTATTTGTTTAGGGTTTAATTATTATATGTTTAATTTTTTTAAGTATATTGTGTGGATTAAGTAATGGATTCTATGGTTTGTGGGTGTTATGGGTGGGGTATTGTATTAATACTCAGGTATTATTTTAATTACTTTTGTTTTTTTATATGTTCTAATTTATGTTGTGGGTTTAGGGGCGGGATATATGGGATGTAGGGGTTATGGGTGGGGAAGTGTATTAATACTCAGGTATTAATTTAAGTACTTGTGTTTTTTTCTATCTTGTAATTTATGATGTGGGTTTAGGGGCGGGATATATGGGTTGTAGGGGTTATGGGTGGGGAAGTGTATTAATAATCAGGTATTATTTTAAGTACTTGTGTTTTTTATATGTTGTAATTTATGTTGTAGGTTTAGGGGCGGGATATATGGGATGTAGGGGTTATGGGTGGGGAAGTGTATTAATACTCAGGCATTAATTTAAGTAATTGTATATTTTTATATGTTGTAATTTATGTTGTAGGTTTAGAGGCGGGATGTATGGGATGTAGGGGTTATGGGTGGGGAAGTGTATTAATACTCAGGTATTAATTTAAGTTATTGTATTTTATTAAAATGTGGCATTTATGTTGTGGGTTTAGGGGTGGGATATATGGGATCTAGGAGTTATGGGTGGGAAGTATATTAGTAGTCTTGTATTATTTATTGTATTTGGTTAATTGTTTATTATTTTTTATTGAAAGTATATTTAGAATTAGGGGTGGGATATAGGGGATGTAGGGTTTATGGTTGTTTTTTTTTTTTTCTATGTTTGAGTTTTTTTTAAATTTATTTTATTTATTTATTTTGGGATGCAATTTGGTTTATTGGTGGATTATGATTTTGAAATGTATTGATAGTTTAGAATTTTTTTATTATGGGTGAATTATTTTTTTTGTGTTATATTTTTAGGTATTGTATTTTTTTGTTGTTGTTATTGAAGGTGTAAAAATAATTTTGTTTAAAAATAGTTATGTTTAAGAATTTATATTTGATTTTTTAATAGTATAGTAGTTGGTATAGTAGATTTTGGAATATAATAATGTTATATTTTTTTATTTAAAATATTTATTAGATTTTTTTTGTGATTTTTAAAATTTGTTTTAATATTATTTCTAAAAATTAATTAATTAAATAATTATTTGTAGATTATATATAGATTTTTTGTTTTTTTTTGTTTGTAGGTGTTAGAAATTTTTGCATGTGCAATAATGTTTTTTTCATGCAAATTTAATTTTGTTAAAATAAAAATACCATAATTTTTATTTTTTTATTTTTAATTTTGAACATAATCAAGTTTAAAAAATGCCAAAAAAATGTTTTTAATTATAATTTGATATTTACAGATTTATAGAATTTGTTTACTTATTTATTTAGATTTCTTTATCTATTTTCCGTGGTATTTTCTTATTTTCCCTATTATAGTCTATGAGTGAAATAGTCCGTTTTCTATTTTTAGTGCTCTTCCATATTTACGTTGTTTGACGTCTTCTGTATTCAGTCGGAGGAGCGTCGCGGTCAAGATAGGACGGAAGCGGAGACCTCGTTCAGGTAAGTGGGATTATAATTTTTTTTACAGTATGTAGTAGGGTATTTTTATTACGGAAATAGTTGTTAGAGGTAGTTATAAGGTAGGTAGTAGATTTTCGGTGTTTGTTATGCTTCTTATGTTTAATTATTTGTTTTCGTATATTTTTGTATACGATAGTGGTTTCGTAAAAGTAAACAAATTTGTTTAGCAGTGTTATATCTTACAAATGATTATACTGCTTTTGTAGTAGTTGGAAAGAATTGTATTTTTTTTTATAAATTTAGTTTTGGGATTTTTGAGCGAGTCATTTGTTCGGTTTATGAAAAAAAAATTAGTTCATTGTAATAGGTTTTGTGATGAATTTTTTCTTTTGTGTTAGTAGTATCCTTTATATCGTTTTCATGTCTTTTTCTTGATAGTTAATGTTTTAATTAATGATGTGGCTTTGGTTAGTATGTGATAAATTTTTGTACTTTTTTTTGGTAAAAAAAAGTATATTTGGTATTTTACGTTTTTAAGATATTTTTCGAATTTCTGGTTTGGTAAAGTATTATATTTTATTTCTTTGATTGTTTGTATAGTATATAGAGTTGGTTTTTTTATCATCCATTTAATATGAATATTTGTAAGTATGAGATGCTGTTTTCTATATTAATGAAGAAGATTTATTCAGCATCACGTGTTTGGATAAAGACATGAAAACGTCAAAGGTAGGAACAATTTTTGTTGTGTACATTTAGTGTAAAAAAAAAATTAAAAATGCCAATTTAATTGATGGTGTTTTTTTTTTTAGAACTGACAAGTAATTTTTTAGTAGGTTAGTGGTTGTTAGTAATGTAAAATATATGCTAGACTGTTGAGGTAGTGTGATGGTGTTATTGTATCAAATTGTTGTATCTTTTCTTTTTTTACTTGTGCGTGGGTTCAGGCTACCTGACAGTGATTGAGCAAGTCTCATTTCTTGGAAACTTTGTTGCTTTTTCAAAATTTCCATGAAATGATACAGGTTTGGGTGGGGTTTACCTATTACTTTATTGAAGGCGTTGTGCCATCCTTCTATGGCATTATTAGTCTTTGCACCACCTTCTAAACAGGTTTGATAGCAGTTCCACCATTCTATAGGAAATCTTGGCTTTCGTCTGCGACCAGATCTGTTTAGGTGTCCAATCCAGGTTTGTTCGAAGTAATTTAGTAAGGGTTCTAATTTGTCTTCATTTTGTGTATAATAGTTAGACTCTGTTATTGCGTTGTAATACTCATATACTTTTGTAGGTGGTACAAAGCATAATGCTGTGAGTTTTTTTAATTCAAATTGTAGTATGCAATCTGAGAAATATTCTCTACTTAGGGATGATTTTTGTATTCTATGCCAATATGCTTGTGAAAAGTGGAAAAAGCATCCTTGAATTTGGGTTTGTGGATATATTTTTAGTATTGTATTTATCATTGATAATTCGAAATCTAGTATTACTTTTCTAGGTGCTTTATTTGATGTTTTGTTTTTGATTGTTGAGAAATATTCACTATAAGTAGAGGAATGTTTATCAGGCAGTAATGCATACACTAGGGGGATTGTAGTGTTATTTTTTGTGGCATGTATGGTGTAAATTTGAGTGAATGGATGGGGGTGTAGATTTAAAGGTTCCGTCCATCATCCAAATTTCACTATTTTGTAGGATTAGTAAATTGCATGTTGTGCTGAATATTAAAATTCTTTTTTGAGGGTTTTCGTTGTCGTGAATGAGGAAAGTTTCTTTGGAGAAGGTAATTGTTAGTTCTGGGGGGATGTTAATGTCTTCATAGGTTTGTGGTGTTGTATGTTGGGGATTACTTGCCAGTCTTTGTCGTTGAAATATTCTCCTAAAGTTTGGTACAGAAGGCATGGTCCGGAAATCTGTATTGGAATATTTTGTACTACCTCCCTTATAACCTGTCGCAGGAGTCATTGGAGGTGTGTGCAATGTTTTTATTTTCTGTATGTTTTCTCTTATCTTATTTATGCCTGTAACAAAATAGTATGAAAGGTACATTAATTATATATTATTTTAGCTGTGGTATAGGTTAGTAAATTTCTTTATATTTATTTATGGATATTTTACCTTGTTATCTCAGTAGATGGCGGTGTTGGATAAATTATATTTTAATTCTTTTCCGTAGTGAGATGCTCGTCTTCTCTTTAAGTTGTTCGGTGTAGTAATGAGTAGAAAATGGAGGTCGTTGGTATTTATATGTGTTTTTGTAAGTATTGTTTTATTTGTATATTGAATGTGTTTTGGATGTGTTTTTTTATTGTGAATTCGTTTGTGATGTTAGATATATATAATTATGGAGTGTATTTGTTTTGTAGTTTGTATTTTTTTTTATGTTCGTTCTCGTTTGAGAGGAAGTACTTCCTGGGTCATGTAGAAAGTGTTGTAGGTCTATCGTTTTATATAGTTTTTTTTTAGTGTTGTGTTTGTTTTATAATTATTTAAGTATTATTTATTTTGATTTAAAATGGTGTACATGTTTTGGATTTTTGTGATGTTTTATTTTTTGGATGTAGGAAATATATTGTTATTTTCGATTTCGTTTTTTTTTTTACGTAGTATTGTAGTGCTTTCAATATTTTATTTATTAATCGTTACTGTTTAGTTAAATTATTAAATATGCAAGGTAGGCGTTCCCATCTAAAAAATGACTCCGAAGCATGTGCGCCGTATTTACACTCCTGGGCAAAAATGACGCCCGGGAGTGGGCAGGTAAAAAAAAATGACGTCCAGCCGCTTTAGCGTCATTTTTTAACACCTGGTCAGGGCAGGCGTTAAGGGACCTGTGGGCTCGGAAGGAGCCCAGAGGTGCCCTCCCTTGCCCCCAGGGACACCCCCTGCCACCCTTGCCCACCCCAGGAGGACGCCCAAGGATGGAGGGACCCATCCCATCCCAGGGAACTCAAGGTAAGTTCAGGTAAGTATTATTATTTATTTTTTTTGTGGCATAGGGGGGCCTGATTTGTGCCCCCCTACATGCCACTATGCCCAATGACCATGCCCAGGGGACATAAGTCCCTTGGGCAAGGGGGCATGACTCCTGTCTTTGCTAAGACAGGAGTCATTTGAATGGGGGTTGGGAGTAAAATAAAAATGGCGCTAATCGGTTTGAGGCAAAAATTTTGCCTCAGCCTGACTTGCCCCATTTTTTGGCGCCCAAGCTCCATTTTCCCCTACGCCGGCGCTGCCTGGTGTAAGTCATTTTTTTGGACGCACACCAGGCAGCTCCGCCGGCTAACGTCATTCCATAAATAAGACGCCCGCATGGCGTTTTGGAATGGCGTTAGCGGGCATTAAATTTTTTGACGCACAACTGCGTTGGCGCAGTTGTGCGCCAAAAAGTATAAATACTTTTGTTTAGGCGTTTTCGGTGTTGGATAGTGTTTGTTTGGGTATTCGTTGATTGGCTAGTCGTTTGTTTGGGTAGTAGTTATTTTAGAATTCGTTGTTTAAGTATTCGTTGTTTGGGTAGTAGTTTGTTTGGGTATTAGTTATTTGGGGAGTCGTTATTTAGGTAATTATGTTTTTGGGTAGTCGTTGTTTAGGTAGTAGTTATTTGGGGAGTCGTTGTTTAGGTAGTCGTGGTTTACATAGTAGTCGTTTAGTGGAATGTTCGTGATTTAGTGGTTTTCGTAGTCGTTAAATAGGTGTTCGTTGTTCAGGAATAATTTAGTTAATGTTTGTTTTCGTTGTTTAGACTTCGTTGTAAAATAATTCGTTTTATATGTTTTTTCGGTGTTGGGAAGTCGTTGTTTAAGTAGTAGTTGTTTAGGTAGTAGTGGTTTAGTGTCATATTCTTGCCCAATGCCTGGTCCTGTGGAGTGCAAAGCCACAGTCTCTCAAGTGGGTCCAGTGCCACTGCTTGCTCCTGGGGAGTGCACAGCCACAGTCTCTCAAGTGGGTGGATTGCCCACTGCTTGGCCCTGGGAAGTGGGTGACATGTTCCACTGGTTCTGGAGAGGGCTATGTGCCAAAAGGGCTTCATCCTGCCAAGGACTGAGTGAGTGGATGCTTTTCTCCACTGGTTCTGGAGGGGGCTTTGTGCCCAAAGTGCTTCATCCTGCCAAGGACTGGGTGAGTGGATGCTTTTCTCCACTGATTCTGGAGGGGGCTTTGTGGCCAGAGTGCTTCATCCTGCCAAGGACTGGTTGAGTGGATGCTTTTCCCCCCTGGTTCTGGAGGGGGCTTTGTGCCCAGAGTGCTTCATCCTGCCAATGACTGTGTTAGTGGATGCTTTTCTCCACTGGTTCTGGAGGGGGCTTTGTGCCCAGAGTGCTTCATCCTGCCAAGGACTGGGTGAGTGGATGCTTTTCTCCACTGGTTCTGGAGGGGGCTTTGTGCCCAGAGTGCTTCATCCTGCCAAGGACTGTGTTAGTGGATGCTTTTCTCCACTGATTCTGGAGGGGGCTTTGTGCCCAGAGTGCTTCATCCTGCCAAGGACTGGGTGATTGGATGCTTTTCTCCACTGGTTCTGGAGGGGGCTTTGTGTCCAGAGTGCTTCATCCTGCCAAGGACTGGGTGAGTGGATGTATCTCTCCACTGGTTCTGGAGGGGGCTTTGTGCCCAGTGATGCTGCACCTCGGGTGTGGCAGTTCCTATTCCCTAACCTGGGTGTCTGAGCCACGATATTTTCAGGGAACAGGTAGCATGATACTCCATGGAGGCAGAGCCTCACTCTACCCTGCGGCGACTTAGGCCGCAAACTGCTGGTAGTGCCAGTGCTGGTGGTGGTGCCTCATGTAGTGTGTGCAGGGTCCAGGACATCTCCTGCAGCCTCGGAAGGGTGCCCACTGGTGATGCTGCTGATGTCCGCTGTAGTGGCACTGGCTGGGCATGTGGCGGGGCAGGTGGTGGTGGCTGCGGCGGTGTCTGCGGCAGAGATGCTGCCTGTGCTGCCTGTGGTGCAGGTGTCTGTAGTAGTGGAGGGAGACACCAGGCCGTCTCCAGCAGCCTTGGACGGTTGCCCACTGGGGATGAAGCTGGTAACTGTAGTTGTGGCAGCTGCCATGCAGGTGGCGGTGCAGTTGGCAGTTGTTGCGGCGGTGCTCACCGTGGTACAGGTTGCTGGCCTGTCATGAGAAATGGGGGTCACCAGTCCCTCACCAGGAGGCTCTGTGCCCTGAGGTGACTTTCCTTTGCTTTTGTGTCCCTTCCTCACCTTGGTAGTCGCTGCTGGGACCTTGGCACTGTCCTCTTTGGGTCTGGATGAGGCCTTGCTGGGTTGATGGTGCGTCTTTTCCCTTCTGCATGCTGGCCCCTTCTTTACCTTGGCAGGTGGGGGAATCGGGTGGTCCTTAGCTTCAGTAGGTGGCACACTGGCAGCCCTGATGGGTGCCCCCTTCGATCCTCCCGGACTTGCAGGGACCACACTGGATGCGGATTTGGTGGCTGAGGTGCTGGTCTGGGCTCTAGACATCCTGGCCCTAGGGGAAGGTCGGGGGGAGGTGTAGGGAAGAGGTTAATGCTAGCCAGGAAAAGTTTCTTGGACACACTGGGACGGGAATATGGAGGGGGTGTGGGAGTGGAGGACGAGGTAGTGGTTATAGGATGTGTATGTCTGCTGAGTTTGGGTGAAGGTGCATGGGCTGGAGGCTGTTGTGAGGTGGATGGCTGTTGGGTGGGTGTGTGCCTGTGTTTGTGTACTTTGGGAGAGGGCTCACAGACACACTGGGAGAGGACACAGGGGACGTGTGCATGGTTGTGGGGGTGGTGATTGCTCGTGAGTGGTGTGTTGTGATGGGCGTGCTGGTGATGGAGGCAGTGGCTGAGGATGTAGTGCATGCAGGTGTGAGTGGAGATGAGACAGGGAGGGAGGTGGAGGACGTGGAGGGGGGACACAGTGGAGTAAGTGGATGTTGGTGTGTCTGCTTGGGTATGGTGCTTGTGTGAGGGCCTGTGGGATGTGTGGTGCTTATGTTTGCATGAGCCACTTTTGTGTGTTGATGTGTATGCATGCTGGTCTGATGGTGATGCTTGCAATAGGCTGAGGTAGAGGGGATTGGGTCTGAGTTGGAGGGGGGAGGCTTGACACAGGGACAATGGTTGCCATCAGTGAGGAGGCCAGAGCCCTAAATGCTCTCTGTTGTTCCGCCACACCAGAATGAATGACCTCCAGGTATTCATTTGTTTGTTGCAAATGCCTCTCGACACCCTAGATGGCATTCAAAATGGTTGACTGCCCAACAGTGAGGGCTCTCAGGAGGTCAATAGCCTCCTCACTGAGGGAGGCAGGGCTGACTGGGGAAGGGCCTGAGGTGCCTGGGGCAAAGGAGATGCCCACCCTCCTGGGTGAGCGGGCATGGGAAACACGCTGAAGGGGCTGCTGGGAGGGCGGTGCTGGTAGGGGGGGTGGCGGATGTACCTGTTGTTGCAGTGGGCACAGAGGTGCCCACCACCGCAAGGGAGCTCCCATCAAAGGAGGAGTCACTGTCGCTGGTGTCCCCTCCAGTCTCTGTCGTGGAGCTCCCCTCACCCTCTGTCCCACTGGTGCCTTCAGACTCCGTAGATTCACCCTCCTGGGCCATATGGGATGCAACTCCCTCCATCTCCGGTGCCTCTGCTCCTCCGCCAGATGATGCTAATGCACACAAGGACAGGGTGACAAAACAAAATGGGGGGGGAAGATAGAGGAGACACCTGGTCAATGCCAGCACCACCACTACTGTTGGCGGACACAACACACAGGGAGCAGCCCTATACACTAGGCCATGCACTACAGGTAGTAGGAAAAACACCTGCCCATGGAGGACTATGCCCAACCCCATTTGCTGCACACCTGGAACTCACAGGAAGCTGACTAGTTGTAGATGGCCACTTCCACTATTGGGGTTGGAGTGCCACAGTGCCACAGGGCCTGCCTAACAATGGACCTACCCTACCAAGTTCGCCTTGGCCAAGGGGAACCCACAGCCCACATCCCCCATCCAGGCACCTCGTAAAGCACGCAGAGTCAGCTGAATGAGACTGTACTGACCCCCTTGTGGCTGCTGTGATGCCCTCAAGCGCCCATCCAAATCCGGATATGCCACTGCCAGGATCCGGAACATCAGGGGGGTCATGGTGTGACGGGCACCCCTTCCACGTTGGGAGGCCATCCCCAGCTGGGCCTCTGCTGTCTTCTTGCTCCAGCGACGCAGGTCCTCCCATCTCTTGCGGCAGTGGGTGCTCCGTCTATGATAGACCCCCAGGGTCCGCATTTCCTTGGCAAAGGCATCCCAAATACCCTTCTTCTGGTGGGCGCTGACCTAGAGGAAAGGTATAGGATGATAGGAAATTACTCCCCCGTCCGGTTCGTCAATCTCATTGCCCACCACTTCCCACCCATGCCCTGACACACATACACTCACCTTCCTCTCATGCAGGCCTCAGCCCCCAACCCCACATGTATCTTCCATCCACACTACTCCATACATTCATGTCCCACCCATCAGGCTCACAATGTACTCACCTGTTTGTCTGGAGGACCGTAGAGTAGCGTGTACTGGTGGAGGACCCCATCCACTAGTCTCTCCAACTCCTCCAAAGTGAAGGGAGGGGCCCTTTCCCCAGACTCTCGAGCCATAGTCGCTTCCAGACACAGGTCACAGCAGCACGTGCAGTGTGGGTCCTCTCCTGTTGAGGGTCAGGTATCAAGTGAGTGAACAGATAGAAAATGGCGGTCACATTACTGCAAAAAACACCTGTGCAACCTATGTGGTACAGGACCCTCTGCTCACCATTCTCTTCCATAGGGCACATCCGCTGGGGCAGATGATGAGATGGCATCATCCTCCTGTGTACAGACCCCTGGTGGACCTGTCGACAATGGAAGACAGACACATCATTATCACCTACAGACTTGATCGTGCCACAATCCAAGAACTGTGTGCCCAATTGGAGCCTGACAGGAGTGTTTGGCAGACCAGTACATCTCTCATGTGAATGCCAAGTATCCTGGCTCTGTGCATGACGCTTACATTTTGAGGAATAGCAGCATCCCTCATGTGATGGGGCAACTCCAGAGGCACCGGGTGTGGCTAATAGGTGAGCCCAATGTTCCCACACAGTATGAATAGGTGTCTGGGTATGGGGTAGTCACTAAGGGTTAGTGTGTGTCTAACAGATATCCATCGACGTTTGCAGGTGACTCTGGTCACCCCAACCTCTCATGGCTACTGACCAAAGTGAGGAATGCCAGGACAAGGACAGAGGAACACTACAATGAGGCACATGGGCGAACTAGGCGTATTATTGAGCGGACTTTGGGCCTCCTGAAGGCCATATTCCGGTGCCTCCATTTAACAGGTGGCTCCCTATACTACTCACCGAAGAAGGTGTGCCAAATAATCGTGGCATGCTACATGTTGCACAACCTGGCTTTGCGACGCCAGGTGCCTTTTCTGCATGATGGTGGGCCTGATGATGGACATGTGGCAGCTTTGGAGCCTGTGGACAGTGAGGAAGAGGAGGCAGAGGAAGAACATATTGACAAACGAAACAACATCATCATGCAGTACTTCCAGTGAGACACAGGTAAGAGACTGGCACTGCTCATCTCATATCTGACTACTATAGGACATTGTATAAGTCAGCCTCTTAACCTCTGTGTATGGACCCTGACAGTTCACTTTGGCTTTCCTTTTCACAGATCTGGGTACCTCATTCTGCCTTCTGCTATGTTTACTGCTGCCCAACACCTGTCATACATTGGTATGTACAAATGAACATTAACATTGATATTTGTCGAAGAAGTTGTAATAATACATTTGTGAAAGTACAGACTGACTCCAGATTGTTTTGTGATTCAAGGGTGTTTATTTAAGTGCAATGGGCTGGGGTTATAGTTGAGGAATATCCATGGTAGAGTCCAGTCTCTTGGTATCACAGGTGCATTTTGCAAGGGGGCATAGGAAGTGGAGCAATGGCAGTTCAAGATGGTCAGGGTGACATAGTGGGATAGAAGGGTGACAATCAGGAGAGTCTTATTTCCTGGTGGGAGTCTTGGCAATGTTCTCTGTCTTGTGCCTGGATCGCAGAGAGTGTTTGCGGGGTGGTTCTCCTTCTGCAGGGGGTGGGGTGCTGGTGGCCTGATGGTCCTGTGGCGGGACCTCCTGTCCACTAGCGCCGGCAGACGTGGAAGGCTGTTCATCGTTTGGGCTGGTGTCAGGGGCCCGGTGGTATGCCACTGTCTCCCTCATGGTGTAGGCCATGTCTGCAAGCACCCCTGCAATGGTGTCCAGGGTGGTGTTAAAGGACTTCAAATCCTCCCTGATCCCCAGGTACTGTTCCTCCTGCAGCCTCTGGGTCTCCTGAAACTTGGCCAGTACTGTGCCCATGGTCTCCTGGGAATGGTGGTATGCTCCCATGATGTTTGAGAGTTCCTCGTGGAGAGTGGGTTCCCTGGGCCTGTCCTCCCACTGTCGCACAACAGTCCTCCCAGCTTCCCTGTTATCCTGTGCCTCTGTCCCCTGAACAGTGTGCCCACTGCCACTGACCCCAAGTCCCTGATCGTCCTGTGTTAGTGGGGTTGCCTGGAGTCCCTGTAGTGGTGGACAGACTGCTGATTGACGTGTCCTGGGGACAGTGGCCTGGGCCCTCTGGGTGGGTGCTGTGGTGGTGTTTCCTGAGGGGGGAGGTTTAGTGGTGGTTTGGGACTGTGGCAGGGGAACCGACTGTCCAGAGGTCCCTGATGGTCCGGGTTGGTCATCCTTATTCAAGCTTGCAGAGCTGCTGTCGTCACTGTGGGCCTCTTCTGTGGGGGGACTGGATATGGCTGGCATCTCCTGTCCGGTGATGTTGGGTAGGGGTCCTGTTGGGGTGTACATTCACTGTTATTGTATCTGTGTGTGGCAACTTGTGCAATGGGAGTGTTTCCATCTACTACTGTGCTTACAATATTGCCTTGGCCCTTGTGTGAGGGGTGATTGTGTGCCCTGGGTGAGTGTCTCTCTTGGACATGCTTTGGTGATGGGTGTCCATGCAGGTCTGTGATGGGTGTCCGTGCATTGTTGTCACATGCAGGGCTTGGTATTGGAATGTGTGGGTTGTGATAGTAGGCTATATGTGAGGTGTTGCAGTGATGGGTGTGCGGGTAGTGGTTGGGATTTGTGATGGCATGCAGGTAGGGTGGGGGGGATGTATTAGTATAGAGTGGACTTACCAGAGTCCAGTCCTCCTGCTACTCCTGCGAGGCCCTCAGGATGCATAATTGCCTAGACTTGTTCCTCCTATGTTGTTAGTTATGGGGGATGAGGAGGGGGTCCACCACCAGTCCTCTGTACGGCCACCTGGTGTCTGGATACCACAGAACGTACCTTCCCCCGTAGGTCGTTCCACCTCTTCCTGATTTCATCCTGTGTTCTCGGATGCTGTCCCACTGCGTTGACCCTGTCGACAATTCTCCGCCATAGCTCCATCTTCCTTGCAATGGATGACTGCTGCACCTGTGATCCGAATAGCTGTGGCTCTACCCGGATGATTTCCTCCACAATGACCCTGAGCTCCTCCTCAGAAAACCTGGGGTGTCTTTGAGGTGCCATGATGTGATGTGAGTGATGTGTGAGGTGATGTGTGATGTGATGTGTGGGGTGATGTTTTGGGGTGTATGGTGTTTTGTGCATGGATGGTGTGTGAGTGATGGTGTTGTGTGCCTCTGGATGCTGGTGTAGTCTTTGCCTTTCTCTCTCTCTGCTTCTTCCAAAAATTTCATTGTAAGGGGTTGTGGGTAATATGTTTTTTATAGTGGTGTGAGTGTGTAGGTGTTGTGTGTGTATGTGTGTCAGGTGTGTGTATTTCGAAGTGTCCAATGTGGTTGTGTTTAGTAAATGTGTGTGTATTTTGAGCGCGGCGGTATGTACCACCAATGGTTTACCACGGTTGAATGACCGCGCGTTGGTTCGTGGGTCGTGATAGTGTGGGTGTATTCCTGTTGGTGTGACGGTGTGGGTTTTGGTACCGCCAGGTTAGCACTGACATTTGGGCCCGTATTTATACTTTTTTTAGCGCCGCATTTGCGCCGCTTTTTGACGCAAAACGGCGAAAACCTACAAAATACAATGGCATTTTGCAAGTTTGCGCCGTTTTTGAGTCAACAAACGACACAAATGCGGCGCAAAAAAAGTATAAATACGGGCCTTGGTGTGGCGGACTTGTATGGGTGTCTGTATAGCGGAGGATTTCTAAGTGTGGGTCATAATACACTTAGCGGATTTCAGCCGCGGACACGGTATGTTGGCGACCGTGGTCAGCAGACTTTACCGCCAGGGTTGTATTCAGGGCCTGTGTGTAGTAACTACACCCAAGTGTTGACCCGAGACGAAGCGAGGGTCTGGCCGGCTAATCTTGAAACCCCCTGAGGAATAACAAAACACGCCTGACACCCATTTGTGTCTACTGGCTGCAATTACCATCTGCTGGGACTGGAAAGTGAAAAATGATAGCTACCAGCCTGAACGTTTGCATCTAATTCTTCCTTGGTGACATTTAGGAATGACTGCCAGTTTGTGAATTTCGCTGGTGTGGGGATACTAGGTGCATTGATTTCTTTTATTTTTGCATCATTTAAAAATATCAATCAGACAGGAATAAGGCACGCTCTAAATAAGGCTCCCTACCTTGAATTTGCCAATCTTGTGTTCCCCATACACTCTTTACATCAGTGGTGTTCCAGTATTCGTAACCTTACACTGCAAGTCGGTAACCAAAGGGATCTAAAAAAAAAAAAATTTGTGCTTGTTAGCAAACCTTTCTAATTTTAGAAGGTGGTAACTTAACCCCTTCGCTGCCGGGCCTTTTCCCCATCAGGTGCCAGGCCTTTTTTGTCTATTTGGGACAGTTTGCGCTTAGGCTGTCATAACTTTTTGTCCACATAAGCTACCCATGCCAAATTTGTGTCCTTTTTTTCAAACATTCTATGGATTCTAGAGGTACCCAGAGTTTGTGAGTTCCCCTAGAGGAGACCAAGAAATTAGCCAAAATACAGCAATTAGTTTTTTTTTTTAAATGGGAAAAAGGGCTGCAGAAGAAGATTGTGTTTTTTTTCCTTGAAAATGGCATCAACAAAGGGTTTGCAGTACTAAAATCACCATCTTCACAGCTTTCAGTAACAGGCAGACTTGAATCAGAAAAACACAATTTTGGCATTTTACTGGAACATACCCCATTTTTACTATTGATTGTGCTTTTAGCCTCCTTCCAGTTAGTGATAGAAATAAGTGTGAAACCAATGCTGGATCCCAGACAGCTAAACATTTCTAAACAGTAAACAAAATTCTGGATTCAGCAAGGGGTCATTTGTGTAGATCCTACAAGGTTTTCCAACAGAAAATAACAGCTGAAATAAAGAAATTAATGAAATTGAGGTAGAAAAACAGCAATTTCTCTCCCCATTTTACCCTTTAGTTTTTTCATGCCATGTCAGATTTTCAAACGCGATATACCTTTACGTCTGCTGGACTCTTCTGGTTGCGGGGACATATAGGGCCTGTAGGTTCATAATGACCCCAGGTACCCAGAGCCAATAAAGGAGCTGCACCTTGCAATGGGTTTTCATTGTATACCGGGTATACATCAAATTCATTTGCTGAAATATAAAGAGTGAAAAATAGGTATCAAGGAAACCTTTGTATTTTCAAAATGGGCACAAGATAAGGTGTTGAGAAGCAGTGGTTATTTGTACATCTCTGAATTCTGGGCCCCCCCTACTAGCATGTGAATTACAGGGCATTTCTCAAACAGACGTCTTTTTTACACACTGTCTTACATTTGGAAGGGAAACATTTAGAGAAACACAAGGTGCAATAACACTTGTTCTTCTATTCTGTGTTCCTACAAGTCTCCCGTTAAAAAATGGCACCTCACTTGTGTGGGTAGACCTAATGCCCGTGACAGGAAACGCAACCTGGACACATCACATTTTTACATTGAAATCTGTCGGGTTTTTTGGAAAGTGCCTAGCTGTGCATTTTGGTCTTAGGTCAGCTGGCACCTAGGGAAACCTACCAAACCTGTGCATTTTTTAAAACTAGACACCTAGGGGAATTCAGAATGGGGGTGACTTGTGGGGGTCTTGCCGGGTTCTATTACTCAGAATCCTTTGCAAACCTCCAAATGTGGCAAAAAAAAAACCTTTTCCTCACATTTCGGTGATGAAAAGTTCTGGAATCTGAGGGGAGCCAAAAACTTCCTTCTACCCAGTGTTTCCTCAGGTCTCCCAATAAAAATGGTACCTCTCTTGTGTGGGTAGGCCTAGTGCCCACAACTGGAAATGACCCAAAACACAACATAAACACATCACATTTTCAAGAAAAAAACTGACCTGTTTTTTGCGAAGTGCCTAGCTGTGGATTTTGGCCTCTATCTCAGCCGGCACCTAGGGAAACCTAGCAAACCTATATATTTTTGAAAACTAGACAGCTACGGGAATTCTCAATTGGGTGACTTGTGGGGCTCCCGCCAGGTTCTGTTACCCAGAATCCTTTGTAAACCTTAAACTTTGGCAAAAAAACACTTTTCCCTCACATTTTCGTGATAGAAAGTTCTGGAATCTGAGAGGAGCCACACATTTCATTTCACCCAGTATTTCCTCAAGACTCCAAATAAAAATGGTACTTCACTTGTGTGGGTAGGCCTAATGCCCGCGATAGGAAAGGCCCCTAAACACAACATGAACACATCAAAATGATCTATTACACAACTACCTGTTTTTGAAGGGGGGGGCACCTGTGTTTTTGGTCCCCATGCGGCGGTCATCTAAGGAAACCTACCGAACCCAGACATGTTTTTAAACTAGACATCCGGTGAAGTCCAGGGAGGTGAGGCTTGCATGGATCCCCCCAAATTTTCTTACCTAGACTCCACTGCAAACCTCAACTATAGCTAAAAAAATCACATTTTCCACACTTCTTTTTGTAGGAACACTGTGCCTGTACAAATTTCCTACCATGCAATCTTCCCCTCGGTCTGCCAATAAAAATGATACCTCACTTCTATGGGTGGCCCAGGTCCCTCAACAGGAAAAGGCCAAAAACATGTAGAGATTGAGGGGATAGCACAGAGAATTGATAAATAAAAAATGTTTAAATACATTTTTAGGCTGAGTCTGCTTTGGGGACCCACACAAGTGAGGTATCATTTTACTTGGGAGACTGAGGGGAACGTTGGGTGGTAGGAAATGTGTGCCGGCATGACAAGTGAGGTATCATTTTACTTGGGAGACTCAGGGGAACGCTGGGTGGTAGGAAATTTGTGCCGGCGCGGTGATCCTACAAAGAAAACTGATGAAAATATTATTTTTTAAGCAAATTCTGAGGTTTGCAGAGGAGTCTGGGTAAGAAAATGTTGGAGGATCAATGCAAGCCACACCTCCCTGGACTCCTCCGGGTTTCTAGTTTTCAAAACTGTCTGGGTTTGGAAGGTTTCCCTAGATGACTGCCGCACCGGGGACCAGAAATGAAAGTGCACTCCCACCCCGGAAAAAGAGGTAGTTTTATAATAGATCATTTTGATGTATCCACATCCTTCTGTGATGTTCCAAACACTAAAAATGTGAAAAGAAACACACTTAGGTTATGTTAAAAAGACCCTTCACCCACCAATCAAGTTGATGGCATGCTTCATCATCGGGGTCCCACCCGAGACACCTAGCATGTCATGGGTGTGCTTTGATGCCTGATTACAGTGGAGCAGTTTTTGTCATTTTTACCACACATACTGGTTGGATTTGGCACAAGGGTGAGTGATGATTCAGTAGATCAAAATTTATTAACAAGAGATTTCACAAAAATGAAATGCACTGTTAATATCTGAATTGCTAAAAAACTGAACCATTGACTCACAGCTCGTCAGTTGTAAAGCCGCGTCAAGGCACCAACCGCTTTACAGTCCATTCACACACCATTCATACATGACATGCACAAGACCATTCACGCCGCGGGCCCAGCACATTATAACACTTGCAGCAACAGACAGCACCATTCAAGGGCCCATTACTTTCATATGCCCACATGCCTGATACAGCAATCACACCAGCTGATGGGAGTGTGTGGACTGGCGTTTGGCTGGCAGTATGTTGCAGTGGCCAACAGCAAGTCACTATTTACACCGCCAGCCAAGCGCCACTCCATTCACACCGCCATCACTTTTTTTTTAACAACAAAGAAACCACTAACTAATTAGAAATCAGTACAAAACTACAAACACAAAAGCTCTGACTAAATATATGACAGTAATGCCAACCGTGAAACTGAACATTTGAAAATATAAAACAGGCAGTTTATGATCACGGTAGTTCCCAGTAATTCTTCTGAGTGTGGTAACTCTTGAAACAGCCAGAAAAACACACAGCCCAGGGTTTGAAGGACAGTCCAGGCAGTACATCCAGCTCTCCCTCTGGATACCTCTTCGGGCACAGACTCTACATTAGTTAGTGGGCAAGTCTTTTTTGGGTGTGGGAGAAACGTGATCAGGAAAGTGGCGATCTTTTGATCTAGCCACATCCTCCACCACTGCTACTCTAGGAACTCTTGCCTATTCCACCACAATAAGGCTCTCTATCACTGACTCCTGAAATTTAACAGATTTCATCCTTGACTCAGGGGAACAATCCTTGAACACAATAAAAGCATTAAAAGTTGCTAAATGAAACAAATGGATGGCCAACTTTTTATACCACACGTAAGACTTACGAAGAGCAGTGTAAGGTTCCAACCTATGATCTACTCTATCAACACCACCCATGTGCTTATTGTTGTCCAAAATGCATGGAGGTTTGTGCACTTCCACAACCTGACCCCAAGCAGTCACAGGGGAAGAACTCTCATCATGGATGGTAGTTAGCATGTACGCATCCCTCCTGTCTTCAAATTTCAGGGCTAGCAGCTCATTAATATGCAAAGCACTGCACTGTCCCCTCTCAGGTTTTTTACAGACAAGCTCCCTTAGTTAGCCTTTCCTGTTAGAACGGATTGTGCCACAAGCAACAATGTCCACTCTGAAAAATTCCTTGAACAATTGAACTTCAGTGTAGAAGTTATCTACGTACAAGTAGTGACCTTTGCTAAACATTCATCTACCACGTTCCCACACATTTTTCTCACTAACTCCAAAAGTGATCGGACAACCAGGGTGTAAATACTGGAATCTCTACCAGTGTAGACCAGGAAATTATACACATATCCTGTACTATTTTTGGACAGCATATACATCTTAATTTCATACCATGCCCTCTTGCTAGGAATGTACTGCTTAAAAACCAAACGCTGCTTAAACAGGACCAAAGACACATCCACATTTATTTCTTTGCCTGGAACACAGAACTCTGAAAACTGATCTACAAAATGGTCAAGCACAGGCCTAATCTTAAAAAGAAGCTCATAATCAGGGTGGCCTTGTGGCAAGGGTAAAGCATTGTCAACAAAATGCAGCATCCGAAGAAGAAGCAATTACCGATTACGAGTCTTGGTTGCAGGAACTATAGCCTTTGCCAACAAGGGACTAGTAGAACAATAAGAAGCCAGTGAAGGCTTCCTTATCAACCCCATCAAAAAAGTCAAACCCAGGAACTTTTTCAACTCTTCCAGATTTATGGGAATCCACTGGGTAGCTCTAGACTTAGGCCTAAGAGTGGCAGCATTGTCCCTCAAATACTGCTCTACATACAAATTAGTCTGCTCAACAATCTCTTCTAAAAATACATTGTCCATAAAAAACTCAAAGAAATGGACAGGCAAAAAGTTTTCCGTATTTACTCTACATCCTAGGAAACCAGTAAAGTCAGACAACTGTGGTTGCTCCATGTTTTGGGCAATCCAGGTGTCAGGTCTTGCAATGGGAAACCTTTCAGCCCCAGGTTGCTGCACTATTGGCACATCAGTGTCCTCCTCTAAAACAGGCCCTTTCTCTGCACTGGGAGTGGCTTCCTCATCAGAAGATTCCTCTCAGACAGAAAATCGTCTGTCAGAATCAGTCTCATAATCATGGTCAGAAGATGACTCAAAAAGCATGCCAACAACCTGCTGAGGGGTCAATGTGCAGCTAGCCATGATCCTTTCTAAGAAGTGTAACTTGACAAATGCACCAACAACAACCAACACAGACTAAAATAAGTAATAAAGAAAGTGTGGCTTTATCACAAAGAGCTATGTATTCAAAAATTATACCACTCACTTGCCTGAAAAAGCTGGACTCTCCAGCAACTACTCTGCACAGACACAGCAATCACCAATGATATCCCACTGAAAAGAGAAAAGAAAGCAAATTAGACATAAGACAACACACATATCATTATGCACAAATCTAAGGACAATTTCACACACAATCCTGCATTTAGTACACCACCAACAAACATGTCATTCATGCATGGCAACAATACTCCTTTGGAGTAAATTGTTTTTACTTACCTAAAACATTCAACTATGCAAACCACAGGTCAACCACTGCCAAAACCGTAAGGAGCCACAGCAAAGGAAGCAAAAGCTTTGAACTAGAACAAAAAGGAGAAATAAACTGTTATATTCACAAATACAAATACTTCGCCAGTTGACAAAACACCCCGCCACCAAGCATTTAGAAATTTTCCCTGGTGCCTAAGTGGATTCTGCTCCCCCTTTGGGGCAGATGGGCCTACAAAAAATAGGCCGATCTGCCCCAAGGGGGGCCGAAATGGCCAACAGTTCTGTGTCCCCTTTGGAGGGCGACCCTTGCCAAAGGTGGCGTCCCCCAACACAAAAAAAACAAAGGGAAAAAGAAAACCCTGGCGTCTTGGTGGCTTCTGCCCCCTCTTGGGAGGCAGATGGGCCTAAAAAAAAATAGGCCGTTCTGCCCACAATGGAGGCAGAAAGGGATTTCAGTAATGTGCCCCCTCTAGGGGTTGACCATTGCCAAAGGGGCCGCCACCTCACAAAAAACACACGCACAAGATCTCTGATGCCCAAGTGGATTCTGCCCCCATTGGGGACAGATGGGCCTAAAAAAAAAAAATAGGCCGATCTGCCCCCAAGCAGAAATGTCCAACAGTTCTGTGCCCCCTTTGGGGAGCGACCCTTGCCAAAGGGGGCACTCACCAACACAAATAAAAACAAAGAAAAAAATCCCAGGCATCTTGGTGGCCCAAACAAAATAGGCCGATTTGCCCCCAAGGGGGCAGGAATGGCCATCGCTCTTATGCCCCGTTTGGGGGTATGACCCTTGTCCAAGGGGTGCCCCCAAAAAAACAAAAAACACTCAAGCACAAAAATCCCTGGGGCCTAGTGGGTTTTAACCCACCCGGGGGCCAGATCGGACGAACACATGGCCTATCCGGAGGGGCCAAAACATACCAAAAAATCATGTCCCCAGGGCTCCGACCCTTCCCCAAGGGGTCGCTGCATTAAAATATAAAAACAAAAGTAAGCCCTGGTGTCTTGTGTTTTTCAACCTCCCCCCCCCCGCCTGAGGGCTGATCACCCGAAAATACAACACGGATAGATTATTGCCCCCAGGGGAGCGACCCTTGCCTAAGGGGTCGCTCCCCCAAATACAACATAAACATTCCCTGGTGTCTAGTGGGCAGATTCCTGCTCCACGATCGTGGGTCTTGCCCGCAATTGTGGAGCAGGAATCCACTTAAAACAGGCACGGGGGTAAAAGAAACAACTCTTTCCTTTCCCCCTGTGTCTGTTTTCAACCGCAGAAAAACCCCAAGGAGAAGGACTCACCTTTTCCAGGTCCTCTCTCCTAACAGGCTGGAAGCAAATGGCTTCCAGCTTGTCCCTGACAGCATTTGATGAAGCTGGTGCGCTGTGAGTGAGCTGACGTCATCAGATTGCCAAGGGTGGGGTCGGAGTTGAAGGGGAAGCAATTCCCCTTCCATCCTTGACTGGGGGGTGTAGGTGGGAGGCCCAGGGGGGAGCGCTAGCGCTACCCCCCGGGGGCCGGGTGCAGGACGAGCTGGTCTTTTCCTCAGCACACGGCAACCATGGCCGAGGACGAGACCAGCTCATACTGGGCACCCTAGGGGTTTTAGTAGTATGATCCTGCATTCTTAATGTGATGCCCAGAAAAATATGTGAATTATCTGAATAATTGTTTGGGCTCCGCACAGGCGGAGTTGAACTGTGTTTCTAGTGAGTGTAATTGAATACTGATCTGTGTCTAGTTGCACAGTGCAGGTAGTAATGTCTCCAGTTATTATAACAGAACATTTCCCCATAATTCTTTGTGTTAGTGCACACATCCTCACTTTAAAATACATTATAATCCTTCAATTCAGGTAACATGGAATCAACCGTTTGAACATCCCAGTCATCAGAAACAACACCAGGTGTAATTACATCAGTCATTGATATTTTGAAAAGATATGGAATTTGAATGATCTCAGTATGCCCGTATATATCAAGTGGAACTTTATCCCACACAATCCCACCAGGAATTAGTTCTGCTGACATTTTCACAAGGGCCAAGTCTCTTTGGACCTCATGTGTGGAAAGGTATGGAGTTAAGACTTCATCCATAGGCTCAACAGAGGAGTGTTCAGGAAGGTAATGACCATTTACAAGGAAAAAGAAAAGAGCCATGAAACCAATCCTTAATAGAAATGCAAGCAATGTCAGAAATATCCACAGATAGTTCCATGAATAAAGTAAATAGTTATTATTTAGCCATTTGTACAGCTTACGTGTCTTTGAAACTGTTTCAGGTGTAGTTGAAGTGAAAGAAAAGTCATCAAGGTCGATGAAATACCCAGAAGCAGTCTTTGCAGACACAGGAGCCGGTGCATTACTGGTGGATGGCTCCACTTTGAGAGGAGGCTAATAGTAGCCGATTTTGTCAGTTTGTGTTTTATTGGAGTAGAAGACAGCCACATCTTGGACAGGTGTTGTCACTGAAGTGGTAGCAGGGATCAGCAGGAGCTCATTTTCCGCCATCCCCATGCTCGAGGAGGCATTCGTAGCATTGTTGTATATGCTGTTGTAGTCAGAAGTGTTGTTGTTTCTTCTTTGAAGAGGTATGTCCTGTTGAGTAGTGAGAGAGGACCGGGAACTACCCAAGGGTCCCCCGGTCTACTGTGCAGGATCGGACACATGATGTAGTTTGACGTTGTCAGTGAAGAATAATCTGTTTCCTTTGGAACCAGACAGCGATGGTAAAATGACAGTTTTGGTACCTTGTATTCCCAGGACTTGGACCGGTGCTCTGTAGGATGGGCTGAATTCCTTCTTTACAGCAATCTACTCATGAACCAAATCCCCAACATTAGGAATCCAGCCAGTAGAAGTTGTTGGCAAATCCCTTATTCCTAAAGTGGCAGCACTGGTGGATGAATTATCATCAAAAAACTGCTGAAGCTCCTGTAAAACAGTGTGAAGTTCATTAGTGTCAAAGGGTGTATCTGCTGCAAGGGCCATCTCGATCTGGGACATACATAGGTATCCCTAAGAGAACCTCATAAGGAGTGCGTCCGCCTAAGGACCGTTTTGGCAGATTTTTCAGTCAAAATTTTATTATCCAATCTCGTCTGGGAATGAGTCCCTGCAGCAACAGAAGCCGTAGCTACTGCAGATTTGGCTGCTTCATCAGCCAAAATATTGCCAATAATGTGCACTTCCACAAGTTGGTGGCCCAATGTATGGACTACATGAGCACTTGGTAACTTATCCTTAAGATCAGCCACCCTCCCCCATAGAGTTCTGTGTTTTATGGTGTTCCCTTTGGAGTCTCTGAACCCATTCAATCGCCATTGACTAAGATAATCACTGTAGGACTGGACACAGTAGTATGAATCACAGACAATCAAAGTGAACTGTCCTGAATCCATATGTTCTAGCCCTGGGATAACGGCTTTAAGTTGAACCAGCTGGGCTGTACAGTCCCCTCGTGCCTGCGTGTATGTATTGTGAGGGTGGAATATACCATCCTTCATGACTCCTCTCAGAATTGCGCAAGCCGCTGAGTATTGATGTTTAGTACCTACAGCTGGTTGTGCTGAACCATCACTGTAAATGACAGTATGGTATCAGTCAAGTGGCAAGATGTCTAGAGGTGTGGAGTAGTCCTGTTCGTATTGGAGAAATTCTTGTGTTTGAAGTTTTGGATCAAATGGATGTAATGCTTTAGCGTTTGGTGATGGCCTCTAAGGCTGGCACTGGGGTAACAACAATAATGCGCTTAACTGAGGCAAGCGGCCTCTCCTTGATGACAGCCATCTGTACTGCAGTTAGACTTTTTTCTGTAGGTGCAAAGCGTTGTTCTGCATTGGAATATAAATGTGATTTATAACTATGGGCACTGTGTCGCCTTCATTAAAGGTGACATATGTGAACCCAATGGCACCAGAAATTATTCTGATGACCACATTTGTTTTGTTGTCAGTGGTGTGTAAGTGTTTTGCTTCTAGCATGTCCTGTTGCAATCCTGAATTGTCCAGTGTCTGCTTTATGAATCAGGGTGTATTAAGTCATAAACTGGCCTGATACGTTGTGCATAATCAGGAATTATTTGGTGGCTGGAGTTGAGCACACTTCTCTAAAACGTGTGGGACAAGGCTTTTGCTCTCGTTTAATAGCTCATATTCCAGGAACAGTATGATGAGAAAGGCTTTTTTAGTTTTCCTAAAGTTACATTTGTAACCAAGGGCTGTGAATCCTAAAACTATCCGATCGACCCCGGCAAGCTGAATGTTGAGGTCATCTGTGAGATAGATGTCATCCACATAGGACAACGCCTTGAGATCAATATCATGCAATATTAATGTTACACAGGCTGAGAACAGTCCTGGGCTGTTCTTGTAGCCTTGGGGCAAATGACAGAAGCATTTTTGTGAGCCAAATGACAATGCACTTAAATCCTGACTTTCGTGGGCCAAGTTTTGGCAGAAAAAACACTGGAGATATCCAAGGTTGTTTTATATTTCTTACACACTATGGCCCTCAATATGACTTTGGCGGTCTTTTCAGAAGACCGCCGAAGCCACGGGTGCCAGAAGACCTCCAGTGCTGGCGATCTAATGACCACCATATCATGAGTACTGAAGGATTTCCTTCACAATTTGGGCGGAAATCCTCCAGTAGTCATGTTGGTGATCGGAGGTGCAGGGGCGGTTCCACCACCGGCCCCACCCCACCAAAAGGCCTCCACAGCCCTATTATGACCTGTAATATGGCCTAGCAGTGTCCTGATGGTGGGGCTCTGCCGGTGGTGGAAGCGCCTGTTCCTGTTCCCTGCCAAACGACCTCCTCACCGGACAAGGTCGATCGTCCGAAAGAGAAGGGGGGTGGGAGGTGTTGTGGGTATGTGTAAGTGTGTGTATGCATGTGTGAATGCGTTTTTGAATGCATGTGTGTGTGAATGGGTGTTTGAATGAGTGTATGATTGTTGAAGTGAGTGCGTGTTGGAATGTTTCTGTGAATGCAAGTATGGATGCGTGTAAGTGAATGCGAGTATGGATGTGTGTGAGTGAATGCGTGTATGTAAGTGTAGATAAATGAGTGTATGCAGGGTGTGCGTGTATGTGGGGAGGGAGGTGCTGTTCTGGAAAGGGGGTGGGGAGGGAGGTGCTGGTATGTAAGGAGGTTTGGGGGGTACTGGGTTTGCAGGAGGGGGTTGGGGGAGTTGTCTGCCGGTGACATGAAAGAAATTTCCTGTCACCGGTAGCCTTTCCGCCAGGGTTTTCGTGGCAGTGATACCACAGCGGAAACCCTGGAGGAAAGCCGACTCGTTATACCGCCGGCAGTCTTCAGTGGACCTTTGGGTCAGAGATGCTAATCTTCGGCACGGCTGTCCAATCGCCCTGTTGGTATAAGCAGGGATGTGGCAGGTTGGCAGAGGCCAACCTGCCACAGTCATAATGTGCCGGTCATCACCGCCAGCCGTCAGCAGTGAGACCGCCGCTGTGGCCCTGGCAGTCTTTGGACCACCAGGGTCATGATGAGGTCCTATGTTGTTAAATAGTGCTGTGCTGTGTGAATTTTGTATTGCGTAGGTGCGTGTATGACTGTTTAAGTGTCTATAATCTAAGACTATTCTGTATGAATGGTCGGGTTTTGCAACAGGGAATAACGGGTTATTCATTGCAGAGACACAGGGCTCAATTACACCCTGGTAGTCGAGCTGAGTGAGGATCTCCCTCACTGAACCTTTGGCTTAATGTTTAATAGGATATTGTGGCTGAGGCTGGGGTGTAGAGCTAACAGGTATTACATGGTGAGGAGAATCCTTATCCCAACCTACATGACTGCGGTATAGTACAGGTGCTTGCACTGAAGCCATGTTGACAGCGTATGCTTGTTTTAATGCTTGTGGAACAAGATCAGAGAAAGAAGGCAAAATGACATCTTTCCCATGTGGTAGCTTACGGATGTGCTCAGATAGCCAGTCCCTCTCAGCCAGCAGTATATCACAACTAAGTTCATCCCAGAATATCGCACTAATGGCGCCTCCCTCAATTTGGATATTTAAATCATAAACCCTATTTGGTGGAGAATGCACCCGTCTGCAGTTTCAACTGCAATAAAATTGCTAGTTGCTGTCGCTTCTAGATGATCTTTCAGACTCTGGCGACATATTGTGTCTTCTGCCGGGCAGTCTAGCAGTGTTACTGCCCACATCTTGTTTTTCAGCAATGTTCTCAAGTTTACTTGCATTTTTAATTGACACTGCTGCCACCTTTTTCTTTTTAAACTGTGGCTTTTGTTGTGGGGACTTGTCTTCTTTTTTTGTCTGAAGACCGTGGTGAGTCTTTCTTCTGTTTCACATAGTCAGGACATCGATCTGACCGGCCCACTCTCTCGCTTGCCTATGTGGTGAAACCTGAAAGGAACGAGAGGGACGTGAATCAGTATATCTGTCAGGAGCTTTTAAATTTTTCCGATTTCGGAGATCATATCTCCTTTCTGAGTTCTCCGGGTGTGGTTAATCTGCTCTCTGACTTTGTCTATCTTTAATTTGTTTTTGTTTATCCCAGTGCTTTTTAGGACCCTCCTGTGCTTGATTGATACCCTACTTAGGGGTGGTACCATGTATTTCAGGCTTTTTGGCTTGGCTCCCAAACAATCCTGTCATATACTGGTCTAGGTATCGGAAATAATTTTCAGTAGCTGTTTCTCCTGGTCCAGGTGTGGAATCTCTCGGAGCGCTGGTGTATAGCCAATGCTACCACTTCACCTTTAATGTTACTGAGTATTATTGAGGAGACTGCACCAAAGTTATGTATTAATTTCATCCCTCAATCTGGGGCTGGAGCAGCCCCGTGCTCATTCTGAATTTATTTGATCACTTCTGGTTAATTGGCAAGTGGCGGGGTACCACATGTGTTAGTGTAAATCGCAGAAAAGACTGTACCCCATGTGGCGCAGTCATCCACTGAGTGAACCAGCCTGAAAGGCAAGCACATTGTGAGAATTCTGTTTTTCTTGTGGTCCGGTATGGGGAAACACAGCTTCCAGCTGATTAGTTTTCTGAGCTATCGAGAATGGCATTTTCTCTTTTCCTGTGGGCACTTTGCCCATGATAGAATGCACTGTTTGTGGATTAATCCCAGTAGTAGTCAATTGGTATCCAGCACGTGCTGGTGGTGCTGGATCTGCTGGTGTTGTGTTCAATGTTCGCATTACGCACTGAACAGTCGTCTATATAGTGTTACTAGCTCAATGTATAGATTGCGCAGATCAGCTGCCTGCATGTTTTGTACACCGGGGTGGGGTGTATATGTGGCAAACATAGCCCACATTGATCCTTCATTACCTAAGGGACCTAATCTCATGTGTTGTATTACGTGTGGCAGGGCTCATTAAACCAGTTTTTATGTTTTTGATAAGTAATCAGTAAGCCTTTTGCACCTCCAAGTACAATATTATTTCTTCTGATTAGTAAAATACCATCCAAGCCAACCTGAACTAATAAAAGCAAACCCTGATGTGCATTTCATTTTAGTTGGCACTCATTAGAGAAATACAACTATATCCAGACACAAGGGAACACCCAGTATAAGTCAAAACAATAAATTTTCAGGCTTAGAGTATTAAATAAATTAGGCAAAACAGGAATCAATGAACTCTGGGTCGTTCCCAACTTTAGGCGGAGAACAGCTCATACATTTGGAGCACTACCACACCAGCAACACTCTGAATATGTTTACCTCAAGTGTCTGTTTTTCTCGCAGAATTCTAAGCATAGGAATAGCACAGTGCCATCCACATCAAGCTAGAAAGGAATAAAGAATTTTACAGTTTTTACAGCAATATCATTTTATGCATAGGATTAGCACAGTGCCATCCATGCCAGCTGAAAAAGGACAACAGCCAATTAGCACTCCAGGCACAGTATTACAGCTTTGGTTTTGTAAAATGCCATCCAAACCAACCTACAATGAACAAAAGCTACCACTGAAACACAATAAACAGAAAATTTAGCAAAGGAGAATATGTGGCCTTGAACCGACTGATAAATGAAAAAAGTATTGTGCTCCAACAGCAGATAAAGATAGTAGCACCATCATACAATCAAAGGGGAAATATATGCATGAACCATATCAATAGCTTAATGCTGTAAAAGGTTACAGAGGTAGAAGAGCACCTGATGAAACACATAAAATAGATGTATGCAGAAAAAAAAAAATCTAACTGGAAAGATTGAGGGCTCTTGAGTGAGTGTGAAGTTAAAATCCTCATGGTGGATTTTCATATGCCAACAATTTACGTTCTCCCGAAAAACACAAAGACGCAATAAATCCTCCATGAAGACCCATGGTTTTGAGCACTGGTTCCCTATTTGAAAATACATCTAAATGTCTGGATATATTTCTAGCACCTGAGGTAAAACAATTGAGTTCATATCTATGTCACCTACAAAGTATTCCTTGGCAAGAAATCTATCAAAAGGTGAAGATGTGGGGGACATTGCTATTCACCTGCATTGACTATGGTTTGGATTCAAAGCTTGAAAATATTTTCTAAAAAAAGAGAACATAAATAAATTGGAGCATACACATATGGTAATTGAGGTGATCAAGAACAACTATTTCCTTTTAGTAAATGAGGTATTCCAACAAATATGTGTGACTGTTACAGGGAATTCTTGTGCCCCCAATTACGCAGATCCCGTTATGGGCTGGCAGCAGACAGAGTTTGGTTGGTCAGGGAAACATGAAAAATACTTGGATCATATTGTAATCTGGTTGTGCTATATTTATGACCTGTTTTTAATATGGTAAGGCGTATAACTTCATACTTACTTCCTACATGAGCTCTGGCAAGATTGAGTTTTTAGATACATTGGTGTATGTGGAAAATGAAAAAGATTGAAACTATGGTTTTAAGAATACGTACAGTCACCAATAGTGTCTTGCATGCTTTGGTTCCCTATTATGAACAACTAAAATGGAGTATACTATTTGGTCAAATGCAGAGGATAAAGATAATTTGTTCGACAGAAGAGGAGCTCAGTACAAATGTAAGACTAACTAAAAAGAGATTTCTATCACAGGGATACCCAGAGAAAACAAGAAATAAAGCAGAAGAATGCACCAAGACGTTGAAGAGGGAAGAGTGGTTGAATGTGTGGAAGTTCTTTTTTCCTTTATGCATCATAAATTAAGCTTACGCTAACTTAGATTGTATTTACACCGTCCTACATCTTGCACTGAAGTCACAACATATCACATGATGACCATTGGTGTCCAAAGGATTGCTAGGATCCACAGTAATAAACAGAGAGTTTTCCCTGAGACGTGCTCTCACCGTCCCTAACCAAGGACATTTCAACCATCTCAGGCTGTTGCTATGCAATGTATCAATTGAATTGCTTAAATTAATTATGAGAATGCCTGCAAACTCAATATATTATTACCATAAAAGAAACTTAATATATATTTTGCAGTAAAATATTTCTTCTTGCTTGTTCCATATTAGGTGCATGTCATGAGAACGATGTACTTGTGTATGATGTATGAATGTCTTTGTCTAAATTCCTCTAAAAGGACATGCAGATTTCTATGTAGAGTGGACCCTTTCCCCCCCACCTTTAGGAGAGGAATCTATGCTGGATTTTACTTAGAAGTGTACTGAGTTCTCTGTATTTCTGATATGTAGGAATGCTGCTTAATGTACTTATGGCATGTTATACGTAATCTGCCTATTAATTCTTTACATAAAGCTTTAAAAGGACAACCCTTGTCTGGCTTTCTTACAAGAATGTTTCAGAACCTAAATTGAACTAAATTTGCCAGCTCCAGTCGGGGAGCACCAAAGTTCGTATCAGGACTACTCCGCTCCTAGTCTTAGCCACTGGTGCACCCCATGAGTGGATTTTAGGATAAGGCTGTGTGATGACAGATCTAGCAGCCGAGGTGATGGGTCCGATTGGAGCTGCCCCACAATTAATACACTAATTGGCAATAGAACCGAATACTGCACTTTCATTGTTCAGACTGTTTTCCCCAAGATCTAAATTTACTTTTCCCAACCCGATCCAGGTACTGGAGATACAAGGTTATCAAAAGAAGAACAATTATGTGATTGTCAATAGGGTTCCCATGCAAAATGTGCACATGAGGTGGTAACGGAATAATGCATGTTGGGAATTGTAGTAGGTGCAGTATGATGGAATGCAGTGGAAGAATTTCAAAAGCAATTATTATGTGGATTTGATTGTTGGAATCGTGGGAGCAATAATGATCATATTTTTGATGATTTTCCTGGACTTTTGAAATGGATGTCTGGGGTGTAATACACATATGGTATGGAACTAAAGGTAGGTACCTCAAATTGGAATATTGAACTGTTGAACAGGCCTGTTAGCTTTGGTGTTCTGTGAGGTGCTATCTGTTGCACCAGGACAGAAACGTAATTCTTCTTGCACGAATGTACTAACTTAGGTCACTGGCAGTTTGTTCCTTTGTACACAGTTGGGGACGCGCTGAGGGTAGCGACTTTCACAGGTCGAGGGCTCACTGTTGTATGAAAGTAGGTAGCTTCTTATTTGTTATAGAAACTTTTGTGTAGTCAAAGCGGGTAAATGGTGAAAAAGTCGAAAGGTGGTCAGAAGTGATCTGGTGGTACTGACGCATTCGTTATCAAGGTATCACACAGGGATTGGCTGGAGGATGCCATAGTTGCTCTATGATAGGGTGACCTTTGATAGAGGCACCCTGTTTTTGGTGGACAGATTGTGAGCTTGTCAGTGTGGAAGGAGTGAGAGGTTGGAACCATGAGTGATTAAAACGTTTCAAAAATAGGGAACCCCTTGTCAGAGAAAGAGTGGGGGTGTTAATAAGGAAGATAGGTTTCCTCCTGAATGTACTCCAGCTAGAGAAATGGTGACAAAGAAAGGTTTACACTTGCGCATGTGGCTTAGCAGTGGAAGGAGTATATATATGTAAAGGTTGGGAACTTCAATCCCCCCTGAGTGGGACTTTCCACATCCAATAAGTAGAGAAGTTGAGGAGAAGAAAATATGATTTCAAACTATAGCGTAGACTCACACGATTTGAAGCCTTCTACCTCTGGAAACATATAGCAAACAAAAAGAAAAGAAAGAAATTTGAACAAAAAATCTGCAGTAGAGCTCATTTATGGAGAAGCACGCCAGACGAGGAGAGGCAGAGAAGTGGCAAGAGGATGTCACTAAGAGCAATGGGGACTGCTAGAAAGTAGAGAGAAGGAAAAATAAAAAATAAAGGGGAAGATAGAAACAGAGAGTGAGCAGGAAGACCATCCCCATATAATGCAGCAACTGCTGCACCAAGTGCTACTGCCCCGGTATTGACCTAGATAGGAATGGCTGCAGAACCCTCTATAGGAGTCAATGCACCCGGAGTTCTACTGAAGCTGCTGTCTCACCCTTTGCTCAGACCCCTCCCTCCACCTGTTGCAGTAAGCACCCAGTCTGTGTCAAGTGTTACAAACATTTCTATGGCTCAAGCATCTGTTAGTACAATCCCAAAGTCAACCTGTTCCAAGTATACCCCAGGACTCAACATCAAGGACTAGAAGGATGGCATTAGTTCCTCTAAAAGGAGCGAGCTACGTCAGTGGGGAATAGGGGGTCAAACAACCAGCACAGACTTATCTGTTAGCTCACCAAGTGTAAGGCAAATCCCACAACAAAAAACCTTTGCTTAACTAAAGTCTAAATTTGAGGAAACTGTCAAGGGAAATATGGGAATGGATTATATGACATATTACAAGGAGAATTAATTGCTTTAAATGAGCACAGAAGCAGCGAGTGTGGCAAGAGAGGCTCATGAAAGGATGGTGAAGATGGTGGATCAATGTGGAACTGACATAACCAGCGGAACAAGTTGTAGAATGCTAGGATGGTAATGAATGATAAGAAGCTACAAATGCTGAAGTTGGGAGAACTAAGGACACACGTGAGGGAAATTATTGAAATCATTAGAGAATAGTGTGATACAGAAAAGTTTGGAGAGTTGTGGTTCAAGAAAGAGAAGCTCAAGGTAAAGCAGAAAGTAAGGGAACGAGGGAAGGTGAGGAAAATTTAATTAGAGGATTGGTAAAGGAATATCATTTATGGGAGGTGCAAGAGGGAGCCTATGTACATGTCTTGAGGTCATGATCAGACTTTTTCCATTTTACAAGCACCCTTCCAAACCTTAGAGAGAATCCCTATAAATGGTACACCTAGATGGAACAAACAGTAACATCTCCATAGTTGTGTGGGACGTCCTGGATGTATTATTCAAAGTGGCAGTCCTAAGGGGCCTGTGGGCAGAATGCAAAAGGGCAGCTGATTGGCCAGTATAAAAACGGTCTAGGGTGGAAGGAACAAATGCTGCTTTGCTTATTGTTAAAATCAAGTACAATTAATTTATAAATCAACTAAAGACAAAGGTTCCCCAAAAGGAAATTAATTGGCCAAAGATTTTCAGAACCTCTCAAAAGCCAAAAGAGTTAGTGTACGCTTACCTGGAGTGAATAATGCAGGTGGCGTGAGAGAACAGTGGGATGAATGACCCATCAGGGGACAACATGGGAGGGTTTCCTGTATCCTTTCGCTATGGACTAAGGTAAGAGAGTAGCGACCAAAATAGTCAGGTTGTACTTTGCTGGCAGAGCAAACCAATTGATGAGATCTTACAGTATGCAACATATTGCAGTGACACACAGGAAGCAAAGGGAACGGGGCTTCAGTGAGAAGTACATGATAGCCCAAACCCAGTTGACACAGAATGGAGGGGCAAAGGGGCTTAAATTCTGCTCCTATGACCCGATTTAGACCCAGTTTCAGAATGACGATGCAGGAAGTCACCTGAAATACAATGGCACTGTCTCAGGAGAAGGGAAGGGGTTGAGCCATTGTCTCAGGAAACAGCATAAGCGCCCTAGAGAATGCTACCCTGTGCCACAATTATATCAAGGTGGGAGGCGGGAAGTGGTAGTTCAGTTAAAATCTAGACTGGATTGTGACAGATTACCAAGGTGTGAGTCCAGCAGGTCAGGGAGAGCTTTCCCCAATACTCAGACCCCTATTGCTTCCCCTGAAGGTTTCAACATCTGGGGTAGTGCCAAATATTTTCAACCCAATGCAGATGCAGGAAGGTATTCCCCATTCCCAAGCAGGTCAAAAGGTAGCCCAACATTTTAACTTCCACAAGGAGATCCAGTCCCCATTGCATTTGAGACCTCCAAAGACATCAACCATGACCACTGACTGTGCCTGAGTGGGGAAGAGGAATGCATGCTTGGCACAGTCCTGAAAGTAGATTAGAGTGGACTATATGTAGATGGAGAGTGGAAAGGATATTGGGTTTCTTTCTTAGTCGATACAGGATTCACTCGTTCAAAGGTTAGAACAGTTGAGGTCCCTAATCTAACCTTCTTAGGTAAAGAACTCCAGGTTATCGTAAATCAACAGTTTACCATCCAAATTGCTGCCCCGTACCGATTCAAATCAGAGATCTCTTCGAACAATGCCACTTTGTGATCTGTGATTCTAGTCCTGTAAACCTGCTAGGTCGTGATCTTCTATGTAAACTCAACTGCGTCAGCTATTGTACACAGGATGGGATTGGCATTGAAGCACAGGAGGCCAACACTGAATTTAAATTGCAGTCCCTGGAACCTGTAGTCAGGTTATATTTGGTCATTGCCACAGAAGACATGCTAGTGAATTTGAGATAGTCAGTCAAGGAGGAGGGCTGTGATTTCATGGGGAGAGAAATTGGGTTGACTAAAGGTGCTAAACTCCTAAAAATCACGCCCAGACTCACCCATACAAAATTACCCCAGAACCCATCTCAGGCATCACCCCCATCATCGATACCGTGATCAAATCAGGCACCCTAAAGTAAGTTATCAAGAGTCTATGTAATGCCCCAATCATGACCATAAGGAAAGCAAACAGCAAGTGCAGAACCGTACAAGACCTTCAAGAGATTAACCAAATTGTCGTTCCATGCTATCCTGTGGTACCAAACCCTGCAATGATTCTGTTCAAAATTCCCCCTGAGGTTGAGCGTTTCACAGTCATTGAACTTTGTCAAATCTTCTTCTCAGTTCTGTTACATAAGGAGAGGCAGTTTCGCTTTGCGTTCTGGTTCCAAGAGAAGACCCTCATGTGGTGTTGTGCTCCATAATGGTATTCTGAAATTCCATCCTTTTTCAATCAGATACTGAAAAAGAACCTAAAGTCTCTGCAGCTACCATGTAGTTTGACCCTAATACAGTACATCGATGACCTTTTGGTTGACTCAGTGACTGAAGGAGCTTGCAAGCAAGGTAGGATCGCCTTACTCAACCATTTGGCTGAGAATGAGCATAAGGTCTCACCCAAGAAATTACAATATTGTCAGAGGGAAGCCATGTATCTCGGACATCAGATAGAGAAGGGAGTGAGGCGAATGCCTCATGAACACACAGAAATAATCCTTAAAATAAAGTCCCCAACTACTCAGAGAGAAGTGAGAATGTTCTTTGTCATGTTTGGCTACTGCAGACAATGGATCCTGAACTTTTCTTTCGTGGCGAAACCTTTAATAAGGCTGATGCACACTGATCTCATTTACCTTGTACCAAAGTATGACAAGAGGATAGAAGCCTTCCAAAAGCTAAAAAATTTACTTTGCAGTGTACCCGCTCTTGGAATGCTAGACTATATGAAAGACTGTGCTCATTTGTCACTAAAGAGATGGGTGTGCTCTGTGTGTTGTAACACGAGCCATGGGGAGACTAAGTGCCCCCTTCTTTATTTCTCAGCTACTCCTGATCCAATGGTAGCAGCATTGCCTGGTTGTCTCAAGGCGGTTGCAACAGGGAGCCTTAGTATAAGGAGACTGGATGAATTGTGATAGGCTACCCCTTAATTGTAATGGTACCCCATTTCATTGAAATCCCCATGACCTGTACAAGAACTCAAAACTTAACAAATAGCTGCCTAACTGGCTATGAGAGAATCCTTTTGCCAGTTGAAAATGTTTCCATTTGGAGGTGTAACACACTAAACCCTGTTTCTCTGTTGCCAACTATAGAGAGGGATGATGAGGGTGATTTTGACCATGATTATGTTAGTGTTATTGAGTTGTGGACAAAATCGAGACCCAATATACTGTATGTTTTTTTTTCCTGAATCCAACCATACCCTTTTTGTTGATGGGTCTTGTTTGAGAGATCGATGTGGTATTCAGAGAGATGCTTCTCCTGTATGTACGCTGAGTGGAGTTGTAGAAGCGTCTTACTTGTGTTTTGTAATGTCTGCGCAAGTAGATTAACTGATTGCCCCAAATTATAGGTGTTGCACCTCAGAAGGCTCACAAGTCACTATGGACAGTGACAGCCAGTATGAGTTCAGAGTTGGGGCACAATTTTGGCCAGCTACGGCCTCAGCGAGGATTTTTGACCTCAGCTGGTACCCCCATCTAGAAAAGGCTGTATATTTTAAATTTGTTAGATGCTTTGCAAAATGCCCAAATAAATTGCTGTGGTGAAGTGTGATGCACACAAGAGTGGCAGTAATTTTGTCACTATAGGCAACAGTTCTGAGGACGAGATTGCCTAATACTGAGTTCTTGAGTCCAGCACCTTCTGTTTAGTTAAACCGTGAAAAGCAAAATGAGAAACAGTTTTCAACATGCTATTGAATGCTGTACTACCTTCAATGAACTGAGGAAACTGCAACATACTGCCTCCGAGTTAAAAAATGTAAAATGGGAAAGGATGGGTGGTGTGTGGAATGCTAGTGCCACTTGAGCATCCCGAGAGGGAAAACAAGTTTTTGCCTGTTCCCTCCTGCCTGTGATGGTGCAATATATGTATGGTCCAACCCTAGAGATGGAATGGTGTCTACCTTCCGATTGTATTGGTACAATTCTCATGTCAAGAGAATGGCAGAAAAGGTGTCCAGCACTAAGCTACCGGCCAAAAGCAAAATGTGAGCAAAACAGTTGTGGTGACCATGAGCTAAATTGGAAAATCAGATGGTCCCTTCAACCGTCTCCAGATCGTGTACGTGGAGATAGCCCAATGTAATCAACTGAGGTATAGCATCATCATTGCGTATCTACTCTCATGATTTGAGGCATATCCCACTTAGAGATGTGACAGCCTAACAGTCACCAAACTATTACTGCAGTACTTTATACTGTGATTCGGGATGACAGTTCAACTTAAATTGGATCGAGGAACTCACTTCAAGAGTGAGATAATGCAGCTACTGTGCATGGCCGTAAGGATTGACTATATATCCACATTGGCTACATGCCTGAGGCATCCGGGTGATAGAAAGACTGACCAGGACAATCAAAGCTAAACTGGCTAAAGCCTGTGCCTCTATGTTGCTTAAGTGGCCTGACACACTTCCTTTAGTGCTTATATGCATCCAAAGTGCTCCCTGTAGAACATCTCGATTTGTTGTTTATGGGGAAATCCATCTGAATAACCTCTCTCCCGGCAGCTGCCCTTGCGAATATCACAGATGGCCTGGTCCTTAAGTACTATAAAATATTGTCTGATGTGGTGTGTTCAATCACTCATCAGGTCGACAAAGCTACTCCAGCTGTTCGAGGGTCCCCAGGGCATGACCTGAACCCTTGTGATTGGATCCACATCATGAAAAACTTTGCCAAGTCATGGTTAGAGGAGTCCTGGAGAGGGCCCTAGGGCCAGGCGATCATGGTCACCAACACTGCTGTCAAGTGTGCTGGTGTGCAAACTGGATGCACAGCTCCCATTCCAAGAGGACAAAGTATGAAGAAAAAGAGGCAGAGCCAACATCAACTAATTCCTCAAGTTGCCCCAGGCTTGTGGTGTCTGAGGCTTCAAAAAAAGAGAAAAACTAGGCTTGACGGTCCACAGTCTCCATCAGATGAGCATTATCCATGTCAGGTGACAGACAAAAGTGATGCTATTCCAGCAACCACTATGGTACAGACCACTGGATTGGGAATATGGATTCACCGGGACAGTGGAAATTCATGGAAGGCTGAAATACCACAGCAAATCTCGTCAGAAGAAGAAGTTGGGGCGGGACAAGGATGCTCTACCTCAGTGAGTGAATCAGATTCTTCAAACCCAGGGATCTCAAGCACTTCCAAGGAAAGATGGCCGAAAACTACAACTACCTGGAAAAGATTGTTGACTCCTAAGAAGAGATCAGAGATGACTATGGAAGACAGTGAGTGAGAAGAACAAGAGCAGGTAGATCAGATTGACGTTGCAGATGAAAGCCTGGACTTCATCAGTACCAGACGACCTAAAAGAAAGAGAAAAATCAACCAAAGTATTCAGGCCTAGGTTGGACATATCTAACAAAACTCCTGTTTGACTCTGGCAATGGCTTGACTGACATTGACAAGAATCTCTGAGATGGAGACCTGCTTTAAAAAGAGCACATTCCCATAGACAATTAACAAATGCTGAAAGAATGGCCAGACAGAGAACTCGTTGAATAAATTTTGGCCTTCAGTTGACACAGAATACAAATCCTGATAGTTTTCACAATAGGGTAGAGCCAATAGGAAATTGTTTAGAGAACTAAGGGCCAGATGTATCAAACATTTTTGCGATCGCAAATGGCCGAACGGGCCGTTTACAATCGCAAAAATGCATTTTGTTATGTAAGAAGTCTATTTTACGATTCGGTAACTTGTTACCAAATCAGAAATTGGATTTGCGACTACATACCGATTTGATATTAGGAAGGGGAGTGTCAAGGGTGTCCCTTCCTAATACCGAATCGCAGAGGTATGTATGATTATTTTATGACCACGAATGCGGTCACAAAACAATCACAGTTCCCACCAATTTAAAATTAGTGGTAACCCATTTGAAAAGGGGAAGAGGTCCCCAAGGGACCCCTTCCCCTTTGTAAATGCATGCAAAAACGTTTTGAAGAGCAGGCAGTGGTCCGTGGGACTACTAGCTACTCTTAAAAAATGAAAAGAAAACTTTTAATTTTACATTTTCAAACGCATCCCATTTTCCTTAATGGAAAACGGGCTGTATTTAAAAAAAAAGATTACTTTATTGAAAAACAATCACAGACATAGTGGTGTGCTAAGCCCAGCAGGCCACCATCCCTGTGATTGTAGCCATTTGCAATGGCTCACAAATTGCGACCTACCTCATGAACATTAATGAGGTAGGTCCATTTACAAGCCCTTGTGAATCGCAGTATGAAACTCCTTGAGTTTCATACATTTCAATAGCAATTACTTAATTGCGATTCGCAAAACATCGCAATTAGGTAATCGCTATTGTAAAGATTGATACATCTGGCCCTAAGCCTTTATTTAAGAATTCCTTAATCTGATTTAAGTCAAACTGATGCAGCAGAGCTGCAAAATTTAGTTTCTGAGTTTGGCAGCTGCATTTCTATTTCCATGTTTGGATGGCTGTTGGACGTCTATATTTGCTAGGAGGCGATATCCCTCATATTTCAACCATTTTCACCCTTGGACCTGTAGACAAATCTCCCTTATCTGAAAACAAGGTTTCACATGTTCTTCTGCACGAAAGGGTGTATAGTTATAATGTTTATTATCAAATGCTTCCTAAGTATGTAAAGGTTATGGAAGTAGAGGACTGTTTTATTTACTCTTATCTTTCAGCTTCCATATCTGAGGGATCAGCATATTTTCACTTTCCCCTGTCCTACTCCTTCCGTTTTCTTGAATCTCTTCTATCAGCAGGATATCATTAAATTGCTATATTCATATTCTAATGATCAATTGGAGAATATGCCCATTGTCAGTTGGGAAAATCTTTATTTATGGACTACTAAAAATATTTCTTGCCTTTACAAAGGGTCTAAATCAAAAGATCAGTGTGAGTATATAATGAAACTCTTTACTTCTGTAACTTTCATGAGCATTACTAATGAGAGCATGCATTATGTTACCTACAAAATTAACCAAGATGAGAGGGTATTTGTAGATGAACGAATCAGAAGGATAAGGATAGATGAAGAAAGAAGGGAAATGAAAAATAAGTGCAGAGCACATCATTGGGAAAGGCAAAGAGATTTTATGGGAACCACCTCTGAGATTAAACATTAATTTCACCAAAAGGGGATCTTTATATGGCAACCAGAGGGAAATGAGATATTTGAGGAAATGGGAAGGAGCGAGTGTGAGCATAATTATTAAGTTAAGGGTTAAACATTTTTTTAATTTACATGTAAGTATAAAGGGTATCTATTATGAGTGTGGTAAGTCATCTTATTTCCAGCTACCACACAACTGGACAGGTAGTTGTTATGAGGCTCTAGTTTTCCCTAGGCTTTATCCCACTAACGAGCTAGATATTCCTCTTGAATGATATTTAAGGAGAAGTAAATGCAGCTTAAACAAATTCTTAGCAATATTTTCAGAGCACTCATAGAAAATGACCCACTTTAGTAGATATGCTTGCTACTAACACTAAAGGTGCCTTAACAGTAATAAATAAGGAACTGCTTGCATGGAGAGATATGATTGTGCAAAATCACCTTGCGCTGGATTTACTCCAAGCAAAGGAAGGTGGAGTTTGCAGTGTCATTCACGCTCAGGAATGTTGCTGTTACATACCACATGTAGAGAAGCAGCTTAGCAGCTACGTTATTAACATTGCAAATGTAACTCATCAACTAAATGAACTGGGAAGAGTCAGGTGACTGGGATTGATCAGGATCTATTGACAGATCTACTGGAAAGGGATTTGCCAAGACAGGAAAATGTCTTGGTGGTGTAGGTGGAGAAATTCTGAAATTGCTTCTAACCTCTCTTTTGATTATAATAATTGGCTTTGCATGAATGCTTATTTTCTTGATGTTTTGAAAAGGAATTACACAATTACATAACTTGAGCTTGCACTAACATAGATTGTGTTTACACTGTCCTCCACCTTGCACCGATGTCACATCATGCCGTGTCATGGCTATAGCTGTCCTTTTTTTTAAATTAAAACATTTCTAAAATCCACACTAATACACAGAAAGTGTAACCAGAGCTTTTCTCTCACCATACCTATCCAAGGACATTTCAACCTTCTCATGGTGTTGTTATACAAGAAAACATTCTTACAAGAAGGTTTCAGAACCTAATTTGAACAAATTTTACAACAAAGAGTGACAGCTCCAGTCAGGGAGCACCAAAGTCCTTACCGGGACTGCTCCACTCCAAGTCCTAGCTATTTGTGTGCCTCATGAGTGGATTTTAGAATAAGGCTGAAAGCTGACAAATGCAAGGAAGAGAATTGGGGAAAAATGAAAATGAGATAAAACATTGGCATATATTGGGAAAGTATTGATACATTTCCCCAAATAACTTTCAGAAAAGGTCCTTCTCAACAATGCTCTCAAGCAGTCATTTTGAAAATGAAAAAAAACTTCAAGGAAAGGAATAACTTGGATGGGAAATACTGAAAATGGCTTTGGGAAATACATTTAACGTAAGGCTTGAAGCATGGAATATCCACAAAAGAGTATGAGATCAATACAAAAAAGATTTTAATAAAAAAATATATATTGCATGTGCTAGCGCGCCCGGTCCTTAGTAAGTAAACTTACAAGGGGACGCGTATAGGTCGATGAACCTTTTGGATCGCATGGAGTATCCTAGTTAAGCGGTAGACCAATGAACCATCAATATCACTATGATGAATATCAAACATTAATTTTAAAAAACTATCTAATAAGAAATACCATCATTCTAGAAGAACGTTAATTGTTTTTATTCCCTATTCGTTACAATTCTAATCTTTATTAGAAACCTTATTTCAACTTTATTGTTAATCAAGCTTTATTGATCATCACAAAACAATTGTTCATCAAGAAAATCTCGAACAATGAAAGCAACAACATAAGTCAGCAATTCCTTAACATTTATGGAATAATTCAGAAATGCAATTTAGTCAGTCAGTTGTCACCGTTAAAGTCATCCTTGTCAGCTTACCTTACCCAAATTAGCATCAGCATGAGGGTCTTCATGCGAAAACAATTTAGACAAAAACATGAATTTGGAAAAATCTATCTAAAAGAGAAAAATATTTTAAACAGCGCAGAAGGTACCTAGAAGAAAAATCATGCCTTAGTCAGTCGCATTGTTATAGCTACCTATCTAAGATAGATCAGTAATGAGTCAATTTTCGTCTCCAGGTCATCAGTCATCAGCAAAGTATCAGGCTCACAAAGAGTAAGCCCAATTATCAGCACTTCGGACAGCGTCTCCTGACGTCATCAACTTTCGCCTCTCCTCTCTCAACTTCCTTCCCTTGTCATGACTATTTATTAGGGTCTCTCAGTCCAGCCCACTAATTGCTAATGGGTCAACCTTATCAGAAGTTATGACTCTAACCTATAGTTTTTGTTTACCATTCAGGCTTCAAGTTCCATTAGTTTGACTGGTTCTTCTTCAGTCGATGAGAACATCATCCGACTCTTCAGGTAACGAAATTGTTGCTCACAATCTTTCAGTCAGTGCTTCCATTGTTCAAGTCCTGGGAAAGTACATTTAGCCTAAACTACACCTAATTGTATCAATTTGTTCTTATCATCTCCTGTCCACTGGTACATTTGCAGAATTTTCTAGCAGAGCTCCCTCTGAACTCTGTACAGTTCAAGGTCCTTTTCTCCAGTTCCAGTCCTCAGCAGCTTTGTCGCGTCTCCACGTTAAAGCAAGCAAGGCCCAGTGAAGACCAGGCCTCCAGTTTGGCTAAGTTCAGAACACGAATTATCATAAAACATAGGTTATACATTCAATTATGACATATAGTACATTTTTTAGTATATATTTTTCATTATTTAACATCTTGTTAATACACATGGTGACCACTCCCTGTGGCCACATTTTACTCATATACGTTATTTTCAAATATTAGTTTCTTTATCGATTTTTCTCATTAGTATTTATACGCAAATCATTAGAAATTTCTCATATTAGCATATCGGCTCCAACAGTCCCTCCTGTGATGACTAAATATGTCATCACCTTTCCCTTGTCAATCATTTTACAAATTGCTTTCAGCTACATTTTGATTTCTCCTCCTCATATTCTCCCTATAGGTTCTTCTTCTGGGTTGTTCTTCCCTCCTCTGATCATTTTTTGCCCTTTTTAGTTTTATTTTCTGTCATAATTTACATGCCCCCCCATAAGCCTAGTATGACAATGATCACAATTAATATTCCTTGAACAATTTTCTACAAAATCCCACCCCAAATTTGACTAAACCAATTTGCCACTGTAACAAATCAATTTCCAACCTTTTCCCAAACTCCTGGTTCCTTCAAATCTTTCAAATCCTTACTTGCATTAGTTAAATTAGTAAGTAGATCTTTTATCTCTTTCTCGTTCTCAGGAATGTAAGAGCAACAGTGCCTTGCAATAATAATTTTACAGACTCCTCCGCCCTTCGCTAATATTATGTCCAAAGCAAGCCTAGTTTGAAGTGTCATGGCTCTATCCGCAGCTAGTTCAGTGTTTAGTAAAAGTATGGCTCCTGTAAAGTTAGTTAGCATATTGTCCGCAATAGTATACAGTTTTCGTATTTTATTTGCATTCAATATAACTCCCACAGAAGGAATTATTGCTCCAAAAATATCCCCTATGATTGCAGAGGCTGTTTCTCTCTTGTGTCTCATCCGGTGTAACTCAGTCATTTTCAGTATCTTTTTCAGATAATCTATTTGATAAATCTTAGGAAAAACCATTCCCAAGTAACATGTCCCATACCATCCTCTAGAAAGACGGTAATAAGCATTAAGCCCACAAATATAATAAATTCCAGGAATCACCGGGTCTGCACCATTCAGCATAAATGTCCATTTACTTGGAATCAAAAACACATGCCTACATTCACTCGTTCCCACAAATAAAGTGTCAGTGCGTGATTTTGGCCTATATACACACAAAGCTTCCCTACATGTAATGCATCTAAAGCTAATTTCCCTTGTGTTTTAATAGCAGTGTAAGCATGATCGTTCTTGTAGGTTCTTTTCTCTAACCCTTTTTCTAGTTTCTCTTTTAGTGCTTTTCTCTTGTCATCAGTAGGCCCAATAAAGCTCTTTTCCATAGGTGTTAGTAAGCAGGTTAAATTGTTATGATGCGCATAAGCCGTGCCAAAAGTCAGTGTAGGCTCAAAGAATCCTCTAACTAATACTATATCATGATCCTTAGTTATCTTACACAAATTGGAACAAAGGAAAATACAACATCATAGTTTGAGTAAAAATACTGTACATACTCCTGATTATAGAATCGGGGTAGTAGCAAACTACAAGTTGTACCATAAGTCAGAGGTAGACTATGATAAGTGACCTCTTCTTCTACAGAGGAAGAGATCTGCGTGCACACAAGACAATCCTTTGCATTCATCGTCTCCACATATTCACTCAACAACCGATAAAAGACGTTAGAAGACAGCTCTCCCTTTGCTTTAGTATAGTCATGCAAATATTGCTCATCTAATTTAAACCTCTCTAAAGCTGTTAGTGAGTAGTTTCAGATACAGATGTAACATCAGCTTCTCTCATCGCATGAATAGACATTTTCACAATCATTATTACAAACAATACACCACACACAGTCGCCATTCCTACACTCAAATAGCTACAGTACCTAATGTTCATAGTGCTATTATCTAATCCAGCCATGATCTGTAAAGAATCAGAAAGCAGGATTAACTCTTAAGTAAGGTACAACAACAAAAATCAAAAATATGCTTTTTCCTCATGCTTCAGATTCATACAAAAGACCTCTTTTTCTTCCTTTGTCAAAATCGGTTAGCAGCTGGTCACATTCAGAATATAAGATGTCGTATCAGGTTAGCAGTGTGCATCTTTTTCATGCCCTGCATGTCATTCTGAATAACCACAGTGCCTAAGTCCGGACCGCGCATCATATCCATTCCGCGTCCTCTACCCCTCATTTGAGGTTGAAACATGACAGCTCTCTGTTGCGGCGGCATCGGCGGCACTAAAGCTCCTTGTACTCCTTATTGGGCTGCCTTTATCTGCATTACCATTGCTTTCTCTTTCAATTTCTTTTGTTTCAATTCGATCTCATCACTACAATATTTAGCCTACTGCAGTACCTCATCAATCGGCTTTGCCTGCCAGCAAATCAAATGATTCTTAGTCATCTGCCCTACTTCTGGTCTCAACCCTTCCACAAATCTGAACACAAAATGCAACATGTCTTTTGGTTCAAGCGCTTCCTTGCCACTGTACTTCTTAGAAGCCTTCAGTAACCTTTCATAGTAAGTATGTATTGACTCTTTAGACTCCTGTACTGTCCTATCAATCAGCTCCCAATCAATGTTCCTAGGAGAAATCCTAGTCTTCAGGAACTCAATTACCTTATAATAATTCTTCATTACCTCAGGTGACGGTGCGCCTGTAATCTTGTCTCTCTCGGGTTCACTTGTTGGCCAGTCTACTGCCCTTTTACATTCGACCCATAAGTCGGCTGGAACAACTATCTCCAATAGAGTGTTCAGGTCTTCCCACAAACATTTAGAGAGCTTCACAAACCTCTCAGTCTGCTGATACCATTCAACTGACTTCTCTCCCAACTTGGGATAATCATTTGTATAAGACAATATGTCACTTCTGTGCCATGAGACATGAACAAATTGACCCCCTGGAATCTCTCTCATCGGAAGCATTTTAACTGACTCCCCTTTCTCGGCTCCCTCTGCTCCTTCTTGGAAGTTTCGTTTTCGTTTCTCCTTTTTCTTTGTCCATCTGCCTTTCCACTTGTCTAACTCTCCCCAAATCTGTGCAATCTGCAGTAAGTCCTTTAAGTGTGCCTTCATTCCAGCTGATCTCATGTGTTCAAAGTCATTTGCCTCAAAATCTAATCTGTACCTTCGTCTTAAATGCTTCGTTGTTTTAAGATCAATGTCATGCTTTTCTGCCAATCCCGCTAACCTCTGGTGTATTTTCCCCACCTCTTTTGTGATTCTTGGGCATAAATACCTCAGCTCTTCTTCAGTATAGGATTCTAACCTATTCAGTCCCATTGTTCCCTCGACTAACTCATCTGCCTCAATATTTAATCCCACTCATTTCAGCTGATCTTCCCATTTAACTGCATTCTGAGGAGTATTTAGACTACCCAACCAATTATTCAACTACTGAGCTGTTAACCCTTGCAATGAAATATTACTTGCCTTCTGGACTGGTAGCTGCTGCGCCACTGTGTCAAAGCCCAGCTCACCTGAGTCCTTGTTCAGTTCTGATGGAGGTTGAAGACAATCCGACCCCACCCTGAAACTGCTTGTTCCAGCACACTAGTTTTTAAAACAGTGCACTAAGAACAGAAGCTCAAGGGAAGGGGGGAAGTGGATAAAATAAAATAAAGAGACAACAGCGTTCTTGCGTTTCCACTGTAGAAGTGCTGCACAAATCTGCGGCCCTCTCTGACTTCTGTAGAAACTGGTGCCTAATGAAACATAAACAAAGAACAGATAAGTACATCCTATTCCTAACTGGGTTCCTGACTATCCCTTTATTTATTAGAAATGTTCTACTAAAAGTACCTCTTGGATCCTGGTCTCTAGTTTCCAGGTTTGGAATGTGTTACTGCTCTGGGATGTGCTTTCTATTACTCTAAAGCTTCTAAAACATTAAACAAATACCGTTATCAGAATTACCAATATCAAACATTCATCTTAATATAACTAAAGCCTAAATTGCCAATAGCAGACTCACTTTTCCCATATTTCCAGAATCTTTTATAAAACAAATACTGTACTTTTACGTCAAAATACAGCATGTAATTTGTGCAAGTCCTTGATTTACTGTTTGCCTTGCTGTTAATGGCTTCCACGGTTCGATTCTTAAACTTAAAAGTTCCATAAAAAAATGTTTGCTTCACAAAGTTCCGCAAAGTATTCTTGTAACAAAGAGTTTGAATCACAATATTCGTGGAAGGTATCTTGTTTCAAATTGTCTATACACGAATCCAGAAATTGTTGTCAAAGTTCTTTCAGGTAATAAAAGTTTTGCACTTACTTGTTGCTGGCAAGAGATACTGATCAGTCTAACCTTGTCTTCTTTCTCTTTTGCAGGTTGCTTGTAGGAGAGAGGCTGAGGCAAGGAGGAACCGGGAACCGGAAGAAGGAAGAGCCAGCAGCTGCGCCCATTGAAGCCAATGAAAGTCTGTAGAGAGCAGGAGTGCCAGCGCCGAGGGATCTGTCCTCAGGTAAGCGGGAGGTAGACGAGCACAAGCACTGGGTGAGGCTCGGGGGCTGCCTTTTATAGACAGGGCTGGGTGTGGTCCTCACATGCTGCACATGTTCTTGAAAGGTGTGCAGAGCTGGGTGTGGTTTGAAGAGCTGGGTGTGGTCCTCACATGCTGCACATGTTCTTGAAAGGTGTGCAGAGTTTCAGTTATTATGCAAATGAGTTAAATTAACACATGGCCTAGAGAGGAGTGTTTTAAAGAAGCCTTGGTAAAAGCAAGGCCCAATGTGTAAACAAAACAGGCCATTAAACAACATACACAGAAGCCTAGGGGGGGGGGGAGGTGAGATAACAAGAAAGGCTTTCAATAGTAAGTTTAAAAGGGAGCTATTACAGAACCCACTAGTGCAGTGAGAGGGGACATGCTCTTTGCTGTGCACAAACCCTAACAGTTGCCCCCCACAAAGGCCCTCCTACAGGACGGGGTTTTCCTGGATTTTTTAAATAAAACCGTCTAATCAGCTGTGGGGCATGTACATATGATGCTGGTTCCCATGAATTCTCAGATTCATCATATCCTTTCCATTCTACTAAATAAAACAGACGTCCACTAATTCTTTTTGAGTCTTTTATGCTTTTCACTTCATATTCTAGATTTCCCTTAATTGGTATGGGTGGAGGTGGTGGTTCAGGTCGGGTTTTTGGATTGTACGGCTTAAGCAAGGACACATGGAATGTAGTATGTACTGGATATTCTTTTGGTAAATCTAATTTTACTGTTACCGGGTTTACTATGGCAGTTATACTGAAGGGTCCAATGAAACATGGTTGCAGCTTTCGGGATCCCTCTATGTTTAGGTTCTTTGTGGAGAGCCATACCTTGTCACCGATTTTATACATTGGGGCCTCAGATCTGTGTTTGTCTGCTTGTCTTTTCATGCTTTCCTTGTACTTTAATAAATGTTTCCTGGCTTTGTCTTGTATGTCACCTAACCTTGTTAGTCTATCCGTTACTGTAGGTAACAGAGAATCTTCTAACAAAATGGGTATAGCTCTTGGATGATACCCCTGCAAGAAATAGAATGGTGAGCAAAGTTGAGCTGAATGCTCAGTATTATTATAAACAAACTCCGCTACAGGGAGAGCTTCCAACCATTCACTAGAATAATCAGCCAATAAACAACATAGCGTTTGAAGTAAGGTTTGGTTCAGTCGTTCAGTCTGTCCATCTGTCTCTGGGTGGAAAGCAGTGAATAATGCCACATCTATTTTCAGTTTTTTTACATAATTTTTTTCAAAATGTATAGTTGAACTGGCTCCCTCGGTCTGACACCACTTTGCTTGGCAAACCATGTAAACGCACAATTTCCCTTATAAAAATATCGGCAAATTCTGCCGCCGTGGGTAATTTCCGTAATGGTACAAAATGTGCCATTTTAGATAAAAAATCCACTATAACCAACACTGTTGTGAAAGATTTTACAGGTGGTAAACCTACAATAAAGTCTACGCTCACAGTGTGCCAAGGTTGCTTGGGTGTTGGCATTGGTATTAACAAACCGTCAGGGGCCTTATGAGAAGATTTATGTCTTGCACAAATTTGACAGGTAGTGACAAATTGCTTAATGTCCTTTCTTATAGTGTCCCACCAAAAGTGTTTTTGCACATTTTCCAGGGTTTTTACCCAACCAGGATGACCTGCCAACGGTGAGGCGTGATGCCAAATTATCACCTGTGTTTGTAATTCAGAGGTGGGCACTAACAGCATGTTGTCGTGATACAATAAACCTCGTTGTATTGTGTTATGGGAATCCTTTAACCAATCCTGAGGTGCTATTTGCATGTGTGCATTATATAGATCTGTGATGAAATCCTTCTGTTGTACTGGTGCCAAAAACTTTTGGGGAGGAATAATGGGTTCTCCTATTTTATCTTGTTTCATGTCTGAAGTATGTCCGTATCTAGATAACACATCAGATTGAATTTGTTGTGCACCTGGTCTATAGGTTATTACAAAGTCAAATGTGCTAAAAAAAATTAACCAGCGCATCTGACGTGGTGTTAGTGCTTTAAGTGATCCAAAAAACTGTAGGTTCCTATGGTCAGAAAAGATTGTAACTGGGTACTTGGCTCCCATTAAATGGTGCCTCAATTCTGAAAAGGCTACTTTGATAGCTAGTAGTTCCCTTTCAGCCACAGTGTAATTTTGTTCAGCTGGTAATAACTTTTTGGAATAGAAGGCTATAGGATGTAACTGGCCATCTACTGCATCTCGTTGAGAGAGAACTCCTCCTAAAGCTACTTGTGAAGCATCCGCTTCAACAAAAAAAGGCAAGTCAGGATCAGGATGTTTCAGAATTGGGGCTGAAGTGAACTTTTGTTTTAGGAGTTGAAAGGCTTGTGCCGCCTCATCAGTCCAAAGAAATCGTTGCCCTTTCCGCAACAAGGTAGTTATTGGGGCCGCAATGTCTGCAAAATGTGCAATAAACCTCCTATAAAAATTGGCGAAACCCAGAAATTTCTGAATATCTTTTACAGAGGATGGTTCTGGCCAATCAGCAATAGCACTGATTTTCTTTACATCCATAGTTATTCCTTGAGGTGACAGGCAGTATCCTAAAAAGTCCACCTTGCTGACATTAAAAGTACACTTTTCTAACTTAGCAAAAAGATGATTTTCTTTTAACTTTGATAATACTGCACAAACATGTTGGGTATGTTCTTCTGATTTCTTAGAGTAAATGAGGATGTCGTCTATGTATACTATGACACAAACGTCCAGGAATTCGTGTAGGACCTCATTTATAAAGAACTGAAAGGCCGCAGGGGCATTACATAACCCAAAGGGCATTACTGTGTACTCAAATAAACCAAACTTTGTCTTGAAAGCTGTCTTCCACTCATCCCCCTCTTTTACTTGGACCAGGTGGTAAGCTCCCCGCAGATCTAGTTTAGTGTATACAGTAGAATGTCTTAATTGATCCAACAACACAGGTATTAGAGGAAGAGGATATTTATTCTTTATTGTAGCCTTATTTAGTCCTCTATAATCGATACACGCGCGCAAGGATTTATCCGGCTTCGGGATAAAAAAGAGTGGAGATGACACCGGAGATGTGGAATGACGGATGAACCCAGACTGTAGTAGGTCATCTAGGTAGGTTCTTAAGTATTTGGTTTCTTCATCAGTCAAAGCATATACTCTGTTATTAGGTAAAGGGGCCCCTGGGATAAGATCTATACGACAGTCATAAGACCTATGTGGGGGCAGCACACTAGCCTTTACTGGATCAAAGACGTCTTTAAAGTCAGAATATTCAGGAGGGAGACTTGGTTCATCTTCTATAACACTAGCACAGTGTAATACTGTGCTCTGTTCTGTACCTGCTTCTTGATAGCAATTGGTTCTACAGAAAGAGGAATCCAAAGTAACATTTCAATTCACCCAATCAATTTGTGGGTTATGAGTTGTTAACCAGGGTACCCCGAGAATCAAACCAAAATTAGGAGTATCTATCAGATCAAAGCTAATCACCTCTGTGTGCCCGTTCTGACAGACCATAACAAGTGGACTTGTTTGTTTTGTGATTAATCCAGAGGTCAATTCTGACCCATCCACTGCACATACTGCTTCTGGACAAGGCTTTAGGCACAGAGGAAGTCCTAAGTTTTCAGCTAACTTATTATCCACAAAATTTCCTGTCGCGCCTGAGTCCAGTAGGACAGGGAGAGAATGCCTCACTTGGGTAGTAACAATTAAAACGACCTGAATTATGAAATGTCTAGGTATGTGCGGTACCATGAAGGCTGCAGCATTAGAGGTTTGATTAAGATGTTTTCTCGAACAAGTAACCTCTCCCCTTGTCGAGCTTAATCGTTTCCCGATTCAGTTGAGGAGGTGGAGGAAACAGCACCCTTTCGTGGATTTTTAGGCTTTACTGGACATTCTCTGGCAAAGTGACCTGCCCTTCCACAATATAAACATAATTGAAGTTTTCTCCTTCTTTCTTTTTCCTCTGATGTGAGTGAACCTCTGAGTGTCCCTATTTGCATAGGCTCAGGTTCAGGGAGTTTATTATCTGGGTCTTTCTTCTCGTGTCTAATAAAAGTTAACCGTGATTCCAGTTTGTATTTATCTTCCTTTCTTTCTCCTAGTCTATGTTCTAATTTCACAACTAAATCTACAAAGTCCGAATAGTCTTCTGGCAAATCAACGATATGAGCCAGCGCGTCTTTTAACTCGTCTCTCAAACCTTTATAGAAAAGGGAGACACGCTTTTCTTCTGGCCAGTGTGTCTCGGTGAGTAAACGATTAAAACTAGTGAGATAGGTCAATAAATCCTTGTTACCTTGTTTAAGATTTAAAAGCTCATTATCACGTGCCTGCATGAAAGTGTGTTTTGCAAAAAGGCTGGTCATGGTACGTTTAAATTGATTCCAATTATGGAGGATGGGATCATCTCTCTCCACGAAAGGAATTGACCAATTGGCTGCTGTGCCACCCAAATAAGACAAGACGAATGCCACTTTCGTAGCATCAGTAGGGAACTGTTGTGGCTTACAAACGAAGTGTAATTGACATTGATTGATAAAAACATGGAATTTGTTACTATCTCCATGAAAACGTTCAGGTGCTGCTAAGGGCACAGCATTAGGAACATTAACAGTGACCTCAACTGGGGGAGGCAAAGTTGTATGTTTTGATGGCGCCCCAGTCTCTGAGGAGGTTTTAAACAAAGGCGTAAAAGCTGTGTTCCACTGAGATACCCTAAATTTATACCTGCTTAAATCCTGTTTTAAAGAGGTATTCTCCATCTTTAATCTCTCTATTTCCTCTTGCATATGTTGCAAGATGCCAGACACTGATTCATTATGAGCCAAGTCCTCATTTAGGGCCTGCGCCATATCCGTGACGTCAATGCCCTCTATTTCTTCCCCGATATTCATCGTCCACCAGAACTGAATTTTTTTTATTTAAGGCTTGTGCTTCTGTCAAAGCCCAGCTCACCTGAGTCCTTGTTCAGTTCTGATGGAGGTTGAAGACAATCCGACCCCACCCTCAAACTGCTTGTTTTAGCACACTAGTTTTTAAAACAGTGCACTAAGAACAGAAGCTCAAGGGAAGGGGGGAAGTGGATAAAATAAAATAAAGAGACAACAGCGTTCTTGCGTTTCCACTGTAGAAGTGCTGCACAAATCTGCGGCCCTCTCTGACTTCTGTAGAAACTGGTGCCGAATGAAACATAAACAAAGAACAGATAAGTACATCCTATTCCTAACTGGGTTCCTGACTATCCCTTTATTTATTAGAAATTTTCTTCTAAAAGTACCTCTTGGATCCTGGTCTCTACATTCCAGGTTTGGAATGTGTTACTGCTCTGGGATGTGCTTTCTATTACTCTAAAGCTTCTAAAACATTAAACAAATACCGTTATCAGAATTACCAATATCAAACATTCATCTTAATATAACTAAAGCCTAAATTGCCAATAGCAGACTCACTTTTCCCATATTTCCAGAATCTTTTATAAAACAAATACTGTACTTTTACGTCAAAATACAGCATGTAATTTGTGCAAGTCCTTGATTTACTGTTTGCCTTGCTGTTAATGGTTTCCACGGTTCGATTCTTAAAAGTTCCATAAAAAAATGTTTGCTTCACAAAGTTCCGCAAAGTATTCTTGTAACAAAGTGTTTGAATCACAATATTCGTGGAAGGTATCTTGTTTCAAATTGTCTATACACGAATCCAGAAATTGTTGTCAAAGTTCTTTCAGGTAATAAAAGTTTTGCACTTACTTGTTGCTGGCAAGAGATACTGATCAGTCTAACCTTGTCTTCTTTCTCTTTTACAGGTTGCTTGTAGGAGAGAGGCTGAGGCAAGGAGGAACCGGAAACCGGAAGAAGGAAGAGCCAGCAGCTGCGCCCATTGAAGCCAATGAAAGTCTGTAGAGAGCAGGAGTGCCAGCGCCGAGGGATCTGTCCTCAGGTAAGCGGGAGGTAGACGAGCACAAGCACTGGGTGAGGCTCGGGGGCTGCCTTTTATAGACAGGGCTGGGTGTGGTCCTCACATGCTGCACATGTTCTTGAAAGGTGTGCAGAGCTGGGTGTGGTTTGAAGAGCTGGGTGTGGTCCTCACATGCTGCACATGTTCTTGAAAGGTGTGCAGAGTTTCAGTTATTATGCAAATGAGTTAAATTAACACATGGCCTAGAGAGGAGTGTTTTAAAGAAGCCTTGGTAAAAGCAAAGCCCAATGTGTAAACAAAACAGCACATTAAACAACATACACAGAAGCCTGGGGGGGAAGGGAAGGTGAGATAACAAGAAAGGCTTTCAATAGTAAGTTTAAAAGGGAGCTATTACAGAACCCACTAGTGCAGTGAGAGGGGACATGCTCTTTGCTGTGCACAAACCCTAACACACTGTACCCGAAGCTTGCGGCGTCCGGAGTCTCAGGCTCTGATTTGCATTAGAGACATTTACCGCATCTGGCAATGCCACAAAAGGACTAAAACCCTTAGAAGGTCTAGGTTCACTAAAACCCAGTCCTGCAGATGATGTCAATTGTGTCGAATCTCCCTCTCCCCTTCTCACAAGACTCTGTGACATGTCAGTTTGTTCCCCTGTCTCTGTTTTCTTCTGTTCATATAAAGGTACTGCTGGACCAACAATAATTGGTAGGGATATTGCATCTGGAGCTGCCCTAGCACCTACACCTTGTGCGAGTGGTACTCCCATTGCCTGATTCATAACTGGAGTAAAATCAGTCGAGGTTCCTGTCAAAGGGGTAAACTTCAGCCTGTGCTGAGGGTAACAATATTGGTGTCGGGTCTGTCTGAATCAGCATTGGCTTCAGAAACACCTGCTCCCTTGACACCATGATATTTGAAACAGTCTCAAGAACTGGTACAGCTGGATAAATCCTCTGTACTGAAGGTGGGTGCATCTGCGCCTGAGCTACTATTAGTTCCTGCAACAGGTGTACTCTCTACTACCCCCAGTAACTGTCCTCCTATTGCTTGTACAGCTCCCGCAGCTTTCTGGGATGTTCCAGGAGTAGCAGGAGGGGCTGTAGCATTAGTTTCTGGACCCCCTGCATAGGTTGTCATCGGTGGAGGTCTATCTCTTAACAACTGCGTAATGAGATCCTCAACATCCGTCATAATCATCTAGATAAGACTTTTTTCTTTTCTTCTTTCCCTCGCTCTATTCTTCCTTGGCACTATCCCCTTTCTCTGACTCATCGCCCTCTGTAATTGCCGGGAACATTTTAATCTCTTTCATGGTCGCCATTCTCCATCTCTTTTGCTCCTAATCCCATCTAGCTTCTGCTAGTGACTTTTCTACTTTCTTCATCCTTCTGTTGAAATTCAGCTCTTGCTGCTGTCTGGCCTCTAGCTCCCAAACTGCTAAAGCTTTGAACTGTGCTGGTCTCGGCAATGGCTTCATATCATACAATGATAAACGCAACTGATCCAAAATTCTCAAATTAAACGTTCCGGGTTCCGGAAAAGCTAATGTCCCTTGATTCTTATTCAATTTACTCCATTGCTTTAACCAGAGACACAAAGCTATACCTTTCTCCGTCATCACAAGATACGCCGGAGAATCCTCTAGGGGGGTCGGCTCCCCTATTGATGCCTTAATGTAAGAATCACCCCTTATTGCACTCTTAAATGCCTTGAAAAACTTCCTTTTGCCTATTTTTGTGTACTATTAATTCAATAAATGAAATTACTTTTACTCCTGAGATTCCCTTCACCCGTTTACTCGACCAATTGCCTCTTACAGACGGCTGCCAATCCAGTTGCGGCTCTTTTTAACAACCAACCTATCCCAGCGCCGCACACTCTGACGTCGCACTAACACACAGCGGCTGACAAAGTCTTGCGGCTTGTCTTCCTCAACTCGATTTCACTCAACTAATGCAATTTTATTTGCGAGCGCCTTTACCAAATAATAACTAAAACAAACCTGCTGGTTTACTACAGGAAGGGACACAATCGCTTCAGGGACCTTACGGAATTTCACTAATGGCTCTTTTTCTGGCTCTTTAGGTATTCCTCTTTCTCAGTCCCCCACATTTGCAAACAAAATTCAACCTGCGAATTTCACTCTCAACTGATTAATGGGTCTGTCCTGGTGCACATAGGACTTGCCAAATCTCAGTCGAAGCTTCTTTTACTCAATTACCACGCACACTGACTTGTTGACCACACCCGATCAACCTACTAAACCAGACAGATTACAACATATAACCAAGTGTCTCCTACACTTATCAATATACTCTGAAGTCTTAGACCACGCAGGGTCCGTACATCACCACGTGGACAATTTTTTTAGCACAAAGTGCCACACACATATGAAGTTCGACGACTTCCCTACTCTCACACTGTGGAGTACGCACACTCCTGCTAACCCTTAACTGGAGTACACAGATTCCCTACGTTTACCTCCCATACATCACAATTCACCTGCGATGTGCTTAAGCCTGTGCAAACACAACCTACTACTCTCATACTATCTCAAAAATATGCCAAGAACATACTCAACCTTACCAACGGGATCCAGGATCTGGGAAAGTCATTTCTGAGTTTAAGGGAACATCATCTTTGCTACCATTGCCATGTCAGAAAAACAAAATTCAAACTTCTTAAAATACAAACAAATGAACCTAACTTAAACTACTACCATAACCACTAGTCACCACTTAACTAGTTCGCCAAGGAAACTTAACCATCAAGCTGCTACCAATAACTGCTAGCGCGCCTGGTCCTTAGTAAGTAAACTTACTAAGGACGCATATAGGCCAATGAGCCTTTTGGATCGAATGGAGCATCCTAGTTAAGCGGTAGACCAATGAACCATCAATATCACTATAATTAATATTAAACATTAATAAAAAAAAAACTATCTGATAAGAAATACCATCACTCCAGAAGAAGGTTAATTGTTTTTATTCCCTATTTGTTACAATTCTAATCAAAACCTTTATTCAACTTTATTGTTAATCAAGCTTTATTATTCATCACAAAACAATTGTTCATCAAGAAAATCTCGAGCAATCAAAGCAACAACATAAGTCAGCAATTCCTTAACATTTATGGAATAATTCAGCAATGCAATTTAGTCAGTCAGTTGTCACCGTTAAAGTCAGCCTTGTCAGCTTACCTAACCCAAATTAGCATCAGCATGTGGGTCTTCATGCGAAAACAATTTAGACAAAAACATTAATTTGGAAAAATCTATCTAAAAGAGAAAAATATTTTAAACAGCGCAGTTGGTACCTAGAAGAAAAATCATGCATTAGTCAGTCACATTGTTATAGCTACGTATCCAAGATAGATCAGCAACGAGTCAGTCTTCATCTCCAGGTCATCAGTCATCAGCAAAGTATCAGGCTCACAAAGAGTAAGCCCAAATATCAGCACTTCGGATAGCGTCTCCTGACATCATCAACTTTCACCTCTCCACTCTGAATTTCCTTCCCTTATGACTTTTTATTAGGGTCTCTCAGTCCATCCCACTAATTGCTAATTGGTCAACCTTATCAGAAGTTATGACTCTAACCTATAGTTTTTGGTTACCACATGTACATGTCTATTCAGGCTTCAAGTTCCATTAGTTTGATTGGTTCTTCTGTCGATGAGAACATGATCCGGCTCTTCAGGTAACTAAATTGTTGCTCACAATCTTTCAGTCAGTGTCTCCATAGTTCAAGTCCTGGGAAAGTACGTTTAGCCTACACTACACATAATTGTATCAATTTGTCCTCATCATCTCCTGTCCGCTGGTACATTTGCAGAATTTTCTAGCAGAGCTCTCTTTGAACGGCATTATAAAACAGTGCATGACGGGGATCCAACACCTTTGGTGTTTTTTTTCGGGTATTGATTTGATGGAAAAGAGAGGATGAGACAGAATAAAAGTCTTAAGACAATTGGAAAACAAATATATAATAAAATACAAAACAAAGCCCCTTTACTGACATAATCATGATGAGGAACTGTACGTACATTTATGGGAATGGGATAACGTGTAATGAATTGCAGAGTGGGTTTTTTATCAGAACTCGATTATTGATTTCAGCTGTATTCTGTGAGAACTCTTTTGAAAGTTACTAGGCCTAATCGATTAACACAGTTCAACATATGTAATTTATTGACTTTATGGTAGAGTAAGAATGGGGAAAATAAGTAGTAGTGTTGGTGTGATTACATAAATAAACTGTAGCCCACTATCAGGCATGATGGTAAATGCACAGACAGTTAAATATCAATGGAAGAGGCATGCATAGTTTTCACATCAATAATGTCTTTGCAAATGCTGCAGCGATGCTGTCGGTAAAGTCATAGAAGATTTAATGAGTTATGTAATATGTGGGATGATTAGCAGTGCACGGTGAGGGTGTGCGTTATGGTTACCTTAGGGCATGAGTTTTAGTTACTTGAGATATCTATAACTATAACTGGTGAATTTGAGTGGTTTTTAGAGTTTAAAACATTAAGTTGTTAACTATAATGTTACTTTAACCTTTGGGCTTTTTTAAGTGAATTTCTAGGTTTTTTTCAATGTAAAGTAATGTTTAATTACGCTATGCAAATCTAAACCCTGTGCTCTGAAGAGTATTGACTACAGGGCCGCCTGTGCCTCATTTAACATGTGTCTAACATTATCCCTTCGTGCCACCATGGACCATGAGGGCCCTTGAAGAGCATGTTGGTGCTTCCTTCCTCTGCCATAGCTAAGGTATGATATGGTAATATTTTATTGCTCCCGTTTTTTAAACTATACATATTATATGAAGCATTAAAACCTTACAATATTGACATCCTCTCTTAGCTAAAAGTTTTTTTTTTAAAGGAAAACATAAAATAGGTATTTTTCTTCAAGTTGTGGGCCATATTAAATCATCAGCGATTTGCCTTCCCATCTTCTCAATGCGAGCGATAAAAATGTCTTCACCTGTCCCACATGCTATGGTTTGGTGCCCCAAAAACAGAATAGTATAGCCTCACGTATTGGTCTTATCCATTCTGTAATTAAAGCCTTTGCCACATCTAGGAGTACTAAAATGAAGGTAAGATATACAGCAATAGACAAATGAGGAAAAAAATGTAAAAACAACCAATGGGGTCCTCAAAAAGTAGCACCAAGTGAAAATAAAGTTAAACTAGCATTGGCAAAGCCAATATGTTTCACCTATGCCTATTGGCTTTATCAATTTATTTTTGCATCATTTGGGTGAAACCACAAGAGCAGGCGATATTGTAGAAGAGGACTGCGGATGCATGGAGAGGACTGTGGATATATGCACTGACACATTGTTTGTGACTATGCAGTAGGCACATTTCAAGCGTTGTTACTATAAAGATGTAAAGATGTGGTGTAAAGGATAGAGCTGCCGACTTGGGGAACCAGCTTCAAGTCTCTGCGTTAGCTCAACATACTGTGATCCTGTGCAAATCACGTAATCTCCCCAGTGCTTTAAAAAGGGATGTTTCTTTGTGTAATGTAAGTGATGCTCATATAAGCACTCCAATACCTGCGGGTCGTGTTGAGTGGGTGGGAGGTTGGGTGAAACCACGTGATGTCACCAACTGACCTCAGAATGGACTAGAGAACAAAAGAAAAACATAGAAAACTACAGCTTCTGGCCAGGCACCCGCCATCTTAAAGCAGTCACCAAAAGTCTGCAATACTCATAATTAAATATTTCGACTCCACGGTTAGCATGGATTGCATTCTGAAAGCTCAATTATGATTTAAAATGTTAATTAAGCTAAAACAAATCATAAATCACAAACAAATGGCTTACTGCCCATACAGCATTTGTAAAAAATTATAAAATGATATTAATGCTTTGTGTTTCAATAATGTACATCAATCAAAACATTTTCAGAAACAGAGTTCTGAATGTAGCAGATTATGTGTGCATTACCATATTCAGCCAACAGAGATGTAAAATCAAACGGATGATGCTGCCACCAAAGGCAAGTGTTGGAAAGAGGATTAGTAGTAAGGGCAGGTAAGTACTTACACTTAGCAATAGGCCACTAACCCCCACTAGGTTCAGTTAAGTCTCAATAAATTAATCCCATCTCAACCATTGGTAGTTTCACAATGAGCGACAAGGCTTAATTTAGGGGACAAAGGCCCTCATTATGACCCTGCCAGTATTCTAACCGTCAGGGCCATGGTGGCGCTTTCACCACCAACAGCCTGGCGGTGAAGACCGCCACATTATGAGTGTTGCGGGTTGGCCTCTGCCAACCCGCCACATCCCCACTCATACTGCCAGGGCAGTTTGGCTCACCGGGACGGAGGTGAGCATCTCTGACCTAGTGGTCCACAGAAGACCGCCGGCGGTATTTTGAGCGGTAGCACCACCATGAAAACCCTGGCGGAAACGCTACAGGTGACAGGGAATTTCGTCCCTGTCACCGGTAGATGACTCCCCCACCCCCCAAGCAGCACAATACCCCCCCACCCACCCTTCCCTATTCAGGTACAGTGCCCACCACCCCTCTACCCCCTCCAGGTATAGCGCCCCCTCTCCCTACCAGGTACAGTGCCCCCTCCCCTTTCCCCTCATATATGCACAAGCACACAAACGCCCACACGCACCCCGCATACACTCATTCACCAACACTGACAAAAACGCATTCACTCTCATGCATCCATACATGCATTCACTTCAGCACTCATACACATATTCGCTTCAACATACATACACGCATTTACTTCAAAATTCATACACACAAGCATACACACAAGCAAACACCCACTCACACGCATACACACATGCAGACAAACACGCGTACACAAACGCATTCATACACCCACACACACACGCACACACAACACAACCACCCTCCTGACCCCCTCCCCTGTCAGACGCCCAGACCGAGGAGGTCGTCTGGCAAGGAACAAGAACAGGCGCTTCCACCACCGACACGCCCAACCATCGGGACACTGCCAGGCCATATTAGAGGTCGTAATGCGGCTGGTGGTGTCCTTTTGGCAGGGCGGGGTCAGTGGTGGAACCGCCCATGCGCCTCCGCCTGTCAGCAAGACTACTGCTGGATATCTGCCCAAAATGTGGTGGAAATCCAGCAGTACTCGTAATATGGTGAGCCAAAGACCGCCAGTCGGTCTTCTTGCACCTGCGACTTTGGCGGTCTTTAAAAAAGACCTCCAAAGTGAAAATGAGGGCCAAAGTGTGTAAAGCGTTCAAGTATCACAAAACAGTAAATAAATAAAACACAGTAATCTGGTCGCACTTCGACTGGGCAAAGTCAAAGTTTAAGGCCGACCGTGATGGAGCCCTGCTCGGCTACAGCAAGTGGGAGGCCTCCGTCAAAAGTTTACCTTTGGACTTGGTCATTTTCTTGAAGAGTTTCTTCAGTGGGACGAAGTCTCCAGTCCAATCCGACCTCCCTCAGGTACGCGTTGCAGGAGACCTCAGTGACAGTTTCTAAATTTGGATGTAAACAATTTTTCTAGATGAATATCCTTCGACCGGGCCAAAGCTGAATCTTGATCCGACTTCCCTGGAGCCCTCCTTCGATACACTGCGCAGGAGGTCCTGGTCAACTTTCTGCGTTCTGACTTTTTTGGGCATTTTATTCAGCAGGATGAACTTGCAAGTCAGGCAGGGTCGCGGTTGCTAGACCCACTGCAGCGGATCGGTCTCTATATGGAGCTTTTTCAAAAAAGTTCACCAATCTTCTCCAAACTTCTGGATCTTCTTCTACAAGGTCTTTTAAGAGTCCACAGCTCACCCCAATGTTCTAGAAGCTCTGAGTTGCTCCTTGAGGGTGCGGACTCCAACTCTCAGAATGCACCCGGCTCAATCTCCAAAATGGCCACTGGACAGTGGTCAGCTTGTCAGTTTCTTCAGGATTTGATGCAGGGGACTCTGGTTAGCTATTTTTCACCTGTAGCAAACAGGGAATCCCTTCTTGAACCAGTTGAAGCCAGGCAAAGTCCTTCTTGTGATGCAACCCAAGTGTGCAGCTGGTGCAGTCCTACGGAGTGCAGTGTCCAGGTGCAGGTCAGGGGTCCCACAGGGCAGTCATTCTTCTTCTGATGTTCTTACTTGTAGGGATCTGAGGGGTGGGTGCAGCTCTGCCATATCTATCTTTGTTCCTGGGTGGAAAGCAGGGAGGTCCTGGGTATTCAATCCCAGGCAGGCTCCTTCCCCCTTTGATGACCACTTCCTAGGAAGTGTAGCAAAAATCAATCCCAGGGAGCAACATTCCTTAAAAATCCAACATGGCTGAAAGTGATTTTTGGAGAGTAGATCTGGCTGCGCCCACTCACTGGTGTGGCTAAAAATCCTAAACATACCCCTCTCTTAATCTAATCAAGAGGGCACCTAATTGTCTAGGGTTGCGGGGTGTGAGGGAGGTGATGTGTTGCTCTAAATGTTCTTCTCTGCCATTGAAGACCAGTTTGGCTGCTCTTCCCCATCCTGTTTCCACATCTGCTGAGGCACATCTCCTCCCCAGGCATATCCTTTGTGTCCACACCAAGCCACTTCACACCTCATCAAGGCAGGCTGGCCAATCAGAGAAGGGCACTACACAGCTGAAGTTGGCAACTTTCAGGTAGAGTTTTAAAATTCTTTACATGAACTAGTTATATTATATCCAACAATTGTAAGATGTGGGATTTATTATAAAAATAAATTTTATACTAAACTCAAGTGATCTGGCACTTAAGGGGACTTTATTAATTAAAATAAACTCTCCCTATTTTAACTTTTGGAGCCCATTCACTACAGTGATGGAAAAACAAATTTGGCTAATTGACCTCACCAGGTCTTATGAAACAATTTTTATACAGTCCTTGCTTATAGTTACATCGCACCCAACCCTAGGGGCACATAGGGCACACCTTAGGGGTGACCTACATGTAAAAATAAGGTAGTTTAAGACTTTGGAAGTGCTTTTAATTCCAAAGTCGAATTTGCATATAACTTTAGTTTAAAAGCAGCCAGCAAGGCAGGCCTGACTTTAAAATGGCACTGGGCACCTCAGCAGTGCACCTATGGGTGCACTATTTATGCTGGGTTCCCTAAACCTACATGCCCTACCATAAACTAGAGACTTATAGGTAGGTTGATACTGCCACTTATAATTAGCCTAATTTGCAAATCCACTTTACACATAGAACTGGCCCTGGGACTGGTAAGCAGTACACAGGGTGCAGCCAAGAGTCAGTAACCACCAGTATCTGCCCAAAACGTTTGGGGGTGACCAGGCCAAAAAGGAAGACTTTCCTACACTGCCCAAAGATGAAAGGTGATGGGTACTAACCTACACCCTGGTCCTTATCATCTAAGTGAAAAAATCCGGAAATGCCATCTGTGTTGGCATGGGCACTCCCGGGTCTATGTTCCACTGTGAAGTACATCCCCTGTAGGGAAATGGACCACCTTAACGGTTTTGTGTTAAACCCCCTCATTTGCAGTGACCAGTGACCCTCCCGCCCTGCCCCCCTTTAATCCCCCCCCCCCGCAGAGCCTTGAGACCCTCACGGGTGAGTAGCGCTCTACAACCTTTTTTGATTGATTGATTGATTGATTGCATCAACCATCTGAGAGGTCTGTGGTCAGTTTGAACATGGAAGTGAGGGCCAAACAGGTATGGCCTCAACTTCTTCTAGGACCAGACCACAACAAAGGCCGCCCTCTCAATGTCACTCCATCTTTTCTCTCTGGGGAGTAGTCGCCTACTGATGAAGGCAACTGGCTGATCCTGGTGCTCTTCATTAATTTGTGATAACACTGGCCCAATCCCTTCTTCCAAAGCGTCTGTTTTCACTACAAACTCTTTGCTATAGTCAGGGGCCAGTAACACTGCTGAACACAAGGCCCGATTCAGAGTGGCAAAGGCTTTTTGACACTCTGGGGTCCAAATTACTTTCTTGGGTTGTTTCTTTGAAGTGAGTTCTGTCAGAAGGGCCACAATGGTCCCATAATTTTGAACAAACCTTCTGTAGTACCCAGTCAGGCCAAGAAAGGCCCTGACCTGGGTCTGGGTTTTAGAAGCCTCCCAATCCAGGATAGTCTGGATCATGGGCTGGAGAGGCTGTACATGGCCTCTGCCAATAAGGTGGCTCAGGTACACCACTGAACTCGGAACCTACCTGGCACTTGCTTGCCTTGATAGTCAGGCCTGCTTGAAACAGGGCCTGAAGCACTTCCTTCACATGGACCAGGTGGTCCTCCCAGGTGGAAGTGAATACAGCTATATAGTCCAGGTAAGCTGCACTGGAATATTCCAGCCCAGACAGGACTTTGTTCCCCAACCGTTGGAAGGTGGCAGGAGCATTTTTCAGGCCAAAGAGCGTCACTTTGAACTGAAAGTGTCCCTCTGGTGTGGAAAACGCTGACCTCTCCTTAGCCCCTGGACTTAAGGCAATCTGCCAGTATCATGAGTACAGGTCAAATGTACTCTGAAACTTGGCAGCCCTCAATCAATGAGCTCATCAGCTCTAGGTATGGGGTGAGCATTAGTCTTGGTGACTGCATTTAGACCTCTGTAGTCTACACAGAATCGTAATTCTTTTTCCTACCTTGGGGATTGGGTTTGGGTACCTGTAACACTGGACTGACCCAAGGACTATCAGAGGGCTCAATTACCTTGAGATCCACCTCAGTTGGATGTTGGACTTGACCTGGTCAAACAGCCTGTATAGCTTGTTCTTGACAGGTAAGCTGACACCAGTGTCAATATCATAGACATACCAATTGGTGAGGCCAGATGCCAAAGAAAACAGGCCAGAAAACTGCTCCAAAACGTTTCTGCAGTCTTTTTGCTGCTGGGTTGTCACCTTGGGAGAGAGTACCACTTCCTCCACTGAGCCATCTTGTGCATTTGTGGAAAGGAGGTCTGGCAGAGGTTCACTCTCCTCCTCTTTTCCTTCATCAGTGAGCATAAGCATGGTCATGTCTTCCCTGTCCTGGTGGGGTTTCAGTCTGTTGACATGCAGGATCCTATGAGGATTCCTGGGGTGCCAAGGTCCACCAGGTAGGTGACTTCACCCTTCCTTTCCAAAATTGGATAGGACCCAGTCCATTTGGCCTGAAGTGCCCTAAGAGCCAAAGGCTTCAAAACCCACATCAGCTTACCTGGGTGATACTCAGGCATGGTAGCCTTCTGATCATGCCAGAGCTTCAAGAGCTCTTGGCTGGCCTCCAGGTTGCTGCTTGACTTCTTCATGTACTCAGCCATGCATGACCGCAGGCCCAGCACATTCTCCTTGGATTCTTTGAGAGGCTTCTCCCAAGACTCTCTCATCAAGCACAATGTGCCTTTTACAGGGTGCCCAAAGAGTAACTCAAAGGGGCTAAATCAAACCCCTTTCTGTGGTACCTCTCTGTATGCAAACAGCAGGCATGGGAGGAGATCATCCTACCTCCTCCTGAGTTTCTCAGACAAACCCATGATCATGCTCTTTAGGATCTTGTTAAATCTTTCAACCAGATCATTGGTCTGGGGATGAAAGGTGAACTTATATGTAACACCACACTCATCCCACATTGCTTTCAGATAGGCTGACATAAACTTTTGTGCCACTGTCTGAGACCACCTTCTTTGGGAATCCCACTCTGGTGAACACACCAAGTAGGGCCCTAGCCACTGTGGGAGCAATTACTGTTCTGGGGGGTATTGCCTCAGGGTACCTGGTGGCATGATCCACAACCACCAAAATGTACCTGTTACCTGAGCCAGTTGGTGGGTCTAGAGGACCAACAATGTCAATCCCCACCCTCTCAAAGGGAGTCCCAACCACTGTCAGTGGTATCAAAGGAGCCTTTGGCTTGCCCCCTGCCTTGCCACTGGCCTGGCAGGTGACACAAGACCTGCAAACGCCTTGACTTTCTCTGACATGTGGGGCCAATAGAAATGACTGACCAGCCTGTTCCAGGTCTTGGTCAGCCCGGAATGTCCAGCTAAGGGAATATCATAGCTCAAGGTATCCCCTTTTTCTTGCTGGGGGCAGTCTGCCTCAGGCCTTCAAGAGCGGGACACTCTCTTTGTCCCTGGCACAATTCCTCTCTGATGGGTCCACCTGCCCCTTGCAGTTCTGCCAAGTCAGGCTGAGCTTGCAGGGTAAGGGGCCCTCCTTCAGAGGTCAGATCCTCCCCCTCAGGGTGTGATTCCTCCTGACTCTCTGTACTTGGTGGGGCTCGCAAACCAGACCCAGTACCCTTTCTCTTCTTCTTGGAAGCTTGGCCCATTGTTCCACGGTCCAAGTGTCCAATACTTCCCTGTTGTGCTGCCTGTGACCTGGTCACTGCAAAACACTCCTTCAGGGAGGTCCAGCATCTGTACACGGACCCTTCTTTCCACCTCTGACTATTCAGATGCTCCCAGATAATTTTCACACACAAGAGGATGATTGATGGATTGCTGAACAATGTAAACACTCACCCCCCATCACAGATCTGGGATTAATTAATTGTTCTTTTGCTCACCATGCCACCCCAGTTTGGACCCAGCATATGCAAATCAGTCTTGACCCTGTTCCTCATGGGAATAGTCCAGCCCGAACTGACAGGCTAGGTCCTCCCTGGATCGGAAACAGGCATCCTGGGACCAGTTTCAGGGTATCACCCTTCATCAGCAGGACTAGCTTGAATCAAGTGGCACAATGAGTATTGGACCCACATCTGGGCATACCCTTCCTACTTAGGGCAATTTTAGCAACACAAAAGGATGATGGACGGAGTGCTGAACAATGCAAACACTCACCCCCAGTCATAGATCTGAGTCTAATCCATTGCTCTTTCGCTCACCCAACCACCCCAGTTTTGACCCAGCATATGCAAATCAGTTGTGACCCTGTTCCTCATGGGAACAGTCCTGCCCAAAGTGCCAGGCCGGGTGCTCCCTGGACTGGAAACAAGCATCCTGGGACCGGTTTCAGGATATCACCCTTCATCCGCCATGCTAGCTTGAATCCAGTGGCACAGTGAGCATGGGACCCACGTCTGGGCATACCCTTCCCACTTAGGGCAATTTTAGCAACACAAAAGGATGATGGATGGAGTGCTGAGCAATGCATATCCACCCCCAGTCATAGATCTGGGTTTAATCCATTGTTCTTTTGCTCACCATGCCACCCCAGTTTGGACCCAGTATAAGCAAATCAGTTGTGACCCTGGTCCTCATGGGAACAGTCCGGCCCAACCTGCCGGGCCAGGTCCTCCCTGGACTGGAAACAAGCATCCTGGGACCAGTTTCAGGGTATCACCCTTCATCAGCCAGGCTAGCTTGAATCCAGTGGCACAGTGAGCATGGGACCCACATCTGGGCATGCTCTTCCCACTTAGGACAATTTTAGCAACACAAAAATATAATTTCCCAGCATACTTTCTACTGGGAGGGCATGAGCTACTACTACCTTCTTAGGGCCAGTCACACCTCCCCATTCCAGGCTCACCATAGCCATGGGATGGAGTTTGGTTCTGCTATCTGTATAAGTTACATGGAGAAAGACAACAGATAAGACCTGCTCTGGAGGAAACAGTTTTTCTGTGACCATTGTCACACTGGCTCCTGTATCTCTCAGAGCTTCTACCTCAGCCCCATTGACTTTAGGCCTTTGCCTATTCCTCTCCATGCTTTGAGGTAAGGTGGCCATAGTTGCAATGTCGACCCCACCCAGGGACACTAATGTGACCTCTGTGTACTCTGATCCCAGCCTTGAGCCAACTTCCACCCCCATACCTACACTAGCAATCCCAAGGACTGCCCACCTGTGGAGGGCTTCTTGGAACATAGAGCATCCTCTCTTTTGTGTCCAGTCAAAACACTTGCCGGCCTTACAAGCTTCTGAAACTTTCCTGCCTTAACAGGATCATAACACTTCCCCTGGTGCCCCTTCCCTTTAGAAGTGGCATGGCTCGGGGCTCCCCCTCCCTGAGAAGGTTTTGGGAACTCTTGTGAGGACTTTTTAGACTTTTTATTATCCTTCCCTTGGTTCTTCCCCTGAGTGGAACCATGTCCTCCCTTTTTCTGATCACCCCGTAGGGGTTTCTGGCTAACCCTATTTCTTAACCAGTCATCAGCTGCTTCCCCAGCTCTCTGGGGTTGGTCAACTTAGAGTCAACTACATACTGGCAGAGCTTCTCTTGGGCACAATTAGTCCAAGGTGTACCCTCATAATCAAATTGTAAAGCCCCTCAAAGGTACTTACCTTGTTGCTCTGTATCGAGCCCTCTAGTGCCTTAACTGAGAGGTCCACAAAGTCAATCCAGGACTGGGTAGCTGTCTTCTGCGTGTCACTAAATGTAAGCCTATGCTGTTCTGGGGTCAGACCAAACATTTTAGTTAAGCACCTCTTCATACTAGGGTAGGAATCTGCCTTCTCCCTACTTAAGGTCAGAAACCTATCCCTCACACTGTTGGGGACCAACTCCCATAGAAGTGAACCCCAGTATTGAGGCTTAACTCTCCTCATCTGGAAGGCCCTCTCAAAGGCCCCCAGCCATTTGTCTATATCATCCCCCTCTACATAGGCAGGAACCACCCCCTTGGGTAGCCTGGGACAAAAACCCCCACCAATGGACATCTCAACTTCTCTGTCGTTACCACCATCTCTTTTCTCTTCCTTTGCCCACTTTCTCTTTTCCAGGGCCAGCTTCTCTGCCTCCAAAGCTTTATATGCTAGCTGGGCCTCCAGCTCTTTTTCCCTAAGGGACACGTTCTCTCCTTCCCCCAACTAGCTTTGGGTATGACCCTGGTGACTGTGTGCAGTAATGACCGGTCTTCCTCATCCTCACCAAGGCTCAGATGCCTTCCCTTCCCTGAGTGGTTGGAGTTAGCATCCTCCCCTTCTTCTTACTCCCCTGGAGCTTCCTCTGTGCCTATGTCTTGGGCCTCAGGCCAGGCTGTCAGGGATTTAATCAAAACATGTTTCCTGAGTTTAGTGGCTATAGGCAACCCCCTCTCAGTACACAACCCTTTAAGGTAGACTACTGTCATTGTGGATAGGCTAGCCAGATCAAGCTCCATGGTTCCCTAGTTTTGTGTCAACAAAACCTTTTTGCAAAAATTGGAATCAATAATTTAGAAAAATCACAAAAATGCAGTAATTGAAATTAATCCATATTAAAAATCAAAAACAATTGTGCACTAGGACAATTTAAAGGAATTTTCATTTGCTTTACTTAAAACTGTAGTGTGATACTGAACACAAGCACTGGATCCCACCACTGCGCACCAAAGACGTTGGAAAGTGGATTATTGGTAAGGGCAGGTAGGTACCTACACTTAGCAATAGGCCACTAACTACGACTAGGTTCAGTTAGGGCTCAATAAATTAACCCCAGCTCAACCCATGGTAGCTTGGCAATGATTGACATGGATTAACTTAGAAGACAAAGGCCCTCATTACAACCCTGGCGGTTGGTGACAAAGTGCAGTAATACCGTCAACAGGCCGCCTGTAACAGAAATGGAATCATGACCACGGCGGAAACCGCTCAGACAGACATCCACTTTAACACACCGATAGCCAGGGCGGAATCAACAAGCACCACGGTGGTAACCGCCAACAGCCAGGCGGAAGACAATGTATCGCCCACTCTATTATGACCGGCCTATCTGCCACCTTTTCCTGGGCGATACCAACGACATCAAAAGCCTGGCAACAACAGATCTCAGAATTCAAAGGACTCATCTGTGGAGATTCAGGGAACAACCACGACACCATGGAGCCCAAGTTGCAAGTTTTCCCCATGCTCGTCTACCTTCTGCTTCATTATGAACACCAACGCTGGGGAAGACGACCACGGTGAGTACTTCCGCATAGCATACAATGGAGGGGGGAGCGAAAAGAGAGTGACACACACACAGCAACACACACACCCCCACCCCCAACACCATACACAGAACCCGAAGCAGCAGCATAGCATATCTACCCTGTACCCCTCAGGAATAATGCAAGGACAAAATTATTTGAAGAAAGTGAGTGTAATACGATAAAATACTGTGAATAAGTGCATCAAAATGCAAATGTATATACATATTTACAATTGAGGGACACTGCCCAGTCCTCAATATCCGTGGGCCACAGGGCCACAACACATAAGCCAAGGCCCCACCTCACTCCTACAACAACACAGAGAGAACACTGCAGGGGCATCAGGTCAAAAATAGACAGGCACCTCAGGGGGATGAGGAATGGGGGGGGCACCTCAATCGGAAGATGGTACAACACCACTGGTCCTGGAGAGGGCAACATGCACTGTGTGCTGTCCTGGGGAGTCCAAGGCCACAGTCTCTCAAGTGGGTGGTTTGCCCACTGCTTGGTCCTGAGGAGTGCAAGGCCAGAGTCTCTCTAGTGGGGGGTTTGTCCATTGATTGGTCCTGGGAAGTGCGAGGCCACAGTCTCTCAAGTGGGTGGTTTACCAACTGCTTGGTCCTGGGGAGTGCGAGGTCACAGTCTCTCTAGTGGATGCCTTCTTCCACTGGTTCTGGAGGGGGCATTGTGTCCAGTGAGCTTCATCCTGTGGAGGATGGGGTGAGTAGATGGCTTCTTTCACTGGTTCTGGAAGGGGCTTTGTGCCCAGTGAGCATCATCCTGGGAAGGATGGGATGAGTAGATGGCTTCTTTCACTGGTTCTGGAGGGGGCATTGTGCCCAGTGAACTTCATCCTGTGGAGGGAGGGGTGAGTGGATGGCTTCTTCCACTGGTTCTGGAGGGGGCATTGTGCCCTATGATGCAGATCTTGGGGAGTGCACGGTCACAGTCTCTCACCTGGGTGTCCTAGCACCAGGCCTCCTGTCCTTCCTGTCTGCTGGTGCATGCCCCTTGCCCTTCCTGTCAGCCGCCGGGGATTGCTCCTTGCCCTTCACTGTAGCACCTGGGGGTGCCTCCTTGCCCTTTCCTGTAGCAGCTGGCGGTGCCTCCTTGCCCTTCCATGTAGCAGCAGAGGGTGCCTCGTTGCCCTTCCTTGAAGCAGCTGGCGGTGCCTCCTTGCACTTCCTTGAAGCAGCTGGGGGTGCATCCTTGCCCTTCCTCGATGCAGCTGGTGGTGCCTCCTTAGCCTTCCTTGCAGTACCTGGTGCAGGCACCCTTTCAGTGTGGCTGCCTGGTGCCCAGTATCCTCTCCCACCTGGAGTAGCAGTCAACACTACTGTGGCCTTGGACTGGGTGGCTGAGGTGCTCGCCTGGGTTCTGACCACCCTGGCCTGACGTGAAGGAGGGGAGGGGAGTGGTAGGGAAGAGGTCAACGGTGGAGAGGAAAAGCTTCATAAGGACTTTGGGGCGGGAAGAGGGTGAAGGTTTGGGAGTGGAAGAAGAGGAAGTGGTTGTAGGAGGTGTCTGTCTACTGATTTTGGGTGCAGGTGCAGGTGCATGTGCTGGATGCTGTTGTGAAGTGGATGGCTGTTGGGTGTCTGAGTGCTTACGTTTGTGTACTTTGGGAGGAGGAGGCACAGACACAGTGGTAGAGGACACAGGGGACATGTGCATGGATGTGGGGGTGGTGACTGCCAGTGAGGGGCGTGTAGTGATAGGCGTGATGGTGATGGTGGGACTGGATGAGGATGTAGTGCATGCAGGTGTGAGTGTAGACGGAACTGGGAGGGAGGTGGATGAGGAGGAGGAGGGGGACACAGTGGAGGCAGTGGATGTTGGTAAGTCTGCATCTGGATGGTGTTTGTATGAGTGCCTGTAGGATGATGTGTGGTGCTTGTGTTTGCCTGAACCACTCCTGTATGTTGTCTTGTGTGCATGCTGGTCTGACTGTGTGGTTGCGATAGGTTGGGGTTGAGGTGAATGGGATTGGGTAGAGGAGGTTGGAGGGGGGAGGCTAGAAACAGGGACAATTGTTGTCATCAGAGAGGAGGCCAGAGCATGGATTGATCTCTGTTCGGCTGTCATGGCAGTGTGAATGCCCTCCAGGAATGCATTGGTCTGTTGCATTAGGGCCCAATGATAACCAATGAGGAGTTGCAGGGTGGTTCTCGACCGCCTCCCGCAACGGCGCACATCAGCGGAATTACCTCATTTCCACATGTCCCTCCATACAGGACAGGCGGACGCCATTTCAGGGGGTGGGCAGGCCATGGCACCTAACTGCATTACAGTACACATAAGCACCATTTGGACCTATCCAACAATGTACTGTTACAATCACATCATGCAATGAAGTGCAGTGTTTGGAAATATGAGATACTGACCAGCTGCTCACCTTTTTGCCCCATAGATTGCAGCCACTGTGGATGAATAGGAGAAGGAGACATCCCCCCATGTACAGACCAGTGGTGGACTTGGCAACAATGGAGGACAGGCACATTATCCTCACCTATAGACAGGACAGGGCCACAATCAGAGAGCTGTGTGCCCAATTGGAGCCTGACCTAATATCTGCTATCCGTCACCCAACCGGGATTCCCCCCTCTTGTGCAAGTCCTATCTGTGCTCCATTTCCTGGCAACTGGCTTCTTCCAAGTGACAGTGGGCTTGGCAGCAGGAATGTCACAGCCAATGTTCTCAATAGTGCTGACCAGAGTGTTGTCTGCCCTGATTAAACACATGCACAGCTATATTGTTTTCCCACAGGTGCAGGATCTGGCCACAGTGAACCCCAACATTATTGCGGTAATTGATGGTACAGATATTGCATTTGCCCCCCCACCCCCCTGGAGAAGTGAATAGGTGTCCAGAAATCGAAAGAGCTTTCACTCAATGAATGAACAGATAGTGTGCCTGGCAGACCAGTACATCTCCCATGTCAATGCAAAGTATCCTGGGTCTGTGCATTATGCCATTATCCTGAGGAATGCCACCATCCCATATGTGATGGCTCAACTCCAGAGGCCCCAGGTGTGGCTAATAGGTGAGCCCTAATTCCACACCAGTGGATGTTGGTGGATGGGTATGGTGTGGGCCCTAAGGGTTAGTGTGTGTCTAACAATCGTCCCTCTATATTTGCAGGTGACTCTGGTTACCCCAACCTCTCAAGGCTACTGACCTTTGTGAGGAATCCCAGAACAAGGGCAGAGGAACGTTACAATGAGGCACATGGGCAAACAAGAAGAATTATAGAGAGGAAATTCAGGCTCCTGAAGGCTAGGTTTCGTTGCCTCCGTCTCACAGGTGGTTCCCTGTGCTACTCACCCAAGAAGGTCTACCAGATCATTGCGGCATGCTGTATGTTGCACAACCTTGCCTTACGTCGCCAGGTGCCTTTTCTGCAGGAGGATGAGTCTGGAGATGGGCGTGTGGCAGCAGTGGACCCTGTGGACAGTGAAGATGAGGAGGCAGAGGATGAGGATGAGGACAACAGAAGTGCAATAATTATCCAATATTTCCAATGACACACAGGTAAGACAGTGTAACTTCACTTTTAATTGACGGTTTTGTGTTTGACACTGTCAGGCTGACTTTTTCCACTTCTATCGCCACTCACTGTACCCTTTGGCATCACTGTTTGCAGATATTTGTGCGTCTTTATCGCTCCTGGTGTGTTGACTGCAGTCGACTACAGCGCATTCATATGTATACATTGCTGTACAGTTGTATTGCAGTGTTTATATCTTGTTAAATTAATACATAGTTAAATCATTTGACATACTCCATACTTGTATTTTTTTCAAAGGGTGTTTATTTAAGTGCTAATAAGTAGAGGGGGATGTGCAATGGGCTGTGTTGATGGTGGAGGAATGTCCACAGTAGAGTCCAGTCTCTCGGTATCACAGGTGCATTGTCCAATGGGGCATAGGAAGTGGAGCAATGTCAGTTAAAGGTGGACAGGGTGACAGAGTGGGACACAAGGGTGACAATCAGGAGAGTCTTATTTTCTGGCGGGGGTCTTGGCAATGTTCTCTGGCTTCTGCCTAGATCGCAGGGACCATTTGCGGGGTGGTTCTCCTTCTGCAGAGGGTGGGGTGCTGGTGGCCTGTTGGTCCTGTGGCTGGACCTCCTGTTCACTAGTGGCAGCGGAGGTGGAGGGCTGTTCATCGGTTTGGCTAGTGGTAGGGGCCCGGTGGTGTGCCACTGCCTCCCTCATAGTGTTGGCCATGTCTGCCAGCACCCCAATGGTGACCAGGGTGGTGTTAATGGACTTCAAGTCCTCCATGATCCCCAGGTACTGTCCCTCCTGCAGCCACTTGTTCTCCTGCATTTTGTCCAGTATCTGGCCAATCGTCTCCTGGGAATGGTGGTATGCTCCCAGGATCTCGGTGAGTGCCTCCTGGAAAGTCTGTTCCCTGGGCCTGTCCTCCCCCTGTTGTACAGCAGTCCTCCCAGCTTCCCTGTTGTCCTGTGCCTCTGTCCCGTGAACCGTGTGCCCACTGCCATTGACCCCAGGTCCCTGATCGTCCTTGTTTGTGGGGTAGCCTGGGGTCCCTGTAGTGGTGGACACACTGCTGATTGACGTGTCCTGGGGACAGAGGTATGGGCCCGCTGGGTGGGTACTGTGGTGGTGTTTCCTGAGGGGGGAGGCTCTGTAGTGGTATGGGGCTGTGCCGAGATCCCTGATGGGGCATGCTGGTCATCCAGCGATAGGCATCCAGAGCTGCAGTCATCACTGTGAGCCTCTTCTGGGGGGGACTGGATGTTGCTGGCACCTCCTCCCTGGTGATGTTGGCTGGGTGACATGTGGGGATGTAAATGCAGTGTTATTGTTTCTGCATTGCAAATGTCGAGGGAAATCTGTTAGACACACGCTAAATCTTAGTGACTACCCCATACCCAGACACCTATTCATACTGTGTGGGGACCTTGGGCTCACCTATTAGCCACACCCAGTGCCTCTGGAGTTGCCCCATAACATAAGGGATGCTGCTATTCCGCAAAATGTAAGCATCATGCACAGAGCCAGGATGCTTGGCATTCACATGAGAGATGTACAGGTTTGCCAAACACACCATCTGCACATTCACAGAATGGTAGCTTTTTTGATTTCTGTACACCTGTTCATTTCTATGGGGGGGACAAATGCCACATGTGTACCGTCAATTGAACCAATTATGTTGGGGATATGTCCCAGGGCATAGAGGTCGGCTTTCACTGTGGGCAAATCCTCCTCCTGGGGGAATACGATGTAGCTGCGCGTGTGTTTCAGCAGGGCTGACAACACTCTGGTCAACACGTTAGAAAACATTGGCTGAGACATCCCTGATGCCATGGCCACTGTGGTTTGAAAGGAGCCACTTGCCAGAAAATGGAGCACTGACAGGACCTGCCCTAGAGGGGGGATTCCTGTGGGATGGCAGATAGCTGACATCAGGTCTGGCTCCAATTGGGCACACAGATCTTGGATTGTGGCACGATCAAGTCTGTAGGTGATAATGATGTGTCTGTCTTGCACTGTCGACAGGTCCACCAGGGGTCTGTATACCGGAGGATGACGCCATCTCATCATCTGCCCCAGCGGATGTGCCCTATGGAGGAAAATGGTGAGCAGAGGGTCATGTACCACATAGGTTGCACAAGTGTTTTTGCTGTAATGTGAGTAAATCCGTGTGTGGAGTACTTTGTCCGTATTTCTACCAAAATGTGCTGTGACGCAGTTAGGTGCCATGCCATGTGCCCCTCCTGAAATGGCAGCTGCCTCACCTGTAAGGAGGGACAAGGGGAAATGAGGTAACTGCGCTGGCGTTGTGCAGTGTTGCGGTAGGCGGTCGAAGACCGCTGCGCAATTTAGCATTGGTTATCATTGGGCCCTATGGGTTCCAAGAGCCAATGACGAGGTACGCCGGTGGTGACGGTACGCATCGCTGTGGACGTGACAGCCATTTTCTATCTGTTCACTCACTTTATACCTGACCTTCAACAGGAGAGGACCTACACTGCAAGTGCTGCTGTGACCTCAGTCTGGAAGTGACAATGGCTACCGTGTCTGGGGAAAGGGCCCCTGCCTTCACCGCGGAGGAGTTGGACAAACTGGTGGATGGGGTCCTCCCCCAGTACACGCTACTCTACGGTCCTCCAGACAAACAGGTGAGTACACTGTGAGCATGATGCGTGGGTCATGAATGTATAGAGTGGTGTGAATGGAAGACACATGTGGGGTGGGGCTGAGGCCTGCATTTGAGGATGGTGAGTGTATGTGCATCAGGGCATGGGTGGGAACTGGTGGGCAATGAGTATGACGGTCTGGACAGGAGAGTAATTTCCCTTCATCCTTTACCTTCCCTCTAGGTCAGCGCCTACCAGAAGAAGGGTATTTGGCGTGCCATCGCCAAGGAAGTGCGGACTATGGGGGTCTATCATAGATGGAGCACCCACTGCCACAAGAAATAGGAGAACCTGCACCGCTGGAGCAAGAAGACTGCGGAGGCCCAGCTGGGGATGGCCTCCCAACGTGGAAGGGGTGCCCGTCACACCATGACCCCCCTGATGTTCCGGATCCTCCGGAGTTGGATAGGCGCTTGAGGGCATCACAGCAGCCACAAGGGGGTGAGTACAGTCTCATTCAGCTGACACTGCACGCTTTACGAGGTGTCTGGGTGAGGGATATGGGCTGAGGGTTCCCATAGGCCAGGTCGAACTTGGTAGGGTAGGTCCCTTGTTAGGCAGGCTCTGAGGCACTCCAACCCCAATAGTGGTAGTGGGCATCTACAACTAGTCAGGCTCCTGTGGGTTCCAGGTGTGCAGCAAACGGTGTTAGGCATATTCCCCCATGGACAGGTGATTTTCCCACTAACTGCTAGTGCATGGCCTAGTGCATAGGGCTGCTCCCTGTGTGTTGTGTCCGCCAACAGTAGTGGTGTTGCTGGCATTGACCATGTGTCTCCTCTGTCTTTCCCCCCCTTCTTGTTTTGTCACCCTGTCCTTGTGTGCATTAGCATCATCTGGCAGAGGAGCAGAGGCACCGGAGACGGAGGGAGCTGCATCCCACATGGCCCAGGAGGGTGAATCCACGGAGGATGAAGGCACCAGTGGGACGGACGGCGAGCTCCACGACAGGGGCAGGAGGGGACACGAGCGACAGCGACTCCTCCTCTGAAGGGAACCCCTTGTGGTGGCGGGCACCTCGGTGCCCACCACAACAACAGGTATAGCCTCTACCCCCCCTACCAGCACCGCCCTCCCAGCAGCCCCTCAGCGTGTTTCCCGTGTCCGCTCACCCAGGAGGGTGGGCATCTCCTTCGCCCAGGCACCTCAGGCCCTGCCCCAGTCAGCCCTGCTGCCCGCAGTGAGGAAGCTATTGACCTCCTAAGATCCCTCACTGTTGGGCAGTCAACCATTCTAAATGCCATCAGGGTGTCAAGAGGCATTTGCAGCAAACAAATGCATTCCTGGAGGGCATTCATTTTGGCGTGGCGGCCCAACAGAGAGCATTTCAGGCTCTGGCCTCAGCACGGATGGCAGCCATTGTCCCTGTGTCCAGCTTCCCCCCTCCAACTTCTAATACCAGACCCAATCCCCTCTACCTCAGCCTATCCCAAGCATACCATCTAACCAGCATGCACACACATCAACACACAAAAGTGGCTCAGGAAAACATAAGCACCACACATCCCACAGGCACTCACACAAGCACCACCCCCATGCAGACACACCAACATCCACTGCCTCCACTGTGTCCCTCTCCTCCCCGTCCTCCGCCTCCCTCCCAGTCTCGTTTCCACTCACACCTGCCTGCACTACATCCTCAGCCACTACCTCCATCACCAGCACGCCCATCACTACACACCGCTCATGTGCAATCACCACCCCCACTTCCATTCACATGTCCCCTGTGTCCTCTCCCAGTGTGTCTGTGAGCCCTCCTCCCAAAGTACACAAACGCAGGTACACACCCACTCAACAGCCATCCACCTCACAACAGCCTCCAACCCATGCACCTTCATCCAAACTCAGCAGACGTACACCTCCTACAACCACTACCTCTTCCTCCACTCCCAAACCCCCTCCATCTTCCCATCCAAGTGTGTCCAAACAGATGTACCTAGCTAACCTGGAGCTCTTCCCTACACCTCCCCCCGTCCTTACCCTAGGGTCAGGATGTCTAGATCCCAGCCCTGCACCTCAGCCACCAAATCTGCATCCGCTGTGGTCCCTGCTACTCCAGTACGGTCAAAGGGGGCACCCGTCAGAGCTGACAGTGTGCCACCGACATAAAAGAAGGACCACCCTATTCCACCACCTGCAAAGCTCAAAAAGGGACCGGCTTCAAGCAGGGGACAGTCACACCACCCACCCAGCAAGGCCTCACACAAACGCAGAGTGGACAGTGCCAAGGTCCCTGCAGCGGCTGTCAAGATGGGGAAGGGCCACAAGCCAAAGGGCACATCACCTCTGGGCACGATTTCACCTGGGGAGCGGCTGGTGACCAACAAATCATCAGGGATGGCAGCCACATGCACGACAGTCACCACCGCCGCTCCGACCGCCACCTGCACCGCCACCTGCACCGCCGCTGCCACAACGTCAGTCTGCGGCATCCTGCCCAAAGATCAGCCATTCGAGGCTGCCGGAGACGGTATGGTGTCTCCATCCACCACAAGAGTCACTTGCACCACGGCCAGCACTGGCAGCATCTCTGCCGCAGCCACTGCCGCCTGCACCACCATCAGCACAGCCATGTGCACAGCCGATGCCGCTCTGTCGGACATCAGCCCTATCCCCAGTGTGCAGCCGTTAGAGTCTGCAGGTGACATCCTGGACATGCCACTTGAGACATCACCTCCAGCACTGACAAGAACCAGCAATTGCCAGCCTAAGTCACCGCAGGATGGAGTGTGGGTCTGCCTCCATGGAGTATCTTGTTACCTGTTCCGGGTACATCGCGTGGCTGTCACACCCAGGTGAAATGAAGTCAACATGCCACACCCCAGCTGAAGAATCACTGGGCACAAAGCTCCCTCCAGAAGCAGTGGAGAAAAACATCCACTAACACAGTCCTTGGCAGGATAAAGCACTCTGGGAACAAAGCCCCCTCCAGAACCAGTGGAACATGCAACCGAGTTGAGAGACTGTGGCTTTGCACTCCCCTGGACCAAGCAGTGGGCAAAGCACCCACTTGAGAGACTGTGGCTTTGCACTCCCAAGGACCAAGCAGTGGGCAAAGCACCCACTTTAGAGACTTGAGAGGCTGTGGCTTTGCACTCCCCAGGACCAAGCAGTGGGCAAAGCACCCACTTGAGAGACTTGAGAGACTGTGGCTTTGCGCTCCCCAGGACCAAGCAGTGGGCAAACAACCCACTTGAGAGACTGTGGCTTTGCACTCCCCAGGACCAAGAAGTGGGCAAACCACCCACTTGAGAGACTGTGGCTTTGCACTCCCCAGGACCAAGCAGTGGGAGGTGCACCCACTTGAGAGACTGTGGCTTTGCACTCCCCAGGACCAAGCAGTGTCAGTGCACCCCTTGAGAGACTTGAGAGACTGTGTTTTTGCACTCCCCAGGAGCAAACAGTGGGCAAACCACCCACTTGAGAGACCTGAGAGACTGTGGCTTTGCACTCCCCAGGACCAAGCAGTGGGCAAACCACCCACTTGAGAGACTGTGGCTTTGCACTCCCCAGGACCAAGCAGTGGGCAAAGCACCCACTTGAGAGACTTGAGAGACTGTGGCTTTGCACTCCCCAGGACCAAGCAGTGGGCAAACCACCCACTTGAGAGTCTGTGGGTTTGCACTCCCCAGGACCAAGAAGTGGGCAAACCACCCACTTGAGAGACTGTGGCTTTGCACTCCCCAGGACCAAGCAGTGGGCAGTGCACCCACCTGAGAGACTTGAGAGACTGTGGCTTTGCACTCCCCAGGAGCAAGCAGTGGGAAAACCACCCACTTGAGAGACTTGAGAGACTGTGGCTTTACACTCCCCAGGACCAAGCAGTGCGGAAACCACCCACTTGAGAGACTGTGGCTTTGCACTCCCCAGGACCAAGCAGTGGGAAGTGCACCCACTTGAGAGACTGTGGCTTTGGACTCCCCAGGACCAAGCAGTGGCAGTGCACCCACTTGAGAGACTTGAGAGACTGTGGATTTGCACTCCCCAGGAGCAAACAGTGGGCAAACCACCCACTTGAGAGACTTGAGAGACTTGAGAGACTGTGGCTTTGCACTCCCCAGGACCAAGCAGTGGGCAAACCACCCACTTGAGAGACTGTGGCTTTGCACTCCCCAGGACCAAGCAGTGGGCAGTGCACCCACTTGAGAGACTTGAGAGACTGTGGCTTTGCACTCCCCAGGAGCAAGCAGTGGGCAAACCACCCACTTGAGAGACTTGAGAGACTGTGGCTTTGCACTTCCCAGGAGCAAGCAGTGGTTATGGAGCCCCCTCGAGGAGCAGTGGCCTCGTACCATCATCCAGCTGAGGTGCCCCCCATCCCCTTCCCCCTGAGGTGCCTGTTTTTTTCCGACCAGATGCCCTTGCAGTGTTCTCTCCGTTTTGAGGCAGGTGTCATGTGTGGGCTTCGCCCATGCTTTTTGGGACCACTGGTCCATGGACATTTCATGGGACAGTGTACGGACTTGTGTACTTGCTGAAAATATTTGTGGATACTGATTATTTGCTGTTCTCTTGGGCTATCCGATTGTTTGAATATTACACTAGTTAAACTCATTTCGTTTGGTCCTTGCATTCTTCCAGGGGGTGACAGGGTGTATCTGTGATGTTATTGGATATGTGTGTGTGTTGGGGTGGGGGGCGGGGGTGTTGTGCTTTGCGTGTGTGCGTACCTCTCTTTTCCCTCCTCCCCTCCCCTGTGTACTAGGTGCAGTACTCACCGTGGTCGTCGTCACCGCCGCCTTCTTTCCACTTCATGGTGTATTAAGAGATACAGCAACATGGGCAGGACCTGTAGTTCGGGCTCCATGGCGTCCTGGTTCTTCATTGAGGGTTCTGAGGTGAGTGGTTTCCCTTCCAAAGACTGTTTCCGGGCTTTTGATGGCATTGGTACCGCACCGGAAAAGCTGGCGGATTGGTGCCTTTTAATAGTGTGGGCGGTACATTGTGTTCCGCCTGTCTGTTGGGGGTGTCCGCCGCAGTGTTTGTTGCTACCACCGTGGCAGTCGGAGTGTTAAACGGGCTGTCTGTGTTGGCGGTTTCCGCCATGGTCGTGATTCCAGTTTTTTGGACCGCCGGCCTGTTAGCGGTATTACCGCCGCTTTATCACCGACCACCAGGGTTGTAATGAGGTCCTTAGTGCTTTTTAGCGAATAGAAACGAATAGCACCAATCTGGTCATCTGGTGGCACCTCGACCGGGGCAAAGTCAAAGTTAAAGCCGACTGCGATGGAGCCCTGCTTGGCTACAGCAAGCGGGAGGACTCGGTCAAAGGTTTACCTTTGGACTTAGTTGTTTTTCTTGAAGATTTTCTTCCACGGGATGAAGTCGCCAGGCCAATCGGATCTCCCTGGAGCCCTTCCTCGGACACTCGTCGGAGGACACCTCAGTGAAGATTTCTACGTTCCGACTATGCAATTTTTCGAGACGAAAATCCTTTGACAGGGCCAAACCTGAATCTTGATCCGATCTCCGCAGGAGGTGCCGGTCAACTTTCTACGTTCGGACGTAGTCACTTTTTTGGAGATATTCTTCAGCGGGACGAACCTGCAAGTCAGGCCGGGTCATGGTTGAGGCAAGCCAGCTAGACTCACCACAGCGGGTCAGTCCCTATATGGAGCTTTTTCCAAAAAGTTCACAAATCTTCTCTATACTTCTGAATCTTCTTCCAGAAGGTCTTGAAAGTACTTTATGAGTCCACAACTCACCCCAAGGTTCCAGAAGCTCTGAGTTGCTCCTTGAGGGTGCGGACTCCAACTCCCGGAATGCAACAGGCTCAAACTCCAAAATGGACACTGGTCAGTTTCTTCAGGATTTGATCCAGGAGACGCTGCAGCAAACAGGGAGTCCCTCCTCGAACCAGTTGAAGCCAGGCAAAGTCCTTCTTGTGGTGAAGCCCAAGTTTGCAGTTGGTACAGTCCTTCAGAGTGCTGTGTCCAGGTGCAGGTCAGGGGTCCAGTAGGCCAGTCCTTCTTCATCTGATGTTCTTCCTTGTAGGGATCTGAGAGGTGGGTGCAGCTCTGTCATATTTACCCTTGCTCCTGGGTGGAAAGCAGAGGGGTCCTTGGTATCCAATCACAGTCGGGCTCCTTCCCCCTTTGATGACCACTTCCTGGGAAGTGTGGCAAAAATCAATACCTAGGTGCAACATTCCTCCAAAATCCAACATGGCTGAAAGTGATTTTTGGAGGGTAGATCTGACTGAGCCCACCCACTGGTGTGACTAGAAATCCTAAACACACCCTTCTCTTAATCTAATCAAGAGTGCACCTAATTATCTGGGGTTGCAGGATGTGAGGGAGGTGCTGGGCCTCTGCAAATGTCCTTCTCTGCCTTTGAAGACCAGTTTGGCTGCTCTTCCCCCATCCTCTTTCCTCATCTGCTGAAACAGATCTCCTCCCCCAGGCACATCCTTTTTGTTCAACTCAGGCCACTTCATACCTCATCAAGGCAGCCTGGCCAGGTTGCCAGAGGCTGGCCAATCAGAGAAGGGCACTACAAAGCTGAAGTTGGCAACTTTCAGGTAGAATTTTAAAACTCTTTACCTGAACTAGTTATATTAAATCCAACAATTGTACGTTGTGGGATTTATTATAACAATTAATTTGATACCAAACTCAAGGTATCAGACACTTAAGGGGACTTTACTAATTAAAATAAAGCCTCCCCATTTTAGCCTATGGAGGCCATTCAATACTGTGAGGGGAAAACGAGTTTGGCTATTTTACATCACCAGGTCTTATAAAACAATGTTATAAGGTCCCTGCTTATAGTTACATGGCACCCAACCCTAAGGGCACATAATGCACTCCTTAGGGGTGACTGATATGTAAAAATAAGGTATTTTAAGACTTTTGAAGTGCTTTTAATTTCAAAGTCAAATTTGCATATAACTTTAGTTTAAAAGCAGCCAGCAACGCAGGCCTGCCTTTAAAATGACACTGGGCACCTCAGCAGTGCACCATGCTGGGGTCCCTAAACCTACTTGCCCTACCATATACTAGGGACTTATAGGTAGGTTGATACCGGCAAATATAATTAGCCTAATTTGCATATGCACTTTACACAGAGCTCTGGCCCTGGGACTGGGACTGATAAGCGGTACCCAGGGCACAGCCAAGAGTCAGTAACCACCAATATCTGTCCAAACAAAGTTTGGGGCTGACCAAGGCAAAAGGAGGACTTTCCTACAGCAAGGTATTATCAAATTGGAGTGTGTGAAAAAATCAATAGTAACAATTAGCTGGTTTTCTAGGCCCCATGCAACTTTCTTAGGACATGAATATAGCTATGAATGGGGGTACATTGTCTATGGTGGTTCACATGGCATGGTACAGGTGAAATTCATTTTTTCTGTCCACTTCTTTAAGTGTTTTGGCTAGCCATCCATATACAAACACAAAAGGCAGGATTAGTTATGATGTCCCTTATACTGATCTTAGAGTCAGGGGTGTAGCTTTCGATGGTGCAGCAAGTGCAGTGGCACCAAGGCCAAGAGGACTGAGAGGGCCACTGAATGCAGAGTAACCAAACAGCAGCTGGTGCTACAGTTTCCTTGCTTGCACTAGGGATCACAACACAGTTGCTAAGCCACGGTGCCTGTCAATGCAACCCCAGAAACCTGATCACAAATATGTGCTGTATATAATTTGTGGTGACACTCAGTTAGCATGACCCATCCCCTCTAAGTTTTCAAAACATCATATTAAATGTAGGTGTAAGTACTTATGATATAATTAAATTGGCTAAATCTATGTGTTTCTATTTGACAGGCCTTGCCTCAGCTCCTTGAAATGCAATTTTGCATTAAAAATCGGCATACCTGGAGATTAACAAAATAAGACAAGAGTTACATTGACTCGCACTCCCTCAGGACCACAGCATGTTTTCACAGATAGCCTTGCGTAACATGAACTGTTTTGCGAGCCAGGGCTTTTAATTTGGATGAAGTGCACTTTGTTAGCTGCAGTTTGGGGCATACTTACAAGCGTCCTAGCATCTCCTTGCACTACATAAATTTTTTATGCTAATGTGGCGTTAAGGAGGAATTTTTGCTGCACCATATTTACAAAGTGGCGCAATGCCTTCATTGTGCCACTTTGTAACCCCTTGCACCGCATTGTGCCTGCAGCAGGCATCATATATGCAAGGAGAGTGTTCCAGCACTAGGAGGCCTGCAAAAATGGCACAGTGAAATTTACAAGATTTCACTGCACCATTTTTGGTACCTTTTTTAATGCATGCTCAAGGTAGGCATTAAAATGACGCACCTATAGTAACCTATGGGCCCCCTTGCACTTTCCTGCACTAGCGTCACATTTTTTTATTGCTAGTGCAGCAAAGCACCAAAATAGCACCACAAATTCTGACGCTATTGGCTTAACTACTGCCATGGTGTACTCTATCATACATACAGCACTATCATGGTGTCATTACATGTCAGTGGTGGACCACAAGAAAAATGGCACATCATTTATGATGCGCCACTTTCTTGTAAATATGCCCCTAGATTTTTAGGACGAGGTTAGATGAACATACAAATAACATTTACTTCTTTGAAGAGGCAAGTAATAATAATAAACAAGAAAAAAACAGGAAGCAATCATGGACCCACTGATATAAACGGGACTGACTTAAGCCCTTGGCACTATGTGGAAATGATAGGAAAAGCAATTCAGAATGATGCCAATGCTATTACCTGATCAAAATATGCGAGCGTGAGTGTTGCGGGGGGACATACCAGGGAGTGAAGCTTGTACCGCTCAGCACCTGCATCAATTAGGTTAGTGTAAAGCACGCTTAGCCAGAAGCCAAGAGTTTCTGTACATAACTAGAATGCCAACTCAAGGTGGTGTGGGAGCATACTCCTCCAGGGCAAAGACATAGGGGCATATTTATACTCCGTTTGCACCGAATGTGCGTCAAAAATTTTGACGCACAATCAGCGCAAACATTGCCCCATATTTAAACCCTGACGCCCAAGGCCGCGCACGCGACAAATCTGCAGTGTGCGACATTTTCTGGAAGCTGCAACCCGCCCTGCGTTAATGATATGCAGGGTAGGCGTTCCCGTCCAAAAAACGACGCACACGGCCGCGCGTCGTATTTATGCTTCCGGGCAAAAAGGACTCCCGGACGGTAGGCGGAGCAAAAATATGACGCAAAGCCCGATGTGCGTCAAAATTTAACGCCTGGGTCAGGGCAGGCGTTAAAATGGGGCAAACACACCTGTATTTAATCAGAACACACAAAACAAACAGCAGAGCAGCAGAGCAGCAACAGGGAGACATGGAGGTGATTTTGATTCAGCGTGCAAGTAGACGCAGAGCCCACCAGCAACAACAGCAGCCACAACAACAACAGCAGGGACCCCAAAGACAGCGCAGAAGGCAGGAGAGGATATTCCGCCCAAGAACAACCCTGCATGGCCTCAGGGAACAAGACATCATCCAGAGGTACCGGTTGAACTGGCAGGCCATTCAGCAGCTGCTGAGAAATATTGAACAGCAGTTGGCCCCCACTTTGGTGACACCCCGCACCATCCCAACAGAAACAAAGCTGCTTGCCGTACTTCACCTGCTGGCAAGTGGCTCGTTTCAGACAACTGGTGCCCTGGTTGGTGGAATATCACAACCATCATTCTCTGCATTCCTGCCAAAAGTACTGGATGCCATCATTCGCCTGACACCCCGCCACATCTGCTTCCCTAACACACTGCAGAAGCAGCAGGAAACTAAACAGGGGTTCTACGCCATCAGTGGCTTCCCACACGTCCTTGGTGCAATCGACTGCACACACGTACGCCTTGTGCCACCTGCTGCAACTGAACACCTCTACTGCAACATGAAGCACACACATTCAATCAACGTGCAGGGCATAGTCGATCACCAAGGACTGATCAGCAACATCGTGGCTAAATATCCTGGGAGTGTACATGACGCATTCATCTTCCGTCACAGCACCATCAACCAACACTTCCAGGATGGACGGTATGGCAATGGACTACTTGTTGGTAAGGACAAAAATCAAACTCATATACACACTGCACATCAACCCTCTAGGACAAACAACACGTACACCACATTAGCAACACCTAGCCAGGAACACACTGAGGTCCTCACATCACTAGCCATGTGTCATAAGTCACCATTGAACCTGTCGCACATTGGAATGTACTCCACAGCTTAATGTGAAGACATTAATGAGTGTGGTTGCCTAAATGTCACCTTGCAAATTGGAAGTGTCACAATAACCTGTACATTAACACATTGCATAAGCCTTAAGGTATGGGATGTCCAGGGTACTTTCATATGAACGTCTTAACTACACTTTCATGTTTTAACTCTGCATGGAACTATCATCTCACCCCCAGTGAAGACACACGGACACGTGTATCACAAGTCACAATGCAAGGGAGGGCACACTGTTATGAAAATCAAAATACAGACTGCTGACAAACGGTTAGCTAACAAACACTTGCTCAGCCAAGGAAAAAACTCAAAGCAAAACTTTTACCCTACAAGTATAGGTTGTCACATTAGTACACAAAAGAGGCACAGACAACACAAGACAACTACTACCATCAAAGGTCTGTACAATAGTGCTTTCTACATCTAATTGATCCCATTCTGTGTTTCTATTTCAGCTGATCAGGGGTATGGCATCCAGCCTTGGCTAATGACACCATTTGGGAACCCCACTACTGCTGCAGAGCGGGCATACAATGACGCCCATAAGAGGACACGCAGCATTGTTGAGCGGACCTTTGGGATCCTAAAGTCAAGGTTCCGCTGCCTTGACATCACAGGCGGTAGCCTACTCTATTCCCCAGAGATGGTCTGTAGGATCATACTCACTTGTGCCATATTGCACAACATTTGTGTAAAAAGGAACATTCCCCTCCTTGAACCAGACCCAGACATGCCTGAAGATGACGAAGAGGAGGATGCTGGCCTGCAACAGGAGGGGGAACAACCAAACACGGCAGCAGGAGTGCATAGGCGCCAACAGCTTGTAAATAATTTTTTTTCATAATTTCTTATATCAACACTTATTGCACAATTGTAAATAAACACAGATAACAAACACCACATCATGCTTTGGCCTATTCATTTCTGCCCACCTTTAGTTCGAAATTGCTGAAGAAGAATGTCGTCTCATTGAGCAATAATGACATAACACTCATCACACAAAAAATATACACCACAAATGTCTGCACAGAGGGTAGGATGTTACATGATACATTACCATCCACAGAGGCCAACAGGAGTACAAATGTGGCAATGACACATGCCTGATCCAGACACCTGAGACAGTCTCTCACTCAGCCCAAAAATGTAGATCATTTGAAAGTCTCATTACACGTGTTCAGTGACAGGGTGGGACCATCCATGTGTACGTGACCATGTCCCCAATGGCTTCTCTCAATTTTTGATATAAACAATACCCAATTGGAACAACATTAGCTGCCACTAACTCATGAGGAGACCTTGAAGTTACAGTGACAACATACACCCAGACAGGTGATAGTGGATCCACATTCGCACACACATATAAACATATGTCATCCAATCAACCAAATATTTGCAAGCAGCCCATCACAGTAGTGTCCCAGTTCGAACCTAGCAGGAAGAATGTAACATGCCACTAAACCAGGTAATGCATAAAGGGCCACATACATCAACAACCTATTTGTCATCAGCACATGAGGAACGCTGAGATTTAGCAAACATAGTCAGTGCAAAATGGTATGTCAGATTGCTCCAAATAATCAATAGGGCAAACGTCAAATGGGCTAATGAGATGAATGAATGGCTAACAGTGATTCATACCCTATGGCCTTCCATTAGCCTGCTGCTGCAGGTTTTGCATAACAGAATAAATGAAACCCATGGATAAATAAGCAAATCTGGAAGGGCAAACCCTAGGGTGCTGGGGGCCTAAGTCCACCTCTACCGCCCCCCAAATATACAAAAAATTTCCACACATACAGCATGGGCGTCATAATTTTTCCACGTACAGGAGTGCACAGAATGCAGAGTCAAAAAATATGATATGAAAAATAATAAATTAATAAGGTACATGACATGTCCACCATATTGTCCATGTTGCGTCAAATTTCCACGCATACAGCATGGGCGTCATAATTTTTTCACGTACAGGAGTGCACAGAATGCAGAGTCAAAAAATATGATATGAAAAATAATAAATTAATAAGGTACATGACATGTCCACCATAATGTCCATGTAGCGTCAAATTTCCACGCATACAGCATGGGCGTCATCATTTTTTCACGTACAGGAGTGCACAGAATGCACAGTCAAAAAATATGATATGAAAAATAATAAATTAATAAGGTACATGACATGTCCACCATAATGTCCATGTAGCGTCAAATTTCCACGCATACAGCATGGGCGTCATAATTTTTTCACGTACAGGAGTGCACAGAATGCAGAGTCAAATATAAATTTTCATATATGTTTCTCATATTTGCCAGGAAATTATAATTCTACACTAGAACTGTAAACTCAGCCTCACAATAATGTAAGGGAACAATGAATAAATTACTTTTGACTCTGCATTATGTGCAATGTTATGCGTTAATAAATATGACGCACAATCTGTATGCGTGAAAATATGACGCATAAGGGGAAAATAAAAACGGCGGCCATTTTATGCAGGAAGTGATGTAATAGGATATCCGGTTTACAAAATCTGTACTGTGAGTTAACTTTCACTTTCACTTTGCAGTCTCAGATTTATCTAGACTGTGTGGTTGTGTGAAAAGTGTAGTCCTGTGTTTAACTGCTTTTGTGTCCTGTGTACCTTGTATTTTGTGTTTTTGTGATAATAGTCTTGTTGTCTAATATTGTCTTAGTCTGTTTAGTATACTTTTGTCCAATCCTGTATGTGGGAGTCTGTTCTGGGTAGTTTAACTTTGGGGTTAGTTGGGCTATTTTTCTTAAGTTTTATTTTTCCTTCACTACTCTACCTTTCCCCATTTCCCACTTTTACTTGTTTGTCTCATTTTTCACCTTTCAATTTGTTAATATGTCAGGTAGGCCTCGGCTTGGCAGGATGGGTGAGGAGGAATTGGGGGGATTCATTTGGCTTGTTTTCCATTTCCTCCCACTCATGCTGGAGGCTGGGGGCCGTGTGATACAGGGGTATCACACAGAGGCACGTAAAGTCCGGTGGGGGAAGGTGCGCCATCACCTGGTCCGGGTGTACGGTAGCATTAGGAATGAGCATCAACTAAAGCACCGCTGGGCTGATCTCATATCCAGGGAGCAGGACCTGCTGGACCACCTGGGAATCAGGATTGGTGGCCATGTTGGTGAGTACAAATCAATTACATGTGAATAATTGAAATCTGTGTGGGGACATGTGATGATTGTTACCCAATCTGCTATATAAGTAGCTGACTGTGTGTAATGCTAGGGAAACCTAATGTGTATTTGTTGCACAATGTGTAGGAAGACCAATGCTAGCAGTCAGATGGCTCATGTTTTCAACACATACCGGATGCCTGTAGCTATATGTAATGTAGTGTTGCCTTTGTGTCCGACAAGCGAAACGTTAATGCCTCTATTTGAACTCTACAGGTCATATTGGCCAGTGAGAAAGTTATGTTGAAACAACATACCTACATATGTAGACGCCATAGCTAGACAGATAATTGTAAACCCATGATGATGCTATAAATGTGTGGTGCCTTCACGTCACATGAAGTTAGCTATGTTGTCCACACATATGTCACATGTGTGTCTGGTTGCTGTGTGTTGAAAATGTCCACATAGCCTGTTTGAGTTTGAGGGGTCATACAGTCCTCAAGTAACCAGCTTTTGGATGTCTCTCTGGGATGCACATGATGAAATGAATGCAAGCCATTATTGTTGGGGCATACTAATGGAGGTGTATCTTTGACAACACATGACTGTCCTGGCCACTGCATGTGTGTAGTAGGGTGTGTAACTGTAGCAGGAGACTCATCCAATGTTAATGTTGATTAAAAATTCATCCATGCAGTATGAGCATGTGGGAAAGTGTATCATTACCATGTCATATTCACACAGTGTCATAGTACCTGCAATTATTTGGCAGTGCACGGAGTCTGAGTATATTCTTCCTTTCATGCTTTACAGGTGGACCAGCACCGTACACCGTGGGAGAGATGGTACATTTTGAGGACCCCGATACCTACAGTGAGTGTGGCCTGAGTGCTATTTTTATTGTTTGCTAGTGATGCATGATGGACTACTGTGTGTTCAACAGAATTCATGATTTGATGCGCTGCCCGTTCATTGGCATTGTTGCTTTAGTGGATTTCAAATATCACTTCTGTTTCTGTAGACCAATACTTAGCCATCTCTCAGATTTAGGGGCTGTGGGTCATTCCAGTCGGCCCGCTATGGGGAATGGGATGAGTCATGTGGAATACACTGGTTAATGTGAGAGTTGCTCTGGGACTTGGTTTGAACTGAGTCTGCATATCAGACTGACATTCTCCCAGATAGCTTTGGCAAATGGCTTGTATGAAATATGCAGCTTCCTAGTTAAGGATGCACTGTGTACACTGTAGGTTGGATCTTCCGGGGGCATGTACTTCCACAAGTTGAACTAGAAGTGTGTGTGACTAGAGTGCAATGGCCTAGGTGTTCAGTCGACTCATGATCATGGGTGTTCTTGCTCCTCTGTGTGTGTTGTAAAACATGCCTCACTGATAGTATGTGATGTTGGCCTGAGTCAGAGCATTTTGACATGTGTGGACCTTGGATATGACAATGTTTGGCTGACTCCAACGTGTTGCTAGCCCTTCATTGGTGTTGTGTGTGGAGGCAAATACTTGTTGACCTTTCTATACAATCATGGGTGTGCATTGAACCTGGGATTGTTGGTTGTTCTTCCCACCCCACCCTCAAAGACTGCCATGTGATTGGGAATAGGGTACCTAGGACTGTAGCAACCAGTATGTTACAGGTACTTGTGACCTTTTGCAACTTTGTTTAGAACCTAGGGCCAGATGTAGCAAACAGTTTTCAAGTCGCAAACGGTGAAAATCGCCGTTTGCGAGTCGCAAACGTGTGATTGCTATGCAGAAATGCATTTTGCCAGTCGGAACTGACTCGCAAAATGCATTTCCGACTCGCAAATAGGAAGGGGTGTTCCCTTCCTATTTGCGACTCGCAGTGGTATGCAATTCCATTTGCGACCGAGTACGCGGTCGCAAATGGAGTCGCAGTTACCATCCACTTGAAGTGGATGGTAACCCACTCGCAAACTGGAAGGGGTCCCCATAGGACCCCTTCCCCTTTGTGAGTGGATCCAAAAATATTTTTTCAGACCAGGCAGTGGTCCAAGGGACCACTATCTGCCCTGAAAAAATCCGAAACTAAAGGTTTCAGTGTTTTTTTCGAAGTGCAGCTCGTTTTCCTTTAAGGAAAACGGGCTACACTTGGAAAAAAAAACACCTGCTTTATTTAAAAGCAGTCACGGACATGGAGGTCTGCTGTTCCCAGCAGGCCTCCATCCCCGTGAGTGCCCATAGTCGCTAAGGGGGTGCAAATTGGGACCCACCTCATTAATATTAATGAGGTGGGTCTTTGCGACCCCATAGCGACTCGCAGACGGTGTCTGAGACACCGTTCTGCATAGCAAATTGCGAGTTGCAATTTGCGAGTCGCTCGGACTCGCAAATTGCAAGTCGCAATTTGCCGTCTTCCTACATCTGGCCCCTAGTGTACACATTCGGTTATGGCCCATGGGTTCAATATTTGCAAACAACAAATTACAAATGGCATTGAGTGAGGGTTGTGATAGTTATCAAAAAGAGTGACATATGTAGTGAAGTCAGTATGCGGAAGAGGTTCAGCCATAATGTCAGCTGCATTAGGCATTATTTGGATGAGAAGTTTATGCTGATGTCATCCATCATGTAGAGACATGGATATGCTAGGTGTGAGATGGCCTTATGTATGCAGGCTTCACATGTACTTCCTCTGAGACTTTAAATAAACTATGTTGTGACAATTGCTGTAACAAATACAGTACAAGTTATGTACAAATAACCCATTGTGCTATTCCACCCAATGCAATTCCCATGGTAAATATTTGCCATATCTCTTCACAGCTGCAAACATGAGTGCCGCAGATAGACACCAATTTGAGAGGCGTGCCATGCGATACCGGCACATCCTGCAGGTGCAGTCGGGGTACAGGAGGATGGCCCGAAAATACCAATCAGATCGGGCCTCCGGGGCACGGTGGGCCTCACCACAGGGTGGCCCTACATTGCCCACAACAGCCACCACCACCACATCCACCAGGTCTCCCCAAGTGGCCCCAGCAACGTCGGGCACAGTTGGCCCTGGCTCCTCATCAAGACCTGGACCCAGCCATGTTCAACAACCAGGACAGTCCAGTGGGCATTCAACTGCTGGCACAAGTTCCACCACTGCCGGCACACAGACTGCATCAGCCCCTCCTGTGGACCCAGCCGTATTCCTGGCATTGAGCCGTAAATTGGACAAGGTGTTTACAAAGGTGGACAAGCTAAACCAGGATGTGGCATATATCAAAAAAAGGGTTCGTCCATCAGGCAGACCCTACAGAGGGCCAACCTCTAGGACATTTGCCATGTTTAACTTTTACCCCTCCCCTCTCTCCTCTTTCCTATTTTGTACTGATAGTTGGGTTTTGGGGATTAGAATTAGGTTAGTATAGGTAGTTAGCTTAGTTAGTGTTAGGGAAGAGGGTGGGGGGTACTTATTCTTTCTATCTTTATTTTTTGTGTGGGTGGGTGGGGGTCAATGTTGGGATTCCTGTTTAAAAAAAATATATATATATATAAAAAAAGAAAATACAAAAAAATATATGATTGTTTAGGATAGTATAGTGTGTGTGTAGGTTAGTAAGTGTTGTCCTGCATGTGTCCTGTCTCATAATGGTGGGTGGGGGGTTGATGTTTAGATCGTTTAGTTATATGTGTAGAGTAAGTTTAGCTTAGGTTAGTTAGGGACAGTTGTGGGTTAGTAGTAGTCAGGTTAGATTAGTGTAGGTATTTCTTTTCCCTTAGTTGCCTCTTGTGTGAATAAATAGTAATAAATATATAGTTAACCCTTTACATGATGCGTTAGGTGCTACTTTATCATGGCCTTGACATCAGTGTAGGTGAATGTTTTTGTATGACATTAGTGTCCTATGCTAGCCATCCCCAGAAAATGGAGGTTTAACATGCCAGCTACCCGTGTGATAACTTGGTAAGTATCCACCATTTGGGAGACCCACCATTGGTAGTTTGCATCGATCACCAAGGTTTTGTGTTGGTGAGTATGTATTCAATTTCACAAAGTGTGCTTCCAGACTTGTTATTGTGGGTAATTTCATAGGTCGGACTGCAGTGTGATGTTCAGGGAGATCTTTGTAGATGAGGTGTTCTTAACACTCTTGTCTTGTTGCCTTCATTGCTGACCTACATCATGTGTGTACTAATTCTGCATGACTTTCCTTCATGGAAGTATACTCAGAAAGGGTGATTGATGCAGTGTTATTTTTTTACGTTTGCTTACATTTTGCAGCATAATTTCATGTTTTAGTATTGCATGGTGCCTACATATCTCAGCCACCATTAGTTGACTAGAATTGCTATAGATGGTGCATCATTCTGTCCAACACAGCATGATTGTGTGTGGTTAGTCCCTTCATCAGTTATTCTCCTCAGTATGGTAAGGCTATGATGCAATCCTGGCCACTGCACAGATGTATCAGACTACATGATGTCAGGACAGTTGTATTGACAAGCTACATGGTTGCCACACAGGCACTTTGGAGTTATGTACTGCACAGTTGAAGTGTGAAATAACACAAAGACATAATAGGTGTGCAAGTGATATTTATTTATAGGTGCTGTAGTGCAAAATGTCCATTGTCCATGTTTGCTGAGTCCGTTCTGGTGCATTCTTACATGGTGATCCTACAGAAGGGGTGTGGATGAGGCTCCTGACATGCTGGGGTGATGTCACAGACAGTGCAGAGGGACAGGAATTGGCAAATAGTAGGAGAGAGACATTCACTGGCAATGCTGACAATTCATACAGTGGATTGCAGAACAGTCATTGAGTGTAGTTGTAGTGAGACTGGCATTTGACAAAACGTAGGACCTTGGTCAAAGTAGGCCATGGTGCAGGGACTAGTGCTTCCGGGTACTCTTCCGTGAGAATGTGATCTGTTCCATGTCTTCTTCTTCTGATGTGTGTGTTGCCTGGTTTGTCCTTGTTGTTGTTGGTTGTGAAGGGGCAACAAACACCTCAGTGTTAGAAGACGTGGAGGCAGACATCCCGGGGGCTGCTCCCTGTGGAGTTATTAAGGGCAGTACTGCAGCAAGGAGGGCCTGCTGGTTTTTGAGAATAGCAGCCACATCACGATGGTAGGCAGCCAGGTCGGCCCTGAGGGGTTCAAAGTTGCATTCGTGCACACGTTGACTGGATTGCAGTTGTAGGTGTTGTGTCAACTGGATGACAGCTGTGCTGATTTCCTTCAGTGTTTTGGCAAGTTCCTGCAAGAGAGATGTTCGGACTTGCATAACAGCTGCCTGATCTGCAAATGACGTCATGCACGAACGCACCCCCTCAAGGCTGGCTGCCTTGTTTTGCATCCCCACCCGCACCTCCTTGGCCAGCTCCCGCTGTACCCCAACTACAGTTCTTTCAAAGCTGGTGCCAGTGTCGTCAGAGTCCTCAGCTGTGTTGGAGCTGGCAGGTCTTAGAATTGGGGTGGTGGGTGGTTCTTCTGTAATGGCTGCTTCTTCTGTGCTCCTCCTTGTGACTGAAGGTGGGGTCTGGAGGGTTTCAAGGACCTTTTGGATGGTCTCCTGGGAAATATTTATGGGCTCGTCATCCATGTCATCAGGGAAATCAGGGACAGGCATATCGGCAGGAGATCCATGTTCCTCTGCAATGAAACAGGGTACAATTAGTGTGTCTGTGTTGTGACAATTTTGCCATAACATGCAAGCCTTTGGATGACTTAACTTTGTGCTCTGGTTTGGTATTGGTATCTGCTGTCCTTCATATGGGCATTGTTAAAGGCGTATGGCCCACCTGTGTGTCACATGTATGATATAGAGTTATCAGACTTGTCTGCCTAATTGCCTCTAGGTGTTGCTTTGTACCAATTTGGGAATAGCCATCTTGTTGTCCTACTCGTCCCTCCGTGTATATCTATTCTTATGGAGAGACATTTTGTTGCGTGGGCTCTCATTATCCTACATGAGATTACTGGATTTCTAGGCAGCAGGATAGCTAATGGTGTGGGGGACTGAGTCTGACCCACTTGTAAATAACTCTGTCACCCTAATTCTTTCTTTTTGCTCTGGCTAACTAGCAGTGCCTCATGTCTCCCACGGCAAAGAAATGATTAGACAGCCGAGCGCATGACATCTTTGGAACTTCTCAGGGAAGTCGTGGTCACTCAGATCCAAACCAATTCTCTCTTTTCCAGTATGATCTCATATACAAATGACAAAGACAGTATTTGTTTTATATGATGATTTCATAAAACAACTGACTTTTAGATAATTAGGTGTGAGCCACAATAACCCAAACAATACAACATGGTAGAATTGAAATAGTCACCAGGAGTGTAAAACATTTGAACAAAGCTATCATGGTGCCTAACTGTTTCTACTCTCCCTCTGCTTGTTCTATTTAGAGCACAGCATGTTAAGCTTTGAGCTTGCCTGTCTGAATCACTGGGGAGACATCAGCCCTCATATCTGAGCAATGGCCTGTGATCTGGTTCAGCATCTGCAGCAAGGCAGGCAGCGTCTAGTTGTGGTTCTCTGTACGGAAACTCCCTCTTGCGTGTATTGGGACAAGGAAGTGATTTTATAACTAACATGTCATCGTGATGACAAAGTGTCCCTACTCAGGAATGTCAAATCTGAACTCCTACCACGTCTATCGGCAATATACCAGACTGTATCCTTGACTGGAGCACAGAGTGAATATGTTATGGAGAACTCCAGTGCTGAAGTAGGCAAAACAGTGTGATATGAATAAAAAACAACACCGTAGAACTAGCTATTTGCAAAATAACTGATACGAAGCCTAATAAAAAGCATTTAGTGCAAAGTGCACAGAGGCTCTAAGCTGTTAGCAAATGAATAAAAGTACATTCAGGGCAAAGTGCACAAAGGCATAAAGCCTGAAGCTAATGCGCAAAGTATACGTAAAACTTACCACACTACACTTTGACTGGCTGTGGGTGTTGTGAATGCCCTGGCAGCACACTTGCCTCTCAGGACCTGCCCCAAACACTTTTTATTCACATTGACCTAAATGTTCATGTTATGTGGCATATCCTATGCATGGCAATGTTAGGATGTGGTATGGTTGTAAACATTGTTGATGTTTCCAGATGATGTTGGGTAATGTGTGTTTAATTGGATTGCCCTGTTTATCGTATCAAAGTCCTATTTGGTTCTCAGACTGTGCAGGTGTGTTTCAGTGACTAGTTGCATGTGTCCCCTCCTCAATGTTGTTGTCTGAGCAGTATGACATTAGTGATGTTGCCTTGTTAGCCAGGCACGTGAGAGACCCTGACGTATGCAGCATGTGTGTGTCCTTAGTGCTGTGTGGCTCCTATTGCTGTTTTCTTTGGCTGATGTATGTGTCAAGTATGGGCATTGGCATTTGAGTGTACTGGTGCCTTTGTCTTATTTCTCTAAATAGTTGCAGATGTCATCCTCACCCCCTAAATTAGGTATGTATGTTCCATGGGGAGGTTTCTGCCATTTGCTACTATAGCTGCACAGAGATCAGAGGTGTTATTGTCAACTGTTGTCGCAGTTACATTGCAGTTGTTGTTTTGGCTACTGGATTACTGATAGGGACCTAGTTGGAGTAGGATACGTTTTGACTGACGAGTGCCTGGATGTAAGTTTGACGTAGTGGCCTTCCCACCTGTTGCTGCTTTCCCTTGGCTCCATTGTTGTAATTACAGGATGGCCCCATGGGACTGTTGTTGGTGCTGTATTTTGTCGTGCCCCAGCCTCAGTCTGTGCTGGCCATGCCCCCCTGCAGTGCCCCTTTACCCAGGCCACTTCATATATATGCTGACTTACATGCATTGTGTAGTAGGTATTCCCCCCCCCCGTTGCAGTTATCATTATTGCATTATAATTCCCCATGCGACTTACCCTGCATGTGCGTTGTGTCGTGGTAGTCTGCGCTGTCCTGTCCTTGAATCCCTGTGTTGATCTCCTCAGGGATGACGGCTGCGACCATCTCCTCCATGTGGTCCAGGGCCTCCTGGTGTGCTGGACTCCCCCCTCCAGTCTGCAGTGCTGCCTTCCTGTTCCTGGCCATTTTTTCTTTTGTCCTACGTTTGCAGTCATGCCAGTGTTTCTTACACTCGGTGACTGTTCTGCGTTCTTCAGCCACACTGTTGATCTTGTCCACAATTTTTTGCCATATGGCCTCTCTCCTACTGATTGGCAATTTAGAGGTGATGAACAATTGGTGCTGGTGTTCCGTCACCTCTTTAACCAGGATTTCCTACTCCTCTGCACTGAAGCGACACTTTCTTTTTTTTCTAAAAATGTCCTGTTTCCTGTATGGATCCTCCTGGCTGGTTCCTGGTCTGCTGTCATCTTCCTGGGGTCTGTTGTGGCACCTGGGATCCATTTTGGCTCTCCTCTGCTGAAAAGGGCAGTGTTCGCGGGTAAATTTGACGCTATTGCGTCAAAATAAACAGCACTTTCCGGGTTGCGCTGTCGTAAATCGACCCACAGTCATTTGCGTCACGTTAACGTTGGTTTCCTTTACGACTTGACGCCGCTGTGTGCATCACGAAATAATGACTCCCACCTGTTGGTTGCGCCGCCGTGCGTCAAAGTATAAATTTGACGCCCGCACGGTGCATCGAAATGGCGTTAGCCGGCGTTAAAATGTTTGACGCAAAGCTGCGCCGGAGCAGCTTTGCGTCAAAAAGTATAAATATGGCCCATAGTATGTCAATAGGCGAGACTGGTCTTTGGGAAAAATGCTATAACGCTAAATCCGCGTGCAGAGAGGCAACATAGGACTGATTTGGCCACTGGGCTAAAAATGAACCGCTGGGAAGCTGAGTTCGAGTCTTCGCGTCTGCTCACAAGCTTTCTTGAAATACGTGCTAACACATAAGGGAGAAACGAAAAATCATGCCGATGATAAGCAGGCTTCAAATCCCTGCTGGCAGGTGAACATTGGGTAAACTGAGAACAAAAAACACCGTCCAAACGAATAAGTCCCACACACCAAAGCGGCTGAAACCTGTACTTGAGCCACGGGACACTGATAGGAGCAAACAGACGAAGAACAAGCATTGGCAAATGCAGGACATAGTGCTACAGCCTATAGAAGCGGAGTAAAAGTAATTAGCAAGCACAGGAACCAGTAAAAAGCAAGGACATGGAATGCAAGTCCCTTTTAAGGTTTATATTAAGTTTAATAGATTGCACAAGTGCTGGCACCTTTTTTTGCATAATTATGGGTAATTTCGCATAACAATGCAAAGGCAAGTTATGTTAATTTTGCACAACCTGCGTTTTAAGCACATATTTGTTGTCTGCACAAAATAAATGGCTTTTGTTGGAAACGAGAAGACATGTTTTTAGGCCTTGTACTTCCACCACGCGTGTCAATGCATTTAATACAAAAACATTAATCATGTTAACATACAAAAAGGACTGTTGTGCATACAATATTCTAAAAAACACTTTTCACTGCCAGTGATCATAGGAAAAAACTCTGTAAATGAATATTTTTTTAAAACTACATCCACAAATACATTACGTGGATCATGAATCAAGACATTGTCCCTCAGTTAAAAAAAGAGCAGCAAAAAGGGCAACACGAGACACTGTGACAAGCACAAAGTGTCATATGGGTGAACAGACAGCCCAGGCATCTCGATAGTCCAGTACACATTGACAGAAAGAGGTTAATTTAAATGATGTCAGTTCACAAGAAATCAAAAACTACTTGCGAAGAAATGCCTTCCGCCTTCTACTTACATAGCTATGTTTCAATGATTTTTCATGCTCAAGTAGAACTACTGGGAAAAATGCCCCGAAGGTCACTGGACACCACTTTAGTGTAAGTGCCTGCACTTTGCAATAATCACACAATCACATTCAGAAATGAAATAGGCATGCCAACAGAGATCAAGAAAAGGACACTTCAAGTTGCCGTTTAGAAGCTGTTTGGGTAATTTGACAGTATTTGAATTGGCTGTGAGATCCAGAAATAAAAAGCAAGAGGCACAGAGAGAGCTCTCAGATGTATAATGTTTGACATCTCTATTTGAGCAAGCAGCTAACTTGTAATTGCCCAGTACATGTACTCTGCTCTCCCCACAATCATCAACTTGACTGTCTCAAACAAGAAAATTCCTAATGACCTTGAAGGGAGGTGAGGATACTTTTAAGGGCCTACCCATACCCCGCAGTCCACAGCACACAAGCGGGCTATTTAAAGTTTGGTCGATATAGGACTTCTGACAAACAAAGGCGCATGTCCCGTTCATACCATTTAGATTGTACACAAACCTATATACTATAAATCAGGACATGTGCCTATTTGTAGTGGATATCCACCTCCGCCAAAACTAAATATCCTCGAGGATTGGAAGCAATATCAATTCTGTGTATTGCACCTACCCCATATCTCCTCTTAAAAGGCTACTTACTTATTTTATCAATCATTATTTTTGCAATTTCATATAGCATGGACATGGCCCGTTTTACAACACACAAGATACAGGGTTACATAGGGTTACATTAATAGCAGTTACACTTAGATGTTTACATCAATTTATGTATACAAGAGTTACCACAAGGGACAGTTACAAAAACAGGGCAGAGGACATCAACAGTTTAATGATGGAGTCAGGGAGCAGTGGAGAAAGTAAATGCCTGGTTGAGGGTGAATTAACCAAGATGTCTGTCAAATAGGAGGTGCTCTACGTTCTTTTTGAAGGTTGATAGGACAGTGGTTAGACGGAGTGAGGGAGGCAGAGAGTTACAGATTCAAGTGGCGATACCAGAGAAAGACTGGTTCATGTATCGTACTCGTCTTAAGGTGGGCTGTTCTAGGAGCAGGAATTGGGCATTTCTGGAACCCCTATTTGCTCCAGAGATTTTCAGTTTCTTGTTTAGCTAGGAGGTTGAGGAGGAGTGCAGCACTCTCTGGGTAATGCAAGAGATTTATAATTGGGCTTCAATGGGGAGTTATTGGAGGTTTAGAAGGGCAGGGGAAATGTGGTCAAATTTCCTGAGACCTAAGACTTAGGCCCATATTTATACCTTTTGACACAAACCCGCACCAGCGCAGGTTTGTGTCAAAAAGATTAACGCCGGCTACCGCCACTCCAACGCGCCACCCAGGCGTCATATTTAAGGAATAACAGAAGCCGGCGCTGCGGCCTGGTTAGCGTCAAAATAAATGACTCTAACCGGGCAGTGGAGGCATAGGAAAGACTGGCTGTTGTGCTTCAAAGAATGGTGCAAGTCAGATTAGAGTAAAAATAAATGACTCTATCCTGACTAGCGTAATTTTTTGACGCACAACCCCTCTGGGCATGGCTATTGGGCACAGTGGCATGTAGGGGGGCCCAAGTTAGACCCTGTATACTTACTTCTACTTACCGTAGATGGGTCCCCCCATCCATGGGTGTCCTCCAGGGATGGGCGAGGGTGGCAGGGGGTGTCCCTGGTGGCAGAGAAGGGCACCTGTGGACTGCTTCCATGGTCAGAGACCATGGAAATGAGCCCACAGGTCCCTTAACGCCTGCCCTGACCCAGGCATTAAAAAACTGCACATATCCGGTTGGGCGCCATTTTTTAAGGCCCATCTCCTCCTGTGTGCCAAAATGATGCGGGAGGAAAAATAAGGCGCATATGCCTTAGAGTAATTTATTGCATGGGAACCCCTACCTTGCATGCCATTAGCACAAGGTAGGTTTTCACGTCCAAAAAATGATTCAAACTCAATAACTTTGGCACTGGACGGGTCTAGCGACAAAGTATAAATATGGAGTTAAGTTTGCGCCGAATTTGCGCAAAAAAAATGACACAAATCGGCGCAAACAGAGTATAAATATGGGCCTAAGTATGCTGCATCACGTAGTGTTGCTGTCAGTGGGCCTAGGTGAACTTTACGAATGCCTGAGAGCTGGGCAATTCCATAGTCTAGTCTAGATAGAACGAGAGACTGCACCACTGTTTTGAGGTCTTATTCCGGAATCAACTCCAGCCTTATTTGTACTTCATACTGCATTTCAATTATACAGCTCCTGTGAATGACTGCATTGAACTGATTCTTCGTTCAGGCTGGTGAAAGTTAGTTGGAGACAGTTCTCAACAATACTTTTTGAATGCTTCCTGGATCATTTAATTTTTCCATCCTAAAGAGTATAGCAACTCATCATACGGTTTGATTCAAAGAGGGTGATAACAGAGAATCTGCCAAAAAAATGGGTTCCCGGACCATAACACTTTGGGTGAAACTGCCCTATGTAGAGGCGGGCATGCACTGGCAGAGACACATTCAACTCTGCCATTTGGAGTTAATGCCACCATAATGACAGATCACCATATCTGATAGAGTTAACCCTGTGGCCACCACCGTGGAAATCATGGCGGGTTTCCTGAAAATGGAAGAATGCTTTTCCTACATGAGGGGATGTACTTACATCATGTTTCGAACTGCGACCATGGTTTGGGAAAACTCTACTGCCCACATTTGATGGCAGGAATTCTGGGATGCCAACACACAGTGATGGATTTTCTGCCTCTTCAATTCAATTGATGCAAGAGCTATACTCTGAGAGCTATGCTAGAATAAGGCGGGGAACAAATGGTGAAGTCACAGGGGAACTTCCACTGCAGAAGGGGATGAGACAAGGTTGTGTGTTGGCCCCACACTCTTCCTATTATTTATGAATGCTTGCATCCCCTATTTATATGACTGCAAAAATGACGGCCTGAAATTGAGTGGGGCAAAGACGCCATGCTTATTGTTTGCGGACGATACTTTACTGCTTATGCAAACTGCCTCAGGACTAGTCAGGCTCCTTGAGAAATTTTTGGTGTTTTGCACGGAGGATGGACTCCAAATGAATGCCACCAAGACCAAATATATGGTGTTTGGGGACATAAATCATAGCGTGAGGGAAACAATAGTGCTCAATGGAATAGTCTTAGAAAGAGTCTTGGATTTTGATCACTTGGGAGTTAGGATGGAGGACTCACACAAATGGCCAGCCCAACTGCTAAAGTGTACCATGTCAATGAAACAAAAAGCAGGAGGCATTTTGAGATTTACTGCCAGATCCTCTAGCTTCTCCATTATGCCACCAATGGAAATTTATAAAAGCCAAGTTAGAGGAGGAGTTCTGTATGGTGCAGAGCTTTGGGGGCATGGCAATCTACAAGACCTAGAGAGAGCGGAGAACTTGTATTTAAAAGCATTGCTAAAATTCCCTTGAGCTCTCCCCCAGTGCCTATTCGAAATGATCTGAATTTATATTCTATTGCAAAGATAGCTGCCTTAAGGCCACTGCAATACTGGATCAGATTATGGTCTACAGACACTCTAGACCCGTATAGAACATGACTAAGAGCGGTGTTAGCAGCTCCACAAATAGAGAAGATTCCATGGCGCAAATATGTGAAAAATGCTTTCTTTAAACTTGGCCTGGGTCAGTATTGGTCAGACCCTTCGCATCTTCCAAAGAATGCCATTCAGATGTTGAAGGACGCATACTGGGCGAATTGGCAAGTAGCTGAGCTGGCACTAGTTCCGTCCTCTAGTTAGACCGACAGCTTTCTACTAACTAAGTGGTATTATTAATTTGAGCATTATTTAGACATGATGACAACACCTTCAGAACGCCCACTTTCTATTACATTCAGAATTGGATCCTTACCATTCGGGTCCTAACTTCTAGATGGAAGGAAAGAGAAAGCCAAACAGATCTCTGTCCGATGGGATGCATGACTCAAGAGAGCATTGCACACATTTTATTCCACTGTCCGGCGTAAAGGAAGCAGAAGGCTTGTTGGATTAGACCACTATGCCAATCCCTGGGCATTAGGGATCGCCATTCGGCCCTCAGGATTTGCAAAACAAGTCCGCGCAGGGTTGTCATATGAGCGTTGGCAAGGTTCTAAGAGGCAGTTTGGCACATTGGAGGTACATTTCTAATTACTAAAGCATAAACCTTATGAGTAGTTTATATTTGCGCCTTGAATTATAGTTTTTATTTTTTACATACATAGGTTTATCGAACAGGAGAATATACTTGCCACATACTATACTTTAGCCCAAATCCCCTTGTGATTAACAGAGAGATCATAGGCTGGGAATTTTATCTTATTATGGTGTGGAAAAAATACAATGTTTTTTTATATATTGTGTGGATGGTAAGGTCCTTATTGCTCCCTGTACAAAGAATTGTATTTGCAGTTATGTTCCAATACTGCATTACGGCGATGTGTACATATCGTATTTTTATCATTATTTCTATCACTGATATTTTGCTAATTTTTTTTTATCACATGGTTTTGGATGGGTGTTTTTTAATTATCTTTGAGACGCTTGAGATTTTTTCTTGAGATTTTTATGGCTCCTATAACTGTTTTTATATTGAAGAAGTTGTGTTTTATATGCTTTTAGGGCATTTCTGCCAAAATAAAGCTGAAATTGAAATTGTTTCCAAATGGCACGTTCACTGACTTTGGCATAGCAGTACCTGCTGTCCTGTATTTTTTACCAGAGACTTTATCCCGAGGTGACAGGTACAACCATGTTGGTGCATAAATAGCTCCTTTACTGGTGGGAAACTTTAAATGTAGAGGATTTTTCATTGAAGACATTTTGCGGAAGGAATAGTTAGCTAATTAGATACACTACCAAATATTGGGAACTAATATAAACTTTTACCACACAAATAGTGCATGAATTGACGTACCCACTTGTCACATGCTGCACAAGTGGTATGATGAAGAAGTAGCAGAGGAACAGTAATGGGTCCATAGAGAGAAGTGAAAGGTGGGGTAATGGGACATTGGGGTAAAAGGTGGCCTCAAAGAATGGAAACAGCAAACTACTTCCAAGTTTTCATTGGAAACTATAGTAGCAACCATCCACCAGCCCAAGGCTCAGCAGATGACTCAGGTAGTGCTGTTTGTCATTGTAGTGCAGTCTAGCCATTAGCATACAATATTGGCAGATGGCATACTCTGTCACAAAATTGACAGATATTCTGTCTGCTGTATTACGATCTCCATAGGATATAATGGAATTCTATTATGGCAGACAGGATATCCGTCACGTTTGTGACAGACTAACTCCATCTACCAAGATTGTAATCAGGCCTTGAGTCCGTCATACTATGTCAGTCCTGATACTGTTCTTCGTAAACACCAATTATAGCAAGGAGAGACAAAGGTATACCATCACACATCCTCAGGAAAATCACCAAGAAATCACAGAAAGGTGTGATGGTAGCAATTGTGGTGCCTAATTACAGCTCAAAATCAAACATTGGAATGAGTCAGATAAACCTAGCTACTTTAGTCACTTAGGGCCTAAGATAATGCTATCAGTGTGGACTCTACTTCTGTGTGAGGGAATTCCTAATAAAGTTTTTCCTAGATAAGGAGGGGACCCAGATCAACAAAAAATCCCTTGTGGAAAACTGAAGGCTATGTCTTTATTAATGAGCGATTTCGGTGTGTTAAAACATAAGAACGGAAGGTAATTAGAGGCAATGACCCTTCCGTCCATATTAGGCAACATGTTTCTGATCTATCTAGTGCTGGTAACGATGAGGGGCATCTATCAGGGCAAATGGAATCCCTATTTTTTACATTGATCTTTTCTCTATAGAGTGTAAAGTGCACCGCTGTAGTGAATAAAGTAAGGTTATGTTTCCCTAAACTTTGGGAATTTGTGTAACGTTGTCTGATCAGAGGTGCTACCCTTTGTAGTCACATATTTGTCAAGAGTATTACATGTGGGACAACTTACTTGAACCCTATGTACCCAGCTGTTTGTCTATTTCTTCGTAAATACCTCCAAAAGAGATTGTGGTACTTCTTTCTGGACTTATATACACAACTTGCTTTCCCACTGCACTTTCTATCATGATGCACCTCACAATGAGGAACTGACACCTTATGACAAGAATTCTTGCCTGATTGCCTGAAGCTCTTCTTGACTGCACATCTGAGCTGCAGCCTTGAAATAGAAGGATCAGTCTTTCTTGTAGTCTCGAAGTATTTTATTAGTGTCGCTGGCATTTCCAATATTGAAATCTGAAAGTCTGGACCTCTAACAACTAGATTGAGGGTGCTACTACCATTTCCATCTGGGTGCTCCTTTCCAGGTGGGGAGTCTGTCCACTATTTTACACCTGCTATGTCTGGGGGTTAAGAGGTGCTCCTAGAATAGTGTTGCCATTGCCTCTGTTGATTTTGATTCAGAGTGACCAGCTGGTAACCTTAGCATTCTGATATGTTGCAAATACATCAAGCCCTGATTTATACTTTTTGGTGTAAAACTGCACCAATGCATTTTTGCACCAAAAAGTTTAGCCCAGCTTGCACCATTTCTGAGCACCAGCTGGGCACCATATTAATGGAATTGTGCAAGCCGGTGCGAAGGGTAGGCTAGCGTAAAAAAAAAATACGTTATTCGTGTGGGGCTGTCAGTATGGAAGAAGGGGGTTTTGCACCAAAAAATGACGTTAGACAGGTTAGAGTAAAAAAAAAATGACTCTAACCAGCCTAGCGTCATTTTCTGATGCAAAACCATCCATACCACATTACTCCTGTCTTAGAAAAGACAGGAGTCATGCCCACCACCCAAATGGCCATGACAGGGGACCAGGGTTCCCTGGGCATGCCCATTGCACCCAGTGCCATGTAGGGGGGGCCCACTTCAGGGCCCCCAATGGCACTTTAAAAAAATATACTTACCTGTACTGACCAATACTTACCTGAGATGAGGTGCCCCATCCTCCGCTGTCCCTCTGCTGTGGGTGTCCCTGGGAGGGCACCTGTGGGCTTATTCCACGGTGTTCCACCATGGAAATAGGCCCACAGGTCCCCTAATGCCTGCCCTGACCCAGACGTTAAATAATGGGGCAAAGCAAGCTTTGAACCATTATTTGACCCCTCCTCCCCCGTGCGTGATTTTAGCACAGAGGGATAAATATGGCGCTAAGGCCATAGAGTCATTTTTTTGCATGGGAACACCTACTTTGCATCTCATTGATGCTAAGTAGGTTTCCACGTCCAAAAAATGACTTTAACTCCATAAATTTGGTTCTAGATGGGTCCAGCACCAAATTTATAAAAACAAATTCGTCACATAACAAGTATAAGTATGCCCCCTTGTTCTTCAAAGGCACATCTCAGCTATCCAAAATCAGCGGTGCTAATGATGCTTGGCCACCAAAGTGAGTGTACACACACAGCCCTTCTATCAAAATGACTACCGATTCCTCCATCTGCATCAATTTCGACACCACTTCTTTCACAGTGGACTTGCGATTGTGAAAGATAATTTTCCAGGATGTTGTACTATTAACGGTTTGATACTGTATAACGCATCAGCCTGATGGACTATATTATTTCTCTATCACATTGAAAAATTATGTTTCTGCATGGTAATGCTTCTGGGATGAAATCAACCAAACTTTTAAGCTCGTTTCTGAAGATAAAAAATAAGAATCGGAATTTTAGAATCTCTACATGTGTAATGTCAACTTTAGGTTTTGGTGTTATGGAAAGGTTATTGCCCAGATGAATAGTTATGGGGTTCTGATGTCCATGTTCCTACCTACTTGTTCTTCCTGCGTTTCCTGAATACGTCCCGCTAAACTTGATCCTGTAGGTGGAGCAACTGCATTGTCTGAGTAGATGTCACCATTGCAACGATTCCAGACCACCTTTAGGAATTTCAGTACTCCTACTTCACTTTTACTTATGCATATGAATGTTGTCCGTACATATATTTATAACTCAGTTCCTACTCTTAAATTAGCAACAACAAGTAAAGTGACTTGAAGGGAACCCTAATTTTTGGCTTTGTGAGTATCCCTAGGTATTACTACTATTGATCCTCTATCTAGTCCCATAAACCTAGGCCTTCATTACTGGAAGGCAAATTAGCAATTTAAGGTTTTATAAACGAAATGTTTGTGAATTTAAAGTAGTAAAATGTTCAAAGACATTTATTTTAATGTTGGTGGAAATTTTGGGGTTGGCTCTTAGTAAGGCTAAAAGTAAGGGATGCATGAGAAACAGGGTTAAGTTTAGGTTCACGAAACGTTTTACAGACAGAGTGAGAATGCATGAGTGGGATAGGGTTAGGCTAGTGTTGAGGCCGTGTTGAAATCGGGGTTAGAGTGTAAGGGCTTGGTGGGTGTTCGTACTACAGGGATTGTATGTCTTTTAAAGGCTGACTAAAGCATGAGACAGTACCTATTATACCAAATACATTATCTAAGAAATGAAAAACATGCAAAACCTTTTGAATTTATCCTAATAAGTAATTGCATACTGTGAGAAAGTAGCCTCTTTCTAGCCTTGTTACCCCCACTTTTGGCCTGTTTGTGAGTATATGTCAGGGTGTTTTCACTGTCTCACTGTGATCCTGCTAGCCAGGGCCCAGTACTCATAGTGAAAACCCTATGTTGTCAGTATGTTTGTTATGTGTCACTGGGACCCTGCTAGCCAGGACCCCAGTGCTCATAAGTTTGTGGCCTATATGTATGTGTTCCCTGTGTGATGCCTAACTGTCTCACTGAGGCTCTGCTAACCAGAACCTCAGTGGTTATGCTCTCTCTTTACAAATTGTCACTAACAGGCTAGTGACCAATTTTACCAATTCATATTGGCATACTGGAACACCCTTATAATTCCCTAGTATATGGTACTGAGGTACCCAGGGTATTGGGGTTCCAGGAGATCCCTATGGGCTGCAGCATTTCTTTTGCCACCCATAGGGAGCTCTGACAATTCTTCCACAGGCCTGCCACTGCAGCCTGAGTGAAATAATGTCCCCGTTATTTCACAGCCATTTACCACTGCACTTAAGTAACTTATAAGTCACCTATATGTCTAACCTTCACCTGGTGAAGGTTGGGTGCTAAGTTACTTAGTGTGTGGGCACCCTGGCACTAGCCAAGGTGCCCCCACATCGTTCAGGGCAAAGTCCCCGGACTTTGTGAGTGCGGGGACACCATTACAGGCGTGCACTGTACATAGGTCACTACCTATGTACAGCGTCACAATGGTAACTCCGAACATGGCCATGTAACATGTCTAAGATCATGGAATTGTCACCCCAATGCCATTCTGGCATTGGGGAGACAATTCCATGATCCCCGAGTCTCTAGCACAGACCCGGGTACTGCCAAACTGCCTTTCCCGGGGTTTCACTACAGCTGCTGCTGCTGCCAACCCCTCAGACAGGTTTCTGCCCTCCTGGGGTCCAGCCAGTCCTGGCCCAGGAAGGCAGAACAAAGGACTTCCTCAGAGAGAGGGTGTTACACCCTCTCCCTTTAGATAAAGGTGTCAGGGCTGGGGAGGAGTAGCTTCCCCCAGCCTCTGGAAATGCTTTGATGGGCACAGATGATGCCCATCTCTGCATAAGCCAGTCTACACCGGTTCAGGGATCCCCCAGCCCTGCTCTGGCGTGAAACTGGACAAAAGAAAGGGGAGTGACCACTCCCCTGACCTGCACCTCCTAGGGGAGGTGCCCAGAGCTCCTCCAGTGTGCTCCAGACCTCTGCCATCTTGGAAACAGAGGTGCTGCTGGCACACTGGACTGCTCTGAGTGGCCAGTGCCAGCAGGTGACGTCAGAGACTCCGTTCTGATAGGCTCCTACCTGTGTTGCTAGCCTATCCTCCTTCCTAGGTAGCCAAACCTCCTTTTCTGGCTATTTAGGGTCTCTGCTTTGGGGAATTCTTTAGATAACGAATGCAAGAGCTCATCAGAGTTCCTCTGCATCTCTCTCTTCACCTTCTGCCAAAGGATCGACCACTGACTGCTCAGGACGCCTGCAAAACCTCAACAAAGGAGCAAAGACGACTACTGCAACCTCGTATCACTGATCCTGACGCCTTCTCGACTGTTTTCCTGGTGGTGCATGCTCTGGGGGTAGCCTGCCTCCTTCTTGCACCAGGAGCTCGGAAGAAATCTCCTGTGGGTCGACGGAATCTTCCCCCTGCAACCGCAGGCAACAAAAGACTGCATCACCGGTCCTCTATGTCCCCTCTCAGCACAACAAGCGTGGTCCCTGGAACTCAGCAACTCTGTCCAAGTGACTCCCACAGTCCAGTGATTCTTCAGTCCAAGTTTGGTGGAGGTAAGTCCTTGCCTCCCCACGCTAGACTGCATTGCTGGGTACCGTGTGATTTGCAGCTGCTCTGGCTCCTGTGCACTCTTCCAGGATTTCCTTTGTGCACAGCCAAGCCTGGGTCCCCGACACTCTAACCTGCAGTGCACAACCTCATGAGTTGTCCTCCGGCGTCGTGGGACTCCCTTTTGTGTCTTCGGGTGAGCTCCAGTTCACTCCTCTTCGTAGTGCCTGTTCCGGCACTTCTGCGGGTGCTGCCTGCTTCTGTGAGGGCTCCCTGACTTGCTGGGTGCCCCCTCTGTCTCCTCATTCAAGTGGCGACATCCTGGTCCCTCCAGGGCTACAGCAGCATCCAAAAACCCTAACCGCGACCCTTTCAGCTAGCAAGGCTTGTTTGCGGTCTTTCTGCGTGGGAACACCTCTGAAAGCTTCTACACGACGTGGGACATCCATCCTCCAAAGGGGAAGTTTCTAGCCCTCTTCGTTCTTGCAGAATCCACAGCTTCTACCATACGGTGGCAGCTTCTTTGCACCCTCAGCTGACATTTCCTGGGCATCTGCCCAATCTCGACTTTGTCGCGACTCTTGGACTTGGTCCCCTTGTTCCACAGGTACTCTCGTCCGGAAATCCACTTTGGTTGCATTGCTGGTGTTGGTCTTCCTTGTAGAATTCCCCTATCACGACTTCTGTGCTCTCTGGGGAATAGAGGTGCACTTTACACCTACTTTTCAGGGTCTTGGGGTGGGCTATTTTTCTAACCCTCACTGTTTTCTTACAGTCCCAGCGACCCTCTACAAGCTCACATAGGTTTGGGGTCCATTTGTGGTTCACATTCCACTTTTGGAGTATATGGTTTGTGTTGCCCCTATACCTATGTGCTCCTATTGCAAACTACTGTAACTTTACATTGCTTGCATTACTTCCTTTTGCTATTACTGCATATTTTTGGTATTGTGTACATATATCTTGTGTGTATTTGTCATCCTCATACTGAGGGTACTCACTGAGATACTTTTGGCATATTGTCATAAAAATAAAGTACCTTTATTTTTAGTATATCTGTGTATTGTGTTTTCTTATGATATTGTGCATATGACACCAGTGGTATAGTAGGAGCTTTGCATGTTTCCTAGTTCAGCCGAAGCTGCTCTGCTATAGCTACCTTCTATCAGCCTAAGCTGCTAGAAACACCTCTTCTACACTAATAAGAGATAACTGGACCTGGTACAGAGTGTAAGTACCCCTTGGTACCCACTACAAGCCAGGCCAGCCTCCTACACATACCATCCGTGCACATTTGCATTTTAAATACCTCACGTGTTGATTAAGACATTCAAACTTTGTATTTTCCCACTTAAAATGTCCGTTTACAGCCTAAATCCAACAGGACATCTGCCATAAAAGGAGATATCATATCTCTGCTCCTCTATATTGTGCTGCTCTAATTAATGGATGGACGGACGGGTCCCAAAACCTGACCTGCGACTGGCCCCACCATCGGGAACACCGCCTGAGGTGCGCACAACTCACTAAGAAGATGCTGCTGTCACCCAGACTTTTTAATGATTTTCCTTGCAGCTCCAGCCCCTTGTTGCGCCCTTTCTGACAGAGGTGGGCGGTGTCTCATGGAATCAGGAAACTGCACAGCACAGTACAGTCTGTCTTTTGTTCCTTGTGCAATTTCGGTGTCTCTGGCGACCACAGAACCGAAACTCAGCAGACAGAGCAGCAAAAGAGGAACTGATGCCACCAGTGTGGTAATTGCGGGAGGATATAATCGTGTGTGTTTGTGCGCGTGCATGTCTGTTTATGTGCACGCGTCATTAAGTCACATGGGCTAAACATAGCTATATAATGCTAACTATGACATTTAATTGGGTTAGCTGGATATCTGGAATAGCTTTCGAGATCTATCATATTGTCACTTACATCTTTCTAACCTTTATGTTGCAGTCTACATTCTAATGGAATAGGCCTGACTACTTCACACTTTTGTTTGATATACAACGTCTGTTTGGATTATCAATCTATCCAAGGTAGTTGCCACCCGGGCAGCTTCTTCCTTTAAGATTACCAGCCTTAGATTTTCTTCAGCCTGGAAGTTTTATTGTTTTACTTGGGCTGTTGTTTAATTACGTCCAAATTATGTTTTCACCCAATTATATTCAATTCATAAGCTTATGTTACAACTCGGTAATTATTTAGACCACTGATGTCTAATTACAGTTTTTGAGAAGTAGCACCTCAGGCGCAGCATGCACACTGCCGCAGCTGCTGCCAGCTCACAATTTACAGCAAACTCAGAGCGCGCATGTTGCCTGCTCCGTTGTGCTTCCTGCAGAATGCGGGAGAGTTCAGTGAGTATGGATGCTTACTACTGGAGGGCATGTCTGGTTCTCATATTACTGGATGTTGTACTGTAAAACGATCTTTCATTATACTCCTTTCCCACAGAGATATGTGGAGATCCTTGGACCCTGTGCCACCCCTCAACTCTTTCGGGGGCCTCAAAACATACTGCTCATATGCGCAGGCATCCCCGAAGCCTGGTGCGTGGAAACCCCCCTTTTCCCATTCGCCTCCATTAGACCCCTCTTCTCAGCCCATGTCACACCCAGTATGGCAATACTTCACCTTTAACAACGACAACTCATTGGAATTGGGAGTCGTTAACTCCCGGCCGTATTTTATTTAATAAAACAAAATTCGTCAACAAAACTTTGCGCAGTAACCCCACATTATTTACACTGTATGTACATTGTCAAGATGCCTAGCCTTAACACAGTCTGTTAATGCATCAAAATTCCTGCCACTGACTACATCCTTTCCTGCGCATCCCAAATATTAAATGTCAATGTCTGCAGATGAGATCATGACTGCCTAATGTGGCACCCGTCCCCAAACCTCCGGCTTCAAGGCCCCAGGGGTAGTCTTTCCATATGAGATTGGTTTGCTCCATCCCCTCCTCCAAATACCCTTCTAGTTGTAGGTACACCATGTGGGAGGGGCCCTCCTGCCCACTAGGATACTTACCTCGGGCACCCCTTCAACCCACAGACTCCTGTGTGCTACCCCCCCCGCAGGGGCCTGTGCTAGCTCCGAGTCCCTGTACATGCGTGGGTGGTTGGCCCTAGGGACCAGATGCCAGCGACCACTCGCAACCCCGCACCCCTTGTTGTCATTCTTCCTTCCCACCAGCACCCCCTGGAGGGTCAAATTACCTTGCCATCCTGCTGAAGTAATGGAAAAAAGTCATCCAATTGTCCCCCCGGTCATGATCTCATCCCTGCCAAACCTAACCACAAAATACCTCACGTTGGACACTTCGATGCTGTAGGAGGAAAAAGTTAACACTATCACAAAACATAATACAACTTTGACAAAACACTACGAGGATCAAATAGGTCACAGCAGAACAACATAAAATGTAGAAAGGTCAAGTATATGCCATGTGGGGAGGAGGGTGGGTGTTCAATGCTCCTCATCCTGAGGAGTGCTGTAAAACCGGGCGGCGTGCGGCATTGGAAAGGCCCGCTCACTTCCCCCTTTTAAACAGGGAAAGCACTCCTCGTGTCATCAGCACGAGCGCCCCGAAAGCACTCAAGTGCTTCCGGGGCTGCGTGTCCGGCACTGCCAATAAGGTGCCGCACAGTGAGGGCGACTGGGACCCAATGAGCCCCACCACCCAAACTGTTGGCTCAGCGAGCTGAGCATATCTGGGGCCCCTGATAGGTGAGGGCCCCTTCCATATGCGCGGACATTGTCGAAGCCTGTTGCCTGGAACAGTGGAGATCCCCCAACTGCAACCCTCCAGTTAAATCTTTTGTGTTGCTGGCCACCAATTCACTCAATCTGAAGGCCCCATAGAAGGCTAAGGTAAGGCTGCTTTAAACAGGGCGATCTCCCATGGGGATGTGCAGATCTTACCAAGGAGCCCCAATATAGCCGGAAGCTTCCCTAAGTCAATGGGCCGTCTAGTATCACACTTAACCCCCTGTAGGCGCTGCCAGCCCTTAATGGCCCTCCTCACAAAAAATGATTTTGTACCGTCCTGCACGCCCTGCAAATGGGCAAAAAAGGAAATTGCAGCCATATGACACCTTGCACATGCAACTGACCTCCTGTTCCCCCTCAATATCTCCAGAAAAGCTAGAACTGATGAAGCATCTACCCAAGATGCCCCCCCCCAATAACCCAAATAATTAACAAATGCCGCCACATCCCTTTCATAAGCCTTTTTTGTCTTTGGAGCTAAGCTGGCTGCACCAATCCGCCAAAGTTACTCCGGAAAGGGCATTCAGCGTTCCTCCACTTGTGGATGGTAGGACCTGAACGCCTGCATCTTGAAACGGGAGAGAGCTTCAGCAGCATTGTTTGAGACCCCGGGCACATGTTTCGCTCTACAAGTCACATTCAATTGTAGACACAGTAACACAACCATTTTTAAGACTCTCAAAATCATTTTACACCTGGCGGCCTGCTGGTTTATACACTCAACCCCAGACATATTGTCCGAACAAAATATTACCGACTGATTGCGGAATCTCTCAGGCCAAATAGATAGCGACACCAGAATAGGGAATTATTCTAAGAAACTAATGCTGGCCACCAGTCCAGATTCCACCCAATCTGCAGGCCACCTCTGTGCACACCACGCCGTTCCAAATATGGCCCTAAAACCATGACTGCCCGCCGCATCAGTAAACAGGCCAAGCTCTTCAGTTGACATGGGTGGGCCGGGCCATACGACAGTCCCATTGAAGTCACGCAGAAAAGATTCCCAAATCCTCATATCCTGTTTCACCTCACTGGAGAGCCTGGTGTAATCGTGTTTAAACTTCAAGCCCGACAAGGCTTATGCAATGGACCTGGAGAAGGGGCGTCCCATGGGAATGATACCCAGGGCAAAATTTAGCTGCCCCACCAAGCACTGCAATTGATGGAGAGTAACTTTCTTCGCACTCATACATGCCTGTAGTGCTTGGGAGAAAGCGAGTACTTTGGGGCATATTTATACTCTGTTTGCACCAAATTAGTGTCATTTTTTTTACTCTAATTTAGTGCAAAACTAAGTCCATATTTATGCTTTGGTGCTAGACCCGTCTAGCGCCACATTTATGGAGTTAAAGTCATTTTTTGGAAGTGGAGACCTACCTTGCCTTAATAAGATGCAAGGTAGGCGTTCCTGTGCAAAAAAGGACTCTATGACCTTAACGCCATATTTAGGGGCATACTTATACTCTGCTGCATATTTATACTCTGTTTGCACCGAATTCGTGTCATTTTTTTTACTCTAATCCGGTGCAAAACTAACTCCATATTTATACTTTGGTGCTAGACCCGTCTAGCAACAAGGTCCTGATTTATATTTTTTTTGTGCTGCATTAACGTCATTTTTTGACACAAAAGTGGCACAAACTTACAAAATATTGGCCCTTATTTATACTTTTTGCTGCAAAACTGCACTAACTCAGTTTTGCACCAAAAAGTTTAGCAACGGCTTGCACCATTTCTGTGCACCAGCCGGGCACCATATTTATGGAATGGTGCAAGCCGGTGCAAAGGGTAGGCTAGAGTAAAAAAAAATGACTTTAGTCGGGTGGGGCTGGTAGTATAGAAGAAGAGGGTTTAGCACCAAAAAATGACTTTAGGCAGGATAGAGTAAAAAAAATGACTCTAGCCAGATTAGCGTCATTTTATGGTGCTAAACCTACCATGCCACATGACTTCTGCCCTAGAAAAGGCAGGAGTCACACCCACCACCCCAATGGCCAGCACAGAGGACAAGGGTCCCCTGGGCATGGCCATTGCACCCTGTGCCATGTATGGGGGCCCATTACAGGGCCCCCTATGGCACTTTCAAAAATAAAATGCAATCTACCTGTACATACCTGGGGTGGGGTCCCCCAGACTCCTCAGTCCCTCTGGTGTGGGTGGGGGTGCCCCCGGGGCCTGGGGAGGGCACCTGTGGGCTTATTCCATGGTGTTTCACCATGGAAATAGGCCCAAAGGTCCCTTAACGCTGCCCTGACCCAGGCTTTAAAAAATGGGGCAAAGCAAGCTTTGACCCATTTTTTGACCCCTCCTCCCTCCCTTGCACCATTTTTGCATGGGAGTATAAATATGGCGTTAAGGCCACAGAGTCATTTCTTACACTGGAACACCTACCTTGCATCTCATTAAGGCAAGGTAAGTTTCTACTTCCAGAAAATTACTTTAACTCCATAAATTTGGCGCTAGACGGGTCTAACACCAAAGTATAAATGTGGAGTTAATTTTGCACTGAATTAGAGTAAAAAAAGAAATTATGCTAATTCAGTGCAAACAGAGTATAAATATGCCCCTTAGCGTAAAAAAATTACGCTAATCTGGTTAGAGTCATTTATTTTGACTCTAACCTGACTAACGTCATTTTTTGTATGCTAGCCTACCCTTTGCACCATTCCATAAATATGGTGCCCAGCTGGTGCTAAAAAATGGTGCAAGCCGGTGCAAAACTTTTCCGTGCAAAACTGTGTTAGTGCAGTTTTGCACCAAAAAGTATGTATAAGGCCCTTTGTCTCTTGGCAACCTGGACACCCCCGCTACTGAATCCAGTTCAATCCACAAAATGTCCATTGTGGTGAATGGACCTACAGTTTTGTCGTGCGTTAACGGGATCCCCATTTCCTGTATCAGGCTCTTAAAGACGTCCGATACATTTGCACACTGATCTGACCCGGGAGGACCCATGAATAGGAAGTCATCCACGTAATGCAAAACCTACTGATGCTGCAGTTTGCACCTGAAAGCCCATTCCAGGAAGGTACCAAAAATTTCAAAATGGGAACACGACACCGCACAGCCCATGGGCATGCACTTGTCAAAGTAAAACTGGCCCTCAAACTGGAAACCCAACAGATGAAAATCATCCAGGTGAACTGGTAGCAATCTAAAGGCAGATTTAACGTCTGATTTGGCCATCACTGACCCAGGTCCCAGCACCCGTAGCATTTGAATTGCCTGATTTAAGAAGCATACTTTACTGAACACAAAGCTGCATCTATCGCTTCATTATTGGACTGGCCTCTAGGTGATGACAGGTTGTGGATCAATCTGTACTCACCAGGTTGTTTCTTGGGGACAACTCCTAACGGTGATGAAACAAAATTCTGCATAGGGGCCCTGGGAAATGGACCTGCTATGCGCCCCATGCTTAACTCTTTGAGAATCTTCGTTCTAGCCACCTCTGGATTGGCCTGCAAGGACAACTGGTTCTTGCAGTGAGGGGATTCTGAAAAGCCCAGAGCTGGGATCTTGAAACCGTACTTAAACCCCTCATACAGATCTCGCACGGCTCCTTGGTTAGGGTATAAATTAATCCATGGGATGATGGCCAGTAACTGACTGGGAGAGCTTGCTTTAGTCAAAAATTGTGAAGGAGTGCTGACCCTCTGACAAACCGAGTCACAAAGTACAAATCCCACCGAATCAGAGGGTTGTCCACTGCTGGCAACTGTATCACAGCTGCCAGCTCTATCAGCAACATTAATCTTGCTTCTTGCTCCCCCTATCGTTGGATTTTTTTAAACACTTAGACTCCGGATGGGAGGACTGACCGGAGAAGGATCAGCAGTGTTTAAAGTGGCAAGTTCCCACAGGACATGTGCACACTCGCCTATTGAAATCCCAGCACCCCCCTTTTTTGGCACTACTCCCACCAGGTGGACCCTTTGCGGCCCCTGAACTTGTCTGAAAGGGCTTCAGCCCGCTCCCATGTTGCCAGTTAGTGAACAGAAGCCATGCTATTTTATCAATTTGGTCCCACCCCAAATCTGGCTTATATGCCTTGATCCTTCTGAACTCCCTATCATAATCCTTCCAAGCAGTACCCTAACACTCGTCATGAGCACCGACAATCCTGTTTTGATAGCAAGCCAGCTTAGCTCCCTGATCGTTGAAGCGCTATGCAATGATAAACTGATAAATTGAGAAGGATTTCACCCAATTGTTAATTGACTCTTCTACCTTCCTCTTGTGAGGCTCATGTCCACATTCCCTTGAGTGCGCACACTCCTTACACCATTTTACCTCGTCCCTCTCCGGTTTGTCAACCAGAAGATCAAAAATGTCAATGCACGCACATTTCCAGATTTTCTCTTTAACCTCCATGGGCACATGCAGCCCCAAACGCTCATGCTCAGAACGGATGTCATTGAGATTTAACAATGGGGACAAGCAACGCGTACCTGAATCAGCCGCAGACTGGCTGGACGAAGGTGCCACTGGAGTGCTTGCCTCTGCTGACGACTAGGCTGGCTGCTGCGCAACCCTGGTTGGCGCCGGTGCAGACATGCATGCCAATGCTGGTCACTGGGTCTCATTTACACAACTACCGCTCATTCCGCCAAACACCCCTCCTTCTCCATTATGTTTTCCCCACCTGACCCGGCTTGTGGGCCACTAACCAAGGATGGTGACAGCATTCCAACCTCTGAAAGACAGGGTAAAATGGATGCCAGATGCGCAACTACATTTGTTGCGCTACACACTTGTCAGTGGTCGCTACTGCAGTAGCTACTGGCAAGCTAGTTGCGGTTGGCGCGAATGCACACCCTGGTGCTGTCTGCTTGGGGACTTGGCTGGAACCTGCCACCTCTTGTGGTGCAGCACTAACAATAGCACCCACCAACACAGGAGTCGCTTGCTGATTTTGCGAAGGCACGGGCTGCCAAACTATTTAAATTCCCCACGGCTTCCACTGACACTGACTGCCCTTCCTCTGACAATTCCATCCTGATCTCTTTGCCTTTTCTCTGTCCTCGAACCCTCTTTGGGACGGGGAGGTAACGCTCCCTTAGGAGCCACGTTTGCATGCTTAGGCCTAACTGCTTGTTCACTAGAGGCAGCCGGCTGGGTCCTCATTGACGATATGCCCTGGTCCATGGCATTTATCTGCAGCATTAAAGCTTCAAGTAACTCCTCCGTGCATGACACTTTCCCCTCTAGTCGCACTATCTGCCATGGCGTAATCACTTATAATGTAACACCGCCAAGCAAGACGTGCAAGAAACTGACCTACAGTGCACCAAGCACACAAATGAGTTACCAAAAAATAAAGCCACTTGCCACCAAACAATTCCCTACACTGCTTGGACCTCACAACAAAAAAACAGTTCCCGGCACTCTAAAACACTGTATGGATAAGATTCAGTAGCACTCCCTTGAAATGTGTAGTTGCCCTTATTAAATTAAAGATACCCTACTCATTTGCAATAAATGCAGTGCCTAGCTGCAGCTTACCACCAATAAACCGTATTAAACCCCCAGCAGTGGCCTCTTTCTGCCCCCCTTTTTACTGGACTTCACCTGCAGCATCAGGGCCCCCACCAGAGCCGTCACTGAGATATACTCGGGTCCAGTGAGCAATGCTCCAACCCGTATGGCTCTCAGTGAGGCGCGCGCTGGGCTGCTCATGTTGTCAAGACCAACAGATCCTCTACAGTTGACGAAAAACCTGCAAAACAAAAAGAGAGAAAAAATGCCCCAGGAAAATGCTCCTCAATGCTCCTGTTCGATGCTCCTCGTCCTGAGGTGTGCTGTAAAACCGGGCGGTGAGCGGTGTTGGAAAGGCCCGCTCGCCGTCCGCTTCCCCCTTTTAAATGGGGACGGGGGAAGCACAGCGCGCTTCATCAGCACCCGCCCCCCGGCCATGCGGCCGGCACTCCCCTTTAGGTGCCGCGTGGTGAGTGCGGCTGGGGCACAAGCATATCTGGGGCCCCGATAGGTGAGGGCCCCTTCCATGACGCTTACTATGCTATAAGCTGCACACTGTGAATAGTAAATGGTCTTGACTCCCGAATCACTTAAACCACATGTAGTCCCAAGTACCTTCCCTCCAATCCCCTTAACCCCTATAGTTCATTACACCTGTTTCATACATTTGCATGCCTAGTGTTCACTTTCCTTAGTTGGTAACTTTGTATTGTCAAAGCCATTTACCTTTGTAATGCAATATTAATATTTCTCGGATCTTCTCTGTCAAGTTTATTATAAAGTGATTGCATATTAAAGAAAATCCCAATAAAGTTTGTTTGAAAAAATTGAGATCATTGGACCTCGTTTTTAAGATTAAAAGGTGTAAGCCTACTCTTCTTTCTTGCATGTTAGGGTCCCACAAAAATATTTGGACCTCTTCATTTGAGTCACTTACCCCACATATCCCAATTTTTACAGATAAGGATCACTGATGTTCTACCTATTTGATAGATTGGCATGATGTCGTATTAGCTCTATTTTCCCCTCATTTTAACACAGTCATTTTCTAGCAAGCCTGCTCTTTTGATTTTTAATTTTTAAAGTTCTAGCAGTATATGGCAACATTTGCATTAACGGTAGTCCTGATAAAGAATCTCATTTGAGTCATCCCAAGGGACAAAACATAGACAAATAGATAATTTTGGACTGACTGTAACAATTAAGGGCATATTTACATGCCCCTAGCGCCACCGGAGCATCAGTTTTTGTGACACTTTGGTGGTGCCGCGCACTGCACCATTTTTATGAGGTGGCGCTAACACCACTTTGTAAATTTGGGCCCCTCCCTTTCCTGCAGCAGAGGATGTGTGCAATGGGTGTTGCTGTGGCCGTTCCACTGCAACACCCATTGCTTTTGACTCTGTCCCAGATTTACAAGAATTTGTAAATCTGTGGCAGCGCCAAAAACTAATGCACCCTAGGGGTGCCGTTAGCATGGCACGGCGAGGAGAAATACCGTTTTTGATTTTTCTATGTGTGCTACATTCTGCAGCACAGATAGAAATAGCAAAATGCCATGAATGGTTGTTTATGTGCAGGTAGGTGTTCCTTCCTGCATATAAACAATCATTCAATAATGACAGCTACTTCTGTGTAAATATGCCCCTTGGTACTTCTGTCTAGACATAGACAATTATGATTTAATTCTTCCAATATTTGACAATGGCATCCAAAGTCCTAATGCTTACTTCTAAGTTGCTGATTCATATGTGCACTTTTTTAGCACACGGAGGCCCATGTATATGAAAAATGGCGCCATGCCTTGAAGCCATCTGTGTGCCGTATTTATGAAATGGATAGTGGAAAAAAAAAGACGCTTGCCGGGGGTGGTGGCATTAGGGGGAATGGTGCTAGAGGGTCAGGAATGACTTTAGGCTGGCTAGTGGCAACATTTCTGCCGCTAATCAGCATAGCGTCATTTTTTGAAACACAATCAGCCACAAACATGACTCCCGTGTAAGTATAGACAGGAGTCATGACCACACTCCAATGCCCACCACAGGGGACCAGTGTCCCCTGGGCAAGCCCTACCTACCCAGTGCCAGACAGGGGGCCCCATGTAAGGGGCCCCCAGTGGCACACCACACACATACACGAACACTTACCTGCAACTTACATGGGATGGGCTCTCTCCTCCTGTAGTGCCTCTGTGGTGTGGGTGATGGTGTTGCTGGGGTTTGGGTGGGCTCTTGGTGCCCATTCCATGGTATTTAGCCATAGAAATGGGTCTACCTGCCCTCTAATGCCTAGTCTGACCCAGCCGTTGAGGGCTAGCATCATTTTTAGGATGGGAACGCCTACCTTGCATTTCATTGACGCAGCGTGAGTTCCAGCATCCTGCAGATGGGCTAACTCCAATATTTTGATGCTAGACCGGTCTATCGTCAAAATATAAATATGGAATAATGTTAGTGTCAAAGTAAATGGCGCTAAGGCGACGCTAAGGTTCATAAATATGGGCCAGAATGTCTTTGTTTTGAAGATTCCAGTGAGTCAATTATTCATGTAATATTCTTTATGGATGTGAGTTCCTTAAAAGAATTGATTTGTGTATGGATAGACTCAACTATCCTCAAAAATATTAAGGGATTTCAATATGTCTGTTTTCGAGTGAACCAGTAATCTAGGTCCGGCGCTACGGAATAGCTAGCATAAACAAAAAGACACTAGTCGGGGAGGGGGATGGCATTATGGGAAATGGCACTAGTGGGTCAGAAATGATGTTAGGCTGTTTAGTGGCAAAATTTCGACCGCTAATCAGCCTAGCATAATTTTTTGACACAAAAGCAACCAAAAACATGACTCCCATCAAAGTATAGACAGGAGTCATGAGCCCATCCCAATGCCCACCACAGGGGACCAGTGTCCCCAGGGCAAGCCCTACATACCCTACATACCTACATACCCAGTGCCAGGCAGGGGGCCCCATGTAAGGGGCCCCCAGTGGCACACCTCACACATACACAAACACTTACCTGCAACTTACCTGGGATGTGCTCCCTCCTCCTGTGGTCTGGGTGGTGGTGTTGCTGGGGGTTCGGGTTGGCATTGTTGTACCCATTCCATGGTGTTTAGCCATGGAAATGGGCCTGCCTGCACTCGAACGCCTGGTCTGACCAAGGTGTTAAATTATTGCACTAAGCGGGCTTAGTGCCATTATTTAGGCCGGCCTAATTTCTGCGCCAGAGTTGAATATGGGGCTGGGGGGCTACTGTCATTTTTAGGTTGGGAACACCTACTTTGCATCTAATTGACACAAGGTGGATTCGCACATCCTACAAATGGGGCTAATTCCAATATTTTGACGCTAGATGGGTCTAGCATCAAAATATAATTATGGAGTAATGTTAGTGCCACATTAGCGCCAAAATAAATGGCCCTAAGGCTATGCTAAGGTTCCATAGATAGAGGAGTTGGTATCTCAGGGTTGCCCCATGCATATAGTTTTACATGTTATTATTAGTGCAACAGATGCAGTGGTACTGAGTCACAGGATTGAGAAGTCTACTGGTCCTCCCTTCCTGCACAGAGTACAGGGGTGCAGCTATCATTATTACAGAAAATGTGGTGGTCTATGCTCCCACGGAGTGAGGAGCCCAATTCAGCCTGCTTCAAGAGTCTTCTAGCACACAACACATATAGACAGCTATCATTAGTGCAGCAGATACAGTGGAGCCGAGGCCCGATGGTGTGAGGAGCCTGCTGAAGCCTGATCTCAGGGACCAGGGTAGTGAGGAGACAACTGCACCTCACTCCTAGGATGGGACACAAGGGCTCAGCTAAAACTAGGTCCCAGGTCGAGTGCCACTGGATTGCTGGGGGGGGAGAGCCTATTGTAGCCTGCTCCCTACACACTGGAGGGTGAGGAGACCATTACTGCCTTCTTCCTATTTGAAGCACAGGATTGCAGCTTTCACAAAATCAGCTGGTGCAGTAGCATTGTGTCATGGAGTATGGAGCCCACTGTAGTTGGCTCCAAACACAGAGAGCATGTGCGTAGCAATCAGTAGTGCAAATGCTGCATTTTCACCGGGCCAGAGGACATGTGAAGTTCCCACACAGGTCTGCTTCCAGCAGGGAGCACAGCTTTAAATAGCTCAGCAAGCACTGTGCATTGCTGCACAGTGCTGAGGAGCCCCTTGCATCCTGCTCCAAGGATAGAGTACAGTTATCAGTACAGTAACAGATACAGTGGCACTAAGGCCAATGTAGGGTTGGGTGGGGTGAGGAGTTCACTACTGCCTTTTCCAGCCACAGACCAAAGTGGCAGAGCTATCATTAGTGCAGTATGTCTAGTGGTCCCAGGTCGCATGGGTTTGAAGAGACCACTGTAGCCTGCTCTGAGTTGCCAGAGGTGCATGAAGCCCACCTGTGTCTATTCCCATCCCGAGCACAGCAGGTGCAGCAGCGGCAGAGGTTCAGAGGCACAGGGGGCTATGCCACTAACTTGCCTCTAGCTACAGCACTGAGTGCAGAGGAGCAGCACGTTAGTGGCACTTAGGCATGGGGGCTAGTTTGAACAGCCCAATGCAGCCTACTTCCAGCGCCAAGCACAGAGTGCAGCTATCCGTAGCGCAGCAGGTACTTTCAAATGGTGGCTCAGGAGGTGGAAGCAGCATGGTGGAGTAGGTGCAGAAGCACTGGGGTATAGGTCGGTGGAAGCGCGAAGTGAAATGCTACATACATGCTATGACACAATAAAGTAGTATAAGTGAGCAAAAAGCTCTCCTGCCTAAGGGTGGACTTGAGTTGTTGGCTCACTAAACACAATGTTTTGGTTGGAGCAGGCATTCAGAGAGGTTAAATTAGGAATTGTCTAGAACAGAGCAAGACACATGTTGGTTACTATTGGTAATGAGCAAAGGCCTCTTGCTAGAGATGAGAGCAGAGTTAATTGGGTGAGAGTGGGAAGTGGTGGAAGGGACCAGGCAGAAGAGATGAGAAGGAAAGTTAACCTATAAAGATATATATATATATAAAAGCTCGTGGGTCAGAGAAGATTTAGGCTATCATTGAATGAATTGAGAACTGCCAACTCTGTGTCATGCTGCTGTCCTAGCCAAAGCAACAGAAGAACAATAAGCCTCCTTTCACCACATTGTCTCTTTTGTACCCTGAAATGTCATCCAGTACTAATGATGAGGCCTCATGTAAAATAGAAAGAACAATGGTCTCTGCATTCTAAGAAATGTATTGGGATAAAGGTGAACACGGGCTGTGCTAATTCATTGTTTCTCTGCAAGGGCAGAAAACTACCAACTACAGCGTCTATCACTTTTGCATGTGAGGGTACGAGCCTGGTCAAGCTATGAGCCATGACCCGTCTAAGGGTCGCCAAAGTTGTGTTCATCCTCCTATAAGCAGGAGAGCTGTTTGGGGCATAGTGGTTTGAGGCATAAACGTTTGCTCAAAATAGTGGCTTCTTTCAGAGTAGCAGGAGTAGGTGGAATTAGGGCCTTTTAAAGATTGTTTAGTTTCTTCTCAGTTCGCCACCCTTAACTGCTCTTAAATTTATTGTCTCATTTTTTAGGTACATTTGTACAGCAGTAGGCAGCATTCATATCCTTAGAAAATGTGCATGGCTACTTTCCATGTTGCCAATTCCCATTCTTACCCAGTTGTCACAAGTAAACCTATTCCACAGCATCTCTCTCTTGTGAATATTTCCATATCTATCACTGGCCTTCTCTGGATGTTCAGGCACATAGTGCCCCACTGCTGTTCTGGCTACATTAGTGCTCTTTAGCTGCCAACATGTTTTAGTCCTAACGAAAATGGCAAAGGTTTCCACAAAGGATTAGTACAAACAACACACACTCCCCCTGCTGAAGGTTGGTCTGAAAATGCACTTCTGTGCCCCAAACAGGGCTATATAAATGCAACAATATAATACAATACAACACTTTACAAAATATAACACAATACAACGAGGGATGCTTGGATTCATGCATTCAATGAAGATGTGGATCTGCTTCTTGCCTCATTTATAAGCGGTGTTCTGGCTAGGTGAGGATTTCAGTGGGGTCACTTCAGATGGGCTATGATATGTTGCACTGCTCCTGCAGCTGCTGCACAGCCTGCCAATCTCTCCTAATTAGGCCCCGGATGGGTGGAGTGCAATTGTCCCTCTGCACAGGGAATGCAGGGAACCTCGCCACATTGCCAGCATGCCACAGCATCCTCTGCCTCTATATAGCTTTTAGCAGCTGGCCCACCTGGGCAACTCTTTTCAGCTGCATTTCCAATGCTACAGTTCTTCCAGCTATGTTTTTCTCCAACATCTGTCCTCAATCGGAGTCAGATTATGCTGGCCAGTGCCTGTCTCAGCTCTCCTCCTTACCTCAATCCTGGCCTCTCATCCGCAGAACTCACTTTAAGATCTCAGGAGTTTTTTTGCCAACCTGGCTTTTTACTCCTTGGGGCTCCTTCTGGAAGAACCAAACTGCTAGCCATATGTTGGAAAATCTGTAACTATTGGAATGAGTCGCTCTTACCTCTGTCTGAGAAAATCTGTGAAGACTCAAATTAAGAGTAAATCAAAGAATCACCCAAGCTTCATCAGAGTGACAATCCAAAGACAACACCCTCAGAGTTAGTGTTGGTGTGAGTTTGTAAGGAACTTACTAAAGCTATACTTTTGTGATGTAATGTTCTTGTCTGTGTTTTGACAGTGAACTTCACACACTCTACAAAAAGTTGACAACCTCAAATTTCATATACCGATTTAAGAGATAGAGATAAATCAGAGAAGTTCGTAACATGGTTGCTCAGGCATCAAGAAGAACATTAGTCCTTAATGAGAAGCAGTTTAAGTAGGACTTCAAGGACTATGCAGGTGAGATGATTTACGATAACAGCTATCAAGCCTGGAATAGTTGCAATGATTATTAGTCATTGGGTTCAGGAGCTGCAGATATTTTGCTTTCAAGGTGCTCTTTCACACTGCATGTGAGCAGATAGAAATACAACAGACACCTCAGGGGGAAGGAAAGGGGGGGCACCTCAGCCGGATGAGTGCACGACACCAGATCCACGAGGGGGCTCCATGCCCACTGCTGTATCCTGGGGAGTGCAAAGCCACAGTCTCACAAGTCTTTCCACTGGGTGGGTTGCCCACTGCTGCATCCTGGGGAGTGCAAAGCCACAGTCTCACAAGTCTTTCCAGTGGGTGGGTTGCCCACTGCTGCATCCTGGGGAGTGCAAAGCCACAGTCTCTTAAGTGGATACCAGTCTCCACTGGTTCTGGAGGGGGCTTTGTGCACAGAGTGCTTCATCCTGCCAAGGACAGAGGTAGTGCATGCCTTACTCCCCTGGTTCTGAGGGCGGCTTTGTGCCCAGAGTTCTTCATCCTGCCAAGGACTGAGGTAGTGGATGCCTTACTCCACTGGTTATGGAGGGGGCTTGGTGCCCAGAGTGTTTCATCCTGCCAAGGACAGAGGTAGTGGATGCCTTACTCCACTGGTTCTGGAGGGGTCCTTGTGCCCAGAGTGCTTCATCCTGCCAAGGACAGAGGTAGTCCCAGTATTAGAGGGAGCAGACCTGAAAAAGTGATGGGCAAGGGTCAGGAATGACCGCATAGGTTGTTGACAGTCAAATAAATAAATGTTACCATTTATGACATTTTCAAGAAAAATGAGGCAATACATGTGCAATTGTTATTTATTTACTATGTCTAATTCCACTATTTGATTTTTTTAGGGGGCGATTTTCCTTGATCCACGTTGCTAAGCTTTGCCATCGAAATCTCTTAAGTGACAGCAGCATAGGAGTGATGTTCATTGCATAATGTCAAAATCCGAACCTCACGCATCCGCCTACCTGCACAGGGATTGGAATTTTCTTTACAACTAAGAATCGGGACCATAAGGAGTTTTGGATCAGAATATCGCTGCCTGCCAAGGCGGAATTTCCATTGGCAAAATGCTTGTATTACATAATCTATTGTGTACCTTCCGTGAAGTGTTCTCCTATCTGTAAAGGGGCATATTTCTTCGCCATAATTAATAAATTCTGTATTAGGTTGACCTGGGGAAACATTTGGAGCAGAGTAATAAATGGTGTGCTGAAGGTACTCAACAAGAAGAGAGTATTAAGGTACTGCATTATTAGCAATTCTATTTTTCTATACAATTGCAGGTATTCAAGAGGAACAGTTGTTGGAAAGTTTGATATGTCCCTGATGACATATCTGGAGTCTCATCTCCCATTGAAATAGCTTACAGTGCTCACTGAAAGGATTAGTTCCAAAGAGTATGGTGTCATTCAGGGGAAAACAGGTGGATGTTGAGTAGGAAGGTGTAAGAGTGGAATTTGAAATTGGAAGTTCTCTATATTGGTGATGCACTGGGTTCAGGAGCTGCAGATATTTAGCTTTCAGGGTGCTCTTTCACACTGCATGTGTAAGCGACCATATTGCTCATGGTCTGTTTTTCACAGCCGGTGACCATCACGGTTAGCAGGAGTATGTTGAGTTAGAGAATATCTTGTGCTGACTTCTTATAAGCTTCCTATCCCATGATGCCTCATCGTGGTCATGATGAAATGGACCTTCTACTGTAGTCACTACCAGCAACAACATGAACCTCATCTTTTGAATGCAATAGACCAATAGACCCTAAGGGGGTCCTTACAACCCTGGCGGTCGGTGTTAAAGCAGCAGTAAAACCTCCAACAGGCTGGTGGTAAAAAAAATTGAATCATGACCGTGTCGGAAACCGCCAAAATAGACAGCCACTTTAACACTCGGACCGCCACGGCAGTACAAACATACACCGCAGCGGTAACCGGCAACAGACAGGCGGAAGACAAGGTTCCTCCCACTGTATTACAACAGTCCAATCCGCCACCTTTTCCGGGGCGGATTCACCGCAAACAAAAACATGGCAGAAACAGGACTTGGAAGGGAAAACGCTCACCTTTACACACTCCACAAAGAACCAGGACGCCATGGAACCCGAGTTCCAGATACTCCCAGCCTTTATCTTCCTGCTCCTCTACCAGGAACAACAAAGACGGCGGCGAAGACCACGGTGAGAACTGCACCTAAGAAACAGGGGAGGGGGAGGGAAAAAAGAGTGACACACACACGCAACATGCAACACTCCCACCCCCACCCTCCCCCGCTACAACATACACAAGTACATGTTGATACATTACATTAACAACCCCCAACCCCCCCTGGAAGAATGCAAGGACAAAAGGAAATGAGTCGAACGTTTGTAATATATTCAAATACAGTAATCAAAAAAACATTTATATATATATATATCTATATATATATATATAGATATATATATATATTTACACTATAAACAAATATATACACCAAGAACACAAGTCCAAGGTATTCCACCATCATAGTCCGTGGACCACTGGGCCCAAAATGCATGGGTGAGGCCCACACTCAATACCTGATCAAAACGGAGAGAACACTGCTGGGGCATCAGATAGAAATACAACAGGCACCTCAGGGGGAAGGAAAGGGGGGGCACCTCAGCCGGATGAGTGCACGACACCAGATCCACGAGGGGGCTCCATGCCCACTGCTGTATCCTGGGGAGTGCAAAGCCACAGTCTCACAAGTCTTTCCACTGGGTGGGTTGCCCACTGCTGCATCCTGGGGAGTGCAAAGCCACAGTCTCACAAGTCTTTCCAGTGGGTGGGTTGCCCACTGCTGCATCCTGGGGAGTGCAAAGCCACAGTCTCTTAAGTGGATACCAGTCTCCACTGGTTCTGGAGGGGGCTTTGTGCACAGAGTGCTTCATCCTGCCAAGGACAGAGGTAGTGCATGCCTTACTCCCCTGGTTCTGAGGGCGGCTTTGTGCCCAGAGTTCTTCATCCTGCCAAGGACTGAGGTAGTGGATGCCTTACTCCACTGGTTATGGAGGGGGCTTGGTGCCCAGAGTGTTTCATCCTGCCAAGGACAGAGGTAGTGGATGCCTTACTCCACTGGTTCTGGAGGGGTCCTTGTGCCCAGAGTGCTTCATCCTGCCAAGGACAGAGGTAGTCCCAGTATTAGAGGGAGCAGACCTGAAAAAGTGATGGGCAAGGGTCAGGAATGACCGCATAGGTTGTTGACAGTCAAATAAATAAATGTTACCATTTATGACATTTTCAAGAAAAATGAGGCAATACATGTGCAATTGTTATTTATTTACTATGTCTAATTCCACTATTTGATTTTTTTAGGGGGCGATTTTCCTTGATCCACGTTGCTAAGCTTTGCCATCGAAATCTCTTAAGTGACAGCAGCATAGGAGTGATGTTCATTGCATAATGTCAAAATCCGAACCTCACGCATCCGCCTACCTGCACAGGGATTGGAATTTTCTTTACAACTAAGAATCGGGACCATAAGGAGTTTTGGATCAGAATATCGCTGCCTGCCAAGGCGGAATTTCCATTGGCAAAATGCTTGTATTACATAATCTATTGTGTACCTTCCGTGAAGTGTTCTCCTATCTGTAAAGGGGCATATTTCTTCGCCATAATTAATAAATTCTGTATTAGGTTGACCTGGGGAAACATTTGGAGCAGAGTAATAAATGGTGTGCTGAAGGTACTCAACAAGAAGAGAGTATTAAGGTACTGCATTATTAGCAATTCTATTTTTCTATACAATTGCAGGTATTCAAGAGGAACAGTTGTTGGAAAGTTTGATATGTCCCTGATGACATATCTGGAGTCTCATCTCCCATTGAAATAGCTTACAGTGCTCACTGAAAGGATTAGTTCCAAAGAGTATGGTGTCATTCAGGGGAAAACAGGTGGATGTTGAGTAGGAAGGTGTAAGAGTGGAATTTGAAATTGGAAGTTCTCTATATTGGTGATGCACTGGGTTCAGGAGCTGCAGATATTTAGCTTTCAGGGTGCTCTTTCACACTGCATGTGTAAGCGACCATATTGCTCATGGTCTGTTTTTCACAGCCGGTGACCATCACGGTTAGCAGGAGTATGTTGAGTTAGAGAATATCTTGTGCTGACTTCTTATAAGCTTCCTATCCCATGATGCCTCATCGTGGTCATGATGAAATGGACCTTCTACTGTAGTCACTACCAGCAACAACATGAACCTCATCTTTTGAATGCAATAGACCAATAGACCCTAAGGGGGTCCTTACAACCCTGGCGGTCGGTGTTAAAGCAGCAGTAAAACCTCCAACAGGCTGGTGGTAAAAAAAATTGAATCATGACCGTGTCGGAAACCGCCAAAATAGACAGCCACTTTAACACTCGGACCGCCACGGCAGTACAAACATACACCGCAGCGGTAACCGGCAACAGACAGGCGGAAGACAAGGTTCCTCCCACTGTATTACAACAGTCCAATCCGCCACCTTTTCCGGGGCGGATTCACCGCAAACAAAAACATGGCAGAAACAGGACTTGGAAGGGAAAACGCTCACCTTTACACACTCCACAAAGAACCAGGACGCCATGGAACCCGAGTTCCAGATACTCCCAGCCTTTATCTTCCTGCTCCTCTACCAGGAACAACAAAGACGGCGGCGAAGACCACGGTGAGAACTGCACCTAAGAAACAGGGGAGGGGGAGGGAAAAAAGAGTGACACACACACGCAACATGCAACACTCCCACCCCCACCCTCCCCCGCTACAACATACACAAGTACATGTTGATACATTACATTAACAACCCCCAACCCCCCCTGGAAGAATGCAAGGACAAAAGGAAATGAGTCGAACGTTTGTAATATATTCAAATACAGTAATCAAAAAAACATTTATATATATATATATCTATATATATATATATAGATATATATATATATTTACACTATAAACAAATATATACACCAAGAACACAAGTCCAAGGTATTCCACCATCATAGTCCGTGGACCACTGGGCCCAAAATGCATGGGTGAGGCCCACACTCAATACCTGATCAAAACGGAGAGAACACTGCTGGGGCATCAGATAGAAATACAACAGGCACCTCAGGGGGAAGGAAAGGGGGGGCACCTCAGCCGGATGAGTGCACGACACCAGATCCACGAGGGGGCTCCATGCCCACTGCTGTATCCTGGGGAGTGCAAAGCCACAGTCTCACAAGTCTTTCCACTGGGTGGGTTGCCCACTGCTGCATCCTGGGGAGTGCAAATCCACAGTCTCACAAGTCTTTCCAGTGGGTGGGTTGCCCACTGCTGCATCCTGGGGAGTGCAAAGCCACAGTCTCTTAAGTGGATACCAGTCTCCACTGGTTCTGGAGGGGGCTTTGTGCACAGAGTGCTTCATCCTGCCAAGGACAGAGGTAGTGCATGCCTTACTCCCCTGGTTCTGAGGGTGGCTTTGTGCCCAGAGTTCTTCATCCTGCCAAGGACTGAGGTAGTGGATGCCTTACTCCACTGGTTATGGAGGGGGCTTGGTGCCCAGAGTGCTTCATCCTGCCAAGGACAGAGGTAGTGGATGCCTTACTCCACTGGTTCTGGAGGGGTCCTTGTGCCCAGAGTTCTTCATCCTGCCAAGGACAGAGGTAGTGGATTTAAATCTCCACTGGTTCTGGAGGGTGGCTTTGTGCCCAGAGTGCTTCATCCTGCCAAGGACAGAGGTAGTGGATGCCTTACTTCACTGGTTCTGGAGGGGGCTTTGTGCCTAGAGTGCTTCATCCTGCCAAGGACTGAGGTAGTGGATGCCTTACTCCACTGGTTCTGGAGGGGGCCTTGTGCCCAGAGTGATTCATCCTGCTCGTGGCGGCCTCAGTAGCGTCGGAAGCTTTGGTGCTCATTGGCCTGCGGTGCTGGTGGCGGTGGTGTCCTGTTCAGCGGTGCTTGTGGCGGCGGTGTCCTGTTCAGCGGTGCTGGTGGTGGCAGTGTCCTTGGCAGCAGTGCTTGTGGCGGCGGTGTCCTGTTCAGCGGTGCTTGTGGCGGTGGTGTCCTTGGCAGTGGTGCTTGTGGCGGCGGTGTCCTGTTCAGCGGTGCAGGTTTTCACAGACTTGCCTGTTTGTCTGTGCCCCTTCCCCACCTTGGATGGTGGCGCAGCTGTCTTCACACTCCCAACTGTACCCCTGGGAGAGGCTTTGGTGGTAGATGTTTTGCCTCTCTCCCGCCGGGCACTGGCCAACTTTTTGTGATTTTGAGGTGGGGGACTGTCCGTGGTCTGGCTCCTTGGCACACTGGCTGCCCTGCTGCTTGGCGCACTCCAGAAGCCAGTTACTATTGGCACCACTGTTCCCGCAGATGTTGTGGCTGAGGTGCTGGGTTGGGACCTGGAAAGGCGGGACCTAGGAGACTGAAGGGGTGGGGGAGGTGAGGGGAAGAGGTCAAGGTTGGACAGGAAAAGTTTTTTGGACACACTGTGACAGGTAGATGAAGGGGGTTTGGGAGTGGAGGAAGAGGTAGTGGTTGTAGGCGGTGTACATTTGCTGACTTTGGGTGAAGGTGCATGGGCTGGAGGCTGTCGTGAGGTGGATGGTGGCTGCATTTGTGTACCTTGGGAGGTGGGCTCACAGACACACTGGAAGAGGACACAGGGGATGTGTGAATGGTGGTGGTGGTGGTGACTGCACGTGAGCGGGGTGTGGTGGTGGGTGTGCTGGTGATGAGGGTAGTGGCTGAAGATGTAGTGCATGCAGGTTTGAGTGGAGATGAGACTGGGAGGGAGGAGGGAGACAAAGAGGAGGGGGACACAGTGGAGGCAGTGGCTGTTGGTATGTCTGCATGTGTGTGATGCTTGAGTGAGTGTCTGTGGGATGTGTGGTGCTTATGTTTGCCTGAGCTTCCCTTGTATGTTGACGTGTGTGCGTGCTGGTCTGACGGTGTGCTTGGGATAGGCTGAGGTACAGGGGTTTGGGTCTGGGTGGAGGAAGTTGGAGGTGGGAGGCTAGAGACAGGGACAGTGGCTTCCATCAGTGCTGAGGCCAGAGTCTGAAAAGCTCGCTGTTGGGCTGCCTGACCAGAATGAATGCCCTCCAGGTGTGCATTGGTCTGTTGCAACTGCCTCTCTACACCCTGGATTGCATTCAAAATGGTAGACTGCCCAACAGTGAGGGACCTGAGGAGGTCAATGGCCTCCTCACTGAGGGCAGGAGGGCTGACTAGGGCAGGGGCTGAGGTGCCTGGGGCGAAGGAGATGCCCACCCTCCTGGGTGAGCGGCCACGGGGCACACGCTGAGGGGCTGCTGGGAGGGCAGTGCTGGTAGGGTAGGTGGCGGCTGTACCTGTTGATGCGGGGGCAGGGGCCTGCCACCGCAAGGGAGCTCCCATCAGAGGAGGAGTCCGTCTCACTGGTCTCAGCTCCTGTCCCCACCGTGGAGCTCCCCTCGCCCTCCATCCCACTGGTGGCTTCTGACTCCGTTGTGTCGCCCTCCAGGGCCATGTGGGATGCAGCTCCCTCCTGCTCCGGTGGCACTGCTACTCTGCCTGATGATGCTAATGCACACAAGAACAGGGAGACCACAAAAAGGGGGGGAGACAGAAGAAAGACATGTTGAGTGCATCCAATACCGTTACCGTTGGCGGACACTACAGACACAGAAGCCCCCTGCACTACACTGTGCACTTAGAGTTCCCTAATTAATCACAGGGACATGGGTTACAAGTCCTATGCCCGATTGCTGCACACTTGGCAGTCCCAGGAGCCTGACTAGGTGTAGTTGTCTCTGAACACAGGTGAGGTGGGGTGCCACAGGCCTGCCTTTAGAAGGGACCATGGCTACTAAACTCGCCCTGGCCTAGGGGAACCCAGAGCCCACCTGCCCCCACCCAGACACCTACAATGCGCGTTGAATCAGCAGAATGAGAGTGTACTCACCCCCTTGTGGCTGCTGTGATGCCCTCAAGCGCCCATCCAACTCCGGATACGCCACCGCCAGGACCCGGAACATCAGGGGGGTCATGATGCGACTGGCACCCCTCCCACGTTGGGAGGCCATCCCCAGCTGGGCCTCCGCCGTCTTCTTGCTCTAGTGGCGAATGTCCTCCCATCTTTTACAGCAGTGGGTGCTCCGTCTGTGGTGGACCCCCAGGGTCCGGACTTCCTTGGCGATGGCACGGCAAATATCCTTCTTCTGGTGGGCGCTGACCTACAGGAATAGTACAGGGGAAAAGGAGAAGATATACCCATCTGCACCGTCACAGTCATTGGCTCGCATCCCAACTCTTGCCATGATGCACATGCACTCACCGTCGTATCATGCACACCTCACCCCCCCCCCATTTTACATCAACACCACTCCAAACAGGCTTTGCCCATACAGCATGCTCACAGTGTACTCACCTGTTTGTCTGGAGGACCATAGAGTAGCGTGTACTGGGGGAGTACCCCATCCACTAGTTTCTCCAACTCCTCTGTGCTGAAGGCAGGGGCCCTTTCCCCAGACACACGAGCCATTTTCTCTTCCAGACCGGGGTTCACCGCAGCACTTGCAGTGTAGGTCCTTTCCTGTCGAAGATCAGGTATCAAGTGATTGAACAGACAGAAAATGGTGGTGACGTCCGCGGCGGTGCGCATCGTCACCGCCGGCATACATCGTCATTGGCTCCTGGGACCCATAGGGTCCAATGTTAAACAATGAAGGATTGCGCTGCGGTCTTCGACCGCCTACCGCAACGGTGTACGCCAGCGCAGTTACCTCATAACCCCTTGTCCCACATTACAGGTCAGGCCGCTGCCATTTCAGGGGGCCACATGGCATTAATTTTGACTGCGTCACACATATCTAGGCCTTGCTTAAACACTAATATAGCCATATGTCGATTTTCAAACATTTTCCTATTAAGTTGTGTTTACGTGCCTCAGTGTTGGCTGACCCTCTGATCGCTGTTCTCATCCATAGAGCATGTCTGCTGGGGCAGGTGAGGAGATGGTGGCATCCTCCGGTGTACAGACCGCTGGTGGGCCTGTCGACAGTGGAGGAGCGACATGTAATTGTCACCTACAGATCGAACCACAATCCTGGAACTGTGTGCCCAGTTGGAGCCAGACCTGATGTCAGCTATCCGCCATCCCACAGGAATCCCCCCTCTAGTGCAGGTGCTGTCAGTACTCCATTTCCTAGCAAGTGGGTCTTTTCAAACAACAGTGGCCATTGCATCAGGGATGTTCCAGCCTATGTTCTCTAACGTGTTGTCCAGAGTGTTGTCTGCCCTGCTGAAACACATGCGAAACTACATCGTTTTCCCTCAGGTGCCTAATTTGAAAGGTGACTTCTATGCCCTGGGACATCCCTAAGAGTTAGTGTGTGTCTAACAGTTGTCCCTCGACATTTGCAGGTGATTCTGGTTACCCCAACCTGTCATGGCTACTGACCCCACTGGGGAATCCCAGGACAAGGGGAGAGGAATGCTACAATGAGGCCCATGGGCGAACTACGAGGATTATAGAGAGGACCTTCGGCCTCCTGAAGGCCAGGTTTCAGTGCCTCCATATGACAGGTGGTTCCCTATTCTACTCACCAAAGAAGGTGTGCCAGATCATCGTGGCCTGCTGTATGCTTGCCAACTTGGCTTTGCGACGCCAGGTGCCTTTTCTGCAGGAGGATAGTCCAGATGGAGGTGTTGTGGCATCTGTGGAGCCTGTGGACAGTGAAGACGAGGAAGCAGAAGAAGAGGACATAGACAACAGGAACACAGTGATCAAACAATACTTCCAGTGAGACACAGGTAAGAAGACAACACTGCCTGCTACATCTGATTTAATTCTTCTACCTCTCATCTGTCTGTCATTTTCACCCAGTGTATGGACACTGAGTTGTCACTTTCCCATTCGATTTTAAAGATGTGGGTCCCACTGTGTGACCTCTGTTTTGTTTCCACATGGGCTAGAGCTGTGTGACATAGGTATGTTGACATTACATTGGATATAGCATTTTTCCATAGTTATTACAAATACACATTTTCGAAAGCGCAGACTGACTCCAGATTGTTTTGTGATTTAAGGGTGTTTATTTAAGTGGCAAATAGTGGAGGGGGTTGTAAAATGGTGAGGGGTGATGGTGGAGGAATGTCCATGGCAGGGTCCAGTCTATTAGTCTCACAGGTGCATTGTCCAAAGGGGCATAGGAAGTAGAGCTAGGTCAGTTTAAGTATGGACAGGGTGACAAAGTGGGACAGAAAGATGACAATCAGGGTGATCTCATTTCTTAGCAGGGGTCTTGGCATTGTTCTCTGTCTTTGTCCTGGATCTCAGGGACCGCTTGCGGGGTGGTTCTCCATCTGCAGGGGGTGGGGTGCTCGTGTTGTTGTCCTGTGGCGGTGCCTCCTGTCCACTAGCGCTGGCGGAGGTGGTGGGCAGTTCATCGTCCAGGCTAGTGTCAGGGGCCCCTTGTTGTGCCACAGTGGCCCTCCTGGTGTTGATGAGTTCCTTCAGCATCCCTACAATGGTGCCCAGGGTGGAATTGATGGATTTGAGTTCCTCCCTGAACCCCAAATACTGTTCCTCCTGCAGCCGCTGGGTCTCCTGAAACTTGGCCAGTACCGTTGCCATTGTCTCCTCGGAATGGTGGTAGGCTCCCATGATGTTGGAGAGGGACTCGTAGAGAGTGGATTCCCTGGGCCTGTCCTCCCCCTGTCGCACAGCAGCCCTCCCAGTTCCCCTGTTTTCCTGGGCCTCTGTCCCCTGAACCATGTGCCCACTACCACTGCTCCCAGGTCCCTGGTGCTGTTGGGGTGGTGGATGAGCCTGGGATCCCTGTAGTGGTGGACACACTGCTGCTTGACGTGTCCTGGGGACAGAGCAATGGGCTCGCTGGGTGGGTGCTGTGCTGGTGTTTCCAGAGAGGGGAAGCTCTGTAGTGGCCTGTGCCAGTGTGAGGGGAACCGACTGTCCCGAGGTCCCAGATGGGCCGGGCTGGTCATCTAGATCCAGTTGGACAGAGCTGCTGTCATCACTGTGGGCCTCTTCTGTGGGTGGAGTGGACATGTCTGGACCCTCCTGTCCGGTGACGTTGGGTAGGGGTCCTGCAGGGGTGTAAAGGCATGAATATTGCATCTGTATGTGCCATGGTGTGCAATGGGTGGGTGACCCTGTACCTCAGTGCTTCCATTCTTGTGTGGGAGCTTCTGTGATAATGGTTTAGTGGGGTGTATGGGTATGTGCAGTGGACATGCTTTGGTGATGGGTGTCCATGCTTTGGTGTTGCATGCAGGGCTTGGGTTTGGGATGTGTGGTTTGTGATAGTGGGACATGTGTGAGGAGTTGGAGTGATGGGGTCAGGGCGAGGGTGGGGGTAGGTGATAGCATGCAGGTAGGGTGGGGGTATGGGAGTTTAAGGTTTGACTTACCAGAGTCCATTCCTCCAGCTACTCCTGCGAGGCCCTCAGGATGCAGTATAGCCAAGACCTGCTCCTCCCATGTTGTAAGTTCTGGGGGAGGAGGTGGGGGTCCGCCTCCAGTCCTCTGAACCGCAATCTGGTGTCTTGAGACCACGGAACGCACCTTCCCCCGTAGGTCGTTCCACCTCTTCCTGATGTCATCCCTAGTTCTTGGGTGCTGTCCCACTGCGTTGATCCTGTCCACAATTCTTTGCCATAGCTCCATCTTCCTAGCTATGGTGGTGTGCTGCGCCTGTGATCCGAATAGCTGTAGCTCTACCCGGATGATTTCCTCCACCATGACCCTGAGCTCCTCTTCAGAAAACCTGGGTTGTCTTTGCAGTGCCATTAGGTGGTGTGGGTGGTGTGTGGGGTGGTGTGTGTTTTGATGTGTGGGGTGATATTTAGAAGTGTGTTGTGTGAGGTGCGTGGATGTTGTGTAAGTGATGGTGTTGAGTGCCTGTGGATGCTAGTGTTGTTTCTGGTGGTGTCTCTCTCTGGCCTACTGTCACAATTGTTGTCGTAGGGGTTTGTGGGTGATGTGGGTGTGTGTTTTATATTGTATTGGGTGTGTGGGATTGGTGTGTGTATGTGTATCAGGTGTGTGTATTTCAATTTGTCCAATATGGATGTGTTTTGTAAATGTGTGTGTATTTTGAGCGCGGCGGTGTGTACCGCCAATGGAATAGCATGGATTTGTGGGTCGTGATAATGTGGGTGTATTCCTGTTGACGTGACGGTGGAGGTTTTGTTATCACCAGTTTATCACTGACCTTTGGTATGGCGGACTTGTGTGGGTGTCTAGATTTTGGCGGATTCCGAGCTGTGGGTCATGATGGCTGTGACGGAATTCCGAAGCTGTGGCGGTGTGTTGGCGGTCTTCTGCACGGCGGTAAGCGGCTTTTACCGCAAATGTTGTAATAACCCCCTAAATGTTTCTTTCTTGTTTTCTCATCATGAGGTACATTCTGACAACAACGAAGACTTCAGCCATAATGAAACCGAAACAAGCATATATGCCTTGATACCACACAAGTCCTTCAATTTTGCTGTTTCATGCAAACTGCATTTTTGTAGTACCTATTTTACATTAGTGCCGCAAAGCACAGCGAGGCCCATTTATTAAAATGTTGTGTCATTTTAACGCCTGCTTTGAGCAGGCGTTAAAAATGACGGAAAAAATAGTGCAGTAAAATGTTGTAAATTTCCCTGCACCATTTTTTTAGGCCTCCCGAGTCGGAACACCCCTCTTTCATACATTATACCTGGTGCAGGCATAATATGGCACAAGGGTGTACAAAGTGGCGCAATGCAGATATTCCACCACTTCGTAAATACAGCATGGGAGAAAGGCCTCTTTAACGCTGCCTTAGCATAAAAAAAATTATGTTAGGGTGGCGCAAGGTGGCGCTAGGGCAGGGGTATTCAAACTGGGGTGCAGGCCCCTTAAGTGGTCCCAGGGGTGGCACTACACTCTGGCCATAAGAAGCATTATGCTGATAAGAGTGCTTTGTTTTAAAGGGAGAAAATGAACGGCATTATGCTGCTCTGTAATGAGCCATCACTAACATCTGTTGTAATTTATAATTTAGCAGGGAATACGTATCAAAAAGGAAGGGACTCCAAATATTCTTCAAAACCAGTACCCCAATTTCTAAGAATAACACTGTGGATACTTTTACAGGTTAGGAAGGTCTGTCTGACCAGAAAAGTATGCTTGCCAATCATGTATTTGATTGCATTTTTAAAATAGTAACAGAACTTAACTGCAATGTTTAAACATATTTAAACATTGCCAACTTAATAAAATAATTGTGAAATATTCTGGGGGGGGGGGGGCAATGATTTTTTGCCTGTGTGTGTGGGGGGGTTAGGGGGGTCAGGATTAAAACGTTTGAAGACCACTTCGCTAAGGGCCTGTAAATATGCCCAAAAGCCCCTGTGATATTTTAACGCTCTATTAAAGACGGAGTGGTGTTTCATCCCGTTATGGAATGGGGCAGTGTCATGTGAAATGTTTTGGTTCTGAGGGTGAGGACTGGAATGGTGGAAGACCAGCCTACAGAGTAGAGTGAGTGATGATTTCGGCCTCAGCCTAAAAATGGAGGTCTCTGCAGCCCCCGTTGGAGAAGAAAGATCCCACCCCAGTGAGTCCCATTGAAATGATGGGCCACACCTCACCAAGTTTTGCAGGAAAGACCATAATTTTGCCTCATACCCCTGGAACCAATAAATAAAGAAACTTCTCCAAAAACTGTTTCTGTCCTTGCCGTATAACATCCGATGCTGGATCCTGGGTACATTTTTCGACGAAACTCTAAAGCATAGCCAGTACACACAGGTGGGATGTTTCAAGCTCTGGTATCTCCAATAAATATGACGTACAGACTTGACACTACACATGTTGTCTAAACTAGGGCAAACATGGCACAAGCCCAGTTCCCAACCCTGCGCCTCTCTGTTTGCGAATATGTGACAAGACTTTATACAAAAAAGCAGACATTCAGCAGGACTGCTTGGTATGCGCTTCGGGTTTAGCAGCAGTGCCAAAGAGTGCACTTTCCTCTGTGGCTCTAATTCAAAGAGGGCTGTGGAAAGGACCCGGTCTCAGTATGCAATGCACTGGATGTATAATTTACAGAAACATTTCTCATGTACCGCCGAGGAAAGCCTGCATACAGCCTTTGAAGATCAAGGATATATTTGCAAGCAAAACAACAAATACAGTAGAAGGCAGAATGTGCTTTAAAGTCAGATTTAAAGAAGGAGTGTATATAATCATCATTTCATCTTACACGTTTTCTGCAGTGATACTTACTCTACTAAATTGTACAGTTTACTAGTCTATTTAATTTTCTGCACAACTTCTGTTTTTAAAACACCTTTTATGCATTTTTTATTGCGGGAAACTTTTGGGTGTGCTTTCAATAAGCTTGGTATTTTGTAATTGACCGGAAAAAAGTATTCTGAAAGCCCTCCCCATCTACATTGACCTGTCTTTTAACTATTTTAATATTTGAGCATATTACTAAAAGGCAGCGCCACAGAGTCAGGTGGGATTAACTCGTTTTAGGTTGAAGCCTACCAGGCCGCACAGCTGTCTAGTTTGCTAACCATAACTTGGGGACATTCAGAAAGCTTCCCTGGTAGGCACCCACTGCTTACCAATGGCTTTGTGGTTTCCAACTCATGTTTGCTTGCTTTCTACTTGCTGGCTCTATTTGCTGTAGGCTATCCGGCTTGAGTTTGTCCCTTCCGTTGCCCAAACTTTATTCACTCTATTCTTCCACCAGTACTGGATTTCAATAAACAGGCCTTTAAATCTTGTTCTTGTATTATCACATTTGCTGTGCATTCAATGGCAGAGGTCAAATGCCAGGCCCTGTCTTCTAGGGATATTGGTATTTACTTTTCTGTCTCAGAGGTCAAAGTGAGAGGATTTATGTGGCCACCATGCTGGCTACTGCAATGTAAATGAACTGTGAAGATATTTCAGAATATATCAGAATTAGAAAAGCACAAATGACCCACATTTTTTGCTAGTGCTGAAGTGTGGTATAAACAGATATTTTAATAGGATGAAAACAGATCAAAACACTAGGTAATGACATTTCTACACACATTACTGTTTGTGCGCTGAATACTTTTATCAGTAAAACTGTATGTCTGTGCAAATGGCATGGCCATTTCGAATGAAAATGTGTTGTCTGTGATGGCAGTACTATACCATACCATGCACATTTCACTTTATTCTACTCTGTTCTACTCTGCACCACTTCACACCACTCCAGTTTACTCTGCACCACTCCACTCTATGCCACTTCACTCTACCCCTCTCTACTTAACACCACTCTGCTTTACATTAATGCATTCTACCCCCCACTACTCTGCTATGCATTACTGCATTCTTCACCACTGCATTCAATATCACTTCACTCTGCACCATTCCACTGTATGCCACTCAACTCTGCAACACCTCACTTTGGGCCTCTGCACTCTATGCCAATGCACTCTGCTCTACACCACTCCACTGCACACCAGTGCACTCTGTCAACCCACTTTATGCCACCCACTCCAATCTACACTGCACTCTAAAATGCTCTACTCTACATCACTGTATTCTAATGCACACCACTCCACTCTACTTTGAAACAATCTACTCTACACCACTGCACTCTGTGCCACTACACTCTGAGCCACTGCACTCTGCACCACTCCACTCTACTCTACACCACTCCACTCTACTCTGCATCAATGCTCTCCACATCAATGCACTCTCCACCACTTTACTCAGAACCAGTGCACTCTATGACATTGCATTCTACACCAATCTACTCTGCACCACTGCGCTCTACGTCACTAAACACTACTCTGCAACACTTTATGCCACTGAACTCTACACCATTGTAATCTAAATTACTGTACTTTGCTTCACTCTGTTCTACTCTTCACCAGTGTACTTTAGGCCACTGCTCTCTATGCCAATGTACTCTCTGATACTGCACTCAATGCCAATGCACTCTTCACCAATTTACTGAAAACTAATAAACTTTATCATCTCTTCACCACTGCACTTTATGCAATTATCTGCTACTCTGCAACACGCTACTTAATGCCACTGCACTCTACGCCACTCTACTCGACACCATTACACTCTCCATCACTTTACTCTGCATCACTCTATACTACTGCAGTCTACACCAATGCACTCTACTCCACTTTACTCTACACCATTGCTCTCTACCACATTGCATTCTAGGCTCCACTGCTCCACACCACTCTATTCTGTACCACTTTACTCTATGCCACTGTGCTCTATACCACTCTACTCTGAACCACTGTACTCTACTCCAGTGCACCCAACATCACTTTTGTCAAAACCAATGCAATCAGTGCCACTGCACTCAATGCAATTATACTCTACTCGGCAAAACTCTATGCCACTGTACTCTATGCCACTGCATGCTGCACCACTCGCCACCATTTTTCTGTACATCACTGAACTCTACAACACTTTGTTCTACTCTGCACAGTACTCTATGCCACTGCACTCTACTCTGCACCACTCAAACCTATGCCACTGTACTGCACTCTACGCTAATACACTCTACACCACCCCACTCTATGCAACTGCACCCTATGCCACTCTACACCACTGCACTCTGCCCTGCACCACTCCACCCTATGCCACTTCACTCTACTCTTAATCTACTTTACACCACTGCACTCTACATCACTCTACATCACTCTACTGTCACTGCACTGTATGCCAATCCACCCCACACTGTTTTACTTAAAACCAATGCACTTTACACCACTGCAGTCTATGCCAATCTACTCTGCGCCACTGTACTTTACACCACATCACTCTAGGCCACTCTATGACACACCACTGTACAAAACTACACTCTATATAATACTCAACTCTTTGATGTTCTCTCTCCATATAGCTCTACTCCAGTCTATCTCACTCCACTCGATGCCACTCCCTCTACAACCCTCTAAGCCACTCTTCAACAATACTCCACTCTACAACACTCTACACAACTCTATCTATGCCACTTCATGCCACCTTACTCCACTCTGTTCTATGACACACTTCTCCATTCTACTTTACTCCCCGCTATGCCACTCCACTCCACTCTATGAAACTCTATGCCACTCCATTCTACTCTACACCACTCCATTCTACAACACTCTACCCCATTTTCTGTCATTCCACTCTCCTACAGTACTTCACTCTATGACTTTCTACTCCACTCTGACACTCTACTCCACTCAAAACAACATTCAACTCTACTCCATGCTATGCTCTTCTACTCTGCAACACTCGAATCCCTCAACAATACTCCTTAACACTCAACACCACTTCACGTCACTCCATGACACCCCACCTCACTCCACTCCATGACACTTATCTCTACTCTACAGCACTGTACACCACTCTGCAAAATCCATAACAGTCCACTCTACTCCACGTTAAGACACTCCACTCCACGCGACTACCCCTACCCCTTTAACCTTTAGCCATGCTGAACAGCAGCCACACTGGTGTACAACATGGCTAGAGCATACTGGCAAAGGCAATAGTTCTTACTTAGGCAGGACCTATTGGCTTTGCCAATGCTTTTGTTTTTTTAATGGTTTATTCACATAATTATAGAACGCACTCATGAAGCCTACACCTAATTTATGTTTAGAGTAACATAATTTATTTTTTGCCCATATTAAGGGGTGAGCATGGATTGACCGCCATTGATTGTATTTATCTTGAAACCCTAGCAAAAACTGTGACTGCTGTTTTGTTGTCAGTGGGAGCTCAAAATCCAGAAGAAGTAGTCGACAAATATAATACAGTCATAATAGCGTCACCGAATAAATAATTCTGGTCAAACAAAGAATGGTCAGTCCAAATTTCAATACGTACCAATGGTTTACCATGGATTTAAAACTGCAGACGTGAGAGCTTCATAAACGTGACATTACTTCTGTAATTTGAAAGGGATATGAACATAATGACAAAATAAGATATGCTCGCAGAATGCGAGAAGATAATTATGTTACCAGAGCTGATACAAAATAAATCATACTATTGTAAAATTCTTGTAGCTAAAAACACTTCTAAACAAAGGCTTTCCACATTCAAACGATTAAATAATCCATTATCACAGTGTGACAATTTCAGTCCCTCCTAGAATTTGACAAATAAACTCACAATTTACTTTCATGATAAACTGGCAAAATAAGGGAAGTTCTAGCAACCTCGTGTACCCTTGGCTCGGATAATACTAGGCGTGAATTAGTGCATTTTGATTAGAAGTAGCTTGTTCAGAGTTAATATGAACATATTTAAATTCATTTGTGTCTTCAAATTTCAATGCTCTCTCAAATGAGGAGGTTGAAAATGTCATGCCACTGAGCACACCATTGGCTTCCCTTCTCGATGTTTGTCCAGCTCACATTCTAAGGGTATCCTGTGTTGTGGTATTCCCACTCATAACGAAGATCATAAACTCCACACTCAAAAAAGTCTGTGGAGTTTAAGCAACCGAAGACCGAAGATGAAGGCCCAACAAACACTAGGAGAATGTTTCTACTTTCATGCCTACCCAAATGACAAGCAGAATAGCACGACCCTGCCGTGACCATTGGTGAAAGCAAAAGGGCTACTACACTAGTCCCAAGCACAGTTTTACTAGGGTCAGAGATTTGAACCAGTGCTTAGATCAGTGTGTGATGATTAGAGACTAATGCTAGATACCAGGGCCTTTATACTATTAGATCTGTCAGCTGCTTCAGCACTAGTGATAATCAGGTTCTTCTTCCAGGAATTACAGGAAGTAGGATTATAAACCAGGCGTCAGCTCAGTTGACTTCCCTTCTTGCTTACCACACCCAGGTGATCTATTCGAGGCCTTACAACTCCCCCCCAGAAAATGTCATCTTTGGCATCCGAAAGGGATTCTCTCTTCCCCTGACCCTCTTCCATCTCCACATAAGACCTTTGACATATCTGCTAAATGGGTTTCAGTTGACCACCTACATGTGTGCAGATGACCTGCAGCTGGTGATCAACCTCAGAGAAAACCCTTTTGCAGAAGCAGCTTCATTGGCTGCTAACCAAAAAGAAGGTCAAATATAAAGATGGATGTATTACTTACAAGATCTAAGAAACTTTCTGAGGAACATAGCACAGGAAGTGATCCCAAGGAGAGCACTAGCAAGCAACAGATTGGTAGTGCCCATCAAAGGCAGACCCTTCGGGTATCGCTAGCACTACCCATGACTAAAGAAGATGTACTTATTCTCAGGAATTGTAGAATTGTCAGAAGAACAGATACCAGCTGTCCCTACCATTTCCAAACAAACCATAGATACTGTACGTTGAACAAAGAGATCCTCTTTTTCCCTCCTGATTTGATATTAAATTTTACAATTAAGGTAGTTCCGGAAAACCATATTTGTTTCTAGTCCTCCATTCAGCCAACAGAAATGCTTACAGACTCTTTGTCTTCTTGACCAAAATGCTTTGCTAATGGTACATCATGTGCCACCTTAAACAGGAGGTTCCTGTGGATCTGGTGGGACTGGTATGCAGACTTTGGGAAATATTTTCAAGCCCCTAGTGCCTTCATCCGTCACGTTAGTGCCATTTGTTTACACTGATGTGGTGTTAGGAAGGCATTAGGAAAGCTTTTTTGCCACGCCGTATTTACAAAGTGATGCAATGCTTGCATTGCGTCAATTTAATTTAAACACCCTTGGGCCGCATTATGCCTGCATCGGGCATAATGTATGCAAGGGGGGAATTCCGGCGCTAGGAGGCCAGCAAAATGATGCTTTGAAATCTAGAAGATTTCACCATGCCATTTTTGGTATAATTTTTAACACCTGCTCAAAGCAGCCCTTAAAATGACGCACCCATAGAAACCAATAGACCTCCTTGCACTTTGCTGCACTAGTGTAAATACTTTTGACGCTAGTACATCAAAGCACCATAATAGCATAAAAAAATTAGATGCTATTGTCCCAATGACCGCCATGGTGCACAGTATTGTACAGACGGCGCACCCATGGTGTCAATAAGTTGGGCAGGAGTGACGCAAGAAATCTGGCGCATCAGCACTGATGCACCAGTTTCTTGTAAAAATGCCCCATTTCGGCCACGTTTATTTTGCTGCAGGACATTTCAACACGTGCACTGCAGTGCCTAATTAAACAGTGCTGCAGTGGGAGGTGGCAAAATGTAGGCATGGTGGGAAGGGCAGGGAGGCACAGGGAGGCACCCACCTTGTGCTAAAATAAATTCAAAAAGGCAAACACTGCAGGGCAAACAGTGGCACAGAGAGTGTATTGGTGTTTGACCTGCAACTAAACATTTTCAAATCGGTTTAGCTACCAGACCCTTACTTGCTCCAGATTCCATATCAAATGGTTTGCTTCAGAGCAGCCATCTACTCTAGCAACTCAAATGTCTCATTTTATCTATGGCAGGGTTAACATGTGACTCCCTCAAGATATCCTCTCTGTCAGAATTGCAAAGCCACTAATTCCTGTTTGGGAATATGAATTATCGACTGCATTATGTCTGTGGCAGCACGCGTTAGGGGCCCTTCACTAGGCCTGCACGTGTGCCTGCTGCGACCATAAAACACGGACCACACAGGTGCTCAGGCTGGGGCATAAGAACCTTGAACTCCGTTCTCCCCATTTATTTATATCCTCCAAGCCTCCTGGCCAGAGGAAGTCCTTTCGTGGCATCCAAGTCACTAGTCACGACCATCATTGGTGTCAGCTTCCCAGCTTTATTTGAACTCAATAACGTAAACACCACACAAAGTCTTTCAGCGTTTGTCTCGGCGATGGGTTTGGCCTAAGATTGTGCTGTCCGATCTGTGACTAGCGCCCTTTGTTCTGGGTCTCAGACTAGTATCTTCTGGGGAGCTTGATGCGCCTGGCCTATTCACCAGCTCCCTGTATCTTGCACCTCGGGGTTCCGGACCGTCTAATTCAGGCTCTGGATGAGGATAGATAAAGTCTGGTTCTGTGGTTTGGGGCTCCTTGAATGTAATTTTCCGGAAATAAGAGATGTTTCGGGACACTGTCTCCTTTGCTCTCTGTGCCGTTATCATGGTGCGGCCACTCAGCTGATGGTCCATACTTCTGGCTCATAAGGTGTGCAAAACTTCCAGCCTGGTTTTCGGTCCCTTATAAACACTCAGGCCCGTATTTATACTTTTTGACGCTAAACTGCTAACGCAGTTTAGCGTCAAAAAATTTTGCGGCGGCTAACGCCATTCTGAAGCACCATGCGGGCGCCGTATTTATTGAATGGCGTTAGCCGGCGCAAGCAGACCGGCGCTGCCTGGTGTGCGTGGAAAAAAACCACGTACACCAGGCAGCGCCGGCGTAGGGAAAAATGGCGCTAGGGCGTCTTAAAAATGGTGCAAGTCAGGTTGACGCAAAAAATCGCCTCCACCCGATTTGCGCCATTTATAACGACGCCCAGACGCCATTTACATGACTCCTGTCTTAGTAAAGACAGGAGTCATGCCCCCTTGCCCAATGGCCATGCCCAGGGCACTTATGTCCCCTGGGCATGGTCATTGGGCATTGAGGCATGTAGGGGGGCACAAATCAGGCCCCCCTATGCCACAAAAAAATATAAAAAAAAAAAAAAATTATACTTACCTGAACTTACCTGAATGTCCCTGGGGTGGGTCCCTCCATCCTTGGGTGTCCTCCTGGGGTGGGCAAGGTTGGCAGGGGGGGTCCCTGGGGGCATGGGAGGGCAGCTGTGGGCTCATTTTGAGCCCACAGGTCCCTTAACGCCTGCCCTGACCCAGGCGTTAAAAAGTGGCGCAAATGCGGGGTTTTCTGCCCCGCCAACTCCCGGGCGTGATTTTTGCCCGGGAGTATAAATACGACGCATCTCATTAACGCAAGGAAGGCGTTCACGCTAAAAAATGACGCTCTTTACTCATACTTTGGCGCTAGACGCGTCTAGCGCCAAAGTATAAATATGGCGTTAGTTTTGCGCCGAATTTGCGGCGAAAAAAACGACGCTAATTCGGCGCAAACGGAGTATAAATATGCCCCCCAGTCTTGAATTTGTAAGTGCTGGGTCATTGCACGTCTTCTCCGACTTGCCTGGTCATTTTTCTCTCTCTGTCTCATTTGAGTCTGTTTGGGGCAATACCTGGGTGGTTGCCACCAGGGACTGGTGGGAATGGTATCTCTCCTGGTCACAGAGAGCCTGAGGGACCACAGGGCTTGATTCGTAGTGCAGGCGGGTATTCCTCTATATTCTCTCAGGAAGAGATGGACATTGAGTTCTGGGTTACCCCCTTCCCACATAGCTATTTGGGGGATCTTGCGCATGAAGTGCTCAACATTGCCTTTAGCCTGGGGCCGCTGCGGGGTGATTCCGCGATGTCGGATTCCTAGGCTTTTCATGAACTCGTGGAATTATATCCCTTGAAACGGGGGCTCATTGTCCGTCTTGATTTCTTCGGGTAGCCCAGGGTTCTGCAAAGTCGGTCCTGGAGAGCCGGGTCCATGCCAGATTTTTTGCATATCCACATTTAGAATAAATATGTTTCAGAAATCTACATTTTTCTAAATGTGGATATGCTAAAAATCTGGCATGGACCCGGCTCTCCAGGACCGACTTTGCAGAACCCTGGGGAGCTCGAACATGGTGAAGGTCTTCTCGAGGACAGGTGCCATGTTGCTGAAGGCAGCAAAGTCAATTACCTTGTCTACGGGATGTCTTGAGTACCCGTCCATTAGCACTAGAATAACTCGCCCATCAGGGAAACTCCCAAAGTCGAGGCTGATTTTGAACCACAGTATGATACAATGCCCCTCGGTTATGATGGGTGCTGGCACTTTCGGGGTTAGCTGGCAGGCTGGGCATTGCTTCACAAAGTCATCCACCACTGCTTCCAGGCCTGGGAACCACACTTTCTCTCTCATGCGTGCCTTCATTTTAACTGTGCCTTGGTGGCCTCCATGTGCTACCATGGTCACTTGTTACTGCAAACTTGATGGGGTGACTAGGTGGTGTCCTCATAGGGTGAAGCCCTCTCGGGTTAAACTGAGCTCATTCCAGACTTACTGTAGTTTTGTGAGCCTATATCTCTCGCTGTTTGCCCACCCGTTGGCTTCTTTGAGAAAGTCTTTCCATGAATCACCATCCAGGGCTTGTTTTACTTTCATCAGGGTGGCATCTTCTGCCGGGCCGTCGGAGATCTCTTTCATGTTTAGGGATTTTGGGCAGCTAGTGTTTGCAACCGCTCTTATGTGGGCCTCGGTTTCTGCTGCAGGTCCTCCTAATTGCTTTAGGCGGGTGCCGGGATAGAAAGTCAGCTGGGTACCTCAATCTGTGCTGGTACACTACTTCCATCCCATAATGTTGGAGCTGTATGGTTCACCTTTCGATCCTCGGGTGTGGGTGCGATGAAGTCCCTTTGAACATCGGTAATAGTGGTTGATGGTCTGTGATCACCCTGAATGGCCTTCCTTGGAGATATAGGTGGAAGTGACCACAGGTCGATTTGATCGCTGAGGCTTCTCTTTCTATTTGTGTTTAACAATGTTCTGTCTGGGTCAAGGCTTTGCAGGCGTAGGCGAGTGGGACTCAGTAGCTAGGTTCTAATTTCTGAGTTAGGACTGCCCCTAAGCCTTTGGGGCTGGCATCAACTGCCAGCTTGGTTTTCTTTCGAGGGTAGAATTAGGCCATAGTGAATTTACACAGCACCGCTTCCTTGAATGTCTGGAAGGCTTTTTCTTCATGGGCACCCAACACCCATGTGGTGTCTGTCTTTGTCAGGGCCTGGAGTAGTTCGGACAGGGTAGCGAGGTTGGGAATTAACCTGTTGCAGTAGGTGATCATACCAGGAAGCTGCGTACCTCAGTCACTGTTTTCAGCTCTGGGGCTTGTTTAGTGGTTTGGGACTTCCTGGGGTCAACCTTGATCCCTTGATGGTTGAAGACATACCCAAAGAACCCAATTGACATCTGAAAGAAAGAGCATGAGTGTAGCCTTCAGATGGTGGAGGTGTTCTTCTGCTGTGATGGAGTGGATTAAGATGTCATCACTGACGTTCATTACTCACTGTAGTCTGGATAGGGTCTTACGAATGGCATCTTGAAACACTTCTGCAGCTGATGAGATACCGAAACTCAGGCGCCTGTATGTCTGTAGCCTTAGATATGTCGAGAAGGTGGTGATATACCTGTCCTCTTCTGCTAGTTTTAGTTGGTGATATCCTGCTTTTAAGTCGAGCTTTAAGAACCAGTTAGAGCCGTTCAAGTCGGCAATGCTGTTATCGATGGTGGGCGTTATGTGCCTCTCTCTTTTGAGTGCTTTGTTAGGGAAACACATGTCGATACACAGCCAGATCTTCCCTGGTTGCTTGGGTTTTTCTGCGATTACCATGGGCGATACCCAAGGGATGGGGCCAGAGTTTCTCTCTAACACCCCTTGACTTTCGAACTAGTCCAACTCCTGCTCCAGTAACGGGCAGAGGTGGAATGGGATGTATCTGTGTTGCAGGGCCACAGGTTTGACAGCTTTGTCGATGTGTAGCTGGATGAGATGCACCCTAGGCCGGTGAACAGCTCTGGAATCTGTCCCAATATCTCATCCACTTGGAACATTCTGACACTCTTCGCAAAGGACACCAGGCCTAGTTCTTCTGCTGAGTGGCTGCGGAGGAAGGTGCCTGCTTCCTTGCTGACCACATGGAATGTGGCTTGAATCTCTCAGTCGTTTGATCTGATGTTTACTGTCATTTGCCCCTTCAGCTGTAGGGGCGTGTGGCTGGAATAGGTGAAGAGTTTGGTGGCTGATGATGTCAGTGCTAGGCAGGTTCGAAGGCACATATATTGTTGTAGGCCCATTTCATTCACTGAAGCACCTGTGTCTATCAGAGTCTTTACTGTGAATCCTGCCACTTCAACTACACACCTTGGCTGAGGTTGCCTGTGCTTCGTCAGGTCATCTGTAAATGATATCAGGAATATCCTCCTCATCAGGAGATGAGTCTTCAGTGACATTGTGTGTGATTTGGTAGCGTGCAGCATGTGCTGTTGGTTCTTCTAGTGACAACTGTTTGATTGTTCTTTGGGTGGTGTGCTTTCCTCTTGCACCTCTTCCTCTTGGGTTGCTCCTGCAGACGGTTGCAAAATGGTTTAGTTTCCCGCAGTTTGAACATGTCCTTCCCTGGACTGGGCATTCCTTTGCATTATGTTCCTCTCTTCTGCAGTACTCACAGCATCTTCCTTGCTTAGTTGGGGTGCAAGTTCTAATTTTTCTTCTGGGCTACTGTGTCTGTATTGCATCTGCCTGTTCCATTTTTATTGCTGGGGCCTTATCAGGTGCTTGGGTTAGGGCCTGATCCATTTCAGCTGCTCGGGCTGCTGAGAGTTCATGTGATTGTGCCATTATCAGTATATCATCTAGACTTATGTTGGTCTGTGTAATGACGAGCAGGAAACAGCGTTGTAGTAATGCGGTAAGCTTTATTCACGGAGCTCTCCTCTAACACGGTGTCTTCTTCCCCGGTGAGCAAGCAACTGCCGGGCGGAAGAATCACCGCTAACATTCTAGGCTCGCGGCAACGATCGCACATCGTAGCCGCGAGCCACATCATAACAGTCTGCCTCAGGATGACGGCCCTTAGGCCCATATTTATACTTTTTTAGCGCCGCATTTGTGCTGCTTTTTTACGCAAAAATGGGGCAAACTAACAAAATGCAATCGTATTTTGCAAGTTTGCGCCGCTTTTGCGTAAAAAAATGACGTAAATGTGGTGCTAAAAAAAGTATAAATATGGGCCTTAGTGTTTTGTTTTGGCATCCTTGGATAGTCTGGGCTACTATTTCTTTGGGCTGGTCATTGACAGTGCATGTGGTGGCAAGCTCCCTGAGCCATGCATAGAATTGGTCGATGGACGCCCTTCCCCTCTGGCATGCCTGGCGAAGTTTAAAACACTTGAAGTCTGGGTTTAATTGGGGGTCAAAGTATATGTTCAACGCTCTTACTGGTGCATCATAGTCATCAACAGCACCGGTGTTTGAGAGATGTCTGAACAACCTATATATATTTCATCTCCACCGACATGTAGGAGGAGAAATCACTTGACTGCTCTGTCGTGTTTTTGGGTGGCCACGAAGTAGTTCTCCAGTCTGCCGACCCATATTCTTCAGCGAGGGGATGCTGTTGCAGGATCAGCCAACTCGCTGAACAGCGGGAGAGCTCCTGTCATGTTGTGTTGTTGGGAGGGGATGCTTGGGTTGTGGTCTGGTGCTTGCTCATTGCCAATGGTGTGAGTCAAAAGTTCTCACGTCAGTGGGCTGAGTGGCACAATGTCTCTTGCCATGTCCACAGCACTATACTTGGTTGCGTGGGGTGCTGCTGGGCTGCACTGGTAGTGCTTGGGGCAAATTGGCAACTATGGTTTTTCTCCAACTGAACCATGTCTCTTTCCTCCGGGCAGTAGACCACTGTTGAGCAGGTGGAGGAGGCACACTAGGTTGGTCACGCTGCTGTCCTATTGGGATAAACACTGGTGGCAGTATGCAGACGGTGTTGTGTGCTCTTTTAATTGTTACAACTTTGGTTTATGGTTTTCCCTTCTATTGTCTCCCTTCCTATTTTTTTTTTCAGGTCACTCACAGTTTCTCTTTACCAGGCTGGTGGTACAAGCACGTAGCTCGGCAGGTCTCAGAGAGTTGTCCGGGTGTGGTTGGTGGGTGGGTCCTCCGAGTGATTCCTCGCGTGTGCTGTGGCCAGCTTCAGGGATGACTGTAGAAGCGGCTGTGGGCAGGAGGCACGAAGTGTCCAATGGGGGTAAGTCCATCCCGCAGTCTCCAGGTCATCACAGGGGGTAGGAGGCCCCTGATTCTGCCAGCAGGCAGTGCTCGTGTGTCGCAGGGATGGGAGGCTGGTGGCCAGTGCACATGTATTCCGTCCGGCAGCAGGCAGATAGCGGGCTGTGTTGGAGGTGGGACCACCCTCGGCCCGAGTGTGACAGCACGTTTTAGGGGCCCTTCACTAGGCCTGCGTGTGTGCTTGCTGCGACAATAAAACACCCATCACACAGGTGCTCAGGTCGGGGCATAAGAACCGTGAACTCGGTTCTCCCCATTTATTTATATCCTCCCAGTCTCCTGGCCAGAGGAAGTCCTTTCTTGGGATCTGGGTCACCAGTCACGACCATCACTGGCATGACACTTGTCCGCGGCATTCCATTACAATGTCCATGTGAGAAATGGTAACTGTAATATCTCAGAGGCTAGGAGGCCTGTGAAACACAGGTAATTTCTCAGGGGACTATTGGCACAGTAGTTTGGTTAGGTTGTCAGGATTCCTTGGAAGCCATCACTACCTAGGCATTTTTCGTTCAAAAGAAATAGGAAAGCAGATACATGTGCCTGGCTAAGGTCAGCCAGGGACAGTTTAACTGGATAATAATTCAGACATTTGGTAGCAGCCGTCCCTGAGCTTGGTATGAAAGGGCTCTTTTTGTCTTTGTTTCTATTATTTTTTTGTCTTCCTCACCCACAACATTGCTGTGGTCACTTGGGGGCACATTTAAGAGCCCCTATCGCTAGCTTAGTGCCGCCATAGAGTCATTTTTTTACGCTAAAGTGGCATTTTCCCAGTGCCATATTTACTAGGTGGCCCAATGCATGCATCACGGCACTTGGTAAACACTTGTGCCACCTTATGCCTGCGCCAGACATAATGTATGAAGGGAGGCATTCCCCCATTAGGGGGGTCGAAAAAAAGACACAAGGAAATCTAAGAGATTTCCTTGCACCATTTTTTCCGGCAATTTTAATGCCTGCTCAGAGCAGGCGTTAAAAGGAGGCATACCATCATCTACAAAGGGGCCTACTTTAGGTGCAGTGCCACCTTTCTTAAATCTGCCCCTTGCTTTGGTGTAGACCTATTGCTGAGGACACTTGCCTTCTTTAGGCACCATCAGCGGAAAAACACTTCTGGCACGAGTGACTCCCAAAGTTCAAATAACTGCCTCTTTCATACTGTCAAACTTTTTCTCTCACCCTCAACCAACTTTAAAATCACCTTGCTTCTAGTCGCAGTAGTTTGATGTTCCCAAGCAAGCAAGATCCTGAATTTCAGATTTTGCATGAAGAGTATCAATCCCTGCAAGCACATTGCAATACAATGCTGCATTTCTCTACATTTTCATTGGAGACCTACAGTCGGGCAGAGGTAACTTTTCCATCAGAGTTGTAGGATGTTTAGGCATTGAAGTAACCTTTGCTTTCTCTATTTGCCACTTCTTGAGCCGTAAGATTTCATTTCTCTCTTTTATATTTTCTACATGTTCTTTTTATATCCTTCTGGTTCTTCTGGCCCCTTCTTCTTTTTATCCTTATACATTTTCCTTTCTCTCTGCTGTTTTTGACCTGAACGTTTTCACATGGTAGTCTTTGCCACATGTATGCATCTAGTCTTCAGTACCTCCATCTTTAGCACATCTATTTCAGTGGCAGAAAGTCAAGCAGAGAGAGTGTGAATCTTTCAAGATTACAGTACATAGAGATGGCAAAAGGAGATACAGGATCAGCCGATATGTTCAGGGGCAAGTGCCTGTGTGAGCTGTATCACTGTCTCCTGCAGCAATGGGGAATAGTAGTCACCCCAATATTCTAAAGGGCGCTAGCCCTGCAAAGGCTCAATATTGACTCCTCCAATGACAACTTAACTGTCTTGCTACTATTAAACTCTAAACTTTATTGAATGACAGTATTGTGCCTCCAGAATCTGGATACTGTCCTGAATCCATACAAATGTCCAGGAATATCAAGCGTATTGATCTGGCTGTGAGCGATCAGTGTTTACTGAGTGCTTCCCAGGACAGTGACTGTCATTTCCCTCTTGTGTCCATCGGTCAAGGGTTGCACTGCTTTTTGCTATCATCAGAACAGTGCTATTACAATCATCTCTCAGTCCTAGTAAGATTAATACCACTGTTGTCAAGACCTTTTTAAAGTACGTCAGGAATTCCCTTTGTTATAATTGTATTCATATGGAGATGAAATGATTATTGTCTGACCCCAATCTGCTGTAATGTACCCCTAGACAACAGTGGGATCAAAAGCTCTCAGCATAATCCATGTTATACCTGTTTCCTGTTTTATTTTTCTGGATAGTCGGTTATGTTTTCTTCTACAGGAGGCCCTTATCACAAGTCTCCTGACTCTTTAGGATTTTTTTGTGTTGGATACCAATAGAGATCCCTTTTATCTGAACCTTAGTGGAGAGTTTGCTTACTGGCTCAACCTGGTGAATCCATGTAGAAAGTTATGACTGCATCCTCTTGTTCCATCAAATTGTGTGTGGTATGAATGAGATTGGTTGAGTGTTAGTTTACCCCTGGGCTATGTCTTCCACTGTAGTATGTAGTCCCTAAGGTGTAGTTTCGTCCATAGGATTTAGTGGGAGTCAGTGCTAGTCCCTCCAAGGACTTGTTGTCGGCTATCCGAATTCCCCTGCCCTATAGATTTCCTTTTGAAAGTCAAATGCATTGACTGCTTTGACTTCACAACCTATGAATAGAAGCATGAAAGTTATTTTCTTGCTGACTGGGCCAGAACCCAGCTTGTTCCAGCAGATGCACCTGTGGCCTGGCAACATCAACACCTACATCTTACGTAAAGTCCTGCAGAAAAAAAACATGGCAGTAGCAGCTCTTAACCAGAGTTAGTCTGAAAGCTGACACATATCTGAGAGAGACAGTTCCCCTGTGGCTAGGTAAGAAAATGCACTTTGCCCTGATGGGAAATCATCATTCTGGGCCTAACTGTGATTACGGAGGATGGTTGGTTGTATGCCAACTATATAAATACTGGTAATTATGTGGCCTCCTTCTAAACATGCTCCATGGTTCAATGATGAACTGAAAGCAGCAGAGCTCTATCTACGCCAACTTATATGGCAGTGGCATTAGAGTTATGGCACTTTAGAAAGAGAACGTTTTGGTGAGAGTTTTGAGGACGTATCAAAGCTTGCTTCTTTATTTCAAACCCGTTAATTTAATAGCAAACAAAAGGAAATGTTTAAGATATTAAACTAACTCACTTTTCCCAAGCAAGTAACCCGAGATATAGAACCCTCCCAAATTCTGTGCCATGCACTCAGCACTTTTTTCAGTGAGAAAATTAAACCAATTAGGCCTCGCATTCTGACTACTTCTCTGCCTCAACAACCTGAGGGAATGTGGTCTGTGGCGCCATTAATTCTCACTCCTTGGTTCAGTTTCCACAGTTCCAGCATGAGACTCTTATTTTTCTCATGCAGAAGGTGAAATCTGGCTCCACGCTGGCCCACTACAACTATATGAGCGCCGCCTGCCATAACGGTCAATCCTCTTTTAGACCTTTTGAATAAGTCACTCCCTCAGGGTATTGTCTCTGACAGGTTTAAAGCTGAAGTGATATTTCCCTTTCTGTAGAGGCCCGGGATAATCCTAAACTGATTAAAAATTATCACCCCATTTCAATTCTCCCATATGCAGGGATAATTTTAAAGATCAGCTTTATCTCCTATGCTGTTTAATGTTTACATCTGCTCATTGACCTCAGCTCAGCTTAGTCGTGGCTGTAGGTTCTACAAGGTTGCTGATGACTCTCAGCTCATCTTCTGGATTGAGAGTACTGCCCAATTCCATCAGGATTCTAATCTGGAACTGAATGGGAATTAACTCCCTTAAAATGAACATCTACAAGAGTGAGATGGTTATTCTCAGTCACAGGATGAATTGCTGGGCAAACAACTACAGGGCCTCTAAGCTTGATAACCCTCCTGTCCCAGTGACCTTTGCCAAAAGCCTGGGTTTTGTAGTAGAGAATCAACGGTCCACGATTCTCCCCGATCATGGCGAAGTGCTATGGCCTATTGAAATCCAATAGGGAAGCCACTGAGGCTATGAAAGTGGCTATTGTAGAGGTAATTGTGGCCACCTTGGGCTATGTAAAAATACTGTATTTGGGTTTCTCTGTAACTTCTTTTCTTCTAACTAACCACACATCATTTAAAATACGCAATCAAGAATAATCTGTTAACTGCATAGACGTGAGCATATCTTTCCTGCCTTAATGGAGCTTCACTGGCTCCCCGTCAAATAGAGACCACTTTTTAAAGCTGCTTGTGTTATTCACAAATCCATTCATGGCCAGGCTCCAGCCTTTGTAGTATGAAGAATTAAGAGATATGTTCCTACTCGAGCTCTCAGATCCTCTCTTGGCAACCAGTTGAGGATCACAGGGTTCCAGAGACCCAGAGCAGGGATACGAGCTTCTCTGTCTTCACCCCCATCTTATGGACTCTCTCCCTTTCTCGGTCAGACTGGACCATAACGTCCTGAGTTTCAGAAACCTTTTGAAGGCCCAGCTGTTTAAGCAAGCTTTTGATTAGTCTGAGCCTTCTCCCCTTTCCTTCCTGGTTGTCACAACCCCAAGAAACCAATGGGTGTACATTTAACTAACATAGTATGACGTATAATTAAGTTGACATCTCTGACTTATCCATTGTTCACTTTTTTGCTTTTTGGACCTCTGCACAGCTGTGTAGAGAAAGGCTGGATCCCGAGGCAGAACTATTGGCTCCTCCATTTCAGGGGTAATAACTATATTTCCGGGACTGAGGAAAATACTTTACGGCTGCACCTGAAGAGAGGCGGAGGGCGGCTTCCGTGTTCAAATGGGCTCGCTTATTGAGATAGGTGTGCCACCTCCATATGGAACTACATGAAGTCCAAGAAAGCTCAACCATTGGGACATGTGTCAGTACACACACCTTCTTACCTTACCATCTTGCACATGCCTGAGCTTAACTGAAGGTTGCATGCCCATGTTCCAAATATCCACCACTGTAGTACCTCCTGCTCACCCATAGACTGACCATCAATATGTTTCCAACCTGTTAGCCATTTGACATGCAACATTATGAGCCTATCCCTAATCTAGTTGACTAACAATGTAGGAAAAATCAACCAAACCCTTACCTGTGACAAGTAATTGACGAGTAAGGTTTGATGCAAAACCTGCCCTAGATAGGAATGACAAGATTGAATAATTTCGCCAAGTGGGAAGCCGTGATTAGAACTCGGTTTTTAAGGTCTCACCGCCCATAATTTTGCAAGTAGGCCATGTCACCTCTCACTAGAGTCTATTTGGCTGTCCCATACAATATTTGCTGTGTAGTCCATTCCTCCCACTGTTACATTTACCCAGAAACACTGCAGTACTTAAGCATATTAGAAGCCTTACTGTAGAAAGCCATGCTTCACACTTCATCTCTCTTTTTATGGTCTAGACGTCTGGAATATAATGAGTGCAGGGAATTGTCAGCACTGATTTAATTACTCTAATCCAGATATCTCTGTCAATCAGCACGTCTTCTTGTCACTGCTGGCAGGGTGAAAAATGCCTTCATTATCAGTAGTGATCGTTAGTAGATGTGAAGTTTAAAATGTGATCCAGATGAGTCGCTGGGCGCTCACAGAGAATTGACCGATCAGTGTCTTTATGTGAACTACAGAGAGCCCAGAGGCTCACAGTAGTCGATTCATTTGATGCTTGGGCAGTCGAGGTGACTGTCTGCCTATGGAGACCTGCTTTGAAATGTACACCCCAGGCGATAACAAAACAATTACAGGGACAGTTAATGCTTCACCCTGCCTTTCCCCCACAAAAGACACATTACAAGATACTGCAGGTTACCGTTTTTTATGTGACAGCTTACGTGACGGTAGCTTGTAGTTGCTAACTTCTGAGGAATAAATCTTAACAATGCAAGTCATGTTCTGTCAACCATCTGCAGTTGTTGGTCCCTGCAGTCAGAATTAATCTTCCTATATTATTTCCAAAAAATCCACAGCAAAGACCTTATTTGTTCCAGTTAAGAACCTAAGGGTTTATTTACAAGCGGCTTACGACACTGATGCATCACTTTTTGTGATGTAACGGTGGCGCAGGCCGCAGGCCCATATCTACAAGGCCATGGAAGGCCACTTTGCATGGCTTTTCACGACCTTGTAGATATGGAGTAAGGCATTGCATTGCATTGCCTTACTTTGCGTCAAAGAGGGGTTACATGGATGTTGCGGAGAGTGTTCCCATGCAACACTCATAGATTTTGACACATTCTCAGATTTATAAGGTTTTGTAAATATGGGAATGCATTGAAAGCCTACGCCACCCCAAGGGTGCCGTAAAGAAATATCTTTATTTCTCCCTGTTTTTTGGCTCTTTCTATGTGTGCTGCATTTTCCAGCACACATAGAAAGAGTAAAACTCCTCTCATGATTTTTTTTGTGCAGGAAGGTATCCATTCCTGCACATAAACAGTCATCCCCCCAATGCAGGCCCACTTGCACCATGGTGCAAGGGTGCCTGCATTGGCACATGGCAGTAGAAAAGGGAGCCTGCATTGGCACGCAGGAGAAAAGGATAGGAGACAGGAATGCGTTGTATCTTGTAGATTTGGTGCATTCCTGCCCTTTTGTTTTGAAGAAGGGCAGCAAAGCAAAACGGCTTGTGGTGCTGCCCTGCACCAAAAGGTTCTAAATGAGGCCCCTAGCTTTTAGTTTCTGATTTTGGGTAATCAACAAATATTGAGTGTTGCAACATGAGGCAAAGGTAAAACACAAAGCTGTTTATCCAAGCGTTTCTATGAGAGCACATCCAAGTGAATATAATGGTGTGGGTCACAAATGTCATATATCTCTTGATCTCTTTTTAAAAAATGCTTTTTTTTCATTTTCATTCACAAGAGGATCGTGAGTTAATTACAGCAAATAACAGAAAAGCAGTACGAAAAGAAAGAGATAAAGAGTAAAAGAAAGAAAACTTAAGATTTATCATTACAAATACAGAAAATTCAATTAGATATAATTCATTATTACATTTCTAATATCAAAATTCATTACCAATAGCTGTATTGGCAAACCAGAATTAATTTCACCGTTTTTATCCATAAAAAACAAGTATATATTACATGAGAATGATGATTAACACCTGCATGCCTGTCTAGTAGCTCAAATACCTCGAAACTGGGGGTGGGGAGTCACTTTCACCAAACCCTCCAGAAGAGGGCAAATATGAGTCCCCCTCATATTAGCATTCTTGCCCTTCCCTTGATATAGGCTACTCTTCTGATGGAATATTGAAAGTAATCTCGCCAGTCATTGGTAGGGGGATATGAGTTGAGCCAAGCTGCAGTAATACATGTGCGGGAAACCGCAATGGGCATAAACACAAAAACCTGACTATCAGTGTCACCTCCATTTTACTGTGCCCCCAAAAGCTTGAGTTGCAGGGATGAAGCTACATCTGTTTCCAACAGCGTCCTCTAGAGCCGGAAAGTTACAAAATACACCCCACCAGATCTGCTTCCTGACTCCCACATCGCTGGCAACTAGTACCTACGTTCCTCCCCTAACTCGCTAGTTTTGCCGGAGTGTAATACAAGTTAAGTTAAGTTAAGTTAAGGTATAATGCTGTGACTGAAGCCCTGCATGTAATAGCAGGGGGGGGGGGGGGGGGGGGTGGCTAGTTCTAGTGACTCCAAGAAGCCACCATCTGCAATCTTCATCCTTCTCTTCCAATTATATTACTGCTTTTCAAAGTCATCTGTCATAAGCCCACTTCAATATTCATAAATGTGTATTATCTTACAACTTGCACTGTCATGTAGTTGCTCAAATAATGGTTCCTTCTCGAACCCAGTGACTCCCCTGCCCCTTTTAACAAAAAATCCCTGAATTGAAGATATTTAAAGAAATACCTTTTTTCCAAACCATATTCATTAGTAACTCACCGAATTGACTTTGACTGATTTCTCTCAAAAAGGTCACCTAGTTTCTCAACCCCAATAATTTCCCACCTAATACAATATTCATCATGGAAAATAATTGGGAGCAGCAGGGATCTCCACAACAGGGGTATAGAAGTTGTATCTCTCCGTGCCAATCTTCTTAACCAGCACCCAGAACTTTAAAATGTGGCTTGCAATGTCTTAAACTTCACTTTTTACTAATAGCTTGGCTCAACCATCTTAAAAAAACAAGCATTAGCCTCCTCTTCCAATTACAGCTCATAAAAAAGGGCACATTTTCTGTGCTGCCTGACAATCAGTGTGTCTGCCCACATTCGGAGACTTTGTAAATAGTTGAGCCTTGTCCCACTGGTAATACCTCAAATTTGGTACAGCCGAGCTTCCTCTTGTCCTAGAAATCTCCTCCATCTTTTTGATCCAAATTCTTTCAGATTCTAAGAGTATAGCCCTAAAGAAATACAAACCTTTGGGCAAGAACAGCATTTTTTGGACAATGCATCACCCTATTATTGTGAGGTGAAGATTGTTCATTCGCATATAATTAATTTTTTGTCTTTGGTATAACTGGGGCTGGATTCAATCCAGCTAGTCATTCAATGTTAGCTGTAATATGTATTCTCAGGTAAACTGCATGATCTACTTTCCGATCATGCACATGCTGTATCCGATCCTTAATAGCGAGCTGGGTCTTATTCTGTTTCAGGAAGTTGTCGGGTACCCTTTCAAAGTTTGCGGCTTCATTTTCTATCTCTCTGCTGGCCTCTTTTGAATTCGGTGTCATGACAGTGATATCGTCTGCATGTGCAAGTATTTTTGTGCTAATACCATGATACTTGATTGGCATTATTAGCTCATTAGTTTCCAATTTTCTTACCACTGGGTCAATGTATAGAGCAAACGATAGGGGTGAGCATGGACGCCCCTGCCTTGTCCCCTTGTTATTTGAAAGGACTCAGACTACCCTCCAATTATTTGGAGTCTCACTGTTGCGAACCTATAGACTGCTTGGATAGCACTGACAAAGCCCTAACTGAGTTTGTTCCACCTAAGCACAGCCCATAGGTAATCCCAGGCCACCCCATCAAAGGCCTTTTTGGCATATAAGGCCTTCAGAGCCATGGGCTCGCCTATTTTTCTGGCCTTATCAAACAATGCTATGACTCACCAGTCAGTGGTGTCTCTGCCAGGGATAAAGCCATCTTGCCTTAGGGATACTAATTTCCCAATGAAGCCAGAATTTTAGCACATAATCCGGCATCAATACTTATCAATGATATGGGTCTATATAAAACAGGGTCAAGAGGTAGTTTCCCTTTCTTCTTAAATACCATCATGTTCGTGGCTACCCAAGATGCAGGGGCCTGCTGACTGCCTTGCACTTCTTGAGGATATTTGCCCAAGTCCTCTTCTAAGATCAAGAGAAAAAATGTATAACATTTCCAGAGGGCAGGGCTTTGAGCCCCTCTCTAATTTCTTCTTGACCGAAGGGGGCATTCTTTTCTATGAGCTATATATTTTCCAGCAGCCTTGCCTACTGATATGTTATTAATGACAGATTTAACCATTGCCTCCTTATGGAATGTCTCCTGCAGCCCAGCCCCTTCCGCCACTGCGTCAAACAGTTGCATCTGCACCTCACTTAGGGCCTGATTTATGAAAAGTTTGCATTGCATTTGTGTCATTTTTTGGCGCAAAAGTGGCGCAAATGTACAAAATACAATTATATTTTGTAAGTGTGCACCGCTTTTGCGTAAAAAAATGACACAATGGTGCGCAAATGTTTCATAAATCAGGCACTTAGGGCCATACGTACGAACACATTTTCCCATAGACACAGAATGGGTAAAACCCTTTGATACATCTGGCCCTTAGTTCTTTACATTTATCCCACAGAAACTTAGAGTGAGCCCCCTGCCTATTCAGACTTAAAATTAGAGTTACCCCCGCCCTTGTTCCATCCTTAAGCACATCCCAAACTAATCCAGGTGGGACACTTCCTCTATTTATCTCCATAAAGTCAGGGATCCACTTTTTCATATGATTAATGTAATCTTCGTTGGAGAGCAGCTCCCTATCAAACAACCACATCGGCATAGGTCTTTTACCACCCAACAGGGGCTTTCAATTATCAGGGGATTATGATCTGAAAGGATATGTGGAAATTTCTCAATCTTTATCCTACTGACTAGTCCTAAAGATGTAAAAAAAATAGTCCAGTCGAACATGCTTCTTTTGAGAGGCTGAAACAATGTTATAGACTGGTTCTGGAGCTCTAACCTTTTCCCAGATTTCCACCAAGCCCTGATTCTTTTTTAAATGCTGGAGTGCTCAGACGAATCTGGGCTTCCTACCCACATAAAACTCTTCTGTGGAAGCAGCTGAGCAACTTGCTATATTCATGTTTAGATCACCACAATCAATCAATCAATCAAAAAATTTGTAGAGCGCGCTACTCACCCGTGAGGGTCTCAAGGCGTTGGGGGAGGGGAAACCGGGGTGGGGAGAGGGAGGGTCACTGATCGAACAACCATGTCTTGAGCTTCTTTCTGAAGACCAGTAGGTCCTTGGTTTTGCGGAGGTCGGTGGGGAGGGAGTTCCAGGTTTTGGGGGCGAGTTAGGAGATAGACCTGCCTCCTGTGGTGGAGTGTTGGATGCGGGGGACTGTGGCTAGTGCGAGGTCGGCTGATCGGAGGTTGCGTGTGGGAGTGTGGAAGTTAACTCTTTCATTGAGGTAGGTTGGGCCGGTGTTGTGGAGGATGAGGATCTTGAATGTGATTCTCTTGTCTATGGGGAGCCAGTGAAGGGGTTTGAGGTGTGGTGAGATTTGTTTGTGGTGGGGGAGGCCAAGGACGAGGCGAGCGGCTGTGTTCTGGATTCTCTGGAGTTTGCGTTTGAGTGTGGTGCCGGCGTAGAGGGCGTTACCGTAGTCCAGTCTGCTGCTGATGAGTGCGTGGGTGACTGTCTTTCTGGTTTCTGGGGGAATCCATTTGAAGGATTTTTTTAGAGTGCTGTTGTTGGGGCCGAAGATGATGTACTCGGTTTTGTTTGAGTTGAGCTTGAGGTGGTTAGTAGTCATCCAGTTGGCGGTGTCGAGGAGAGCGGCGTGTAGGTTGGTTTTGGCGGTGGTGGGCTTGCGGGTGAGGGAGAGGATGAGTTGGGTGTCATCTGCATAGGAGAGGATAGTGATTCCGTGTGCTCGGAGGATGTTAGCTAGGGGGATCATATAGATGTTGAAGAGTGTGGGGCTGAGGCAGGACCCTTGGGGGACTCCGCAGGTGATCTTGGTAGTGTTGGAGGGAAGGGTAGAAGGCTGACTCTCTGGGTCCGGTCGGTGGGGAAGGAGGTGAGACAGTCTAAGGCTTTGTGGCAAATTCCTATGTTGTGGAGGCGTGTGCCGAGTGTGTGGTGGCAGACGGTGTCAAAGGCTGTGGAGAGGTCTAGGAGGATGAGTGCGACGGTCTCGCCTTTGTCGACTTTGGTCCTGATATCGTCAGTGCATGCGATGAGGGCGGTTTCTGTGTTGTGGTTCTTGCGCAACCCAGATTGTGAGGGTCAAGAGTGTTGTTTGCTTCAAGGAAGTGGGATAGGCGGGTGTTGACTAATTTCTCTGCAACCTTGGTGGGGAAAGGGAGGAGGGAGATTGGGCGGTAGTTGGAGAGGATCTCTGGGTTGGCTTGTTTTTTTTTAGGAGGGCGGTGATTTCTGCTTCCAGGGGTCTGGGTAGGTGGCGGAGTTGAAAGAGGAGTTGATTATGTTGTAGAGTATGGGGGCGATGGTAGGGCTAGCTTTGTTGTAGATGCAATGTGGGCAGGGGTTGGAGGGGGAACCGGAGTGGATGGAGTTCATGTTTTTTTCAGTTTCTTTGTGTATGGTGGGGGTCCATGTGGAGAGTGTGGTGGGGGGGTCCTGAGTGGGGGTAGGGTTGGGTGAGTGAGGGGTATGTGTGGTGGGTGTGTGTGGTATGAAGCTGTTGTGGATGTCCAGGATTTTGTGGAGGAAGTGGTTGGATAGGGCGTCACATAGGGGCTGTGTGTGTGTGGGGTCTATGTTGCTGGCTTTAGGTTTGGCAAGTTCATTGATGATGGTGAAGAGTTCTTTGCTGTTTTGAGAGTTGTTGTCAAGGCGTGTCTTGTAGTGATCTCTTTTGACGGTGCGTATGAGTTGGTGATGGGTGCGGATGGTGGTTTTGAGAGTGGAGAAGTTGGTTGTGGAAGGTTCTAGTCTCCATATTTTCTCAGCTTGGCAGCATTTGCGCTTGGAATCATGGAGTTCAGGGGTGAACCATGGGGCGTTCTTGATGTTGTGGGTGGCGATGTGTTTTCTGAGGGGGGCTAGTGTGTCTGCGCAGGTAGTGATCCATTTGGAGAGGTTGTGTGCTCCTGTGTTGGGGTCGTTGGTGTGGGGGGGGTTATGGGCCAGTTGGGAGTTTAGTCTTTCTGTGGGGATCTTGTCCCACATGCGGTTGGGTGTGGTGTGTTGATGGTAGTGTGTGGCCGGTTTAGTGAAGGAGAAGTGGACGCAGCGGTGGTCAGTCCAGAGGAGTTCGGTGGTGTGGGTGTAGGCTATGTGTTGTCTTGAGGTGAAAATTGCGTCTAGCGTGTGTCCTGCTGAGTGGGTGGGTGCGGTGACCAGTTGTTTGAGTCCAAGGTTGGTGAGGTTGTCTATGAGGGAGGTAGTGTTGTGGTCTTGTGGGTTATCTAAGTGAAAGTTGAAATCACAGAGGATGATGTAGTCTGTGGAGGTGCGGGCGTGCGAGCTGATGCTGTCGGCGATGGTGTCGCAGAAGGCGGGGCATGGTCCGGGTTGTCTGTAGATTAGTGTACCTCTGAGGGGGGAGTTGTTGTTAATGTGGATGAGGATATAATCAGAATATTGTCGGAGTTGGCCAAGAAGCCAGTTCAGTATTCTGTAATCAAAAACAAGTGGATCATCTAAATCAGGTCCAGAAATAGAACTGGTCATAAAGAGCACACCAGCAAACAGACATTCAACTATAACCCATCTCACTTATTTCTCAGAAAGAAAGAACCCCCTTCATAGCTTTGTCTGGAGTCAGGGCGTGCTTTTTCAAAAACAGCTTGCCTTAAAAGAACATTTCCAAAATAAACAATGATAGCCCTAGGCCTAGGGGTGCCTTTCCTTGTGACTGACCTGTTGTCTTCACCATGGTTGAAAATGCAGTGGGCGCTTTGAATTTCTTGCTACCTGTTCAAAGATTCCAGTTTTGATAAATCTCCCTTAAAAAGCTTATCACAAAGGCATGATTTCCTTCTACACCCTCCTCAAGGCTCAACACCCGAGAGTTATTTCGACATTGTCTATTCTCCAATCTTCCAATTTCCACTGTATATCCAAATTCTGGGAATCCTGGGCTGCAGATTGTCCTTTGAGACCTGTTACATCAGCTTCAAGCACTAAAACTCAGCTTTCTACAGCCATTATCCTTTCTTCAATTTCTAAGTAGGCTCTAGAGATCTTCCTCACTGCCCCCTGCAATTTATTTGTCACTATTCTTGCCTTACGATTATCTGACTGAGGGCCTGATTTTGAGTTTAGCAGAGGGGCTACTATGCCACAAAGTTGACAGATGTCCCTTACTCCATATTTCAAGTTCTGTAGGCTATATTGAAATTGTAAGATGGAGGACCGGATTTCCGTCACATTTGTGATGGAGTACCCCCTTTGCCAAATTCTAAATCAGGCCCTGAGTCTCTTCCCAATGTTGCATAACAAAACAATAAATAAGCTCCAGTGATGTTGTTGGGTTCAGACCCAGCTTTCCCTGTGCACACTGCAAATTTGTAGTTCCTGAGGGATTCTGCTTTAGGTTAGTGAGATCGTCGTACATCTGACGGGGTGCAAAATAGTCCCATTTTAGCCCAGGAATAATCGGATTATTGCTCTCCTCCACCATTGTCCTTCAGTTTTGTTTATCTCCTTTGATGCCTTGCCAGCTTGGGCGCTACCGAGACACTTGACTCCTCCAATGAGCTACTCAGGGTATTAGTTGAGGCTGCAGAACAGTCTACATCATCCTCGCTTCATATATCTGACTCCTCAGTAATTGAAAAGAACTGCTTTCTGGGTTCTACAAATTATTCTAGCGGTTTGTTCATTTTGCGTCTGTCCTCACCAGCATCTCTGACTAGATTGGCAGATCTAGGAATACCTTGCGAGTCTTACCAGTCCTGGTTATTGCACATAGTGATCTGTTGAGAGGAGTCTCGTTTGTCTCTATTATCTCTACTGCCACGTTCCCTATTAGCTGTAAGGACGCTAATAGCCATACTTGGAACTGGAAGGACTATATTACTCAATTCTGGGACATCTATTAAAGTTGTGGACACCCCCATATTACTGTGAAATTCAGATATTAGTACATTTGGATTAACATTGGGAGGTAGAGCAGGAAGGGTCAGAATATATACTGTGAGCAGCCACCCTGATGTAGTTATCTCCTTCATCTGCACAGGAAAGGGTGGCAAGAACAAGTACTCCTGTCTCAGGAACTTTACAGATTGCTATATCTGAGACAATCTCTTCTCCACCTTCCTCTACAGTGAAGATGGCTTCACTAAACTGAGATCCGAGCTCCACAGGAGTAGAATTGGTAGGATCACACACCATTTTCCTTGGACAGGTAGCAGAGCCAATGTAAAAATTGGCAACAGCTACAGCAGAAGGGACTACATCCTCCTGCAAGTGTGTAGATTCAATACCATTGCCTACCTCTGTATTGCCAGCATCTCTTACAGCCTCTTCAGGTAAGACCGTCCTTATTTTTTGTTGAGTGCGGTTACTCTCTTGGCCAGCTTGATCATCCTCAGAAATCGGCAGCTTTCTTAGGCCCCCTATTGCCGTAAGGTGAACTGCTATTGTTGGTCAGGCTCCTGCAGCAAATGCCGCAGAGGCGTGTAAGGCATGTGAAGGATCTGAGGCACTCACTGTCTCAGCGTCCTTCCCCTGGGACAGGGATACGAGGTGCACAGGCCCTTCTGTGGCATACCACAACCAGGATGAATCTGTATATTTAATGACCATGCCATATGAGAAGGGCTGTGTCCACCAGTCCTTCTCAGAGTGCAGATAGCATGCCAGATCGATCGGCAAGCAGACACCGCTACTTGACCCTCAATCGGCAGCAAGGTCCTTTTTCCACTCTCATACAATCAGTCAGGCAGGAGCAGAGTTTGCACTTGACTGATTGCTCATGTGGTAACCATCTTTCTACTGTATATCTCCCATCTCAATGATCTATAGAATGCACCATTTACAAAGGTAGGTGGGGAAAAGGGAAATGTGATGAAACAACATGTGATGAAACACACATACCAATATTTTATAAGCATACAATTTTTATTCAACATTTACTGTACTATATGTAACACATCCTTCCTCTCACAGAAGAAATATCCTTGAGGAACTTTCCAAAAGGAGTTCCTCGACCTTGTAGCTGCTTTGGAACTTTCTTCAACATTGGAATGTGCATGGACAAACTAGTTTAATCATACCTTCACCACTTGGTTGAGCTTGAGAACTTTGGTTGCTGTCACCATCAGATGCATTATCCTTGCTGGAGTTACTAACTCAGGAGCATGGTATGCATATCTATACATCAACATTGTCCACCTTCCCATACATACCAGATTGTTTTACTGTTTTAGGATACTTAACAACCATCTTTATACTCCAGCATCTGCCAGCCTGTGTGATGACGCTTCTTTTATACATTTTTACCATTTTCAATGAATGGTTTAAAAAACGTAGACATGCCTTTATTACACCTCATGGATAATCTGATGCCCACTATGTCTCCTACAAAAGACATTTAACCTTATGAGATGCATCTTATCTCTATTTGGATATACATTGCTTTCTCTCCACCCTTTTTCTAATGTCACCGTAATTCTGAAGTTCACTGTTACATTGGCCTTGCAGGTATCTCTTGAGCAACGACCATGGACACATTGGAGCAAGGATTACTTCCCTATAACAACTTAAAAGGGCTGACCCCCGTTTTTGAAGGAGGACCTATATGGTATGCCCAAACCCTTTCTTTGATCAGGCTGGGGGCAGATATTCGATTCTGCAAGGCAATGTGGAAGTTGTCCTTGAGGTAACGATTAAACCGTTCCAAAAGACAATTGGTTTGTGGATCATACACTGCTGTTAAGATATGATTTTATATAATGTGAGTTCAGAAATTCCATCATGTAGTTGTATATCAATTGAATACCACTGTCCGTGACAATCCTTTCAGGGAAGTCTCTCTGCTAAATATCTCCCCCATGTAATTCAAAACTTCCTCGATGGATACCTTTTCAACTAATGTTACTTCAGACCATTTAAGAAATAATTGATCATCAAAATAGCAAATTACAAATGGGGAGGTAATCCTTTAAATGGACCGGACACACCAAGAGTTAACTTTTGCAATTGAGCATGGTGCCATTCAAACAGGATGCATAGGGGGTGTGATACATTTCATGGTCTTATCACACTTCACACACTCTTCACAGTTTCTCATATAATTTTCTGCTTTGCAAGCCTTACCTGGCCACCAAAGGTTTGCTCCTAAAGAATTCTTTAAAGCTGACATGCACATATGCCCTTAGTGACAAACTTTCAAAATGATTTGTGTGACTGCTTCAGGTTGCACACATTTGTCATTCCTAATTACAAAACCATTAGATTCACTCATTTAATCTGCTACTTGGGCAAAAGTGTGCAACTTGCTACATAATTGTCCGTTCGTTAGCTAGCTTACCTGTGCATATTCTTTCATTTTACCCAATATCTCATCACCAGAATCCTCCCGGACCTACTCTTTTTCTGTCAAAGGCCCATTTTGTAATGCACATATCTCACACACATTTGTGACTACATTCAGATCACATTTGTCTTCTTTATCCTTAATCTGATCCGAACAAGGAGACCTGGACAATATATCTGTACATTTGTTGCTTTACCAGGGAACATGTAAAACATTGAAGCAATAGTCCTTCAATTTGAGCACAACCTGGCAATGCGAACCACTGAATTTAATCCACCCTCACGTGATAACATAAGAACCAGGAGCCTATGGTCAGTTTGCAAGTTGAACTTGGTAGCGCATATAAAATGATGGAAGTGGCTCGCTGCCTAGACATGCTAACAATTCTTTTTCAATTACATCAATCCATCTCTTAGTAGGATTAAGAGACCTGGAGCTATAATCTACTACCCACTCATCATGACCATGTTGTTGTGACAGCACAGCCCCTAAACAAAATACACTGCGTCGACTGAGATGGTGCAATTCTTGCCTATCATGAATGGTCTCATTGTGGGAGCATTTTTAATGCTTTTCTTTATCAACTTGAATGCTTCTTTCTGTCAATCTCCCGTAGCATTTCTGGTTTTTGCATAGAATAAATCTAAAGGGTTCCCTGATGTTTGCAAAGTTCTTGATAAATCATGAGTAATACTTGAGCAAGCCACAAAACAACAGTACTTGATTCTTGTTGTCAGGTCATGGAGCCAGGTTAATTGCATTGATCAGAGACTCTTTGGGAATCACTTCACGTGCTGTTAACCTGTGAGCATGATACCCACCTTGCTCTTGGAATAGCTTACACTTATGTGGAGAAAGGGTTAAACCATTGGCTCCCAACCTGTAGCATACTTTGCACAATATCTCATAATGTTGTTGTACATCTTTGGAAAAGACAAGTATATCCTCCTGGTTACATTTTATATGGTCCTCCATGTCTTTAAAAATGTGATACATGGCTCTCTATAAGATAGAAGTCACGGATGCCAACCTAAATGGCGTTCATTTGTATTGAAAAAGACAATGGGCCAGATGTATCAAGAAGGCCTTTTGCGATTTGGAAATAGCGATTTTTAAGAAATTGCTATTTCCGACTCGCAAAATGCCATGTATCACATTTGCGAATCGGTAATAGCGATTTCTTAAAAATCGCAAATGCTATTACCAAATTGCAAATTGCGATACCGTCCCCATTAGCACCTATAGGCCTGTTGGCCCATATCTGCAAATGTTTTGCATTTCCAAAATTGAGATTTCTTAACCAGAAATCGCAATTTTGGAAATGCAAAATCCCAGGGTGCTGGGGGCCTAAGGCCCCCTCTGCTGCACCCCAAAATTATTTTTGGGGACATGTAAGGTGCACACATGCCAAACGGGCATGTGTGCTTCACATGTACATTTAAAAAATGCATTTAAAAAGCATTTTTTAATTTTGCACATGTTTACCACCAGGTTCAACCTGGTGGCAAATAGCGATTCCTAAATGCCCAAATCGCATTTAGGAATGGCTTCATACATGTGCTAAGAGATCGCAAATAAGGAATCCTTATTTGCGATTTCTTATTTAGTCGCAATTTGCGACTCTCTAATCAGGGTCGCAATTTTAAGGAATCGCTATTTTAGCGATTCCTTAAAATTGCGTTCAGAATGTCTTTCATGGATTCTGAACTGGCTTTTTGCATTCGCAAACAAGCATTCGCACCGTTTGCGAATGCAAAAAACCTTGATACATCTGGCCCCAAATGGAGTAATGAAAGCTGTTAATGGTCTTGAGTCTGGCATCAATTTAACCTGGTGCTATGCCTGTCGTTAATCCAATATTGAAAACACTACAACTCCATCGAGAGTAGATATAAATTCATTCACTTTAGGTGGTGGATGGCTATCAATAATGATTTTCACACAGAGTGCCCTGAGGTCGACAGACAAACAAAGGTTGCCATTGATTTTCTTTGTCAAAACATTGGGAGACACCCACTCTGGTATTCACCTTCTTCAATGATGTCCTATTTAAGAAGCTTCTGTAATAGTTGTTGCATATCTTTTCTTACAATTAAGAGTACACCTATTATCCTCTACTTGACAGGGCCATATTTGTCTTTTAATTGATACAATGTGTAAGACCCAATAGTTTCTCTAAGCCTTCCCTGAAGATCTTGGGAAATTCACGTTTCAACTTGAAAATTGTAATGTACACACATCTTCCTTCAAACTCAACATTGGTACGAAAATAGCCCAAAAACTCATATGGTCTTCCATCAAAGGCTACTGCCTGAACATCAGGGTTTATCAGCGAGTCAACCAATGGCACAAACTTGTGTATACTAAATTGGATCTAAGGGGTGCCTATCATCTATTGCGTATCAAAGAAAGAGATGAATGGAAAACAGCCTTTCGTACTCCATTTGGTCACTTCGAATACCGAGTCATGCCATTTGGTCTAACCAATGCACCCTCTATATTCCAACAATTCATGGATTCTGTGTTTTCTGACTTATTGAATCATAGTGTGGTGATTTATCTGGATGATATACTAATTTACTCCCGTACTCCTGAACAGCATACTGAGCATGTCCTTCAGTTTCTGGAAAGACTCAGACAGAATCAATTATATTGTAAACAAGAAAAGTGTAAATTTAAGAAGACTGAAGTGCAGTTTCTTGGGTTCTGCATCAATCTGACGGGAATAGCTATGGATCAAGACAAAGTACAAGCCATCTTGGACTGGCCCTCTCCCTCTTCTGTTAAAGAAACCCAATGCTTCCTTGCATACTACACATCACCGGGAGACTGAAGAAGGGATTTGTCTGGACTGAGAGTGCAGAAAAGGCCTTTCAAGATCTGAAACAATCCTTTACCCTAGCACCCATATTGCGACACCCGGACACTACTAAAAAATTTATAATATTTTACAGACGCTTCTGAGAGAGCCATTGGTGCAGTCCTACTTCAAGACAAGAAGATGATGGTTTGGAACATCCTATCTTTTACCTCAGCCACATACTGACAGAAGCTGAACACAATTATTCAAAATTAGAACACAAATTTCTCACTCTCAAGGTAGCCTGTAAAGAATGGAGACATTTTCAAATGGGTACTAAAGAACGGTTTGAAGCAAGAACTGACCATCGTAATCTACAATGTCTCTGGAGCTTCCAATGCCGAAACAGCAGTCAAGCAAGATGGGCCTTGTTTCTCAGCCAATATGACTTCATTGTAACCTACATTCCCAGATCCCAGAACTTAGTGGCTGATGCATTAGCCTGTCGTTATCCTGAAAGCACCAACACCTCCTCTCCAAACATCATCGAATCCAGTCGAATCATCAGGGTCACTCAGTCCTTTCTTGATTGTGTTAAATCTGAATACCAATACATTCCACTAGAAGAGTGGAATAATTTGAATTCTCAACTGCAAAAGGATCAGGACTACTTCTATTTTCAAGACACTCTCTTCTTGCCTACCTAAAATGTACAAACAGAGGCATAACAGAAGTGCCATGATTCTCCCGTAGTTGGGCATCGTGGAGTTAAAAGACCCAGGAGCTGCTTCTACGTTCCTTTTGGTGGCCTACCCTTAAGAACGATGCTGAAACCTATGTAACAGCATGTCCTGTATGTGCCCAAACCAAGACACCTCGAACCAAGCCAGCAGGATTATTGATGCCCTTACCTGTTCCCTCGGCTCTATGGTGCACCCTGTCTACAGATTTCATATGTTCACTACCATCTTCCTCAGGTAATCATGTCATCATGGTAACTGTTGATTCCTTTACCAAAATGGCGCATTTCACAGCCTTGAAGAAGTTGCCCACAGATCCTGAAATGAGTTGTATATTCATGCAGGATATTTTTCGCTTCCATGGCCTCCCACAAGAGGTTATTTCAGATCGAGGACCACAACATTTGTCACGTTTTTGGAAAGCTTTTTGTGCCTTACTGAACATTGATATATCCCTTTCATCAGGATTTCATCCACAAACCAATGGTCAAACTGAACGTTTGAATCAAGAACTCCATCAATATTTACGCTGTTTCTGTAATGCCACTCAAAGTAACTGGTCGGAATTCCTTTCTCTGGCTGTATTTTCCTACAATAGTACGGTGCATAGCGCAACTGGCTCGACACCTTTTTATTGCACTTATGGTTTCCATCTTAAGGCTTTTTCCACTATTCCTCGTAGATCTCCGTCTGTTCCTGCAGTTACTTCATTTGCACGACAAATCCGTCATATTCAGGACCTGATCCATACCACCCTATTGGCTTCCAAACAGACTATGAAAAGGATGGCGGATCATCAACGTCAGTGGCACCTTCTTATCAACCGGGAAACAAAGGATGGCTTTTATCTACATTTCTGCCCTCACGTTTCTCACAAAATAAGTTCAAACCCCGTTTTTATGGCCCTTTTCGGATACTACAGTTGTTGAATCTTGTTGCTGTTCGGCTATGGTTGCCTCAAACTTGGAAAGTTCATCCAGTTTATCATGTCTCACAGTTAAAACCTTTCATCCCTGATCTGTACCACTGATGTTTTCAATGTCCTCCTCCCCTTTCTGTGGATGGCCATCCTGAGTATGAGGTGCAAGATATCTGTGATTCACAATTTTTTCGGAACAAACTGCTGTTTTTGATCCACTGGAAGGGTTGCCCCCTCAGTGACTGTTCTTGGTAGGATGCTCGTTCTGTCCATGCACCCCGTTTGGTTCACATTTTTTATTCTCGTTTTCCTGACAAACCTGGGGCCTTGTGGAGAGGACCTACTGTGACGCCACGTTCTATTTTTCAGGCTGCGGTCAGAGCGCTGGCATCGCCACGGCCTGCGTTTTTGTGTTCCTATTTTTGCGGTGCAGCCCAGAAAGCACATTTTGTGCTCTAGGTCATGGCGCTGCCTTGGCCTGCCAACCTGATATTTACCCTTACTTACCTCTGGTGAAAATCCTCTTCTTTCCTCCTTTTTCTTCTTCTTTTCTTCCAACTTCGTTTCTTTCCTTGTTCTGGTGTCCATGTTGTCTTTCTTCTTGGTGTTCTTTTTCCCATCATGCCTTTTTCTTTTTCCTTTTCTGCTGTTACTTTTTTCCTATTGTTTTCCATTCGGCCTTTCCCAATCCAAGATGGTGTCATTCTTTCTTCCTGTTTGTCACTTGCTGTTTCTTGGTATATAAGCCCTTCAGTTCTTGTCTTCTTTGTGTTGCAAACACTTCCGCTTGGTGGTGATCCTCGCCCTGGTTTCTCTATGTCTTCTCCAGTTACTGTTGCTCTTTGCAAGAGATTATTCAATTTTTTCTTTTTTTAATTATTTATTTTTCCTCCTTTTCAGGAGTTCCTGTGTAGAGGTTTTTTCCCACATTTTGGAGTTTTTCCTCTGGGACTGCTTCTGTAGGGTACGGTCTGCTTTGGCATTCCCAGTCAAGCAGCATTGTGGCTGCTAGAAAGAGTCACCTCTATCTTGGTCTGTTCAGAATCAGTGGAAGAGTGGGCGCTCCTTCAAGTTCTTCAGCCAACAGTGGTAAGCGACGTACAGACCGTGACAGAACTTCCTGGAAACCACATCTTTGATAACTATTCCATATGGCAATCCTGAATCAGCCATAATTTCGACTTCATTATTCACAACTATTAAGGTACACATTGGGAGTTCACCTTAAGCTTCCTCTGAGAATGATTTTACATATCTAACCTTGATAATCATTCCTTGACTGGGTTTCACTTCACATTCTGTTGGTTCCAGATTGCTATGATGTGTATCTTTGGAAATTTGAGGCACTCTCAGTCTTGCCAAATGCTTGCTTTCGTTGCAGAACCTGCTAAAATATCCTATACACCCACAAACAGTGCACTCCTTGCCTCAAGCAGGACAATTTCTGAAAGAAGCCAAATGAGTTACCGCACTGGAAATAAACTAACTTCCCTTCTCTTTTCTTTGGTGTACTCGCCTCTGTTTTTCCAGGTTTGCTCATCACACTACATACTTGACTGTTCTTATTCGAAGATTTTGTCATCATAAACTTCATGCACACCTGAAACTGATTGATTAATGGCCTTGGCTGATTTGACCACTACCTCAGTGTTGGAATGCTAATGACTCACAGTTTCTTCTGAACTCATTTATTGTTAGTGTTGATCATATATTAATCACAAATCATTTAATCATTTAACTTACCAAAGTCACGTTATGGCTAATCCTTTCAATACTGTGAAGAACTCATCAAAAGACTCTCTCCCCTTTTTGCTTCCTGGTATAGAACTGATAACACTTCACAATAATTCTTATGGTGGGCTTGAACCTTCGTTCCAACTTTAATAATGCTTCTTCAAAATCATCATACTCCTCCTGTTCATCAGGTGCCTCCGTTTTTGGTAAGTTGTGGAAAATATCCTGACCTTCAGATCCCAGGCAATGTAATTAAATATATTTTCTCTGCTCAACAGACATTTTGTGGCCATCAATTGCCACTAAATATGTTTTGAACTCTCCCACCCACCTCTTCCAAGAAATGTAATGCACAGGGTAATTACAAAGGACAGGCACAACTGGTAAAACAAAGTTAAGCTCTTTAGCAGAAGCTAAAATTACTTTAGTTTCTGTGGGGTTAAAATGGTGGAAGGGGTGGCCCCAGAAGTGGGGAAACAATCCAGTCAAGCGATAACCGTGCCCCACTCTGGAACTCAAGTAGTAGGTGAGGCTACAGAGGGTACAGGATGTGGTTATTCGTGGCTTGGTGGGTGTACTTTATTCTGCAGCCACTCCTAAAGAACAGAAAATTGTCTTGCCAGTCCCCAAGACAAAAGATGTCTACAGGGGTTGGCAGCCAGGAAACGCCACTCAAAGCGACTCACGGTAAGTGGGAGGCAGGTACAGCTCAGCTCTGACACCAACTTTGTGAGCCTGAAGAGAGCAAACATTGATTGAGTGGATGCCCCACAGCTCTCACACGGTTGGCGGCATCACTCACAGTCAGTACAGGAGCCCAAAGCTGAGGGGGTGCAGGGACATCGCCAAATCAAGGCATGTTACAACATGAGGCAAAGGTAGAAAACAAAGATGCTTATTCACATATTTCTGTAAGAGCACATCTAAACAGAAAAAGTGGCACAGGTCCCAACCGTCATTTATCTGCTTATCTCAATGTTCTATAGAGCACATCATTTACAAAGGCCAGGGGAAGAGAAAGAGAAATGCAATGAGATAAAATATATACATAACTATAATGCATAAGCATACAATGATTATTCAATATTTATTGTACTTTATATAACATTGGAACACTCTCTCAGGCTTTAGCATTTGTCACAAAGGTGCATGGAATGTCACAATGAGATTTTTGTAATCCTCACATTTCTATTAAATCAATTTTACAATTTACTTTGCTAACAAAATGCCCATCTGTTATTGTTCTGTTATGCAGGACTTGGCAACTGCGTCACAAGCGCCCTTCAGAATGATCGTTATATCTCACCTACATACAGGTTAACTGTTTGTTGTTGAAGACCTAACTAAAACAGAGAGAAAGCTGTAGTTATGCCCCTTGCTCTTGATTGGATAGCTTTTTGGTATCTGTTTTATGATCCCGATTTGATGGCCTTCCTTGATATTCTTGCATTTTTCCCTCCTCCACATTTCTTCTTTAAAATATTTTTTTATATTGAATGAGTTGTATTCTTCAGTAGCCCGGCAGCTGCACAATGCTAACAGAATGCTCCCTGTTCATCCATTGCTCATACACCCCTCCATGCCCACCCTTTCGTGCTCGCTTTATTTTGATTTATTTTTTCAGTTTTAGTGAGGGTCTCGCAGCTGCATACTGCACTTATCTGTTTTCTTCTTTGTGGCACTCTTCTGCATCCTTTTAAAATTTACAAGACAAAAAAGCATTAGCAAGGGCAAAAAGGTTGACACTTGCATTTCAAAGAGAAGACCGACTGGCTTTGCCTAATCTTGTTCCCGTATATGTCCACTCAGATCACCTACAACAATAGTCATAATCTAGGCCGCAGAGCAGACACTATCAGTGCTGACGTCAATTATGTGGAGGTGCTAAAGACGGGATCACCATTTAAAAAAAAAAACCATATAACCCACATCACTCCCACAGCTGGGAAATTGCAGAACATCCTCTCCCTAAGGAAGCAAAGCTACAGGGTAAATTATCAACCTCCTAACCACATCAAAACATAGGCTAAATGAAGTTGGAAGAGTTCTGTTATTTTGGAGAAGCCTGAGAGAAGCAGAGAGAGTGTTGCAGATTTTTGTCGCTGTATCGCAAGAGCAGACCAAGTGTCATGGACACGGGTCCCTGTAGCCCGAAGATCCTGTCAGGCATCAGAGATGGTCATTGCTAGAGATATGCATTACGGTCTCTGTCTGCTGTTGATTCTATAGCGTGAAGTGCAGAGCTTGCATTTGTGGTCGTCTCTGGTGGTCACAATAGCATGAAGAGTCGGGTTCACCAGAGCTTCAAGTTGGCGGTTGGCACGGGCGACAAGATCATCAGGCAAAATCTTCAGGATTTCTAATCTTCCTCCAGGAGTAACTCTTTCCAGCCAGCAGCGCTCAGGCAAGTCCAGTGACAGGTCCTGGCAGGTCCAGTTGCACCAGCTCAGCTAGGCAGGCCTCTGAAGCTTGCCTGTAGTTCAAAACAGGAGGCATCAGCTGACCCTTAAAGTTACAGTGCCTGGGTTGAAGGTAGCAGGTCCAGTCTTCCTTCTCAGCAGGCAGGGCAGACCTCGAGCAGCACGGCAGGCGTCCTTCTTCTGTAGTATCCACAAGTCCAGGAGTATAGTAAAGAGGGTCTGAGGGTCCTATTTTTATAGTTGGTGCCTTCTTTCAAATAGGAGACATTTCTAGATTCTTCTCCTCATACAAGTGTCTGGAATTTCCAGCCTCCCTGCTCTGTTTCCAGTTTGTCTGTAGGCACAATAGACTACCACAGTTGATTGAAGTGCAAGTGGGGCTATGCATAGCTCTGCACCCGGAATCCTGCCTGAGATGGCCCATGCAGGTACACCTAGTCCTGCTATTGTTTGGCTGTTTGAGAGGAATAGACAAAGGCCAAGGGCCAACTACACCTAGCCCTGTGTCCCAAGAACAGGCTGCAGGCACCAAATGGTTAGGGCACGAAAATGCCAACTTTCTAAAAGCAAAAAGAGCAGATGATGGACGGAATGCTGAATAGTGCAAATGTTCACCCCAAGTCACAAATATCTGGATTTATCCATCGTTTTTTTTTCCCACCACACCACCCCAGTTTGGGCCCAGCCATATGCAAATCAGTCTTTTGTCTCCCTAAGTGTGCCGGGTATGCCCAGTTGTGGGTCTCGGGCACACTAATCCACTGGATTCAACTATCCTGGTTGATGAGGGGTGAGACCCTGAAACCGGCCGCAGGATGCTTGTTTCCGGTCCAGGGAGGACCTGGACTGGCAGTTCGGGCTGGACTGTTCCCATGGGTAATAGGGTCAAGACTGATTTGCATGTGGCTGGATCCAACCTGGGGTGGCATGTTGAGCAAAAGAATTGATGGATTAAACCCAGCTCTGCGACTGGGGGGTAATGTTTTATTTGTTCCACATTCCATCCATCTTTTGGTTTGTTTGCTTTTGTCACCCTAAATGCTCCAGGTATGCCCAGATTTGTGTCCCAGGCTCACTATGCCACTGGATTCAAGCTAGCCTGGCTGACGAAGGGTGATACACTGAAACCGGCCCCTGGATGCTTGTTTCCAGTCCAGGGAGGACCTGGCCTGGCAGTTTGGGCTTGACTGTTCCTATGAGGAGCATGGTCAAGACTGATTTGCATATGGCTGCGTCCAAACAGGGGTGGTGTGGTGGGCAAAAGAATTGATGGATTTAGCCCAAATTGGTGATTGGGGTGAATGTTTGATTTGTTCTGCATGCCATCCATCATTTGGTTTGTTTGCTTTTATCACCATAAGTGTTCCGGTAAGCCCAGATATGAGTCCCTGGCTCACTATGCCTCTAGATTCAAGCTAAACTGGCTGATGTGGAGTGATACACTAAAAACCGGTCCCAGGATGCTTGTTAGCAGTCCAGGGAGGACTTGGCCTGGCAGTTCGGGATTGACTGTTCCCATGGGAAATAGGGTAAAGACTGATTTGCATACGGCTTGGTCCTTATTAGAGTGCTGCAGTGAGAAAAATAATTGATGGATTAAGCCCAGATCTGTGACTGGGGGTGAATGTTTGATTTGTTCTGCATTCCGTCAATCATTTGGTTTGTTAACTTTCTAAAAGTGGCATTTTTTAGAATTGTAGCTTAAAATCAGACTTTACCATTAAGGTACATAAGCATGACTTGTCTACTTGCTCTCAATAGAAAGTTAGCACTTATTAAATGAAAGACGGTAACATCATGTTATCCTATGGGAGAGGGAATCCTCATAGTATTGAAAAAACAAATCTGTGTGTTTTTCACTCCCAGAGCATGTAAAACTTAAAAGTACATGTCCAACGTTTTAAATACACTGCACTCTGTCCTGTGGGGGCCCACGCTAGGGGTGATATATGGATCAAAAAGAGTGTTTTAGGCTTGGCAAGGAGTTATTCCGCTAAGTCCAATTGGCAGTTTAAAAATGCATACAGGCTGTAATAGGAGACCTGGGACATGTTTTAAGAGGCTACTTAAGTGGTGGCAAAATAAGTTCTACAGGCCAAACGGTAGCACTTATTTTATCAGGCCTTTGTACATGATATCCCACTTTACTAGGGGCTTACAAGTAAATTAAATATGTCAATCAGGAGTATGCCAATTTTATCTTGTTTTAGGAAGTGAGCACAAGCACTTTAGCACTGGTCAGCAGCGGCAAAGTGTGCAGAGTCTTAAGACCAACAAAAATAAAGCCAGAAAAGTAGAAGAGGTGAAGTCAAAATATTTGGGCTGACAGATCTAACAATTAGCTCAATCTTAACAGCAGAATCTGATGACTCACATCTGATAATCCACTGACCTCCAAATAGGAGTGTTCAGGAAGGAGTCCTGTCTCCATCCTTCCTCACTTCAGTGTCTGGGACTCTACGTTACACCTTCATGAATGCAGGTAATGCACTTTAACTGTCTGGTGAGCTGTATCCCATCCTCCATCTTGCGCCATGTTAATTCCTGGGGCACTCACAATGGATGCCACTTGTATCACCAATTAAACTCCCACCATCACATGTATTATTGTTACCATTTACATCATACTTATACACAATGGACACATCCATGAAATTCCTTGCAAAGGTCTGGATGAATTCTTACATGAGTGTGGGTGGTACACCGCACTCCACCATGGAAAATTAAATTGGTCTGCTCAGGACTCTTAAACCACAAAAATCTGTATGCTCCCAGATTGAGATTGTATTTTCTGGCTCAGAAATTATGGTGGGCATATACCATTGCATTTTACTTAAAACTGGCTTTAATTAATCTATGATACTGTTTTAAATGGCAATGTTTTACTGTTATGTACACTGAATCGCAAAAGTGCTGCTTCCTCTTTGAAAATGTTATCCTCTGGTGCATATACTAGGTCTGAGCTACAGATAGCTGTCTGTTGACAGATCTATTATTTCACATAACACATTTAGATTGGGCTTTGAATGCGTCCCTTGTTCATCATTGTTGGTGTTCACAGGTTTCCACTGTTAATTCAATAGCTTTCCTAATTATTCTTGCCACACAGAAGCATTTGGATCGCATAGTGTTTCCATTGGATGACCTGCATCCTTTGACTGCTTACTTCAGGGGACTCTTTTTTCTTTCTCTTTTAGCACTCTGTGGTTTCTTGGCTTCTCTCATGCACTCTCTACTTACTCCCCTTCTCCCTTATGTTCCCTATCCCTATCCCTCTCCTCATTTTCATTTGTTTATATCTTCATTTAGCATTTAGTTTTTTTTAATATAGCCCAGCAGCTGCACAGTACTATGGGGACATTCACCTCATTTTTTGCACTGAACAGAGCTATATTTTTAATATACATTCTAATATGGTCATCTGTCATGTCAATGTAAATTAAATATGCCAACATGGCTGTCAATGTATCACAATGAATGCGCCCACCTGTGTCATGCCTTGTGTGCATGCATGCATCATGCGGTATGCATACGCATCTGCAGCCACTTTGCAATGTATTTTCTTTAATACAAATCCTATTCCAAGTTGGACGATCATGTGCCACATGCATTGTTGTGTTGTGACTCAGTGCCACCATTTTTGCATGTTAAAGCATGTGAATGCCAGTGAAAAATCATTGGCAAAGCTAATAGCTTGGCCTTTTAGCTCCAAGAACTACTGAGTTTTCCAATGTTTGGCTATCTGTAGAGGAGAAACACTTTCCTTATGGGCACACAGCTAAACTGTTCTCAACTGAGAAATATCACTCCAGACTATCCTAGGAATTCTCTTTATTAGGCATTTTAACCAGCTGACTAATCTCAGTAGATTTGTGAATGGCGAACTAGAGATTACATCTAATTCTACGCAGAAGGTGCATTAACCAACTAAGGTATCTCACACAATTATACCAGCAACATGCAGGGCCTTTCACTGCAATTACTTGGAAGTCTAGAACAGCTTTTGAGAAATGCACTCACCACTTTTATTCCATTGGTTGGCCTAATTCTAAATCACCATGAATTATTTGAGTTTAGTGAATTGTCAACCAGTAAACCGCATAACCATTACTTACATAAACTGCATATGTGATTTTACATTTTGATTTAGTGAGACGAGTGACATATGTTTTTAACTAACTGTTAGAATATGTAGATCTTAACACTGACATGAATGAGTCTAGGTGCCTGACTCCTTCTTGACAAGTAAATATTGCATTTCATCTTGCTCTGCATAACTCTGTTTTTTGTTTCAGGCACCACAGTTACTATGCTCATTTAAAAAAGTGTTTCTGTTAGTTTACTGAAGGCCATTTTATTACAAACAATTGGTTTGAGAATGTTTCTCAGCACCTACATGGGATGGGCGGCAGAGGAGGTGAGCACTATTTTGTAGGATACCGTGAAGGGGCAATGAAGAAAGAAGTTGGCATTGTGTTATTCATGAGAAGGAGGCCAACATCAATTACAGTGGGCACATTGGTTTTTGATTGGCTCTTACACGGTGAGAGCTTGTGGAATGTGTCATTGAGATGAAGTTTCATGTTTTAACTGTGTGAAGCTTTAATCAGTTAGAATACTTGCCCATGCCCACTTTTGCAGGCTGGCGTCTATTTATCTATCCAAGACAAACTGTTCCTTAAATTTTTGCTTGTAACTTACTTTTTAGAGCAAGCGTAATACTCCTTTTTTTGACTGGAAGCTGTATTTGGTTCTACTTTCAATGGTATATTCATTGACATCAGCTGCATTTGAAATTTTTTACGCCTGCAATCTTAGCTTAGCATTAGGAAGTTTCCCTCAATGGGAACGGAATTTTCTATTATTTTGCATATGTTTTTCTTTATTAATGTGTACGTGAAGCTCCCAATTTGAACTTGCTGCATTCAGGTGAACATTGATTTATGTTTAATTGATTCGTTTTGAGATTTGCTAATTTACTAATAAACCTTCATGGTTGGCAAACTTGTTTATCTCTGTTGTTCCTGTGGAGCAAATTCTACTTCACTGTCACTGATATATTGCTGAATTTATGTTTTTAGCCTTACTTTGAAGGTCCAGCCCATTAGACATAGTGGAGAATTTGAATTTGTGCCAAGTCTATGCAATGCAAACACCATTCTTATCACTAAACCCTGAACCTCAAACCCATCACTCTCCCACACATTAGGGCAGTGATACTCAAAGTACGGCCGGGGGGTCGCATGCGGCCCTCCTGACCTTTTCCTGTGGCCCCTTGGTCAACAGCCGCACTTGGCTGTGTTTACTCATCTCAGCACTAACATATGTTAAATAAACGTCCAAGCATTTACTTAAAGATTAATCGCAGTTAAATAAGTGGAGTAATTAGAGTGTCCTGCACTGCAGTCTAACTTTAGGAACACCTAATTTATAAATATATCTTGCAGCAAGTCTGTAAAATATGAATGTGTCTTAAAAATTCATAAACTATGGGGCATATTTATACTCCGTTTGCGCCGGAATTGTGTCGTTTTTTTTGACGCAATTCTGACGCAAAACTAACTCCATATTTATACTTTGGCGTTAGACGCGTCTAGCGCCAAAGTCCATGGAGTTAGCGTCATTTTTTAGCGTGGACACCTACTTTGCGTTAATTATATGCAAGGTAGGCGTTCCCGTCTAAAAAATCGACTCCGAGGCATCTGCGTCGGATTTATACTCCCGGGCAAAATTCACGCCCGGGAGTGGGCGGCTCAAAAAAAAATACGTACAGCCGCTTTTGCGCAGTTTTTTAGCACCTGCAAAAGGCAGGCGTTAAGGAACCTGTGGGCTCTGAAGGAGCCCAGAGGTGCCCTCCCATGCCCCCAGGGACCCCCCTGTCACCCTTGCCCACCCCAGGAGGACACCCAAGGCTGGAGGGACCCATCCCAGGGACATTAAGGTAAGTTCAGGTAAGTGTTTATTTTAATTTTTTTTTTTGTGGCATAGGGGAGCCTGATTTGTGCCCCCCTACATGCCACTATGCCCAATGACCATGCCCAGGGGACAGAAGTCCCCTGGGCATGGCCATTGGGCAAGGGGGCATGACTCCTGTTTTTGCTAAGACTGGAGTCATTTCTATGGGGGTTGGGAGTGAAAAAAAATGGCGCAAATCGGGTTGAGGCGAAAAAATTGCCTCAACCTGACTTGCCCCATTTCTTGACTCCCAAACCCCATATCCCCCTATGCCGGCGCTGCCTGGTGTACGTCGTTTTTTTTAACGCACACCAGACGGCGCCGGCGGCTAACGTCGGCTAACGTAATTCAATAAATACGGCGCCCGCATGGTGCTTCAGAATGGCGTTAGCCGGCGCTAATTTTTTTGACGCAAAACTGCGTTAGCGCAGTTTTGCGTCAAAAAGTATAAATATGGGCCTATATTCCATGCAGAAGTGTTTCACCTTAGGAAATCAGATTGTCAGTGCATTAAAAAGCTTTTATTTGTTTAAGTGTTCATTTTCAGACTTTAATTTAGAAATATTCATGCTTCCCTCCAACCCTGACAATATTGCCAATACAGTAGTGAACTAACAAGCAAGTCATTTGTAATTTACACCTTTTGGGTTGCCGGTGTAGCTATTATACATGAACATCTACATTATTAAATTGAACACAGTAGAAGTTTTTGTACAGCACCCATTCTGAAGTCATGTATTTCAAGGTCCTCTTAGATGTGATAAAGGAGGGAATGTCAAATAGAACAACTGCCTAGGATCACACAAATTGGTCAAGCATGAAAGCCTGGTGTAATCCAGGGTTTTCGGATTCCACCTAGTGCAATTCAATTCAGACATTAGATGTACATGCTTAGCTTTCACTATACCCACCTTCGTCCACCCTCCACCCACCTGCTCACATCAGTGCGGCCCTCAGTCTTACCGCTGACCAAACGTTTCGGCCCCTGGGTTTGTGAGTACCCATGCTCTAGGGCAATATGTTTGCATTCATCTGTGTGTATGGGTGAATAAAGGGAATCTATTGGCTTTGCCAATTCTTATTTTACAAGGAGTGCATTGAGAGAAGGAGGGATGTGCTCAGGGCCTGCTTACATAAAAGTTCTCCAATACTACATTGTGTGAAAGCGCATGAAGCTACTTTTATTAACTTTCTCTCCGACATTTAAAAAAAAGTCTCCCTGGAGGCAACAACTAAAGGACCATGGATTTTAATCACCTTACCCCTCCATAACAAATTCTAAACAGATAATTGAAACGGCACGAAGATTGAAGAGTCTTTTTCCTCTCACACACAGAGGTGATCATATCACAGAACAGCTCAAAATTAGGCAGCTTTCCAACCAAGTTGCCAGAATGAATGACTTAAAGGTGACCGTCGTCTGACTTCCTATCCCCCAGTGACAGGAAGGAAGGCATTTAATAAGCCCTTGAAGTGGGGCCAGTACTCAAGGGCTGTTTATGGTTACACAACCTTGTAGTGAAACGAGATTGGTGCACGTCATTCCACTTAAGATCTTAAAACCAGCAAAATTGTGTTAGATGGCGGTGGAAAAGTGTACGATTCCTGTCCTGCTGCAGACTTGCACAGTGACAAGGACAGTAATTTTGGAAAAGTGTACAAAAATCTAAGCACATTTTGAAAATATTGATATTAATCGTTCAGTTATTGTTTGGTTTGTGTGTGTGTCTATAGTAAAAAGGTACTTATTTTTTACAGTTAACTGTTCCTAGCGAAATTATGGAACAACGCATGTTACTCAAATCTGACATATCTTAAAAGTTAAAAGAGTTAAAGGTGGTTTGTTGCAGAGCCACCAACCGAAAGAGGCAGCCTCCATGAATACATAAGTCAACTGACCATTCACAGAACCCTCCCTGAGTTCTCTATTACACACACAGGTTCTGTTACCACAACACTTAATAGAAGTAAACCATAACACTTCTCTTTAACAGTTGCAACTGAAGCTTAGGCAACAGGGAACAAATGCAAATCAAATGCATAAGATCATCCTCATGCCCATTCCAGTGCCTGCACAGTGTTGAACCAGAGTGTTTCCATGCTAGTTTGTTTGCTAAGGCCAGTATGTTAAAAGGTTTAAGGCCATTAGCTGTGTTTTATGCATGCTGGAAATGGGATTGTCAGATATGGTGCAGGGGCCAAATTGTTGTAATGCTTTATTGCCATCTATGCGTCCGAGTGGGCACTGAATTTGACTTTGCCTTCAATAGAGGATAGTAGTTTTATGGCCCTGTTTGTTCCCTTTTTGAAGGCAGCATATGGGAAGCCTTCCGCTCATACGTTTGTTAAACCCAGTTGTTTGATGGATGAGTACAAGTATTTGTTATGTTCTGATTGCTGATAATGTTTTAGTTCTGACCATATGGCACTATTCAAAGTGTCTTGGTCAAATCAGATCTTGTACCAGGTTTTTATCTCAGTTGCCTTTTTGGCCAGATCTTCGTTTCATGAGACCAAATTCTAGGCAAATTTGTGCTGGGGAAGCATTCTGGGGTAGTTTGAACACTTGCCTGGATGTGTTGGTCGGTAATTTGTCCACTATTTCCATATCCTGGCCTTGCATCCCCACACTGGCCTAGGTGATGGTTGACAAGAACTTTGCAGGGATACCTGTTAAAAGGGGTTGAAAAGAAGGCACATCTAGCTTTCTGGCTAAGGTGATAAAAATGTGAATTAAGGCAGACCCCTTCTTCTCGATGTATTGTTTTTACTGTAAGAATGTTCCTCTTGTGTCAAAATAGAACCACACATATTTGTAATTTGTTACGGATTCCAGCTGGGTATCAACTAGGGCCATTCTGGCTGCACGTCCTTGTCGGTTGCTGATATGTTTTGGTTCTGTCCATGTTTATCTCCAGGTGGTTACTTCTTGTGTTGTGAGCAAGTGTGTTCAATGATTTTTGCAGGCCCACCTTAGTTTGACTGAATAGCACAATGTTGCTCACATACAATAAAAGGGTGAGGCGAAGGGGACCCAGGCAGGGTGGATGGCAATTTTCCTCATCCAGGGCAGGTGTAAGGTTCGCAATAAAAAGATTGAATAGATGAGGGGCTAGGACACACCCCTGTTTTAGACATAGATGTATAGGGATCTTTCTAGACAGTCTTGTGCCATATATAATTTTTATTTGAAGCCAGGTGTCTGAATGCAACAAGGATATTGCTTTAAGGAGAGGGTCTTGTAGAATGTTTGAGGTTGTACCCACTCCTTTTCTGAACCCCATTGTGTTAGGAGGGATGATGTTATTATTTTTTGCAGAATTTGTTAGATCTGTGAGAATCAAGGATGCGTGATGTTTTGCCTCTGAATCAAGGAGGACGATTAGTCTGTAGTTGGCAGGGTTGGCCCTGTCCCCACCTTTGTATTTTGGGTTTATAATGGAACCCTGCCAGCTTTCAGGGAAGGACTCACTTAGCTGAACTTCTTTGAATAGTGAGGCCAGTACCCTGACCAGAATTCTCTGTCTTCTTTAAAGATGGCTTGTGGAAAGCTATTTGGGCCAGGGCTCCATATCAACAGCCCTTATGGAGGATTTTATGAACTATTGATGGAGTATATGTGAGTTAATTTCCAATTAGATCTGTTTTTTGCTTCTTGGATGCATTACCATTTGGTTGCCTGAGGGGTGTTCATTACTGCTGGATTGATGTTTTATTGATAAAGTAGTGGTGAGGTTGGTCAAACACGTTAGTTCTGAAATATTTGAGTTATTTATGCTTATTCCTTTGGAATTGAGATTGTTTATGGTCTTCCAGAATAGCCTTGGATTCCTTTGTCTGACATTGAATATCATTTTGGCCCTGAAGATGTCCCTCGCGATTTCTTATTTTCCCATAGCTGCTTTCTGTAGGCTTTCTTGATACCTTTCAATTGTGCATAGAGTGGAGAGTTTGGGGGATGCCCTTTCAGACGCTTGGTGAGTTTCTTTTGATCTTTTTTTAAGGTCAGTGCATTGCTGCACCCCAGTCATTACCAGTGAGCTTATAAACAAACAGATATCGGCTTCATGACCAGTGCAAAGCAAGAATCTGACATAGTCTCAAATTGCTCACAAACATCATACTTTTAATGACAAATAGTTCACACAGCCTTCATATGTTAATTCACATTTTACATTTGTGAAATCACACTCAATGCTGACAATGCAAATTACTCCTAGTTATAAATGACAATGAGCCATAGATATGCTAGCGGGGGCTCAGGTCGCTGTGTTGCAAACATCCTCCTAAGAATCACCCTTGAAAGATGCCCAAAAGGCCAGCATACCCTTTGTTGACCTTCCTTGAACTTGTGGAACCAGTTCATTGTCCTGGAACTCAGAGGCAACAATAGCTGCTTGATGTATCCACCTAAGTATTGTGCAACTAGATGCATTCATTTTCTGAGGACAGAATGGTGACAAATAGGTTATTCACCCTCCTGAACCCCTCACTTCTTGTCTCATAGATCAGAGCCACCCTCTTTATATGCAACCATGCAATAGACACTTCTCGTTCAGGAGCTAACACCAGGAGAACTACCCCTATTGTTGATTTAAATAAGGAGGGTTTCTTTGGCAGGAACTGCAGGTCGAGATTATGGGAAGAAGGGGAAAACAGCTATATTGAAGGGATGAGAACACTAGTATGTGAAGTGTTTTGGCTTTGGAGTATTCTATCTACAGGATCTAAGCTGAATAATAATGTGTGGGGTGAAGAAGGTGAGCAAGGAAGTAATGCACCCATGCATCTCGTGTGCATAAAATCTTGATCTTTTCTAATCACTGTGAGGGTCCTTGAAAGCATACTCTGCGTTTGGAACTTTTCAGAAATCAAGTTCAGTTGTAACCTAAAAAAAGGGGGAAGGCGGACTTTAACTGCAGAACTCTGTGCAAATTTGAGACAATTTTAGGAGCTGTCTAACTGGAGCAATAGTTACAGCAAAGTGGCAATTACATCCTTTGCACACCTCAAAGTGATCTGCATTTCATGGACTGAAACTTGGACTTTTGTGTTTTTCCTTCACACTTAATTCATAATTTAAAAAAAAGAGAAATAATTGAACAGAAGCTGAGAATGTATTTATATAATGTCTGAGGGGGAGCACTAGTGATTTTATTTGACGTGATTCTATCACATAGTGGCAATCTTCATTAGCCTGAGTCCATATGTTCCTTGTCTTTGCATCCCTCGATTGAAGCCATTGTGGACCTCGTTTACAAGGCCCATGGTACAGTGCGGTGCAGCAAGTGCTTTGCTGTGCCGCCCTGTGCCACCAGGAAAGGGCAGAAATGCACTGTATCTACAAGATATGGCGTATACCTGTCCTCTCCCCCTCGCTGGTGCACAAATTGCTGCCTAGCGACAACACAGGCAACCTCGCACCATGGTGCAAGGATGCCTGCTTTGCGGGGATCATTGTTTTTGTGCAGGAAGGGATATCTTCCTGCACAAAAACAATCACAAGAGGTGTTTCCCTCTTTCTATGTGTGCTTCAGAATGCAGCACATATAGAAAGAGGAATAAATGGGGAGAAGTAAAGATATTTCTCCCTGTTGCACCATTCTTACGCCACCCCTGAGGTGGCATAGGAATCTGACACACTCCCAGACTTGTAAATCTGGTAATGCATCAGATTCCTTCAGGTTCCATGGGTGTTGCGTAGGAACACCCCAAGCAACACACGTTGGACAATTCTTTCATGCAGTGCTATGTGTGGAAGGGGCCAATATTTACAAGGCCATTAAAAGTCAAGCAAGGTGGCTGTGTGTGGCCGTGTAAATATGGGATGGCACACTCACCACTGGAGCGTAAAAAAATGACGTTCCTGTGGAGCAGTGTGCCGCTAGTGCCTCATTAATAAGGCCCTTAGGGGCATATTTATACTCCGTTTGCGCCGGAATTGCGTTGTTTTTTTTTACGCAATTCCGACGCAAAACTAACTCCATATTTATACTTTGGCGTTAGACGCGTCTAGCGCCAAAGTCCATGGAGTTTGCGTCATTTTTTAGCGTGGACACCTACTTTGCGTTAATGATATGCAAGGTAGGCGTTCCCGTCGAAAAATTGACTCCGAGGCATGTGCGCCGTATTTACACTCCTAGCAAAATTCACGCCCGGGAGTGGGCGGGTCAAAAAAAATGACGTCCGGCCGCTTTTGCGCCGTTTTTTAGCGCCTGGTCAGGGCAGGCGTTAAGGGACCTGTGGGCTCTGAAGGAGCCCAGAGGTGCCCTCCCATGCCCCCAGGTACACCCCCTGTCACCCTTGCCCACCCCAGGAGGACACCCAAGGCTGGAGGGACCCATCCCAGGGACATTAAGGTAAGTTCAGGTAAGTCATTTAAAAAAAAAAAATTGTGGCATAGGGGGGCCTGATTTGTGCCCCCCTACATGCCACTATGCCCAGAAGTCCCCTGGGCATGGCCATTGGGCAAGGGGGCATGACTCCTGTCTTTGCTAAGACAGGAGTCATTTCTATGGGGGTTGGGAGTCGAAAAAAATGTCGCAAATCGGGTTGAGGCGAAAAATTTGCCTCAGCCTGACTTGCCCCATTTCTTGGCGCCCAAGCTCCATATCCCCCTACGCCGGCGCTGCCTGGTGTACGTCGTTTTTTTCCACGCACACCAGGCAGCGCCGGCGGCTAACGCCGGCTAACGTCATTGATTAAATACGGCGCCCGCATGGCGCTTCAGAATGGCGTTAGCCGGCGCTAATTTTTTTCGCGCAAAACTGCGTTAGCGCAGTTTTGCATCAAAAAGTATAAATATGGCCCTTTGTGTCTACAGCAATGAACCTCGAGGATCCAGAGAAATAGACAGCGGCAACAAAAGCAGCCCTGGCCTTTCAAACCAACCTCCAATGGCTCCAACCCACCCAGGAAATGTCAGATGGTAAAAGAAGCCATTCCCACCCTTGAGTTTTTTTAATCTGTCTCACTTTGATGCTACAATGAAGCTTCCAGTAATGCTGGGCAGTGGGAGGGGAGGGAGCGATCAGGTGGGGCTGCTACCTGACTGCTCCTGGGGCACCGCACAGTGAACTTGTAGTGAAGCTCCCTGGTCAGTAGTTAGTGACTTCGGCTAGAAAGAGGTGCATCCCAAGATCCCTGTAAACCAACACTGCTGTTTATCCATTTCACTGTGTTCACTACAACTGTGGAAAAAAGTCTAAACATCTACGGAATGCTGCGAGCTGATATAAAATGGTGAGGGACAGTTCATTGAGCCAATAGCTAAGGGACTCATCTAAACATTCAGGTGGCAGAAGAGGACTGAGCAAAAGCCCCTTTCTCTCTTCTTACATGTGTGCTTTTGTTTATGTCGTGTGAGTGTGACATGTGGTCTTTCCAGACTGCACAACTGAGGTTGTCTGAAGCCATACCTAATAATTAAAGACTGACAATTTGATTTGAGACTCAAAGACTGCTTCTGAAATGCCAGTCTTATCAACAGGCCTACTCACTGGCCACCACTTCTTGATTTATGAGTAGGAGTCCTGGAAGGGCATAAGTGATGTAAATTAGATCATGGTAGTGATCAGCCACTTACTCTTAATGAGGACTTACTGCTGAGCCCAGTATGCCCAAAAGCAGAGAGAAATTGAGATCTGAAAAAATGCAAAGAAAGCAGCTGCCTCGAAGTCAAATCCAGAGCACTCCCAGTCATGGATTGCAGGTGCAAAGAAGCCAGGAAAGTATACGGCTGTGAATATAAACTAAGATGCCCAATTATATTTTAAAATAGGCACATATATGTGGGCGTGCCCACACATACACACATTCACATGGATATATGCACACACACACATGCCTAGACAAACATGCACGACTGTGCGGATGGACACACGGATTTGTTGACATTAAATCATGTTGTGAACATTATTTTGAGTCGAAGGGTAGGATACTCTCTCACAAATGAAGAGATGTCCCCTCTGCCGTATTATACGTGCACGTTATATATGGTGGAAATAGAAATAGAAATATTGTGACTGGGGCATCTGCTAAGTGTCTGACAGAGTACTCTCTCCGCCAATTCTAAATAAGCATCTTGCTTTTCAGTGATGCTAATAGCTTCGGCAACACCACATTATATGCATGCACTTGTTCATACAGATTTTCACTGTATTCTTGGCACTCTAAGCAATATTTTATGTGGTATATTAAATTATAGTAAGTAATGCAGGGACACGGCAAAGGAATGCCTTAATGGAGTGCTGAAAGCCAATAGGTAATTTCAGTAAAGGAGTCTGTTAAGGCACTTCATAGAAAAAAAGGTGTTTTAGAATCTTCATGAACTGATGAGGTGGCTGTAAATTTTGAACAAATGGGAACAGCCTCCTCGGCAGTCTATTCTGTAGCTGACAGCAAGGGAGAGATGTGCAGAACAAGGGTCTTGGTTCTCCCAGACTGGGAGGCACATAGAGGAAGTTCTGGAAAGTTAAAGCGTTTTCATTTGTAAACAAAACATAAGGCTGATTCAGGGACTGATATTAATGTAAACTGCCAGCAAAATAGTGGTAATGTAATTTCTAAAATTCAATACCATAACCCTTGTCCTAATTTAGAATCTCCCTATTGAAGTTACTCTGAGGGAGGAAATTATATTACCACTGCGTTTTCAGAGGCTTACAATTTGCCACTGTTCTCTAACTCGGGTCCAAAGCAGCTTCAAGTTTATTTGTTGTGCAGGAAGCTTGCGAGGGGCTCTAAAAATGTATGTAAGGTGATGTGAGTGACACAACCTGCAATGCATTCGAGCATAAAAAAACATTTTTAAAGCAGAAACTTCTCCCCTATTAATTTGAAACAGCCAAAGCGGAAGTGGGTATATGACACAATTACTGTGAGGAGAGAGCCATTCATCCATTCAGAGATTATCTCAAATAATTGTATAAATTAGCCTTGAGTGCCCGAGCACACCTCAAGTAGAATTTTTTGTATCTTAGCACACGTATGAAATGTAAGTTTGAAGCAGCTAAAGAAGTCAGCAAAAAGTTAGTGGTACATTTTGAAAATGAAAAACATGTAGTTTAGTCTAAGTCTAAAAGTCTGGTCACTTGCTACAGAATTCATCAATAAATCATAGAACAACATTACTACCACTAAACAAACTCATAATTGCTATCACAACACATAGCTGGCTCATGGTGACGCCCAGAGCCACCGACATGCTGTCATCAAGATAACTCAGTGAGTTAAGAACTTTCTATGACATTCTATCTGTGTGTGACCTGTAAGTCAGAATTCTGAATTAATGGCATGCCAACTCAGCATTTCATCCTTTGGATGTTGAAGAATGTATGCCCATATTTATACTTTTTGACGCTGAACTGTGCTAATGCAGTTCAGTGTCAAAAAGTTTACCGACGGCTAGCGCCATACCAAGACTCCACCAGCCGGGCGTCATATTTATGGTATGAAGCTCGCCGGCAGTAAGGCCCGGCTACATCATAGAAAAGGATGCTAGCCGGGTGGGGGAGGCGTAGGGGGAACAGGGGCTTTAGTGTCTGAGGAGAAAGCTAGTATGGGCAGAGGCAAACAAATGCCTCTGCCCAGACTTGCGTCATTTTCTGACGTTGGAACCCCATGTACATGACTCCTGTCTCAGTTAAGACATTGGGCACACTGTCATGTAGGGGGCCCAAGTTAGGCCCCTCTATGGCACTTTGTAATATAAAAATTAATATTCACCCATACCTACCTCCACTTACCTGGATGGGATCCTTAGGTGTCATCCTGGTGTGGGTGGGGGTGGGTGAGGGTGTATCTGGGGCCTGGAAAGGGCACTTGTGGGCTGGTTCCACGGTTTCTGACCAAGGAAAAAGGCCCACAGATCCCCTAAGGCTTGCCCTGACACAGGCGTTAAATAATAGCGCTAAGCAAGCTTAGCGCCATTATTTGAGGACCCTCATCCCCCCCATTCCAGATTTTAGCATGGGGATAAATATGGCGCTAAGGCCATATCGTCATTTTCTGCACGGGAACGCCTTCCTTGCATCTCATTGACGACAGGTAGGTTTCCACGTCCATAAAATGACTTAAACTCCATAACTGTGGCACTAGACGTGTCTAGCACCAAAGTATAAATATTGAGTTAGGTTTGCACTGAATTAGTGTTAAAAAAATTATGCTAATTCAGCACAAACCGAGTATAAACATGGGCCTAAGTGCCTGATTTATGAAACGTTCGTGCTGCATTTGCGTCATTTTTTAATGCAAAAGTGGTGCAAACTTACAAATTACAATTATATTTTGTAAGTTTGAACCGATTTTGATTTTTACGCAAATGTGGTGCAAAACTAACTCCATATTTATACTTTGGCGCTAGACCCGTCTAGTCCCAAAGTTATGGAGTTAAAGTCATTTTTTGACATGGAAACCTTCCTTGCATCAATGAGAGGCAAGGTGGGCATTACCATGCAAAAAATGACTCTATGGCCTTAGCCCCTTATTTATCCCCTGGGCTAAAATCACACTCAGGTGTAGGAGGAGCCAAATAATGGTGCAAAGCTTGCTTTGCACCACTATTTAATGCCTGGGTCAGGGCAGGTGTTATGGGACCTGTGGGCCTATTTCCATGGTGGAACATCATGGAATAAGCCCACAGGTGCCCTCCCCAGGCCCCAGGGACACCCTCACCCACACCAGAGGGACAGCGGAGGATGGGGGACCCCATCCCAGGTAAGTATAGGTAAATAGAGGTAAGTATTTATTTTTAAGTGCCACTGGGGACCCTGAAATGGGCCCCCCTAAATGGCACTGGGTGCAATGGCCATGCCCAGGGGATCCTGGTCCCCTGTGCTACCCATTGGGGTTGTGGGCATGACTTCTGTTTTTTCTAAAACAGGAGTCATGTGGTATGGATGGTTTTACGTCTGAAAATTACGCTTGGCTGGTTAGAGTCATTTTTTGACGCTAACCTGCCTAACGTCATTTTTTGGTGCAAAACCCCCTCATCCCATACCGCCACCCTCACCTGGCTAACATAATTTTTATTTATTCTAGCCTACCTGTTTGTCCCGGCTTGCACCATTCCAGAAATATGGTGCCCGACTGGAGCTCAAGAATGGTGCAAGACGGTGCAAAACGTTTTGATGCAAAACTGTGTTAGTACAGCAAAGTATAAATATGCCCCATAGTACTTAAAGCTAGGTAATAAAGACACACTTAGAAATGGCAAAGCTACAAATCTGTATTCAAGTACTGTGGCAGAACAAATTACTATTTCTGGGGACATCTATAGACTGGCATCAGAGCTAGCCCTTGCTCAAATAGAGCCGTGGGAAGAAACAAGTTTGGTGCCCCTGTTTGTGAGAAAAATAAATCAAAAGGAGAGGTCCTTTTTGTGTTCACAGGTCAGTCCTCAACTGATTTCAAAGGGAGACTGCTTCATACAGGATCTTCATACAGGACCTTCATGCAAACAGTTCAGTTTGTCGCTCTGAAGGTGGTAATCTTGGGGATGCAGTATCATCATCTTTAATTTGCTCTGAATGAGATGTTAACCAGTAACATGCATGACCATCACTCGTATATGTGCACACATTATCTTACACTTAGATTTTGTGAAACAAGTGATTTACACGTGTTCTATTAACTATTGTCAGCATATGTGCAACTTAACATTGGAATGAGTTGACAGAGGCCTTCAGCACTCAACTACATATTTGAAATAAAACATTGTATTTCAGCTTGCTATGCATGACTCTTTTTCTGTTCCAGGCACCAGAATCGTTGTGTTCTTATTAAATGTATTATTCTAAGGTAGCTTACTGTGTGAAGGTCATGTTTTGTTCCAATTAATTGGTTGGACGATCATTCTCAGCACCTGCAAGGGATGGGAGGCAGAGGGGGAGAAAACTCGTTTGTTAGATATGGCGAGGGCCACAATGATGGAAGAATGTATAATTGTACTAAGAGGAGGAGGTTGACACTGAGCTCAAATCGGCTGTTCAATTCTGATGTGCTCTTTACTTGGTGAGACCTTATGCAGTATATCATTCAGATGAAGATTCATATTTTAACTGTGTAAAGCTGAGTTTAGTTAGTCAGACTTGCCTCTGTCTACCCTTGCAGGCGGATGTCCCTTTCCCTCCCTTGAAACCGATTGCACTTTATATTCCGGCTCATCGAGTTACTGTTGAGAGCAAGCACATCCATTCTTATTCTAACTGAAGCCTTCATTGGCTTCCATAGATATTTTATATCTGCTCAAATCTGCTGTTTCTGAATTTTCCCCATTTTGCCATAACCTTAGATTAGCAGTAGGGAGATTGCCTTCAAGGAGACGCGTCTAGCGCCAAAGTTCATGGAGTTTGCATCATTTATTAGCGTGGACACCTACTTTGCGTTAATGATATGCAAGGTAGGCGTTCCCGTCTAAAAAATGACTCCGAGGCATGTGCGCCGTATTTACACTCCCGGGCAAAAATGACGCCCAGCCGCTTTTGCGTCGTTTTTTAGCGCCTGGTCAGGGCAGGCGTTAAGGGACCTGTGGGCTCGGAAGGAGCCCAGAGGTGCCCTCCCATGCCCCCAGGGACCCCCCCTGTCACCCTTGCCCACCCCAGGAGGACGCCCAAGGATGGAGGGACCCATCCCAGGGAACTTAACCTCTTCTGTGCCTTGGACGAGATGATCTCGTCCAAGGCTACAGTTCCCCTGTGCCTTGGACGAGATCATCTCGTCCATGGCACAGGGGAACTTGGGGGCGCGCTAGCGCGCCCCCCGTGCACCCCCCTCCCCCCCCAAGTCGGGGATGGAAGGGGAAGACCTTCCCCTTCCACCCCCGACCCCCCCCCACCCCCCCTGTGACGTCAGCGCGCGCGCGCGCGCTGATGTGTCACAGGGGCCTCCCTCGTCGCGCTGGAAGCTCTGCTTCCAGCGCGATTGAAAAAGAAATGCAAAAGCATTTCTTTTTCAATCACTTGGGAGGCCCGGAGGGGCTTCAAAGGGAAGGAAAAGTATTTCCTTCCCTTTGAAGTCCCTCCGAGGGTTTCAAAAGCCGGATTGCTTGCAATCCGGTTTTTGAAACCCCACTAGACACCAGGGATTTTTTTTTTTTTCGTAGAAATTGACAAAAGGGAGCGACCCCTTGGGCAAGGGTCGCTCCCAGGGGGGGCATTTTTTTGAAAAGGCCTTTTCTGCCCCCCCTGGGGGCAGATCGGCCTTATTAGGCCGATCTGCCCCCAGGGGGGGCAGAAACCTCTAGGCACCAGGGACCTCTTTTTTTTTTTTTTTTTTCATTTTTTTTTTATTGAGGTGGGGAGCGACCCCTTAGGCAAGGGTCGTTCCCCTTGGGGGAAAATTATATTTTGGCCATTTCTGCCCCCCTTGGGGGCAGATTGGCCTATTTTGATGAGGCCAATCTGCCCCCAAGGGGGGTAGAAACCACTAGACACCAGGGATTTTTTTTTTTTTTTATGGTTATTGACAAAAGGGAGCGACCCCTTGGGCAAGGGTCGCTCCCAGGGGGGCATATTTTCGGGAAGGCCTTTTCTGCCCCCCCTGGGGGCAGATCGGCCTACTATTAGGCCGATCTGCCCCCAGGGGGGGCAGAAACCTCTAGGCACCAGGGACCATTTTTTTTTTTTTTTTTCATTTTTTTTTTTTTGGTGGGGAGTGACCCCTTAGGCAAGGGTCGCTCCCCTTGGGGGAAAATTATATTTTGCCCATTTCTGCCCCCCTTGGGGGCAGATTGGCCTATTTTGATGAGGCCAATCTGCCCCCAAGGGGGGTAGAAACCACTAGACACCAGGGAGTTTTTTCTTTGCGTGAATTTCACGCAAAGGGAGCGACCACTTAGGCAAGGGTCGCTCCCTGGGGGGGAGGGGAATTTATTTTAGGCCATTTCTGCCCCCCCTGGGGGCAGATCGGCCTATTATTAGGCCGATCTGCCCCCAGGGGGGGAAGAAACCTCTAGGCGCCAGGGCAAATTTTTTTTTTGTGTTTTTTTTTTTGGTTCTTTTTTTTTTTTTAGAGATGGGGAGCGACCCATCAGGCAAGGGTCGCTCCCCTGGGGGGCAAATTGTATTTAGACCATTTCTGCCCCCCTGGGGGCAGATTGGCCAATTTTAGGTCAATCTGCCCCCAAGGGGGCAGAAACCACTAGGCACCGGGGATTTGTTTTTTGGCGCCAATGTCACGCAGGGGGAGCGACCCCGTAGGCAAGGGTCGCTCCCGGGGGGGGGGGGGTGGTGGTTGGGGGGGCAAATTTATTTTAGGCCATTTCTGCCCCCCCGGGGGACAGATCGGCCTATTATTAGGCCGAACTGCCCCCGGGGGGGGGGGGCAGAACACTCTAGGCACCAGGGCAATTTTTTTTTTGTGTTTTTTTTTTTTTGTTGTTTCTTTTTTTAGAGATGGGGAGCGACCCATCAGGCAAGGGTCGCACCCCTGGGGGGGCAAATTATATTTAGACCATTTCTGCCCCCCTGGGGGCAGATTGGCCAATTTTAGGTCAATCTGCCCCCAAGGGGGCAGAAACCACTAGGCACCGGGGATTTGTTTTTTGGCGCCAATCTCACGCAGGGGGAGCGACCCCGTAGGCAAGGGTCGCTCCCGGGGGGGGGGTGGGGGTTGGGGGGGCAAATTTATTTTAGGCCATTTCTGCCCCCCCGGGGGACAGATCGGCCTATTATTAGGCCGAACTGCCCCCGGGGGGGGGGGGGGGCAGAACACTCTAGGCGCCAGGGCAATTTTTTTTTTGTGTTTTTTTTTTTTGTTGTTTCTTTTTTTAGAGATGGGGAGCGACCCATCAGGCAAGGGTCGCTCCCCTGGGGGGGCAAATTGTATTTAGACCATTTCTGCCCCCCTGGGGGCAGATTGGCCAATTTTAGGTCAATCTGCCCCCAAGGGGGCAGAAATCACTAGGCACCGGGGATTTGTTTTTTGGCGCCAATGTCACGCAGGGGGAGCGACCCCGTAGGCAAGGGTCGCTCCCGGGGGGGGTGGGGGTTGGGGGGCAAATTTATTTTAGGCCATTTCTGCCCCCCCGGGGGACAGATCGGCCTATTATTATGCCGAACTGCCCCGGGGGGGGGGGGGGGCAGAACACTCTAGGCACCAGGGCAATTTTTTTTTTGTGTTTTTTTTTTTTTGTTGTTTCTTTTTTTAGAGATGGGGAGCGACCCATCAGGCAAGGGTCGCTCCCCTGGGGGGGCAAATTGTATTTAGACCATTTCTGCCCCCCTGGGGGCAGATTGGCCAATTTTAGGTCAATCTGCCCCCAAGGGGGCAGAAACCACTAGGCACCGGGGATTTGTTTTTTGGCGCCAATGTCACGCAGGGGGAGCGACCCTGTAGGCAAGGGTCGCTCCCGGGGGGGGGGGGGTGGGGGTTGGGGGGGCAAATTTATTTTAGGCCATTTCTGCCCCCCCGGGGGACAGATCGGCCTATTATTAGGCCGAACTGCCCCCGGGGGGGGGGGGGCAGAACACTCTAGGCGCCAGGGCAATTTTTTTTTTGTGTTTTTTTTTTTTGTTGTTTCTTTTTTTAGAGATGGGGAGCGACCCATCAGGCAAGGGTCGCTCCCCTGGGGGGGCAAATTGTATTTAGACCATTTCTGCCCCCCTGGGGGCAGATTGGCCAATTTTAGGTCAATCTGCCCCCAAGGGGGCAGAAATCACTAGGCACCGGGGATTTGTTTTTTGGCGCCAATGTCACGCAGGGGGAGCGACCCCGTAGGCAAGGGTCGCTCCCGGGGGGGGTGGGGGTTGGGGGGCAAATTTATTTTAGGCCATTTCTGCCCCCCCGGGGGACAGATCGGCCTATTATTAGGCCAAACTGCCCCGGGGGGGGGGGGGGGCAGAACACTCTAGGCACCAGGGCAATTTTTTTTTTGTGTTTTTTTTTTTTTGTTGTTTCTTTTTTTAGAGATGGGGAGCGACCCATCAGGCAAGGGTCGCTCCCCTGGGGGGGCAAATTGTATTTAGACCATTTCTGCCCCCCTGGGGGCAGATTGGCCAATTTTAGGTCAATCTGCCCCCAAGGGGGCAGAAACCACTAGGCACCGGGGATTTGTTTTTTGGCGCCAATGTCACGCAGGGGGAGCGACCCTGTAGGCAAGGGTCGCTCCCGGGGGGGGGGGTGGGGGTTGGGGGGGCAAATTTATTTTAGGCCATTTCTGCCCCCCCGGGGGACAGATCGGCCTATTATTAGGCCGAACTGCCCCTGGGGGGGGGGGCAGAACACTCTAGGCACCAGGGCAATTTTTTTTTTGCTTTTTTTTTTTTTGTTGTTTCTTTTTTTAGAGATGGGGAGCGACCCATCAGGCAAGGGTCGCTCCCCTGGGGGGGCAAATTGTATTTAGACCATTTCTGCCCCCCTGGGGGCAGATTGGCCAATTGTAGGTCAATCTGCCCCCAAGGGGGCAGAAACCACTAGGCACCGGGGATTTGTTTTTTGGCGCCAATGTCACGCAGGGGGAGCGACCCCGTAGGCAAGGGTCGCTCCCGGGGGGGGGATGGGGGTTGGGGGGGCAAATTTATTTTAGGCCATTTCTGCCCCCCCGGGGGACAGATCGGCCTATTATTAGGCCGAACTGCCCCCGGGGGGGGGGGGGGCAGAACACTCTAGGCACCAGGGCAATTTTTTTTTTGTGTTTTTTTTTTTTTGTTGTTTCTTTTTTTAGAGATGGGGAGCGACCCATCAGGCAAGGGTCGCTCCCCTGGGGGGGCAAATTGTATTTAGACCATTTCTGCCCCCCTGGGGGCAGATTGGCCAATTTTAGGTCAATCTGCCCCCAAGGGGGCAGAAACCACTAGGCACCGGGGATTTGTTTTTTGGCGCCAATGTCACGCAGGGGCAGTGACCCCGTAGGCAAGGGTCGCTCCCGGGGCGGGGATGGGGGTTGGGGGGGCAAATTTATTTTAGGCCATTTCTGCCCCCCCGGGGGACAGATCGGCCTATTATTAGGCCGATCTGCCCCCCGGGGGGGGGGGGGGGCAGAAACCTCTAGGCGCCAGGGGAATTTTTCATTTTTTTCTTTTTTTTTTTCTTTGTTTTTTTTTTTTAGAGATGGGGAGCGACCCATCAGGCAAAAGTCGCTCCCCTGAGGGACAAATTGTATTTAGGCCATTTCTGCCCCCCTTGGGGGCAGATTGGCTGATTTTAGGTCAACCTGCCCCCAAGGGGGCAGAAACCACTAGGCACCGGGGATTTGTTTTTTGGTGCCAATGTCACGCAGGGGGAGCGACCCCGTAGGCAAGGGTCGCTCCCGACGGGGGAGGGTGGGGGTTGGGGGGGCAAATTTATTTTAGGGCATTTCTGCCCCCCCCCCCCCCCTGGGGCCGGCTGAGCTACAGGCCAAACACCACAGGTAGGCACCTTGCAAAAAACACCTCTGTTTTCTGTGAAAAATATGTTGTGTCCACGTTGTGTTTTGGGCCATTTCCTTTTGTGGGCGCTAGGCCTACCCACAGAAGTGATGTACCATTTTTATCGAGAGACTTAGGGGAACGCTGGGTGGAAGGAAATTTGTGGCTCCTCTCAGATTCCAGAACTTTCTGTCACCGAAATGAGAGGAAAAAGTGTTTTTTGGGCCAAATTTTGATGTTTGCAAAGGATTCTGGGTAACATAACCTGGTCAGAGCCCCGCAAGTCACCCCATCTTGGATTCCCCTGGGTTTCTAGTTTTCAAAAATGCACTGGTTTGCTAGGTTTCCTCAGGTGTCGGCTGAGCTACAGGCCAAAATCCACAGGTAGGCACTGCTTTTTATAAAAAAATGTGATGTGTCCACGTTGTGTTTTGGGCCCTTTCCTTTCGTGGGCGCTAGTCCTACCCACACAAGTGAGGTATCATTTTTATCGGGAGACTTGGGGGAACGCTGGGTAGAAGGAAATTTGTGGCTCCTCTCAGATTCCAGAACTTTCTGCCACAGAAATGTGAGTAACATGTGTATTTTTAGCCAAATTTTGAGGTTTGCAAAGGATTCTGGGTAACAGAACCTGGTCCGAGCCCCGCAAGTCACCCCTCCTTGGATTCCCCTAGGTCTCTAGTTTTCAGAAATGCACAGGTTTGGTAGGTTTCCCTAGGTGCCGGCTGAGCTAGAGGCCAAAATCTACAGGTAGGCACTTCGCAAAAAACACCTCTGTTTTTTTCCAAAATTTAGGATGTGTCCACGTTGCGCTTTGGGGTGTTTCCTGTCGCCGGCGCTAGGCCTACCCACGCAAGTGAGGTATCATTTTTATCGGGAGACTTGGGGGAACGCTGGGTGGAAGGAAATTTGTAGCTCCTCTCAGATTCCAGAACTTTCTGCCACAGAAATGTGAGGGACATGTGTTTTTTTAGCCAAATTTTGAGGTTTGCAAAGGATTCTGGGTAACAGAACCTGGTCCGAGCCCCGCAAGTCACCCCTCCTTGGATTCCCCTAGGTCTCTAGTTTTCAGAAATGCACAGGTTTGGTAGGTTTCCCTAGGTGCCGGCTGAGCTAGAGGCCAAAATCTACAGGTAGGCACTTCGCAAAAAACACCTCTGTTTTTTTCCAAAATTTAGGATGTGTCCACGTTGCGCTTTGGGGTGTTTCCTGTCGCCGGCGCTAGGCCTACCCACGCAAGTGAGGTATCATTTTTATCGGGAGACTTTGGGGAACGCTGGGTAGAAGGAAATTTGGGGCTCCTCTCAGATTCCAAAACTTTCTGCCACAGAAATGTGAGTAACATGTGTATTTTTAGCCAAATTTTGAGGTTTGCAAAGGATTCTGGGTAACAGAACCTGGTCCGAGCCCCGCAAGTCACCCCTCCTTGGATTCCCCTAGGTCTCTAGTTTTCAGAAATGCACAGGTTTGGTAGGTTTCCCTAGGTGCCGGCTGAGCTAGAGGCCAAAATCTACAGGTAGGCACTTCGCAAAAAACACCTCTGTTTTTTTCCAAAATTTAGGATGTGTCCACATTGCGCTTTGGGGTGTTTCCTGTCGCCGGCGCTAGGCCTACCCACGCAAGTGAGGTATCATTTTTATCGGGAGACTTGGGGGAACGCTGGGTGGAAGGAAATTTGTAGCTCCTCTCAGATTCCAGAACTTTCTGCCACAGAAATGTGAGGAACATGTGTTTTTTTAGCCAAATTTTGAGGTTTGCAAAGGATTCTGGGTAACAGAACCTGGTCCGAGCCACACAAGTCACCCCTCCTTGGATTCCCCTAGGTCTCTAGTTTTCAGAAATGCACAGGTTTGGTAGGTTTCCCTAGGTGGCGGCTGAGCTAGAGGCCAAAATCTACAGGTAGTCACTTTGCTAAAAACAGCTCTGTTTTCTGTGATATGTCCACGTTGTGTTTTGGGGCATATCCTGTCGCGGGCGCTAGGCCTACCCACACAAGTGAGGTATCATTTTTATCGGGAGACGTGGGGGAACGCTGGGTGGAAGGAAATTTGTGGCTCCTCTCAGATTCCAGAACTTTCTGCCACAGAAATGTGAGGAACATGTGTTTTTTTAGCCAAATTTTGAGGTTTGCAAAGGATTCTGGGTAACAGAACCTGGTCCGAGCCCCGCAAGTCACCCCTCCTTGGATTCCCCTAGGTCTCTAGTTTTCAGAAATGCACAGGTTTGGTAGGTTTCCCTAGGTGGCGGCTGAGCTAGAGGCCAAAATCTACAGGTAGTCACTTTGCTAAAAACAGCTCTGTTTTCTGTGATATGTCCACGTTGTGTTTTGGGGCATATCCTGTCGCGGGCGCTAGGCCTACCCACACAAGTGAGGTATCATTTTTATCGGGAGACGTGGGGGAACGCTGGGTGGAAGGAAATTTGTGGCTCCTCTCAGATTCCAGAACTTTCTGCCACAGAAATGTGAGGAACATGTGTTTTTTTAGCCAAATTTTGAGATTTGCAAAGGATTCTGGGTAACAGAACCTGGTCCGAGCCCCGCAAGTCACCCCTCCTTGGATTCCCCTAGGTCTCTAGTTTTCAGAAATGCACAGGTTTGGTAGGTTTCCCTAGGTGGCGGCTGAGCTAGAGGCCAAAATCTACAGTTAGTCACTTTGCTAAAAACAGCTCTGTTTTCTGTGATATGTCCACGTTGTGTTTTGGGGCATATCCTGTCGCGGGCGCTAGGCCTACCCACACAAGTGAGGTATCATTTTTATCGGGAGACGTGGGGGAACCCTGGGTGGAAGGAAATTTGTGGCTCCTCTCAGATTCCAGAACTTTCTGCCACAGAAATGTGAGGAACATGTGTTTTTTTAGCCAAATTTTGAGGTTTGCAAAGGATTCTGGGTAACAGAACCTGGTCCGAGCCCCGCAAGTCACCCCTCCTTGGATTCCCCTAGGTCTCTAGTTTTCAGAAATGCACAGGTTTGGTAGGTTCCCCTAGGTGGCGGCTGAGCTAGAGGCCAAAATCTACAGGTAGTCACTTTGCTAAAAACAGCTCTGTTTTCTGTGATATGTCCACGTTGTGTTTTGGGGCATATCCTGTTGCGGGTGCTAGGCCTACCCACACAAGTGAGGTATCATTTTTATCGGGAGACGTGGGGGAACGCTGGGTGGAAGGAAATTTGTGGCTCCTCTCAGATTCCAGAACTTTCTGCCACAGAAATGTGAGGAACATGTGTTTTTTTAGCCAAATTTTGAGGTTTGCAAAGGATTCTGGGTAACAGAACCTGGTCCGAGCCCCGCAAGTCACCCCTCCTTGGATTCCCCTAGGTCTCTAGTTTTCAGAAATGCACAGGTTTGGTAGGTTTCCCTAGGTGGCGGCTGAGCTAGAGGCCAAAATCTACAGGTAGTCACTTTGCTAAAAACAGCTCTGTTTTCTGTGATATGTCCACGTTGTGTTTTGGGGCATATCCTGTCGCGGGCGCCAGGCCTACCCACACAAGTGAGGTATCATTTTTATCGGGAGACGTGGGGGAACGCTGGGTGGAAGGAAATTTGTGGCTCCTCTCAGATTCCAGAACTTTCTGCCACAGAAATGTGAGGAACATGTGTTTTTTTAGCCAAATTTTGAGATTTGCAAAGGATTCTGGGTAACAGAACCTGGTCCGAGCCCCGCAAGTCACCCCTCCTTGGATTCCCCTAGGTCTCTAGTTTTCAGAAATGCACAGGTTTGGTAGGTTTCCCTAGGTGGCGGCTGAGCTAGAGGCCAAAATCTACAGTTAGTCACTTTGCTAAAAACAGCTCTGTTTTCTGTGATATGTCCACGTTGTGTTTTGGGGCATATCCTGTCGCGGGCGCTAGGCCTACCCACACAAGTGAGGTATCATTTTTATCGGGAGACGTGGGGGAACCCTGGGTGGAAGGAAATTTGTGGCTCCTCTCAGATTCCAGAACTTTCTGCCACAGAAATGTGAGGAACATGTGTTTTTTTAGCCAAATTTTGAGGTTTGCAAAGGATTCTGGGTAACAGAACCTGGTCCGAGCCCCGCAAGTCACCCCTCCTTGGATTCCCCTAGGTCTCTAGTTTTCAGAAATGCACAGGTTTGGTAGGTTCCCCTAGGTGGCGGCTGAGCTAGAGGCCAAAATCTACAGGTAGTCACTTTGCTAAAAACAGCTCTGTTTTCTGTGATATGTCCACGTTGTGTTTTGGGGCATATCCTGTCGCGGGCGCTTTGGCCTACCCACACAAGTGAGGTATCATTTTTATCGGGAGACGTGGGGGAACGCTGGGTGGAAGGAAATTTGTGGCTCCTCTCAGATTCCAGAACTTTCTGCCACAGAAATGTGAGGAACATGTGTTTTTTTAGCCAAATTTTGAGGTTTGCAAAGGATTCTGGGTAACAGAACCTGGTCCGAGCCCCACAAGTCACCCCTCCTTGGATTCCCCTAGGTCTCTAGTTTTCAGAAATGCACAGGTTTGGTAGGTTTCCCTAGGTGGCGGCTGAGCTAGAGGCCAAAATCTACAGGTAGTCACTTTGCTAAAAACAGCTCTGTTTTCTGTGATATGTCCACGTTGTGTTTTGGGGCATATCCTGTCGCGGGCGCTAGGCCTACCCACACAAGTGAGGTATCATTTTTATCGGGAGACGTGGGGGAACGCTGGGTGGAAGGAAATTTGTGGCTCCTCTCAGATTCCAGAACTTTCTGCCACAGAAATGTGAGGAACATGTGTTTTTTTAGCCAAATTTTGAGGTTTGCAATGGATTCTGGGTAACAGAACCTGGTCCGAGCCACACAAGTCACCCCTCCTTGGATTCCCCTAGGTCTCTAGTTTTCAGAAATGCACAGGTTTGGTAGGTTTCCCTAGGTGACGGGTGAGCTAGAGGCCAAAATCTACAGGTAGTCACTTTGCTAAAAACAGCTCTGTTTTCTGTGATGTGTCCACGTTGTGTTTTGGGGCATATCCTGTTGCGGGTGCTAGGCCTACCCACACAAGTGAGGTATCATTTTTATCGGGAGACGTGGGGGAACGCTGGGTGGAAGGAAATTTGTGGCTCCTCTCAGATTCCAGAACTTTCTGCCACAGAAATGTGAGGAACATGTGTTTTTTTAGCCAAATTTTGAGGTTTGCAAAGGATTCTGGGTAACAGAACCTGGCCCGAGCCACACAAGTCACCCCTCCTTGGATTCCCCTAGGTCTCTAGTTTTCAGAAATGCACAGGTTTGGTAGGTTTCCCTAGGTGGCGGCTGAGCTAGAGGCCAAAATCTACAGGTAGTCACTTTGCTAAAAACAGCTCTGTTTTCTGTGATGTGTCCACGTTGTGTTTTGGGGCATATCCTGTCGCGGGTGCTAGGCCTACCCACACAAGTGAGGTACCATTTTTATCGGGAGACTTGGGGGAACATAGATTAGCAAAACAAGTACTATTGCCCCTTGTCTTTCTCTACATTTTTTCCTTCCAAATATAGGAGTGTGTGTAAAAAAGACATCTATTTGAGAAATTCCCTGTAATTCACGTGCTACTATGGTCACCCCGGAATTCAGAGATGTGCAAATAACCACTGCTCCTCAACACCTTATCTTGGGCCCTTTTTGGAAATGCAAAGGTTTTCTTGATAGCAATTTTTTACTCCTTATATTTCAGCAAATGAATTGCTGTATACCCGGTATAGAATGAAAACGCACTGCAGGGTGCAGCTCATTTATTGGCTCTGGGTTCCTCGGGTTCTTGATGAACCTACAAACCCTATATATCCCCACAACCAGAGGAGTCCAGCAGACGTAACGGTATATTGCTTTCGATAATCTGACATTGCAGGGAAAAGTTACAGAGTAAAACGTAGAGAAAAATTGATGGTTTTTTCACCTCAATTTCAATATTTTTCTTTTTCAGCTGTTATTTTCTGTAGGAAACCCTTGTAGGATCTACACAAATGACCCCTTGCTGAATTCAGAATTTTGTCTACTTTTCAGAAATGTTTAGGTTTCTGGGATCCAGCATTGGTTTCATGACCATTCCTGTCACTGACTGGAAGGAGACTGAAAGCACAAAAAATTGCACAAATGGGGTATGCCCCAGTAAAATGCCAAAATTGTGTTGAAAAATTGGGTTTTTGGATTCAAGTCTGCCTGTTCCTGAAAGCTGGGAAGCTGCTGAGTTTAGCACCGCAGACCCTTTGTTGATGCCATTTTCAGGGGAAAAACCACAAGCCTTCTTCTGCAGCCCCTTTTTCCAATTTTTTTGAAAAAAACGAAATTTTCTCTGTATTTTGGCCAATTTCTTGGCCTCCTTCAGGGGAACCCACAAAGTCTGGGTACCTTTAGAATCCCTAGGATGTTGGAAAAAAAGGACGCAAATTTGGCTTGGTTAGCTTATGTGGACAAAAAGTTATGAGGGCCTAAGCGCGAACTGCCCCAAATAGGCAAAAAAGGGCCTGGCACAGGAGGGGGAAAAGGCCTGGCAGCGAAGGGGTTAAGGTAAGTTCAGGCAAGTATTTTTTTTATTTTTTTTTGTGGCATAGGGGGTCCTGATTTGTGCCCCCTACATGCCACTATGCCCAATGACCATTCCCAGGGGACAGAAGTCCCCTGGGCATGGCCATTGGGCAAGGGGGCATGACTCCTGTCTTTGCTAAGACAGGAGTCATTTCAATGGGGGTTGGGAGTAAAAAAAAATGGCGCAAATCGGGTTGAGGCGAAAATTTTGCCTCAGCCTGACTTGCCCCATTTTTTGACGCCCAAGCTCCATATTCCCCTACGCCGGCGCTGCCTGGTGTACGTCATTTTTTTTTACGCACACCAGGCAGCTCCGCCGGCTAACGCCGGCTAACGTCATTGAATAAATACGGCGCCCGCATGGCGCTTCAGAATGGCGTTAGCCGGCGTTAGATTTTTTGACGCACAACTGCGTTGGCTCAGTTGTGCGTCGAAAAGTATAAATATGGCCCTCTGTCTCTTAATAACGTGTTTCTTGCATTTCATAATTAATTTTCCTGGAACATATTCACATATGTTGCCTCAAAGCGATTAATGATTCAACTAATTCAATTTAAGATTGTAACTTTACTAATTTGTTAATAAAACTTAATGATTTGCAAAGTACTTTTCTCGGCCACTTCCGTAAATTCAGTTTCACTGTCATTGCTGTATTGCTGATTTTTTTATTTTAACTTCAGTTCAAGGTCTATCCCAGTGGACATAGCGAAGATCTGTGGTTGCACCAAGTTTGCACAGAGCAAACACCATCCTTATCTCTCACACTATCAATGGTTGGCCCCTTGGGTGTAGGAACACACTGGTCCAGACATACATACACCATTGTGTGGGAACATGACACTCATCACTCTTGGCTCTACGTGCTCCTTTTTTCAAATATGTCAAAGTTGCCTTAACTCTCTGCTTGTGTAAATTTGAAAAAGCACTGTTATCGCATTACACATTTTCACATGTCACTTTAGTAACAATGTGGGCCTGCAGCAGGTGGCCCAGTCCCCATAGTCCACATGCTAATCCAATAAGGTTCATATTAGTTGGCCAATTTATTGTGGGCCTGCAGTGTTGGTCGCCCTTTGTTCATGAGCACCCTTTGGCCTGTCGAATTAGTTAAAATACACTTGTCCTGTCTCTCCTGGGCCTCTGAGCGAGGTACCCTCAAGACTAGTTGCAGAATGAGACCAAGAGGTGGAGCAGGAGGTGATGGTTTGTCACTGCTCCAGAGGGCACAAGGAGCTGACAGGCTGAGACAGATGATCAGCAGACAAATCACCAACTAATGAATGGGAAATTTTAACAAAGTTTGTGTGGTGAACTAAAAGTTTAGTTTGTATTTATGCGCATGTGTGTCTGAAGTATGTTGGTTGACACAGCTGGGTGTGTTTGTGTATGGAAGCATATGCCTGTATGTGTGTGCTGTTGTGTATGTGTACATGTGTGCATACCCACTGGATTGTGTTTTGGTACTAGATGGATCTGGTGATTGACTTTACTCTCTTTCATTTGGTAACACTGATGCACAAGTTCCCCCGGGCATAATTTTAAACGTCATTGGATAACTGTGCCCTTGCTACAAGGTATTACTCTTTGGCTTATGATGGCCATTCTAGGCATTATGGTGAACCTGGCAAAATGTGGTTGTTATAATCTATGAATGGAATATCCTTAAATGTAACCATGAGTAGGGTTGTTAAACACATGTTGCAGTGTTACTGATTGTAAAGAGATGCTCCTCTCTATTTTCTGTACATTGGTATGACCTTTAGAACACTCAAAGGAGTTCAGCAGCTATTGGGGGCACTAACATATGCTGTCATTTCCCATATTGAGGCTGCACCTGAATGCTGTTTGCGGTCTCAGGAAAAGACTTATTGAGGAGAAATTGTGACTGCAGTGATGGCCTTACTGATATGCACAGTAGAGGCTTTGACTCAAACCAGGAGATTTGGGGGCAGCGTGTTTCTTGCGATATGAGCAGGAGACACTGTGTGAGCAGAAGTGCAGTGCAGTGGCAGCTTTAACGAAAGTGCATTCAGGAGATGCTGTGTGATGAGATGTTCAGAGCCGGCTTCAACAAAAGCACAGGAGATGCGGTCTGGGGAGAACTTTGGCAGCAATGAGATCAAGGCGATGCCTAAAAGAGGCAGTAATTACACGTTCAGCAGTGGCTTTGCCATAATATCTGATATAGTCTACCTTAATTGAGAATCCTGTTCAGTGAGGCGTCGGATTGTCACAGCTGCAAGGAGCAAGGCAAACGTTCTAATCACCGCCCTTGTGAAGTGTTGTTTATTTGTAATATTAATCCAGCTGTCTTTAAAGGCAATGCCAGTTTTGAACTGATAATCTTAAAAAAGACAAGGTGGCAAGATATTTCCTCTAAGGCTAGACCACACGTTCATGGTATTAATGCTTGTTCCCTCTTTTGACATCCATAATACAAAGTTGTGGAAATTTCTTTACTTTATAATATGTATGGAACACTATAGAACTGTATAACAATTTACCAATGTGTGATTTGTAGTTTATTTGTGCTTGGAGGTATAGTGATTTATTTCAATCTATTTTTGTAATTTGCTATTAGAAAATTAAGGGGTATGCAACAATGGCTGCAGCAAGCATGGGTCAGTCACCATCTTCTTTAAATGAGGAGGGTGAACCTCAGATCTCTTGGGACAGATGAATGAAAATGTACAACTCTTATTTAATTGCTACAGGGGCGAGAAATATTCCTCAGTCAGAAAACAACATATTTTATTGCATAACTTAGGTTTACAACGGAGGAGAGTTTGTGAGGATATAGCGGACCAAGATAATGATAATACTAGAGATGTTGATGAAGAAGAAGAGGAGAAAATATATATATATATACATATATATATATATCTAAACACAAACACTGTCCTGGTCAGTGACGAGGCGAATTCTTAAGCGGTCCGGCACGGGTTCCAGGAGCCCAAAATCTCGCGTGTAGCAATTTCATAATCCAGAAAAGGATAACCGGACACCATGACCATGCAAATTTACATTTATTGACGCGTTTCGGCCGTGGCCTTGCTCACAATACTCCTCCAATTCATTCAAAGCACATATAAATCTAATTTATACAACATAAAGAAAGGACTAATTTACAAAAAACAAGCTCCTAAAGAGGGAAAACGTGGCGGCCATTTTGAACTGTATCTTTTTACTTCTTATAACATAATAAAATGTTAAAGGCAACACAACATATTCAACACTTTTACCTATAATAAGGAACTGTATTTATCTTTATATTACCTTCAGTTTGTCAACCTATAGTAATAGTTCATAATAATGCAGGTTAAATATATTTGCCCTCTATAATTTTTAAAGATGTTATAGTTTTTTTATTAACAAAAAAATAAATCCACTTATCCCCTCTGGCTATTTTTCAATTCATTTACATAAAATTTACATAAAAATACTATCTTCACATTAAATCCCTAATCACCCACTCTTAACTCCAATATAAATCTAAATTCACTTCTAAAAAGCCCATTAACAGTGTTATAAAACCTAAATGTTTTTTAAATATTTTAAATATTACAAATATTTCAAATATTTTATTTATTTTGTTTTAAGTATCTTAAATATTTTAAATATGCCTCATATATAAATAAGACTAATTGAAAAAAATAAGACTAATTAAAAAAATCTAAAATGTAAAGAACCCAACTGCAATGGCTTGCTCTTGTCCATCTTAACTACTTATTATTACGTTATTGTTTATGTTGTATAAATTAGATTTATATGTGCTTTGAATGAATTGGAGGAGTATTGTGAGCAAGGCTACGGCCGAAACACGTCAATAAATGTAAATTTGCATGGTCATGGTGTCCGGTTATCCTTTTCTGGATTATGAAATTATGAAATATATATATATATCTACCTTAAAAAATTGGAAGCTCATTTTAAAGAAGAGTAAACGTGGTACTTAAAAGACATACATTTTTTGATAGAGCACAAGGTAGGAATGGAAAAATAACATTTTACATTGCTGTTTGAAGAGGTTTGTCTGCAATATGTGATATGTGGTCTTCTTACTGACTCTCTCATCAGAGACCAACTGGTCTGTTGTACTAATGATCATAAAATTCAGGAAAAATATTTAACCCAAAATCCTGATCAGGTGGAGGTGATAAACTTAGCTAAGAGGATAGAGCACACTGCTGTTTGTGTAAAAGCAATTACATTTACCAAAAAGGATTACAAAAATGAGAAGGAGATCAGAGTTCTCGCTAATGAGGAAAAGGTTTGTAAATTTTATGAGGATGGACATGCAAAGTACACATCTGGAAACAATACGTTAAAATGTTACAGATGTGGAAATGCTAACCATTTCGCAAATAACCAAAAAAATCCTGCCTGAGGTATTAGGTGCTGTTACAATTCAATAGGATTGAGCATTATGTGAAAATGTGCAAATTAGCAGATGCAGATTAAAGCATATATGTTGTTAGTACTGATGAATAGGAATTTAGAGAGAAAGGTAAACTGATCTTTCAGGTTCACAATCATGAAGATGGTAAGGAGGTGAAATATACTTCATGTGACACTGCATTAATGGAAAGAAAGTCAACGCATATGTTGATTTATGCTGAATTATGCTCACCCTATACATTAATAGGCAAACTTTCCATGAAATATCCAAAAAATAAATACAATCTAGAAAGTCCAGATGTACACACAGGGGGTATAATAGAGACCCTATCCAACTGGAAGGCATGGTGAGGATGTATATCTCTTTTAAGAACTGACATCCCTTAGGAAAATACTTTGTCACCAAGGTAGGGTGTAATTTGCTAGGATGGAAACACCAAAGAGATCTTGGTAAATTTAAGGATGCTGGTCTTACTATCGAGAAAAGCAAGTGCAAAATAGGAGCTGCTTCAGATGAATTTCTGGGTCACACACTGTTTAGTGAAGGAATAAAACCCACATTGGATTTGATTCAATCTGTTGTGAAGGCACCCATTCCTAATAACAAGGATGAGGTCAAACTGTTTTTGGATCTCACTGAGTATACATTCAAATTAAAAAAAAACATTTGCAATTTAGTCCAACCCATCAGGTCACTACTCAAGAAAGGAAGTCCTTTAGAGTGGGTACAGGAACACACCATTACATTTAACAAAATGAATGAAGCTATTATTTTAGCCCAGTGCATTGGTAATTTTGACCGCAAGCTTGACACTATACTTACTATAGATGCCTGTAAGAAGAGCTTAGGAGCTACCCTTTCTCGGGTATCTGGAGGCAAAAAAAGAATAGTTGCTTTTGCATCCAACACCCTAAAGGAAGCAGAAACAAATTACTCACCCGTAGAAAAGGAAGCCATGCTATGCATTTGGGCAACTAACCATTTTAAATATTACTTTTGGGGTTTACCTCTTGTTCTAATGACAGGCTACAAACCGCGGATTCCAGTTTTCTCTAAAAACTTTACTGAAAAAACACACCTAGAATTAGCAAATAGGTTTTGAACCTGCAAAGGTAAATTTTGGAACTGAGTATGTTCAAGGTGTCAGAAATTCAGCTGCAGATTTTTTATCTTGCCTACCACTCAACAAAACTAGTGAATACTCTGAACAGGAATTTCCAGTCATGCAAATAAACATCCCAGCAATATGGAGATCAGAATTGGAAAATTACATGTTGATGGATAAGACATTAAAGTGGGTCAAGGAAATAATTACTGAGGGGATGCCCAAGAAAAGTAAGGAACTACCCATTGAGTTGCAACATTATTGGAATATAAGGAAAAAATAACCTTATATGGAGAAAATGTATTAAGATCAGGAAAGAACCCAGAGAGAATGAGAGAACGAATTTGTGAATTAGTACATGAAGGCCATTTGTGAAGAAATCTCACCATAAGCAAAATAAAAGCTGAATATTGGTTCCCATGTATGGATTCTTTAATAGAAGAGTTAGTAAAGGATTGGCATGCATGCAATCTTAGTCACAAACCCAAATAAACTTAGCAAATACCTATAGAACCAGTTGAAGTACCCACTAATCCCTAGGACAAACTAGGCCCTGACATTATATATAGTGCTATCCATGTATCAGAGTTATGTGAGAAGTTCATTATTGTCCTCATTTACTATTTTTCTAAATGGATTGCTATCAAATTTATAAATTCCATGAATGAAAAAAAACTCATATGTTTTCTTTCTGATGTTTTTTGCCAATGAGGGCATTCCCAGTACTCCTATTACAGATAATGGGGTTCAGTTTGTGTCTGAAGAAATGAGGGAGTTAATTGCTAGTTTGGACATCAAACACATAAAAACATTTTTATATTGTCCTAGGGATAATGACCGTCTGGACTAATTGGATGTTAAAGAAATCTTTGCAATTGGCAATAGCAGCTTTCAAACCCAATGTCCAGTCCATAAAGGATATATTGTGGTCATATCACACTATTCAAAATTTGGTTACAGGAATTTCACTGTTTATCTTACTAAGAGGCTGAAGATCATGAACTAAATTGACTCCCAATTGCCTTATGAAAATAACACTATTCAGGTAAATGAAGGTGAAATGAAAGAAAGGATTAAAAACAACAAAAAAAACAATTAAAGGTTTGACAAAAAATGGGGCACTAGGAAACAAATATGAAAAGAGGGACAATGGGTCCTGGTAAAGAAGATTTAACGAGGTTTACAAACCAGAAAAAATAAAAGAAGTAAAAAAATTTGATAATGGAAGATGGACGCATGTGGAGTATGAACAGGCTTTTTCCATACAGTAAAACTGATGAGCTAAAGGGCCATGCATTATCAAAGGCTAAAGTTGAAGACCCCGAAAGAGAATTAGGAGAACTGGGCACCTCCTTTATGGTGATGTGACTACGTAATAACTTAACCCATAGGCAATAATCCCACTCCTGTAAATGTTGCCCTGTAAAGCAATATGAATAAGTAATGACTTACCTCTCAACAACAATTTCAGTAATTCAGTTTTTATCTAACGATGATTACAGTAGCTCAGTTTTTATCTATTGTATATATTATTCTTTAAAATCTTCTGTTTTCCTATTGTTTTCTCTAATGGCATCATTAGGAGCTGTTACTGGTTTCCCTATCTCAGACTGAATTGCATATGGCCGGGTACAAACTGGAAATGGATTGCAAGCAAACAAACTGATGGATTAAACCCAGATTTGTGACTGGGGGTGAATGTTTAATTTGTTCTGCATTCCGTCCATCCTCTGTTATTTTTTCATTTGTCACCCCAAGTGGCAATGTTATGCCCAGACGTGGGTCCTGTGCTTGCCATGCCACCAGATTCAAGCTTGCCTGGCTGACAAAGGGTGATACCCTGAAACCTGTCCCAGGATGCTTGTTTCTGGTTCAGGGTAGACCTGGTCTGGCAGTTCGGGCTGGACTGTTCCCATGGGGAACAGGGTAAGACTGATTTGCATATGGCTGGGTCCAAACTAGAATTGCATGGCAAGCAAAAAAACTGCTGCATGAAACCTAGATCTGTGAGTGGGGTGAATGTTTGATTTGTTCTGTATTCTGTCCATCAGCTGTTGTTTTTGCATTTGTTGCCCCTACCTTCTTGTATCATTGCCAATACACATGTGTCACATCTTGCAGCACACATTGAAATGCCACCTTAGCTAACATGACTTGCACATGTGCAGGAAGGGACACCACCCTGCACAGAAACAATTCAACTCCTCAAGGCAGCCACTCCTACATCATGCAGCAACAATGTCTGTCTCAGCACAGGGCAGGGAGAACAAGTCAGTGCATCTGTCCTGTGCAGTGTCCCGTATACTAGTAATCACGGCACTACCCTGCGTAACCAACATGGTGCAGTGTTGAGCTACACATATTGCTGCTGGCCTGAACTGTGCCACAAGACAAAAATCTGAACTAAAGCTTGCAATCCGTGGAACACAACAAATACAGGGTGAACCCACAACTACTCAGACACAACCATATTACACACATGAGAAAGGGGCAGAAAATCGAACAAATACAACACATGGAGCATGTCTGTGAATAAAATGGTGCCCGTTATGAAATTCGCAAGCGGATGGTGCCCGCTGAAGTCATTGCTTGGAAAGACTGCCAGTGCGGTCTTCCCTCTGCGGTAGGAATTACGAGATTTCGGTTGGGACGGTGGGTGGAAACCGTGTCTCGGGCTGCCAGCTCTGTGGGAAACTCAGCACAACACTGACGCTGGCTCGTAATATAGCCAGCGCCAATATTGGGGTGTTCTTATCGCGGCCTGTAAATTGGGCAGTGGAAAGCGCAAAGGGGCTGGCCATGGGGGCACCTGCACTGCCCATGTCAAAAGCATGGGCAGTGCAGGGACACCTAGGGGCACCCTACACCCCTTTACCACGAGCCTTTGCATGGTGGACGGACTGCCATGCAAAGACTGGTGGGAGAGTGGGATAATAATCTGGAGGGCAGCGCTGAGTGCAGTGCTGGCCTTTCGGATCAAGACCGGTGGCACCGCCAGCCCATAGGCTGCTGGCAACCTGGCAATGCCAGCCCATTGGACTGTGGTGCTTACACCATGGTCCCAATGTGCCTGTTGGACTGCTGCAGTTGGTGGTGGTCCGAGCACCACTGCAAGTCAGGTGGTCATAGGATCGCCAGGCTCATCAAGAGGGCCAATGTGTGCAGTAGTACAAGTAGCTGCAATCCCACCATCAAGCTATATAGAGGCCCTGAACAAGCTGGAAATGAAGGTGGGTCTGTGTACCAATTTAGGCTGGATCACGCACTGACATTTAGTAAATGCATTCTTGACCAAAAATCAAAAGCATATGGGCCATCCCTGTGTAAACCCCTGTGCCAGTGGTAAATTAGCTGTCCAGCGCCAACGCCACATCACTTGCACCATAGTGCAAGGAAGGCTGCATTGAGGGGAAGAATATTGTTGTGTAGGAAGGAGCAAAAACAACCCGGGTCCCGTGCTTCCCATGCCACTGGATTCAAGCTAGCCTGGCTGATGAGGGGTGAAACCCCGAAACCGGTCCCAGGATGCTTGTTTCCGGTCCAGTGAGGACCTGGCTTGGCAGTTCGGTCTGGACTGTTCCCATGAGGAACAGGGTCTAGACTGATTTGCACATGGCTGGGTCCAAACTGGGGTGGCATGGTGAGCAAAAGAACGATGGATTAAACCCAGATCTATGACTGGGGGTGAGTGTTTGACAATGTTCAGCATTCCGTCCATCACTTGTTGTTTTTGCTTTGTCGCCCTAAGTGGGAAGAGTATGCCCAGACATGGGTCCCGTGCTTCCCATGCCACTGGATTCCAGCTAGCCTGGCTGATGAGGGGTGAAACCCCGAAACCGGTCCCAGGATGCTTGTTTCCGGTCCAGTGAGGACCTGGCTTGGCAGTTCGGTCTGGACTGTTCCCATGAGGAACAGGGTCAAGGCTGATTTGCATGTGGCTGGGTCCAAACTGGGGTGGCATGGTGTGCAAAAGAACGATGGATTAAACCCAGATCTATGACTGGGGGTGAGTGTTTGACAATGTTCAGCATTCCGTCCATCACTTGTTGTTTTTGCTTTGTCCCCCTAAGTGGGAAGGGTATGCCCAGACGTGGGTCCCGTGCTTCCCATGCCACTGGATTCAAGCTAGTCTGGCTGATGAGGGGTGAAACCCCGAAACCGGTCCCAGGATGCTTGTTTCCGGTCCAGTGAGGACCTGGCTTGGCAGTTCGGTCTGGACTGTTCCCATGAGGAACAGGGTCAAGACTGATTTGCATACGGCTGGGTCCAAACTGGGGTGGCATGGTGAGCAAAAGAACGATGGATTAAACCCAGATCTATGACTGGGGGTGAGTGTTTGACAATGTTCAGCATTCCGTCCATCACTTGTTGTTTTTGCTGTGTAGGAAGGAGCACCTTCCTGCACAATAAGAAAATAATATGGAAATCGTCTTGGTTCATGTGTGCAGTGTAATGCAGCACACATTGATAAAAGAAAACATGAGTAGGAAATAAAGCATATGTCAACATTGCGACCTGCTAATGTCACCCCTGGGGTGGTGATAGATATGGGCACAGTCTCAGGTCTACAAAAACACGTAAATCTGGGACTGCATCAAAATGCAATGGGTGTTGGGATGGCCTGCCATTGCACACCCTTTCCATGCAAAGTTCTGCATTGGAAGGGGCCAATTTTTACAAGGTGGCGTCATGGCACAAGAAGTGGTTTAATGCCACCTAGTAAATACAACGCAGCCCATAGCGCCACTGGAGCATCCCTTTACATGACACTCCAGTGGCACTAGGGGCTAAAAATATATATTGCATAATGCACAATAACACCCTGGGCCCTTTAACTAGTCACTGGGCGCCTCCACTACAGAATACATTATGTGCCATGTCAACTGCCACAACAATCTAAGATTGATTTTACACCATCTCATTGCAGAGGATGATGGCTTCCCTCCTGCCGACCTGCCTGTCCTGGATTTCACTGATGACCTGGATGACCAGCTGACAATCATCAATGAACCAACTCTCCAGGATGTCCTAGGATCCCTCCAGACACCACCTCCTACTGCAAGGCGGACACACAGCATTGCGGGGTCTCCACATGAACCACCCAACAACCAAAATATACCACCTGCCAGTACTGACACGGCCCTGGACGCCGAGGACCCAGAGACGAGTTTTCAGAGGACAGTAGTAGGAGTCCAGTGGGAGCTGGCTAAGCAGCTATGGGTGGGGATGGAGACCGTGGCAGGCAGGCTTGAGGGAGTGCAGAAGTGCTTTATAACAGATAATGAAAACACAGCCTCCATCCGGGGCACACACTCCCCACTGCGTGGAGTCCAGCAGTCCCTGGCGGACATAGCTGCTGCCATGAAGGAGAGGCCACAACAATTTCCCTCCCAAACTGGCAGCAGCATAGCAGACAACAAGCTGGAGTCCATTCAGCAGGAAGTGGCCTCCCTCAGGGGAGACATGGCTGTCTACCACTGTGATGTTGCATCAATATTATAAAATCTGCAGTTCCTCCTTGCTACAGTGATGCCTTAGGTCTTACCACAAATGGCTCCTGGTGGGAACTTGGACTCCACATCTTTATCTCCTGAAGTGTGTGTGCCCCCCTCTATAACAGCACCACCAATGGCACAAGAGGCACCACACACATCAGAGGATGATGAAGTGGAACAAATTACTTTCAATTGAAAGAGTAACTGGTAGCACTAGTGTGTGCCACATGGTCAATTCTCCTTAGTTCTGGTCTCAAGATCATGTCAGAGTTGTGACAGTAGGAAATGTGCTCTCTTCACTCACCCACTGTTGACTTGTCTGCTATGTACTGTCATTATCTCTGACATACCAATTGGCAATTTTTGTTCCTCCTCACTAATGGACACTCCTTCTTCTCATGACATGTCCCTCAACCCTAGACTCTTAGGTCACACATCCATGACTTTCACTAATGGGGCCTCATACCAGGACATTGTAAATAAGTCACTTTCATACTTCCACCTGTATATAAACAGCTTGTACACATTTAGCATGCCTAGTTTTCAGTGATCCATCTACTCAGCTAAATGATGGAATTGTGTGACAATCCATTTCAATGATTACAGTATAGCAGTACATGAGTGCAGAACTGTGGGACACCAAGCTACACACAAGGATGCTAACATGAGAAAGGTGTATGATGGTGTTGTCTGATACAACCAATTAACTGACTATAAAAACTAAAATGTTTGCATTTATCATTTACTTCTGATGTACAGCAAGTATGGCTGAGAACCAAGTCAATGCAAGTATAGACACCTAGGAGCCCCAGAACAACTAATTTGTGTGGTACACAAGTAGCTAACCTCACCAGTGTTGCAGGATACAGTTCCAGTTGTCAGATGTGTCACAGTTCCCAATATTGAAACTACAAGAACCCACCAATGACAGCTGAAGTACCAGACTTACCTGTCCAATACAAAGGACACATGGACATTGTGAATGGCTGGTATGGAAATGCATAGACCAGTAGAAGTGATGTTGTAGACAAAGTGAAAACTCCTATATCAATAGGGGAAGCACATGGTAAATCAGGGATTACACAAGACAGTAAGTTTTCCATAGGCCATTCCTCCAATTTTCCCAGTGCACTCATGAGAAACCCCAGATACTCATCCAAATGACACAAAATGAATGCTAAAATAAAGAGGATTTATTATTAATACATCAACCTATATAGTAACTGAAACCTATCCTATCCTAAGCTAACCTACACTAAATATATTCATACAACAACTACATCTATCTAACCTAAGTTACACGTATCTTACACACGGAACACCACACTCTAAACATTGATCCCCCACCCACTTAAGAAACAAGATACAAGTAGGACAACAATTACTAAACTACACATATACTAACGTATCCTATTTCCTGTACAAATATAGATATTTTTTTGAATAAAAAAAAAATATATATATATTTTTTTTTTTTTTATTACATAAATACACATACCACAACATTACCCCCATCCAACCCTTCACCAATATAAACATAAAAAAATAAAAAAACATTCTTAATCTAACTAATGCCTACCCTACACTAATCTAATACTAATTATCTAAAACCCAACCCAAAACTAACAAAACCGCAATAGGGAGAGGAAGGAACTGAGAAGTAGTGCAAATTGTCCTAAAGTTCATTTTTTCTATTTTTCTATTTTTTTCTTGATGAACTTTAACATCCTCCGGTTGTCAGCCGATTCCTTCTCCATTTTGTCCAGTCACTTGAGGATCGCATTCAGGTCCCTCCTGAGGTCCAGCTCAAACGGAATCGTACACCGGCTGCTGCGGGCTGTACCTGTGTGCTGACAGGTGGTGCTGATGTTGAGAGCGTAGGTGGAGCTGGGCCCCCTGCATACCTGAAGTGCTCGCTCCTGTGTTCCTTGGTGCCTGCATAGTGGGACCACCATGTGGAAAGGTCCCCATTCTCCGGAAGATTTTTCATGCCTGTAATGCCTAGTTATCCTGCGGTATCCCTCTTCCATTTCTAGGATGTGGCGGTAACGGTCTGCCTTCTTTATGAACATGCACCTCTGCTCAAGAGTCATGTTGGCAGCTGAAATATGAGGACAAGCACGCATCAGTATCAGAATTGAACGGAGCTTGTACAGAGTTTAAATTGATATTGTAACAGAAACTAACACATACAGTCCCACACACATTCCACAACAATGGCTCGTTACGCATCCATGTCTAAAACCAACCAGACATCCTCAGAATCATGTACATGCCATTGAGATGATGTCAATCCATAGTAAATCAAAAGGGCCCAGAGCTCACAGGAACAAATACAACCATCATCAACATTTGTATCACCTAACCTATGAGGATCACGTGCCTCTACAGGTCTGAATTAACTGTTTGCATGGCCATTAGGGGACCTGGGCATGCTATCCATCTCCTCAAAACCCCTGGTGATATATCATGGCCTGACCACTCATTATGGAGTCAATGTGTGGCCCATATCATTGTGGGGCTGCTACCTACCAACCTGCTATTCTGAGGTCAGGTAAATCATCATTCATGTGTCCTGGTGTAAGACCTGCCCTAAGTATATGTTACAAGGGGCCACCCCATATCTCATTATGTGCCCACATGCACAAATGATGAAATGTTGGCAGAAGGACGGTTGGGCAAAGTCTGAGCTGCACATCACAGTTGTTAACACATTACAGCTGGGGTATGTAGTCCTACACGTGTAAAACAGCAGACACAAGGTGGCTGTATGGATGGCCTTAAGCCCACAGTGATATTGGGACAGCATTGGGTGCTGCAACTGTATCCTGTAAGGTATTACAGCATTAGCGCATTCATGTCATACATCATCAAGGTACCAGCTGCACACACACAATTCACATCATTTGCATATGTGATGTGGGTGCAATGCAGCGCCAAAATTTGCAGTACCACACTCCATCAATTTCACAAAGCAGGGATGTACCGTATTCAATTAGATAAGGCGCACACCTGTGTTGTCCCCTGCACTAGCCCTAAATTTAGCTCTCCGTGCCAACCAAGGCATCCTTGCACCATCGTGCATGGATGTCTGCGGTGTCCCTTCCCGCACATAAACAATAACTTCTGGCAATTTTGCTCTTCCTATGCATGCTGCAGAATGGAACACGCATAGAAAAAGGAAAAAATGAGGAGAATAAAATTATTCCTCCTTGTAGTGCCTTGATTACATCACCCTTTGGGTGGCGTTTAATTTTTACACTGCCTCAGGTTTATGGAATCTCGATGTCTGAGGTAGCATCAAAATGTAATGGGTGTTGCTGTGGCATGCCCATAGCAACACTCATTGCATGCCCCTCTGATGCCGAAATTTACAAGGAGCCGTAACACCGCAAAAAATGGTCTTACACCTCCTCATAAATATGGAGCTGAGGATAGCGTGACTGGAGCGTCACGTGAGTGATGCTCCCGTAGCGCTAGATGTCTTTCATATGCCCCCCGGTGTGAGAGAATCATAGACTTTTCCGACAACCATCGGGAGTGGAGTTGTCCACAAATTGTGTACACTACTGACTGTTGTGCAGCACATAATGGCTCCTTGCTGTCCTGGAAACACATTAGATCTGAAGATTACTTAGGCACCTGTGGTGTGTGTGTTTCTTACATAATCCCCCTAGTGACTACTGCAGGTAGAACACACATCTGTGCCATCATGTCAATAAGTGTATGTTATGTGTGGCACACAGTGCTAACAATGGTGCAGTGACAAATTGGTTGTCAACAGTCATGCTATGTACATGTACAGCTGCCCTGTGACCCATTATGGTAGACAGCTATGAATATGTGGTCAGCCAGAACTATTCCTATTACACACAATTCCATGCCAGCACACGTGAACAGCATGCAAGCCATTCTTATTGCATACCATTCCAACATACATGACATCACTATCCATCGTCCTATATTATCAGATCATTGGTCAGGACCAAATACTTCTGTCGTTGCATTCCACACCTCTAACTGACTCACAGCATTCCCTGGATTGGCTCACAGGACGCACAATATGACACTTACTTGATGCTTCAGGGTCTTGTATATGCACCACCTCTCCAATGGTGTAGGGGGCTGGTCCACCTGCAAGACATTAATGGAAAACATTGCTTAGTGTAAAAGACAAGTTGCAGTACATGGACAACATTGTGCAGTGTAAACTTGTTAGGCCGAATGAGGTAGTTGTCCTAGTGGTAGATCACAGTAACTGACCAACTTCTATGATCACTCTATCACACATACTCTCGGATAAGGTAGACCCATGCACCTACAACCCATCACTGTCCCTGACACTCCTGTGGTGCTTCTCACTGCACCATTTCTATATGACATTGTCATGCAGCTGTCTGGTAGCACGACACCTCCATTACCATATGGGACTGCTTAATAATGTTTATTCCATCTGAGGGGCATGCGATGGTTGTAGCGTTGCCTGGCCCATTGTAACACCCATGGCATTTCAGCCTGCAACTGACGTAAACATCTATATCATTGTCACAGCTAACTGACAAACTACTACCCTGGGGTTGTGTGGGTATTCCAAGGTCTTGAGGAATGCTCTCATACATCCTTCAGTCAAGTAAATATCTGTGTGCCACCTTGAGGCACACATACTTTCAAAATAGCTATGGGAGTGTACACATGTGATTGTGAGGTACCTACCTGCTCATTGACTGAATGAAATCATGGATGTAGTGCCAATAGTGTGTGGCCTGCCATTGCCTGCCATGGTATACCATTGATAGTCTAGTGAGGAATTAGTACATGGGTATAGAAATACGGCTCAATATGGACACACTTGCTCAGTGGTCAAAGGATGCATCTGGTGGTGCAGGGTAAAGAGAGGTATGCCAGTGATGCAGTTGATGCAGGGCAACCCATACTGTCAATGAGAAGCGGCAGGCCTGTGGAACTGACTTTTATTGACATCGTGATACACAATCAATTGGAACATGGAACTGCCCTTAGTCTGAACCATTGCATGATCAAGCACCCTTGCATGGCCTTGGCTATTTACACAAAGGGCCCGATAGAACTACAGTGGTGCATTACCAATTGAATCTGTACTGTCCTCGTGGCCCTCAGTGCACCCCTTACTCACTGCCATGTGTATGCGTAGTCAGAAATATGTCACAGCATGATTCCTGTTTCGTCCAACATCATCTATTCATGTGAAGGTCAATGATGCACTCAGCAGTAGATGCAACAGATCATCAAAACTACTGCTGAGTAAATGGGGGCACTTTTCATACATTTATATGCCCACATTACACAGCTTCTCACAGCAGGCAGCCTGAGTGATGGAAAAAGATACCTAGGGAATTATCTTCTGACTCAGTGGATGAAAATGTGGGATCACAACAATGTTTTGGGACCCCCTTTCATTCATGTTGCATGGCGCAGGCCTCATTGGTAGCTGCTCATTACCTAGTTTCACTATGCATGCATCACAACACTTGGTTGTGCATGGTAAATTGTACACCTGTCCTGCATTTGCTTCCTTGTTGTACCATAGAAATGCAGCCCTAAATGGGGCATAGACTCTTCATACAGGCCGCATATGACATGTCCACATCCATTGAATGCAGCAGTCAAACGTAACAGCAACTGTCATGCATATGCTAACAAAATTAGCTTGTATGGCAATGGGAGACTTACCAACTGTTCCACCACTCTATTACCAGATGGTTGAGCAGATCCTGTTCCCTCAACACCAGATCTGCCAAGTGGTGCTTTAGTTGGTAGTCATTCCTTCCTGTTTGGAAAATCTTGGTAAGATGATGGAGCACCTTGCCCCACCTCTGCTGCCTTGGATCACCGGGACACCAAGTTGCAGCATCATGTGGAGGTAGTGTACCATAAGCCAGATGAACCCCATCTCCCCCCCATCAGCAGACATCCAGCTCATCCTCCCTTTCCCAGATGTTACCAGTGGTGAATGGAGTTCACCCAAATAATTAAGAAATGAAACTTAACCCCTACTCCTACACCAACTACCCAAACTACCCCTAGTACTTAACTACCACAGACAAACTCCTAACAATACAGAGACAATTAGAGTACATTAAATAGACAAAAGACAAGTATTAACACAATAATAATACAACATTAACACAGAACACAGCACAATGTACACAACACATACAATAAACTCTCCACAAATCCACCAGCGCCAAAAACACAACCTCACTCAGTCACACGGAAACAAACTGTAAAGTGAAACTACACTCACTGTAGAATGTTTGCAGGCAGGATGTCCTGGTACATCACTTCCTGGGCGTGTGCGTCACGTTTTTCAGTCATGCTTTGTTTTATTTGACGCATGACGGTTTTGCGCCATATATTCACCACATTAGCGTGCAAAAAGGACTGTGGACGTGTGATAGACGTAGAATGGCTTTCTGTCTATAAGCCGATGGGCATTGTATAGCAAATGCGTATGTGTGAAAATGTTTCACGCATGACGTATTGCATGGATTTTTGCATTGTGTCCCTTGACTGTACCCTGATTGACCTGAGGTGTTGCATAGGGTGTATAACTATGGTGTATATGTGTTATGGCAACATGTGGGTGTATGACCAATACTGTCATTATGGTGACAATGGTATATTGGACCTATGGTTTTGTTTGTGAGTGTACTGCATGCAATTACTGAATACCTCATGCATATGTGTATGTGTGGCTACACTGTGTCCACAGACATGTTGGCACATGTGTGCTATGTGTGTATACATGTGTATGTAAACTCATTTTGGTGTGGACTATATTGTTATGTCTGAGATACAGATGTACACATACCTATGACACCAAACATGTTTGGTGGCTTATGTCCAACACATGGTAATGCATGTGACAACCATGTAAGCTTCTGCACACAGTACTCAGTGGACTTGGACTGCATTAACATCATGGCAACCCATGCAATTTTCCTGTGTATGTGTATTCACTCTGTGCTGTGTCGCTGGATTTCCCTTTATGCTGCTCTGCTACACGTGTGCCATTTGTGCCTCCATGCACTGTAGTTGCAGGAGATGTCATGTACACATGTGTTGTGAAAGACTGGTATCCACTGTGTGTGTGTATGGACATATGTTTTGTGATTTCTGTCACATGTGACGACGGTGGTGTGTTCATGGGATGTGAAACCTCACATTACATTCTTCTTGCGTAGACACATGTAGCCATTTGACAAATGCATGTGTTGTCACATCAGTGCCACCCATGTTTCAGTATGTTGAAACATGTGTAGCCCATTTCTGTCAGTCCTATGCCCTACCTTTGTGCTAGGTTGCCTTTTGCTCTCAACCCTTACACATTTCCATGGCTTAGCCAATACAGTGGTCCATGTGTGCTGACATATGTGGCATATGTGTGCATGCCATCAACTAGGCACCCATATTTGTCCACACTAGGTTAGTAATGACTGTCACAAATAAAGGCATACCACTGTGTCACAGTGTTGCAGTCTGGCATAGCTGCCAGCCCACTCATCATCACAACAGTGTGACTTCCTATAGCAACACAAAGCCATGGCTGCATGTGAAGGGGTACGCCAATGGAGCCCCAGTTTAACCACATCCCTGTGCACATGCGTCAGGCCCCTGACAATGTGATATGTTCATGTTGCTAGAGCAGTGGTGTGTGGGTTCATTGAGCAGAGACCTAGCCTCTTCAGGTTTGCCACTCAGCAGTACTTTGCACACTCCCCAGCAGACACATGCACAATTGTGGTCATGCAGTCCTGGATCTCACATTTACCATTGCCATGCTTGATGTCAGCTTTCCCCTCTCACGTACATCACTCTGATCTTGGACATTTTGTACATATGACATGTTTTGACGTCCTTAGCATTTCCCTTGGGCATCTTTTTGGCCTAGTATCTCTGTTGTGACTTCAACATTGGAAACATGCAAGGCTACAGATGGTGTTATCTGTCACAGCCTCCTGTCATGGTGGCATGCAATGGGCAAATACCATGGTATGCAAGTGGGCAACATGACTGGGTGATGTACTAAACTGGCCACCGTCTCTGTTCTTATGTGAAATATTGACATGTAGACATTGATGGGTTATACAGTCAGTATCGGTCTATGTTTGACCCTCCTTTCATGTATTCCTGCACTACTGGTGAGGCATGTATTGTCACCTACATTGCTCCCATTCTTTAGTCTGTTAGCACTGTGTGCACATCTCATACTGCAACATTGTCTATGTATACAAGGACATGATGCAACATGTGACTTGTGTTCATGGAAGATGTTCACTTCTCCTTCTCCTGCCAACTTGATAGGTACAGTTCCATTGTCTGTATTTGTGAGTTGTCATATGTTCCACACACACTTCTGCCACACTACTTCCGTTTGACATCCCATGCTGTATTTATAATTATATGTCGATATCTGTAAGCAGTCCATCCAGAATTTCCATTGGACATATATTAGCATTTCTTCCAGCATGGGACAGCCTAGGTAACCCTTATCATGACTGAATGATGTTGAGGTGTCACATCATATATGTGATGGAGAGTTTATCAGCCAATTGCTACATATATGGGTAGGTCTATTCCCACTCTGTTTGCCATTGTGTCTCAGACATATTTCAGCAATGCTGGACAGTGTAGCACATCCAGACCTGATTGCGATGTTGGATGCTACGACATGTATGGGGCTAATTGTCAATATTGCTATCAAGTACTAGTCCTGTCATGTGAGTGACAATGGGTGGTGTTTATTGCTTTGTGATGTGTGATGTAGTTGTACACAGCATACTAGATATAACTCTGTCACATCAAGCATTGTTGATCCTGGCAAAACCGTTGATACCTAGAACATACTCCCATACATCAGTATGCACATGTGCACATGTTTGCCTAGATATGGGCTAGCCATGTGTTAGGACAGCAGATTTGAGTGAAAACTTTGCATCTAATGTACATTGTGATAATTTGCTACTCTGACTACATTCAACCCAGTTGAATATGTGGCGGTGCATTGTCGCAAAATATCCATGGATGGTGACAATGGGTCATGTGTTTGGATAGTGAATCTGCACCCATAGCTGCTTATGTAGTCAAGACAAGCAATTGCGCACTCCACAGCTAACGTGTGTGTGCCATACCTGAGGGACAGCCCACCATGTGTCCGGGTTGTGCACATTGGCAGTGCTTGGACACATTTCTCTTGTTCCACTGTGCAGGTTCAGCATAGGATATTTGTTACAATTCCTGGGCTTAAACTGAGGGACCTCAGTTCACAATGATGTACCACCCTTGTCACACATATACTATGCAGGCAATGCTGCTGTCACAATGAGTTGTGACAGTGTACTGTTCCTACATGACTTGTTATCCATTTGGTGACAGCTCCTGCCTCATGTGTGCCCCCTTGCATTCATCCCATTATGCATTGTGTCGTTGTGTTAGACGGGCTAGGTATTGCCACCTTTCCCACTTGAGTTGACAATATCTGTGGTGGTGCATGAATCTAGACATTCAGGATCCCACTGCCTGCAAATTGCATGTCACTGATATTTAATATGGTGGCAGTAGACCTACTCATGTCACAAACGCTGTTGCTACCATAGTGGCCACCCTTGTATTACTTACCTGCTCACTGTGGTCAGAGTCACATTCCAATGGAGTATGTAGTCAAGAATGAGTAGACCAAGGAGATTCAGGTGCAAAGTGATTTATTAGTGCTTTTTATAAGATGATGTTTAAAGTATTGTGGTCATGTGTATAAGTTCTCTACAATGTGGAGTCTCCTACAAACTCCGGCTACAGTGTTAATGTGTTCCCCCTCCACATGATATGCTCCATCATCATCAATGTCCTCGTTGGGAACATCATCCTGTTCATCCCAGGGGATATTTGTCCGAGCACAAACATAGTGCAGGATTGCACATGCTAAGATGATCTTAAAAAAAAAGTGGTGGAGCATATAAGAAGCTTCCTCCTCTCAGGGCCAGACTCCTGAACCTGGATTTCAGGAGGCCAAATGTCCTCTCCACCACAATGTGGGTTTCCCTGTGGCCCTCGTTGTAGGCTCGCTGTTCTGCCATTGTGGGATTAGCAAAACGGGTCATCACCCACGGCTGGATGCCATATCCTCGGTCAGCTGAAAAAGATAGAGAGGAGATATGTTGTTAAGTGTTGATAGTGGTCTGGTAAGTCCCGTGGCAGTTGTACACAGTTGTGTGACAAACTTGCTTGTGGTGTACTGTATGTTCCTGTTCTTGTACAAAGGTGTCTTTGAATTGTGTTGATGGACATGACAAACTTGGGTAGAGGCTCAAAGGACTGGGAAGTGTTTATGTTGTTCCCAGAAGTGATGGTCATGAGTTGGGCCAATGTGTTGGGTAGCCCATATTTGGAGAGGTATAATATTCTTACATGGCACATACCACTTCCTAGAAGCACAATATTGTCAGATGTTGATACAGCATTGTGGCCCTACAAAGCAAGATTGCACCGTCCTTTTGACATGTTGCATTAAGCATGCAGAGTGATACTTAGGGGCATAATTTTGAGCACCTAGCACAACCAGAACGTCACTTTTATAGAAGCTCCGGTGGTGCTATGCCCTGCCCCATATTTAAAGGTGGAGTTAAGCCACATTGTTACTATGGCCCCTTCATACACAACCCTTTGCGTGGAAGGGGCGTGCAATGGGTGTTGTTGTGAGTGTGCCACAGCAACACCCATAGCATTTTCTAGCTGCCTCTGATTTGGGAGTTTTTGTAAACATGAGGCAGTAGCAATACCTCACCCCAACCCAAGGGTGGCATTAGCAAGGTGCAACGAGAAGGAATACTTTCATTCCTCGTCGTGTTTTTGCAAATTCGATGTGTGCTGCATACTGCTGCACGCATAGTAGGATCTAACTGCCTGACATGGTAGTTTATGTGCAGGAAGGTGTCCCTTTCCGCACATGAACAATCACAGCCCTCAACGCAGACATCCTTGCACGATGGTGCAAGGATGCCTGGGTTGGTGCTGGTAGCTAATTTTTGCACAACCACTGGGGACAAAACAGGGGTGTTCAGTTTACTATTAAATTACGCACATCCCTGCGTGAATGAGGGTCGGCGGCACAACCTGTTTTGGCACAGTGTTGCACTCTGTCATTTTCCTTTAATTTATGAGCCCTAGTGACCCTTTGTGGCAGATGATGTTTTTGCCAGCCATGAAGTGTATGGAAGTGTGTGTCCCACACTGGTAAGATGAAGCAATTTGTTGTCAAAGTTTCTTCTGCCTTCTATAACATGATTTCTGGCAGACACTTGCAACACATGCACAGTGCCCACTTTGGGAGGGGGCACAGCTATTTTTCACATGGTTCCCTTAGTACGGTGCATATAAGGTCAGGTATCTCCACTATACACCTACCACATCCGACTATATCATCCATGAAAGTTAGTGTTTTTTCAGAGACACAAGACCATGGTGGAGCACTTCTGGCAGTTCGAGCAGACATGGTGTTCCTAATGGGCACTACAGGTGCATGTGAGGTGACACTGGAGTAGGGGCTGACCCATTTCTCATGATTCAACCCCATGGTCTTCAATGGCAAATATTTTGTATACGTATTTGTGGGGACACAATGCAGCAGACAGATGTATGTGAACACTACAGGTATGTCAGGTATGTGTTGCTGATGTAGACTTGGTTATGCCACCACTTGGGTGGCATTCGATTTAAGTTCTGCCCCAGGGCCTACACACCATGAGTTGCCTATGTGTGAATTCCTCAACATGACCGTAGCCTATGCCACTGACATAACTGTGCGCTTCTTTGTTTGACGTCTGATCTGTATTTAGTTGTTAACCTGTGGACAGTTGTAGGGATTTGTGAGCAGCTTCTGCATGCAAAAGGGACTTGGCTCAACCTGTCCACACATGGTTTGCCAGTCAGGGTGTTGCTGTGTTATGTAGATTTCAGTTCATACGTTTGTGACATGCAATGTGTGCAGTGCAGCGTGGCATGTGGCTTATGTGTTGTTGAGTGCACATCTCTGTGGCCCTGCCCATGTGTATTTCTTGTTGAGTTTGTCTGGTTTGTCCTTGATGGTTGGTGTGCTGTATGGTATGATTGGTCGGGTGACTTAACTATGAGTAGTCCATGGCCATATTCGCCATCCTGGAACCGCTGGTTGATGGTGCAATGGTGAAAGATGTATGCGTCATGGATGCTGCAGGGATATTTCACCAGGATGTTTGTGAAGAGCCCACAGTGGTCCCCATGAGCCTGCACATTGATGGAATGAGTGTTCTTGTGGTTCCTGTAGAGGTGTTCTGTTGCTGCAGGTGACACCAGTTGGATATAGGTACAGTCCATTGCACTCAGCAAATGTGGAAACCCAGCTATCTGATAGAAACCTTGCTTGGTCTCATACTACAGCTGCTGGGTGTTTGAGAAGCAGAAGTGTTGTAGCGTGAGGCATAGGATTGCGTCCAGGACCTTTGGTAGGTTGACGGAGAAGGATGCCTGGGAGATACCAGCTACTAAAGCACCCGTTGTCTGGAATGATCCAGACACCATCATGTGGAGGACAGCGAGGAGTTTTGTAATGGGTGGGATGTTGCAGGGAGCTGGCAACCTTGCCGTGATGTGAGGCGCTATAAGGTGCAGCAGGTGTATGATGGACTCCCGGTTAAGTCTACATCCGGACCACATCCGGACCACATCTTGTTCCCTCATTCTTAAAATGGTCATTCGCTGTCTAAAAATTCTCTCCCTCCTTCTGCGCTGCCTCTGTGGCTGGTGTGGTGGGGTTTGAGGTTGCTGCAGTGGTGGTGGATGGATCTGCTGTCTTTGCAGACGTATGCAGCGTGTGCCAAGCTGGAGCAGTGTCACTTCCATATGGCTCTGCCTCTGCATTTTGTCCTGGCAGTTTCCAAGGCTCCTTTGGGGGGGTTTCTGTGAGTGGTGGTGTGTGAGCCTCTTGTTAATACCTGAGCATGTGAAAAAGAGAGAGGGACTGGGAGAATTGTGGTCAAGTGTACGATCTCCCTGAACCTGAACCTATAAATAGACTAAGTACACTGTTCCAATAGATCTACATGCAGGGAAGAGAGGTGACAGTACTAGCAGGAGAGCCCTCAAGCATCAACTAGGATGCTAAGCATCATCATTGGGCAGTCTCCTCGTCAGACCGGCACTGCAATGTCTGGCGGACCACCCCACATATAGTGGTGGCACTCAACCGGAGATGGTATAGCAGATCCAATAAGGTCTGCAGTATGTACTGACAAAAAAAGGGGAGGAGAGTGAAAAATAGGTTAAAATTGGCTCTGAGCCTCCGGCATCATAATTTAATCACTCAAAATGAGGATCAGGCCAAGATTAAAAAATAAATAGAGGAGTTCATGTGGGGAATAATGTCCCACTGTACTCCTAAAAAAAGGAAAGGAGGTGATGTACCTAGTCCTAACACAGTGTGGTCAACATGTTTCGCGCCTCTACTGTCAAAAAATGATCCTATGGTGCTTCATCAGGACCATGAACTACTACTTCTCCTTGTCATATCAAACGGTAAGTGCTAAAAGGTCACTTACTGGACGCAGACTATTTGTCACCGTCAGTTGGTCAGTAGGTCGCCCATCCCACGTGGAGAAAGAGCATCATAGGGACACGTAAACCTCAAACCAAAGGAGAGTTCATTTAGCCTTCCTGAGGCCCGGCGGTCACACCTTTGTGGACCAAACCTGTGGGTTTATGGAACCAAAGGCTGGCTTTCTGAATCGAAACGTTATTTCAAAAAATTGTAAGCTTTTGCTTGGAAATGTTATTTCATTTAACAAAATGAAAAGCCTGCATTTCAGGGAGAAATGTATTTTAAAAAATATCAAACTAGTGTAAAGTCTATTTCATAGCATTAGCATCAATATTCCTGTCTGAGGTGACAGGACATAAGAATCATCTAACAGATATATCTGCTGTCTTAACTTCTAAAGTCTCTGTAACCTAAAAGGTAGCTCTAGGGTCTGAGTCTGTGAGACTTGTTTGACTTGAAGGTTAGTTCTGCTGTCGAATGACTGAGATTATAAACCCATGTAAGTTTCATTTTTCCCAGTGGTCTCTCCAAGCAGATGTGCATTCATAGTATGAGGCTAAAAGTCTACTGAAAAATGGACTAGATATACAAATCACTTTCTAATTTCGTCCTTCCCGCTTTCGCTCTCCCTCACTCATGGTCCTCTTCCTCTCCCCTAACTTTCTCCTTCACCTGGTCCCTTTTGCCTTGTCTTTCTCTCTGGTTTAACTCATTGACAGCCATAGGCACGGCACACCTTTTCCCCAAGAGAAGTCTCTCAGCAATAGTGAACCTATAATTCTGCAAGCGTTTATTTACTTTTTACTTTCAGCTCAAATATCAGAGGCTTCGGCTTGCTAATATTGCTTTCATAGCCACGAACACACATTAAGCGCAGAGGGGGCTGAGGGGCCTCCTCTGAGAGAGCAGGAGAGTCTTTGGTAAACATTATTCCTCATGAGAGAATCCTTATTGCACGAAACTAGCATTCCAATTAGAATTTTTTGCATATGCACAAATATATTAAGTTTTTAAGATAAATATTTAGCATAACTCTGCAGAACAAGGCTTCATGCAGGTCTGTGACAGATCTTTTCATGGTATGACTTTCCAATAAGTATTGTAATACATATTGTAAATTTTCTTAGCACATTTGTTTTTTTCTGATACAATTCTCACTAAGCCATTTATGCACAGGCCTAATGACAGAGTCTGCTTTGCATAAGTATTTTAAACAAAGAAAAGTAGCAAAGCCACCACACAGAGCCCGAGAAGTCGTATCTTACCACACTCTTACAAAATCATACCACAATACTCTTGTTACTATAGTAACCATTATCACATAACTTATTGCTGCCAGTTTTTCTAAGCAGTCCCTTTCCCTTTTGACAATATTTGTTCAATGTATGCTCAATGATTTTTTTGTGTTAGACTTACAAGTTCAAGAGGATATCCTAAAGTACGTCTCTAAAGCAATACTACAAGCAGAAGCCAGTATTTAAGGGGTCCAAACAGACAGCCAACTGAATTCAATCACCCTACCACATTTCCAAGAAAAATTACAGCTGAGATTGCATTAAATGGCATTAAGGGCCTGATATGGATCTTAGCGGAGGGGAATATTCTGCCACAAATATGACGGACATCCCGTCTGCGGCTTTACGATCCCATTCTATCCTATGGGGATGGTAATATGGCGAAGGGGTAGCCGTCATTGTGTATTCTATCTGCCAAGACCTATATCAGGAATGAAGTGAAAAAAAGCAATCATGCTCCAAAGCTTTCACTGCATCCTGAAGATCATACAAAGACAACAAGAGTATTCAAAATCCAGTGCTTAGAAGAGTATGTAATCTATTGTTCAGGAGTGTCTTCAATTCTCACTGATTTGGACTTTTGAGAAAATGCGTCTCATGGTCCTCTTAATGTATTAAATGTGGCATTTATCTCCACAATGATACAAGGGCATTTTATGGCCCTATTCCAGTAACAAACTTCTGTAAAATAATTTTTGTGTGCAGGACTTTCAGTCCTTGTGTCAAATTAAGGGTGTATTCATGAAATTATAAAGTAATGATTTATCTATTGTAATGTATTACAGAAGGTTCCTCATTGGCAGTTGTTGACCTCTCACCAGTCTCCGATACCAGAAATCATCAAATGATTGTTCAAAGATTAAACTTTGCAAGGCTCACTGAAAATTTCAGCTTCATCTTAGAGGGTCATTCAGAATGCAAATGTTTACCCACTAAATGGCATGACATGTAGGGGCATATTAATACTCCGTTTGCGCCGATTGTGCGTCAAACAATGTGATGCACAATCAGCGCAAATGTTGCCCCGTATTTAAACTCTGACGCCCGAGCCCACGGGTGACAAAATTCCGCCGTGTGCGTCATTTCTTGGATGCGGCAACCCGCCCTGCGTTAATGACATGCAGGGTAGGCGTTCCCGTCCAAAAAATGACGCAAACGGCCGTGCGTCGTATTTATGCTTTTGGGCAAAAGTGACGCACGGCCGGGAGGCGGAGCCAGAAAATGACACACAGCCCGATTTGCGTCAAAATTTAACGCCTGGGTCAGGGCAGGCGTTAAAATGGGGCAAACACACCTGTATTTAATCAGAACACACAGAACAAACAGTAGACCAGCAGAGCAGCAACAGGGAGCCATGGAGGTGATTCTTATCCAGTGTGCACGCAGACGCAGAGCCCAGCAGCAACAACAGCAGCTACCACAACACCAGCAGGGACCCCAAAGGCAGCGCAGAAGGCAGGAGAGGATATTCTGCCGAAGAACAACCCTTCAGGGCCTCAGGGAACACGACATCATACAGGGGTACCGGTTGAACTGGCAGGCCTTTCAGCAGCTGCTGCGAAACATTGAACTGCAGTTGGCCCCCACTTTGGTGACACCCCACATCATACCAACAGAAACAAAGCTGCTTGCCGTACTTCACATGCTGGCAAGTGGCTCTTTTCACACAACTGGTGCCCTGGTTGGTGGAATATCACAACCATCATTCTCCGCATTTCTGCCCAAAGTACTGGATGCCATCATTCGCCTGACACCCCGCCACATCTGCTTCCCTAACACACTGCAGAAGCAGCAGGAAACTAAACAGGGGTTCTACGCAATCAGTGGCTTCCCACACATCCTTGGTGCAATCGACTGCACACATGTACGCCTTGTGCCACCTGCTGCAACTGAACACCTCTACCGCAACAGGAAGCACACACTTTCAATCAACGTGCAGGCCATAGTTGATCACCAAGGAATATTCACAAACATCGTGGCTAAATATCCTGGGAGTGTCCATGACTCATTCATCTTCCGTCACTGCACCATCAACCAACACTTCCAGGATGGACGGTATGGCAATGGACTACTTGTTGGTAAGTACAGAAACCTACTTATTCACACACTGCACAGCAACCGTCTAGGACACACAACACATACACCACAACAGCAACATCTAGACAGGAACACACTGAGGTCCTGACACCACTAGCCATGTTTCTTAAGTCACCATTGAACTTGTCACACATTGGAATTTACTGTACAGCCTAATGTGAAGACGTCAATGAGTGTGGTAGCCGAAATGTCACCTTGCAAATTGTAAGTGTCACAATGACCTTTACATTAATACACTGCCTAAGTCTAAAGGTATGGGATGTCCAGGGTACTTTCATATGAACGTGCTAACAACACTTATAAATTAAACTCTACATTGAACTATCTACTCACCCCAAGTGAAGACACAAGGACACCTGTATCACAAGTCACAATGTTAGGGAGGGCACACTGCACTGAAAATCACAAAACATACTGATGACAAACTGTTAGCAGACAAACATGTGCTCAGCCAAGGTAAAAACACAATGCAGATGGTATAGCCTACAAGTTTAGGATGTCACATCAGTACACAAAAGAGTCACAGACAAAACAAGACAACTACTGCCATGAACGGTCTTTTCAATAATGCAAGCGACATCAACATGATCCCATTGTTTTTTTCTTTCAGCTGATCAGGGGTATGGCATCCAGCCATGGCTAATGACACCATTTGGCAACCCGAGTACTGCTGCAGAGCGGGCATACAACGACGCCCATAAGAGGACACGCAGCATTGTCGAGCGGACCTTCGGCATCCTCAAGTCAAGGTTCCGCTGCCTCGACATCACTGGTGGTAGCCTACTATATTCCCCCGAGATGGTCTGTAGGATCATACTAACATGTGCAATATTGCACAACATTTGTGTCAAAAGGAACATTCCCCTCCTCGAACCAGACCCATACATGCCTGAAGACGAGGAAGAGGAGGATGCAGGCCTGCAACAGGAGGGGGAACAACCAAACACGGCTGCTGGAGTGCGTAGGCGCCAACAGATTGTCAATCATTTTTTTTCATAATTATCACCATCACCACTTAATGCACTATTTTAAATAAACACTGATAACAAACACCACATCATGGTCTGGCCTATTCATTTCTGCACACCTTTAGCTTTAAATATCTGAAGAAGAATGTCGTCTCATGGAGCAATAATGATATAACAATCAGGACACAGAAAAACACACAACAAATGTGATGCCTATCATACAATGGTCACAAACACGCACAATGTAAATGACTGACATCCTGTACAGTTCACCTTTGAAGGGCAATAGCTGAGGACCACACATATGACACACATACATGTAGGAAACATGGTTCATCGCAGCAGATGGCACACAACTAAAACGCCATCACTCAACTAGGGGAAAACAGGCCTCATACATCAGGCAGTTGACATGCTTATGCTTCAGGAACAGGAATGTATTACCAGACTCTTGGCAGCAGTAATTCCAACTACTTACAGTCTTTGCAATGACTATCTGTCACTAGAGTTACACATAAGCAGAACATACACAGCACAAGTGCCACACATATGACAAGCATCCAGCACATCACATCCCATCTACATGTCAGGCCTTTTCTAATAACATTACACACACATGCGGCTGGTCACACCCCACCTGTCTGAAGAGGTCCCTGGAGTGCTGATATGTGTACACTGAGATTCCCTCATCTACATACACACACTCACAAGAGTCATCCAGTGTGCCACACCCTTTCCTATGCCTACCATTGTCATAGTACCATCTCACTGCATGGAACTCAGCTCATATAATACACTGGCTTGGAGTTTTTAAGGCCTGGTATCACCTGTAGATTGATTCTCGTGTGAAAGGTACTGTAGGCTATTTTTCAGCAAATCTCATCCGACAGGACTAGTGAGACAATGATGGAGGCCACACCAGTGATCCCCTCCATGCACACCACCCAAATGTACATGCCTCGTCCATGCTGATGCCTCCTACAGCATAGATGTTGGCATTTGGGCAATTACATCATTAAGCATTGCTACTAATGTTGCCGTGTAACACTTTATCAGGGTTCATGTGTCACCTTCAAGACAACACAGGACATACACAGTGTGACATGTCAACTGTCTACTCCTCCCTCTGACCAGTCCTAGCCAGACCACTGATCATGTAATTTGTGAAAGAGCTGGCTCCTGATTGACCCAGCATCCTGTCAGCCTGACTGGCACCTGGCCGTGGGTCACCGTAAAGATACTCAATTTGCTTCCATGGGCCTGCTGCCAATGGTTTAGCATTACTGAATTTGGGAAGACCTTGGATAAAGTTGCAAGTCAGGAACAGCAAACCCCAGGGTGCTGGGGGCCTAAGTCCCCCTCTGCTGCACCCCAAATATACATTTTTTATGCACATGTGAAGCACACACATGCATAAGGTGCATGTGTGCCCTACATGTCAATAGTGAAACACATTTTAGCTACATTAACTCGTAATTAGGACATGGTTACCCCCAAAAAATGTTTAGGCGACAATTGCACTACCTAATTGGCCTTTATGCAATTTGGAATAGCTTGATACATGTGGACACAATTTTGCTAAGGAATACATCCTGGTATCTCTTTCATATTTAGAAATTAGCAATCAGCAATTACCTACATATGTGCACATTTATGTGTAATATCCATTCTAGCCAATCATTACTATTGCACTGTGAATACCTTCTATACATCCTATAAGGGACATTTGCTATAGCTAACCCCAAAGTTTATCACTTAGCACCGTTTGGTCATGCCAAAATCCATTTGTCATTTGGACAAATGAAATACATATTTGTCATAATGCGTAATATTTTCACGCATACAGCTTGTGCGTCATACTTTTTGACGCACAGGAGTGCAGATAATGCAGAGTCAAAAATATATTTCATAACTAGATATCATAATATCCTGCATAACATGGCCGCCGTTTTTTTCCATTATGCGTCATATTTCCACGCATACAGCTTGTGCGTCATATTTATTGATGCACAGGAGTGCAGATAATGCAGAGTCAAAAATATTTTTCATAAATAGATATCATAATTTGCTGCGGCTTAATTTTCACCTCTAGAACTGTAAAATATGCCGCAAACAAATATTATATCCCAATTATGAAAAATATTTTGACTCTGCATTATCTGCACTCCTGTGCGTCAAAAAATATGACGCACAAGCTGTATGTGTGAAAATATGACGCATAATGGAAAAAAACGGCGGCCATTTTATGCAGGATGTGATGTAATAGGATATCCTGTTTACAGAATCTGTACAGTGGGTGTACTTTCACTTTCACTTTGCAGTCTCTGATTATTCTAGACTGTGTGGCTGTGTGCAAAGTGTTGTCCTGTGTATTAGTGCTTTTGTGTCCAGTATGCCATCTCACTTGTTCTTTTGTCATCATTATCTTGTTGTAGAATACTGTCTGAGTCTGTGTTGTATAAATTTATCAAGTCCAGTGTTGTATATATTGTCTGAGGGTGTCTTTTGTGGATACTGTGATATAGGGGATAGTTGGGCTCTTATTTTTGTTAAGTTTTCTTTGTATTTCCGCACTCTAACTTTCCCCATTTCCCCCTTTTCTTTTTTTCTACTACTTTTCCCCCTTTTTCAGTGCTTAAATGTCTGGTAGGCCACGGCTTTCCAGGATGGGTGAGGAGGAATTGGGGGGTTTATATGGCTTGTTTGCCATTTCCTCCCACTTATGCTGGAGGCTGGGGGTAGGGTGATACAGGGGTATCACACAGAGGCCCGAAAAGTCAGGTGGGGGAAGGTGTGCCATCAGTTGGTGCGTCTATATGGTAGCCAACGGAATGACCATCAATTGAAGCACCGCTGGGCTGACCTGATCTCCAGGGAGCAAGATCTGCTGGACCACCTGGGAATCAGGATTGGTGGCCATGTTGGTGAGTACATATCATGTAAATGTGCACAATTTAAAGCAGTGTTGTGACATGTGATGATTGTTACCCAATCTGCCAGATAAGTAGCTGACTGTGTGTAATGGTAGGGAAACATACAGGGTAATTGATGCACTATGTGAAGGATGACAAATGCTAGCAGTCAGGTAGCTCATGTTTTCCACACATACAGGTTGCTTGTAGCAGAATGTAATGTAGTGCCGCCTTTGTGTCAGACAAGCAACACATAAATGACGCAATCAGGACTCTACAGGTCACAATAGCCAGTGTAGTGTGGATGTAGAAACATCATACCTACATATGTTGACGCTATACAGTAGCTAGACTGACATTTTTAAACCCTACATGATGCTGAAAATGAGTGCTGCCTTCACGTCAATTGAAGTTAGCAATGTGGCCCACACATATGTCACATGTGTGTCTGGTTGGTGTGTAGGGAAAATGTTCACGGAAGTGCCATGCCTTGTTGTGATAAATGTGCTCCTTCACATTTAATTGTTACATGCCAGATCTGAGCATGAACCATATTTGTAAAGGACTCAGGTCCCCTCAGCTAACATATTAGACAGGTATTTATTGTCACTTGTGCCCAAATCAGAATAGGGATGGCAGTCCAAAGGTATGGACTAGGGTACAAACATCTATGTTTGGTGCCAATCACCATTGTTTGGACACATCAATGTATGAAACTGTAACAACATGAGGTATTGCCAAAGTACCTGTCCCTCTGTACCATGTACCTATCTGTCACATATGTGTCATGACCACATAGGCTGTTTGACAGGTCATGCAGTCCTCAAGTAACCAGCTTTTGGATATCTCTCTTGGGTGCACATGATGAGATGAATGCACACCTATATTGTTGCTGCATACTAATGGAGGTGCATCTTTGCCACCACATGACAGTCCGGGCCACTGCATGTGTGTAGAAGTGTGTGTAACTGTAGCAGGAAACTCATCCAATGTAAATGTTGCGCATGAATAATTCCATGCAGTATGAGCATGTCTGAAAGTGTTTCATTACTCATGTCATATTATCACATTGTGTTTGTATTTGAAATTGTTTGTCAGTGCACGGATTCTGAGTATATTCTTCCTTCCATGCTTTACAGGTGGACCTGCCCCGTACACAGTGGGAGAGGTGGCTCGTTTTGAGGACCCCGACACCTACAGTGAGTGTTGCATGTGTGGTATGTTTTGTGTTTGCTGGTGATGTGTTAAGGACTACTGTGTGTTGAACACATTGCAAGGTTTGATGCGCTGCCCAATCATTAGTCTTGTTCCATTAGTGGGATTTCAGTTATCACTTCATTTTGAGTTGACCTATGCTTATCCATTTGTCTGATTTTGGGTCTGTAGGCCATTCCTGTAGGGCCCGTTATGGGAAATGGGGTGAGTCATGTGGAATACACTAGTTAATGTAAGAGTTGCACTGGTACTCGTCTCGGACTGAGTCTGCATGTCAGACTGACACTCTCCCAGATAGCTTCTGCAAATGGCTTGTCTGAAATCTGCTGCTTCCCTATAAACCTATGTACTGAGTACACTGTAGGTTGGATCTTCCGGGTGCATGTACTTCCACAAGTTGTACTAGACATGTGTGGGACTAGAGTGCAACAGCCTAGGTGTGCATGCTATTCATGATCATGGGTGTTCTTGCTCCTCTGTGTCTGTAGAAAAATATGCCTCACTGGAAGTATGTGATGTTGGCCTAGGTCAGTACATTTTGACATGTGCGGACCTTGGATAGGACAAGGTTTAGCTGACTCCAATTTGTTGATAGCCCTTCACTGGTTGTGTGTGTGTGGAGGCAAAAACATGTTGAGGTTTCTATCCACTCCTGGGTGTGCATCTATTTTGGGATTGTTGGTTGTTCTTCCCACCCCCCCTCAAAGACAGGCATGTGTTTGGAAATAGGGTACCTAGGACTGAAGCAACCAGTATGTTATACATACTTGTGACCATTTGAAACTTTGTTTTGAACCTAGTGTACACTGTCGGTTATGGCACATGAGTTCTATACTAGCGAATCCCATTACAAATTGCTGATCTTGAGGTTTGTGATTGTTATCACATACACTGACATATGTAGTGCAGGCAATAAGCTGAGGAGGTGCAGCATGATTGTTGGCTGCATTTGTAATTTTTATGATGACAAGTTTTGGCTGATGTTACCCATCATGTAGATTATTGTATATGCTATGTGTGAGATGACCTTTGTATGCAGGCTTCCCATGTACTTCCTCTGAGACTTTCAATGATCTATATGGTGATATGAGCTGTTACAACTACAGCAAATGTATTTTCCGATTGACCACTTGTGCTATTTCACACAATGCAGTTCCCATGGTAAATAGTTGCCCTTTCTCTTCACAGCTGCAAACATGAGTGCTGCACAGAGGCATGAATTTGAGATGCGGGCCATGAGGTATCGACACATCCTGCAGGTGCAGTCGGGGTTCCGACGGATGGCCTGAAAATACCAGTCGGATCGGGCCTCCGGAGCATGGTGGGCTTCACCACAGGGTGGCCCAACGTTGCCCACTACAGCCACCACCACCACAACCACCGGTTCTCCCCAAGTGGCCCCAGCCACGGCGGGGACAGTTGTCCCTGCCTCTTAAGCACAACCAGGACCCAGCATTATGACAGGTGCAGGACAGTCCAGTGGGTTAGGCTCAACACCCACAGAGAGCACCTCTGCCGGGACCCAGACAGCAGCAGCACTTCCAATTGACCCTGCGGCATTCCAGGCTTTGAAACGCAAAATGGACTAATTTATGAGGAAGGTGGACAAGCTGAGGCAGGATGTGGCCTACATCAAGAAGCGGGTCAGGTCTATCAGGCGGACCCTCCGGAGGGCCAACCTCTAGGACTGATATGGGCAATTTACATTATTCCCTCCCCTCCCTCCTCTTTCCTTGTTATCATGATTAGTGGGCTTGGGGGATTAGTGTTAGGTTAGTATAGGTTGTTAGCTTAGTTAGTGTTAGGGAGGAGGGTGGGGGGTCCTTATTCTTTCTACTTTTCATTATTATGTGTGTTGGTCAATGTTGGGGTTCCTGTGTGTTTAGAAAAAAATAAAAAATATACAAAAAAATATATGATTGTTTAGGATAGTATAGTATGTGTGTAGGTTAGTATGTGTTGTCCTGCATGTGTCCTGTCTCATAATGGTGGGTGGGGGGTTGATGTTTAGATCGATTCGTTATATGTGTAGAGTAAGTTTAGCTTAGGTTAGTTAGGGACAGTTGTGGGTAAAGAGTAGTCAGGTTAGATTAGTGTAGGTATGACTTTTCCCTTAGTTGCCTCTGGTGTGATTACTTTTGAATAAATATATAGTTAACCCTTTGCATTATGTGTTAACTGCTACTTGATCATGGCCTTGCCATCAGTGTAGGTGATTGTTGTTCTATGACATTTGTGTCCTATGCTACAAACCAAAGAAAACAGAGATTTAAAATGGCAGCTACCCCTGTGCTAACTTGGTAAGTATCCACCATTTGATAGAACCACCATTTGGAGTTGACATGGATCACAAAGGTTTTGTGTCGATGAGTATGTTTTCTACTTCACAAAGTGTGCTTCCAGACTTGGTATTGTGGGGAATTTTTTAGGTCGGACTGCAGTGTGATGTTCAGGGACATCTTTGAAGATGAGGTCTTGTTAACACTCTTGTCTTTTTGTCTTCATTACTGACATAGATCATTTGTGCAAAAAAATCAGCATGATTACCTATTTGGAAGTTTACTCAGAAAGGTTGATTGATGCTGTGTTTATTTGTGTTTGCTTAGATTAGACTGCATGATTCAATGTATTAGTATCGCATGGTGACAACATTTATCAGCCACCATTAGTTGACTTTGATTTCCCTTGATGAAGCATTATTCTGTCCAACACAGCATGATTGTGTGTGGTTTCTCCCTTCATCAGTTATTCTCCTCAGGATGGGCAGGCTATGATGCAATCGTGGCCACTGCACAGATGTATCTGACTACATGATGTCAGGACAGTTGTATCGACAAGCTACATGGTTGTCACACAGGCACTTTTGCGTTATCTACTGCACAGTTGATGTGAAAATTACACAGAGACATATTTGGTGTGCAAGTGCTATTTATTGATAGGTGCTGTAGTGCAATATGTACATTGTCCATGTTTGCTGAGTCCGTTCTAATGAAATCTTACATGGTGATCCTACAGAAGGGGTGTGGATAATGCTCCTGACATGCTGGGGTGATGTTACCGACAGTGCAGAGGGACAGGATTTGCCAATTAGTAGGAGAGAGACATTCACTGGCAATGCTGACAAGTTATACAGTGGTTAGCAGAACAGTCATTGAGTATAGTTGTAGTGAGACTGGCATTTGACAATACGTAGGACCTTGATCGAAGTAGGCCATGGTGCAGGGACTAATGCTTCTGGGTACTCTTCCGTGTGAATGTGATCTGTTCCATGTCTTCTTCTTCTGATGTGTGTGTTGCCTGCTCCGTCTTTGTTGTTGTTGGTTATGAAGGGGCAACACACACCTCAGTGTTAGAAGACGTGGAGTCAGACATCCCAGTGGCTGCTCCCTGTGAAGTTCTTAAGGGCAGTACTGCAGCAAGGAGGGCCTGCTGGTTTTTGAGAATAGCAGCCACATCACGATGGTAGGCAGCCAGGTCGGCCCTGAGGGAGTCATGATTGCATTCGTGCATGCAGTGGAAAGTTTGGGGTGCGAGGTGTTGTGGCAACTCCCTTACTGCAGTGGTGAATTCCTTGACAGTTTCTTGTAGTCCTTGCAGTATGGATGTTAGGGCTTGCATAGCTGCTGCCTGATCTGCAGATGACATCATGCACGAGCGCACCCCCTCAAGGCTGGCTGCCATAGTTTGCATCCCCACCCGCACCTCCTTGGCCAGCTCCCGCTGTACTCCAACTACAGTTCTTTCAAAGCTGGTGCCAGTGTTGTCAGAGTCCTCAGCTGTATAGGAGCTGGCAGGTCTTGCAATTGGGGTGGTGGGTGGTTCTTCTGTGATGGCTGCTTGTTCTGTGCTCCTCCTTGTGACTGAAGGTGGGGTCTGGAGGGTTTCTAGGACCTTTTGGATGGTCTCCGGGGGAATGTTTATGGGCTCATCATCCATGTCGTCAGGGAAATCTGGGACAGGCATATCGGCAGGAGATCCATCTTCCTCTGCAATGAAACAGGGTACAATTAGTGTGTCTGTGTTGTGACAATTTTGACGTAACATGCCTGCCTTTTGATGAATTCACTTTGTGATCTTGTTTGGTATTGGTATCTGCTGTCCTTCATATGGGTATTGTTATAGGCCTATGGCCCATCTGTGTGTCACATGTATGATATTGAGTTATCAGACTTGTCTGCCTAATTGCCTCTAGGTGTTGCTTTATACCAAATAGAGAATAGCCACCTTTTTGTCCTACTCGACCCTCCGTGTATATCCATTCTCATGGTGAGACCTTTCACTGGCTGTGGGTGTTCTGATGGTCCTGGCAGCACAATTGCCTCTCAGGACCTGCCCCAATCCCTGATTGTTCACATTGACTTAAATTGAATTGACATGTAGCATATCCTATGCATGGCAATGTTATGATGTGATATGGATGTTGATATTGTTAATATGTCCTGCTGATGTTGGGTAATGTGTGTTATATTGGATTGCCCTGATTATCGTATCAGGGTCCTATTTCCCCCTCTGACTGTGCAGGTGTATTTCAGTGACCAGTTCCATGTGTCCCCTCCTCAATGCTGTTGTCTGAGCAGTATGACTTTTGTGATGTTGCCTTGTTTGCCAGGCACAGGATGGACCCTGACATATGCAGCATGGGTGTGTCCTTAGTGCTGTGTCGCTCCTTTTGCTGTTTACATTGGCTGATGTTTGCGGCAACTCTGGGGGCTTGTCTTGTTTCAGGAGATTGTTGCAGATTTCATCCTCACCCCCTAATTTAGGTATGTATGTTCCATGGGGAGGTTACTGCCATTGGCTACTATAGCTGCACACAGACCAGAGGTGATAGTGTCAACTGTTGTTGCAGTTACATTGCAGTTGTTGTTTTGGCTAGAGGATTGCTGATAGGGCCCTAGTTAATGTAGGAGATATGTTGGCTGACGAGTGCCAGGATGTAAGTTTGACGTAGTGGCCTTCCCTCCTGTCGAGGCTTTCCCTTTGCTCCATTGTTGGCATGACAGCATGCCCCCATGGGACTTTTGTTGGTGTAGTGTAATGTTGTGCCCCAGCTTCTGTTTGTGCAGGCCATGCCCCCCTGCAGTACCCCTTTACCCATGCCACTCCATGTATATGATGACTTACATGCAATGTGTAGTAGGTATTTTCCCCCTGCTCACAGTTGACATTATTGCATTATAATTCCCCATGCGACTTACCCTGCATGTGAGTTGTCTCGTGGTAGTCTGCGCTGTCCTGTCCTTGAATCCCTGTGACGATCTCCACAGGGATGACGGCTGCGACCATCTCCTCCATGTGGTCCAGGGCCTCCTGGTGTGCTGGACTCCCACCTCCAGTCTGCAGTGCTGCCTTCCTGTTCCTGGCCATTTTTTCCTTTGTCCTACGTTTGCAGTCATGCCAGCGTGTCTTACACTCGGTGACTGTCCTGCGTACTTCTGCCACACTGTTGATCTTGTCAACAATTTGTTGCCATATGGCCTCTCTCCTACTGATTGGCAACTTAGAGGTGATAAACAGTTGGTGCTGGTGTTCCGTCACCTCTTTAACCAGGATTTCCTGCTCCTCTGCACTGAAGCGACACTTTCTTTTTTTTATATATATGTCCTGGTTCTTGTATGGATCGTCCTGGCTGGTTCCTGGTCTGTTGTCATCTTCCTGGGGTCTGTAGTGGCATCTGGGATCCATTTTGGCTCTCCTCTGCTGAAATGGCTGTGTTCGCGGGTATTTTTGACGCTATTGCGTAAAAAAAAAAACGGCGCATATCCGGGTTGCAGTGTCGTAAATCGACCCACAGTCATTTACGCCGCGTTAACGTTGTTTTCCTTTACGACTTGACGCCGCAATGTGCGTCAAAAAAAATGACTCCCACCTGTTGATTGCGCCGCCGTGCGTCAAAGTATAAATTTGACGCCCGCATGGCGCTACGAAATGGCGTTAGCCGGCGGTAAAATTTTTGACGCCAAACTGCGGCGGCGGAGTTTTGCGTCAAAAAGTATAAATATGGCACGTAGTATCCAGACATATTCATGAAAATACCAGTCTTATTTACAGGTTATATTTATCCAGTATGTTACATCTTGGGAGCCTCCTGGCTGAGATCACTTTTAGGTGAAGATGATTTCTATATATACCCCTTTTTTTTCCAGAATGGGGCGAGAACAAAGATGAATCAGTTGAATCCTGTGAGGAATAGATTCAAACAGAAATGGATAAACAGAAATACGTCATGTTCTAACTTCACAGAAATGGAATTCCTAAACTTAGACTTGAGTCGTGCCAACCAGGCACTTACACAAAGATCAAAAAAAGAGAGTAACATATTGGAGTTACTCCAAAGTACAAAGGTTAGAAGTCATTTCAGGGGTCAGCAGGGGTTTGGGGGGACTAATAATCAAGATGTATCTTTGATCTTTTCGTAAAGCGATAACTATACCATTAGAGAAAACACACTGGATGCAACAAGTATCTTGTAACATGCCACCAAGGCATCTAGTCAGTCTCAGAACAGTATTCCTGAAACTTTTTGAGCTCCATTTAAAATTTTGTGAAGTGGGAGCTCTGCCATAAATTGTCCGGACAACTTGCAGCTCATATGCCTCATTTAGAGGCAATAGGTTTCTGGTAGCAAAGCCACATCTGGCTCTGCCTCCGCAAACCTTCGACTGGCAGACTATCCACATAAGGACCCTTGGTCAACATAGGTTGGAAGAATCCCCCTATTTAGGGCAATCCTTCTGACTTTCAATTTTCCTGTACATGTCAGACAGGAAAAGCCTGCTAACCGCTTTACAGCGATTTTGTCTTAAACAAAATCTTGCTTTAGGGATTTATTTCTGAAAAATAAAAATGTTTGCCAAGTGGAGGCAAACTAATGCAGTGCCCACTTTATAATCTTCAGTGCCTTCTGCGCACCCGCTGTACCAGCCAATCAACAGAAGTCAGTGAAATTCCTATCAGGCAAGCCAGGATACCCTCAATTCAAAATTCTGCATTCGCTTAACTGAGTAATCCATTCACAGAACTGAATCCCTTGAGGTCCACAGTTCTTCAATACAACTTTCTTAATGTAAATTCAGTTTCCACATATAATTGATAATTTCCTCACATTTCTCTCTACCACAACAGGCTGCTAGCAAGAGAACACTAATCTCTTCAATTAGTTCTATTGTTGGTGGTCCATCTGCTTCCGACTCGTACAATACTTGCCAGGAGATAGCCCTTGACATATTTACATATCTCTTTGTTAATACCACCTTAAGAGTTTATAACTTCTGCCAGGTGTCACGTTGAAACTGCTCAGTGGGGCTTTTGTAATATCAACTGGAGTCAGACCTGAAACTCTAACAAGAGAACAATGTCAAGCCTAGAACTTGGGCAGAATTTATGAGTCTTTCTCCATATGTTAGGACTCAGATTAGGAGTTAACTCAGATTTTGCAATCTTCATAACTTTATCATAGGGGGGACATACAGTAGAATATTGAAATATGAAAATGCTTTAAGGGGTGCATGGTGTAATGGGGAATACATTTGTTGCTCTCCATTGCATATACTCTCCATAAAGTGTGTGAGAGTCCATTCCAATCCAAAGTCCATTGAGGGGCCGCTGTTGGCCGCTAGATGCCAAAAGGACTTATTCTGCCACTCACACTTTACTGACACCAGAGGTAACTGAGCCAAAAGAAAGAACTGAAATTCTCCATTCTTCAAAAAGCTGATGGACTGTGTGCAATGAATAGAGCTACAAGGCAATCTGGCTCACATAAATCAGACTTGGAAGGAAATAAAATTGCAACAATGCCTGCCTTCCATGTGCTGTTCTGTATAAGAACCATGCATTACCAGTGATCTGGAGCAATGAAATGAAAAGCAGTGCAGGAGTTTGGAAGAAAAGGTATGAAGAGAGCTAAGGATTTCGGGGGTGTAGGATGGCAATGTGTTCAGCTAATACGATAACCATGTGGCTGATAACATATATGTAGATATGAGGGAGTGACTAACTAATCTAATGGAGATAGTAGGAATATATGATTTAAAATGTTTAGATATTTCTAATATTCACCTTGTTTTATGTAATGGCTGCTGTGATTACCGTAATGATTACCATCATTCTAACATATGTTATGTTAAAGAGCCTTATATCACGCCAAGCCCACCCCCAATGGGGTATCCATGCACTATTGACTTAACCAAAACATAATGAAATATTGAATAAGAGCGAGCAAGAGAGCTGTAACATTAAAACATCTACGGGCAGAGTTAAGAGCCCCTAGCATCTCCTTGTGCCACATTAGTGTAATTTTTTTATGCTAATGTGGCCCAACGAGGTCAAAATCGCCACGCCATGCCAAAAAAAGCATCACTTTGTAACCCTTTGCACCACATTATGACTTTGCAGGGCATAATGTATGCAAGGGGACATTCCCCCATTAGCCCAAAAAATGGCACAAAGAAATCTGATCTAAAAGACTTCTTGGCGTCATTTTTTAAAGCATTTTAAGGTGTTAAAAGGGGGCATGCCTTTGTTTTTAATGGGCCCCTATTTACTGTTCAGGGTTAGCACCAAAATGTTGGCGCTAATCCTGAACAGTACATCAATAGCGTCAGAAATTCTGACGCTATTGCCCCCTACCCTGCACCATTGTCTTCTGTATTTTAAATACGATGCACACATGGTGACGGTAGGGGGGCGCAAGGGATCACAAGAAAAGTGGCGCTACATGTAATGTAGCAGCACTTTTCTTAAATCTGGCCCTAAGTTTTCAAAATCTTTTTGATTGTACTAAAATTAGAGGTTGTTCTAGTATTCAATGTAGAATGGACGGGAGTTCCAGCGAAAAGATGCCCGAAAAGAAAAGGAACATTCTCACATTCTACCAAGTAGTATTCACCTTGAGAGCAACAGAGCTAAGCTGGCATGTCTTTATATCCTAAGTGGTCTATAGAAAGAAAGTTAACTCTGAAAGTAAGCAGGGCCAGAAGAATAAGGTGTCTTGTGTATATGACACAATAGTCTAAAAACTCCTTGCTTAAGCACTGGTAGACAGTGAAGTTCCCTTTAAGTGCAGCCTGCAGCAGTTCACCGAGTGAGGCTGCAAAACATGTATGTTGCCATGTTCGGAGTAGTGTATAAGCAGGTTAACTAACAGTCTTCCATGCTCACATAGCCTTAACAAGCTTTCTTTTTTATGAAAAGCTTATTGTTAGTAATGGGTAAGGAGGGTATGAGAAAACAGTTTGGCAAGATTGAGCGTGTTAACGAGGAGCTGTACAGGAGAACTCCCCTTTAGAAATCCAAGGTTGTCACGATGGCTGAACCGTGAGATGAAAGCCTAATTAAAGGATACCATTCATGACTGTGAGTGGACTATGGGAAGATACTAGTGGTGACAGCAATTATCTGAAGTTGGAGGGTATAAAGGTGTTTTAGTTAGTTAGAGATTCAGGGCCATATGTACGAACACATTTTCCCATTGACACAGAATGGGAAAAACCCTTTGCTACATCTGGCCCTCAGTCCCTTCTTGCCTTTTGACTAGAGCGGACCTTTAGAAACTTAGGCCCATATTTATACTTTTTGACGCAAAACTGCGCTAACGCAGTTTTGCGTCAAAAAATTTTGCGCCGTCTAACGCCATTTGGATGCGCTGTGCGGGCGTCAAATTTATACTTTGACGTACGGCGGCGCAACCAACAGGTGGGCGTCAGGATATTGTGACGCACACAGCGGCGTCAAGTCGTAAGGAAAAACCACGTAAAGGCGACGCACATCACCGTGGGCCGATTTACGACAGCGCAATCGTGAAAGCGCTGGTTTTTCTCACGCAATTGCGTCAAATTCTAGCGCGAAAACTGCAGTGTTACCAGAGAGCCAACATGGATCCCAGTGGACACAACAGAGCCCAGGATGATGACAGCAGACCAGGAACCAGCCAAGAGGTCCCACAAACAAACCAGGATAACCAAAAAAAGAAAAGAAAGTGTCGCTTCAGTGAAGAGGAGCAGGAAATCCTGGTGAGAGAGGTGACGGAACACCAGCACCAAATTTTCATTACATCCAAATTGCCACTCAGTAGGAGAGAGGCCATATGGAAGCAAATAGTGGACAAGATCAACAGTGTGGCTGAAGAACGCCGCACAGTCACTGAGTGTAAGAAACGCTGGCATGACTGTAAACGCAGGACCAAAGAGAAAATGGCCAGGAACAGGAAGGCAGCAATGCAGACTGGAGGTGGGAGTCCAGCACAACAGGAGGCCCTGGACCACATGGAGGAGATGGTTGCAGCCGCCATCCCCGAGGAGATCGTCACAGGGATTCAAGGGCAGGACAGTGCAGACTACCAAGACACAATGCACATGCAGGGTAAGTCGCATGGGGAATTATAATGCACTAATGTTAACTGCAACCAGGGGGGAATACCTACTACACAATGCATGTAAGTCAGCATATACATAGAGTGGCATGGGTAAAGGAGCACAGTAGGGGGGCATGCCTAGCACACACTGAAGCTGGGGCACCACCAAACACAGCAACAAGTACAGCCCCATGGGGACATCCTGTAAGTACAACAATAGAGCCAAGGGAAAGCAGCGACAGGTAGGAAGGCCACTACAGCAAACTCACATCCAGGCACTTGTTTTGTAAAATCTATCCTACAGCAACTAGGTCCCTATCAGTAACCCAGTAGGCAAAGCAACAACTGCAATGTAACTGCCACAACACCTTACAATAACGCCTCTCATCTCTGTGCAGCTACAGTACCAAATGGCAGCAACCTCCCCATGGAATATACATACACAAATTAGGGGGCGACATTGACATCCGCAACAAGTCAGTGTAAAAATACAAACGCACCAGTACACTCAAATGCCCAATGTCCATACCTGACACATACATAAGCCAAAGTAAACAGCAATAGGACCCACACAGCACCAACCACACACACATGCTGCATACGTCAGGGTCCCTCACATGCCTGGATGACAAGGCTACATCACTAATGTCATACTGCTCAGACAACACCTTAGGAGGAGACATAGGCAACTGGTCACTCAAACACACCTGCAAAGTCTGACAAACAAATCGGACCTTCATACGATAAACAGGCTTATACAATCAAACACACATGACCCACCTTCATCTTCAAACATCAACAATGTTTACATCCACACCACATCCAAACATGAACATGCATAGGAAATGGCACGGAACATGTACACTGCATGCAATGTGAATCAAAAGTGAATGGGGCAGGTCCTGAGAGGCAAGTGTGTTGGCAGGGCACTCACAACACCCACAGTCAGTCAATGTGTATTCTGGCAAGTGTAATGTATACTTTGCGCATTAGCCTCAGGCTGTAGGCCTTTCTGCACCTTACCCTGAATGTACTCTTACGCATATGCTCACATCTAAGAGCCTCTGAGCACTTTGCACTACATGCTTCTCATTGGCCTTCCTATCAGGAAATATACCAAATAGCCAGTCCTAGGGTGTTGTTAATAAGTCCAATCACACTGTTTTGCCTACATCTGCACTGGAGTGTGCCAGAACAGATACACTCTGTGCCCCAGTCAAGGATACAGTCTGGTACTTTGCGGATAGATGGGGTAGGGGTTCTGATTTGCCATTCCTGCGTAGGGAAACTATCTCATCACCATGACTTATGACTTATAAAATCACTTCCTTGTCCCAAGACACACAAGAGGGAGTCTCCAAACAGAGAAACACCAGACGCTGCCTGCCTTGCTGCAGATGCAAAACCAGATCACAGGCCATTGCTCAGATATGACGGATGAAGTCTCCCCAGTGATTCAGACAGGCAGGCTAGAAGCTTAACATGCTGTGCTATAAATAGAACAAGCAGAGGGAGAGTACAAACTGTTAGGCACCATGATAGCTTTCGACCAATGTCTTACTCTCCTGCTGACTATTTCAAGTCTACCATGTTGAAGTATTTGGGTTATTGTGGCTCACACCTAAATATAGACAAGTCAGTTGTTCAAAGAGATCATCATATGAAACAAATACTGTCTTTGACTTTTGTGTATGAGTTCATACTGGAAAAGAGTGAAGATGTTGGGATCTGAGTGACCACAACTTCCCTGAAAAGTTCCAAAGATGTCATGCGCTCGGATGTATAATCATTCCTTTGCTGTGGGAGACATGAGCCAATGCTAGTTAGCTAGAGCAAAATGAAAGAATCAGGGTGACAGAGTCAATTAAAAGTGGGTCAGACTCAGTCCATCACACCATTAGCTATCCTGCTGCCTCGTAAGCAAGTCAGCTCAGGTCGGATAATGAGAACACACCCTCGAAAATGTCTCTACATAAGAATAGTTAATCACGGAGGGACTAGTAGGACACAAAGATGCCTATTCACAAAATGTTACAAAGCAACACCTAGCGGCAATTAGGCAGACAAGTCTGGTAGCTCCACATCACACATGTGACACACAGGTGGGCCATAGGCCTACAACAATGCCCATATGAAGGACAGCAGATACCCAGAAAAAAACAGACACCAAAGATAAGGCATCCAAACGCCTGTAACTGTTTGCAAACTTGTTACAACACAGACACACTAATTGTACCCTGTTTCATTGCAGAGGAACATGGATCTCCTGCCGATATGCCTGACCCTGATTTCCCTGATGACATCGATGACGACCCCATCAACCTCTCCCCACAAACCCTCAACATGGTCTTAGGAAGCCTCCAAACCCCACCTTCAGTCCCAAGGAGGAGCCCAGAAGAAGCAGCCACCCCAGTAGACCCACCTGCCACCCCAAATGTAATACCTGCCAGCTCCAACACAGCTGAGGACTCCGACGACACTGGAACCAGCTTTGAAAGAACCGTCGTTGGGGTCCAGCGGGAGCTGGCCAAGGAGGTGCGGGTGGGGATGCAAACTATGTCAGCCAGCCTTGAGGGGGTGCGTTCGTGCATGATCCCTCCTGCTGATCAGACAGCTGTGATGCAAGCACTAACATCGCACATGCAGGAACTTGTAGAAACACAAAAGCAAATCGCCACAGCTGTCATCCAGTTGACGGAACAACTAAGAATGCAAGCCAGTCAACGGGTGCACGAATGCAACATCGAACCCCTCAGGGCTGACCTGGCTGCCTACCATCGGGATGTGGCTGCCATTCTGAGAAACCAGCAGGCCCTCCTTGCTGCAGTATTGCCCTTCCTAAGTCCACAGGGACTAGCCCCCGGGATGTCTGCCTCCATGTCTTCTAACACTGAGGTGTGTTGCCCCTTCACAACCAACAACAACAAGGACAGAGGAGGCAACACACACATCAGAAGAAGAAGACGTGGAACAGATAACCTTCACACGGAGGAGTACCCGGAAGCCCTAGTCCCTGCACCATGGCCTACTCTGACCAAGGTCCTGCGTTTAGTCAAAGCCCAGTTTCTGAACACCTACACTCAATGACTGTTTGGCAATCCACTGTTTGACTTGTCCACATTGCCAGTGAATGTCTCTCTCCTACAATTTGGTAATCCTGTCCCTCTGCACTGACACCTTCTATAGGCTCACCAAGAAATGATGCCCCAGAACGGACTCAGCCAAAATGTTGAATGGACAATTTGCACTACAACACCTGTAAATAAATCGCACTTGCTCACCTATTGTGTCTCTGTGTCATTTCACACTTCAACTGTGCAGTACCTAACTCCAAAGTGGCTGTGTGGCAACCCTGTTGAATCTCTATACTACTGTCCTGATGTCATATATTCAGATCCATCTGTGCATTGGCCAGGATTGCATCATAGCCCTACCATACTGAGGGAAATAACTGAGGAAGGAACTAAGCACACACAATCATGCTGTGTTGGTCAGAATGATGCACCATCTATCGCTATTCCAGAGAGCAAATGGTGGCTGGGAAATGTAGGCTCCATGCAAGACTTAAATAAGAATGGATGCCGCTTAATGTAATGAATCGTGTACAAATCACACTGCATTAACTTCCCTTACAGAGTAGGCTTCCATGAAGGAAATTCATGCTGCTTCAGTACACACATGATGTAGCTCAGCAATGAAAGCAGCAATACATGAGTGTGAACAACTCCTCATCTACAAAGATCTCCCTGAGCTTCACACTGCTGTCCGACCTAACAATTAACCCACATTGACATGTAATGAAGCACTCTTTGTGAAGTTGGACACATATCATAACAAAAGCTTGGTGTACAATGCACACTACCAATGGGGAGTCTCCCAATTTGAGGATACTTAACAAGTGAGCACACGGGTAGATGGGATGTTAAACATCCATTCCCAGGGGATGCTGAGCATAGGACACAAATGTCACACTAAATCATTCTGCAACATGGATGTCAAGGCCATGATAAAGTAGCACCTAACGCATCAAGTAAAGGGTTAACAAAATATTTATTTATATCTAGTACTACAAGAGGCAACTAAGGGAAAGGTACACCTACACTAATCTAACCTGACTACTAATAACCCACAACTGTCCCTATCTAACCTAAGCTAAACTTACTCTACACATGTAACGAAACGATCTAAACATCAACCCCCCACCCACCATTATGAGACAGGACACATGCAGGACAAAACATACTAACCTACACACATACTACACTATCCTAAACAAGCAGATATATATATATATTTTTTTTTTTTTTATTTTTTTTGTTTTTTTTTGTTTTATTAAACATGAATCCCAACATTGCCCCCCACCCACCCACCCACACACAAATATTTGAGAAAAATAACAAGGACCCCCCACCCTCTTCCCTAACACTAACTAAGCTACATACCTATCCTAATCCTAATACTAATCCCCAAAGCCCAACTAACAGGAGAAAAAAAGGAAAGAGGTGAGAGGGGAGGGATAAAAGTTTAAGAGGGCAAACAAACTAGACGTTTGCACTCCTTAGTGTGCGCCTGATGTCGCGGACCCGGGTCTTTACATAGTTCATGTCATCAGTCAGGTTGTCCACCTTCCTCAAAAGTTTGTCCACTTTCTGGGACAATGCCTGGAAGGCTGCAGGGTCCACGGGAGGGTCTGTGGGGAGGGTTTGTGTGCCAGCAGAGGTCGAGCTAGTGGCAGCTGTTGGTGGGACATGTGACTGTCCTGCTGCCAGCACACGGCTGGGTCCAGGTCGTGCTGCATGCGGCGGGTCCATGGCAGCCGAAGTAGATGGGACCACTGGGCCAGACCTGGTGGCTGTGTCGTTGGTGGCTGTAGGTGGCACACTTGTTGGAGGCTGTGGTGTGGCCCACCACGCCCCGGAGGCCCTTTCAGAGTGATACCTGCGGCCCATCCGCCGATACCCAGACTGCACCTGCAGGATGTGCCTGTAACGGATGGCACGCCGCTCAAAATGGATGCGATCGGCCGCCCTCATGTTAGCAGCTGTGAAGAGAAAAGGCAGATATTTACCTTTGGCTTTGCATTGGGTGGGATAGCACAATGGGTTATTTGTACATTACTAGAAATGTATAGGTTGCAGCAATTGTCACAACATAGTTCACAGAAGGGCTCAGAGGAAGTACATGTGAAGCATGCATACATAAGGGCATATCACACCTAGAATATCCAGGTCTCTACATGATGGATGACATCACCCTACACTACTCATCCTAATCATCCCTACGGTTTTGTACATCATGGCTGCACCTCTTCCGCATACTTACTTCACTACATATGTCACTATATGTGATAACTATCACACTCCTCACTCTAAGCCATCTGGAATTGGTTGTGTGCTAAGATTGAACCAATGGGCTATAACCCAATGTCTACACTAGGGACCAGATGTAGGAAGATGGGAAATGGGACGAACAATCTGCAATGCAGAATGGGGTATCTGACACCGTCTGTGAGTTGCTATGGGGTTGCTAAGAGCCACCTCATTTACATCAATGATGTGGGTTGCAAGTTGCTCCACCTTTGCAACTATGGGCACTCACGGGGATGGAGGCCTGCTGGGAACAGCAGACCTCCATGTCCGTGACCGCTTGGAAATAACGCAGAACATGTTCCCCAAGTGTAGGCCGTTTACCTCAACGGGAAATGAGCAGCACTTAGAAATAAATTACGACAATTTCAATATTGAATAATTTAAGGCACTTAGGCCCGTATTTATATTTGTTGTTGCGCCGCATTTGCGTCACTTGTTGACGCAAAAGCCGCGCAAACTTGCAAATTCCAATTGTAATTTGTAAGTTTGCGCCGTTTTGGCGTCAAAAAGCTGGGCAAATGTGGTGCAAAAAAGTTATAAATACGGGCCGCAGTGGTCCCAAGGACCACTGCCTGTTTTGTACAGGATTATTTTGGTACACTCGGAAAGGTGATGGGTTACAATGGGGACCCCTTACAGCTAGCAAGTGGGTTACCATCCACTTAAAGTGGATGATAACTGCGACTCACTTAGCAACCACAAACTCCATTGCAAATGGACTTGCATACCACTGTCAGTTGCAAATAGGACTGGAAAAAGCCTTCATATTTAGGATTAGGAATAAAATCTCCCATATATTTTCATGATCACCTAATACATTTCGGAATAGGAAACAGATGTTTGCAACTCACACACAATAATTATGAGTTTATCAACTTGTACACAGTTTGGCACATCTGGCCCTAGGTTCTGACTCACGACACAAAAGGTGTCAAGTAAGTGTGAGATACTGGTTGCTACAGTCCAAGGTAGCCTGTTTCACATTAACATCCCAGTCGTTGAGGGTGGTGTGGGAAGAACAACCACCAATCCCATGTGAAATGCACACCCAGGAGTGTATTGAACGTTCACCAAGTATGTGCCTTCACACACAAGACCTATGAATGGCTAGCAACACGTTGGACTTAGGCAAACATTGTGACATCCATGGACCACACATGTCACAATGATATGACTTTTGCCAACATGACATACTATCAGTGAGGCATGTTTTACTACACACACAGAGGAGGTGGAACACCCATTCTCATGATTCAACAGAACACATAGGCCATTGCACTCAAGTCACACACACTCCTAGTTCAGCTTGTGTAAGTACATGCCCCCGGAAGATCCAACCTACAGTGTGCACAGTCCATCCTCAACTAGGAAGATGCACTTTTCATCACAGCCATGTGCCTAAGCTATATGGGAGAATGTCAGTCTGATATGCAGACTCAGTTCATGTCAAGTCCCCGACCAAGTCTTACTTTGACCAGTGTATTCTAAGTAACTCATCCCATTCCCCATTGCGGCCCAAATGTAATGTCCTACAGCCCCTCAATCTCAGAGATGGCTAGGTGTTGCTTAACAGAAACATAAGTCCAATTTGATATCACACTAACACGACAATGGCAATGAACGGCCAGCGCATCACATCATGATTTCTCTTGAACACACAGTAGTCCATTTTGCGTCATTGGCAAATAAATATATCAAATAGCACTCAGGCAACACTCACTGTAGGTATCGGGGTCGTCGAAGTGTGCCACCTCTCCCACGGTGTAAGGCTCTGGTCCACCTGTAAAGCATGACAGGAAGAATGTACTCAGACTGGGTGGACTGAAAAAATAATTCTGTTACAATGACACTGTGAGAATATGACATGGTAATGATACACTTTCACACATGCTCATACTGCATGGATGAGTTTGTATTCAACATTAACATTGGATGATTCTCCTGCTACAGTTACACACCCTACTACACACATGCAGTGGCCAGGACAGTCAGGTGTCGTCCAAGTTTACTCACAATAATTATGCCCCGACAATATTGTTATCCAAACATCTCAGCATGTGCATTCCAGAGAGACATCCAGACACTTGTTCCATGAGGACTGCATGACCGCTCACAGTCAAACAGCCTATGTGGACATGTTCAACACACAGCAACCACACACACATGTGACATATCTGTGGAAAACATATCTGACTTCATGTGACGTGTATAAAACACACATGTATATCATCATCATGGGATTCAAATCAGATTTCGAGCGATGGGGTCTACATATGTAGGTATGTTGTTTCGACATGACTTACTCATTGCCCATTATGACATGTAGAGTACAAATAGAGCCATTAACGTGTTGCTTGTCTGACACAAATGCTACACTACATTACATACAGCTACAGCCATCTGGTATGTGTAGAACAACTGAGCCATCTGACTGCTAGCATAGGTCTTCATACACATTGTGCAACACGTACACATTAGGGCACATATGTAAACATTAGTAAGGCAGCATTTGCATCATTGCATCACGCAGAGATGGGCCACACCTGCCAAATACAGATATATGTATTAAGTTTCTGCTGTTTGAGGGAGAAAAAGTGTAGCCAATTTGGGGATATCAATATATATTGACAAGGGCCTAGGTTTCCCTAGCATTACACATAGGCAGCTCCTTATCTAGCAGATTGGGTAACATTCATCACATGTTCACACACAGATTACTATCATGTCCATGTAATTGATTGCTACTCACCAACAGGGCCACCAATCCTGACTCCCAGGTGGTCCAGCAGGTCCTGTTCCCTCGTGATCAGATCGGCCCAGCGGTGTTTCAACTGATGGACATTCCGCATGGTCCCATGGACCCGGACCATGTGATGGCGCACCTTCTCCCAGCGAATTTTCCGGGCCTCCGTGTGATACCCCTGTATCACACGGCCCCCAGCCTCCAGCATCAGCGGGAGGAAATGGCACACTAGCCAGATAAATCCCCCCAATTCATCTTCGCCCATCCTGGACAGGCGAGGCCTCCCTGACATTATGACTGATGACTAACAGAAAAAATAAAGTAGGAAATGGGGAAAGGTAGAGGTGTGAAGTTAAGAAAAGGAGAAAATAGCCCAACTAACCCCAATAACTACCCTAGCCACAACAGACTCCCACAGACAATACAAACAAATACAGGAATGGACAAAACTAGACTTAACAGACTGAGACAATGATACACAACAATATTAGACTGAACAAAGTACAAAAGACAAGCTACACAGGACAACAAAGCAGTAATTCACAGGACAACACTCTTCACTGAACCACACAGTCTAGAAAAATCTGAGACTGAAAAGTGAAAGTGAAATTCAACTTCCAATACAGATTTGGCAAACAGGATATCCTATTACATCACTTCCTGCATAAAATGGCCGCCGTTTTTTAATCGCGGTTTGCGTCGTATTTTCACGCATACATAATTTCGTGTCATTTTTTATGACGCATAATATTGCACATGCTGCTGAGTGTAAAAATATGATATGAATATTAATATTTATTACTGTACGAGATGTCCAAAAATATGTGCATGTTGCGTCATTTTTTCCGACGCATACATGATGGGCGTCATATTTTATCCACCTACAGGAGTGCTAATGCTGCTGAGTGAAAAAATATGATATGAATATTAATATTCATTTACTGTACGAGATGTCCGAAAATATGTGCATGTTGCGTCATTTTTTCCGACGCATACATGATGGGCGTCATATTTTATCCACCTACAGGAGTGCTAATGCTGCTGAGTGAAAAAATATGATATGAATATTAATATTCATTTACTGTACGAGATGTCCGAAAATATGTGCATGTTGCGTCATTTTTTCCGACGCATACATGATGGGCGTCATATTTTATCCACCTACAGGAGTGCTAATGCTGCTGAGTGAAAAAATATGATATGAATATTAATATTCATTTACTGTACGAGATGTACGAAAATATGTGCATGTTGCGTCATTTTTTCCGACGCATACATGATGGGCGTCATATTTTTGAAACGTACAGGAATGCACATGCTGCTGAGTCAAATCTGAAATATGATGTAACTTATATTTTGCTGTCTAAATCTGTGAAATTTTTGTATACATTCAGATTTGACTCTGCATTCTGTGCACTCATGTACGTGACCAAAATATGACACCCATGCTGTATGCGTAGAATTATGATCAAATCTTTTTGTTACGTCTTCATGTTTTTAACTTGGGGAAGGTGATTTGTCAGGGTCAAACGGGGCAATGTGATACACATTTGTGTTTGGATATGCCACATGTACATTGTTGTATGTATGGCAGGCATTCACACAGTAATGGTGTGGATACGTTACATAATGTCTTTTCCATATTTGTCAACATATTTGTGGCAATTGCTGATGGCTGTTTGGAAATGATGGATGGGATACCATGATGTATTCCTTCTCCAAATTTGGTCCACACTTATGATGGTGATGCTTTTATCTGGAGTCCTAACAGGGAGTGCAATGGTCACTTACAGTTATTATGGGGCTAACCATGTCCTAGCCTCATTTTGTGTTTGTGCTTTGTGTTCTACTCTTGACATGTAGGCCACACATGTACCTTATGCATGTGTTTGGCTCACAAGTACAGGATTTGTGTATGTTTGTGGGACCGTAGAAGTGGACTTAGGCCCCCAGCACCCTAGGATTTGACCATCCTGATTAGTTACAGTATCCATGGCTTGGCTTAATATTTTATGGGAAACCTGCAGCAGCAGGCTAATGTAAGGCCATATGGTATGTATGACTGTTGACCATTCATTCATCTCATTAGCCCATTAGAAGTTTGCAGTAATGATGATTTTGAGCTGACATGCCTACCATTTCCCAATGACTATGTTTGGAAGACTCTGAGCGTTCCTGATGTTCTGGGGAATATTCTTTAGTGGGTGTCTGTGTCCCTTTCTGCATTAACTGGTTAAGTGGCATGTCACATTCTTCCTGCTAGGTTCAAACTGGGACCCGACTGTGATGGTCTACTTTCAATAATTTGGTTGATTGTATGACATATGTGTACATGTGTGTTGGTATGTGGATCCACTATCACCTGTCTGGGTGTATGTTGTCACTGTGACATCCAGGTCTCCTCCTGAGTTAGTGGCAGCTAATGTTGTCCCAATTGTGTTTTGCTCATATCACCCACTGGAGAGAAGCCATTGATGACATGGTGACGTACACATGGATGGTCCCACCCTGTCTCTGACCACATGTGATGTGACTTTCACATGATCTACTTTTTTTGTCTGGGTGCAAGACTGTCTCAGGTGTTTTGATGTAGCATGTGGATTTGCCACATTTGTACTCATGTGGGCCTCTGTGTATGGCAATGTATCATGTCACATCCTACCCTCTGTGCATACAATTGAAATGTTCTTTTTTGTTGTGATGATTGTTATGGCATTGTTGGTCAAGGAGACCACATTCTTCGTCAGCATTTTATAAGTAAAGGTGCTCAGTAATGCATGGACCAAAGCATGATGTGGTGTTTGATATCTGTGTTTATTTACAATAGTGTAATACAGGTGATTATTATACATTAAGCAAAAAAATTATTTACAAGCTGCTGGCGCCTACGCTGTCCTGCTGCCGTGTTGGGTTGTCCCCCCTCCTGTTGCGGCCCAGCATCCTCCTCTTCGTCATCCTCAGGCATGCCTGGGTCCAGTTCAAGGAGGGGAATGTTCCTCTGGACACATATATTGTGCAATATGGCACAAGTGAGGATGATTTTGCACACCATCTCTGGGGAATAGAGTAGGCTCCCGCCAGTGATGTCAAGGCAGCGGAACCTAGACTTTAGGATCCCAAAGGTCCTCTCCACAATGCTGCGGGTCCTCTTGTGGGCGTCATTGTATGCCCGCTCTGCAGCAGTGATTGGGTTCCCGAATGGTGTCATCACCCAAGGCTGGATGCCGTACCCCTGATCAGCTGAAAGAGAAAGAGAATGGATTGAATTAGATGTAGGAGGCAGTGTTGTACGGATCTTTGATGGCTGTAGTTGTCTTGTGTTGTCTGTGACTCTTTTGTGTACTAATGTTCCAACCTATGGTTGTTATTGAAAACTTTGCTTTGATATATTTTCCCTTGGCTGAGCAAGTGTTTGTTGGCTAACCGTTTGTCAGAAGGACTGTTTTTGTTGTTGCAGTAGAGTGTTCCCTCCCTAGCATTGTGACTAGTGATACAGTTGTCTGTGTGTCCTCACTGGGGGTGTGATGTTAGTTCCATGCCGAGTTAAAACGTGAAAGTGTATTTGACACCTTCATGTGTATGAGCCCAGGCCATCCCATACCTTTTGACTTATGCATTGTATTAGTGTACAGGTTATTTTGAGACTTCCAATCTGTAAAGTGACATTTGGCCAACCACACTCATTGATGTCTTCACATTAGGCTGTGGATTAAATTCCAATGTGTGACAGGTTAAATGTTGACGTCTGACACATGGCTAGTGATGTGAGTACCTCAGTGTGTTCCTGGCTAGGTGTTGCTATTGTGGTGTATGTGTTGTTTGTCCTAGAGGGTTTGTGTGCGGTGTGTGTATGGGTTTGTTTTTTGTCCTTACCAACAAGTAGTCCATTGCCATAGCGTCCATCCTGGAAGTGTTGGTTGATGGTGGAGTGACGGAAGATGAATGCGTCATGTACACTCCCAGGATATTTGGCCACGATGTTGGTGATCAGTCCTTGGTGATCGACTATGGCCTGCACGTTGATTGAATGTGTGTGCTTCCTGTTGCGGTAGAGGTGTTCTGAATCAGCAGGTGGCACAAGGCGTACGTGTGTGCAGTCGATTGCACCAAGGACGTGCGGGAAGCCACTGATGGCGTAGAACCCCTGTTTAATTTCCTGCTGCTTCTGCAGTGTGTTAGGGAAGCAGATGTGGCGGGGTGTCAGGCGAATGATGGCATCCAGGACTTTAGGCAGGAATGCAGAGAATGATGGTTGGGATATTCCACCAACCAGGGCACCAGTTGTCTGAAAGGAGCCACTTGCCAGCAGGTGTAGTACGGCAAGCAGCTTTGTTTCAGTTGGGATAGTGCGGGGTGTCACTAAAGTGGGGGCCAACTGTTGTTCGATATTTGCCAGCAGCTGCTGAATGGCCTGCCAGTTCAACCGGTACCTCTGGATGATGTCCCGTTCCCTGAGGCCATGCAGGGTTGTTCTTGGGCGGAATATCCTGTCCTGCCTTCTGCGCTGTCTTTGGGGTCCCTGCTGTTGTTGTTGTAGCTGCTGTTGTTGCTGCAGGGCTCTGCGTCTACGTGCACGTTGAAGAAAAAGCACCTCCATAGCTCCCTGTTGCTGCTCTGCTGCTCTGTTGTTTGTTCTGTGTGTTCTGCTTAAGTACAGGTGTGTTTGCCCCATTTTAACGCCTGCCCTGACCCAGGCGTTAAAATTTAACGCTATTCGTGCTTTGCGTCATTTTTTTGCGCCGCCTACGGCCCGGGAGACATTTTTGCCCGGAAGCATAAATACGACGCACCGCTGTATGCGTGGGTTTTTGGACGGGAACGCCTACCCTGCATGTCATTAACGCAGGGCGGGGTGCCGCTTCCAAAAACTCACGCACATAGCGCCATTCCCCTTGTGCGCCGCATCGGGCGTCAGGGTATAAATATGGGGCATCGTTTGCGCTGAATGTGCGTCAAAATTTTTGACGCACATTCGGCGCAACCGGAGTATAAATATGGCCCTTAGGCCCTCATATACAAGGACATTGCGCCACTGGGACATCACTTTTCCTGACGTTCCGGTGGGGCAATGCCCTGCCCATATTTATAAAGCAGCATTAAGCTACTTTTTGGGGTTTAAAGCTGCTTTGCACATACGGCTCCTTTACATGCCTCACTTTGCGTGAAAGGGGCGTGCAATGGGTGTTGAGGTGGGCATTCCACGACAACACTCATTGCATTTCGACGCTGCCCCAGATTTACGAGGATTCGTAAACCTGAGACAACACCAAAAACTAATGCCACACCAGGGGTGGAGTTGGCATGGCACAAAGAGGAGAAAAACTTTTATTTCTCCTTGTTTTTGCTTTTCCTATGAGCAAAAAGCCATTAATGATTGTTTAGGTGAAAGAAGGGACACATTCCTGGACATAAACAATAATTCCCTACAATGCAGGCAACCTTGCACTATAGTGCAAAGTTGTCTGCATTGGTGCTAGGCAGCTAGTCTTAGCGCCAGTACTAGTGGAAATACAGTGGTGTGCCCTATTTTGGCAAATACGGAGCATTCCTGCATTTTTTAAATGACGGAGTGCGACGCTGCCAGATTTGGTGCAGCGCCACACCACTTTCTTGTAAATGAGTCCCTTAAAGAGGCATAGACCTCTGTTTCCTTATTGCTTGGCTGATGTAGCCTTATGTTACACATATCTCTCTTTCTGAAACTTCTACTGAGGTTTCTGGGCTGCTGACACTTTGCTTTAATCCCGATATTTCCATTTAGAGAATTTTCAGGTTCCCTGTAGCCTATTAGAGTTGATAGGTAAATGTAGGTTCGATGATTATGCTGGAGAACCAAAGCTTGAACATGGAGCACCAAGTGTTATTCTTTATGTTCCGTATTGTTGATACTGAAGTCTTTGTTTGTTTGATTTTGGTGCATTTCAATTATGTTGAACATTTTAATTCACATTTTTTATTTCTTTACTTGTTCAGCATGTTTTTGAGGCTCATTTATATTGGTTTGGCTTTGAATTTGTATTAAATCTTTTTTAACTTTTAATTTGCCTCTGAGATTTAGGGGCATATTTATACTCTGTTTGCGCCGGAATTGCGTCTTTTTTTTTTACGCAATTCTGACGCAAAACTAACTCCATATTTATACTTTGGCGTTAGACCCGTCTAGCGCCAAAGATCTTAGAGTTTGCGTCATTTTTTAGCGTGGACACCTACCTTGCGTTAATGATATGCAAGGTAGGCGTTCCCGTCTAAAAAATGACTCCGAGGCATGTGCGCCGTATTTACACTCCCGGGCAAAAATGACGCCCGGGAGTGGGCGGGTCAAATAAAATGACGTCCAGCCGTTTTAGCGTCATTTTTTAACGCCTGGTCAGGGCAGGCGTTAAGGGACCTGTGGGCTCGGAAGGAGCCCAGAGGTGCTCTCCCATGCCCCCAGGGACACCCCCTGCCACCCTTGCCCACCCCAGGAGGACACCCAAGGGTGGAGGGACCCATCCCAGGGAACTTAAGGTAAGTTCAGGTAAGTATTTTTTTTTGTGGCATAGGGGGGCCTGATTTGTGCCCCCCTACATGCCACTATGCCCAATGACCATGCCCAGGGGACCTAAGTCCCCTGGGCATGGCCATTGGGCAAGGGGGCATGACTCCTGTCTTTGCTGAGACAGGAGTCATTTCAATGGGGGTTGGGAGTAAAAAAGAAATGGCGCCAATCGGGTTGAGGCGAAAATTTTGCCTCAGCCTGACTTGCCCCATTTTTTGGCGCCCAAGCTCCATTTTCCCCTACGCCGGCGCTGCCTGGTGTAAGTCATATTTTTTTACACACACCAGGCAGCTCCGCCGGCTAACGTCATTCCATAAATACGGTGCCCGCATGGCGCTTTGGAATGGCGTTAGCCGGCGTTACATTTTTTTGTGCGCCAAAAAGTATAAATACGGCCCTTAATGTGTAACCAAATGGGTTACACTGTAAGTTCCTGTTGAATGGTTTGATGTGTTTCCCTTCACCTGTTGAAACTGAGAAAAAGCTTAATTGGGCCCAAGAAATTAGTAATAGTGCCAGGCGTTGGAACAGATGCAGAAGACACCATAGTAAATTGCCTGCTAAGTGGTTGTGTTCATTGTGAGACGTCGTCACCGGCACAGTTGAGACATGGAATTGTCTTTGTGTGAATGTGAGACAATTGGTATAGTGGATCTTAATTCACAGAGTGAATCTTTACTGATCTGGAAGATACCCCACAGATCAAGTATTCATTTGAAGTGTTTGCAATATTTTGTATGTGACTGAAAACTTTTGATTCTTTATTGGAGCAGACAAAGGTTATTGTATGGTATTTGTTATACGTGTACAACGGTAAGAGAAAAGTGTGTGTGCAGATTGTTAAGGAGGGAGAACTGTTGCGAGGAGTGGGATTGGCATCATAGTGTGCCACACTGGTGTAGGTCAGTTGGTGTGGTGCCATGCTGTTATTGCTTGACAACATCATAAGGAGTTGCACTGCAAATGGTGGTTGTTTCTCAATATGGAATTGTGGATACAGCATTGTTTTAAACTGAAATGGAGTTGTGTGCTGATTGTTAACACTTAATTGGGAAAAATTTAATGTTTCAAAGTCATTTGTTCAGGGGAGATGTTCAAATTGCTAGCAGAAAGGGAGAAGCAGTGCCTCCTGAAGATTCCCAATGTCACTATATGGTGATTATTGTAGTGCTTCATACATGTGTTTGGCTTGGTCAGTGGCACAAGATCACAGATAAAAAGGTCCATTGAGATTTCCTCAATATGGCCCATTCAATTTAAGAATTATTTAAAATTTGAGGAGAGTGTTATATGAGATGAAATCGTCTCCTACACTCGCACAATATGAAGCACTTAATGCTTGGGAACTTGCTTCTTATGCTAGAGAGAGAGAGAAGTGTCAGTGTAGAGCATGAAAAGCTCAACATTCCTATGCAGATACTAGGTGGGATGCAGAGAAGAAGAGGTTGAGAATCGATATGATAGAGGGAGTTATGCTGCATCCGGTTTTAGCAACTGATAAGGACGAGTGCGAAAATTAAAAAAAGGTAATTAGGAAACTGAAAAAGAGGAAACAAAAAGAACCGGATGACATGAGTGAATTTAGTGACAGCGATTCTGGAGATAGTCTTTTCGAAGTGTTGTTGTCAGAACCTCCACCTCCATATAAAGAAGCTAGGGGTGAAGGTTGAAATTGTGGTACTAGTGGTAATGGGCAGGTCGTAACTGCCACAATTAAAGTGACTCCTAGTCTTGCGGGCAGCCGTTCCAGCTAACGCACCTTATGGGCCAAGAAGTGAGGGTTTGAGAACGTGTGCACCAGGTGATCTTACAGTGAGGCCATACACAACCGCATCTACTTCCACACCCCACCAGATCCCTCCGCTCTACCCAGATGGCCTTAGCTACCATCCCTCACATCCGCAAAACCACCACCGGAGGACGATATTTCACCTACACTGCAGCAAAGAGCTGGAACAACCTCCCCCTGCACCTCAGACAAAGCCCGTTACTCACCATCTTCAGGAAGAACCTCACAACGTAGCTCTTCGGATGAGGTCCCTCCACTCCCCCCCCAGTGCCTTGAGACCCTCTTGGGTGAGTAGCCTTGCTTTACAAATATAGATTTATTGACTGATTGAATGAGTACTATTGATGCTGTCAATGTTTCAGTTATTATTCCTATGTATATATCTGAAGGTCCCGGAGAGAACACCTATAATTTGACTGTACCAAATAGTTTTAGTGGACAGAGTGGAGCTCCCACTATTCCTGATACTAGAGAATTTGTCCCTCTGATTCCGACAAATGCAGCACTCCATGTGCAGCGAATGTGGGAATTGTGTACCGGGAAATGAGACTATGTCTAACATTCTTTCATAACTTGAACTCTCAGCGCAAAGGTGATTGATGATTGGATAAAAGCTTTTAATGAGGGTATCGCTTCTAGAGAAAATGTGAATACAGATATGAGTGAGGGAACAACTCAACCATCTCTGAGGGAGAGAATGGTGGATGAGATGATGGAATGATTAGAGACTTACCATGAGGATGAACTTGCATTTATATGCAGGGATAATACCAAATGAGCAGGACAAGTTCATGATAAATTAGCAGAATTAGCCAATAAATATGAAGTGGATTTAAAAAAGACAAAGGCTTTACAAAGGAGTTACAGTGTATGTTTCACTGAAAGGGATATTAGTGACATTAGAATCCCAGGAATGAAAACGCAATTTAGAAAATAAATTCATAATGGCTGGAAATTAAATGACATGGGTGAAAAAGAAAGAAGTAAAGAAACCTCCAAAGGAACCACATCCAGGTGCAGGAGAAAGGGGTGTCTTGACTGCCCATTAAGAGAAGTACCTGGTAGAGTTTATGTGCATGTGCAATGGATCAGAGGTGATCTTGCACCATTTCCCAACGATTTCCCAAAATTGAGGCAGAAACCAGTACAATGGTAAAAACAAATTGAGGCGATTTGTGAAAATATCACAGATGTTGTGGGTTGATTTGAACACGTTGTTTGACATTGTTGTTCCAAGCGATTTATGGACAGAATGTAAGGATAGCAGTTCGGGGGCCTGATACAGGACAGACCAGAAAGCCAATAACAAAAGGTCCCTCACCATTGGTGATGAAAAGGTATCAGCAGGCCACATCCTTTTTGAAGGCGACAATGCCTCCCCAAAATATTGATTGGGTCAAAATTGATAGAATGACTCAAGAACCAAAGGAGTCAATTCATGTTAACTATGAGAGATTGTTGCAGGCATTTAAGCAGTATGGTGGAATGGAGATGTTAGAGACTAAGGTCATGGGACATTTTCTATCTAGATTTGTGACAAGATTGAGACCTAAGATTAGCATGATGATTCAGTAACATTTCATTTGTAGGCAGAATTAGTTAATTGATGAAAGTTTGCGATATGCCAAGTACTACAATGACGAGATTGCGATGAAACAGAAAAAGCTTAAAGAGAAACTATTGGTTGCTCAGATGAAGGCAGCTCAGAGAACACATCAGTTACAGCCAGTTGTAGGTAATGTTAGTACAATGCAGGGTGTGTATCAGCAACACCTAATCCAATGCAGGGTATAGGTCGAGGGGTCCTGATTGACCCCAACATGTCAATGGATGTCAATAGTTTGAAAAGTTCAACGCCTTTTCACATGTGTAATAAGCTGGGACATTGGAAACAAGAATGTTGTTTAAATCCAGCTAATCAGTTTCAAAGTGCAGGATGTGTGCCTTCTAAGAATAACAATCCGGCACAGATGCAAGGCATGCAGAGAACAAGGAGTCACAATTTCAATGTGCCCCAAGCTCCTGTGATGCAAATCCCACAACCTCTGATGCTACAGCAGAATGCTATTAGATCTTGACAAAATCTAAATTAGGGTGTGAGAATGAATGCAAATGTGACTCAAGATAATCCTTTCTAACAGTTTCCCTAGTTTGGACTGTACATGATCCCTGGCTCTGATTAGTCCGCCTGACGGTGCCTGAGAGGGCAGGAAGACTGCATACTTGGTTCAGCCTTGGAGGCAGACCAGAGCGGACCATCCATAGATAGTGTGGTGGATGACCATGCCATGTCATTCCTAGTTGACACCAGTGCTACTCGTTCTACTCTGAGAACAGTAGAGGTCCCGAACCTATCCCTTTTTGGAAAAACAGTTCAAGTTATAGGTGTATAGAAAAAACTGATGATAACTGAAGAAACTGCCTGAGTTATAGATATATAGATTTGCTTACCAAACTGAACTTTGTCATCTCTTATACACCAGCAGGCATTGAGATACAGACACACGTTGACAATTGATGAATTGCCCCCTGATTTGAAAGAGACAGCTAAACTTGAAGTGTGGGATTTCTCGGGAAAGGATATCGGACTGATTAAAAGTGTTGAGGGACAAGTTACACACTCTTAAAATCTTTCAGATATTAATTGGCCTTGGGCTGAATAGGAGCATCCTGAATGGTTTGTGGTTGCCTCTACACCAAAGATGCTGGAGGTATGTGTGTTACACCCCTAACAACCTTCTCAATGCCTTTCTTTGTCAATTTTCACTGTATGCAAGATTAAATTATGCTTTCAATTCTGACTGTCCATTGGCATAAGATGCTTCTACCTAAACCAAATCTCCCACAAGATAAAGCTACACAATTGGAGCAAATGTAAGGAAAACAGGAAACTAGGACCCTCATTTATTGGGATTCAGCATAGGGCGATGGAGCAAGTCACCTTGCTGCACTGCCCTACACCAAAGTGAAAGGGAAGGAATGCATCATATTTATGCAACACAGTGCACTCTTGTCCTTTCCCCCTGTGCTGGCGCTGGTTCGGCAGCTTATTGCCAATGCAGGCACCCTTGCACCATGGTGCAAAAGTGCCTGTGTTGCATACAAGATTGCTGTTGTGCAAGAAGGGGCATCTTTCCGCACAAAAATAACCCTGAGAGGCGTTTTCCTCTTTCTAAGTGTGCTGCATGTAAGAGGAAAAAACGAAGAGAAATTAAGTCATTTCTCCTTTTACAAAATCTATGGGTGTCGCATGTGAACACCCGCTTCAATGCCTATGTAACACCTCCCAAGGGCAGAGTAAGGCAAAACAGTGTTTTGCGCTGCCTTGCCTTACTCCAGATCTATGCGGCCATTCAAAGCAACGCAAAGTTGCCTTGCATGGCATCATAGATATGATTCTGTAGTTTGCACTGTCGGAGCGTCACTTTTCGTGGGGCTCATAAATATGCTCCTTGGTACGTAATGGATAGCTATATATAAAAGTATCTAAGCTAGGAAGCTTGAAAAATAAATATTCCACCACCTTGTTGGGCACTGCTTGGGGGCGAGAATTATATTCTCAAAAAACAAAAACATATGGTGCCCAGCGAATGCTAGTCAAAGGCCTAGGCTTGCAGTGCCCAGATGCACTGATCGACTTATTAATGCCACCTGATGATGCAGCTGAGAGGCAGCAATACCTCATCAGCTCAACCAACTTCTCTGTGCTCCAACCCAGACTGCCTGATTTTTCCAGTGGGCACTTTCTCCAGCTTCAGCAGGTAATGGCAGCAGGTGGTATGGGAGCTTCAAAAGAGAGAGAGAGTATAAAGAGATAGAAGGGAACAGAGATAAGAGTGTGAAAAAGAATGGAGCAGGGCTGGTGTGAACATTTTTACCAGAGAAGCTTTAAGTTTCCAGTAACGCCCTGTCTGTACAGTGCAAGTGAAGGTCAGTCGTGGTGCCTTTCACATTGGCAGATGGCTGGAGCCTTGAACCATGAGGGTTTTCTTCACAAATTAGCATGGTTACAATCTCAAACTACAATCTCAAATTCGCATCAGTTAAGCAGAGATCAATTGTCACCCGAATAAAGCACGCATGAATATAATCTAGGGCAGTGGTTCCCAACCTTTTGATTTCTGTGGACCCCCACTTTAACATTAATGGATCCCAGGGACCCCCACTGAAACATCATTGGAATCCGGGGACCCCGCCTGCGTCATTACTGGAAGTTGGGGACCTCATTTGTCAATATTTGTTAATATTTTTTAATTTTCTAAGCTCTTGCGGACCCCCTGAGAAGGCTTCGAGGACCCCCAGGGGTCCCCGGACCACAGGTTGGGCACCACTGATCTAGGGGATTCAATTCAGAAAATGCATGTAAATGTTAATAAAGACATGTTAATAAAGACGTAATTCAAAGTAAGGTAAAATTCCCTTGCCATAAAGGGAAACTCCCTAACGCTAAACTAATGTTGTAGACATGTCGGAAGTTTGAATCAATTGGCATCAGTAAATATAGCATCCAAAGTAGAACCAAATAAATGTTCCAATCACCAAACAGAGAAAAGTACTTCCCCTAGAAAGTAAGTGCATGAGCAGAAACATAAGGATCATTGGATCTCCTGTAAGGGAAGGAGATGTCTGCCTAACTGCAACAAAGATTACCTTCTGATAGTAAGCTAACAGGAAATAATCTTTAAAAAGAAAATAGTGACTCTTGTCTGAATGAAAAAGAGTTATGCACAACAAGCAGAAATGCAATGTTGACTTTAACATCCATATGGGACATAAGCCCACTCATGTCAATGTTAAAGATTAATATTCTCTGTCTATAGTTTTAAAAAAAACTATAAATCACTTGCTTCACTAATGAAAGGGTAAAATAACGTTCACATTTGGAAGTAATGGTTATCTGTGGGATAGGTTAACATTTCATTAAGCGCAAACATACGATGATAACATTGCGTCACCACCACCTCGGTCCCAAAGGCCTGAATACATTCCATGACTTTAGCCTGTCCTGGATTTAAAGTGGTAACGTTTTTGTTCTACTTGTGGTTTAGGATTAAAACTTTTTCCTCTTTCAATTATGTCATTTTAACATTCTGTCAAGTACTTTAAACGGATTATTTCAGTAGGACTGAAGGAGCTTGAGGAAACAGATAGCAACTCACTTATTTTATCTGAAGTATTATTTATTCGAATGGAAATGAATATTATGGATATACGATTTTAGCTAGGGGTTATTTATTGAGAAAATATTACCCAAAAGCAATAAATTCTAAAGAGCATATTTTCCAGGGAAGGGCGGGTTATGGTCCTCACAGCTGTAAGCACAGTACACTGTTCTATTCTGCACAAATTCCTGAAATTAAAGCTTACATCCAAGTCTGTCTAATGAATGTTTATCCCTTTTCTATTCTATGTAGCCATCTCATAACTATACACAGTCAGCAGCAGAATTTGCTGCAAGAATGTTGCTTAAATCTCTGCATTTTTTTAACATACACAAATCTTTAAAATTGAGGGTTTCATTTTTTTAATCTTTTACAGCATACTAAATTTTCCAAGTTCTATTATAAAAATACGTCGCCCCTGCCCCACCTAACAACACCATATGTGCACCGAATTTGTAAAACGGTGCACCATGGCAGTCGTTAGATCAATAGCGTCAGACTTTTTTCCACTATTGTGGTACTTTGCTCCACTAGCATCAAAAAGTTTGATGCTAGTGGAGCAAAGTGCTTGGAGGCTCATAGGTTACTATGGGTGCACCATTTTAACACCTGCTCTGGGCAGGTGTTAAAAATTATGCCAATAATGGAGCAGTGAAATCTTGTAGATTGCCATTTTTGCGGACCTCCTTAATGCCGGAATGCCCCCCCCCCCCTTGCATACATTATGCCTGACTCAGGCATAACATTGTGCAAGAAGTCACAACGTGGTGCAATGCATGCATTGTGCCACTTTGTATATATGGTGCCACATTGGTGTAAGAATAATGACGCTATTGTGCTGCAAGGAGGCACTAGGGCCTTGTAAATCTGGCCCTTAGTATGCAAATGTCTGGTAAGATTTTGAAAGAGCAGAACTGCTCCGTTACCTATTTAGACTTGATGAACACTGGCGAGGACCCTTAGGAACAGAAACGATCAATGCTCCACAGCGTAGTCAACACCCCACACTCTAAATGCATACAAAATGAAGTGCTCTGTAGCTCGAAGAGTTTCCTAGAAGAGAACATCATTCCCCATTCAGGCAAGAGTAAACGTATTGTAACCTACCAAAAGCAGGATTATTCCCAGTTATTGCTGGTGATAGAGCGTTACGTACTAATAAATTACCTGTATCTGAACGCTCTTGGGTCGATGAATCTTTTGACCTAGTGGGGCTCTCCTCACCCGAGAGTAATCAATTTAATCAAATCAATAATCAATAACGAACATAAGCAATGCCCTGATCAACATAACACTTCACAATTAATCCAGAATACATTTCGACGAGACCATGACCTTTCGGTCATGAATAACCACACCAGTTTATTGCAAAGTTAGTGAATTTATTTCCCTATATTAACAAAGCTAGCACAATATAAACATGTCTCAACACCAAATGATATATGTAGATGAACATTAATAGCTGTCCATAACGGCGAAACAGATGCAATCTATGCAGCATTTGAATAATAATGCATTCGATAATAGCAATGCAAACCACTAAAACTATAATCTGTAATGAGCTAATTGCATACATTGGTCAGCATAACAAGGTCTCAAATTGCATCGTGCGACAGATGAATCCTCATCTATCGTCAAATTAGCATCTGCATGTGGGACTTCATGCAAAAACAATTTAGCAACATTAATTTAGAAAAACTCCTAACTAGGGCTCTTATCAAAAATCAGCAGTTGGTTACCTAAAAAGAACACAATGCAATTGTACAATTTCCTTTCATATTTACCAAATCCAATCAGCATTCAAGGAAGTCTTCGTCTCACAGGTACCAGTTTCGATCAGCATGGGACGGGGCAAAGGGGCAGGGTGGACGGGGCAATTGCCTCACATCGGCAAAAGGACAAAACTATTACTTCATGCAAAGGGACGAATCAAAATTAAAGTCTCTAGGGCGAGAATTAATTAAAGTCTCTTTCTCCCGATTAGAGAAAGCATCAAAGTCTCATCGGACATCAATTGGCATCGGAATCGGCAATAACGGGTAATGGCGAATAATGGCGCATGTCCAATAATAATGGCTGGTAATGGCTGGTAACGGCAATAATGGCTGTTTTCCTCTCGTGCACCTGGTTTAAATAGACAACAGTTCAAATCCAGTAGGGTCTTCCATTGGAGGGTTCAGAGGTTGGCTTCAAATTGTCCAATCAAAAACTACAGTTCACAAGCATCTACCTAAGCATACATTATCCTTGGAGTCGGGAATGTAAGTTGCAACATATTTTACCAATTAACTCACTTTCAGAGCGTCCATTGTCTGCACCTGCAGATTGACCTTGGAGCAAAGAAGAAGATGCCAGGCTGGCACGAAACCTTAAAGATAAGCATGTGAACGATCCCACTGGAAAAGTACAGCTTCAAGCAAGAATACACTTTTATTAGCACGTTGGAAAAATACGAGCATCTAAACCGTGAGACAGGCAACTAGGCCGAAGCCTCCACTAAAGTTATGCTAAGCTAAAACATTTCTAACAAGCAAATCATAGCACACGTTTACGATTATGTCAGATTCGTACAATTTTAATACATCACGTTATATAAAGCACGCTTATAAATGTTGGCAAACTACCCTGAGGGCACATTTGTCCCCGTACATTCTTTATTAGTTCGGTTAAAGTCACACTTAATACGAGCAGTACTACGTTTAAGCACTAATAAATGTAAAACCTTCATTTCTGCGTCATCAATCCCTCCTCTGATGACTACTTGTCATCACACAAAACCATTTCCACAAATTTTATTCCATTAAAATTCTGTCAGTTCTCTTTGCCTTTTAGTTCCCCTTGTTCTTGCTTTGTATTCTTCTGCCATTCTTTTCATCATTTTCTCTTCCTTCCTTCTTTTAATTCTTGCCATGATCATTATTATTCCCCTTTTTATTCCCCAAATTCCAAAGATGCAAATCAGTACTATTAATATTCCCTGTATTATTTTTAATAATATTCCATTCCAAATGCCACCAAGCCAATTTCCCACTGAAGCAATTCCCTTTCCAACTTTCTCCCACACTCCTGGTTCTTTCAATTCCTTCAAATCTGCACTCTCTTTTGTTAGATTTGCAAGCATAGTTTTAATTTTCACACTGTTGTCTGGAATATACGTACAACAGTGACGCGCACCAAGCATTTTGCAAACGCCGCCATCCTTTGCTAAAAGAATGTCTAGGGCAAGCCTGTTTTGAAGAGTCATAGCTCTTTCTGCTGCAAGTTCAGCATCTATCAGGATTATAGCACCTGAAAACTTTGTCAACATGTTATCCACTATAGTAGACAACTTTCTTATTTTGATGGAATTCAACACAACTCCCAATGAAGGAATCATGGCTCCAAATATATCTCCAACCACAGCAGCTGCGGTCTCTCTTTTCTGGATATGATGAGATCCAGGCGTCTTTGGAATCACCGATAGGTCATCCAGTTGATAAACCTTTGGGAACACTATACCCAAATAACATCTCCCCCACCATCCTTTTGGAAGACGATAATAGGCATTATGCCCACAAATGTAATATACACCCGGTATGACAGGGTCAAGTCCGTTCAGCATGAATGTCCATTTGGCCTTAAAGATAAACGTATGTTTGCATTCACTCGCTCCTACAAAAATGTTGTCATAATAAGATTCACCTCGATATATACAAAATTTCCCTACATGCCAAGCATCTAAAGCTATTCTCCCTTGTGTTTTTATTGCGGCAAAATCATAATGATCTACTGAAGTCCTCTTACTTAGCTCTTTTTCTAATTTCGCATTCATTTGTGCCCTTCTATCATCTGTGCGATCTAAAAAGCTTATTTCTACTGCAGTGAGCAAGCAGGTAAGATTTTCCCTATGTGCGTGAGCTGTTTCAAAAGGTTGCATTGGCTCGAAAAATTCCCTCATTATTTTAGCATCCCAATCTTTAGCAATCTGGCTTAGCTGCGTAATTATAGGAACATATGCAAAGGTAACATCATAATTTGAGTAAAAATACTGTATGTTAGTTTGACCATAAAATCTAGAAGTTACTATACTACATGTAATCCCATATGTAAGAGGCATGTGATGATAAGTCACCCCTTCCTTTACCGATGTTGGTATCTGTGTACACACATAACAATCTTTCGCATCCATAGTCTCAACATATTCTGTTAGCAAGCGATAGAAAACATTATACGAAAGCTCCTTCTTATCATGCAAGTGTCTCTCATCTAATTCTAGTCTTTTCAGTGCGGTTAGTTCAGTGACAGCAATAGGAGCAAAAGTAGAAGCATCAATTTTCTCATTCTCACCCTTACCACGCATTCCAAGCACTATTGCCATTATTATTAGTACACATGCAGTTATCAAGCCTATACACGCATATTTACAATACTTCACTCTACTGTTTTGCGCCATGATCTGTATAGAATCAGAGAGCTAGAAGCACCTACAAAAGAAATGATTTAGCAATTCAGTTACAAAGCTGAACGAGCGCAATGTTCACACAGTTTTCTTCAGGAGGCCAGTCATTTATCGGTTAGCAGCATTTGTCTCAATTCGGCAATAACTCAGTCTCTCTTTTTTTTTTTTTTTTTTCTCAATGTTCAATAACTCACTCTCTCTCTTTTTTTTTTTTTTTTTCAGTTAGCAACGTCGTCTCAAATCGGGTTTAAGAGTCAATCAGGTTATCAAAGTCTTATCAAGTTAGCAAATGTCTCATCCGGTTTAGCAATGTCTCAGCTGGTTGTATCACGTTATATTATAGCAAGCAATGTCATTTACCAGCTTTTCAATCAACAGTGTCCATAAAACTTTCCTTTTCTATTGGTATCTCTTCTTCTTCGTTCTCGAGGCTAAGAGATACAAATTCATCAGTCCAATCGTCATTGACTACATATGCCCATTCTGGACCGGAATATCTCGTGTTTGGTATCCTTTTCCTTTTCAATTTTGCATCTCTCTTTGATTCTGCCTCACTGGTACTTTCCTCTTTGGCAAAGTCTTTTTCTTCACTTGATGTTGGTAACACGACAGACACTTCCTTTCTTTTCTCTTTCACTTTTGGCCCTTCACTGTCGTTCAACTTTTCTCTAGTCTTTACTTTTACTGGTGATATACTTGGTCTTTTCTTTGCAATGTGTCCACTTGATGGACCTGCGATCTCTTCTGATGAAGTTTGAACAGTTTCGTTCTGTTCTGCCTTGTCCCCTCCTTCTGGGGAGTCAATCACGTTTTCCTTTTCTTTTTCTGTACCGTCTACTTCTGGGAAAGCCCTCCTCTGATCAGGCTCTCCTGCTTCTTCACCTCTTTCGAGCCCTTTGTCACCGTTACTTTCTTCAGGCTCTTGGTCACTTTCAGCTGCTTCAGGCTCTTCGTTACATTCAGCTGCTTCAGGCTCTTTGTTACCTTCAGCTTCTTCGTCGCTGTCTGAGGTTTCTCCTTGGTCTTCCCCAAGTGAGTCGGCTGTTTCGTCCTCAGAGAATATTTCTCTCTCCTCTATTTCTGCCTGTTCGCTTCTAGTTCTGTTTTGCTCTGTCTCAGCGCTTGGCACTTTGTTATCAGGAACTGGCAGTTTCAGCGCTTCAACTTCCTCATCTGTGGGACACAACACTTTCTTTGTATGACTGGCGTGAATCCAGTTGGGAACTCCCGCATACTTCACAGCGGTAGTTGTCGTCAGGATCACTTGGAAAGGGCCTTTCCAACGGGGTTCCAGACACGACTTCCTCACGTGCTTCTTTACCACGACCCAGTCACCTGCTTTCAGTGTGTGTCCTGGACCTTGGATCGGTGGCAAGGTGGTTGCTTCCACCTGGTGAGAGAAAGAGCGAACCACGTCAGCCAGACCTTTGCAGTAGTCTAACATCATATCATCTGTAATATTCAAAAGCGCGTTTGCGGGAACAGCAGGAAGTCTCATGGCCCTGCCCATGAGAATTTTGTGCGGGGACAATCCAGTCTTTCTGTCAGGGGTGTTTCTCATTAACATTAACACCAAAGGCAATGCGTCAGGCCATTTCAAATTTGTCGATGCACATATTTTCGCCATTCTTGATTTCAGTGTACCATTCATCTGCTCCACCAGTCCTGATGCTTCTGGGCGATAGCTAACATGCAGTTTTTGCTCAATGTTCAGCGCTGCGCAAAGTAACTTTATCACCTCGTTATTGAAGTGACTTCCCCTATCTGATTCTAAAGAGATCGGGAATCCGAAACGTGGTATCAACTCCCTCAACAATAGTTTTGCAACTGTAAGGCTGTCATTCCTGCGTGTGGGGTATGCTTCAATCCACTGACTAAAAATGCACACAATCACCAACACATACTTCAGACCTCCATGCACAGGCATCTCAATAAAGTCCATCTGCATTCTACTGAACGGGCCACCGGCCCTGCCAATGTGGCTCGCGTTCACAACTGTTCCCTTCCCTGGGTTCATCTGCTGACAAATGACACATCGGTGGCAGACTGCTTCTGCAACTTGACGGAATCTGGGGTTAAACCAATCAGTTTTGAACAATCTTATCATGGCATCTCTCCCTAGGTGAGCCTGCCCATGATAGAACCGCGCAAGCTGCGATAAGAGACAATTTGGTAAGACAAATTTTCCCTCATTTGAAACCCATATCTCATCTGGTCTTTTTGTACATTGTGCCTTAATCCAGGAAACTCTTTCATCCTCCCTGACGCTATTCTGTAATGTTTTTAGTTCATCCATTGTATCCACGACCTTCAAGGCAAATGCTTCAGCTGGTTCGAGTTCTGGCTCATTTATCGAATTCCATTCATCCCTGAGCAATATACAGTTCAAGGCACAAAATCTTGCGACTTGATCCGCATATGCATTTCCCAGGGAAACATAGTCCTGTCCTTTTGTATGAGCACTACACTTTACCACTGCAATTTCGGCTGGCATTTGAATGGCATGTAACAATTCCCTTATCCTTTCCCCGTTTTTCACTGGGGACCCTGAAGAAGTCAGGAAACCTCTCTGTGACCATAGTTGCCCAAAGTCGTGCACAATTCCAAACCCGTACTGACTATCAGTGTAAATGGTAACCTTCATCAATGCAGACAGTTGGCATGCTCTTGTAAGGGCTACAAGCTCTGCTACTTGTGCAGAATAGACTCCTTGAAGCCAGGACGCTTCCAAGACACCTGTTACAGTACATACAGCATATCCTGCTTTCAATATTCCCAATGCATCTCTTAAACATGACCCATCAACAAAAACAATTTGATCATTTTCATCAAGCTTAGTATCCTTGATGTCAGGTCGGGGTTTTGTGCAAAATTCAGTCACCTGAAGGCAGTCATGCTCGACGTCTTCAGCGTTCTCAATTTCAGCATTTTCACCAGGAAGCAAGGTTGCTGGATTCAACGTAGTGCACCTTTTCAGCTGCACATTCGGTGAGCCCAGAATTATTGTTTCATACCTTGTGAGTCTTGCTCCAGTCATGTGTTGCGTTCGGGAGCGGGTCAAAAGTATCTCAACTGAGTGAGGGACCATGACTGTTAATGGGTGTCCCATCACTATTCCTTCACTCTGAGTGAGGCTGATACCAACTGCTGCTACGGCGCGCAAACACCCTGGAAGTGCTGCTGCGACCGGATCCAAAGTAGCTGAAAAATACGCTACTGGTCTGTTTATGCCACCATGGGCTTGGGTCAAGACAGACAAAGAACATGCATCACGTTCATGATAAAACAATGTGAAAGGCTTTGTGTAATCAGGCATACCTAAAGCTGGAGCCCTACACATGCATTCTTTCAATTCAATAAAAGCATCCATCTCATCTCCTTTCAGCTCAATTTCATCCAATGCATCCTTCTGGGTCAGTTTCAGTAAAGGCTTTGCTAGAGTTGAGAAGTTGGGAATCCACTGGCGACAGTAGCTCACCATCCCCAAAAACTTCCTCACCTCCCTCCTCGTCTTTGGTGGACTCATTTGAAGTACACTTGTTATTCTTTCCTTCATTATTCTCCGTGACCCTTTCTCTATTTGGTGACCCAAGTATTTTACTTTCTTCTGACAGAACTGCAACTTTGAAGGAGACACCTTGTGTCCATTCCTTCCCAGATGGTTCAGTAGAGCAATGGTATCGGCTGTGCAGCCACTTTCTGTCTTAGATGCAATCAGTAAGTCATCGATGTACTGTACTAGAGTAGACTCGAACGGCAATTCTAACGCTTCCAAGTCTTTCTTTAGAATCTGATTGAAAATTGACGGTGACTCCGAAAACCCTTGAGGAATTCGACACCAACTGTAAACTCTGTCTAAGAATTTGAAACAAAAGAGAAATTGGCTGTCCTCGTGAAGAGGCACCGAAAAGAATGCTTGTGACAAGTCAATGACTGAGAACCACTCGGCATCGCAAGGGACTTGAAACATTATCACAGCTGGATTCGGTACTACGGGGCAGCATTTGACTATGATGTCATTTATTTTCCTCAAGTCCTGCACAATTCGGACCTTTCCACTCGGTTTTATTAGGCCCATGATTGGTGAATTACATGGACTGCTTAACACTTCTTTCAGTACTCCCTGTTTTACAAACTCGTCAATGAGTTGGGCGACTTTCATGAGGGTGTCTTGTGCCATGTGGTATTGTGGGGTCTGGGGAAAAGTTACATTGGGCTTTACAGTCACTTTCACTGGTTCCACTCCTTTCACCAATCCCACTTCTTTTCCTGTCATATCCCACACTTCTTTTCCGACTGTTTCCCGTAATTCAGCTGGAATATCTTCTTCAGTTATCATCGGAAGAAGGTTAATCAGAGGATATTTTTCATCGACAATTTCCATCTCATCCCCTTCTACACTGTCCTCTTCTTCCCCATCACTGCTCGTCTGAATTCTGATTCCATCGTACGAACACATAATCGAACATCCCAATTTGCACAATAGGTCTCTCCCTAACAGTGCTATCGGGCTTGAGTCACATACCACAAAATTATGTACCCCTTGATAGTTACCAATCCTGACTGGTACTGGATCTGTGATTGGGTTTGTCAGGTACCTGTTTGCTACTCCCACCACTTGAACTGTCCTCCCTGAGAGTGGCAAATTTGGTACTTCAATGCTCCTAACAGTTGAACGTGTGGCTCCTGTGTCAACCAAGAATGAAACTCGATGACCCATAACTCTTCCCTCCACATACGGACCCTTTTGATCAACTTCCAAGGATGCTGCAAGCACACAATTTCCCTCCTCATCTGAACTTTCACTCTCCCATGCATCGTTTATTCCATTCTCACTGTGTAATGGGAACTGTTGCACTGTGCCATTTGTACTCATCACCTGACCCGAAACCTGTGGAGGAAGCATCACTTGCTGCTGACCCATTGGTGCCAAAGGTATTTGCATTTGCTCATTAGGTACCATTGGTAACTGCTGTTGCATTGGCTGCATTTGCGTCATCTGCATACGGGGCATCTGCATCTGCTGCGGCTACGTAGGCTGTAATCCCTGCAGCTGATTTATGGTCTGAAAATTTGGGTTTGGACCTCTCATTTTCGGTCCCCTCATTGTCTGGAATGCATTTACATCATTGTTTTGCTGACCAACACCTGCACCTTCCTGCACCACCATCGGGCACTCGCATTTCCAATGTCCGACCATTCCGCACACGTGACACGGCATCACCTTTTTCATTGCCTGCACACCATTCGGAATCACAACAGTGTTCAAATCCGGACCATTACTCCCAAAACCTCCTCTGCCTCTGCCTCTCGCCTGTGGCTGAAACACCATATTTCCCTGCTGTTGCGGCTGCGGTACCTGCTGTTGGAACCCTTGCAACCCTTGCAAACCTTGCAGACCTGTCTGAGCTGCTTTAAGTTGCATCACCATCACTTTCTCTTTCAACCTTTTCTGTTTCACCTCAATTTCGTCGCCACAGTATTTCGCATAATTCAACACCTCATCAATAGGTTTCGACTGCCAACAAATCAAATGCGACTTTATCATCTGACCTATCTCTGGTCTCAGCCCTTCCACAAATCTAAACACAAAATGAAGCATGTCCTTCGCCTCTATTTTTTCCGTGCCACTGTAGTTCTTAAACGCCTTCAACAACCTCTCATAGTAACCATGAATCGACTCTTTAGCCTCTTGGGCAGTTCGATCAATCTTCTGCCAATCCACATTTTTCGCGGCAACCTTCGTCTTCAAATGCTCAATCACCTTATAGTACAAGCTCATTACCATAGGCGATGGTGCACCCGTATCCCTGTCTCTCTCTGGTTCACTTGTCGGCCAACCTACAGCCCTTTTGCAGTCTTCCCACAAATCTGCTGGAACCACAATCTCAAAGAGGGTGTTCAGGTCTTCCCAAAGACATTTTGCAAGCTTCACAAACCTATCAGTCTGTTGATACCATTCAATCGGCTTCTCTCTCAGTTTGGGAAAATCATCCGTAAAAGACTGAATGTCGCTTCTGTGCCACGGTACATGTATTCATTTTCCCCCTGCTGTCTCCCTCATTGGTAACATGGTTATTGCATCACTACTCTGTGGTCTTTTCTCGTTGTTCTCTGGGACACTGTCTTTCTTCTTTTCCTTTTTCTTTGTCCACCTGCTTTCCCATTTGTCTAAGCACCTCCACACTTGTGCACTCTGCAACAATTCTCTAAGGTGCGTTTTCATGCCTGCTGACCTCATGTGTTCAAAGTCTGTGGACCTGAAATCCAATCTATAGCTCCTGCTCAAGTGTTTTGTCTTGTCTATGTCAATCCCGTTTTTGTCAGCTATTTCTTGCAAGCTTCTATGTACCTTGTTCACTTCTCTCGTAATCCTGGGACATAGATACCTCAGCTCTTCTTCCGAGTAGGACTCTAACCTATTCACACCCATAGTCCCTTCCACCAATTCTTCTGCTTCCGTGTTCAACCTGACCCTATTCAGATAGTCCTCTTCTCCCTTCCCACTGGCTGAGCTTTGTGTGGAATTCAGACTGTTGAACCACTGTGTCAGCTGTTGCGCATTCAGCCCCATCAGTGTAGCATTCACATCAACTGCCATCGATGGTTGCGGCAACTTTTCAGTGTGCGATGATAGCGGTATCTTCAATGGGGGACTCGACCTCACCACTGTTGACTGAGCACATATGGGACTAAACTCCATCAAGGACCCAGATCCAGTTGGCTGAGCCACTATCGGAGTTATTTCTGGAGTGTTTTCTATGCACCTCCTTTCCGTCCCATTCTGCACCATTGATCCTTGACCGCTCATACCTGAGTTAGGCTGAACATATAAAGGTACCGGTGGACCTACAGTAATGGGTAGGGATATCGCATCTGGGTTCTGTCCATTCCCTATGTTCTGAGGCATGTTCATTCCCACACTATGGGTCATCATTGCCGGCATGCCCGTCTGACTCCCCGTCATCTGAGCATGTGCGGTTCCCCCCTGCATCTGCTTTTGAGGCATCAAAAACTGAGTTGATTCAGCTTGTGCCAATGTTGGGTTGCGACCATTCTGTACTCCCATCACGTTTGGATCTAGAATCATTCCCGTACCATTGTCACTGCTGTAGTACCTTGGGACCTGCGGCTGATAATTTTCTGCTGTTTTCAATGTAGGCACATCTGGATATATTCTCCTGACCTGCGGTATCTGCGGGGTGAACAGTAAACTCGGGTCCTTAGAAACCGATGGCGTTTCTGAACTCTGAGTTTCATTATTCTGTACCGGTGCCGGAGGGGCAGAACTGGTACTTGGACCTTGTCCATTCTCTGCATAAGGCGGTGGACGGTCGTTCAGCAACTGCATGATGAACTCCTCATCATCTGACTCGTCTTCTCTATCTTTGGAACACCTCCTGTTTGTCTTACAGGTAGCTTTCTTGCCTGTCGCCTCTTCTTCCTTAGTAATTGCGGGAAACAATTTTATCCCCTGCAATATATCTGACCTCCACACCTTCTGTGCATTATCCCACCTAGCGTCCGCTAGTGTCTTTTCTGCCTTTCTTATCCTGGTCTCGAACTTCTTTTGCTGTTGCTGTCTAGCCATTAGTTCCCAAATCGCTAGAGCCTCAAACTGTGCTGGCCTTGGAGGTACCTTCATGTCGTACATCGCGAATCTCAAATTCTCTAGGATCATTATATTGAATGTCCCATGGATCGGGAACGCTACACTCCCATGTTTCTCTGTCAGCTTGTGCCATTGCTTTAGCCAAAGGCACGGAGCTACCCCCCTTTCCTCCATTACAATGTAAGCTGGTGTACCTTCGGGTGGCGTCTCCTCTCCTACGCTCGCTTTAATGTAAGACTCCCCCTTCATCGCACTCTTTAATTCTTTAAAAAATTTCATTTTCTCGTCTTTTATTTCACAAAATTTGTAATCAATAAGTGACTTTAATTCCCGGAATACTCTTCGCTTGCCTTTCCCCTTCCAATCGAGCCCCACGGACTGCGTCCAATCCGTGTGCGACCCTTCCCTACAACCAACCTATCCCAGCGCGGCTCCTAGTGACGTCACACTCACACACACTGCGGCTGACAAAGCCTCACGGCTTGTCCTCCTTCACTCAGCTCCTCTCGTAACAACTTCTAGCATATATCGCGAGCAACCAAATAATAATAAAACAGATCTGTCGGTTTACTACAGGAAGGGTAACACAATCGCTTCAGAACCTTAGGGATTTTTCACTAGCCTCAGCAGTTATTCCATCTTTCTCGGTCCCCACTTTCGCAAGCAAATCTGACCCTCAGATCTGCTCTCAACTTGTCAATGATCTATTCTAGTGCACTTAGAATTTTGTCAAAGCCCGAAGTCGAAGTTTTCTTTCACTCCCTTAACACACGTACCGACTCGTTGACCACGCCCGATCAACCTACTAAACCGCCCAGACCACAACATAAAACAAGTGTCTCATACACTTTTCAACATACTCCGGAGTCTCTTGACCTCGCAGGGCCCGTCTCAACAACAACAACCACGTGGACCTTTTTCCTGCACAAAGCGCCACATACACATGAAGTTCGACGACTTCCCTACTCTCACACTCGGAGTCGCACCTCCGCTATTTTCTATGAAGTTCGACGACTTCCCTACTCCTACAATCGGAGTCGCACCTCCGCTATTCTCTAAAATCCTCGCAACCTTTTCAAACAATCTGCGGCAATAAGCTGTGCAAGCGCAAAATCCTAACTTCACTCATACCGTCACTAGTACCGCCAACGCCGATCTTACACCTCCATTCTCTCCATTCGCAAGCTCCGAGATCCCGGGAAAGTCGCGGGGGACTTAGCCCATCATCATTCTCTCAATCTGTTTTACCCAAGAAAAATCTAATTCAACTTCTCGAATGGGGTCCCAAAGGGCGCAACCGTTAATTCAACACCATATACTTTAAGAGTGAGGGGTCCCAAAGGGCGTAACCGTCCTCTGCTACCATCTACTGATAGAGCGTTACGTACTAATAAATTACCTGTATCTGAACGCTCTTGGGTCGATGAATCTTTTGACCTAGTGGGGCTCTCCTCACCCGAGAGTAATCAATTTAATCAAATCAATAATCAATAACGAACATAAGCAATGCCCTGATCAACATAACACTTCAAAATTAATCCAGAATACATTTCGACGAGACCATGACCTTTCGGTCATGAATAACCACACCAGTTTATTGCAAAGTTAGTGAATTTATTTCCCTATATTAACAAAGCTAGCACAATATAAACATGTCTCAACACCAAATGATATATGTAGATGAACATTAATAGCTGTCCATAACGGCGAAACAGATGCACTCTATGCAGCATTTGAATAATAATGCATTCGATAATAGCAATGCAAACCACTAAAACTATAATCTGTAATGAGCTAATTGCATACATTGGTCAGCATAACAAGGTCTCAAATTGCATCGTGCGACAGATGAATCCTCATCTATCCTCAAATTAGCATCTGCATGTGGGACTTCATGCAAAAACAATTTAGCAACATTAATTTAGAAAAACTCCTAACTAGGGCTCTTATCAAAAATCAGCAGTTGGTTACCTAAAAAGAACACAATGCAATTGTACAATTTCCTTTCATATTTACCAAATCCAATCAGCATTCAAGGAAGTCTTCGTCTCACAGGTACCAGTTTCGATCAGCATGGGACGGGGCAAAGGGGCAGGGTGGACGGGGCAATTGCCTCACATCGGCAAAAGGACAAAACTATTACTTCATGCAAAGGGACGAATCAAAATTAAAGTCTCTAGGGCGCGAATTAATTAAAGTCTCTTTCTCCCGATTAGAGAAAGCATCAAAGTCTCATCGGACATCAATTGGCATCGAAGTCGGCAATAACGGGTAATGGCGAATAATGGCGCATGTCCAATAATAATGGCTGGTAATGGCTGGTAACGGCAATAATGGCTGTTTTCCTCTTGTGCACCTGTTTTAAATAGACAACAGTTCAAATCCAGTAGGGTCTTCCATTGGAGGGTTCATAGGTTGGCTTCAAATTGTCCAATCAAAAACTACAGTTCACAAGCTTCTACCTAAGCATACATTATCCTTGGAGTCGGGAACGTAAGTTGCAACATATTTTACCAATTAACTCACTTTCAGAGCGTCCATTGTCTGCACCTGCAGATTGACCTTGGAGCAAAGAAGAAGATGCCAGGCTGGCACGAAACCTTAAAGATAAGCATGTGAACGATCCCACTGGAAAAGTACAGCTTCAAGCAAGAATACACTTTTATTAGCACGTTGGAAAAATACGAGCATCTAAACCGTGAGACAGGCAACTAGGCCGAAGCCTCCACTAAAGTTATGCTAAGCTAAAACATTTCTAACAAGCAAATCATAGCACACGTTTACGATTATGTCAGATTCGTACAATTCTAATACATCACGTTATATAAAGCACGCTTATAAATGTTGGCAAACTACTCTGAGGGCACATTTGTCCCCGTACAATCTTTATTAGTTCGGTTAAAGTCACACTTAATACGAGCAGTACTACGTTTAAGCACTAATAAATGTAAAACCTTCATTTCTGCGTCATCACTGGTGAACCCAAACACCGTTGCCTGTGCCCTAAAAGGTACAGTGGCAAAATGTGGGTTGAAAAGAATTCAAGTTCTCATGTAGCTTGAATGAATAACTCATGATGGACTATTTTATATCTGCGCCATGGTATTTTTACGTTTTCTTTTTCCACCACTAAACCAAGTACCATAATTCAAAGAAACTAGTACTTTTTCACCTGACAACTTGAGATCACTGTAATCTGTTTCATTGGTAATTGCTTTTTTTGTTCCATATATAATAATTGCTTCTTTTTTTTGTAAACAATGCATATGAGATAAACAATGGTATGTGACAAAAAGTGTGATGAATGCAGGCACTTTTCAGTTGTAAAATGGCCCCTCATGCATTCCATTCAAGGCACTGCCTTGTGGATAGAACGATACGCCCAATCAGCCAATAAACAGAAAGACTAAAATATACATTTGGGCTGAGCTAAGAAGTGACAATATCTCAAGCCAGTGAATGAAGGAGCCTCACCCATTCAAGTCAATGGTTTAAGAAGGCTGACGAAAACACTTTCTCTGTGTACTGAACACAAGAGATTTGCTTGGCCGGAGGGTGTTTGATAGCATGATTAATGCAGTATATAATTTGACATAATTAAATTAATCGGAAGCAAAGTATAAGCAATAGCTATAGGGGACCAATTGAAAGGCCCCAAAACATCTAGGACCAAATTGCAAAGCAGAAACTCTGAAAATACAATGGGTAAAATCAAAGCAACTTTAGTCCTTATGACATTATCAGTTCCACTACATATTGCAAACCTTTACAATCACCAACCAACACCCCAATCCACTGTGGTTACTAACACCTCTCATTCTCTACCTTGAATTGAATTAGACAAATTTGAGCCCATTGGCACGAGACAAATATAAACCTTAACTGACTTATGGTCAATTCCTATGAGGAAAAATCCTATCTGCATACAAAGGCTGAAATGGTCAATATCCCATACAGGAATATCAGACTTTACCGTGCACAGCATTACCAATGTGTTTTTTACACTGTGCTATACCTTTACAATGCATCGTTTTACCACATTGCGATGATAATGCTGGTAAGTACTATGTATGCGTATAGGGGTGTGTGTGTGCGTGGGGGTATATTCACTGAGAAAACAAATGTAAAAGAGATGTTATAAAATTTTTAATAATATTTTATATAACTGTAACTTATGCCCTAAAGTAGCAATAACTTGCGACCCCACCATACACAGTGTTGTTATCAATGATGCCCTTCCAGATGTTGCAGTGATGTTCTCTTAGTTACTTTAGGACCCTATAGTTACTTGAGATAACAATAACTGGTGAATTTAAGTGTGTTGTTATATTGAAATGGTATATTTTAACTGACAATTCCTCCTAATTATAACTTCCCTTAAACCTTTGTTTTTGCAGTGAATTTCTAAGATTTGTTTAAAATATAAAGCAACATATTATTACAATTCCTAACTATAACGTCACTTTAACCATTATTTATTTCCATTAATTTTCATGTTTTTTTTAACGCAAAGTAAGATGTTCATCACCATGCCCAACATGCCTATGGCCAGGCTCTGTAGCCAACCCCCGCTGGTGCCCAGCCCTCTGCTGCCACAGCCTTTTGTTGTGCACAACATGAGGTTGGGTGCAGGGCCAAACCCTGCGTCCATCCCCCCATCACTAGTGCCCTACCCACTGCCACTGTGCACGGCTGACTACACCATCTAAGAATGTAAACTGTGTCATTTTAAGTAAGGCAGACCAACTGGATTTGTCAAAGGCCCAAAATACCAAAATATAAATGTGGGTTGGCCTATAGGCTTTATCAAATGGTTCAGCACATCACAGCATATAAGGCAAACATATTATCATTGCCTAAAAGTCACCAATTTCTACAATCAAGGTTAAATCTCAGTCCCAGAGATAGGCTTCCCAGGGCCTCCATGAGGCAAGAGAATGGAGGCCGCACACCCCACCTAAAAAGATATTTGGCCCCAGAAGATGGGGTCTCTGTAATCTAAAAAAATCTTCAGGAGAGGGCCTGCACGCCTCTACCACATGTAATGAAAGCCGACCCTAGGGAGTAGGGTCCCCAGGGCATAGCAAAGGCTTGGAGAGGGTGGCTGCTTCTCCACACCCCTAAAAACACTATAAGCACTGATCCCCTTGGGCACTGACCCACCCTAAGGTTCTCATATTTACAAAGGGCAGGAGCCAGTTTTTTTTTCCAGTGGCAATAAAAAAAATGTGTCTACCCTGCCCCTATATGTTTTTTCACTGTATTTTTTCAGGACAGGAGACTGAGTATCCGGCATTGCATCATGTCTTTTGATCTGTTAGATCGACAAAACTCCCACAGCATCAAATATAAAATTATTTTGAACACTACACAAAAAACACACGTTCTCGACCAAGAACTAGCTTTCTGCTAAATTTGGTTTACTTTTGTTCAGCCATTTTGGCTTTATCTGTGTGTAGTTGTCCTATGGAAAACTGCATGGAGAAAATGCAGTTTGGGACCCTATCTTTTTCTCGGCTGTAAGAGGCTGGACTGGCTTGTAGTGAGTACCAAGGGGTACTTACACCTTGCACCAGGCCCAGGTATCCCTTATTAGTGTAGAGGGGTGTCTAGCATCTTAGGCTGATTGAAAAGGTAGCTTAGCAGAGCAGCTTAGGCTGAACTAGGAGACGAGTGAAGCTCCTACAGTACCACTAGTGTCATATGCACAATATCATAAGAAAACACAATACACAGATATACTAAAAATAAAGGTACTTTATTTTTATGACAATATGCCAAAAGTATCTCAGTGAGTACCCTCAGTATGAGGATAGCAAATATACACAAGATATATGTACACAATACCAAAATATGCAGTAATAGCAATAGAAAACAGTGCAAACAATGTACAGTCACAATAGAATGCAATGGGGGCACATAGGGATAGGGGCAACACAAACCATATACTCTAGAAGTGGAATGCGAACCACGAATGGACCCCAAACCTATGTGACCTTGTAGAGGGTCGCTGGGACTGTAAGAAAACAGTGAGGGTTAAAAAAATAGCCCACCCCAGGACCCTGAAGAGTCAATGGATTTCCTGACGAGGGTACCTGTGGAATAAGGGGACCAAGTCCAAGAGTCACGATCAAGTCGGGAGTGGGCAGATGCCCAGGAAATGCCAGCTGTGTGTGCAAAGAAGCTGCCACTGGATGGTAGAAGCTGTGGATTCTGCAAGAACGACAATGGCTAGAAACTTCCCCTTTGGAGGATGGATGTCCCACGTCGTGAAGAGTCGTGCAGAAGTGTTTCCGTGCAGAAAGACCGCCAACAAGCCTCGCTAGCTGCAAAGGTCGCAGTTAGGGTTTTTGGATGCTGCTGTGGCCCAGGAGGGACCAGGATGTCGCCAATTGCGTGAGGGGACAGAGGGGGCGTCCAGCAAGGGAAAGAGCCCACTCAGAAGCAAGCAGCACCCGCAGAAGTGCCGGAACAGGCACTACAAAGTGGAGTGAACCGGAGCTCACCCGAAGTTGCACAAGAGGGTCCCACGAAGCCGGAGGACAACTCAGGAGGTCGTGCAATGCAGGTTAGAGTGCCGGGGACCCAGGCTTGGCTGTGCACAAAGGAAATCCTCGAAGAGTGCACAGGCGCCGGAGTAGCTGCAAAACACGCTGTTCCCAGCAATGCAGTCTAGCCTGGGGAGGCAAGGACTTACCTCCACCAAACTTGGACTGAAGAGTCACTGGACTGTGGGAGTCACTTGGACAAAGTTGCTGAGTTCAAGGGACCTCGCTCGTCGTGCTGAGAGGAGACCCAGAGGACTGGTGATGCAGTTCTTTGGTGCCTGTGGTTGCAGGGGGAAGATTCCGTCGACCCATGGGAGATTTCTTCGGAGCTTCTAGTGCAGAGAGGAGGCAGACTAACCCCACAGCATGCACCACCAGGAAAACAGTCGAGAAGGCGGCAGGATCAGCGTTACAAAGTCGCAGCAGTCGTCTTTCCTACTTTTTTGCAGTGTTGCAGGCTTCCAGCGCGGTCAGCAGTCGATTCCTTGGCAGAAGGTGAAGAGAGAGATGCAGAGGAACTCTGATGAGCTCTTGCATTCGTTATCTAAGGAATTCCCCAAAGCAGAGACCCTAAATAGCCAGAAAAGGAGGTTTGGCTACCTAGGAGAGAGGATAGGCTAGCAACATCTGAAGGAGCCTATCAGAAGGAGTCTCTGACGTCACCTGCTGGCCCTGGCCACTCAGAGCAGTCCAGTGTGCCAGCAGCACCTCTGTTTTCAAGATGGCAGAGGTCTGGAGCACACTGGAGGAGCTCTGGGCACCTCCCAGGGGAGGTGCAGGTCAGGGGAGTGGTCACTCCCCTTTCCTTTGTCCAGTTTCGTGCCAGATCAGGGCTGGGGGATCCCTAAACCGGTGTAGACTGGCTTATGCAGAGATGGGCACCATCTGTGCCCATCAAAGCATTTCCAGAGGCTGGGGGAGGCTACTCCTCCCCAGCCCTGACACCTTTTTCCAAAGGGAGAGGGTGTAACACCCTCTCTCTGAGGAAGTCCTTTGTTCTGCCTTCCTGGGCCAAGCCTGGCTGGACCCCAGGAGGGCAGAAACCTGTCTGAGGGGTTGGCAGCAGCAGCAGCTGCAGTGAAACCCCGGGAAAGGTAGTTTGGCAGCACCCGGGTCTGAGCTAGAGACTCGGGGGATCATGGAATTGTCTCCCCAATGCCAGAATGGCATTGGGGTGACAATTCCATGATCTTAGACATGTTACATGGCCATGTTCGGAGTTACCATTGTGACGCTATACATATGTCGTGACATATGTATAGTGCACGCGTGTAATGGTGTCCCCGCACTCACAAAGTCCGGGGAATTTGCCCTGAACAATGTGGGAGCACCTTGGCTAGTGCCAGGGTGCCCACACACTAAGTAACTTAGCACCCAACCTTTACCAGGTAAAGGTTAGACATATAGGTGACTTATAAGTTACTTAAGTGCAGTGGTAAATGGCTGTGAAATAACGTGGACGTTATTTCACTCAGGCTGCACTGACAGGCCTGTGTAAGAATTGTCAGATCTCCCTATGGGTGGCACAAGAAATTTTGCAGCCCATAGGGATCTCCTGGAACCCCAATACCCTGGGTACCTCAGTCCCATATACTAGGGAATTATAAGGTTCCAGTATGCCAATGTAAATTGGTGAAATTGGTCACTAGCCTGTTAGTGACAATTTGTAAAGAGAGAGCATAACCACTGAGGTTCTGGTTAGCAGAGCCTCAGTGAGACAGTTAGGCATCACACAGGGAACACATACCTATAGGTCACAACCTTATGAGCACTGGGGTCCTGACTAGCAGGGTCCCAGTGACACATAACAACCATACTGAAAACATAGGGTTTTCACTATGAACACTGGGCCCTGGCTAGCAGGATCCCGGTGAGACAGTGAAAACACCTGACATATACTCACAAACAGACCAAAAGTGGGGGTAACAAGGGTAGAAAGAGGCTACTTTCTAACACAAACTACCCCCCCCCCCCAAACGAAGGACAATAAGGCTAACTTTGGCCAGTTGAGACTTTATTGTCTAAGTGGTGATAAGTAGAGAGTAGCTCTGCAATAGACTGGTTACTCCCTTTATCATCCACTCTATGGTTACTTCCCTGTGGGGATGTAAACCACCCTGTTTGAAGTTTTTTAGCTAAGCAACAATGTGAAAATATATTTTCAGAGTTTCTATCAGTAAGTTTTAGTTTAGAGCAGTGGGAATTGTCCACTGAACCTATTTCTAGTGATGAGAATGCCAGACAGGGGTGCTGTCTCAGTAAAGCCATAGCTGGGCAAACACTTTGTCCATATGGCTGGAAGAGAGAACAGGGATGCTGTTTCTCTTGAGTTGGAGCAGGGCAGGGATGCTGTCCTATGAGCTCCACACTAGGGCAGGGATGCTGTCCTAAGTGTTGTGAGGCAGTGCAGAGTTTCTGCACTAAAGTTTCTCTGGGAGGGTTGGAGGGATGATCCATGTTCACTAAAATGGTGCTATTTTTCTCACCAATGTTAGTTATCCCACAGAGAGGTACTTTCACCTCAGGGAGTACAGTTATGCCAGCTGATGATTCCCTTGGAACAGGTGCCACCCCAGGAGAGGTTTCTCCCACCACAGGAATGGTATCCTGAATGGCAGGGTGGTTAGGGGATACAGTGATACCCTTTTTACCTGTTGTTGGAGAGGGATCCTGCATTTTCAGGCCTTCTCTCCTTTGCTTTTTCATTTCAGTAGAAATGAGAGGGAACAATTCCTCAGGGATACCCAGCATGGCTGTATGGGTATAAAACTCTACCTCAGCCCAACCTGAGGCCTCTAGGTCATTACCTAAGAGACAGTCTACAGGTAAGCTAGGTGATACTACCACCTGCTTAGGGCCAGTAACTCCACCCCAACTAAACTGAAATATAGCTAAGGGAAGAAACTTAGTGGAGTTATGGACATCAATAATCTTATACTGTTGTCCAATGATGTGTTGTTCAGGATGCACTAGGTTTTCAGTCACCAAAGTGATACTGGCACCTGTGTCCCTGTAGGCCAAGGCCTCAACACCATTTATTGAAACTGTTTGCCTGTACTTATCCATTGTAAGGGGACAAGCAGCCAGTGTGGAAAGGCCAATGCCACTAGGTTTGACAGAAACTGTCTTGGGACTGACTACCCCAGTTTCTATTATGGACCCATAAGTGAACCCAACTACACCCTTAACTTGACTGTTGCCAGCAGTCCCACCACTAGTACCACTACTGCTAGGGGCACTAGAGCTTGATGCATTAGTGGTGGTAGGCTCAGGGGGTTTGCCTGGACAGGACTTATCCCCTGGCCTATGGCCTCTGTTTTTACACACAAAGCACCAAGGCTTTTTAAATTGTGTAGGTTGAGAAGAAGAGGGAGAATTTGTTTTATCCCCACCCCCTGAAGAGTGTTTAAGATTTGAAGTGGGATTTTTGGTTTTACCCTTATCCCCATGCTTATCTTGAGATTTCTCACCATCTTTCTTCTTGCCATCCTTGTCACCACCTGTATGAACTTTTCTGTTCACTCTTGTTCTGACCCAATTGTCTGCCTTCTTTCCCAATTCTTGGGGAGAGGTCAGATCTGAGTCCACTAGATACTGGTGAAACAAATCAGACACACAATTATTAAGTATATGCTCTCTCAGGATTAAGTTATACAGGCTTTCATAGTCAGAAACTTTACTGTCATGTAACCACCCCTCCAAGGCCTTCACTGAATGGTCAACAAAGTCTACCCAGTCTTGTGAAGACTCCTTTTTGGTTTCTCTGAATTTGATCCTGTACTGTTCAGTGGTTAAGCCATAACCATCTAGGAGTGCATTCTTAAGAACTGTAAAATTATTGGCATCACTTTCTTTAACAGTAAGGAGCCTATCCCTACCCTTTCCACTGAAAGATAGCCATAGGATAGCAGCCCACTGCCTTTGAGGGACCTCCTGTACAACACAGGCCCTCTCAAGTGCAGCAAACCACTTGTTAATGTCATCCCCCTCCTTGTAAGGGGGAACTATCTTGTGCAGATTCCTAGAATCATGCTCTTTTACAGGATGACTATTGGGAATACTGCTGCTGCCACCATGGGGTCCTAACCCCAACCTCTGTCTTTCTCTTTCTAAATCAAAGGACTGCCTATCTACATCCAGCTGTTGCTTCTTGAGCTTCAGCCTGGATTCTTCCACTCTCAATCTATTGAGCTTCCTCTCTAACACTCTGTCATCAGGGTGGGTGGGTTGGGCATGCCTTGACACAGAAGAATGGTGAGAATGAACAGAGGGAGACCTGGCCCTAACAGATGGCACTCTAACATTCTGGCCTACAGAAGTAACACTTCTACTGTGATGAGAAGCAACACTATTACTGTGATGTGAATTCACATCAGTACCAGCTATGCTAGGTGGCCTGCTAAGGGGCAGGTTGGAAAGATTCCCTCCCAAATCTTTTGCTAGGGGTGCCCCAGGATCAGATTGGGAACCATCAGCTAATTTCTCACCAGAAGTGCCAACTAAGGTCTTATCTTGTTCAAGGAGCATATTAACTAACAGTTGTCTTGAGGGATTCTTCCCTACCCCTAAACCTCTATCTATGCAGAGACTCCTTGCTTCCTTCCAGCTAAGGTTGCCATAAGCTATGCAGGCCAGATCAAGAGTTTGGCCTGTACCAGACATGATAGAAAAGGTTTAAGGGACAGAAAAGAAAGAAAAAGTTTCAGAACTTTGTAAAGAACAGAAAAAAAACTTTTACAACTTTTTAAGAACTTTTTGAAAGTTTTAGAGGTACTTTTCAGCACTTAGCAAAGAAGTGAGAGAAGAAAAGCAAAACTTTTTGGTTAGGTGTACATACACTGAACTTGTTTTGTATATTTTTCTCTTATGAAAAGTACAATATGACAAAGTGGTAAGTAGTTGCAAAGTACTGATCCCACCGCTGCACAACCAATGTAGGAGGCTGGACTGGCTTGTAGTGAGTACCAAGGGGTACTTACACCTTGCACCAGGCCCAGGTATCCCTTATTAGTGTAGAGGGGTGTCTAGCAGCTTAGGCTGATAGAAAAGGTAGCTTAGCAGAGCAGCTTAGGCTGAACTAGGAGACGAGTGAGGCTCCTACAGTACCACCAGTGTCATATGCACAATATCATAAGAAAACACAATACACAGATATACTAAAAATAAAGGTACTTTATTTTTATGACAATATGCCAAAAGACAAAAGTATCTCAGTGAGTACCCTCAGTATGAGGATAGCAAATATACACAAGATATATGTACACAATACCAAAATATGCAGTAATAGCGATAGAAAACAGTGCAAACAATGTATAGTCACAATAGAATGCAATGGGGGCACATAGGGATAGGGGCAACACAAACCATATACTCTAGAAGTGGAATGCGAACCACAAATGGACCCCAAACCTATGTGACCTTGTAGAGGGTTGCTGGGACTGTAAGAAAACAGTGAGGTTTAGAAAAATAGCCCACCCCAAGACCCTGAAAAGTGGGTGCAAAGTGCACGTAAGTTACCCAAAGAGCACAGAAGTTGTGATAGGGGAATTCTGCAAGAAACAGCAACACCAGCAATGCAACAACGATGGATTTCCTGACGAGGGTACCTGTGGAACAAGGGGACCAAGTCCAAGAGTCGCGATCAAGTCGGGAGTGGGCAGATGCCCAGGAAATGCCAGCTGTGGGTGCAAAGAAGCTGCCACCGGATGGTAGAAGCTGTGGATTCTGCAAGAACGACAAGGGCTAGAAACTTTCCCTTTGGAGGATGGATGTCCCACGTCGTGAAGAGTCGTGCAGAAGTGTTTCCGTGCAGAAAGACCGCCAACAAGCCTTGCTAGCTGCAAAGGTTGCGGTTAGGGTTTTTGGATGCTGCTGTGGCCAGGAGGGACCAGGATGTCGCCAATTGCGTGAGGGGACAGAGAGGGCGTCCAGCAAGGCAAAGAGCCCACTCAGAAGCAAGCAGCACCCGCAGAAGTGCCAGAACAGGCACTACAAAGTGGAGTGAACCGGAGCTCACCCGAAGTTGCACAAGAGGGTCCCACGAAGCCGGAGGACTACTCAGGAGGTCGTGCAATGCAGGTTAGAGTGCCGGGGACCCAGGTTGGCTGTGCACAAAGGAAATCCTCGAAGATTGCACAGGAGCCGGAGTAGCTTCAAAACACGCGGTTCCCAGCAATGCAATCTAGTGTGGGGAGGCAAGGACTTACCTCCACCAAACTTGGACTGAAGAGTCACTGGACTGTGGGAGTCACTTGGACAGAGTTGCTGAGTTCAAGGGACCTCGCTCATTGTGCTGAGAGGAGACCCAGAGGACCAGTGATGCAGTTCTTTGGTGCCTGCGGTTGCAGGGGGAAGATTCCGTCGACCCACGGGAGATTTCTTCGGAGCTTCTAGTGCAGAGAGGAGGCAGACTACCCCCACAGCATGCACCACCAGGAAAACAGTTGAGAAGGCGGCAGGATCAGCGTTACAAGGTCGAAGTAGTCGTCTTTGCTACTTTGTTGCAGTGTTGCAGGCTTCCAGCACGGTCAGCAGTCGATTCCTTGGCAGAAGGTGAAGAGAGAGATGCAGAGGAACTCTGATGAGCTTTTGCATTCATTATCTAAGGAATTCCCCAAAGCAGAGACCCTAAATAGCCAGAAAAGGAGGTTTGGCTACCTAGGAGAGAGGATAGGCTAGCAACACCTGAAGGAGCCTATCAGAAGGAGTCTCTGACGTCACCTGCTGGCCCTGGCCACTCAGAGCAGTCCAGTGTGCCAGCAGCACCTCTGTTTCCAAGATGGCAGAGGTCTGGAGCACACTGGAGGAGCTCTGGGCACCTCCCAGGGGAGGTGCAGGTCAGGGGAGTGGTCACTCCCCTTTCCTTTGTCCAGTTTCGCGCCAGAGCAGGGATGGGGGATCCCTGAACCGGTGTAGACTGGCTTATGCAGAGATGGGCCCCATCTGTGCCCATCAAAGCATTTCCAGATGCTGGGGGAGGCTACTCCTCCCCAGCCCTGACACCTTTTTCCAAAGGGAGAGGGTGTAACACCCTCTCTCTGAGGAAGTCCTTTGTTCTGCCTTCCTGGGCCAAACCTGGCTGGACCCCAGGAGGGCAGAAACCTGTCTGAGGGGTTGGCAGCAACAGCAGAAACCCCGGGAAAGGTAGTTAGGCATCACACAGGGAACACATACCTATAGGTCACAACCTTATGAGCACTGGGGTCCTGACTAGCAGGGTCCCAGTGACACATAACAACCATACTGAAAACATAGGGTTTTCACTAGGAACACAGGGCCCTGGCAAGCAGGATCCCAGTGAGACAGTGAAAACACTTGACATATACTCACAAACAGGCCAAAAGTGGGGGTAACAAGGCTAGAAAGAGGCTACTTTCTCACCTCAGCCCCCCTTGATACATCAACAAGAAACTTTACAGGCAGAAGCTGAGGTGAATGAGGTGAAGATTTGTCAAATGGCATCAAAGTTATAAGCAAACTGAAAATAAAAATTTCCCAAGGAAACATGGTCCTAACTACAACTACCCAGTGGCGACTGCCCTTGGGCAATATATATACATGCATATGTAATACATAGATGTACTATGCCATTTCAAAAAAGTACTTACTTGGATTTTCATATTGAAATACTCTGTTTAGTACTTACCTGCTTGGTTAACATTGTCTGGTAATTATGTTTCATGCTAAAAGATGCATTGTAAATGTGACATAGCCCATGCACAGGCAAAGGCTTTTGGTTTAATTAGTTAATAGCTACATTAGCATTTGTTATAGAATGAAATGTGAAGACAAGCCTGGCATCTTTCTTTATCTGTGCCTGAGACAAAGTGGGCACCTTGGGCCTCATTATGACTTTGGCTAGGGTCTTTTCAGAAGATTGATGCAGTGGCGGCTGCCAAAAGACTGCCATGTTGGCGGTCATCTGACCGCTGTTTAAAGAGCCACACACTGGAGACTGCCACTTAACAGCCAAAAAGCCAACACAGGAGGGTGGGAAAGAGGCGGTTCCAGCACTGCCCGTCCAACACAATTGCACCCACCAGATGATGAGCCACAAATCACCACAGCAGTTCTTTCTTGGCGGAAAACCGTAGGTGGTACGAACTGCCATGCTCAAAAACTCACTTCAGACACAATACCACATTGGACAGTTTGAATATCCTAAACCTGACACACATACACACACTAGACACACCTACTTACAGCACTATATAACACACCATCACACAACCCACAATCCTTTGCTACCAAAACAACATTCACAGACAGCGAGGACCCACAAACCAATGATTTTAGCACGTGTACACCATAGGCACATTTATCCTTTAAACTCAGCACTCACAACCGCATGAACAACACAATACACACATTATGACTACACACAAACACCACAACCGACCATCACACACAACAAAACACCTCCCACCCCACCAAGCACCCTATACTGCACCCTTACACACACAACACTCACCACCACCCACAACACAACCACCACCATGTCCCATCCAAAGCACTCACGCTTCACAGAGGATGAGTTGAGGGTCATGGTTTATGAAATTGTCAGGGTAGAGCCTCAACTGTTTGGAGCACAGGTCCAGCAAACCTCCATTGCCAGGAAAATAGAGTTATGGCAGAGAATTATCGACAGGGTCTACTCAGTAGGCAACCATCCACGCACAAGGGAGAACATCAGGAAATGGTGGAACGACCCACAGGGGAAGGTGCATTCCATAGCATCACATCATCAGATAGCCATGCAGAAGACTGGCGGTGGGCCTCCACCTCCTCTCCCAGAGTTCACATCGTGGGAGGAAGTCTAGGACCTGCTGGATCCAGAGGGCCTGACTGAAATATCCTGTCCAGCATGCTTCCTCACCACCCAAAAACTCTGCAAACACTCCCCAATCCACTCCATCTCCCACTACACCTCCCACCTAATCACCTAATGCCCCTTTCCTGCATGCCATAGCACCACCTAGCCCCAATGTCCACATAGTCCCTGGGAACTGCACAGATAGCAGTGCCAATAACAATCACTACGACTCCCACAATGCACTAGCCCATCTACATCAAAACCTGCAATGTGCACTTCACATCGCATCTCTGGCATGTATGACTATTGCACTAGCTACACCAACTGGATGCGTGACTGAGGACCACTAAATGGCAATGACAGCAATGCAATGGCACAACACAATGGCAAAAAACGCCAAACACATCCACAGAACTGTCACCAAGCCTAAGGTCCACTTATCCTGATCAACAACCCTGAAATCGATTGACCATGGGCTTGAAACTAAGAAGGTATACTCCTTGCACAACATGCACAGACATGACAGGCAACCTTGCATACACATACCCTCCTCCCACTTGGACACCATGCTGCAATGTACAGCCATTCCCACTCACATCCCACAAGCCAAAATTGCCATGAGCTAACAGGGCACACCTGTCATGTGAACCATCACACACGTACAGAACCCACCCACCAAGCAAAAGTTAACAAGTCTGATTGACCACAACATCTATGGACCATGGTACGCATGTCACAATCCACTATCCACAAACAGTGTTTGCAGTGCTGCACCTGTCATTGCTGGGAATCAAGTCAAACCACTGTATGCATCATACAAAGAGACAACCAATTACACATCCACCATTTAACTCATTTTCACTCCATCCAAAGGTACCCCTGCCACTGCCACCATGGAAAGGCTACAAGAGACTGCCAGCCCTTCTCAGGAAGAAGGCCTCAATAAGGACAAAACACCCCTGGATGTCTGGAAATTGATGACCTACCTGGCCCATCTGGGACACCTGGTCAGTCTCTACCACTCCCTGCCTCACCCAACCCACATCAATCCCTCCCCGCTCTGTGGCACCAACCTTACAGCCAGCCCTCCATCCCCAAACCTCTGTCCCAAGGACTGTTCAATCAATAGTGTGACCCACAGTACAGGGACCTGAGTCGACCCCTCACACCCAAGACAATGAAGGTCCTGGTGACACTGGGAGTGGGCACACCATGCTAGAGGCACAGGCACCTGAGAGCAGGGGGCATGAGAGGGAACCTGTGGACCAGAGGACAGGGCAGCCAAGAGAGTCACCTGACCAGGAAACTATCACCCAAGTCCTGGGAGCATCCCAACAATCCCAGGACAGGATCGGCCAGATCATTACCATGTTGGGGTAAAACCAAAGGCTTCAGAGAGAATACCACCAGGAGGTCATGCAGCAGTGGCAGGCTCACAATGCCATCATGGCCTCCATTGCAGGAGGTGCTCAGGGACCTCAACACTCCCCTACATGCTTCCTCCACCCATCTGCAGGCCTCTTCCACTAGCCACATCACATCTGAGCCTTCCACATCTGCTGCAGCTAGTAAAATGGAGGCCCTGCCAGGGGAACCATAGCCCTCATGCTCCCCTCCCTTTGTAGCTGAAGAACACCCCCCCAAACATGGACGTTAACCCAGAAATCCAGCTGGAGCAGATGCCAAGAGCAAACCCACTGCTAGGAAGGGAAACTCTCCTGATTTCTCTCCCTTGTGTGCCACTGAGACACCCTTTTGACTGTTCAATGACATTACCCCATTTTCCCATGGCCCTTGGACACTGGACTTGTGCCACTTACTCTGATGATTCCAACTACCATGACCCCACTCATCACCAGTTTGACACAGTATGACCATTTATGTTTCACACACATTTCCCTCGTATGTGCAACAAACAATATAGATCACAGCAACTGCATTTGAGTCTTTATTTTGACATTTATAAATGTTTGGTATGCGGGAATGACTCCCAAACTAACGGGCAGTGTAAGGTACAGCAGAGGGAGTCATCCTCTGCAGAAGACACAGTACGTCAGATATGTCCCAGGGCAGATGTGAGGGACTCACTAGTTAAGCTACACACTAGAGTATATCCACTTATCCAACCTGAAAAAAGACCATGACAGAGAGTTCCATCAGGATAGAATGCATGTTGCCTCACAAAGCACATATGCAGTACATAGTTGGTGTGCCTAGTTTAGTTTTCCAACTAAACAGGGCACAACAGATATTATTTCTACATTACCAGTCTCAGGAAATACATCACTAATAACAGTGGCTCGCATCTGTCATGTGTAAAACTGCCTTCTGTAAACAGTTCCCAATGGCTAATGACAATGAATGCCTCAAGCTGTAGGTCGGAGAGGCAATGATCAACATTACATAGTCAGTCGCTGGAATGACAGGAGAACAGGAGAATGCAGGACACATAGCACAATACAGGTCTGTCCACAGGAGATGTGAATCTAGCAACCTGCATTGAGTACACATTTTAGAGATGAGACATTTAAACTTAGCACTTTACATGCAATCAGTCACCTTCACAGACACATGCATAGGGATAGGAACACATGACTCCACCACTGATGATCCAACTCAGGAGGACCACTGTCACCAATCACTGTGGCTATACAACACTTGAAAATACACACACACCATACCTGTATGTTATTGGAAGTACTGATAGATGAGCTCAGTCCTAGAGTCAGCTGCACGTTCCTCATCTGCCTCCTCATCACTTTCCATGTCTGCACTACCAGCCACTGGTCCAGCTGCCTCATCATCATCAGCTAGTAATGGTATCTGATGTCTCAGGGCACAATTATGGAACATGCAGCAGGAAACTATGATTTGGCATACCTTTAGGGGAGTGTAGAGGAGGGGACCTCCAGAGATGTCCAGGCACCTGAATCAGGCCTTCAGAAGGCCAAATAAAAAATAAACACCTTCCATGGCAGGGTACCTCACTGTTGCCACAGGGAAGAATGTGATGACAGGTGCCATAATGGAAAGACACACCCAAATGCATACATACCAATGAGCCAAGCCCTCTCTCTGTGTAGTCGTGCCATCATGTGTGGAACACTGCTGTTCCTCAGAATGTAGAAGTCATGCACAGAACCAGGACATTTGGCTGTCACTTGTGAGATATGCTGGTCAGCCACACACACCGCCTGAACATTAATAGAGTGATAGTTTTCCCTGTTCCTATACACCTGTTCATTGGCACGGGAAAGGACGAGGGCTATATGTGTGCCATCTATGGCCCCTAGCACATGAAGGATGTGTTCCATATCATAGAAGTCTGCCTTCACATAGGCCAAGTCCACACGTTGGGGGAACCTTATGTAGCTGTCCAGGTCATCGTTCAACACAAGAGAGAACATGGGCTGTGACATCTCTGCTGCCAAGCCCACTGTATTCTGAAAGGAGCCTGTGGGAAGAAAGTGTAGCACTGACAGGACTTGTACTGTGGGAGGGATGGCAAAGGGCTTAGATATGGCCGGCAATAGATCAGGCTCCAACTGGGTAAATAGATCCATGATGGTCTGATGATTCAGACAATAGGTCTGGATAATATGCCAGTCCTACAGGGTTGCAAGGTCGACTAGTGAACGGTAAACTGGCACATGTCTCAAACTCCTCATGACAAGGTATCTAGGATAGAGAGGAGAGAATGTACAAAGTGATCAGCACTTCTCACATGGAAGCAGAAAATGTCATAATCTCACAAACCTAATACTGTAGACATACGTCACACTGCTGACACATACTATAATAGGCATGCTGTAGTGGCTTGAACACCATCCTTTTTGCACATGGCTGCACCTGATAAATTGTTTGTGACACACATCACATGTGTAATGTTCAATATGTGGTACACTGAGCTGTCCTGCACTGTACATGTATATAGTAATGCTATATTCCTATATGGTTGCACCGCCTATGTGCCTCTGACTATCTGGACATGCTCGTCATCTGACATCCGGCAATATCACATCACTGTGTCATGCATGTCACATGTATAATCCACACCATGAAGGCACCACATAGTCCTACTCCGCAATTTGGCCAAAAAAGTGTATGGCACAATTATTGTGGTGCAGCAAGGCATGATATTTGCATGAAGTGGCAGCTGCCTGTCCTGCAGGACAGTTGAAAGTGACCTAAGACTGCCAGCATATGTCGTCATGGCGGTAGGTCGCAACCGCCGTACAACTTCTCAATGGTTAACATTGCTGCCTATAACATAAAATAACATAAGTCATCATGCCAGGTCCTGCAGGTGACAGGGCCCAGCCTTCACCCCAGAAAAGCTCGACAAGCTGGTGGAAGGGGCACCAGAGGAGCAGGTGAGCCCAATGCCATAGTCATGTGTGATAGGGGTGTGTGTGTGATGGTGAATGGGGTAAGTGTGCCGGTGAGGGGGTACATGCATGCAGGGGGTATGAAGTGAAGGTGTGTGAACCGAGAAAATGGGCATGTGTGGGCACTTGGTGACACAGATGTTTATAGTCCACTGCTGTTAGTTTGGTGCCAGTGTACATTATATTTGAGATGCCATTGCAAAGCAATTGCAGACCCTGGGGGTCCAAACCCAGTGGAGCAACCATTGCAGAAAGCGGTGGGAGGACCTGAGGCACTGGGCCCGAAAGACCGCGGAAGCCCAGCTCGGGATGTTCTCCCAACGAGAGAGGAGTGCCCGTCGGACCCTGACCCCCCTAATGGCCTACATTTTGGCAGTGGCCTACCCTCAGGTGGATGGATGTTTAAGGGCAGCACAGCAGCTACAAGGGGGTGAGTACTGACTGTATCCTGGGACTTGACCGGCATTAAATGGGATTAGGTGCCTCAATGCATTCAAAGTGACATTGTAGTAAAAGTAACATGTATATTGACAATAGCAAATGGGTATTAAGCACCCTGGCAGGGTCTATTTTGTAAATGTGTTGCCATGCTTTATTGTCAGTGGATGTAAATCTTTCATTTCAAGACCTCTCAATGTTTGTAATGTGGAGATGGTCTAATGATATAGGCACATGTGTGACTCCATCCTTCCTGTACAATGGATGTGAGTATTTGTACCCTAAGCATTGAGTATGACCTGCTCCATCCATCTGCATTAGTGGCACTGATGTGTCAGTCTACTCCCATCTGTGTAGCATACCTGCATATGCTACTGTGTGACTCTCCTTTTATCACTGGGACTATCTACATCAAGTACTGATTATGGTATTGACTGATTGTGTGGCATTACAGTTCCACCACAGAAAAGGGCTTCATGGGACAGGTGTATTGGCCTGGTAGGTGAATAAGCATATGTAGGTGATCTATTGACTGTAGGGTATGTGCAGGTAGCCAACTTGGGATACTGAAACATGTAACATTGATGAGGTCTGATTGCACACATTATGCATTCCTAGGAGCAATACTTGTAGGGAATCTCACCTTTAAACCAATGGGATGGTACTAGAGGTGATAAGTGCCCAGGCACATCTCTTATTTGTCACCATAGTGTGTATATGGGATGTATGACAATGCCCTAGCATTTCCTATGCTATATTGCTGAGTTACTGCCTACATTAAGTCGTCATTGATAGTTGGGGGCACGTGTGATGCGCTGGGACTATTTCAGCTAGCCTTGGCAAATATGTAGTGGCAGTTTGGGAGTGGTTTGGGTACTGCATGAGACATGGTATGTCGGTATGAATCAAATTTAGCAATCAGTCTCCTCAGGTTGTTTTATATAGTAGTGGGATGTGTAATTGGTGTACAGGCAGTGTTTTTTGTCCATGTGTGCCTAATACATGCAATTATTTACCAGCTGAGATGTGTTTTTGCTGGGCTCTGTGACAGGTTTTGCCATTTCTGAAATGGTGTGTGTGAGGGTTGAGTTGTCATGGTGCATAGTCCAACTGGTGTAACTGCAGGTGTGGTGGCATTGGAAGTGGCTCAGGATGTAATATGTGTGTTCCAGTAGTACATCTGTTGTGACACTGCACTCAGTGATTGAGTATGGATGTGTTATATATGCTATTTGGCCCAATATAGATGCACTTAGAAGTATCCTAAGTAGTTACATATGTGTTTGGTGTCTGCCTATCTGTCTCTCTGATATGGTCTGACTAATCACATGGATATACCACAGATACATTTGTATACATCAAATGTAGCCTGTTTGGGTGCTTGACTTGTAATGATTAATTCATAGTTATTTTCTGTAATGGCATCACTGTACAGTGTGGCCAGCCATGTTAAGAGAGAGCCAGGTGCTGTGTGGTCTGTGAGTGGAGTTGTCTTCACTGTAAAATATACATTACAGAGAACATGGACTAGTCAGGTGTTGTTACTGTAGAGGCTTCAAGTCTTTAGTTCAGTCAGTTGCACATTCAATGAGTGATAGGGGTACGGAGAGGTATGATGTGTATCCAGGCTTTCAGTTGGTACTACATCCAGGGCATGCTGTGCCGGCTAAAAGGGCTATGGTTGGCATCATGTGGATGACTCCAGTAGTACTGTCCTACTTAGATATTGATGTAGGTGTGAGGGTTGGATTGCAGGTATGGGTAGTAGTGGCATGTAATGACATGATGTAGGTTATGTGTATTGACAACTGCTATGGCCTAGCCATGATATGTATAGTCACAGATGTTCATGTTTACCTGTGTTTATGAGAGCTATATGTTAACCCATATTCACCTAACTCTTTTTCCCTCTCTCTCTTGCTATTTGTGTGCATCAGCATCAGGTGAGTGTGGAAGCAGCAGCCCATGGGACCCAGGAAGCTGCAACCAGCAAGAGCTAGGGACCCAGTGGGACAGAGGGTGAGGGGAGTGTCACAGGGGAGACCGAATCTATAACCTCTTCTTCGGAATCCTCCTCCAGTGAACACTCCCTGGTGGTGGCGGACCCATCTGTGACCACCCCAGCACCATCTTTGTCTGCCATCCCACTTACTAGCACTGCCCTCCCTGTAGCTCCCCACCCAGTTTGTGGAGAAAAGAACGTGCCACCAAGACTAATTTGTTTCCAAATCAATTTAATAAGAACAAGGTTCGTCGTAAGGGAGCAACGCCAAATCAACATTCTCCAGCAACCACCCGCAGCAACTGCCATCCACAACATTCTCCTTGCCCTACCATTCTACTCTCATTGTAGCTATCCAACATTCCGATTACCACACATCTTCCCCAAAACAAAAACAATAAAAAAATCTCTGACTAACACAAATTTACTAAAGTTGCCTTACATTGCGATTTACCAAGTTGCACTTTGCAGGAGCCACATTTCTTCATCTAACCAGAATAATAATATTTACATTACATTACTATTGCTCAACGTCCTATGACAAATTCTTGGAGATGCCCATGTAATCTCGTTTCCCTTTGACTTCATCGAAGAGGTATACCATCAGTGGTCGAAACACACTTGTTTACATTATGACTAGAGTCGGCACATGTATCAAAATGAATATCAGGACCCACAACTAGTTGCAACGCGGAATCATTTCCCAGCAAATACCCCCTGATTTCATCGTCATTTTCACACATTTTTGCTCCTTTACACAGAATCACATGCCGCAGATTACGTATTTTACCATCCTCAAACTTGACAGCTCCATCCAATACCTTCACTATTTTAATAGGACTTGACCAACAGGCTGCCCCTTTTTCTATGAACACAGGGTTTCTTACACGTACATACTGTCCTGCAATCAGTTTAGGCATGGTTCTCCTTCCGTTGACTCTACTCAGAACATGACCTTGGTGTTTTAGCACACGTTCCCTGATTAGATCATCACTGTTGGTCAACGCTGCACATTTTTTTTTTTCCTTAACCACCATGGCACTAAGTTAGAAAACTGTTTCCTTCCCCTTAATAACTCAAATGGGGTTTTCCCTGTCACCGAATGGGGCATAATTCTATAAGGTAGTAACACACTCTGAAGAGCCTTCCTCCATGAAGGGTTAGATTTCAGAGCCAACTGTATAGCTTCCTTATCTACCCTATTGAACCTTTGGACTTGACCATTTCCCTCTAGATGATATAATTTCACCTTTAGGTGATTCACACCATAATTTTTCAAGAACAATTTAATTTTACTAGATGTGAACTGCACACCATTATCCATTACTAGAGTCTCAGGAATCCCTTCCCTGAAAAACTCATCCTCTAAAAAGTCGATGACCAAATCTGTGGTCACATTGCTAACCATACGAACTTCTGGCCACCTAGAATAATAATCAATAAGGACAATGGCATACACCTCTCTGGATAGTAAGGTGGCAAAAGTCTCCATAAAATCAATCTTGCCTTCAGGGAATTCGACCATCTGCAGAGGTACTACCATTGGTTTGACAGACTTCTCACTTGCCTTGCATGCACTGCATTCGCTCACCCAGCGGTCCACAATACTATCCACCCCTGGCCACCAAAAGCTTTCCTTAATTTTCCTTTTGATTCTCGCTATACCACCATGCCCTTCATGTCCTAACCTGACAATAAGTTCATGTATGCCGTAAGGAGGTACTACTTTATCACCCCTCAAGACGATGTTATTGCATATGGATAACTCATCCTTGATCTTCCAAAGTGTACTACATTCTCCTTGAAGCTGCCGCTCAGATTGCCACCCCTTCATAAGAAATTCCTTTTCCTTTGCAAAGATTCAATCTGTTTGCGGTTCTTGATCTACCTATCCTCAGAAATTCCATCCCATGATTTTCAATAAATACTACACTGTCATACATAACTGCCACATCACACTCGTTATCATCCATTTCCTCACAATTCTCATACGTCAAAGGCAACCATGATAATCCATCCGCCACCCGATTATCTTTCCCTGGCAAGTGCATAATCTCATAATGGTACATTTGCAGTTTTGAGGTGAGTCTCGCTAACCAGGGGGTACGATTTCTCCCTCCCCCAGGACTCAAGATATTTACCAAGGGTTTGGGGTCCATACATATCTTAAATTTGCAACCCCACACATACATCCTAAAACTATGCACAGCCCAAGTCGCAGCTAGTAATTCCCTTTCAATAACAGATTAGTTCCTCTCTGCTTGTGTTAAAGTACTGGATGCATATGAAACCACTCACTCATTCCCATTCCTTTTTTGGGAAAAGACAGCACCAATGTCATACCCACTAGCATCCACAGAAGTGATACAATTTGCATCTTCATCAAATGATCTTGGGTATGGTGCATTTACAATTTCTTTTTTAAGTGGTACAAATTCTTCAGTATGTCTCTGTCCCCAGCAAAACATTGCACTTTTCCTTAATAGCGCTCTAAGGGGCATATTTATACTCCGTTTGCGCCAAATTTGCGTTGTTTTTTTCGACGCAAATTCGGCGCAAAACTAACGCCATATTTATACTTTGGCGTTAGACGCGTCTAGCGCCAAAGTATGAGTAAAGAGCGTCATTTTTTTGCGTGAACGCCTTCCTTGCGTTAATGAGATGCAAGGTAGGCGTTCCCGTCCAAAAAAATGACTGCGACGCAAATGCGTTGTATTTATACTCCCGGGCAAAAATCACGCCCGGGAGTGGTCGGGTCAAAAAACCCCGCATTTGCGCCTCTTTTTAACGCCTGGGTCAGGGCAGGCGTTAAGGGACCTGTGGGCTCAAAATGAGCCCACAGCTGCCCTCCCATGCCCCCAGGGACCCCCCCTGCCACCCTTGCCCACCCCAGGAGGACACCCAAGGATGGAGGGACCCACCCCAGGGACATTCAGGTAAGTTCAGGTAAGTATAAATTTGTTTTTTTTTTATATATTTTTTTTGGCATAGGGGGGCCTGATTTGTGCCCCCCTACATTCCACAATGCCCAATGACCATGCCCAGGGTACATAAGTCCCCTTGGCATGGCCAGTGGGCAAGGGGGCATGACTCCTGTCTTTACTAAGACAGGAGTCATGTAAATGGCATCTGGGCGTCGTAAAAAATGGCGCAAATCGGGTGGAGGCGATTTTTTAGCGTCAACCTGACTTGCACCATTTTTAAGACGCCCTAACGCCATTTTCCCCAACGCCGGCGCTGCCTGGTGTACGTAGTTTTTTTCCACGCACACCAGGCAGAGCCGGTCTGCTAGCGCCGGCTAACGCCATTCAATAAATACGGCGCCCGCATGGCGCTTCAGAATGGCGTTAGCCGGCGCTAAACTTTTTGACGCTAAACTGCATTAGCGCAGTTTAGCGTCAAAAAGTATAAATACGGCCCTAAGATTCTCGACCTTGGATGCATAATTTTTCCTTACCCCTCTTCTCGCTCCCTACAGCATATAGAGTACCACTGTCTTTATTTTCATTCCTCATTGCCTGTATACATCTCTCAGTAATCTCAATATCTCTTGCCACTTCTATCACATTTTTTAAAGATAATTCACGGGAAGACCATAGTTTCTCTTGAATTGTTTTTTATCTAGTTCTCATCAATAGCTGGTCCCTTAATACTTGGACATATGTCATGTTTTCAAACGCACAAGTTACAGCAAGTCCCCTCAACACTGCCATGTGCTGGTCAATTGATTCATCTTCTTTTTTCCCTCTTGAGTAAAACTGATATCTTTCCATGACTAAGTTAATTTTCCTACCATACCTTTCTTGTAACTGTTTGAGAGCACATTTATACACATCTTCCTCAGCAACGTTGTCCAACCTCCGCAGATTTTAAAATTCTCTAAGACCTATTGCACCTAGTCTGAGCTTTAGTAAGGACAAAGGCCCGACTCCCAAACCCAAACCCAAGCCCAAATAACCCCTCTCCCAAACACAAGCCCAAAGACCACCCACCCAAACCCAAGCCTAACCCCCCACCTCCTCTTAATCCACGAGGTGCTTGCCTGGCCCCTTGATGCCCCTACCATGTGGAGGTCAGTTTGTAGTCAGGAGTCAAGTTGGGGCACTCTAAGGTACCGTTTGTGTCTTTGGCACTTTGGAATGGCAATTGGCCTTTTATTTGTAGATATGTTCATAATTATTTGGTGTTATTATTTTTTAATACATCTGACCCAACATGTTGTTGGATTCGATGTTGACATACTTGGTGTTTGTGGGCTTTGGTTTGTGTGTGTGTCACATGTGTGTTGGTTGTGCATGCTGTTGTGCCTGGGCTGCATGTGTGGTTGTGACCCTGCCATTTGTCCTGCTGTCATTGCTGTGTATTGTGTGTGAGATATGTTTGTGTTTGTTACATGCATGTATGTAGCAAAATTGTGTATTGTTTGTGTAGAGATGTGTAATGGTGGTGTTGTGGGCCCTTGTGTGGTTGTTGTGTGTGCATATGTGTGTGTGTGTGGTGATGGCTATGTCATATGCGTTGGGTGAGGTGTTTGCGTGTTGTAACGTATGCTTCATTATATGGCAGTGTGATTGTGTTTATTTGTTCTCTGTTTCTCTGGTGTTGTTACGTGTTGTTAGTAGTATGTGTCGTCATGTGGAGGTGTGCAATTACATTGCTTGGTGAAGCGTCTTTGTAGTTGCAGTTGTGCTGCCGTTGTGTATATCGGTGCTGTTGTGGATGGCTGTGTGAGACAGTGCCTTTGCTGTGTCTGCGGGTTGGTGTGTGTATAGCATGTGTGTGTTTGCCATGGTGTGTGTAGTATGGGGTGTGCGTGTATAGTATGGATGTGCTTTTGTGTACGTAGGTGTGTGTATGTGCGTACGGGTGTGTGGTTACTGTGTGTGTCATTGGCGTTTATCTCAGTGCTTAATTTGAGTCAATGGTTTTGGGTGCTCAGCACTGGCAGTTAATTGTTAACACTGGTGCTTGTGGCAGTCTGCCACAAGGTGGCACTGTCTGCCTATTTTAGAGATCATAACAGTTATTAATTCAATAAACATTAAAAATGACTATCACCTGCATATAGCTTTGAGGGTCTGGAATAGTCCGAATTGTCACACTTGAAGAAGTGTGATGGTTAGTAGTTGTGTGGTGACTATCACTCGCAGCATGGCCAGGGCAACGTGTGGTGCAACTTGCAGTGGCCTCCTGACGAGAACCCTGACACTAAGGGGCATATTTATACTCCGTCTGCGCCGAATGTGCGTCAAATATTTTGACGCACATTCGGCACAAAACTTGCCCCATATTTAAACTTTGATACCCGAGCCCGCGGATGTCAAAATCCCACCGTGCGTCATTTTCTGGATGCAGGAAACTGCTTTGCGTTAATCATATGCAAGGTAGGCGTTCCCGTCCAAAAAATGACTTAAACGGCCGTGCGTCGTATTTATGCTTCCGGGCAAAAATGCCACACGGCCGGGAGGCGGAGGCGGAAAATTACGCACAGCCCGATTTGCGTCAAAAATTTACTCCTGGGTCGGGGCAGGAGTTAAAATGGGTCAAACACACCTGTATTTAATCAGAACACACAGAAGCAACAGCAGAGCAACAAAAGGGAGACATGGAGGTGCTACTCATCCAGCGTGCACTCACACGCAGAGCCCAGCAACAACAACAGCAGCTACCACAACACCAGCAGGGACCCTAAAGGCAGCGCAGAAGGCAGGAGAGAATATTCCGCACCAGAACAACCCTTCATGGCCTCAGGAAACATGACATCATCCAGAGGTACAGGTTGAACTCGCAGGCCGTTCAGCAGCTGCTGCGCAACATAGAGCCACTGTTGGCACCCACCTTGCTGACACCCCGCACCATCCCAACAGAAACCAAGCTGCTAGCTGTACTTCACATGTTGGCAAGTGGCTCCTTTCAAAGCACTGGCGCCCTGGTTGCCGGAACATCACAGCCATCATTTTCTGTCTTCTTGCCCAAAGTACTGGATGCCATCATTGGACTCACACCCCGCCACATCTGCTTCCCAAACACACTGCAGAAGCAGCAGGAGACAAAACAGGGGTTTTACCTCATAAATGGATTCCCACACGTCCTTGGTGCCATCGACTGCACACATGTACGCCTTGTGCCACCTGCTGCAACTGAACACCTCTACCGCAACAGGAAGCACACACATTCCATCAATGTGCAGGCCATTGTCGATCACCAAGGATTGATCACCAACATCGTGGCAAAGTATCCTGGGAGTGTACATGACTCATTCATCTTCCGTCACTCTACCATCAATCAACACTTCCAGGATGGACGATATGGCAATGGACTACTTGTTGGTAAGTACAAAAACCTACTTATATACACACTGCACAGCAACCCTCTAGGGCACACAACACATACCCCACGACAGCAACATGTGGACAGGAACACACAGAGGTCGTGACATCGCTAGCCATGTTTGATAGGTCTGCAGTGAACCTGTCACACATCTGAAATTAGTGTACAGTCAAATGTTAAGACGTCAATGATCACAAGGTATTGAGAGGTTTGGCTAGTTGTCACCTTGCAAAATGTAAGTGTCTCACTGATGTTTAAATTAATCCATTGCATAAGTCCATTGTCCAGGGTACATAGATGTTAATGTGTTACCACCACTGTCAAAATGAATCTGTGTATGGAACTATCATCTCACCCCCAGTGAAGACACAGGGACACCTGTATCACAAGTCACAATGCTAGGGAGTGCACACTGTACTGCAAATACCCAAACATACTGCTGACAACCGGTCAGCAGGCAAACACTCATTCTGCCAAGGAAACAACACAATGCAGATGGTACATCCTACAAGCCTAGGAAGGAACACAATAACACAAAAGAGTCACAGACAACACAAGACAACTACTGCCATGCAAGGTGATATCAATGGGGCAAGCTACATCAACATGATCCCATTCATTTTCTTTTTCAGCAGATCAGGGGTATGGGATACAGCCATGGATTATGACACCATTTGGCAATCCAAGCACTGCAGCAGAGCGTGCCTACAATGACGCACATAGGAGGACACGCAGCATAGTCGAGAGGACCTTCGGCATCCTCAAGTCGAGATTCAGGTGTCTCAACATCACTGGTGGCAGCCTCCTATATTCCCCAGAAATGGTCTGTAAGATCATTCTAACATGTGCCATTCTGCACAACATTTGCATACGAAGGAACATTCCCCTCTTAGAACCAGAGCCACAAATGCCTGAAGAGGAGGAAGAGGAGGATGCTGGCCTGCAACATGAGGGGGAACAACAAAACACAGCTGCTGGATTGCGTAGGCGCCAACTCATTGTGAACAATTTCTTTTAGAACAACTCACCATCACCACTGTATTAACTAATGTAAATAAACACCGATAATAATAACCATATCATGGTATGGCTAATCATTTGTGCTCACCTTTATATCTAACTATCAGAATAAGAGTGTAGCCTCATGGAGCATTGCTGATATACCGATCAAGACACAGAAATTTCCGGAGCAATTGTGATGCGTATTATACAACAGTCACATACACACACACTGTAACTGACATATATCCTGTACATTTCACCTTTGAAGGGCAATAGCAGAGGACCACACCTATTTCACACATACATGTTGGCAACATGGTTCATCGCAGCATATGGCACACAACTAAGACACCATCAGTCAATAAGGCAAAAAAAAGCCTCATACATGAGGCAGTGGATGTGCTATTGCATTGGTAACAGGAATGTATGACCAGACCCTTGACAGCAGTAAGTCCAACTGCACCGATCTTTGCAAGGACTATCTGGGACTAGAGTTCCCTAGAAGCAGAACATAGACAGCACAAGTGCCATACCTATGACAAGCATTGCACACATGACATTCCATGTACATGTCAGCCCATTTCCTAAATCCTGACACACCCATGCTCCTGGTCTCAACCCACCTGTCTGAAGAGGTCCCTGGAATGGTAATATGTGTACCCCGATATTCCCTACTCTACACACACAGACTAACAATAGTAATCCAGTGTGCTACACCCTTTCCTATGTTGTGCCATTGTCATAGTACATCTGACTGCATGGACGTCAGGTCAATTAATAGACTGGCTTGTAGTTTCTAAGCCCTATTATCACCTGTAGATTGCTTCCCGTGTGAAAGGTACTGTTGGCCATTTGAACTCGAATCTCACCTACAGGACTTGTGAGAAACTGATGCAGCACACACCTGTGATCACCTCCATGCACACCACCCATTTGAACATGCACTGCCCCTGCAGATCATTGGAACAGCATAGAAGTTGCCATTTTGTCAAATACACTGTTATGCATTGCTAGTAATTAAGCCCTGTAACACAGCCCTTGGGTTTATGTGTCACCTTAGAAAACACAGGACAAACACAGTTTTCCATGTCAACTGTCTTGTTCTTCCTCCGACCAGTCTTAGTCAGACCACTGAGTATGTACCTTGTGAAATTGCTGGATCCTGATTCACCCTGCATCCTGTCAGCCTGACTGGCACCTGTCTGTGCGTTACCCTAAAGGTTCCTTGTGGCTACATATGTACCACACTTGCTTTACCAAACCTCACATTCCTCAGGGGGTATTTTGTCATGTGCTTCCTCAATGCATACCCAAATACATTGTATAGCATCATCTGCATTTTAATTGTACCATATTTGTAAAATTGTCTTTGAATACCAAAATCATGGCCTATACCTTGTCTGGGTCTCATGTATGCATGAACGACAAAGTGTGACAGTGTACCATGGCCGTATGCAGGGATTGGGTATGGTGCCTCCAGCAGAACCAGCTACCTCTGATAATGTGCATGAAAAGTCCACACATCTTAGGACCCTGACAGTTCACACGCTGAATCACATTGCTCACAACATATTGATGGGCTGTGCGTGGTGAATAGCTGCTACATTAATCAACACAGAGGCTATGATGGTCCCAGATGCAGTGGGAACTTCACAGGCCAACCTGTGTACAAATGTTGTAATGACACCTGCCGGAACATGACACCTGAGACATTATCTCACTCAGCACACCAAGGTTGCCCTGTTGACAGTCTCATTACACGTCTGCAGTGACAGGGTGGGACCATCCCTATGTAGGTTCTCATGTCCTCATCGACATTACTCACATTGATCTCAGAAGGTTACTCAGTAGATACAGGAATAGCTGCCACTGACTCATGATGAGACCTGGACATAACTGTGACAACATACACCCCTAAAAATATACAGGATCAACATTGGACCACACACATGAAGCAGACACCTATGTGCAATTGATCACTGGAAATATGTGGCCATGTGCTGCCTCGTCTACTGGTCCACATCTGCCACTGGAGAGTTGTTGCTCAGTCATATGACCACAACTGTGGTGTCATATTACATTGTGGTTCACCTTTTGCTGTCTGTGCCAATAACATGGTACCCACTTAGTCTATGCATGTGCCTGACTCACGGTGGGTTCACCAACAAGTGCCTAGGAAGCAGTTACCAAATTTCTAGGACATGGGATGGCCAACTTGTGGACCATTGACATGAACAAGCGTCTGCCATCTATCCTGTGCATGCTTTGTCATTTGTGGTGTGTACATTACCCAAAATCTTGGAAGTGCACACAACAGATGTTGCTACATGTATGGCTAGCACATGTCTTCTCTCATTTCCACAATGACTTGCATTTACGGTTTGGACACATTGACTTCACATTCATACAAGCATATTTGCAATGATGCATCTTGTGATGCACACACACTGGGTCGACAACTACATTAGTAGCCAATGCACACACATTGAGCCATAGGCATTGAGGTATTGTACTTACGTGTGTCACCTTGCTATCCTCTCCTGATGCCAAACATGCCCAATTTGAGCAATACATATATGTAGGCCACACATATGGCCATCTAGTGCGTCAGCCAAGCGTGAGAATCCTGTTAAGGAGGTAGCGGATCATGGTCCCCAGCAGTATGATGTCTCACATGTGACCATACACCATCAACACCAAAGTGGGTGCAATCAGCCTATCTCAGTTGTATCACAAATGTAACATTTCATAAAAATGGCAAAAATACCCAAAACCAGTTCATGCCCTAAAGTTTTGACGCACACGCGTCAAAAAAATGATGCACACGCGTCAAAAAACTGACACTCATGCCCGAAAAACTATTCATAATGCCTTTAAAATTGGTTAAGTGTTAGACTATTTCCAAATCTATGGATGCAGCCTAATTTTTACTCCTGTGCGTCGAAAAAAATGACGCACACACTGTATGCGTGAAAAACTTTGACGCATAACGATAAAAACTGCGGCCATTTTATGCAGGAAGTTATGTAATAGGATATCCTGTTTACAGAGTATGTGCAGTGGGGGTACTTTCACTTTGCAGTCTGTGATTCTTCTAGACTGTGTGGTTGTGTTCTGAGTTTTGTCCAGTGAAATTGTGCTTTTGTCTCCTGTGTGCTCCATTACTTGTTAGTTTGTTATCTAAAATTGTTGTTGCATACTGTCTGAGTGTTTATTGTGTACTCTTGTCCAGTATTGTATTGTCTTTGTTGTTTGTGGGAGTCCGTTGTGGGTAGTGTTAGTTTGGGGATAGTTTGGCTCTTTTAGTTGTTAAGTTTACTTTTTTCTTATTCTACTTTCCCCCGTTTCTCCTTTGTTCTTCTTTATCACCTATTCCCCTTTTTCTGTGCTAAGATGTTGGGTAGGCCACGTCTTGGCAAGATGGGTAAGGAGGAGCTTGGGGGGGGGGTGTATGGCTGGTGTGCCATTTCCTCCCACTTATGATTGAGGCAGGGGGGTGGGTGATACAGGGGTATCACACCGAGGCACGTAGAATCCGGTGGGGAAAGGTCCTGCATTGCTTGCAGCGCATTTATCGGAGCCAGAGGAATGACCACCAGCTGAACCACCGCTGGGCTGACCTCATCTCCAGGGAGCAAGATCTGCTTGACCACTTGGGAATAGTGATTGGTGGCTCTGTTGGTGAGTACAAATCATGTAAATGTGCACGATTAAAAGCTCTGTAGTGACATCAGATGATTTGTACAATATCTGCCAGCTATGTTGTTGAGTGTGTGGAATGCTTTGGAAACATACAGGGTCATTGATGGACTATGTGAAGGACCACAATTACTAGCTGTCAGGAAGCAAGTGCTCTGCAAACTTACTGAATACTTTTGCTTAATGTAAGTTGGTGCCGCCTTTGTGTCAGACAGCAACACAAATTAGGAGCCAATCATGTCTATATAGGTCACATTTGCCAGTGAGGTATAGATTTTCCAAAATATTACCGACCTTTGTTGATGCAACAGCTAGACTGACTTTAGAAACACTACATGATGCAGAAAATGAGTGCAGGCCTCACGTCAATTGATGATAGCAATGTGGCCCACACATATGTCTCATGTGTGTCTGGTGAGTGTGTAAGGAAAGCGTTCATGGAGTTCTATGAATGTTAGGGATTATTGTGGTCCTTTATCATTTTGGATACATGTCAGATCTGGATTTGGAAACATAGGTAAAAAGTGCAAGGTGCCCTCAGCTAACATCTTACACTGGTATTTGGTGTTTGTTGTTCCACCTTTCGTTTAGGGATGGCAGGCCAAAGGTGTGCACTGGGGTTCATATCTCTATGGTTGGTGCAACTCATTATAGCTGGGCCACATCAAATGAAGAAACTGTAACAACATGAGGGCTTACAAATGTCCCTGCCCCTCTGTACATTATTCCTATGTGTCATACATTTGTCATGGCCACAATGGCTGTTTGACTGGTAATGCACTCCTCAAGGAAACAGGCTTTGGATGTCTCTCTTGGATGCACATGATGAGACAAATACACTCCATTATTATGTCTGCTCACTAATGAAGGAGCATGTTTACCACCACATGATAGTTAGGGCCACTGCATGTGTGCAGATATGTGTGTAAATGTCACAGGAGTCCCATGGTATGTACATGTTAGCTGTGCTATATCGGATGCAGTATCATCATGTCTGAGTGGCTTTACTCACTTATGTAATCTTACACATAGTTTTTGTCTTTGGAATTGTTGGTCAGCGCACAGATTTTGAGCACATTTCTTCCTTCCATGCCTTACAGGTGGACCCGCACCCTACACTGTGGGTGAGGTGGCTTCATTTGAGGACCCCGACAACTCCAATAAGTGTTGATATGTCTGTTATGTGTTGTGTTTGCTGGTGATGTGTGATGGACTCCTGTGTGTTGAACAAATAGCAAGGTGTGATGCGCTGGCCCATCATTTGTCTTGTTCCATGAGTGGGATTTCATTTTCTCAGCATTTTGGAGATTGCCAATGCTTATCCTATTGTCTTATCTAGGGATTCTAGGTCATTTCTGTGGGCCCCGCAATGTGAATTGGGTTGAGTCATGTGGATGACACTTGTATCAACAAGAGTCGCACTGGACCTAATCTCAGATTTAGTCAGCTTGTCAGACCCACATTTTCCCAGAATGGGGCTGCAAAATGCTTACCCACAGACTTCTGCTTCCCTATTAACTAATGTACTTATGAAACTGTAGGTTGAACTTCCAAGCAGCATGTAGCTCCACATGTAGTACTACAAGTATATGGCACTTGAGTGCAATGGCCTAGGTGTGCATGCAAATCATGGCCAGGGGTGTTCTTGCAATTCTGTGTTTGTTGTAAGTCATGGTTTACTGGAGGTATATGATGTGGACAAAGGTCTGCATTGAAAGACATGTGTGGTGCTGGGACAGGTCAAGGGTTTGCTGTATCCTATTTGTAGATACGCCTTACCTGTGGTGTGTGTGTTGAGCCAAACACATGTCCAGTTTTCATAAGCTTCCTGGGTGCCCATGTTGTTTGAAATTGTTAGTTGTTTCTCCACCCCCCCCACCCTCAAACACAGGCATGGGTTTGTGAATAGTGTACCTAGGACTGATGATACAAATATGTTACACAGACATGTAAATCACTGAATCTTTGGTCGGAACCTAGTATATACACTCTGCTATAGCATGAGTGCTATACTAGCAAGTCCATTTACAACTTGCAGATCATGTGGCCCTAGATTTCCATCCTGTACACTGACATTTGTAGACCTGGCATTGGCGGAAGATGTGCTGCATGATTGTTAGCTGACAACTGGCAGAACTCTAATGCTAAAATCATGCCAGTTGTTACCCATCTTGTAGGGTTTGGATGTGCTATGTGTGATACGACCTTTGTAGGCTGGCCTGCCATGTACTTCCTCAGGAACATTCAATGATCTGTATGATGATAGGAGCTGTTACAAGTACAGTAGGTGTACTGTCTGATTTACTTCTTGTGCCATTTCACACAATGCAGTTCCTAATGTAAGTTTTTTCCTTTGTCTTCACAGTTGCTAATATGACACCCATCCAGGTCCGTGAATTCCAGAGGCGGGCAATGCACTACCAGCATATCCTGCTGGTAGAGTCGGGGTACAGAAGGATGGCCCGAAGATACAGGACTGAACGTGCCTCCGGAGCCTGTAGGGCTTTCCCACAGGGTGGCCGTACTTTGCCCACCACTGCCACCACCAGCACAACCACCACTACCCCCAGGTGGCACCACCCACAGCTGGGACTGTTGTCCCAACAACATCTGCAAGTGCTCCAGGCCCTAGCAGTGGAAAACCTTCAGGGCAGCCCACAGACATTGACAATACATGGCGACACACGTCTTCAGCTGGTACCCAGACCACCCCAGCTGCAACAATTGACCCTGCTGCTTTTGTGGACATGCAGCTCAAAATGGACCGTGTCCTCAGGAAAATGAGTCACCTGCGGCGGGATGGTCGCCATATCAACAGGCGTGTGCGGTCCATTAAGCGGACCCTCCGGAGGGCCTACCTCTAGACTTTGTTGATGGACATGATTCCCCCCCTCCTTTTTTCTTATTCTTATACTTAGCTGGTTTAGGGGGCTTGGTGTTAGGTTAGTATAGGCTGTTAGTTTAGTTAGTGTTAGGGGGTAGGGGCTGGGGGGTCCTGATTATTTCAATTTTTTCTTTTTGAGTGTGTGGGTGGGTGGGTGTGGGGCTATGTTGGGGTTCTTGTGTGTTAAGAATAGTTTTTTAATAAAAAATAAAAATACAAAAATGCAAAAAATATATATTTGTTTAGGATAGGATAGTATGTGTTTAGGTTAGTATCTGTTGTCCTCCATGTGTCCCGTCTCATAAGGGGGGTGGGGGGTTGATGTTTAGAATGTTTCGTTACATGTGATAAGTAAGTTTAGTTTAGGTTAGTTAGGGACAGTTGTGGGTAATGAGTAGTTAGGGTAAATTAGGGTAGGTAAGACTTTTCCCCGAGTTTCCTCTTCTGTTATTACCGTTTAATAAACATGTAGTGAACCCTTTAAAGTATGTGTGAAATGCTTGTAGATCGGGGCCTTGGCATAAGTGTACATGAATGCTGTTCTATTACATTTGTGTCCTATGCTACGAACAAATCCCAACTGAGCTGTAAGATTGGCAGCTACCCCAGAGCTACCTTGCAAAGATTTCACCATTCATTGCAACCACCAATCACAGTTACTATGGATCCCAATGTGTTTTTTTCATTAAGTATGTTTTCAAAGTCACAAACAGTGCTTCCAGATTTGGTATTGGGGACACTGTGTTATGTCTGACTGCAGTGTGATGTTCAAGGAAACCCTTATTAGCTGAGTGGTAGTAAGCACTCTTGTAGCATTGTGTTCATGACTCACAGAGATCATTTGTGACACTGTTCAGCATGATTACTTATTTGGATGTAAACTAAGACACCTTCATTCATGCAGTTTGTTGACTGTTTGCTTAGATTTGTAGGCACTGTTATATGTGTTAGTATTGCATGGTGGCTACATTTTGCTGCCACTATTTGATGGCTTAGATATCCCTTGAGGAAGCATTATTCTGTACAACACAGCATTATGGTGTATGGTTTCTCTTTTCATCAGATGTTACCCTCAGGAAGGGCAGAGTATGGTGCAATCCAGGCCACTGTGCATAGTTATCAGACTACATAATTTCAGGACAGTTGTATTGACAAGCTATGTAATTTGACAGGAGGCAAAATTCAGTGATCTACTTCACGGATGATGTGTCACATTACACAGAGACAAGGTGGTTGTGTAAGTATTATTTATTGAAAAGTGCTGTAGTGCTATATGTACATTGTCCATGATTGTGAGTCCATTATAGTGACACCTTCCATTGTGATCCTACACAAGCGCTAAAGGAAAATGCATTTGACATACTGGGGTGATGTGTCAGACAGTGCAGAGGGACAGGATTTGCCAATGAGTAAGTGCGAGATAAGCACTGGGCAGGCTGACAAGATATACAGTGGTTTGCAGAACAGTCATTGAGTACAGTTGTTGTAAGACTGGCATGTTACAAAGCGCTGGACCTTGGTAATAGTTGGCCATGTGGCAGGGACTAGTGCTTCTGAGTACTTTTCCGTGTGAAGGTGATCTGTTCCACCTCTTCTTCTTCTGATGTGTGTGTTGCCTCCTCTGTCCTTGGTGGTGGTGGTGGTTGTGAAGGGGCAACACACACCTCAGTGTTAGAAGACGTGGAGTCAGACATCCCGGTCGCTGCTACCTGTGAAGATCTTAAGGGCAGTACTGCTGGAAGGAGGATCTGCTGGTTCTTGAGAATAGCAGCCACATCACGATGGTAGGCAGCCAGGTCGGCACTGCTGTGCTGATTTCCTTCAACCTTTTTTCAAGTTCCAGCAAGATAGTTCTTCGCCCTTGCACAGCTGCCGCCTGTTCTTCAGTTGACATCATACACGAACGCACCCTCTCTAGGCTGGCTGCCATATTTTGCATCCCCACCTGCACCTCCTTGGCCAGCTCCTGCTGTACTCCGACTACAGTTCTCTCAAAGCTGGTGCCTGTGTCATCTGAGTCCTCAGCTGTATTGGAGCTGGCAGGTCTTACAATTGGTGTTGTGGGTGGGTCGTCTGTGATGGCTGCTTGTTCTGAGCTCCTCGTTGTGACAGAAGGTGGGGTCTGGAGGGTTCCAAGGACATCTTTGAGGGTCTGGTGGCTGATGTTTGTCAGCTCGTCATCCATGTCATCAGGGTAGTCCTGGACAGGCATATCCGCAGGAGATCCATCGTCCTCTGCCATGAAATAGGGTACCATTAATGTGTCTGTGTTGTGGCATTAGTGATGTGACATGCCTGCCTTGTGATGATTTCGCATTGTGATCTTGTTTCCTGTTCATTGCTCCAGTCTTTCAGATGGGCATTCTCCAGGCCTATGCCCCACCTGCATGTCACATGTATTGTGGTAAGTTTTTTGACTTGTCGGCATCATCTCCTCTAGTGTTGTTTTAGGCCAAATAGTGAATTGCCACCTTCTTGTCCTACTCAACCCTCCGTCTACATCCATTCTAATGGCGAGGCCTTTCACTGGCTGTGGGTGTTCTGATAGCACTAGCAGCACACTTAACAATCTGGACCTGCCCCAGTCTCTGATCTTTCACATCCACTTCTATGTAGTTGAAATGTAGCGTATCCTATGCATAGCATTGTAATGGCACGATATGGATGTTAGCATTGGTATTGTGTACAGCTGATGTAGGGGAATGTGTGGACATTGGATTGCCCTGATAGTCGTAGCAGTGTCCTATTTCCTCCTCTGACTGTGCAGGTGTATGTCAGTGACCAGTTACATGTGTCCTCCCCCTCAATGCTGTTGTCTGAGCAATATGACATTTGGGATGTTGCATTGTGACCCAGGCACAGGATGGACCCTGGCATATGCAGCATGGGTGTGACCTTAGTGTTGTGTAGCTCCTAATGTTGATGACATTGGCTGATGTTTGCGGGAACTATGGGCATTCACAATTGACAGGACTGGAACATTTGTCTTGTTTCAGGGGATTGTTAAAGTTGTCATCCTCAACCCACTAATTTAGGTGTGTATGATCCATGCGGACGTTACTGCCATTGGCTACTTGAGCTGCACACAGAGCGGAGGTGGTAGTGGCAACTGTTGTCACTGTTACATTCCTGTTGTCCGTATGGCTAGAGGTTGTTAATTGGGCCCTAGTTAATGTAGAGGGTATAGTGGCTGATGTGTGACGGGATGTCAGTTTGACATTGTGGCCTTGCCTCCTGGCGTGGCTTTACTTTTGCTACATCGTTGGCATGGCAGCATACCCCCATGGGACTGTTGTTGGTGTTGTGTTATGGTCTGCCCCAGCTTCTCTCTGTACAGGCCATGTCCCCATGCCATATCCCTTTACCCATGCCACTCCATGTATATCATGGCTTCCATGCATTTTGTGATCGGTATTCCCCCCCCCCAGTTGTAGTTGACATTAGTGCATTTTAATTCCCCATGCGACTTACACTGCATGTGCTTTGTCTCCTGGTAGTCTGCGCTGTCCTGTCCTTGAATCCCTGTGACGATCTCCTCAGGGATGGCAGCTGAGACATCTCCTCCATGTGGTCCAGGCCCTCCTGATGTGCTGGACTCCCACCTCCAGTCTGCAGTGCTGCCTTCCTGTTCCTGGCCATCTTTTCCCTGGTCCTGCGCTTGCAGTCATGCCAGCGTTTCTTGCACTCGATGACTGTTCTGCGTACTTCTGCCACACTGTTAATCTTGTCAACAATTTGTTGCCATATTGCCTCTCTCCTACTGATTGGCAACTCTGAGGTGACAAACAGTTGGTGCTGGTGTTCTGACACCTCTTTCACCAGAATTTCCTGTTCCTCTGCACTGAAGCGACACTTTCTTTTCTTCTTCAAACTGTCCTAGTTCTTGTGTGGGTCCTCTTGGCTGGTTCCTGGTCTGTTGTCATCTTCCTGGGGTCTGTACAGGCATCTGGGATCCATTTTGGCTCTCCTCTGCTGAAATGGCTGCGTTTGCGGGTAATTTTTATGCTATTGCATCAAAAAACGCCGCATATCCGGTTTGCGGTGTCGTAAATCGACCCACAGTCATTTCCGCTGCGTTAACGTCATTTTGCTTTACGACTTGACGCTGCGGTTTGCTTATTTTTTTTTACTTACACCTATGGTTTGCGCCGCCATGCGTCAAAGTATAAATTTGATGCTCGCACGGTGCACCGAAATGGCGTTAGCCGGCAGTAATATTTTTGGCGCAAAACTGCGACAGCGCAGTTTTGCGTCAAAAAGTATAAATATGGGCCTTACTTTTTACGACTTAAGCACTGCTTTATTTACAAAGGCTAACATATACTGCAACTGTTTTCCGTATCCTATCCATATCAAATCTCACAGTGTGCATGCAGTGATCCATCGGATATTCTGAAAAGTTCATGGTCAACTTTCTATCGAAATTAAAATAAAAAAACAACTCTTGAAGTTCCTACAGTACAAGTATTCCTTGTTTTCTGGTGAGGGTCATTCAATTGAGCATCAAGTGATTTTTTGGAATCAGCCTACCAGACAGTGCAAGTTGTTGAGACAGCAATGCTAACCAGGCGTTACTTTTTTCTTCACTGCCATGTTTAGAATAACCCTGCATGCTCCTACGCTCCTTCATGGCACTGATATCTTCATAATGCAGTGCGCCCTCCAAGCCCCTAAGACAGACTGCAGCCCAGTGTTTTGGGATACACTGTGCCTTAGGTTTTGTGATATTAAATAATTCTTTCAACACTGTGAAGTCGCAGTTGTGGATGGTTCATGGTTTTGCAACACATGAATGGTACTTCAGCGGCCATGCATGTCATCTGTCACTAGGCATCCTTGTGGATTAACCATAAGCCATTGTTAAAAGTGCTTCAATAACTGGTAATACAACACTGAGGGGCATATTTACAAGTCCCTTGCACCTCCTTCCGCTACACTAGCATACTTTTTTATGCCTATGTGGCATTAAGGAGGTAATTTCTCAGCGCCATATTTACAAAGTGGGGCAGTGCAGGCATTGAGCCACTTTATAAACCCTTGCGGCGCATTATGCCTGCACCCGGCATAGTGTATATAAAGAGGGAGTCCCAGCACAGGGAGGCCCGAAAAAGTGGCAGAGTGAAATTTACTACATTTCACTGCGTCATTTTTTCCATCATTTTTAATACCTGCTCAGAGCAGGTGTTAAAATGACACACCCATTATATGCAATGAGCCTCCCTGTGCTTTGCTGCACTTGTGTCATAATTTTTGATGCTAGTGTAGCAAAGCACCACAATAGCATCAAAAATGTTGACGTTATTGTGCTAACGACCACCATGGTACACTGTATTGCAAATATGGTGCAACCATGGTGTTGTTAGGCTCCAGTAAGAGGTGGAGGAGCAAGAAAAGTGGCGCATCATGTATGATGCACCACTTTCTTGTACGTATGCCCCTGAGTGTTAGGCGTTTACAACAAACATTGTTACCCTTAGCATCCCATAAGGGAAGGGTGTATTCAGGTGTGAGGCTGGTTCCCAAGCAGACATTCTTGCACAAGTCTTGTGCAGCATATTGAGATGGTGCATATGTGATATGCATCTAGCCTATGCACCGGAAGCATGCCCACTTACTGACTGACATTTTAAAAAGTACATTGCATGAATTACTCATTAGTTACCACAGGCAACATAGTGACATGCCAGGACATATAAACTATATGATAAAAAAAAAGTACAATCCGGCACATTATTGACTTAAGAAGAGCTTTGGTAAAGTCAACACCTGTGTACGGCGTATGAAGTATTTTTTATAGTCACCTGGAGCCCTGAAAAGAGAGTGCACTCAACAACCACTTCTCCTACTCGTCATCCCTCACACCACAAACCAACCATAGCGACCCCACCTTCAACAAACACAACACCCCCAACACAAGACTCACCCACCCTGCCCCCACCAACCAACCCCGCAGCACACCAGCCCACAACCTGAACACACCTCGCAACAACACCCTCACGCACCACACCAACGCCACCCACCACAACCACCTCAACTGCCTGCTCCTCAACATCCGCTCCCTTCACAAACATGCCATAGAACTCTGGGACCTCCGCACATCACACTCACCTGACATCGCCTTCCTCATGGAAACCTGGACCAACCCCTCCTCAGAACCCGACATAGCCATAGCCACCCCCAAGAGATACAAACTCCAACACAAAGACCGCCTCAACATGCCAGGCGGTGGCAACGCCATCCTACACTGAGACACCATCAAAGTCACCACCAGCTCCCAAGACACTATCGACAACACTGAACACATCCACTTCCTCATCCACATTAACAACAACTCCACCCTTAGAGGTACACTAATCTACAGACCACCCGGACCACGCCCCGCCGTCTGCGACACCATCGACGACAGCATCAGCTTGCACGCCCTCACCTCCACAGACTACATCATCCACTGTGATTTCAACTTTCACTTAGAAAACCAACAAGACCACAACCACACCTCCCTCATAGACAACCTCACCAACCTCAGACTCAAACAACTGGTCACCACACCCACCCACTCAGCAGGACACACGCTCAACGCAATTTTCACCTCAAGCCAACACATAGCCTACACCCACACCACCGAACTCCTCTGGACTGACCACCGCTGCATCCACTTCTCCTTCACCAAACCCCCCACACACTACCATCAGCACACCACACCCTACCGCATGTGGGACAAGATCCCCACAGAACGACTAAACTCCCAACTGGCCCATAACCCCCCCCCCAACACCAACGGCCCCAACACAGGAGCACACAACCTCTCCAAATGGATCACTGCCTGCGCAGACACACTAGCCCCCCTCAGAAAACACATCGCCACCTGCAACATCAAGAACGCCCCATGGTTCACCCCTGGACTCCAAGACTCCAAGCGCAAATGCCGCCAAGTTGAGAAAATATGGAGACCAGAATCTTCCACAACCAACTTCTCCACCCTCAAAACCATCATTCGCACCCATCACCAACTCATACGCACCGCCAAAAGAGATCACTACAAGACACGCCTTGACAACAACTCTCAAAACAGCAAAGAACTCTTCACCATCATCAATGAACTTGCCAAACCCAAAGCCAGCAACATAGACCCCACACACACACAGCCCCTATGTGACGCCCTTTCCAACCACTTCCTCCACAAAATCCATGACATCCACAACAGCTTCATACCACACACACCCACCACACACACCCCTCACTCACCCAACCCCCACTCATGACCCCCCACCACACTCTCCACATAGACCCCACCACACATGAAGAAACCGAAAAAAACATGAACTCCATCCACTCCGGTTCCCCCTCCGACCCCTGTCCACACCACATCTACAACAAAGCTAGCCCAACCATCGCCCCAATACTCTACAACATAATCCACTCCTCTTTCGACTCCGCCACCTACCCAGATCCCTGGAAGCACACGGAAATCACTGCTCTCCTAAAAAAAAACAAGCCGACCCGGAGATCCTCTCCAACTACCGCCCCATCTCCCTCCTCCCTTTCCCCGCCAAGGTTGCAGAGAAATTAGTCAATACCCGCCTATCCTACTTCCTCGAAGCAAACAATACTCTTGACCCCTCACAATCTGGGTTCCGCAAAAACCACAGCACGGAAACCACCCTCATCGCATGCACTGACGATATCAGGACCAAAGTCGACAAAGGCGAGACCGTCGCACTCATCCTCCTAGACCTCTCCGCAGCCTTTGACACCGTCTGCCACAACACACTCCGCACACACCTCCACAACATAGGAATTCGCCACAAAGCCTTAGACTGGCTCACCTCCTTCCTCACTGACCGGACCCAGAGAGTCTGCCTTCCGCCCTTCCACTCCAACACTACCAAGATCACCTGAGGAGTCCCCCAAGGGTCCTCCCTCAGCCCCACACTCATCAACATCTACATGATCCCCCTAGCCAGCATCCTCCCAGCACACGGAATCACTATCCTATCCTATGCAGATGACACCCAACTCATCCTCTCCCTCACCCGCAACCCAACCACCGCCAAAACCAACCTACACACCGCTCTCCTCGACACCGCCAACTGGATGACCACTAACCACCTCAAGCTCAACTGAAACAAAACCAAGATCATCATCTTCGGCCCCAACAAAACCACATGGGATGACTCCTGGTGGCCCACCGCCTTAGGCCCCACACCCACCCCCGCAAACCAGGCACGCAACCTCGGCATCATCCTCGACCCCTCCCTCTCCATGACACAGCAAATCAATACTCTAACCTCCTCCTGCTTCCACATACTCCGCACTCTAAAACAATCCTTCAAATGGATTCCCCCAGAAACCAGAAAGACAGTCACCCACACACTCATCAGCAGCAGACTGGACTACGGGAACGCTCTTTACGCCGGCACCACACTCAAACTCAAACGCAAACTCCAGAGAATCCAGAACACAGCCGCACGCCTCGTCCTTGGCCTCCCCCACCACGAACGTATCTCACCACACCTCAAATCTCTTCACTGGCTCCCCATGGACAAGAGAATCACATTCAAGATCCTCATCCACGCACACAAATCCCTCCACAACACCGGCCCTACCTACCTCAATGAAAGAGTTAACTTCCACACTCCCACACGCAACCTCCGATCAGCCGACCTCACCCTAGCCACAGTCCCCCGCATCCAACGCACCACCACAGGAGGCAGGACTTTCTCCTACCTCGCCCCCAAAACCTGGAACTCCTTCCACACCGACCTTCGCAAAACCAAAGACCTACTGGTCTTCAGAAATAACCTCAAGACATGGTTGTTCGATCAGTGACCCACCCTGCGCCCCCCCTGTTTCTCCTCCCCCAGCGCCTTGAGACCCACACGGGTGAGTAGACCCACCCTGCCCCCCCCTGTTTCCCTTCCCCCAGCGCCTTGAGACCCTCACGGGTGAGTAGCGCGCTCTACAAATGTTTTTGGTTGATTGATTGATTGACAGCAGACATACACATATCGATTACACCGTTGAACCTAGTCTCATCTAACATATATGTGAGCACACTCAGCATATGAAATATATATACAATAGTAGTACTACATACTGGATGTTAACTGACTGGCAGGCATGCATTTGAGATGTGTGCAGTCCATTTCACTGTTACATGACATATGTGTTACATAGGAGGTGTGCGCAGTCGGTAGCACATTTACACACAGAACCTAGTACTAAACAAAATCTGCCCAAAGTCTAGCTGGCCGAGCTCCAAATTGCGGCGATAAATCACATTTGCATAGAGCACATTACAATTGGAACGCTCTCTAGGCGCTGAAACCAAGTCAGTCACTCACTATATTTGCACCAGAAGGAGAAAAGAACTCATAGCTGTCTGAATTTGTGATCCTCAGATCCCTGCAGTAGGTGCTGTGATCCACCAATCTACTTAAGGCATTCGTTAAGTTACATTTCATGAAATGGTCCTAACTACAAAACATAACCATGCACTTTGAGCTGTAAATTACAGTGCAGTATCACATCATGCTATAGTAACATATTAATTAGAAGTGCGTTTTTAAACATGGACCAAGAAGTATCCCTGCCCTGATGACAATGCTATTAGTGAACTAAGAGGCAAGTCAGTGGTCATATGTAACCAACCTATAATGGGGGTAGATTCGTGTTATACATGGAGCAAAACATTTTTTTTGTATAGCGGAAATGCTGAACTTGCATCGTTGAAGGTGCCCTTATATGTGATAATGAAGAAAAAGGCAGTTCCATAAAATAAAATATTTGCCTAGGATCCCACAATTAGGTCCAGTAGATTTTTCAAGTTACTAGAACTGCAGGCCTAATAAAATGTCTATGTTTTCTCAGGGCCTCTAAATGTAAAATGACAGCTCAAAAGAGAATACTCTAGGGTGTTTAGAGTTCAGAACAGTATCTGGGGATGCTAGTTGGCTCCACAAAAACTTTAAAGAACTAAAAAAAAAAAAAAAATTTACACGCCTATATGCGTGTAAACGAATACAAACTTCTGTGTATAAGATCCATTTATAACACATGCACGTATACAATGTCAGGCCATGCAATATAATGTAATTGCAAGACAAGCCATGCTATACAATGACGAGCCATGCCATGCTTTACAATGACAGGTTGTTCCATACAATGACAGGCCATACCATACTATACCATACAATGCGAGGCCATAATGTACCATACTATAAAGTAACAGGCCATACCATATCATAATGGGAAAAAAAAACATTGAGAAAGCCAATAGATCTCACTAGGCAAGACCTATTGGCTTTGCCAATGCTTGTTTTCTGTCGGTTGATGCTACTTTGTGAAATCGAGTGCACTATATATTAAAAATCAATAGAGCGCAAACTGCACCCTTCTTTCTTTTAGCTTTACTTTTTATTCAGCAAAATGCATTTCAAGTACCTTAACAGGCAAATCTATATTCTCGGAGTACAAAAGGTGTTATGCGGAAAGTACTTTCTGTTCAAAACTGTTTTAAAAGTGTGGGAAGGTGAAGGAAGAGGATGGCTTCAGATGCCAGGATTCAGATGTGAATCTTTAGAGCGGAAACGCACATTGAAGTGCCGATTCATATGATAGATTTTCAGGATGACTGCCGACCATGCAAATGAGTTCTATTTAGACTCATTGCGTGCAAATAGATCTTATGTAGAAAGTCTAAAAAAGTGGCATGGATCTGCCCTCCTAAACACTCACTGAATACTACAGAATGCAGAAGAAATTCGACTGATAATATGCGGATTGCAAGACCAGCAATGTGTATTACCGTATTCTCTACTTTGCTATTCTAATGCTCGCTTAATAATGTTGGCAGGGTAATTCCATAATTCACCACAGCCAAGAAGCCACAATAGGAGTTGTTCACATGTTGAAGTCATACAATTTTGGAAAAATATGTTAATGCGAATACGCCTAGAGTTACTGATGCAGCAGATTATTCCGTAAGAGGGCGCAAATCAACATGGAACAGCTGCCACACATAGAATTACGGTAACAACCATATGACATTTTGATACAGTCATTGTAAAAATGGGGGTATCCTTTCTAGTAGTCTATTTCCATTCCCTCAAGACTGAGTACCAATATAGGTGGCAAGTTTCTTTCTAAGCTTTAAGGGTCTGATCAGAGCTGATGTCATCAACACCAAAAACATACACGGAGCGGTTTTAAGATCAGCCCTCTAAACCATTAGTTTGTTTGGATTAGCAATCTTCAGCAGCTGTGTGAAGAAAGTGTGATTTCCATTTTGACTCAAGTAATTCCTTCTTAACATAACAATTGACTACTAGTAAACACATAAACTTTATTCTGTCACCATAACCTTCAAAGCTACCATTAAAAAACAATTTTAAAAACATAAATAATTAAGAACATAAGAAATGTAAAAAAACAACAATTACAATAAGAGGTATAATCACTCCCACTTCATGTGCGTATGATACATATTTACAAGGATTTGGAGTCCTTAAGAAAGCGAGTAGGTGTATACCAAGCAGACACAAGGAACTTGCTAACCGCAGAGATTAAAACAGTTGAAGTATCACTTTTAAAAATCCTTAAAGTTGTATGACATTGTCGTATACCCAAATTCTGGCAAATTGTGCAAATCCACTTACGCCGAGAGACAGAGTATGCTGGACAAAAGAACATAAAATGTTCAACAGATTCAACACAATTATGACAGGCAGGGCATCGGTCAGATGTAGAAGACACCAATCTCCATCTGTTTGTTAAGGACAATAATGGTAAACACCCAAAACAAAAGCAAGCATACAAACTCTTCACCAGTGTATCAGATATGAGATCTACATATGGTTTGAATTGGGGATACCACTTGAAAGCAAGAAATTGGTCAGTCAACCGACCATATGGTGTACAAGAGAGAAGATTATTTTAACATAAGACCAATAAACAGCTTTCAGAATGGATTTATGTTTTTTCCCTAAATTCTGTGGGTTCTCCCAGTAGCTTTCAAGCCCCAAAATACGAAACCATATTGACACATGTCTGAACCATGGAATGGATACTGCCTTTGGTCTCCTCATAAGGTCAAGAAGGGAGTCCCTATATACACTAAGCTCTGAGGTAGTCCAAATCCTTACCCAGAAAAGCAAGGGTCTTAGGCTATTAGATCAGCGACACGATTGAACCCAAGGTCCAAGTAGACTGTGATCAAGGGTGTGCTACGACGGCACGCAAGTAAAGCCCTAGCAAAATTATTTTCACCCACAGACAATCTATTGCCATTGTAGAACCCCATACCTTGGCACCGTAGGCAGCCGCACCATGCACCTTAGCCAAATAGATCTTAATGGCTGGAGATACTACTTTTGATGCAGAACTTTTGTAAAAATGCAGGATAGCGTCTGTCCTATGCTGGAGAAGTGCTACACTTTTGCTAATCTGGTCCTTCCATTGGAGCTTATTTACGATCCTCACTCCCAGGTAATCTATTGAACTAACCTTACTCAAGGGGGTCCCATCTAAAAATAATATTGCATTTCCTAGTTGGTCCTGGGCTGAACACCATTAGTTTAGTTTTACTAGCGTTCAATTCCAGGCCAAAGTCAACACAATATGGTTTAAACCTATCAACAAGAATTTGAAGACCCATAAGGGTCTTAGAGATAAGTAAGGAATCATCCGAAACAATAGAATAGGAATTTTCTGCAAGTTTAAGGAGGGGGCATCATTCGGACAAGTAGACAATACTTGTACAGCCTCATTTATAAACAAGGTAAATAAGGTTGTAGCCAGAACACATCCCTGACGACCCCCCTCTGAATTGGGATATGTTCTGTTAATTCTCCCTGGTTGCCCCATCTCACCTGGGCATAAGTATTCTCGTGTAACCGTTGTAGCAGATGGATTATACTATTAGAAGTACCCATTCAATATAACACTTCCCATAGTTTTTCTCTGGGTACCATATCAAAAACAGATCGAAGGTCCACAAAAACAACATATGAATTTAGCTTGGCAAGAACTATGTATTTCCAATACAAAAGCATCAACCTGAAAACCTAGTCTACTGTACTGATTTTAGGGCGAAAACCCGCCTGTAATGTGGATAGCACCTGATGGTCTTGAACCCAGCTTAGTAGCCTTCCCAAAAGTTGTTTGGCAAACTTTTTTGAGATTATCAATGAGGCTAATTGGTCTGTAATTTGCTGGGGAGCTCACATTGCCCTTTTTGTGAATTGGAATTATTTCAGCCCCATTCCACGTGCTCGGAAGTGGACCCCCTGCAGCAATTGTAGTCGAAATCATATTTATATACCAGGACCATACTATTGGTTCAGATTTATATAAGTCCCCCGGAATCTTATCTGGTCCTGGCGCTTTGGCAGATTTTAAGGAATTAATTCCTGCTACAGTTTTATCCATAGTGAAGATAATTGGATGTCAGAACGGCTGGATAAGCAGGCGAAGCGTTTGGACCAAACGGAGAGAAGAGTATCAACTGTGGAAGATGGGCAAACAGCACTCGCCACTGGACAACTAAAGGTTAGCACGGAGCTGGGCACTTTCAGACACAAGATGGACGATTTGGAGTCCCGCTCTCGAAGGAACAACCTTTGTATTGTGGGAATAGTGGAGTCCACATTGATTGCAAACATGGAGAACTTCATCGAAAACCTACTGATACAGCTGCTGGGTTGGGACACTTTTTCGTCGATCTTCGTGGTGGAACGGGCACATAGATCCCTGTCGACTCGCCCTCCGCCTGGGGCTCCACCTCGTCCGGTGATAGCGAGACTGCTGAATTATAGGCGCTGAGGCGAGCACGAGAGTTGAAAACTTTGCAATACGAGGGGATGTCCCTCTCGCTGTACCCGGACTTCACACTGCGGGTGCGGGAGGCGAGGAGGCAATTTCTGGCAGGGAAGAAACAACTAAGAGCACTGCAACTCGACTACAGAATGTTATACCCAGCCAAATTGAGAGTGGATGTGGACGGAAGTACAATATTCTTTACTGATCATAAAAAACTGGAACAATCTGTGAATCGTAAGCTAGCGGATAAGAGAAACGCTCCAGCAGCTGATCCAGCAGATGATTAGTCAATGTTGAGGGTTTGATTGTAAAATTATTCCTGTTGAGATTTGATTAGAGCACTAACTCTGCGAAGGGTGGGTTAATTATAGGCATAGACCTATTGCACAGGGTTGTTAACCATCATAACAGTTTTGAGGTCGTTTAATGTTAGCGGTTAGCCACACGCGATTCACGCACTAGATATGACATGTCCCGGGGCATTGGAGTGGTCCTTTGGTAATATGTACAGGTAGCCAGCATAACAGAATTATTAGTTAAGGCAAAGCAACATCCACCTTCATGTGTGATCCACTTAAATTTTTGTTGGGGATTGTCTTAAATGGGGTAGGAGGTGGGGAGATTCTGGGAATAATAACTAGATGGGCAGGTTGGGATTTGGCCTATCGTGGGTGGGGGGTGGATGTGCGGGAAGTTGTTGAAACTGTAATGTTTGAAAAGTTATATATGATGAAGCAGACAAAATGCAGACCAGTACCATGCACAGTCGGATCTAGAAAATCAACTAGGGGAATTAGATGACTCCAGTACATACCACTACTGATTTACAAAACTGTCCTCACAGGCTTAGATTGGTTACCTGGAATTTGAGGGGACTTAACGATGCACGTAAAACTCGCGAGATAGTTGCATACTTACTTTGACACAAGGTTGATATTGCAGTTCTGCAGGAGACACACCTGGCCCGAATAGCCCTATGCTCACTCCTCGCAGAATGCAGGGGCAGTTCTTGGCTGCAGGTTACACAACTCATTCTAGGGGGGTCCTATTGTGGGCCTCCCGTGCATCTGCCATTGATTTTGGGGGTGTGGAAATAGACCTTGAAGGACGATATGTGGCGGCAAAATGTAAGGGGAGAGCTTGAACCTTTTTACTAATAGGAATGTATGGACCGAATTACGACGACCCTCAGTTCTACAGAGACCTAGCAGCGCGGGCGATGAGATGGGGAGACCCTCCACAGCTTTGGTGCGGAGACTTTAACTGCACACTGACTCCTGCACTAGATAGATCGGGGGTAGAGCCAGAGGCCCGGCTGCTGCTGCACGTGCAATACTAGATATAACGGTTAATATGGGATTGGTGGATGTCTGGAGAGATAGACATCCAGAAAGAGGAGGCTATACTCATTATTCAACAGCTCACGACTTGTGCACACGTATAGATTTATGGTTAGTCTCTCGCAGCCTGTTACCCAGAGTGACACCCGAAGCTCCTTGGCCTCAAACTTATTCAGACCATTCGCTGGTCCCAATATTACTGACAGTAGGTCCTATACCACGGCCACCGTTCTCATGGAGGTTCCCCCCATACTCACTGACAGCCACAAAATTCAGAGAGGAATTAGCCAATGCAATCAGGGAATTTTTCCAGCTCAATAAAGGGTCAGTCGCCCGAGTAAGCACAGTCTGGGAAACATTTAAGGTGTACATAAGAGGGATCACTATGTCTAAACATGCGGGTGTACTCCGGTCGATACGAAGGCGACTACAACTACTTGAAGGTGAACTATCCCAACTAGAGCAAGAACATCGTGACACTGCAGATGTACACATATTAGGACATTTTCGTGGCAAGTTACAAGAATTTCAAGAGACGGCCCTCTCTGAAATTCGACATATGTGTCAACACCAGGACAGTGCGCTCTCTACGGGCATCTAGAATGCAAAAACCCAACACTCGCAAGATAAAGTAATTTATGCATTGTGATGATATGTTATTGTTTAACCTTTTGCATTGCAGAATTCCATCCAAAAGATTCATTTTTAAGGTGCTTATAAATACTGTACATTTACAATGTGTTGCTGCAGACATTCAGAGTGTGTTAGGGTGTGGTCCCTTTCCAGGGCCTTCTGGAGAATTTCCCTGCAACATGGGCGTGGTTCTAGGCTGGGCCAAGACTCTATAAAAGAGAGTCAGCCCAACTTCCAGTGCTCACTATTCAGAGGTCCCGGTGCAGAGCAGCAGCTTCTTCCTGAGCTCCTGTCCCGGCGGCCTATTTGGATTTTCCAGTCTTCTGCACTCATCTCTCATTGGTGATCACTGGTGATCATTGGTGATCACTGTTTCCAGGCGGTAAGACGGTGTTTGGAGATTTCCCAACACCGTAATTGAGAATCTTCATATTCTTGATTTTAATTCTTAAATGAATAACAGATTACTTGTGCGCTGCCATTTTTTGACATTTGTATGGTGGTTTGCAAATAGGGAGGACGCGCAATTTATTCCATAAAGATTTGACTTCGTTATTACATTATTGTTCATTGCACGCTGATATTTCTTGACATTTACATGATGTTTTACGAGTTGGAAAGACGTGCAACTCGTTTCATGAGCATTTAACTTTGTTGTTCAGTGCGCGCTACCTTTTCTTAACATTTACATGGTGGCATTCGAATCGGCGAAACGCGCGATTCACTTCTCCTGTGTAATTCATGCTGTTCATTGTGCGCTACCATTTTCTGGCATTTACATGGTGCCATTCGAATCGGCAACACGCGCGATTCTTTCCTTGAGTGTTTTTTCATGTTATTCATTGTGCGCTACTATTTCTTGGCATTTGTATGGTGGCATTTGAATCGGCAATTCTTTCCTCGTGTATAAATAATGTAAGTTACTGTGCGCTACCATTCTAAGACATATTCTTGGTAGCATTTCAAGTTGACACGCCGCATGATTTATTCCTTGAATCTACGTTGTGTGATTTCATGGTGCACAAACCTTTATGGTGTTTAATACTCATATAAAAATCTGCAGTGTGCGCAATTTACTTCCCAATGTTTTTTCTGAGATGAACATAACACAATACCAGAGTTCTAGAGGTAATTCTGTGTGTTCCTGATATGTATTCCTAAAAGGAGATTCATATGGTTGTTTAGAAATTGCTCAGAGAGTTTCCTGATTCTCATGCTAAAGAAAGTACTTGAATCTGAAAGTCCTATTTAACTTTTCCAGTTTCCTCCTCAGGTATTCGGTCATCTAAAGCCTAGTCAGTTTTAGGATTATTCTAGGGTTGTTCATGTTTTTCGGAAAAGACGAAGCTTAGAGTTGTAGCATGGTACTGATTTCATGAGATGTAATTTTGATGTTGTGTTTTAACCTTTTGCTTCCTACAGGTCTCCTTCCCAGCTGTTCCCGTCCTAATCCCCTTTTCCCCACTTGGACTCTCTTAGACTCTGTGATAAATCTAATCAGAGTATTGGAGCTGTCTTGTGGTGGAACTGTTGGGAACGTGCACGGACCCCGAGGATCTGGTGACTCTGACAGAATAGTGAGCCCACAAATTATTATTCTCCTGGTTTGTGTATGTTCTCAGCATGGCCACACTGGACGAGCTAGTCAAGGCTATCACCCAGCTCCAGTCAGAAGTGGTATCATCAAAGGATTTGACAAATAGTCTAGCTGAGAGGGTGAGTCAGTTACAGAATAAGGTTGAGAAGAAAGAACAAAGTCCCACAGGTGTGTCTTGGCCAGATACTTCTTCTCAGACTTCTGGAGGTAGTCCGACTAACATTTCCCTCAATGTTCCTTCAGCCATTCCTTTAGCTCCCCCAGAACGCTTCTCAGGTGATCCCTTGAAAGCGCAATCTTTTCTGGTTCAAGTGGAACTTCACTTCACCTGCAGACCACATACTTTCCCCGATGCCCAGTCTAAAGTAGCTTTCTTGTTGTCATATCTGTCTGGAGATGCAGCTACCTGGGCTATTCCTCTTGTGCGTAAAAATAGTCCCCTGTTGTACAACTGGAAATATTTTGTTCGTGAATTTGAGAGAGTTTTCGATCGTAGAACTGTAACACAGTCAGCAGATCATGAATTATTAGACTTACGCCAAGGGAATCAGGACTTAGGGGGTCATTCCGACCCTGGCAGTAAAAACCGCCAGGGCCGTGACCGACGGAAAGCACCGCCAACAGGCTGGCGGTGCATTCCTGCCCATTCTGACCGCGGCGGTAAAGCCGCGGTCAGAAAAGGGGATCCGGCGGTTTCCCGCCGGATTACCCCTGGCTGGGCTGAATCTCAAGCAGCGCCGCCATGGAGATTCTGACCCCCTTCCCGCCATCCTGTTTCTGGCGGTTTTTACCGCCAGGAACAGGATGGCGGGAACGGGTGTCGTGGGCCAATGGCATGGGCAGTGCAGGGGCCCCCTAAAAAAGCCCCAGCATGATTTTCACTGTCTGCTTAGCAGACAGTGAAAATCGCGACGGGTGCAACTGCACCCGTCGCACCCCTGCAACACCGCCGGCTCCATTCGGAGCCGGCTCCTGTGTTGCAGGGCCTTTCCCGCTGGGCCGGCCGGCGCTCCCTTGGCGGGCGACTGCCAGCCCAGCGGGAAAGTCGAAATGGCCCCTGCGGTCTTCTGACCGCGGAGCGGTCTTTTGACAGGGGAAGTTTGGCGGGCGGCAAACTTGGAATGACCCCCTTAGTGTCATATTTAGCCAACTTTAATCGGCTGGTCGCTGAGACATCCTGGCCTGAAGAAAAACAAGCGGCCTTGTTTTACAGGGGACTCAAAGAGGAGCTAAAAGACATCTTAGCGCGAATCGACCCACAACCTGCAAACTGTCAAGATTTAATAAACCTTGTCTTGAGGCTTGATCATCGTTTAAATGAACGAAAAGGAACGCGTAAAAAGACTGAAAAACATTCTTGGCATGCTCATGATAACAAAGACTCAAGAACTCTGAGAGAAAGAACGCCGGAACCGATGGAAATTGGAACCATCAGGAGACCTTTGACCAAAGACGAAAAGGATCTACGCAGAAATAATGGGCAATGTCTCTATTGTGGGCGGAAAGGTCATTTCGCCAAAGATTGTCCAATCAAAACAAAGATCAAGCGAGGCCCAGTTCAGAAAGTTGCAACCAATGCATCAGTCGAGTCGGAAAATCTAAAGCACCCAAGTTGCAGAGAAGGGTTGCTCTTGGGTGTCACCGTGGATCCTTCACAATCCAAACATCTAAAATTGGGAATAAGAGTTCAGGTCAAGAAAAAGACCATTGTCCTTGCTAGGTCGTGTAGCGTTGATGAAAATGGTGGTATTACCACGCTTTCTCTTCCTATTCCAGAATATACCGACGGTGCTGCCCAGAAAATATTTCACCACATTAAGATCATTACTGATAAGACTAGCCTGGGCAGGCAAGCAACCCCGGGTGCAGTGGTGAGTACTAACTTTACCGTACGAACTAGGTGGGCTGGGGGCCCCAGACCTAGAGACCTATAGTGTGGCAGCCCGGGCTGCGGTGGCACAGGCTTGGCTTCACGGTCCGGATGACACCCCATTTCTTAAGATAGAGAGAGAGCTGGCCTTGCCGGCCCCATTACGAGGCAAGTTATATCACACCCCGAGCAGGTGATATAAGGTATTGGCCTCCCTGGACTCAGTGGCGAAAGCATGGCAGGAACTCGTGGATAGGCAGGGATTGGTTTTACTGTACTCTCCACATGTACCTTTGAATTGCTGCACTTGGTTTCCACTTTGGCGCGATAGTAAGTTGATACGCACCCTGAGCGAACTAGGCATTAACATGATGGGGGATTTATTTGAAAACAACATAATGAAACACTGGGAGCGGGTGAGGAACGAATCTGTTGAGCCAACCCCCCTGCATCAATTTCAGTATTATAGGGCACAGCATGCACTGGCACAGCTTTTAGGTGAGGACATGCAGGAGCCCCCCGAGGTCATGTCGGTCTCTCTGGTCCTCCAGGGGAGTTGTTCGAGACGCTTGGTCGAGGTCGGAGATGCAGGAATCGAGGGCCCACGAGCTCTCAAAAGCCCGATTGGAGTGGCAAAAAGATCTGGGTGTGCAGATTATGGACATGCAATGGCGTTACTGCTGTGCTAAAACACGCTCTGTTTCCTTGAATGATAGGCATCGACTTATCCACTTCAAATTCCTTAACAGAATATATTATACCCCACTTCGCCTGCATAGATATGGACTGCGCGACAGTGCAAACTGCCCAAGATGTGGGGCGGAACGGGCTGATTTCCTGCATATGGCCTGGACGTGGGCAGGAGTGCAAGGCTTCCGGAGGGCAGTTATTAGCGAATTGGAAGCTATAGTTGGTGAACCAATAGATGCTGGACCGTTCTTGGCACTTGTGGGATGGGATGGCCATTTACCGAAGTCTATTCACAAACTGGTGGCAATGGGGTTGTTGCTTGCTAAGCGCAGGGTCGCCATGCGGTGGGACCGTGGTCCGATCCCAAAAGTCGATGAGTGGCACAGAGATATGGCGTATTGTAACACACAAACAGATAATTACAGTGAGCTACTTCCCCCTGCAAATAGGCCAGCAAAATTCTGGGATGTATACAAACAATACCTTATAGGAAAAGAAACAGGGGAACCAGAAGGTGAGAAATCTGAATGACATATTGAACATGGTCATTGATATATGTAAAAGTTGAGCTTACCAGTTATACATATACACGATTGAAGGTCTCTGTATTGAATGGTGCTGGAGGGTGAAGCCTATCCATTAAGAGGACACAATATGCCACATGGATTGTATGAGTCTGCAAATGCATGGTCCTGTTGTACTGCTTCACTTGTTTGCATAAAAGTATAAATAAAGTTTATAAAAAAAAAGAAAATGTGCTGTTAGACCTAAAAGTAAGTTCACACTCCTGCTGATAGTTCATCAAGTACGACTTTGCTCCCAAATGGGATGTTATTTCTAAATGTGATTTTGCACTAAACTGTAAATATTTATCTCCTACAAGTGTTTTCACAGACCTGTTTATGCTGCACCAAGGGTGATCTTGCACCTCCATGTGTTCTTCCTCCTAAACGTGATTTTGCTCACAAATAGGATTACAATATCCAGCGTGTTTTGCATCATGATTAATTTTGCATTTTGCACAGAAAAGTGATTCAATAAAGCATTTGTTTTGTACTTGTCATTTTTATCCACACTCATGCTAATATTACACCAAGGGTGATTTTGCAACTCAATGTATTATCAACCAAATGAAAGGTGATTCTGGTGCACACCTTTTATCCCTAATGCAACATCTTACTGTATGCTTCTAAAGATCATTAGCATCCATGTTTTTTCATGTGATCCTTTTATGCCCACAAAACCTAAAACAAAGAGGGCTAAATATCTAGTTAGACTCCACAGCACATGTAACACATCAAATATTTCTTTTACCCCACAGGCTAAGCCAGTGAGCCTCAAATACCAAACATTCAGCACTGGTGATTGCCAAATACCACTGTCTCAGTGTGGGCGCTGTTCAATTTGCCCTTATCTTTTTTTTTTTTACTAAGTGTTAAACCTGGCATCCTTGGTGTGGGTCCCATACCTTTTTGCCCTCTGACTTCCTGTTTTCTGACTTATTTTATGCTGAATTTTAGCATTCTGGGCACTTTACCACAGCTGACCAGTGATAAAGTACAGGTGCTCTGTACTCTAAAACATGGTAATATTCTCCATGATTAGCATATTTAATTTACTTGTAAGTCCCTAGCAAAGTGCACTAAATGTGTCCAGGGCCTGTAAATAAAATGCTACTAGTGGGCCTGAAGCCCCGATTGTGCCATCCACCACAGTAGTCATTTAAACATGTCTGAGGCCTGCCACTGCAGGGCCTGTGTGTGCAGTTGTAAACTATCATTTCAACCTGGTGATTGTACCCACTTTACAGGCCAAACCTTCCTTTTTATTACAAGTACGTCACACTTAAGGTGGGTCCCAGTTAGCTCCAAGGGCAGGGTGCAGTGTATTTAAAGAGTTGAATATGTACTTTTAAGTTTAACATGTTCAGATAGCTCTTACATTCATTTTTCAGTATTGAAAGAGCTATCTCTCCCAAAGGATCGCATTGGGATTACCTTAAAACTTATTTTAAGAGTAATACCCAATTGGGAAAAGATGAAAGCATGGAGTTTGGTGACTATGGACTCACAATTTAAAATCACAACTTATGGTGAAGTTAAATTTTAAATTGTAAGTCTGATTATGCCACATTGAGAAAGTTGGCATTTTCTTACTTTAACCATCCTGTACCTCTGCCTGTCTCTGAATACACATCTAGGCTGGGCTGGGTGACAGCTACACTTTTTGAATTTCCTCTAGACAGCCACAAACACAGGATACTCAGCTAGATCTGCATTCATCTCCACACTGCTGGGTCTTCCTGGGCGGAGGGAAGGGGAGGGATTGACACTTACAATTCAATAGGTGGTGCCTTGTCTCCACACAAATGACTGATTACATCTCACATATAGCCTGGCAGACAGGGCTAGGAGGAAAGGGACCCTTGTGCACTTCAGAGGACTCCTTTGAAGTCTCCCCCACATCAAAGGCCTTTTTGAGTAGAAGTACTGGAGCCCAAACCTCAGCAGATCTGATCTCCACTGGAACCAAGGACACTCTGCCAGGAAGAAGTACTGTTGTACTGCCAGAAGAGACCGCCAGGAGGAATATTGGATTGCTGTGTTGGCCTACTGCATGCTGTGTTGTAGGAGGGACTTCCACTTTGCTACTTGCTTTACTGTGTTGGTGTCGGGATGGCAAACCCGGATAAGCCCCAATAAATAACTTATGAGTTGATCATTTGCCTTTGCAGGGACCAATGCTTGTTTGTAGTGATCAATGCTTGTTTGCAGAGGCCAATGCCTGCTGGAACTAATGCTTGGTAGAGGCCAATGCTTGTTTGTGTACACGTGCTGCACAAGCTTCCAGCATCCCTATGACTCAGACTGGGTCTGGCTACCTATGACGGGGACTGTGGACTGGATGCAACAAGTATTTAAACCACACACAACCTGAGTGAACTGCTTGATGTAAAGGTCACTGACTGCAGAGAAGGAATCTTTTGATCTTCACGTTCTGTTCTGTCCAGCATCTTGGAGGCTGCTTCTGGAAGAAGAAGAGACCGAGGGAATTAACCCTAAAAAAGGTGGCAACGCGCTGCACGCAATTTAAGAATTTTTATTTCTAAAACTTGACACTTGCTGAACTGAAACTTGATAAGTGAATGTTCCATACTGCAATGTGCTTAAAAGGGCACATCTTTGGGTTTTAGGGTCCACGGGATGTTCGCCGCTTGTTATGCTATAATACTTGTTGTAGTTGCTTGCATTTTACCACAGAAAGAAATTTATAGTGAAAAATTATAATGAAAACTACATACTGTGAATACGTTTATTATCGCTGAGTTTAAAGTGGCCTTACTATTGTTGTTAGAAATACGATGTACTGTGAATACAGTTATGATCGCTGAATTCAAAGTGGAATTGGCATTATTTCAAATTGTTGCTGATGATGTGGAACATTCTGTGTTTAGCGCTTAAACGAAGTTGAAGTTTACCTTTTGCCATGCTCAAAATTACTCTGTGATGTAACAGTGATAAGCCGGTTGTTCATGAAGGCGAACACTATCGATTATCCCTATGTTTTCATACTAATACAATGTGAACCGTTATCCTTGATATTACACATATGTTTTTAGTGTGATTTAAACACTGAATTGCATTCCTCTTAGTATAATGATTAACCCATGAATATCTGGAGAATCTAATTCCCTGAGTGTTTGTTCTTATTATTGTTGCCTATGTAAATGTCTATGAGTCGAGTGAGTCAGCATTTTGGGTAGTCTCACCAAGGTGAAACATGCAAGATATCCACTGAATGTCAAGGAGCATCTAGGTAGGCTCAATTGAAGTGACAAGGGACTAATCCGGGATCACAGTGGGAGTAGTTATTGACAGATTAGGAGGTTCAAGGCTTGTATTTAATTACAGGTAATCCACATAATTTCTGAAAATTGAGAGAGGGATAGCCATCAAAAGCGGGAAAGGGGACCCCGTCAGGTACATCTAGCTTGCACTTCATAGTTTAACATCGGTTATGAGATATTAGTTATTTGACTGGTGTAATTTATCATAGGAAAGATCGGCTCTTCAAGAACCATCACTAGGCGTCTGGATCCAGCCTTCGACTCCAGTGTCTCTCTCTATCTCGCATCCATCCTCTTTCCCCTGGGGCATTGTGGTGCCAATAATGTGTATTAAAGTGAAAGACATGCAACGTTTAGGTGGAATTGGGAACAAGCAGCTTTTTCAACATTGTGTCTCCGTGGGATAGACAGGTTAGTGCTTGAAAGCTGGCATGCTGCTTCTTGCCTGCAGTGAGAGGGCCTGAACTTGCTCTCTACATCCTTGAACCCAAGAATCTCCATTGGTTTGCTGGCTTGCTCCCTGTTCTTTTGCAGACTCCAGTCCTGGACGTCAGAAGTAGGTTCTGCAGCTAAAGTCTTAAAAGTGATGGATCACCCGAGTGTGGCGGAAAAATGTACATTTTTCGCCAGCCACGACAGAGGAATCACAGACTGCGCAACCCGATGACAAGGCTCTGCCCCACCCAATGATTACGCATCATAATCACTTCTGCGGAGCCTAACGATGACACAGTACAGTGCAGTAAAAATATCGATGTATTGTGTCCTCGCTGTCTATGCTTTGCTTCATCACTGCTAATGTACTGTTCAGAGGATACTGCATCTGTTCTGGTTTTGGATTTGCACAGTCCCTTACCACCTCAAAAAACCTTTTGACCACTAGTAACTTCTAAGCACAGTTTTCACATTTAGGGCCTGATTTAGATCTTGGTGAAGGGGAATACTCAACCACAAACATGACAGATATCCCGTCCACCATATTACGATCCTCTTACATCCTATGTGGATCGTAATACAGCAGACAGGACATCCGTCGTGTTTGGAACAGAGTATTCGATCCACCAGGATCTATATCAGGCACTAATAAGGCCCTCATTATGACATTGGCGGTAAGTCCTGCTTACCGCCATGCTGACTGCCGCCAACATACCATCACCGCAGCAGATTACCGACACCCATATTATGACACACACATAGTAATTCGTCACTATACAGCCACACACACAAGTCCACCAGCTCAAAGGCCAGTGATAAACTAGCGGTAGCAAAACCCACACAGTTACGCCAACAGAACTACGCCCACAGCATTATGACCCACGAATCACCGCAGTGGACATTCAATGGCGCTAAACCATTGGCGGTACATACCGCCGCACTCAAAATACACACACACTAACAAAACAACGCTACATTGGACAATTCAAGTAACACACACCTGACACCCATACACACACCACACCAATACACTCACACCACTATAAAACACACACCCACACTCCCCACAACCCTTTACAAATACAAACAAGTGCCACAAGAGAGAAAGCAAGACCACAGACAAGACCACAGCTACACACCACCATTACCTATACACCATCCACGCACCTTACATCACACACCCCAACACATCACCCCACACACCCTCAACCACACCACTCACACTACACCCATGGCACCACAATGACACCCCAGGTTCTCAGAGGAGGAGCTAAGGGTCATAGTGGAGGAAATTATCTGGGTAGAGCCACAGCTATTCGGATGACGGGTGCAGCAGACATCCATTGCAAGGAAGATGGAGCTATGGCGGAGAATCGTGGACAGGATCAACGCCATGGGACAGAACCCCAGAACAAGGGATGACATCAGGAAGAGGCGGAAAGACCTACAGGGGAAGGTGCATTCTGTGGCAACAAGACACCATATAGCTGTACAGAGGACTGGTGGTGGACCCCTACCTCCTCCCCCACAACTAACAAGGAGCAAGTTTTGGCAATCATGCATCCTGAGGGCCTGGCCGGGGTAGGAGGATGACTGGACTCTGTTAAGTCAACTCTATACTATCACCCCCCCCCACCTGCATGTCATCACGTACCCCCACCCTTACCCTCACTCCTATCACTCCACCACCTCACATACACCCCACCATCACAACCCACCCCTCCCAATACCAAGCCCTGCATGTAACACCAATGCATGGACCCCCATCACACACCTGCATGGACACCCATCACTAGAGCATGCACACTAGAGAGAATCACCTAGCCCACAAAATAACTACTCACACAAGGCAAAGCTGCCAGGGCAACAACAACCATAGATGGCAACACACCCATGCACAAGATGTCACACGCAGAAACAATAACACTGCATTTACATCCTCACAGGTCCCCCACCCAACGTCGCCGGAGAAGGATGTGCCAGCAACATCCAGTCTTCCCCCCCAGAAGAGGCTCACAGTGATGACAGCACCTCTGGATGCCTGGATCTGGATGACCAACCTGGCCCATCAGAGATCTCCGGACAGTCGGTTACCCAGGCACAGTCCTATACCACCACAGAGCCTCCCCCCTCAGGAAACACCACCACAGTACCCACCCAGCGGGCCCACACCTCTGTCCCCAGGACACGTCAATCAGCAGTGTGTCCACCACTACAGAGACCCCAGGCCACCCCACAAACACAGGACGTTCAGGGACCTGGGGTCAGTTTCAGTGGGCACACGGTTCAGGGGACAGAGGCAAAGGACAACTGGGAAGCTGGGAGGAATGTTGTGCGACAGGAGGAGGACAGGCCCAGGGAACCGACTCTCCAGGAGGCACTCACCAACAGCCTGGGAGCATACCTCTATTCCATGAGACGATGGGCCAGATACTGGACAAGTAGCAGGAGACTAAGCGGGATGGACAGTACCTGGGGATCAGGGAGGACTTGAAGGACATAAAAACCACCCTGGTCACCATTGCAGGGGTGCTGGCAGACATGGCCAACACCATGAGGGAGGCAGTGGCACACCAGCGGGCCCCTACCACTAGCCAAACCAATGAACAGCCCCCACTTCCACTGCCACTAGTGGACAGGAGGCCCCACCACAGGACCAACAGGCCACCAGCACCCCACCCCCTGCAGAAGGAGAACCACCCCGCAAACGGTCCCTGCGATCCAGGCAGAAGCCAGAGACTATTGCCAAGACCCCCAACAGGAAATAACACTCTCCTGATTGTCACCCTTGTGTCCCACTCTGTCACCCTGTCCAACTTGAACTGCCATTGCTCCCCTTCCTATGCCCCCTTGGACAATGCACCTGTGATACAAATAGACTGGACTCTATCCTGGACATTCCTCCACCATCACCCCAGCCCATTGCACATCCCCATCTACTTATTGGCACTTAAATAAACACTAATTTGAAAAAAGTATGGAGTCTGTCAAATGATTGAACTATGTAATAGTTTAACAAGCTTTAACAACTTTAATACAACTGTACAGTAATGTATATATAGGAATGACCTGTAGTTGGCTGCAGTCAACACACCAGGAGCGATAGGGGGGCACAAATATCTGAAAATGGAGATGCCAAAGGGTACAGTAAGTGGCCATAGAAGTGGGAATCCAGCCAGCCGTGACAATGTCAAACACAATACTGTCAATGTAATGTGAATTTACAGTGTCTTACTTGTGTGTCAATGGAAGTATTGTCAGATTACTGCACTCCTGTTGTCCTCATCCTCATTCTCTGCCTCCTCATCTTCACTGTCCACAGGGTCCACTGCTGCCACACGGCCATCTCCAGCCTCATCCTCCTGCAGAAAAGGCACCTGGCACCTAGCGACATAAGGCAAGATTGTGCAACATTCAACATGCCACGATGATCTGGCACACCTTCTTGGGTGAGTAGTACAGGGATCCACCTGTTAGATGGAGGCAACGAAGCCTGGCCTTCAGGAGGCCGAATGTCCTTTCTATGATTCTTCTTGTACACCCGTGTGCCTCATTGTAACGTTCTTCTGCCCTTGTCCTGGGATTTGTCACAGGGGTCAGTAGCCATTAGAGGTTGGGGTAACCAGAGTCACCTGCAAATTTCGAGGGACAACTGTTAGACACATACTAACCCTTATGGCCCACACTATACCCATACACCAACACCTATTGGGTGGGAACCTGGGCTCACCTATTAGCCACACCCGGTGCCTCTGGAGTTGAGCCATCACATATGGGATGGTGCTATTCCTCAGGATAAAGGCATCATGCACAGACCCAGGATTCTTTGCATTGACATGGGAGATGTACTGGTTCGCCAGGCACACTATCTGCACAGTCATGGAGTGAAAGTTCTTTCGATTTCTGAATACCTGTTCATTATTTCTGGGGGGAGGGGCAAATGCAATATGTGTACCATCAATAGCCCCAATAATGTTGGGGATATGTCCCATTGCATAGAAATCTGCTTTCACTGTGGCCAAATCATCCACCTGGAGGAAAACGATGTAGCTGCGCATGTGTTTAATTAGGGCAGACAACACTCTGGTCAGCACTATTGAGAACATTGGCTGTGATATTCTTGCTGCCAAGCCCACTGTCACCTTGGAAGGAGCCAGTTGCCAGGAAATGGAGCACAGATAGGACTTGCACAAGAGGGAGGATCCCGGTGGGCTGACGGATAGCAGATATTAGGTCAGGTTCTAATTGGGCACACAGCTCTGTGATTGTGGCCCTGCCCAGTCTATGGGTCAATATAATGTGCCTGTCCTCCATTGTTGCCAAGTCCACCAGGGGTCTGTACAGTGGGGGATGTCTCCATCTCCTATTCATCCGCAGCGATTCCATATTCTAGGGGGCAAACGGTGAGCAGCTGGTCAGTATTCCATATTCCCAAATACTACACTGCATTGCATGTTGTGACTGTAACAGTATATTGTAGTACATGTCCAAATGGTGCCTATGTGTACTGTGACGCAGTTAGGTGCCATGGCCTGCCTTCCCCCCTTAAATGGCGACCGCCTATCCTATATGGAGGGACATGTGGAAATGAGTTAATTCCGCTGACATTGTGCGCTGATGCGGGAGGCGGTCGAGAACCACAGTGCAACTCCTCATTGGATACCACTGGGCCCTATGGGTTACAATGCCCAATGGTGATGTATGCCAGCAGTGATAGTATGCACCGCCGCGGACGTGATCACCATTTTCTATCTGTTCATTCACTTGCTACCTGACCTTCAACAGGAGAGGACCCACACTGCAAGTGCTGCTGTGACCTGTTTTTAAACCGACCATGGCTTGTGTCACTGGGGAAAGGGCCCTTGCTTTCACCGCTTCACCACTGCAGAGCTGGAGAGACTGGTGGATGGGATCCTACCCCAGTACCAAATGCTGTATGGGCCTCCAGACTAACAGGTGAGAACACTGTGAGCACGATGCATGGGGCATGGATGCATGGAGTGCTGTGTGTGAGGTTCTCGTGAAGGGGGGTTGGTGGAAGGGCCCTGGGCTGCGTGTTGCATGTATGATGGGCAATATCTGTGCATAAGGGGATGTGAGGGCTATGGTGGGCCATGAGTATAACAGGCAGGACACTCTGACTAATACCTTTTCCTATGTGTATTTCCCTGCAGGTTAGCGCCCATAAAAAAAAAGGGTATGTGGTGTGCCATCGCCAAGGACGTGCAGACCCTGGGGTCTACGGCAGGCGGAGCACCCACTGTTGCAAATGGTGGGAGGACCTGAGACGCTGGGCACGGAAGACGCTGGAGGCCCAGCTGGGGATGGCCTCCCAACTAGGAAGGGGTGCCCTTCGAACCCTGACCCCCCTGATGGCCCGAATACTGACGGTGGCCTATCCGGAGCTGGATAGGCACTTTTGGGCATCACAAGAGCCACAAGGGTATGAGTACAGTCTCCCAATATACTATTTGTGCATGGTGGGGTGGCGTCCGGGTGGGGGATGTGGGCCTGTGGTTGTCCCTAGGCCAGGCCGGACATTGCAGGGTAGGGCCCATGCTGGGCAGGGTCTGACGTGAAAGTCCTCCAACTAAGCTAGTAGGCATCCACTACTGGGCAGGGGTCTGTGGGTCCCAGATATGCTTCAATTGGCGTTAGGTATTCCTGTCCATGGGCTGGTGACTAGCATTGTGACTGTTAGTTCATTGCCTAGTGCGTAGGGCTGTTCCCTGTGTTTGTGTGTGTCGTGTACACCAACGGTGTTGTTGTTGCCACCATCGACCAAGCGTATCCTTTGTCTCTCCCCCCTCTTTTTGTTTGGTCACCCTGTCCTAAAGTGCATTAGCGTCATCTGGCAGAGGAGCAGAGGCACTGGCGACTGGGAGAGCTGCATCCCAGAGGGCCCAGGAGGCCAAATCCACCAACAGATAGGGGCACCAGTGGGACGGAGAGCGAGGAGAGCACCACGGCGGAGACTGGAGGGGACAGTTCTGAAAGTGATACCTCCTTTGATGGAACTCCCTGGCGGTGGCGGACACCTCTGTGCCCACCCCAACTACAGGTACAGCAGCCACCCCCCATACCAGCACCGCCCTCCCAGCAGCCCCTCAGCATGATTCCCGTGTTCGCTCACCCAGGAAGGTGGGCATCTCCTTCGCCCCAGGCACCTCGGCCCTGCCCCAGTTAGCCCTGCTGCTCTGAGTGAAGAGGCTATTGACCTCTTGCGATCCATCTCTGTTTCGCAGTCAACCATTGTGAATGCCATCCAGGGGCTGGCAGCCCATTTGCAACAAACAAATGCATTCCTGGAGAGCATTCACTCTGGCATAGAAGCCCAACAGAGATCAATCCAGGCTATGGCCTCCTCCCTGATGGCAGCCATTGTCCCTATTTCTAGCCCCCCCTCCAACTTTCTCTGCCCAATCCCATTGCCCTCAACCCCAACCTATCCCAAGCACACAAGCAGACCAGCATGCACCCAGGACAAAACACAGGAGTGGTTTAGGCAAACAGAGAGACTGTGGCCTTGTACTCCCCAGGGCCAAGCAGTGGGCAACCCACCCACTTGAGAGACTGTGGCCTTGCACTCCCCAGGACCAAGTAGTGGGCAACCCACCCACTTGAGAGACTGGGGCCTTGCGCTCCCCAGGACCAAGCAGTGGGCAACCCACCCACTTGAGAGACTGTGGCCCTGCACTCCCCAGTACCAAGCAGTGGGCAACCCACCCACTTGAGAGACTGTGGCCTTGCACTCCCCAGGACCAAGCAGTGGGCAAACCCACCACTTGAGAGACTGTGGCCTTGCACTCCCCAGGACATTGCACAGGGCATGTTGCCCCCTCCAGGACCAGTGGTGATGTACCATCTTCCAGCTGAGGTGCCCCCCATTCCCCGTCCCCCTGAGGTGCCTGTGTATTTTTGACCTGATGCTCCTGCAGTGTTCTCTCTGTGTTGTTGCAGGAGTGAGGTGGGGCCTTGCCCTATGTGATGTGGCCCTGTGGCCCACAGATATTGAGGCCTGGGCAGTGTCCCAACATTTGTAAATATGTACATACGTTTGTATTTTGATGTACTTATTCATGTTATTTTCTCGTATTACACTCACTTTCTTCCAATCATTTTGTCCTTGCGTTATTCCTGAGGGGTACGTGGTGGATATGTAATGTTTGTGCATCTGGTTGTGTGTATGGTGTTGGGGTGTGGGTGTTGCGTATGTGTGTCACTCTCTTTTTCGTCCCCCCTCCCTTGTGTGCTAGGCAGCAATACTCACCGTGGTCGTCTTCGCCAGCGTTGATGTTCATAATGCAGGAAAAGGTAGACGAGCATGGGGAATATGTGCAACTCGGGCACCATGGCGTCGTGGTTGTTCCCTGAGTCTCCACAAGTGAGTTATTTGACTTCTGTGTTCTGTTTCCACCGTGCTCTTGATGTCGTTGGTACTGCCCCAGAAAAGATGGTGGATAGGCCTGTCTTAATACAGTGGGCGGAACATTGTCCACCGTACGGCTGTTGGTGGTTACTGCAGTGGTGCTTGTTGATACCGCCGTGGCTGTCGGTGTGTTAAAGTGGCTGTCTGTCTGAGCGGTTTCCGCCGTGGTCATAATTCCATTTTTTTTACTGCTGGCCTGTTGGCTGTATTACCGCCGCTTTATCACTGACCGCCAGGGTTGTAATGAGGGCCTTAATTTTTAAAAATCCATATCTCAACTTCTACTTATTGGATTTTTGTTGTTTTTGCCTTGTTTTACTCAGACAAGTATTGGCTCTTTTTTTCCCATGATGAGTCTTTTTGAGGTGTTTTTCACTGTGTTATTGTTATTAAGTGTTGCACAAACACTTTACACATTGCTCTTACAATAACCCTGACCGCTCTGTGTCCTGAGGGTGAGCACAGGTTAATTAAGATTGTGTATCCGACTTACCCTGACTAGGATTGTGGTCCCTACTTGGACAGGGTGATTACCTCTGCCACATTTCTAACACTAAGGGCCTTATTTAGATCTTGGAGATCGCACCGCCAAGCCACATCAGCGGCAGACCCGAGAAGGCCTTCAAGTCGATGGTCTTCCACCTGCAGTATTTAGATGTTACAGTTCTGCAAGTGGAAAGAATGGTGGTGGATTGCTGATGGAGGGAGATAGCGGTGGGACCCACTGGACTTTGTACTCATGCAGTGGCTATGGAATAGAGGTAAGTGATACACACACATACACACTCTCCCTTTGTCATATGTGTACCCCTGCACTACAAACCACACAATACAAATCATTACAACACAATATCCAATTGCATTTTTGACACACCACAACCCATACATGCCGAAAACACACATTGGCATCCATCCATGCCACAACACACACACTATTGACACTGCACCCACACACTACATGACCACAACACACAACCCAACTACATACTCAGCTACTCAAGCACACTCACATGCACGCATAACTACACACATCATGCCCATCGCACAAAAATCACAATCACCTGACTGTGTCACACAGCAACACAACATAAACAACTACATCAGTCTCAGATTCAAGCAACACACATAAGGAGAAAGCACCATTTAATAATAAAAGAAGAAAGGGAAGTTAATGATAATATACGCATTTAAAAAAATAATTATACACTTACTGATAATGATATTACTTGGTGCAATCACATAAAGAATTATAGGATACATTTGTAGGTGAGGATAATTTTTTTGAAAAGGTAATACAAAGTTTTTTCCTCACATTAGATGCACAACTTGGAAGTACCAAAGGCATATGAAAAATAATATCACAAATCAAATTTGAAGTCTATTGAGTTGGTATGTGCAAGGAAGTAGGTTAAGATAACTAATTATGAATTGGCAGGTATCTATAGGGGTTGGTATTTTTATAATTATACAATTATAGGTTTTGGATCATTGGTTTTAAATTATTCAATCATTGGTGAATGGACTGTGTTATATCAACTTCGGGTGCAATAAGTAATACCTAAACTGATGAAGGTTGTGGGTTTTTAATTATTTTATATATACACAATTTGCATATATGTTTTTTTGATTTGGTGTTGTTTTTTTGCATATATGTATAATTGATGTTATGTGTAATAAACTTTGGTGATCTCAGAATAATTTGTATGTTTGTTAGTATATTTTTTTAATGCATTTTTTTATATTTTTTTGTAATAATGTTTTTTATTAAAATTATAGTAGTCCCTTGTTTATTGTCTTTTTGTGTAAAATTGTATTTGTGGATATTTAGAATTGTTATGTGTTTATTGAATGTTTGTTACATGTGTTGTATTACAGCCCTGAAGAAGTCCTATGGTAAAGGATGAAATGCATGGGCTTTTGCTGCTATGAATTTATATATTGTTGAAAAAGAGAAAATAATAAAAGGAAGATTTGTATAATAGCACACCAAAGAATTGGACATTGAAAGATTATTAGTAGTGGTGCACTACCATTGTTCTAAATTGTATCTTCCCTTTTTGGTTAAAGGATTACACCTTGGCAGCAGGTGTTGGTTTGAGTGCACACAGAGAAGAGTACACTTTCTCTTTTTTATATTTTGGGGACTTTTGGGTTAGGTGCATTGATTGGTAACCTACTGCTGCACATTTATTTTTACAACATACACAATTACATCGGTCTCTCATTCAAGCAACACACATACACACACAACCACATCACCAACTCCAGCTCCCTCCACCTCAACCAGCCAATCCACACACACACACACACACGTGCACACTTGCATGCACAACAGATAGCACAAACTTACCCATACAGGCCCACTTGCAATGAACACACATGAACACCACTCTCCGGTGTGAGTGTACCATCATTGCTGAGCCAGCATTCATTTTGCAGTGAATACTGGCATCACAATAACAGTTTTGCGTGTCTGCGAGATGCGTGTTGTGCCAGTGTGTCCCCATCCATGTGTGACACCATTGTGTACCCCGCAGTTAAAAAAGAACTGTGAAATGGATGGGCCTTCTGTGGTTCCCACCTCCCATTCAGAGCCCACACAACGTACCCAGGCAATGAGGCATACCTACCTTCGAGTCCGTCGACGGAGTGGTCGTGTTTTCTCTGTGCGTCAATGGCAGCAGTGATGGCAGGTCTTGTCCAGTCGTAGGTGGGGGAGAAGTGGGAAAAATGTGAGTTTTCACCCCTTTCCCCTCCTAATCCATCAACTCAGAAGTGGAGCTTGAAACACCACTTTTTCCTTGGCGGTAAGGCTCATCCAAAGCTGGTTGGTGGTAAGTGTAGCTGGTGTCATGCTGTCAGCCATTAAATCCAATGGTGCTATTTACATGGGTGAAGCTTTTTGGGGGAGTTGGCGAGACTCGGGCAGGCTTTCATCTACGGGGCTGCAAAAATCTAACTATGGCAGGAGGACATTACGTCAGCAGACGCGTTTCTAGTCAAAAAGTTGACGTTGGACCTGTAACCACCAACATTTAAATCAGGCCCCTCGTATCTACATTTCTGTACTAGCGCACAATTATTTTTATTCTTAATCTCAAAGTTCTCAATGGGACATAAACTCTGTCAGATTATCAAATTTAGTATACTGAGATACACATCACCCTGTAGGAAAAGTTGAAGAGCATAATCAAATTCTTGAATCTCAGCCATGTTATCTTCACAACATTCTTTGATACTGTTAGCACGTCTGACCTTAATAAGTAAACTTACAAGGCAACACAAGTAGGTCAATGAGCTTTTTGACTCGGAATTAAGATGTTCTTGCCATAGATCCAGTACAAAATCAATAATCAATACACAATAATTGATAATCATTAATAATCAATAAATCAAAGGAGTCAATAATTGTCATGCACTATGACCTTCCAGTCATGAATAACCACAACTTTACTAAAAGTTTAGAATGTTTATTTTCCTATGTCAACAAGGATAAAGTCATGTAGATTAATCTCAAAATCAAATGAAACACATACAGAAACAACACTGGTTGTCCAAAGCGGTGGAAGAAACACAATCTAATCAAAGCTTGAACTACAACACATTCCAAAGTTGTGGTGCAAATCAATAGCAAAGTCAGCTGCGGTAATGAAATCAAGTACATGAAGTTTAGCAGAGAAATCCATCAAGCATTAGTCCCTGTTATTATATGTCATTTGTGAGGATCCTTAACTAACCTCAGATTAGCATCAGCATGTTGGGCTTCATGCAAAACTATTTAGTAACACAAATTTGGGAAAACATCTAACTATGATAGAGCCATAAACAAAACAGCACAGTTGGTACCTAGAAAGGAAAAGCAAATATGCATAATAATCACAATTCAGGACATACGTATCCTCGGTATAGGTCAGCAAGTCAGAATAAGTCTTCGTCCTCAGGACAATAGTCGATCAGCAAGGCATCAGGCTCTCAGTCAGGAAAATGTGGGCAAAGTCATTAAGCATTAAAGATAAGCACATCTCTAGTAAAGACGCCCAAAAAGATAATAACTTTTTGGTCAGGAAGAATAAGGGCAAAAGCTGTCTTCTCTCAGAATGAGTGTTGTTATATTAATGTCACCTAAAATATCCCCTAATTTCTTATTGGTCAGTTAATCATGTTCACACTCTGTCCAATAAAACTATTATACCAAATCTATGAATTCTAATATTTCTCCATTTTCATATTGTTGATCGGTTCGTCTTGCCATGTTCTCATCATCCGGCTTGTCTGGAACAATATTGTTGCAACTTCAACTCTAGTCAGTATCTTCATTGTTCTTGTCCTGGGAAAGTCAGTCTCATACACATTACACATAAAATGTTGGATTAGCAAGAACATCATCTCCTAGTAGTTGGTTCACACAAAAAGCTTCAGTTATGAGTGCATTTAAACAATACAATAAACATTTCACAGTCTAATTATCTTGGTCAGCATTTTTATTAAACGCTAAGAAATACAGCTTTTACATGAGGCCTGGCAAAACAGGCCAAGACACTCACTAAATTAAGGCCTACAATTAATAAAGCTAAAGCTAAATTCATACCCCTTAAAATGACATATTATTGCATTAGTCTAACATATATTCATTATTTCATAAGTATTAATCATTGTTTCATACATTTCATTAACATTGGTAGCCATTCTTCGTGATCACATTTTCAAATGTGTGCATTATTTCTCTACATTATTTAATTTTCTACATAAACTTATCATTTAAAATACATAAACACACATTATTAATTGTTATTAAAGCACCTTCACTAGCAATCCCTCCTCTGATGACTAAATATGTCATCACACTATTACCCACTACTTTTCGCATCAGCTAATACTTTTACAATTCAATTTCTTCATAATTTTGTTTTCCCCTCGAATGTTCCCTGTAAAATGTTTCCCTTTTTTTTCTCCCCTCCTCTTATTATTTTTTGACCTTTTCAATTTAATTATTTTACATAATTTGCATAATCCCCATATCCCCAATAGACAAACCACAACAATTAATATCCCTTGTAGTATTTTCAATAGTACCCCGTTCTAAATGTTGCTGAGCCAATTTCCCACTGAAGCAAACCCTATGCCAACTTTTTCCCAAACACCTGGTTCTTTCAATTCTTTCAAATCAGCACTTGCATTAGCCAGATTAGTAAGTAAGTCTCTTATCTCTTTACTATTATCTGGAATATACAAACAACAATGCCTAGAATTAATAATTCTACAGACTCCACCATCCTTCTCTAAAAGAATGTCTAAAGCAAGACAATTTTGAAGAGTCATAGCTCTATCAGCAGCTAATTCAGTATCTATCAGGCCCCTGAAAAATTTGTCAGCATGTTATCCACAATAGTAGACAGCTTTTGAATCTTAATTGAATACAGAAGGACTCCCAGTGAAGGAATCACAGCTCCAAATATATCTCCCGCTAAAGCAGAAGAAGACTCCCTCCTCTGTCTCTTATGATGTAATTCAGTCACTTTCTGAAACTTTTTCGAATTCTACATTTGATAAATCTTTGGGAAAACTATCCCCAAATACCATGTCCCATACCATCCTCTTGGAAGACGGTAATAAGCATTAAGTCCATAAATATAGTAAATCCCTGGAACTGCAGGGTCCTGTCCATTCAACATGAATGCCCATTTACTCTGAAACAAAAACACATGCCTACATTCACTCTGTTGGACCTGGCCCTTTTTGCAGGGTCTTCCCCAAACATTTTGCCTCCTTCCTCCTATTTTTTGTGACCTGTTTTTGTTGGCTTTAGGACTCTGAGTACTTTACCACTGCTAACCAGTGCTAAAGTGCATATGCTCTCTGTGTAAATTGTAATGTTGATTGGTTTATCCATGATTGGTATATCTGATTTACTAGTAACTCCCTAGTAAAGTGCACTAGAGGTGCCCAGGGCCTGTAAATCAAATGCTACTAGTTGGCCTGCAGCCCTGGTTGTGCCACCCACATAAGTAGCCCTGTAATCATGTCTCAGACCTGCCACCGCAGTGTCTGTGTGTGCTATTTTAAACTGCAATTTCAACTTGACAAGTATACCCACTTGCCAGGCCTAACCCTTCCCTTTTCCTGCCTGCAAGACACCCCTAAAGTAGGCTCTAGGTAGCCCCATGGGCAGGGTGCAGACTATTGTTAAGGTAGGACATATACTAATGCGTTTTATATGTCCTGACAGTGAAATACTGCCAAATTCGGGTTTCCCTGTTGCAAGGCCTATCTCTCTCATAGGTTAACCTGCCTTTAAACATGATTAAAGCGTAGATTACCTTTGGGAGCAGACAGACATGTGGAGTTTGGGATATCTGAACTCACAATTTAAAAATAAATCTTTTAGTAAAGTTGGTTTTAAGATTGTGTGTTTGAAAATGCCACTTTTAGAAAGTGGGCATTTTCTTGCTTAAACCATTCTGTGAATCTGCCTCCCTGCCCGCGTTAGCTTGATAGTTGGGCTGTTGGCACCTCTCTCTAGACAGTGACACAAAGGGGCTGGGGTGTAGCTTGCATATCCTGATGAGCCATCTGTACTAGGAGGGAGGGGAGGAGTGGTCACTCACACCTGAAAAGGCTGTGCCTGCCCTCACACAATGCAGTCTCCAACCCACTGGTGTGTGTCTGAGGCCTTGCCAGGGCAAGGCAGGATTTCACAAACAAGTGAGACTTTCCATTGAAGTAAGCCTACTTCAAAGGCCAAAATGGGCATATGAAGAGCACCCAAAACCACACACTTTAGGCACTTCTGAGGTAGACACTCTACCTTAAAGACACTTCCTGGAGAAGAGAACCTGAACCAGATCCTGCATCCTGCCAAGAAGACCTGCCTGGCTGCCCAAAGGACTAACCTGACTGCTTTCTGTGAAGGACTGCTGCCTTGCTGTTGCCCTGCTGCCTTGCTGCTCTCGGGCTGTGGTGAAGACGTGCTCTCTAAGGGCTTGGATAGAGCTTGCCTGCTGTTCCCTGAAGTCTAGGGACCTAAAAGACTTAGGGCCTGATTCTAACTTTGGAGGATGGTGTTAAACCGTCCCAAAAGTGGCGGATATACCACCTACCGTATTATGAGTCCATTATATCCTATGGAACTCGTAATACGGTAGGTGGTATATCCGCCACTTTTGGGACGGTTTAACACCGTCCTCCAGAGTTAGAATCAGGCCCTTAATCTCTACAAGAAGGACTCCTTGTGCGGCCAAAATCTACGCACAGTCTGCCAGAAACGATGCACAGCCTGCACCACGGTGAAAAATTCACTGCACGCTGAACCGGAACACCACAGCCTGACTTCGCAACAAGAAGATCGACGCAGCAACTTGAAATTGGATGCACGGCCCACTGGATCTACGCACAGCCGAGCTGGAATGACGTAGCCCGACTTTCAGAGAGGAATCAACGCAGCGCATGCCGCGTGGTAGAAATTTCCATGCAACGCCAACCGGATTGACGCAGCCCCTGTCACTTCATCCTTTCAGTGCCGGAAATCCACACAACATCCCGGGGCATCGGAAAACCCCACAACCCGAAGAGAATCCACATCCGAGCACCGGAAATCTGTGCACAGCAGTCCCTGCGTGAAAAGTAAATGACGCATCAGTGTGTGCGGCCAGAGAAATCGACGCACTCCCCCTTTGTTTCCATGCATCTCCTTCTCTGCGATTCCTTACAGAGATTTTGCACGCAAACCAGGTACTTTGTGCTTGAAAGAGACATTGATTGCATTCCCACAAATAAAATGTCAGTGTGCAATTTAGGCCTATATCTACAAAGTTTCCCTACGTGTTGTGCATCTAAAGCTAATTTCCCTTGTGTTTTAATTGCACTATAAGCATAATCATGCTTGTAAGTCCTTTTCTCTAAGCCTTTTTCTAATTTCTCCTTTAACGCTTTTCTCCTGTCATCTGTGTGATCTAAGAAGCTCTTCTCTAAAGGTGTAAGCAAGCATGTCAAGTTATTTCTAATCACATAAGCAGTGCCAAACGTCAATGTAGGTTCAAAAAACCCTCTAACTATTACTATGTCATTATCTTTAGCTACTCTACTCTAATTATAGGAACAAATGAAAATACAACGTCATAGTTGGAATAGAAATACTGGATGTACTCCTGGTTATAAAATATTGTTAGTAACAGACTACAACTTTTCCCGTAGGTTAGAGGCAAACTATGATAGGTGACTCCTTCCTCGACTGATGAAGGAATCTGCGTACACACAAAACAATTCTTCGCATCCATTGTCTCAACATACTCACTCAATAAGAGATAGAAAACGTTAGAAGAAAGTTCTCCCTGTGCATTAGTATCCCCATGCAAATATTTCTCATCTAATCTACACTTCTCCAAAGCCATTAGTGCAGTAGTTGTTTCAAAAGCTGAAGTAAGGTTGGCTTTTCTCGTATCAAGAACAGACATACCCACGATCAACACCACAAACAATATCCCACACATAATTGCCAAACTAATGCTCATGTATTTACAGTGTCTAGCATCCCTACCTTATTGACTAATATTACTCATGATCTGTAAAGAATCAAAAAGCAGAAGAAATTTCAAAAAACTTGCAGCAAAAATCAAAAATAGACGATTCCTCTTTCAGCAGTTCAGTTTTACTTCTAGGAACCCTGGACCTAATCGGTTAGCAGCTTCGTCAAAATCAGGTTTCAAAAGTCAAATCAGGTTATCAATGTCTCTTCCGGTTACTTTCAACAGTTTCTTTCTCAAAAATTTCTCTCAGATTGTTTCAGCACTTCAGTTCATTAGCTTCCTTCACATGCAAAAATACTGACCCGGAGCTTCTCTATCAAAACAAAACCTGTTGCTGCCATTCTTTAGTAATCAATCAAGGATTTATAGAGCACACTAATTACCAGTTAGGGTCTCAAGGCGCTGGGAGGGAGCTACTGGTCGTAGAGCCATGTCTTGAGGTGTTTCCTGAAGGTCAAGAGGTCTTGGGTCTGGCGAAGGTGGAGCGGTAGGGAGCTCCAGGTCTTGGCGGCTAGGTGAGAGAAGGATCTTCCTCCGGCGGTGGTGCGGCGGATGTGGGGGATGGAGGCGAGGGTGAGGCTGGCGGAGCGAAGGTTGCGGGTGGGGGTGTGGAAGGTGAGTCTGTCGTTGAGGTAGGCTGGGCCTGTGTTGTGGAGGGCCTTGTGTGCGTGGATGAGGAGTTTGAAGGTGATCCTCTTGGATACTGGTAGCCAGTGAAGGTCTCTGAGGTGGGGGAAATGTGGTCACGGCGTGGGATGTCCAGAATGAGGCGGGCGGATGCGTTCTGGATTCTTTGCAGTTTTGTTAGGAGTTTCGTTGTTATTCCTGCATATAGGGCGTTTCCGAAGTCCAACCGGCTGCTGACCAGGGCGTGGGTGACAGTTTTCCTGGTTTTGACGGGAATCCAATTGAAGATTTTGCGGAGCATGAGGAGAGTGTTGTAGCAGGAAGAGGAGATGGCATTGACCTGCTGAGTCATGTTGAGTGTGGAGTCCAAGATGAAGCCTAGGTTGCGTGCATGGGTGGTGGGTGAGGGCGTGGTTCCTAGGGAGGTGGGCCACCAGGAGTCATTCCAAGTTGATGGGTTGGTGCCAAAGATGAGGATTTCTGTCTTGTCTGTCTTTAACTTGAGGTGGCTTGATTCCATCCAGCTGCCGATGGCGTGAAGTCCGTTGTGGAGGTTGTTCTTTGCAGTTGTAGGGTCTTTCGTGAGGGAGAGGATGAGTGTCGTCTGCGTAGGAAACTATGTTGATATGGTGGGTTCGTGCGATGTTGGCAAGGGGGGCCATGTAAATGTTGAACAGCGTGGGGCTGAGCGAAGATCCTTGGGGAACACCACAGATGATTCTGGAAGCTTCTGACAGGAACGGTGGGCGCGGACTCTCTGGGTTCTGCCTGAGAGAAATGACGAGATCCAGTCGAGTGCCTTGTCGCGGATTCCAGCGTTGTGGAGGCATGTGTGGAGAGTGTGATGACATACCGTATCGAAAGCTGCGGAGAGGTCCAGGAGGATGAGTGCTGCTGTTTCTCCTTTGTCGAGCATGATTCTAATGTCGTCTGTGGCAGGAGTGAGTGTGGTTTCTGTGGAATCCGGATTGGGCGGGGTCGAGTACCTTTCTGTCTTCCAGGAACCGGGATAGTTGGCTGTTTAAACATTTTTCGATGACCTTGACTGGGAAGGGGAGGAGGGAGATCGGCTGGTAGTTCTTGGGGTCTCTGGGTCTGCCTTTGGTTTCTTTAGCAGGGTGTTGATTTCTGCGTGCTTCCATCTTTCTGGGAAGGTGGCTGACTCGAAGGAGCTGTTGATGGTTTTGCAGAGGTGGGGGGCGATGATGATGTTTGCCTTATTGAAGATATGGTGTGGGCAGGGGTCCGATGGTGATCCGGAGTGGATGGAGGCCATGGTGGTGGCGGTGTCCTCTATGTTGACAGGGGTCCAGGTGTGGATGAGGTGGGTGTTGCTTGGAGCGTTGGGTTCTTTGGTGTTTGTAGTCAGCTGGTGGGTCTGGGGTTTGCAGCTATTGTGGATTTCTTCTATCTTTCGACGGAAGTGGGTTGCCAGTGAGTTGCAGAACTCCTGTGATGGCGGGGGTTCGTTGGAGCAGGTCCTGGGGGTGGAGAGCTCATTGACAATGCCGAAGAGCTCTTTACTGTTGTGAGCGTTGGCGTCGATGCGGTTTTTGAAGTGGGTCCTTTGGTGGTGCGGATCAGTTGGTGATGTTTGCGTAGGGCATCCTTGAAAGCGATGTGATTGGAGTTGGTAGGGTCAAGGTGCCAGGTTTTTTCCATTCTGCGACATAGCCGTTTGGATTCCTGTAGTTCTGGGGTGAACCAGCTGGCCTTGATTCTGTGGGAGGTGTTTTTTTTTTTTTGGAGCGGTGCGAGGGTGTTGGCGCAATCTTCTATCCAGCGATGCAGGTTGGTGGTGGCAATGTTGGGGTCCGGGGTCCCAGGGGGTGGGGCCCGGGCGAGAGGGAAGATCAATTGATCCGTTGATATTTTGCTCCAGTTGCGTCGGGGGGGTTGTGTGCGGTGGTGGTGAGTGACTGGTTTTTGGTAGGAGAAGTGGATGCAGCGGTGGTCTGTCCAACTGAGCTCGGTGGTGTGGCTGAAAGAGATGTGGTTGCTGGCTGAGAAGATGGGGTCGAGTGTGTGGCCTGCGGATTGTGTGGGTGTAGTGATGAGTTGCTTGAGGCCGAAGTTGGCGAGGTTGTCGATTAGGTTGGTGGTGTTGATATAGTTGTTATTTTCTAGGTGGAAGTTTAGGTCACCAAGGAGGATGTAGTCTGTTGAGGCGAGGGCTTGGGAGCTGATGGCGTCGGCGATGTCATCACAGAACTGCGGTCTGGTTCCAGGGAGTCTGTAGACCAGTGTTCCTCTGAGTGTGTTGTTGGCGTTGATGTGGATTTTGAAGTGGAGATGCTCAGCGGAGTTAATGGTGTTGTGGGAGTTGGTGGAGACTCTTATGGTGTTTTTGTGGACTAAGGCGATTCCTCCTCCTGGTCTGTTGATTCGGTCTCTTCTGGTGATCTTGTAGTTTTCTGGTATGGCTATGGCTACGTCTGGTTCTGAGGCCGAATTCATCCAGGTTTCGGTGAGGAATGCGACGTCGGGCGAATATGTGGTCAGGAGGTCCCAGAGTTCAATTGCATGTTTGTGGAGGGAGCGGGTGTTAAGTAGGATGCATCTTATGCGGTTGTCTGTTTTGATTTGTAGTTTGGAGGTTAGGTTGCAGGTGAAATTGCAGGCTTTGCAGGAGAAGGGTCCTTTGGTGCGCGTCGGTGTGGACTGGAAGCAGATGGAGGAGCGTCCTGGATTAAAGGCGTGGAGTTCGCTGGCAGTGTAAAGGTGTTTGGTGGCGCAGGAGGCGTGTTGGCCAGGGGGTCTGGCGCTGGGCGCAGCCTTGGCGCAGACGAGCTTGCCTTTTGTGCGCCTTCGGTGTGCCAGCAGCGCACCCTCTGCGCGTGTCCACTGAGCGACCGTGCTGCGGCTAGCATAAGAGGGGAGGTGGGAGGGAGTGGCAGCTGGGAGGAGGGAGGGAAACCTCCTATGGGAGTGCGGGGGATGGGGCATCAGGAGTGGGAAGAGCTCCGAGGAGGAGGGAGGGGGCGGGGCCTTCCGGGAGAGGAGAAGCCAAGAAGCCCAAACAAGCCCAAACAAGCCCAGACAAGCCCAGACAAGCCCAAACAAGCCCAAAACAATGGCAGCACTTACCAGAGCAGTGGTGAGGAGGAAGCGACCTACCTGCAAGGATGCAGGGTCAGAGGTGCATACGCCCATTCAGGACTTGCATATCTTCGACTTGCTACTCTCTTTCTCTTAAATTTTTGATCACCATACAGTTCTCCTTCACTTAGATCTTCTTTCCTTGTAGTATCTACTTCTTTCTCTATTGTTTGTTTAACAACCACTTCTTTCCCTTTCTCCACTTGCGATTCTGGCCACTTATCTCCTTTCAGTGGACACTTTGTCAGTATTCTCTTCAGGATTGAACTTGAACCTTTTCCTTGTTCTGTGGTGTTTTCTCTTGATGGACCTCCAACCAATTCAGCAGGAGTCAGATCAATCTGACTTTGATTCACCTCAACTCCTTCCCCTTCTGGGTCTGGCAATTGCTCTGTTTGTCTCTCAAGATCCTCTTCTTCTGGGAAAGCCCTCCTCTGACTAGGCTCTCCTGCTGCTTCAGTTGAGATTGGCTCTCCATCACCGTCCTAAAGGTCTCCTCCCTCATCTGTCACAGGAGTGACTGAACCATCCTCAACGAGCTTAGATCCGGTCTCAGTTCCCCTTTGTTCTCCTTCCGGCCCTGAGACTTGTATCACTGTTGTTGGCACTCTCAACAATGCTTCTTCATGATTCAGTGGACATGCCACTTTCTTTGTGTGACTTGCGTGAATCCAGTTCGGAATACCAGCACACTTCACAGCTGTGGTAGTTCTCAAGACCACTTGGTATGGTCCCTTCCAACGAGGCTCCAAACATGTCTTTCTCACATGCTTTCAGATGACAACCCAGTCACGAGCTCTCAGATTGTGCCCTGGGTCATGGATCGGTGGCAGTGCTGTGGCTTCCACCTGCTGAGAAACAGAGCAGACTACATTAGCCAAACCACTGCAGTAATCCAACACCATATCATCTGTAATTTTGACAAGTGCATTTGCTGGCACTGCTCGTAACCTCATTGCTCTGCCCATGTGGATCTCATAGGGCGACAGTCCTGTCTTCCTGTCAGGTGTGTTTCTCATTGACATCAACACTAAAGGCAAGGCGCCAGGCCATTTCAAATTTGTAGCCGCAAAAACCTTTGCAACTCTTGACTTCAATGTACCATTCATCTGTTCAGCTAGTCCTGATGCTTCAGAGCGGTTACTACAATGCAACTTCTGCTCAATGTTCAATGCTGCACCCAGTAATTTAGTTAGTTCATTGTTGAAGTGACTTCCCCTAACTGATTCTAAAGAGATCGGAAACCCAAAACGTGGTATAAATTCTTTAAGCAGTAGTTTCTCTTCTGTGAAACTATTATTTCTTCATGTACGGTACGCTTCAATCCAATGACTAAAGATGCATACAATCACCAACACATATCTCAAACCTCCACACACAGGCATCTCAATAAAATCCATTTGCATTCTGCTGAATGGACCTCCCACTTTTCCAATGTTGCTCAAATTAACCACTGTCCCTTTCCCTGCGTTTAGCTGTTGGCAATTGACACAACTATGGCAAACTGCTTCAGCAACTTGTCTAAACTTTGGGTTGAACCAATCATGTTTGAACAGACGTACCATGGCATCCCTCCCAATATGTGCTTGTCCGTGACAGTACCTTGCCATTTGAGATAACAAGCTATTTGGTTAAAACAATTGACCCTCCTCAGAAACCCACAATTCATCTTGTCTTTGTACACATTCTTCCCTGTCAACATTATTCTGCAAAGTTTTTAATTCTTCCAAAGTGTCAATTATTTTCAATGCATTGCTTGTACAAGTTTCATCTTCTTCAGGTGACAGTTCCCACTTGTCTTTGAATGATATACAGTTCAATGCGCAAAACCTTGCGACTTGATCCGCACATCCATTTCCCAATGACGCATAGTCCTGCGATTTCAGATGTTTCACCACGGCAATCTTTTCAGGCATTTGAATAGCATGTAACAATTCTTTAATTCTCTCATCATTTCTCGCTGGTGAACCAGATGATGTCAGGAAACCTCTCTGTGACCACAATTGACCAAAATCATGAACTATTCCAAATCCATAGTGGCTATCCGAATAGATTGTAACTTTTAACTGAGCATAAAAATGGCATGCTCTAGTAAGGGCTACCGTTTCTGCTACTTGAGCAGAATACACTCCTCGAAGCCAAGAAGCTTCCAAGGTTCCTCAGTTGTGCACACAGCATATCCTGCTCTCAGTGTCCCTGTGTCCCCTCACAGACTAGAACCATCAACAAAGATAATTTGGTAATTTTCTTCCAATCAGGTATCACTGATGTCAGATCTCAGTTGTGCACAAATCAGTTACTTCGAGACAGTCATGTTCAACATCTTCCTCTTTTTCAATTTGAGCATTTTCATTCAGAAGTAAGGTTGTCGGGTTCAGAACTGTACATCTTTTCAATGTCACATTTGGTGAACCCAGAATACTCGTTTCATATCTAGTCAACCTCGCACCAGTCAAGTATTGGGTTTTTGTCCTTGTCAATAGAATCTCAATAGAGTGAGGGACCATTACAGTCAGGGGATATCCCATCACAATGCCCTCACACTGTGTAAGGCTTTGACCAACTGCAGCAACTGCGAGCAAACAACCAATTAAGGCTGCTGCAACTGGGTCCAAAATAGCTGGAAAATAGGCTACTGGGCTGTTTACACCTCCATGTACCTGTGTCAAGACAGACAAAGAACAAGCATCACACTCATGACAAAACAATGCAAAAGGCTTCGTGTAATCAGGCATACCCAACGCTGGAGCTCTGCACAAACTCTCTCTCAGTTCAGTGAACGCTTTCATTTCATCCTGGTCTAACACTATGGGATCAGTGACTTCCTTATTAGTCAGTCTCTACAATGGTCTTGAAATGACTGAGAAATTTGGAATCCATTGGCGACAATAGGCCACCATTCACAAAAACATCCTGACATCTCTCTGTGTGGTTGGGGGACTTGTCTGCAATATCACTGTAATCCTCTCTCTGGATATTTTTCTTGAAGCGTTCTCAATCTGATGACCCAAATACTTCACTACTTTCAAACAGTATTGCAATTTAAGCTGAGACACTTTATGACCATTCTTTCCCAAATGGTTCAACAGGGCAATCGTATCATACTTGCACTCATCCCTAGTCTTGGACGCAATCAGTAAGTCATCAATGTACTGCACCACGGTCGATTGGAAAGGCAATTCCAATGAGTCCAAATTCTTTTTCAAAATCTGATTAAATATGGAAGGTGACTCTGAATACCCTTGAGGAATTCTGCACCAGCAATAGACTCAATCCAGAAATTAAAAACAAAAGAGAAACTGTCTATCCTCATGAAGAGGCACAGAAAAGAATGCTTGTGACAAATAGATAACAGTGAACCACTCAGCATCATATGGAATCTGACACATTATCACAGCTGGATTTGGCACCACGGGACAGCATTTGACCACAATCTCATTTATCTTTCTCAAATCCTGAACAATCTGAACTTTCCCACAGGGCTTCTTCAAACCCATTATTGGTGAATTACATGGACTGCTCAGTACTTCCTCCAGAACCCCTTGCTTTACAAAGTCTGAAATGATCTGGGCTACCTTAATCAGAACATCTTGCGGCATATGGTACTGTGGAAGTTGAGGAAAAACTGCATTCGGTTTTATGATAACTTTGACTGGCTCCACTCCCTCAATCAAACCTACTTCCTTTCCTGTCAAATCCCACGCTTTCTCTTTTACTGTTCCCTGCAAATCAGGATGGAGCTCTTTCACTGTGAACATCGGGAAAAACTCAATCAAAGGGCACTCCTGATTTGTAGTTTCACACTCTATTTCTTGGGCTTGTACTTCTTCACCATCGCTATTCGTCTGAATTTCCCTTCCGTCATTTGAGCAAGTAATCAAACACTTTGTTGTACACAAGTCTCTTCCCAGTAGGGACACCGGACTTGAATCGCAGACTACAAATGTATGCAATCCCTAAAAATTGCCAATCTTGACTTGAACTGGATCTGTAACCGGGTTGGTCAAATATTGGTTTGCTACCCCAACAACCTGAACTATTCTTCCTGAAAGGGATAAATTCAGAACCTCTGCACTTCTCACTGTAGAGCGTGTAGCTCCTGTGTCCACCAAGAATGAAACTCTGTGACCCATAACCTTTCCCTTCACATAGGGTCCTCTCTGGTCTACTTCCAAAGAAGTCGCAAGCACACACAGCTCCTCATCTGAACTGTCACTCGTCCATTCATTATTTATTTCAATCTCACTATGTAACGGGAATTGGTGCACTGTGTTACTACTTCTCTTTTCCCTCGGACCTGTGACCTATTGATAAAGAATCATCTGTTGCTGCTCCATCAGGGCTTGAGGTACTTGAATTTGCTGTCTAGGTACCCTGGGAATCTGCTGCTGCATCGGCTTCAACTGGGACACTTGTGCATGGGGCATTTGCACCTGCGGCATGGGCTGAAAACTTTGCACTTGATTCACATTATTCTGAAAATTTGGATTGGAACCTCTCACTCTCACCCCTCTCACATTCTGGAATGAATTGATGTAATTACACTGCTGAACAACACCTTCCTGCACCATCTTCGGACACTCCTGTTTCCAATGTCCCATGGCTCTGCAAATGTGACGTGGCAATAGCTTCTTCATTCCCTGAATATCATTCTGAACCACTACAGTATTCAAGTCTGGACCATGATTCATATTATCTCCAGGCCCTCTACCTCTCATCTGAGGCTGAAACATCATATTTCCCTGCTGCTGCTGTGGCAACTGCTGTGAAAAATTCCCTTGCACTCCTGTTTGAGGTGCTTAAATCTGCATCACCATTGCTTTCTCTTTTACCATTTTCTGCTTCAACTCAATCTCATCACTACAGTATTTCACATACTGCAACACGTCATCAATCAGCTTAGCTTGCCAGCAAATCAAATGACTCAGTTAGATCTAAAGAATCCCTTTTTCCCTTGCCTCTTTCCTTTACCCAAATGTCTTCCCATTTGTCTAATGCTCCCCAGGTCTGAGCACTCTGCAGCAATTCTTTAAGGTGTGCCTTCATTCTGGCAAATCTCATATGCACAAAATCTTTTGCCTCAAAATCTAATCTGTAATTCCTCTTCAAATGCTTAGTTTTCTCTATTTCTATGCTGTATTTCTCTGTTAAGTCTGCTAAACTCTGATGCACCCTGCTCACTTCTCTCGTAATCTGTGGGCACAAGTTCCTCAATTCTGCCTCTGTGTAGGTTTCTAAACTATTCACCCCCATCGTTCCATCAATGAGTTCACCCACTTCCATGCTTAGCCTAGCACATTTCAAATACCCCTCTCTTTTAGGGGCACTCTGTGGGGTATTCAGCTTGTCTAACTATTCAGTTAATTGCTGAGCAGTCAGTCCTTGTAACAAAATGTTACTGGCTTGGACAGGGGGCACCTGTTGTGCAACTGCATTCGGAGACTGTGGTGTTAATAACTTCAAGTTCTGTCTAACATTTGGCCCTGTCACAGCATCTGGAAGTGCTGCAAATGGATTAAAGTCTAGCAATGATCTTGATCCGTCAAAAGTCTGTCCCACAGGAGAGACTACCTGAACATGTTCATTATGTCCTTCCCTCATTAGGCTCTGAGACATTGCTCCCTGTTCACTTACAGTCTGTTTCTTCTGTGCAAATAATGGTACCGCTGGATCAACAGTAATAGGTAGTGATATAGCATCTGGAGCTACTCTGTGGGAGAGGAACTCCCATATTCTAATTCATCATCGGAGTCATGTCGGACTGTGTCCCTGTCACTGGCGTAAATCTTGGCATTACCTGTGGCAACAAAATCGAAGTCGGCTCAGTCTGAACCAGTATTGGTCTTGGGAATTCCTGCTCAATGAGCACCACTAAGGCCTATATTTATGATTTTTTAGCTCTGCATTTTTGCTGTTTTTTTACACAAAAACGGTGCAAAATTACAAAATACAATTGTATTTTATAAATTTGTGCCACTTTTGCATCACAAAATGATGCAAATTCGGCACTAAAAAAGTATAAATATGGGCCTAAGTTCGAAGTCATTTCCATAATGGGCACATCAGGATACATTTTCTGCACCTGTGGCGGTTGCATCTGTGTCTGCACTACGGGAGTAGTAGGCACATTAAGACCACTTTGTACCGCATTCTGTGTCAGGTTAGCATCAACCTGCACCAGACTCATTGTCCCATCAACCTATGTCGGGCTGTCAGATCAACACTAGTACTCGGACTACTCCCATGTACTGTATATGGTGGTGGTCGATCTCTCAACAACTGTGTAATAAACTCTTCATCGTCTGAATACTCCTCCACTGCTGATGACTTTCTAGCCTCCTTAGTCACGGATGGACTTTTACTAGCTTTCCTAGTAGCTTTCTTTCCTTCCTTCTCATTCTCCTGTGTAATTGCCGGAAACAACTTAATTCCCTGCCAAGTCTCCATTCTCTATACCTTCTGAGACGCAATCCCATCTAGCCTCCACTAGAGTTTTTTCTGCCTTTCTTATCCTCCTCTCAAATTTCGATTGCTGTTGCTGTCTGGCTACAAGCTCTCAAATCGCTAATGAATCAAACTGTGCTGGTCTCGGAAGGGGCTTCAATTCATATAGGACCATCTGTAAATGCTCCAAAACCCTTAAATTAAACATCCCATTTGTAGGAAACGCTAAGTTCCCATCTTTCTCTGTCAATTTTCACCATTGCTTCAACCAAAGACATGGCGAGACATCTCTCTCTTCCATTACAATGTAAGCCGGTGTACCTTCCAGTGGTGTAGCCTCACCTGCACTCACTGCTTTAAAAAAGTTAATATTTTCTACTTTTTATTTATTCAAAATCAAATCGGGAAGTGACTTTTAATCCCAAGATTCCTTTCATCTACATTCTCAACCTATTTCGTCTCACGGACGGCTGCTAATCCATGCGTGACCCTTCTCACAAACCGACATATCCCAGTGAGGCTCCAATGATGTCACACTCGCACGTACTGCGGCTGACAAAGTCTTGCGGCTTGTCCTCCTAAACTCCAGTCCACTCCAAACTAATGCAAAATATTGCAAGCACTAATCGAAAACCAAAAACAAATCTGCTGGTTTACAGAGAACACAATCGCTTCAGAAACCTTACGAATTTTTCACTGATGGCTCTTACAGTTACTCCTTCTTTCTCGTCTCCCAGATTCGCAAGCAAAATTCGAACCACAAATTTTACTCTCAACTGATCAATGGGTCCGTCCTGATGCACATAGGACTCGCCAAATCTCAGTCAAAATTTTCTTTCGCCCACTTTAACTCACACACTGACTTGTTCACCACGCCCGATCAACCTACTGAACCAGACAAATTACAACATATAACCCAATGTCTCATACACTTTTAAATATACTCCGGAGTCTTTGACCACGCAGGGTCTGTACATCAACAACCACGTGGGAATTGTTTTGCACAAATCGCCACACACATATGAAGTTCGACGACTTCCCTACTGTCACACTGCGGAGCACGCACACTCTTACTACAACTTAAGTTGGAGTACGCAAACTCCCTAAAATCCTCACAAACTTCACTATTCACCTGCGATTTGCATAAGCTGTGCAAGCGCAACCTATTTTACTCACTCTATCACTAGAATGCCGGGAACATCCTCAAACAACCATTAGCAGGATCCAGGATCTGGGAAAGTCATTGCTGGGCTTAAGGAAACATCATTTTCCCTCCAATTATCATTATTTGAAAAACAAAATCCAAATCTCAATAATAATGAACTTTCAGAGGACCAGCTCATCAAGCTGCTACCATCTTTGGGAACACCTATTACTGTAAACTGCATGTCTATGATAGGCTCCCAAGGAGACGAACCATCAATCTCTTTCCGTCTCTGTTATCACTCTGTATCGGACATCTATGGCGAGCTCTTAAGGAGACTAACCATCAGTCTGCTACCATAACTGTTAACGCTTCTCAACTTAATAAGTAAACTTACAAGGGGACACAAATAGGTCAATGAACCTTTTGACTCGCAATTAAGATGTTCTTACCATAGATCCAGTACATAATCAATAGTCAATACACAATAATTAATAATCATTAATAATCAATAAATCAATGGAGTCAATAATTGTCACGCACCATGACCTTTCAGTCATAAATAACCACACCTTTAGTAAACATTTAGAATGTTTATTTCCCTATATTAACAATGTTAAGGTCACGTAGATTAATCTCAAAATCAAATGAAACACATACAGAAACAACACTAGTTGTCCAAAGCGGCGGGAGAAACACAATCTAATCAAAGCTTGAACTACAACACATTCCAAAATTATGGTGCAAATCAATAGCAAAGTCAGCTTCGTTAATGAAATGAAATATCTGAAGTTTAGCGAGAAATCCATCAAGCATTAGTCCCTGTTATCATAAGTCATTTGTGAGGATCCTTAACTAACTTCAGATTAGCATCAGAATGTTAGGCTTTAAGCAAAACAATTTAGTGGCACAAGTGTGGGAAAACATCTATCTATGATAGAGCCATAGACAAAACAGCGCAGTTGGTACCTAGAAAGGAAAAGCAAATATGCACAATAATCACATTTCAGGATACACCTATCCTTGGTATGGGTCAGCAAGTCAGAATCAGTCTTTGTCCTCAGGACATCAGTCGATCAGCAAGGTATCAGGCTCATGGTCAGGAAAATGTGGGCAAAGTCCTTAAGCATTGAAGATAAGCACGTCTCTAGTAAAGACACACAAGAAGATAATAACCTATTGGTCAGGAAGAATAAGGGAAAAAGGCTGTCTTCACTCAGAATGAGCGTTGTTATGTTAAAGTCACCTAAAATATCCCATAATTCCCTATTGGTCAGTTAATCGTATGTTCACACTCTGTCCAATAAAACTACTATACCAAATCTATAAATTCTAATATTTCTCTGTTCTCATATTGTTGATTGGTTCGTCTTGCGATGTTCCCATCATCCTGCTTGTCAGGTAACAGTATTGTTGCAGCTTCCACTCTAGTCAGTATCTTCATTGTTCTTGTCCTGGGAAAGTCAGTCTCACACACATTACACATACAATGTTGCATTAGCAAAAACATAATTTCCTAGTAGGCAGTTCACATGAAAAGCTTCCATTATGAGCACATTTAATCAATACAATAGACATTTCACAATTTAATTCTCTTGGTCAGCATTTTTATTAAACGCTTAGAAATACAGCTTCTACATGAGGCCTGGCAAAATAGGCCAAGACACTCGCTAAGTTAAGGCCTACAATTAATAAAGCTAAATTCATAACCCTTAATATGACATATTACTGCATTAGTTCAACATATATTCAATATTTCACAAGTATTAATCATTGTTTAATACACTTTGTTAACATTGGTGGACATTCTTCGTGATCACATTTTCAAATGCGCGCTTGATTTTTCTACATTATTTCATTTTCTACATAAACTTATCATTTCAAATACATAAATGCTCATTAATAATTTTTATTAAAGCACCTGCGCTAGCAATAGCCTGAAGGTTCTAAAACACATAGCATTGCTAGGAACATTAACAATGATTCAGTGCATACCATTTCTACTGACAATGAACCACTATCTTACTCTCCTCTACTCCCCTCTCTACTCATTATTGCCCAAGCATTCCTCAGAGAGTAAACTAAACAAGGTAATGCCAACATAAATTAAAATGGTCAGGACTAGGACTTGGAGCAAATCTACTTCCAAATCGATGCAAAGAAGAAAGCTGAATGGACCAAGCACATAACCTTCCCTGTACTTACCAGCACATGAAAAACACCCATTCTCTACCAACCATCTCTTCATCCAGCCAAAGAATACACCAAATCAACAGGACAACCACTGAGTAATCACAGAAGGGCTCAGCCACTTACAGACATAATTAAAATGAGAGGTACTATTGCTCACCTAAACCTTCATTACTTTTACTTCAGATCAGAGCACAACTCTATTACCTACTTACCAAAATGAACCCCCCATCTCTCTTCCACATTGTCTGACCTGCCATGCATGGTTCCACTAATCACCCTTTACACTTCACTCAGCAACTTAGTTTGTTCACTAACCCCAGTGCTTTGGAACATTGTTCCACATACCTTACCTTTGACACACTTCACACATCTGTAATTATAGACCATACAACACATCCCAATAACAGAATTGACAGTGCTAGATATACTAAACTCAAAGATAGGTGAATCTGCCTAATCAAACTCAGAAAAATCACATCATCAGCCCAATTACTCCACTGTTACATGAAAGCCACACCTTGTGATCTAAAAGCCTCTAAGGCAAGTACAATTTCTGTCCTCATTCAAGACTGTGATGAAATGAAACTCACAGAAATTTGTTTTTGCTCATTTTTCATACAGTTATCCTAGGATACAGCATCCTGCACCTTATTAGAGCTAATTCTGTCTAACCAATCAATATTTTGGATATATTCATGGTTTCCAGAAAATTATGCATATTGTAGGCACAATTCTCTAGTAGGATGTTCATAATCACTAAAGTTAGTACTGCACTTTGGCAGTGCCAGTCATCTTTGCACCCTAAGATGAGAATAGGTTTGTGTGAGAGATCACTGATGCTGTGTGGTTTTGACAATTGTGCTGAAAAGTGAAATACTTTTGATGTGGTGCTTTGGAGGTTATATTACTGGTGTTGCTTATGTTTCTTTGGTGATATTGGTTAATGTGGGCATTGTTTGTGGAGTGTGTATATTTGGAGGGTCAATTGCCTTCATAACAGATATACATTTGAAGAAGTAGCCCATTGAAACCCTTGGATTGATGGGTTTGCTGAGCTACATTTGTCTGTTTTTAGCAACCAAAATCTTTGGGTGAAACAGTGGTGCAGTGGAATTCAGAATTCACAATTCTGATTAACCACCCCAGTGAAATAACATATACCACTCATGAGGGCCCAAGTGTCACAAGATTTCACAACTTTATCTGTTTTTTGAATTACAATTATTTACATAAAGTAGAAACAACAGTGTAAGTACATCCCTCGTAAGTGGTAATTCCAAGTGGAATATACTAGGTGCGTCTGTTCCTCTGAGGAAAAAACATCCGCAGATCTATCTATCTATCTATCTATGTCTATCTATCTATTTGCTGAAGAAACCAAAGGTTACAGGGCCGCTATGGTTAGGTAAAACATCACTATAGCCGCCCTGTGACCTTTGGTTTCTTCAGTGAACCTGTATATATATAAATGTCGATATATATTTGCTGATATATATATATATATATATATATATATATATATGTGTGTGTGTGTGTGTGTAGATAGATAGATAGATAGATAGATTGATAGATAGATAGATAGATAGATAGATAGATAGATAGATAGATAGATAGATAGATAGATAGATAGATAGATAGATAGATAGATAGATAGATAGATAGATAGATAGATAGATAGATAGATGAACACATACTGAATCCTCTGCGGATGTTTTTTCCTCAGAGGAACAGACGCACCTAGTATATTCCAATGTGTAAAGTATTTGTGCAATAAATCATACAATAACACAATATAGCACCACAAAAATACACCACACAGTATTTAGAAAAATATATAATATTCATATGGATATTTGCAGGTCAAAATGATCAAAGGTGCAATGAGTAAATGTAGAGATATCACTGAAAAGTGATATAAAGTATCTTAAGCCTTTTTAAAGCAAACAAAGTCTCTTTCAAGCACAAAGTAACTGTTTCGCGTGAAAAATCTTTGCAAAGGGCCACAGACGAGGAGAGGCGTGGAACCAAAGGGGTGTGCATCGATTTCTCGGGCCGCACACGGCAATGTGTCATTAAGTTTCCTTGTAGGGACACAGGGATTGGATCCTCTTCGGGTTGCGGGGTTTTCAGTCACCCCGGGATCTGTGCGTGGAATCCTGGGCTTGCGGAGCGAAGTCACAAGCGATGCGTCGTTCCAGTGGGTGTTGCGTGGAAGTTTCTTCCGCACGGCAGGTGCTGCGTCGATTTCCCCTCTGGAAGTTGGGCTGATTTGTCCCAGATCAGCTGTGTGTCGATCCGGTGGGCCGTGCGTCGAAGTTCTGGTCGCAACGCAGGACCGCGTCGATCTTCTCCTTGCGAAGTCACACTGCGTTGTTCCGGTTTGGCGTGCGGTGAATTTCTCACCTCGGGCAGGATGTGTGTCGCCTTTAGCAAGCTGTGCATCAATTTTAGCAAACTGTGCATCGAACTTTCTCTGCACAAGAGTCCAGTTGCAAGAGAGAAGTCTTTTTGGTCCTGAGACTTCAGGGAACAGGAGGCAAGCTCTATCCAAGCCCTTGGAGAGCACTTCTTCACCACAGCCAGAGAGAAGCAAGGCAGCAGGGCAACAGCAAGGCAGAAGTCCTTCACAGAAAGCAGTCAGGTGAGTCCTTTGGGCAGTCAGGCAGTTCTTCTTGGCAGGATGCAGATTCTGGTTAAAAGTTTCTTCTCCAGGAAATGTCTGAGTTGGAAGGGGCAAAGGCCCTGTTTATATACCCAAATGTGCCTTTGAAGTGGGGGAGACTTCAAAGAGTGGCTTAGAAGTGCACCAGGTCCCCTTTCAGTTCAATCCTGTCTGCCAGGGTCCCAGTAGGGGGTGTGGCAGTCATTTGTGTGAGAGCAGGCCCTCCACTATCCCAGCCCAGGAAGACCCATTCAAAATGCAGATGTATGAAAGTGAGGCTGAGTATCCTGTGTTTGGGGTGTGTCTGAGTGAATGCACAAGGAGCTGTCAACCAAACCCAGCCAGACATTGATTGTAAGGCACAGAAAGATTTAAGTGCACAGAAATGCACACTTTCTAAAAGTTGCATTTCGACAATAGTAATATTAAATCCAACTTCACCAGTTAGCAAGATTTAATATCACCATTCTAGCCATACTAAATATGAGCTTCCTACTCCTTTCAGATCAGCAGCTACCACTCAAACAATGTATGAGGGCAGCCCCAATGTTAGCCTATGAAGGGAGCAGGCCCCACAGCAGTGTAAAAACTAATTTGGGAGTTTTACACTACCAGGACATGTAAACTACATAGGTACATGTCCTGCCTTTTGCCTACACAGCACCCTGCCCTATGGGTTACCTAGGGCATACCTTAGGGGTGTTTTATATGTAGAAAATGTGGAGTTTTAGGCTTGGGAAGTACTTTTAAATTCCAAGTCGAATTGACAGTGAATCTGCACACACAGACCTTGCAATGGCAAGCCTGAGACAAGGTTAAGGGGCTACTTAAGTGGGTGGCACATCAGTGCTGCAGGCCCACTTGTAGCATTTAATTACAGGCCCTGGGAACATATAGTGCACACTACTAGGGACTTATAAGTAAATTAAATAGTCCAATTGGGTATGATCCAATGTTACCATGTTTAAAGGGAAAGAGCATATGCACTTTAGCACTTGTTAGCAGTGGTAAAGTGTGCAGGGTCTAAAAACCAGCAAAAACAGTGTCCAAAAAGTGGAGGGAGGCAGGCAGAACGTTAGGGGTGACCACCATAAGGCTGTCAGGTCTAACATAGTGGAAATCAGTGCAACAGACACACCACTACAATCACACAATGACACAGACAATCAAGTGAGTTAAAGCCACACATCTGGACACTAGCACTGGGCCAGAGACTCATGTAGTGCTACACCCTGCAACATCCATATGTGGCATTGTCATGCAGCTGTCTATGAGCACAACACCTCCATTGCCAAATGAGACTGTCTGGTAATGTATTTCCCATCTGAGGGCCATGCCATGGTTGTAGCAGTGGCAGGACCACTGTCACACCTATGGCATTTCTGCCTACCACAGATGTAGGTAACAACTGTGTCATAATCATAGCTCACAGATACGCTACTACCCTGGGATTGTGTGGATATTGCAAGCTGTTGGGGATTTGCATTACACACCCTGCAATGAATAGAGTTAAATGTGTGTGCTTTCACAAAACAGACACACTTAAGGAATTGCCATGACTGTGGACTCACGTGCAGTTGCTTTGTCTACACATTGACTGTTTTGTGACATGTATGTATTGCAAATTCTGGTTGGCCTGCCACTTTTGCCATTGTACACTGCTGTCAATCCAGTGAGGCAGAAGTACATGGACATAGAGAAAGCGTTCAACACAGACACACTTGCTCTGTGGTCAGAGGATGCATCTGGAGTTGCAGGTTAGTGAGGGATGTGCCAGAGATGGAGCTGGTGCAGTGCAGCCTCATTCTGTCAGTGAGAAGCTGTAGGATAGTGGAAGAGGCTCTGTACATGTGTGTGGCATGGGGGCGATAGGGTCAGTCTGTGACAGAACATGAACTGGAACATGGAGCTGCCAGTAGTCTCTTCCCAAATCAAGTTTAATCTCCCTTGCATGGCCACGCCCAATGATACAAAGGGGCCAATAGGACAACAGTGGGGCAGCACCTGGGCCTTGAATAATAAAAAGTGAGTGCCACCTTTGCATCATTTACCAATGCATATGCAGCGCTAATGCACAAATTATGTGTTTGAGGTTTAATTTGTGCTGCTAATGCGTCACACAATGATGCACGGGCACCACTACTCTCTCAATATTCCGGCCCCTAGTGCTGCCCCACATGATGAGTGCCCCTTAGCACACCCCTGACAACATCATGTGTGGGCCATCTATAGAAGACGGCACAACAAGGTGCAAGGGGGAGTTGTGTAAAAAAACATGACACTACCCTGGCGCTTTGCAAGACTTATAACTCAGGTACTCAAGCTTGTCCTGCAAGGCAACCAGATGTCCTTTGGGATACAAATGCAGCTCAATTGTAAGTCTGCAATTATCATGCGTCGAATAATTCATGACTGATGTTACAAAGTTGTCTAATGGTATCAAATGCCCCATTTTCATTGCCCCCTTAGGTGGGTAAACCCCCTTTACTAACATAATGGCTGGGACGGGGGTCATGTGCGTGAAATGTTGACAAAGTTGTGCTATGCAAGCATTGCACCACTTTGTTGACACAATCCAGGGAAAATATGGTAGGCTGGCGGTGCCTCTGAGTTTCATACATGACACTATGCCGGGGCACAGGAGACGCTATGGGCTCTGAAATGTGTGCCTTTATGATGGTTGTGCAGGATATCTGACCTGCATTGGTATCATTGTTGGACATGTGAACTCCAGGCCTAGACTGGCAGAGATACTGCTCATTCTGGTTGCATACAACCTGTCCACAAGCATTGCATGCAGCACTCCAACTCATCTGCTACTGTCATTCAAGAGCAGTGAACAGTCAATAGTATGCCAATGGGAGACACACCAACAGGTCCGCCGACCTCGATGATCGAGCAGATCCTGCTCCCTGGCCACCAAATCTGCCCAGAAATGCTTTAGCTAGTGCTCATTCATACCGGTCCTGTAAATGCGCTTCAGGTGGTGGAGCACCTTGCCCCACCGCAGCTGCCTGGCCTCGGTCCGGTATCCGAGTATCACAAGGCCACCCATCTCAAGCATCATTGGCAGGTACTGGGATACCAGCCACACAAATCCACCAAGCTCATCTTCTGACATTCTGAACATCCTCCCGTTTCCAGACATGTCGAATTATGGTCAGAGTTGACCCCAAATACTAAGAATGAAAAATAAATGGAAACTTTACCCCACTAACGCATTTGACATTTGCGTAGGTTTTTTTAGACGCGTAACGCACTGACTCTATTTGATCCATCAACAATGTTGTGATAAGTGCCCCACAGAGCTATCATGAGCAGACAGATTTTCACCCGCCATCCCATCGTGTGACTCAGCATGCCAACCGCAAAGGGTACACTGAACTGGCAGTCTTACCAACACCAGACTTGCCCATGCACCATCCCCCACCCGTCAATGTGGAATTATATTGCTATCTGTGGTACATATTTTCTGTAGTGGCACAATTCTGTTCATCATCAAGATGTGTAGTTCAACACTACACCAGTTTAGTTGGTTTATGAAGTGGCATATTACCAATAGAGGACCAGCCTGCTATTCCCCCAGCTCCTGCTCAGATTATTGTTCACTGACCCCTGGGAGCACCCTGACTACATGGTGGAGTGGTGGCTGCCTTATGTGGATGTGCCGTTAATGTGGGGGTGGTGGTGCTACCGGCACATGTCTGGGTACTGTTGGGACAGTTGCAATGACTTGTGTACTGTAAGATGCAGCACACATGTATTTGGGCAATGAGGCAAGGCAGTTGCAAGGTGTTACTGCAAGGGACGCCTCCATGACCTAACCCCAGTAATGGTATTGACTGACTACCTAGTCCTTGAAGTCTTGGTCGTGTTGGTAGGGCTGATCTGACAATATGCAAGGGATGTTGTGATGACACAACCAGAGGCACAGTCATTATACATGCCATCCATATGTACATGTGGGTATTTACGCCTGGTGATCGACATATGTCCAGGTTGTATATATGTTATGGTGCATGGCACTACCATGGCGTAGGTACATGTGTAGCTTACTTCAGCATGGTGCAACTTGCTTTATGTGCAATGTATCCCTCTGCGCTCCTTTGACATGCATTGTGTGAGCCCTTCTTGCACTTGACATTTTAGCATTAATTTCCCCCATTTGTAGTGTTTCCTGGTAGTCTGCGCTGTCCTGTCTTGCGATTCCAGTGATGAGTTCCTCTGGGATGACCGCTGCAACCATCTCCTCCATCTCACCCAAGTCCTCTTGTGGTGCTGGACTCCTTCCTCCAGTCTTCAGTGCTGCTTTCCTGTTCCTTGCCATTTTTTCTTTTGGCCTTCGCTTACAATCATGCCAGTGTTTCTTGTACTCAGTTACTTCTTCTCTTTATCTCTACCACACTGTTGATCTTGTCTACTATCTGCTGCCAAATTCCCTCTTTCCTGCCAGTTGCCAATTTTGAGGTGATGAAGAGTTGATGTTGATGCTCTGTCACCTCCCTCACCAATATTTCATGCTCCTCCGCACTGAAACAACACTTTCTCTTTTTCTTCTCTTTCTGGCTCCATTTTGCCTCTCCTTTGCAATGTCTTCTTCGTTAGCGTCTGTATTTGATGCTAATGCCGGCAAAAATTGTGCATTTCCGTTTTGCGACATATTTACATGTCATTTTTCCAGTGAAAACATCATCTTGCCTTGCGATAGGGCGCAATGGTTAACATCAAGAAAAATGACTCTAAACTTTTTTTAGTGCCATCCAGCGTTATAGTATAAATATGACGCCTGGGTGGCATTAAATAATGGTGCTAGTCGGTGCCAAACATTTTGACGCAAAACTCTGTTAGTGCAGTTTTGCGTCAAAAAGTATAAATCTGGGCCTAAAGGCCTCATTTACAAGGCCTTTGTGTCACTGTTGTGTCATTTGTTTTTTACGCAACTGTGGCGCAAGAAGTGCTTTACATTGCTCCACAGTTACAAACTGACGCGTTGGCCCAATGCTCCAGTTTGTAAAACCTTGAGTCACATTATACCTGCATCAGGTATATTGTATGCAAGGTATGCATTCCCTCGGGAGAAGCCACGTAGAGCTGGCACAGTGAAATTTACAACATTTCACTGCGTCATTCGTTGACTTCACTGCGTCAAACTTTTAATGCCTGGTCAAAGCTGGCGTTAAACTGACACAGGGTTTTTTCCTATGGGAGCCTTCCACGTATTGCTGGAGTAGCATCATTTTCTTTTACACTAGTCCAGCAATTCGTCAGTTCAGTGCCACAGGTAAGTCAGAATTTCTGATGCATCTGTGAAAATGTGCGCCATGGAACTCTATATTGTATATACGGTGTATCCATGGCGTCGTTAGCGGGTAATACAGTAGAGCAGCACAAGAAATCTGACTCATCAGAGCCAATGCGTCAAATTCTTGTAAATGAGGTCTAAAATATTGCCTGCCCAATAGTTTCAACTCATCACCACCAGTTTAACACCTACCTATAGCAATCATCAATTAAAAGCTAACTAGTTACCCTTTGGAAAGTGGCTAACACTGTCTAGTACTACGTGCAATGTTTTTAATAACCTTCGATTAATCTGAAATAGAAACATATTTTTGTTGAAATCTGCAAATTATGTAGTGAACACTTTTTTTTGCGGAAAGAGAAGTAAATCTATAATTAGGTGGAAAACTCTTCAGCCGCAGAAACATTTAATTATATTGCCCATGTCTAAGGATTCACATTAGTATATGGATATGTTTCACTGATGGTTTGGAATACTTTGAATTATTGTGAGTCATATATTTCAAGGCATATGCTTCTGCTGTACCCACCATCGTAGGCCACTAAGGAGAGGTGGTACAAACCTCTTGTATAACATTGGGTGAATTCCTATGGATATTGCATTGTTGTCCTCTAGAGACCTCTCTGTTAAAGTTTGTATCTGATGCTTTTGCCTTTCGCTTAGGTTTGCTTCGGTTCAAAGAGTAGGTCGTCGTGGTCCCCAAATCTCCTGGATGTTTTCTTATGAGAAAGGGATTCTGTGGTTAGGTAGCCAATAGAAGACAAAAGAGGAATGCTGATGACAAGAAAATGATGGGTTAAATGTTCAGCTGGAATCATGAGGCTGACTTCTCCACTCAAGAAAAGGACTTTTAAATCACAGTATCCCTTAATGCTCACAAGGAAAGCAAGGTACCACATGCAGGAAAGAATCTGTTCTTAGTTGTTAGATGACTTGCTCCATATTCCTTGAAACAAACCAAAGGTAATACGCCCAATGTTTTCAAGTGTTTCCTGACTTGGACAGACAATGGCCCTCATTCTGACCTTGGCGGTCTTTTCGCAAGACCGCCGAGTTACCGCGGTATGCCGCTGCGCGTATTCCGACTGCTGGGAGCGTTCCGCCGGAATACCGCCAGCAGCCACACTGGCGGTCGGCGGGAAAGTGGAGACTGGTCAACCTCCACCGCCACGCCAGCAGAACACCGCCCCCAGAATTACGACCCACATTTCTGTGTGGCGGTCTTCTGTTGGCGGTCTTCTGTTGGCGGTCACGTCCCTATGGCTCCCGTCGCCTCCCGGAGGACCAACGCACAAGGTAAGTTGATCGTCCGTGAGGGGAGGGGGTGGGGGGGTGTTGTGTGATGTGTGCGTGCATGGGGGTGTGCGTGTGAGTGTGTAGAGGGGGTGTGTGAGTGCGTGCATGCGGGCGGGGAGTGCTGCTGTGCCTATGGGCGATGTGTGTAGTTCGGCGGGTGCGCATGTCGGCATGTATGTGTGCGGGTATGTGTCCCCGTTGTGTATGTGTGTGTGTAGGGGGTGTGTATATGTGCATGTTGGGGGTGTGTGCATGTCGGGGTGCGTGTATGTGCATGTCGGGGTGGGGGTGGGGAGGGGGTTCGTACCACCTCTGGGGGGTGGCAGGGGGGTGGAGGGTGTGGGGGGAGGACTCGGGGGGGCAGTGGGGGGTGGGGGAGACCCCTATCAGTGCCAGGGAAGGAATTCCCTGGCCCCGATAGTGCCTACCGCCATGGTTCGCATGGCGGTTCCCGAACGCCAGAAACCGCGGCGGTAAGCAGGGTCATGATACCGTTGGCGGTCTTGGGTCGACCGCCGGACCGGAGTGCGCAGACTCCAGCCCGTCGGTCATGACCGCCGTGGCTGTCGGAGTGGGGAAGTGGCGGTCGGTCGCGGCGGTGACCGCCGCGGTCAGAATGCCATTTTTAATACCGCCGGTCTGTTCGCGGTCCGACCGCCGCCTCTCCGCCGACCGCCAAGGTCAGAATGAGGGCCAATGTTTCCAGTGGAACTTTATATAGTCATTGGAAATTTCTAGTCTACGCGTTGTGTATATATGAAGAGTCGGTAGAGTGATGCATCTTTCTGTAGTTTTGGAGTAATGTCCCAACACAAAGAGCAGGTTGTGTAATACAAAGAACCCTTCTCAAAAGTTTACATTTTTTTGGAATGCTCAAGAAAGTGAACATGTATTGGTACCTTTCCAGACATGAAGCTGTTCTTTTCTGTACTTGGACCAAACATATGTGTGCTGGTCTTTAATTTTTATTTTTGGTCACGTGTACCACCATGTGCTTGTATTGTCTGGTACCGGTCCAGTATCTCCTGCCAGTATCTAGGATAAAAAAAGATGTCTGAGGGATTGAGATGTTATCATTTTTGTTTCCAGTTTATATTGTTTATTTGTGTTAATGTCAGGGTTTCAAAAGAAATGAAGAAGTGGCCTAATCAATCCAGTCTGAAATAGTTGAGGATTTGTATATAGAGCAAGAGTTACTAGATTTTGCCTCTTGGTTGCTCCACATTGGTGGTACAGCCATGATGCAATTCCATGTTGGGATTTACAAAGGCATGCAACTCAAGATTTCTGTGGGATATTAACCCAAACGTGAACTGAAGCAGTGCACAGCATTGCCTCACAGTATTTGCGTTGGTTAAGCACTACAAGGGTAGAGCATGGGCATTCCCATGCATCCACTCATATACGCAAACCCATATTTAGTAAAGGCAGTGAATCTGGATTTATGCTAAATGGTGCGCTTATCCGAGAGATGTGTAACAAGGAGATGCCTTCAATTCTCTTTGTTACTTCTTCTTTCCCTGTGTGCCGCAATACACATAGAAAAAGAAATTTGCTGCCAAGGATTGTTTTTTGCAGAAAGATGTCCCTTCCTAGTCAAAACCAATCCTGCTTATAACACAGGCACCCTTCCACTATGGTGCAAGGGAGCCTTTGTTGGTGCTAGCCCACTAGCGTTATGAGATAGCCGTAGTGTACCATATCATCTTAGATATGGCATTCTTCTGCTCTCCCCTATTCACGCAAAGCAGTACATAACGTTGCCTTGCTGCATTGCATTGTGTTAAATTATAGTAAAATCTGCACCTTAGTCTTTTTTCATGAAAATCAGGTCCAGGGTAGAGCCTTTGGTGTGGTTAGGTTTACTGTGGTATAAGGTTGTTGTCCTCCAGAATAATCTTAGAAGTGGGTGTCTGCTTTTTTCTGCCACTGAAGGTTACAATATCCAGCAAAAACAAAATCTGATTACAATGTAAGCTAATTGGAAACCTACAATAAAACTATTTTTTCTGACAAGTAGCAATATAAGATGTTGAATCGGATTGGTTTTGGTGTTGTTTTCGTCATCTAGATAGTAAGGCATAGGGGGCGTGGCCAGGGTCCGGAACATGGCGGACGTCTGATCTCCGAGCTCTGGAGGGGCCTGCCGAAACAATCCTTCACGGCGCGCTGGTCCGGGCCGCCTGCTCACGGAGTGTGGGCACCCTGCGGCGGATCACCGGGAGGCGCGATTGGGCCACCGGCTCGGCCCTGGGGCGTGTGGCAGACTGTGCTATCTGCCCTGTAGCGAGGGAAGGCGTGCGGCCCCTCCCCTTGCTGGAAGCCGCAGCCTGACATGGCACGGTCGGCCGCGGCGAGAACAAGGCAAGCGACCCGAGCTTGCCGGCGCCCGCGTGGGAGGCTGATTTAACTGTAGCGGGGAGGACAAACGGCCCCTCGCCTCGCTGGAAGCCGCGGCCTGGTGAAGAGCGGCCGGCCACGGCAGGAACGAGGCGGGAGGTCCAGGTGCGGCAGCGCATGCATTTGCGGAGCAGGACCAGTGTGCAGATCCTGGGGCCCGAGGCGATTGAAGTGATTTGGGGGCCCAGGAAGGACCCCTCCCCGGTGAGTGCCCTCTGTGGAGCTGACGGGCGTGCGTAGGGGCCTTCACCGGATCCGGTCTGGGGGCACTGTATCTGGCCCAATTGGAGCACCTGGACACGCTAATGGCGACATGGTGAGTGTGGCACCTGCGGGGGCCCCGTGATGGTGCGCCTTGAGGGAGGTGCGCATGACGGACGACTCCTGTCCAACGGCCCAGCGCGAGGGGATCGCGGAGCCACCGGACACCTGGGAGCACAACCGACCCCTGTGAGAAGATAACGAGCGCAAGCAGGTGGGCACCCACGAGCACGGAAAGAGGACTGGAAAGTGGGTGAGTGCCCCATTGGATTAATGTCTGGGCCCTGGCTGCGGCAGGCGCCTGGATCTGGCTAGCGGGGAGGGGCCTGACGGGAAGGCCGAACAAAAGAACCGGGGTTGAAATAGGGGGTAACTGACTGCGATCAACTGCATGAGTGCCCCCCAACCTGAGAACCAGACGTTGTACACGACCAGCGGAGCTCTTGGATATCGGCTAAAAAGGACCGAGAGTAGAAGTTAGAGCTCCAAAGTCCGAAAAGAAGGGACAATCCCAATTGAGGTTCGCACGAACACACGCGCACCGTCCGCCGGGGCCTCCGAGGCGCGCACGCTTGCCGGACTGATGCCCCCCAAGGGCCGACACAAGAATAGAGCCATGGACCCCGAGCTGTCGCCTGGGGTGAGCGAAGCGGTCTCACTAAACTAATCACAAATTGAAGTGCAGGACACCCTGGACAAGATACTGGGGGCCATAGAGGATACAAAATCAACATTGCAACGAGACATCAACCAAGTTGCGGTTGAGGTGGAGCTCCTGAGGGCTGATCATCACAAGTTGGTTGACAGGTTCAAAGAAGCAGAAACCACATTAGCGGAAATCGCACCAAGGCAGAAAGACATAGCAGTGGAGGTAACCTCACTGACCAGCAGAGTGGCAAGACTCGAACAACGTGCCGAAGACGCGGAGGGAAGAAACAGGAGGAACAATGTGCGCGTGGTAGGCCTCCCTGAAGGGACCGAAGGGTCAAGCATGGTGGGCTTCCTGGAGAAATGGTTGAGCGAGGTGGTTGCGCCAGGGTGCCTGACCCCCTTCTACACCCTGGAACGGGCCCATCGCGTACCATCGAGACCTCTAGCCCCTGGCAGACCCCCCCATGCTGTAATCGCTAATCTTCTACACTACAGAGACAGGGATATCCTCCTACAGAAAGCCAGAGAGACGGGCCCGTTCAAAGTAGGGAACTGGGAAGTTACACTGTTCCCGGACTTCACGCTGGAGGTCCAGAACAGGCGAGCCTCATTCTTAGTGGTCAAAAGAGCCCTGCGAGACGAAGGGATCCAGTACTCGCTGTTATACCCAGCCAGGCTAAGAGTGATGGCGGAGGGCAGGACCACATTCTTCCAAACACCGGAGGAGGCATGGGAATGGCTCGAGAGGCATGGATCCCAAACTGTGCGGCCTGCAAATGAAAATCCTGGAACGAGAAGAGCCCGCCGAGCCCCTGGAAGCAGCGGCCCGGGTGGGTGGTGAGGTGCCCCCCTCCCGAGGAGGATCCGAAGAAGAGTCCGACGATACAATGGTGTCCTGTGTTGAAGACTCGGAGGGCTTGCCACGAGCGCCAAGTGTGACCCCACAGACAGCAGACGAACTTGTATAGCCCGGACGTATAGCGGCGCCCAGAGACATGGCACACTGTTGGAGCGAGTGGCCCCTCCGGACCTGGCTTCTCCCCCTGACTCGACTCTTGCCTGTCCGTCTTGGCTGGCGAGTACTGCAGTTATGTGTTTGAAAAAGTTGCATTATAGCACAGTTTATTGGGCTACCTACAGTTCAGGAGGTGCCCTGGGGTTTGGGAGTTGGGGTTTACAGTTACAAGTTAAATCGGCTAAATGGGTGGAGAAATCTGACTACAGTAGAGGAATGGGCATGCGGGGGGCTAATAAAATCGTGGACGCGCCAGTCCTACCGCGAGCAGGTCCCAAGCACTAGATGGCAGACTACAATCTTATAACCTGGAATGTCAGAGGGATGGGCACTCCGGCCAAAAGACATAGAATATTATCATTCCTAAAGAGAAGGGGGGTGCAGATAGCAATGTTGCAGGAGACCCACTTGGCACTGGGCGAGGGAGAGAAACTAAGACCGAGGGGGCGGGTGTTTGCCACGGAGTACTCGGCTTACGCGAGAGGCGCACTGATCTGGATTAGAGAAGGGGTCCCACTGACAGTTGAGTCTTCTAACATTGACAAAGAGGGAAGGTTTGTGATACTGGAGGGGAAACTACATGGGGCTCCGTTACTCCTGAGTTGCATTTATACCCCCAACCAAGATCAGATATCATTTATGACGGGCTTATCAAGACACCTCTCCCGCCAGAGCACAGGGGAAGTCCTAATAGCAGGGGACTTCAACGCAGTACTAGACATAAACATGGACAGGTCTACCCCGCCGCTACAAGGGGCAACATCAATCAAAATAGCACAAAACCTAACTGAGTGGTTGAGTACTTGGGGGTTAGTGGACATCTGGCGGGTGCAGCACCCGACCGCCAGGGACTATTCATTTTACTCGGGCCTCCATCGGGTGCACACCAGAATCGATAGGGTGGTCTGCACTCCAGGGCTGGCTTGTGATATGACCCAGTCCGAATACCTTGCTCGCACAATATCGGATCATAACCCTCTACTACTAACGATGAGGGTATCACGGGACAGACCACCCATCCCGTCATGGAGACTGGCCCCCGCAACACTCGAGGATCAGGCATATAGAGAGGCACTGCGCAACTACCTAACAGAACATATTGAAACTAACAAGGGATCCACCTCATCCAGGGCCGTGGAGTGGGAGACGCTCAAGGTGGCGACGAGGGGTTTCTGTCTTGGGCAGTCAGCGGGAGTGAGGCGCACACTAGAGAGGGAGCTTACCGCCCTGGAGGAGGTCATACTCGAGGGGGAACTAAGACAGGCCCTGCAGTGCAAGGAGATGAAGTATACAATCAAGCACGCAGAAAACACTCACAGGCGGAAGAAAGGCTAAGATGCGATAACATGCAAAAATACCTAGCATCCATACAATCAGAGGAGGGGAGGTCGGGTAGATTATTGGCATGGTTGGTGCGCCCGAACGGAGATAGTGAACCCATCACAAGTGTGCTTGATAGTGGGGGAAACCGCAGGCTATGCCCAGGCCCCATCAATGACGCATTCAGGGATTATTACGCACACTTGTATAGAAGACCTAACGACCTGGAGGCGGCAACATTTGACAACTACTTGTTGCAGATCCCCCTACCGGTGCTGGGTCTCGAGGATAGGGACAAGCTAGGAGGGCCAGTGACCATGGAAGAGATAAATGATGTCATAACGCAGCTGGCTCCTGGGAAGACCCCTGGCACAGACGGCCTTCCAATGGATTTTTACAAAAAATATAAATCCTTACTGACTCCCTGCTTGGCGGAAATGTATGCGGAGGCAATACAAAAGAGGGAGCTGCCATGTACACTGCGTGAGGCGCTGGTAGTCCCACTCCCCAAGACAACCAATAGGGAGGCCTCGGTGTCCGACTTCCGCCCGCTATCTATGCTAAATAGTGACTTCAAGATCCTCAGTAAGATCTTAGCCGGCCGACTTCTTCCCCACATGTCCACACTGATACATACTGACCAAAATGGCTTTGTTCCCGGTCGCAGCACCTCTCTAAACCTTAGGCGATTCTTCTCTATCTTACACATGCCCGAAGAACTGAAGCCGCCGCCGGGGTCCCTGTTGGCGGTGGATTTCGAGAAGGCATTTGACTCGATTCGGTGGGACTACCTGAGGTCGGTGATGTTAAAAATGGGCCTGGGAGAAAACTGGGTTAGATGGGTGGACCTGTTGTACTCGTCCCCGCTGGCAAGAGTGAGGACGGGTAGAACGATCTCCAGAGCGTATCCGGTGTTCCGTGGCACCAGACAGGGGTGCCCCCTTTCCCCACTACTGTTTGCCCTGGCAATTGAGCCCCTGGCGTCTCGGCTGCGGGTGGGGGGTGTGGGCAGGGGGGTCGAATGGGGGCCAACTGAACACATTTTCTCCCTTTACGCTGGCGATATACTAATTTATCTTAGGGACGGTCCCAGTGGTATCCCTTGGGCACTTGGGGCATTGGAGGACTTCAGGGAGGTTTCGGGACTGCGCCTAAACCGTGGCAAAACGAACATGTTCCCTTTAACTGCAGGCTGCGAGCGCCCATCAACATGCCCGACAGACGTGAACTGGGCCCCACGGTCCTTCAGGTACTTGGGTATTCAAATATTCCACGAGTTGGGAGATCTCAGGGAGGGTAACCTTGGCAAAGCGTTTCGATCCTTGAGATCCTCGGTCAAGTTCTGGCACTCCCTGAGGTTGTCAATAATGGCCAGAGTGGCACTATCTAAAATGATCATGCTTCCCAGACTCCTCTACTACTTTGTCAATTTACCATTGCTGATCACTCCGACATGGTTCCGTGACCTGAATGTATTGCTCAGAGAGCTAATTTGGGACGATGGACGTAGACGCACGGCACTCACGACCACCTGTAGGCCGACACACATGGGAGGGCTGGGTGCCCCCGACTTTGAGGCCTATTATTTGTCATCCCAACTACAGTGGGTGTCCGGATGGCTGGCGGGCAAAGGACAACTGGACCTGTGGACTACCCAGGGGGAAATGGATACGTCATGGATTGTGACATACATGACAGGCAGGAAAATAGTCCTGACTGGAAATAACATAATGTTAAAAGTCGCAACGGCATGCTGGAAGAGGTGCGCGAGGAGGGTAGGAGTGGGCCCGCCATACTCTCCGGCCTTGCCGCTCTCGGCACTGGCTATGGAGTCTGGGGGGAAAGGACCGAGAAGCCTGGGACTTGGTCCCTGGACGGGCGCTGGGATTGAGACAGTGGGTGGACTATTTGAGGAGGGGGTACTGAGGGGCTTTGCGGATCTGACGGGTGTGGGTGTTCCCCGGCGTCAGTTTCTACTTTTCGGGAAGTTAGTGCACACACTGAAGGACCACTGGTGCACGATAAACGCTGAACCCACACTCCACGGAGTGTTGCACCTCCTACTGACATCGGGAGAAGAGCCCCACTTGGGAACTAAAATATACAGAGCCCAGTTACAATCCATATTAGATCCCTTGCAATCATTGAGGGAGCGATGGGGAGGTACGATTGGGCGGGACTTGTCTGACTCAAAGTGGAACAAAACGCTGGCTTACCCCCGGACGATCACACGGAATGCGCGGTTAAAATACATCCAATATAATTACCTGCACAGTACGTACTTAACACCGCACCGACTATTCCGTATATACGGGGGGCCCCTCAGGGTGTGCCCGAGATGTCAGGGAGGTGAGGCAGACTTTGACCACATGGTATGGGTGTGCCCAGTACTTCAGATTGGTTGGAAGGAGATATTGTCTATACTGTCCCAACTATTCGGTACGGAGTTACTCCCTACCCCGGAACTGTGCTTATTGGGTCTCAGACCAGCGGCGCTAAACGGGAAAGTAAGAGGGCGTTTCCTGGACTTAACCCTGGCCCTTTACAAAAGACTGATCTCAAAGGGCTGGAAATCCTCAGACCATCCCTCACTGGCTGATTGGAAAAGAGATATTACAAAATGGTCTAGAGCTGAACTACAGGTCCTGAAGGCGGAGGAGGCCAGGGGCATCCAACAGGTTCCTATTGCCCCAGCCTGGGAAGACTTAGTGGCGAACTGGGATGGACTACTCAAGAGAGCAGCAGCCCCGCAAGGAGTAGCGGGAGATGCTTAGCACATCTTATGAGATTGACCCATCGGGTGGGACCCCCAAGGAATCCCCTGGGGTAACTGAACATATGTAGAGCCCACACTGAGGAACGCGAAACAGAAACCAACGAACCACCAAGTGCTACATCACCATTAGATACGGAGATGAAGCAAATGGCCTATTGTCCTCCTCGTAAGCTGGCACGCCTGGCCTCCCCCTGTATACTGACATGCTTTAATTCCTCAAACATTGTTAGCTGCAAATCCCACCCACATAATGCCGTAAAGTTGTTCTCCTATTCTATTTACCTTTTTCTCCCCCCCCCTTTTTTTTTTTTTTTTTTTTTTTGGGGGGGGGGTTGTTTTTTTTTTTTTTTGCTTTTTCTTCTTCTTCCCATTTTGCTTCCCTCTCATTCTCCCATTCAAAATACAACATAGAAAGGGTTTAAGCTGACTGACCGCAAACGTGAATTAAACTGATAGTATAGGACTGAGAAGTGCATAGCACGGTTTGTCAAAGGGATGTGTAGACTAACACCAAGTGTTAACGAAGGCATAGAAAATGTTAACAATGCCAAAATAATAAGCAACGAAACATGTATAATGTGCATCACAAATGCAGACTGTTTAATGTTCACATACAACAAATGCAAGTTGTTAATTTTAGCAAACATGTAAATGTAAAGCAATAAAAGGTTAATAAAATATATTTTAAAAAATAAATAAAAAATCTAGATAGTAAGGCATAGAAGTTAGAAGGGTTTATTTGGTTAACCAGTTTCAATTTAAATCACTAATTTCTACTATGCATAACCCTTCTCTACTGGCAGGAATTCCATGAAATGCAGGTGGGACACATTCTTCCAATTCTGACTAAACTGTCTCCTCACTCCTCTTATCATGATCTAAGTGTAATGAATCTTAGGCAGATTTTAAAGCCGTGTATGTAGAGGTAGATGAATACATTATTAGTTATGAAGTAGCTGCCAGGAAAAGGAGATGTGGGAGACTAAAGTAGGAATTACACATGGCTCTACCTCTAGACCAAGTTCATGCTCCCGCAGTCTTATGTGCTAATATTTGCATAGCTATCAGATCTGCGTTTTCTGTGAAGATTCTTTGACCTGGGTATGGCATGTCCCTTGCCTTTGGGTAGAATACCAAAACAGTGAAATCCCAATAATCTCCTTATTTTTCATGAGGATGCTGCTGAAAGAAGAAGGTAGGATTGTATGGATGGTTGTTCTTGACTGTTTTGTTCACCATATCCCTATTTGGAAAAGGAATCTAGAAATAAAGTAGTTGTCCCAAATTTTGGATTGCTTCGTGAGGACCACTTCAACCAATGCATGAGACAAAAGACTCTGTATGCAGTGGCGGTTACCCAGCGGGCATGAGGAAAAGAAGTATATCAGGGATATCATGCTGAATTGCACTATGTGAAGCAGTCAAGCTAGGGATGCTGCTGTATGAGAAAGGACTGCTGTGGTCTGACTATATGGACTACTTATAGGGGTGACTTGGGCCAGGAAGCCTCACCTCATTCAAGTCCACATCACTGCGGGTGGCGCTCCTGCAATGAACCTTCCTTCATGAATGAATTTATGTTAAAGAGAATTGGCCATCTTGGTAATGGGAATTGATACTACATATGAAAGCGCACAGATAAATTGCCTTCTTACAAGTTTCATAGTCCTGTATTTTACACAACTGAAGGGGAAGCGCATTCCATGGAGATAGAGCAGTAACTGAGAAAGACTGCCTCCAATCTAGATCTTAGAAAGCAGACACTGCCAGGAGACATGGTGACTGGGAATGAAGAGGCCATTCAGGGGTGTACTTAGGCAATACATTCTGCAAAAACAATGGTGCCACTCCTTGAAAGGCTTTCCAATAGAAATAGGTCACCTTAAATTGAATTCACTGGGGAAACTGGGAGCTTTGGATACCCTAGAAAACGTTGGGAAATTATGAGCAATCTGCATGGCTGTGCTTTGCACCCATTATTGCACTTACATAGATGTCATCAGGAGGCCGATATAAGAATTGTTGGTGTTGTCTAGCTCGGAGAAGACTACGGCATTGACCACCCACTGTTTTAAGATGTTCAGAAATGAAGGGAAACATTTCCTCCATTATCCTCATCTGAAAGTAAGAAGGGAAGACCACCACTTTAAGCTGAGAGGAAGTCTAAGATCCTTTTCAATTCAGAAAATAAGACCTTAACTTTCTCCACAGAGACTGGAGCAAACTCCATACAAGTTGGCCAACGAGGAGATTTGCAATCCAGCACAGTATTTTCATCATGGAGGCATTAAGGCTCTGATTACGAGTTTGGCGGATGGGAACACACGTCTGCCAAACTCCAGACAGGGTGGGCGCCACTATAGTGGCGACCTCCCTCCTGGCCCCATTACGACTTTCCTGCTTGGCTGACAAGCGAATACCAAGGTTTCCACCTGTCAGCCCAGAGGGAAAGTGGTGGCAGCATTATTACCTGCGCGTAATTGAGCTGGTGGCATTGATGTCGGCCACAGAGGGCACCAGCACCCCGTAATGTGCACTATCTGCACAGCAGACAATGTGCATTATGAGGGTGCTGGGCAGGGGAACCCCTGCACTGCCCATGCCATGGGCAGTGCAGGGGCCTATCTGTGGCCCCCTGCTCCTGTCCTCTGCCAGCCATTTTATGGTGCTGAAACTGCCATGAAAAGGCTGGCGAAGAACCAGGTTGTTATTAGCAGAGTGGCACTGCCTGCAGCGCCGTCCTGTCTGATTGCACCCTCTACCCGCCGTCAGCCCGTCGGGTTCACCGATTCCCGCAAAGACGGCGGTCTCCCGCGGTTGGATTGCCAGGGTCGTAATGTGGTGATCGGACCATCACAGCAGTGGTGGTCTGACTGCCATTGCGGGTCTGGTCATCCCAGGACCACCAGACTCGTAATTAGGCCCTTAGTCTGAAAAAATTGCTTCTCATCACCTACAGGACTGTTGATAATCCTTTAGTCTTTTATTTATACAGTGGGTTTCTAGGATACACTTATCAAACATTCAAATAAGCTAAGTATTGTCTGCACATGTAATTACTCTGAAGTCAAAAGTCTTGATGATGCTGGAGAGAATTTGTAGAGAGATATTAAATAAGGTGGGAGACAGTGAAGAACATTGGGGACCACCAGAGTCAACTGAGAAAGACTCAGGTCGGAAGAGAGGAAACAGCAGGGACTGAGTTCTGCCTGATAAAAAGGGTGGGTCATTTAACAGTGTTTCTCTGCAGGGTCACTTCCCCAATATGCTTGACCAGCACATTCAGCTGTAACAGGAGTTAAACAACAACCAGTAAAACCCATAGTTACCAACGCGGTTGGCTATACCAGCTCTTCTGGTCTGTCCCACAGCATCCCTGCTTCTTGGAATGGACAAATATTACTGCCCCAAAGCAAAGATATTATAAAATATATAACTTTAATAAACTCGAGTTTGTTTGAGAAACTGTTCTAAAAGGTTTCATATGACTTACTAATCATCCAATATCTGTAACGTGCTAAATGTTCATTTGTAGATTTTAATTGTCCACATTAGCTACCGAAAAGGTGATTTATAACATTCTTCTAATCAAACACATTTTATAAAACTATTTGAGTGTTTACAAGGAAAGAGAAACTGATTGCTAGAGACTAAAAATGCATTTTGTATGTTTAAAAAATCCTTTGTGTGGAAAAGGAGTATAAAATGATTATGGTTCATTTCTCAATGTTAAAAAAAAGCCCTTTAGATCTGTGAAAAACGGTAATTGTAGTGGAAAAAAGTTGTGCTAGCCCCAAACAAGTCCACCTTTTTCTAAAACGTTACTAAGGATTTTTTTAAACGTGAGTTTTAGCTGTTAAAGGTTATCCAGTCTAACAATATTAGAGAAAAAATGTTTAACTTTTAAAAGTTTTATTAAAGGTAGAAACTGTTAAAAAAAACGTAGAAGTTTTTTTAAAGTTGAAATTGCTTACAAAATATTATGAATTGTCTTTTATGCAAAGAAAAATGCACGCATGTGCTGTTATCAAGGTATACATAACATTGCAAAATGTAATAAAAAAATAAGCACAGCTTTTTAAATCACAAAATGTAAGCTTTTGTTTAGAGTCTGTTTAATAAATATGTCTTTTTCCTTTTTTGGTGTTGATTAGAGAGGTAAAAGTGACAACAAGGTGATGACATTGACAATACACCACAGTCTTCAGACCACAACAACGTTATTCCATCATACATATCAGAGACTTCTGTTGCAAGATGTCTGCAAGTCATGAGGCTCTGTAACCGGTTACTCTGATTTGCTTTCTAGGGCAGTTGGTGTCAGGGTGTGCACCTACAGCGCGTTTTTTTCTGTTTCCGAGACATTTAGGGGCATATTTATACTCCGTTTGCGCCGAATTAGCGTTGTTTTTTTCAACGCAAATTTGGCGCAAAACTAACGCCATATTTATAATTTGGCGTTAGACGCGTCTAGCGCCAAAGTAGGAGTAAAGAGCGTCATTTTTTTGCGTGAACGCCTTCCTTGCGTTAATGAGATGCAAGGTAGGCGTTCCCGTCCAAAAAAAATTCTGCGACGCAAATGCGTCGTATTTATACTCCCGGGCAAAAATCACGCCCGGGAGTGGTCGGGTCAAAAAACCCCGCATTTGCGCCTCTTTTTAACGCCTGGGTCAGGGCAGGCGTTAAGGGACCTGTGGGCTCAAAATGAGCCCACAGCTGCCCTCCCATGCCCCCAGGGACCCCCCCTGCCACCCTTGCCCACCCCAGGAGGACACCCAAGGATGGAGGGACCCACCCCAGGGACATTCAGGTAAGTTCAGGTAAGTATAAAAGAACATTTTTTATATTTTTTTTTTGGCATAGGGGGGCCTGATTTGTGCCCCCCTACATGCCACAATGCCCAATGACCATGCCCAGGGGACATAAGTCCCCTGGGCATGGCCATTGGGCAAGGGGGCATGACTCCTGTCTTTACTAAGACAGGAGTCATGTAAATGGCGTCTGGGCGTCGTTAAAAATGGCGCAAATCGGGTGGAGGCGATTTTTTGCGTCAACCTGACTTGCACCATTTTTAAGACGCCCTAGCGCCATTTTTCCCAACGCCGGCGCTGCCTGGTGTTCGTGGTTTTTTTCCACGCACACCAGGCAGCGCCGGTCTGCTTGCGCCGGCTAACGCCATTCAATAAATACGGCGCCCGCATGGCGCTTCAGAATGACGTTAGCCGGCGCAAAATTTTTTGCCGCTAAACTGCGTTAGCGCAGTTTAGCGTCAAAAAGTATAAATACGGGCCTTATTAACAGAAGATCGGACACATTGCCAGCAAACAAAACAATGGATAATCTACTTGCTGTTTTCCAGGAGAGTCTGTTTTCCGTTGAATTCCTTTCATGAAGCTAAGTGTGCCTTTCAAGCCTGGCTTCCAGCCACGACACCACTGACAGTCCAGATTTTAACGTGGAGCATGAGAACCAGGTCACAGTTCTGGCATCTCCTGCTTCCATCTGTATCCAGGCTGATGTAGTGTGTGGGCATGCGGCCTAGTGATATATAATGGATTTTTCCAGAACAGTAACCCAGGTTTTGAGACCAATAGGCTGAGTGGTGTACTGCCTAGCATCAAGGCAGATGGCAATACCTGCTAACCTCACACATTTTACAGCCTCGGAAATAATGGATTGTGTTTAATGTGTGCGAGATGCACCCCTTGACATCACCTAATGGACTAAAATAACACAGAGGGAACTTTAACAAATGCCTTTTAAAAAGGTTACATGTATTTGGGCTTTTTATAAAAGTGGTGATGGGCACAGTTCTCTAGTTCAGTTAAGACAGTCACATAATGCACTTTATCGCGATTGAAATGGCATGGAATGGAGATACTGACAACTACATGAGGTTTAAAACCTCATTTACCGGAGGACGCTTAACGCCAAGAAATCAGGCCTTACGATTTAATTATCAGGGTCAAACAGTACGTACAACATTAGCTTAGATGCAAAGATTGTTATATATGTTTCTCTGTCTAAAACATCTGTGTCTAAGGCTCCTTCGGGTCACCCTTGATGTCCCTTATGATTGGGTAGGGGCTGGTGGGAGTGCTAGCGCAGGTGTTTTAATAAAAACATATTAATGAGTATTCATGTATTATGAGGAATGGATTTGTGTGGAAAATGTAATAACATGGAGAAAAATAATGCACACATTTGAAAATGTGATCACGATGAGTGGCCATCAATGTTCACGAAGTATACTTATTAATGGCTTATTAATATGAAATGTTGAGCATTTGTTTGATTAATGTAGTAATATGTCATACTGAAGGTTATGCATTGTGTATTAGCATTATTAATTGTAGGCCTTAATTTAGCAGAGGTCTTGGTCTAGTTGCGCGGCCTCATGTCAAGCTGTATTTCTTAACGATTAATAACATGTTTGCTTAGAGAATTAAATTGTGATTTTCCACTGTATTTTCCAAAAGTGCTCGTAGCTAAATGTTTTTCTCATGAGAACCGAGTGCTAGAAGATGCTGTTCTTGCTAACTGTAACATTATGAGTGTAATGTGTGTAAGACTGTCTTTTTTCAGGAGGAGAACAATGGAGACACTGACTGGAGAATAAGCTGCAACAATATTGTTACCTGACAAAACGGATGATGAGGACATTACAGGAGAAGTCAATCAGCAACATAGTACTGGTAGAAAATATAGATTTGATGTGTTAGTTTTGTTGGACTAAGTGTGAACATGCGATCCCTTGACCAACAGGGACTTGGGAAGTAGTTTTAGAGAATTTAATTTAACCGGACTTCACAGATGGAAGACAACACATTTGCCCATTTTCTTCTTGCCGAAAGGTCATTAGTTTCTTGTGCATCTTGACAAGAGACATGCTTAACTTTAATGCTTAAAGACTTTGGGCCATATTTTTACTTTTTGACACAAAAGTGCACCAACGCAGTTTTGCGTAAAAAATTTTTGCGCCGGCTAACTCCATTTCTTCGCACCACTCGGGCTTCAAATTTATACTTTGACGCACGGCGGCGCAAACCACTGGTGTGAGTCATTTTTTTTTACTCAAACCAATGTGTCACGTCATAAAGAAAAATGACGTTAACTTGGTGAAAATGACTGTGAGCCAGTTTACGATGTCGCAAACCAGATACGTGCCTTTTTTTGACGCAATAGCATCAAAAAGCAGCGCAAACACTGCAAAATGTGCAAAGGAGAGCCAAAATGGATCCCAGATGCTTGAACAGACACCAGGAAGATGACAACAGACCAGGAACCAGCCAAGAGGACACACACAAGACCCAGGAGAGGGAGAAGAAGAAAATAAAGTGTTGGTTCAGTGAAGAGGAACAGGAAATACTGGTGAAAGAGATGATGGAACAGCAGCACCAACTTTGTGTCACTTCAAAAATGCCAATTAGTTGGAGAGAGGAAATTTGGCAACAAATTGTTGACAAGATAAACAGTGTGGCAGAAGTACGGAGAACAGTCATCGAGTGCAAGAAACGCTGGCATGACTGCAAGCGCAGGACAAAGGAAAAGATGGCCAGGAACAGGAAGGCAGCACTGCAGACTGGAGGTGGGAGTCCAGCACCACAGGAGGCCCTGGACCACATGGAGGAGATGGTGGCACCCATCATCCCTGGGGAGATCATCACAGGGATTCAAGGACAGGACAGCGCAGACTACCAGGAGACAACACAGATGCAGGGTAAGTCGCATGGGGAATTAAAATGCACAAATGTTAACTGTAAGTAGGGGGGGTGGACATACCTACTACACAATGCTTGTAAGTCATGATATTCAGGGAGTGGAAAAGGTAAAGGGGCACGGCACGGGGGCATGGCTGTTCGGAGGAAACCTGGGGCACAGTACTACACTACACTAACAACCTTTGCATGGAGGTATGCTGCCATGCCAAGGATGTTGGAAAGGTGAAGCCAGTCCAGGAGGGTAGGGTACAACGTGAAACGGGCCTGCTGTCACAAGACAGCTGGTATTCTCCCTAGATGAACTAGAGCTCAATTAACAGTCTCAGGCCATATCCGCAAGTGGAATGTAATATTGACAACCGTTGCCACTGCCACCTCTGCTGTGTGTGCAGGTCAAGTAGCTAATGGCAGTTACGTGCCCATGGATCAAACACACCCAAATTAGAGGGTTCAGGATGACAACTTTATCAATCCCCTGTAATCAATACAAATGTGCTAATCCTGTCAAATGTGAATGTCCATAGTTGCTACAAACATCAGCCATTGTTATAAACATTATGAGGTACACAGCACTAATGTCATACCTATGCTGCATATGTCAGGGTCCACCCTGTGCCTGGGTCACAAAAGCTCCAATGACACCATGCAACATCCCAACTGTTATACTGCTCAACAGTGAGGGGGAGGACATATGTCACCGGCTAGTGAAATACACCCACACAGTCAGAAGAGGAAATGGAACACTGTTAGGACCATCAGTGCAATCCTATGTAGCACACATTCCCCAACATCAACATCACACACTACCAATTCTGACATATGTGGTGTGCCATGCCAATGCTATACATAGTATATGCTAGGTCTCAGCAACATATAGCTGGATGTGAAATATCAGAGACTGGGGCAGTTCAAGATTGTTAAATGTGGTGCAAGTGCCATCAGAACACCCACAGCCAGTGCAATGCCTCACCATGAGAATGGAAGTAGACGGAGGGTTGAGTAGGACTCGAAGGTGGCAATATACAATTTGGGCAGAACCTACATCTAGAGGATGTGATGCTGACAAGTCCACAAACTGACCACAATACATGTGACATGCAGGTGGGGCATAGGCCTGGGAGAATGCTAATATTAAAGACAGGAACAACGAACAGGAACCAATTTCACAATGTGCAACTAATTGGAAGGCAGGCACATCACATTACAAATACCACAACACAGACACACTAATTGTATAATATCTCATTGCAGAAGACGATGGCTCTCCTGGGGATATGTCTGTCCTGTACTTCCCTGATGGCATGGATGACGAGCTGACAAACATCAGCCAGCAGACACTCCAAGATGTCTTTGGAACCCTCCAGACCCCTCCTTCAGTCGGAAGGAGGAGCACAGATACAGCAGCCATCACAGAGGACCCACCCACCACTCCAATTGTACGACCTGCCAGCTCCAACCCAGCTGAGGGCTCTGATGACACTGGCACCAGCTTTGAGAGAACTGTAGTTGGAGTACAGCGGGAGCTGGCCAATGAGGTGCAGGTGGGAATGGAAAATATGACAGCCAGCCTAGAGGGGGTGCGTTCGTGCATGATGTCAACTGCAGAACAGGCAGCAGCCATGCAAGGGCGAACATCAATCTTGAAAGGACTTGAAAAAAGTGTGAAGGAAATCAGCACAGCTGTAAGACAGTTGACAGAACACCTCCAACAACAAACCTTTCAACACGTGCACAAATGCAATATTGACCCCCTCAGGGCCAACCTGGCTGCCTACCACAGTGATGTGGCTGCTATTCTTAAGAACCAGCAGCTCCTCCTTGCTGCAATACTGCCCTTAATAGCCCCACAGTAGGCAGCTACCAGGATTTCTGAATCCATGTCTTCAAACACTGAGGTGTGTGTTGCCCCTTCACACCCACCACCAAGGGCAGAGGAGACAACACACACATCAGAAGATGGAATAGATCACCTTCACCCGTAAGAGTACCCGGTAGCACTAGTCCCTGACACCTGGCCACTTATAACCAAGGTCCTGTGCTTTGTAACATGCTAGTCTTGCAACAGCTGCTCTCAAGCACTGTTCTCCAGCCCACTGTTTACCTTGTCACAATGCCCTGTGATTGTCTCTCACTACCTCATTGGCAATTCATGCCCCTCAGCACTGTATGACACTTCACCCTGCATGTCCAATGACATGTCCTTTTGCACTTGCGTAGGATCACAATGGAAGGTGTCACATTAATGGACTCACAAGCATGGACAATGTAAATATAGCACTAAAGCACTTTAAAATAAATAGCACTTACACAACCACTTTGTCTCTGTGTAATGTGACACATCAACCGTGAGGGAGATTAGTGATGTTTGCCTCATGTCAATGCCCATAGAATGTCAATGCAACTGCCCTGAAAGAATGTGGTCTGATAACTATGCACTGTGGTCTGGATTGTACCATCATCTACCCTTCCTGAAGGTTAATTCTGAGGTAATTCGAAACTATACAGTAAAATGCTGTGTTGGACAGAATACGTCTTCTTCAAATGTCTAAGCCGAAAACTATTGCCTTCAAATTATTGCTCCAGACAATCTTTACGTATGTGACATTTGTCACAAATTGTTTCCACACACACCATACAGCAGGAATGGATGTGTATGAGTGTACGTACAAATAAGTAACCTAGCTATACAATGTAACAAATGATAGGTGTGAGTTATGTATACTATACTAAGTGAGATTATACCATCACTCACCTTATCAGGATTCACTTGAACATCAGGCTGCAGGCAGACATAACACAGTGTCCTCAATACCAAATCTGGTCCCAAAGTAAGTCAGATTGAAAACATACATAAAAAATTAACAACACATTGGGATCCATAGTAACCTTGAGTGGTGGGTGGTGGGTGCAATGGATGGCAGACTCCTAGCAAAGTAGCTCTTGTGTAGCTGCCAATGTGACAGCTCAATTGGGATTTGGTTGCAGGATGGGACACAAATGCAAATACTAAATAGACACTGTCCACCCATGTCAAGGCCCTGATCCCCAAGCATATGACACATACTGTAAAGGAATACCTAAATATTTATTTAACTGTAAAAAAGGATACTAAAACCAGGAGAAACCCCTTAACTAACCTACCTATCCTAACTACACATTACCCACAACTGGCCCCAACTAACATAAGCTAAACTTACTTATCACATTTAACTAAACACTCTAAACATCAAATCCCCACCCCCCTTATAAGACGGGACACACGGAGGACTACATATACTAACCTAAACACATACTATCTTATACTAAACAAATATATCTTTTTTTGAATTTTTATATTTTTTGTTTCTTTTTTTAAAACCCCAAAACCCCAACATAATCAACACACATAAAAAATAACATGTAAAAATATCATACCCCGCCCCCCAACCCACTACTACTAACTAAACTAACAGCCTATTCTAACCTAACACTAAGCCCCCTAACCCACTAATTAAAAGAACCAGGAAAGAGGAGGGAGGGGAGGGAATCATGGCAGAGTGTATAATAGTCACAAGTTCACCCTCCGCAGGGTCTTCCTTATGGCACACACCCTCTCATTGACTTGTAACACCTCCTGCTGCAGCCTGTCTAGTCTCCGCAACATACATTGCATGTCACGTTGTATTGCTCTAAAATCACCACGGTCAATGACTGCAGCAGGGATGTTCTGAGTGCCAGTTGTTGACGTGTGTCCGGTTAGTAGTGCTGTGCTTGGAGGGGGAGGTGCATGTGCTGCTGTCAGTAGTCCTGCAGTGGTGGCTGTCATCCTTGGTGCCACCTGGGTCGTGGTGGTGGTGCTGGTGCTGGTGTCTCTTGTGGACACCGAATGGCCCCTTGGGCAAATGCCCTCCACACTCCTGAGGCTCTTTCATGGCGATAACGCTGTGCCATGTGGCAGAACCCAGACTCCACATCCAGAATGTTGCAGTAACACATTGCCTGCCGCTGAAACTCATGGATGTGGCTGGCATCCATATTGGCTGCTGTTTAAAAAGATAAAGCCAAACATTAGGTACTCCATTGTGTGATATAGCTACTGATGAGAATCAGACAATACATCTAATGTGGCTGAAACAGGCCATATCACCATACAGATCACAGATTCTACCTGAGGAAGTACATGCCAAGGCAGCCTACACTTGTCCTATCTAACAGCACAGCAATGCTCTAAAAGATGTGTACCAACTTAAAGGACCTATGCATCATTGTTCAGCCATTAGTCACGTAAAAAATGCTGCAAGTCCCCCACATCTGACAGGCCAACTAATGACTATCTTGTGGATGACAATCAAGGGCCACAATATCTGTGATTTGTAAATGGAATTTGCAGGATGGTATGCAGTTGCTAATCATGAGTGGGTATTCTAGGTTTGGACAAGTGATTTACAGATTTACATGTCTGTGTACTAAACTTGGGTCATCACACCTAGGTACGCATTTCCTAACCCGAAGCCTGTGCCTCAGGGGGGGATGGACAAGCAACACATACTTTCAAACATCAAGGACACCCAGGACGCTTTGGACAGCTGTACATGGGTTTAGGTAGTCCACCACAGGTAAGGAGGATGTCCAACTAGGATGGACCCAATCCTTGGACAATCCCATCCACATTTATGTTTGTAAATGCAGAAAATTGTCAACATCTTTTGATACCACTAATACCTGTCTTACAACAAGCAGATAGATGCAAGCACACATCTGCCATGAGCTGGATGTACACCTATTACATTGTACTCAAGTGCCACATACACGTAGCACAACATGCTACTAGGAAGTCAAGCATACAGTCGAACATGTTCATTAGTGAACAGGGAGGCTCAAGTCTGTGGGTAAGACTTTGGCATCCCTATTCTGTGAGATTCGGAGTCTGACTTGATGACTAAATCATGAATATGGCCATCTGCTAATTTTTCTTTATAAAAATTCCCCAAAAAATGTCACCCTCTTCACATGGCCATGCCAACAGGGATGCACCACAATCCCAAAATATGACTATACGTTACTGATTGTCCAACTGAAAGATGGAAAAAAGTGACTCTCCAGTCAAGTTACAGATCAGATTATGTGCCAGCACATCATACCTTGCTATGTGTCCAACGCACAGGAGTCAATCACACAACAGCTGCAAACACAACGCAGAACTGAAATATCAACACTTACTGGATATGTCTGGGTCAGCAAATCAAGCCACTTCTCCGATTGTGTAAGGGACAGGTCCACCTGTAAAGCATGGAAGGGTGAAATGTGCTCAATGTCTGTGCACTGTACAACACTTTCAAATAAAATTACTGAGTGTAACATTAAGTCTGAAAGTCCAGCCTCTCAGGCATGATGATACCCCAACATACATACCACTGCAAACATGAATAGACCCTGTCACTCCAGTGAGTGATACACACATATCTGAACACATGCAGTGGCCCTATCATGTGATGACAAACATGCTCCATTAATAGGTTGCAGACTCATTTATGGAGTGTACTCCTCTCATCATTTGTAGTAATTACAGACATGCAAAGCCACATTCCTGGAGCACTGCAATACCAGTCACTCAGGTATTGTAGCTTGTGCATCAAGGGACAATCATTTACTGTGTGACGCACCTGTGGGTTGATTTAAGGTCATGATTTATTATGCTTTCTATGGTCCTTTACATGTAAGGCCTGTGTTGTGCGTAGGTTACATACGCTACATTAACAGTGTACCCTGAGCTACATATGCCCCCTATGACACCATAATGGCAGGTATCCTGTGCATTAATTGGTGACAATTTGAGGCAAGAGATGGATTGACCAGTTTTAGTATTGCAATACAACAAGGAGATGTATACTGACAGTGTATACTGTGGTCATCCATGACAAAATGCATGGGCACAGGTGTAGTCATTGCACCTGAAATGTGTCACTCATTTCCCTGTGTACCCATAATGGGTTTTGGAAATCACAGTTAGCCACATTCATCATCTTATATTTGCCAAGTTGGGAGATCAGCGGGTATACAGCAAACTGACACTGTCATATTATTAACACATGGTTTAGCAACTGTACCACTGTGTCAATCATGATGATGTAAGTTTCAGTTTACATGTACCTCAGAATGGCAGCAGTCACAGCAGTCTGATCTTAGCATACACCCATGTCTGCGATAGCCTCTATACTGGGAATTTAGCTATTGTACATATGCTGCATTAGATCAGCAGGGGTGTACCAAACAAAACTAGCAAAGTGTTAGGGAACTTTATTTTATGATGGAATTGGTCAGGGGTCCCTGCACGCATTACATTGTGATCATGCATTTCCCAACGTCAGGTATTCCATGATGATCCTATAGCTTATGAGAAGTGCATGACTATAGAGTAGCACAGATGGGAAATGCTTTAGCTCTGTTCCAGCTATTGTGCCCAAGACCAATTTAAAACACACAGGTACAATGAACAGAGGGCCATGGACAGTTGTTATCCCTCAATTTGTATCATTTGTTTCATTTTATATGCTACAGCTATGGAAAGTAGCACCAAACATTTAGATATGAACCCGTGTGCATTACTTTGGCATCCATTCCTAATGTAATTGCAGCACAACCAAGTCAAACTATCAGCCTAAGATATTACCTGAGGTTAGAAAGAAATTGGTATGTATGGGCCAGAATACAGTTCAGACATGTATTCGAAATTATTGGGGAACACATTAATTCTTTGCTTTAGCTTGTGATAAACATCTCTTTCCTGGTACACTCCCAGACCATGGCTAAAACAGATGTTAGAGACACATTTGCATCATCTATTGACGTGAAGGCAGCACTAATTTACAGGCTCCAGTTGTGTTTTGTAACTTAGTGCAGCTGTTGCGCCAACAAATGACGGTAATGTGTAGCAATTATTGTATATCTCAGGGCCACTGTATGTTTAACTTGCATTCCACATGTCCAAAAACATTTCCTGCAGCAGATCAACAAATCTGCTACTGTCACTATAGAGCATTTAAATGTGCTTTAGTTGGTTGTCGTTGTGCGGTGTGTTTTAGACACATCGCAGATGGTACAAGACCTTTGACCACCGGAGCCTCCTCGCCTCTGTGTGATACCCCTGTATCACCCTGCCACCTGCTTTGATCATCAAGGAGAGGAAGTGGCACACCAGCCAAATGAACCCCCATAGCTCCTCATCACCCATTCTACCCAGATGTGGCCTACCCAACATGACTGAAATAATAAGAAAATTAAGGGGTACAGAGGATAATAAAGGGAAAGAAGGGAGGAAAATGAAATAACAGTAACCTTAAAACAGCCCAACAATCCCCAAAATAACAATACCCACAACAGACTCCCAACAGTACAAAGACATAATTAGACACCAAAAATGACAACAATACACTTACACAGGATACCACAGTCACTTACAAAACACCAAAAGACAATATAAAGAGCATGCAGGAGACAAATTCACAATATTCACACAGAGACAAGTCCAAACACAGCCACACAGTCAAGAAAAATCACAGACTGCAAAGTGAAAGTGAAAGTACATCCACTGTACCAATTCTGTAAACAGTATATCCTATTACATCATTTCCTGCCTCAAATGCGGTGTGTTTTTATTATGATGTGTCAAAATATTATGACGCTTACAGTCTGTGTGTCATTTGTTTTTACGCACATGCTTACAAATTACCCCTCATCCATAGTTCCAAATATTTTGCATTGGTAACCAATTTCATGGGGTACAGTGTTGGAATTACTGCTCGGGGCCAATGGATGTATCATGGCTGTGCGCGTCATTTTTCTATGCATATACGGCGTTTTTTGATGCACATGCATCTTTTTTGACGCGTCTGCATCAAAATTTATGTCTTTTACTGGGTTTGGGTCATTTCTCATATTTTTATAGTACATGATAGCTGTAACTATACAGAGATAGGCTGTTTTCACCTACATTGTGCATTCCAGTGCTTGGGCACATGTGGCAGATCACACTACTGCGGACCATGATCCTCTAGTTGCTGTACTGGATTTGCACTCTTCACTGACGCAATAGACATCCAAACTTTTGGAATACAAATTGGTATTACCCAGTTTGAGCAGGTTGTGCGTCAATAGAGGATAGCAAGGCAATGCAATTTAATACATTAACTCATTGCCTGTGTGTCCAGGTCTGTGAATTGGCTATTTCAATTTTAGTTGGCCTCTGTGTGAACATCACAAGACGTGTTTTCATAAATGTGCTTGTATGCATTTGTTGTAAATGTCGATAACCATCAGATGCTATTCAGTGTGGAAATGAGTCCGGAAATGTGTTTGTCATACACGTAGCAACAAATGCTGTGTGAACTTCCCTGAATTTTGGGACAAAAGCATCTCCCATGACAAACCATACACAGGATAGATAGAGGACGGTTGCTAATGGCAATGTTACAAGACTAAGCCATCACATGTACTGGAATGTTGGATAGCACTTCCTGGTCACTTGTTTGTATACTACCCATGAGTCAGGCATTTGAAAATGCTATGTATGTACAGTGTTTGTGACACAGAGTCCCAAAACCAATCCAAAAATGTAATGTCACTCCACAGTTTGCCTCATATTAATGACCTATGTTTCTCTTGTGGCAGAGGAGGACCAGCAGACCAAGCAGCATGTGTTCACATATTTACAGTGGTTCATTGCACAAAGGTGTCCAGTTCAAGTGTGTGACCATGTGTACCCTGTGTCATTATTGGGGTCCATGTTGTTACAGTTACGTGGAGGTCTAGTCATGAGTCTGTGGAGCCATTCCCTGCATTAACAAAGTATCCTTCACAGCAGAATTGAACGAAAGCCAAAGAGGGATTGAGAATACACATGGGGATAGTTCAGCTATGGCACTGCAGAGGTTTTATGAGACTGACAGCAGGGCAACCTTGGTGTGCTCACAAAGTTGATGAATCAGTAATTTTAAACCGGCAGGTTTCCTCACAACATTTGTACACAGGGTGGCCTCTAAAATTCCCACTGCAATTGGGAACATCAGTGCCTCTGTGCTGATTAATCTCACAGCTGTTCACCACGCAAGCCCCATCAATAGGTTGGGGCCGATGTGAATCAGTGTGTGGACTGTCAGGGCACAAACATGTTTTGGCATTTCATGCACATTAGCAAACATTGTTTGTTGTGCTGGAGGCACCATACCCAATCCATGCATACAGCCATGGTACAGTTGTCACTCATGCATACATGAAACCCAGACAAGGGATGGGCCGTGATTAGGCTGTTTGAAGACATGTCCCACCCCATGATACGATAAATAAACTGATTACACTATACAATGTATTTGAGTATTAATTGTAGACCTACCAGACACAATACCCCAGGAGGAAAGTGAGGGCATGGAAAGCAACTATGAGACAAAAGTAGCCACATGGAACCTTTATGCTAACAGAAAAACAGGGACCAATCAGGCTATCAGGTTGGAGGCTCTGTCAGGAACTAACATGAACAAGGCAAATACACAGTGAGCAGACTGAGACTGGTCAAACCTGGAACAACACTGTGGAAAATGGAAACTGTATTTGTCCTGTGTGCTGCAACGTTACACAACAACCCAAGGCCTGTGTTACACAAGTGATTTACCTGGCAATGCATAACAGGCATAGACATATAATGAAAGCGTCTAAGCCGTTCCAGGCAGCAGCAAGGGGAGTGCAGGTTCAAATGGCTGGTCTGCATGGAAGTGCTCACAGGTGTGTGCAGCTTCAGTCTCTCACAAATCTTGTAGGTGAGAATCAAGTTCAAAGGGCCAACAGTACCTTTCACAGGGGAAGCAATGGACTGGTGATTACAAGTCCTACAGGCTACCAGACAGTGCATTATCTGACCAGAAGTCCATGCAGACAGGTGAACTATGACTATGGCATGCCATACTAAAGAGGGAAACACACTGGAGTCAGAATGTGAGTCTGGGCGTGTGTAGATGAAGGATTATCTAGGTACAAATAGTCCATTTCCAGGGCCCCCTAGAGAAGGGTGGGGAGAGACTGAAAACATGGTAGTGGCAGGACTTATGACCTGGGATGGCATGTGCAGGGCATGTCTTGTGAGCAATGCTTGTCATACCTGGGGCACTCGTGCTATCCATTTGCAGCCTACATGGACTTCTTGTCACACATACTAATTGCAGAGATAGCTGATGTCACACTTACCGCTCAAGGGTCTGGCCATACATTCCTGTTACCAATGCAATAGCACTTCCACTGCCTCATGTATGAGGCAGTTGTTTTACCTTATGAATGATGGTGTCTTAGTTGTGTGCCATATGCTGCAATGAACCATGTTGCCAACATTTAGGTGTGCCAGTGCTATGGTCCTCTGATATTGACCTTCAAATGTGAAATGGACAGGATATATGTCATTTACAGTGTGTGTGAAGTTGGGTGTACATTCATACTCATCAAATGTGATGTGGACTTTTCAGTATCCTAATCTTGCAATGCTCCATGAGACTAAACTCTGATTATGAATCCTAGGGATAATATGATGCATATATGATTACCCAGACCATCATATACTGATTAGAATAGGTGTTTAATGACATATGGTAAGATAGTGGTGATGGTGACTATAGTTAAAAGACGTTTTGTACAATGTGTTGTCTCAGATGCAATCCTGCTGCAGTGTTTGGATGGTCCTCCTAATGTTGATGGACAACATCCTCCTCTTCCTCCTCTTCAGGCATTTGTGGGTCTGGTTCATGGAAGGGAATATTCCTCCTTACACAAATGTTGTGCAGGATGGCACATGTCAAAATGATCTTGCAGACCATTTCAGGTGAGTATAGGAGACTGCCTCCGGTGATGTTGAGGCACCTGAATCTTGACTTCAGGATGCCAAAGGTCCTCTCTACTATGGTGCGTGTCCTCCGATGTGCATCATTATAGGCACGCTGTGATGCTGTGCTCGGGTTTGCAAATGGGGTCATGATCCATGGCTGGATCCCATACCCCTGATCAGCTGAAGAAGAAAAAGAGTGAAACATTTTGAGGGAGCTTGTACCATGATTATCACTTTGCATGGCAGTTGTTATCTTGTGTTGTCTGTGACTCATCTGTGTTTGTGTTATTGTGTGGAATCCTCGGCTTCTAGGATGTACCATCGGCATTGGGATGTTTCATTATCTGAACTGGTGTTTGGCTGATTGACCGGATGCCAGCGGTATTTTTGTAGAGTTTCAGTACATTGTGTACTCCCATGCATTATGTCATGTGAAAGAGGTGTCCATGTGTCTTAACTGGGGGTGACATGACACTCCCATACACAGAATCAATTCCACAGTGGTGGTAACATGGTTGCATCTATATGGCCTGGACATCCCATCCAATTTAACTTATGTAATAGAATTTGTTAAACATCAGTGAGGCCCTTTGATTTGGCTAGGTGACATTGTACAATACATCTCTATAAGTTGGCAGCACTGACGTGTTGACATTTGACAATGCACAAATATCCCATGTGTGACACGTTCTCTGCAGGCCTATTTATCTGCCCTTACCGAGTTGACTCATGTTAAAAAGTGTACCTACACTACTGAACCTGGTCCAGTTCAGCTGACTAACTTGGTTGTGAGGTTGACGATTTAAGTGTCAGAAGGTCCATTTGCCTGTACATCTGTTGTGTATACGTGTAATTGTCTCAAACCGTATGTGTAGGAATGTGCACTTCGCAATATTGTCACATCAATATGTGTTCTTAGCACAGTCCACTTGCTTATCGGTAGTGGGTTATGTCAGACCAGGAGTGATGTGAGATATTGGTACAGCCTCAATGATTCCATGTCCCCTTCATTAGAGTCATCATCATCATCATGCTATGTGTGTCATGGTATAATGCATGCAGCGAAAACACATTGTATACCCCTTACACTGTACATATTGTTTGGAAGGGTATGTGATCGAGTGTTATTGATGTGATATTGTAAGATTAATCTTCCAAGTTGTACTGGCAGTTAAGGCCATGTCATTGTCACTGTGAGGTTTTAAATTGTTCCCTTGTTTCTGGGGCCGGGCATCTGCTGTTAGTTGCATCTATCATTTGTCCCTAGGTGTGTATCCAATTGGGTGAGGATATCAAACATGCCTAGCAGTTTCACAACCTCAGTGTCTTCCTGGCCACGTGTAAATGTAGTGGTGTATGTGTTGTGTGTCCTACAGGGTTGATGTGCTGTGTGTATAAGAGTAGGTTTGTGCACTTACCAACAAGTAGGCCCTTTCCATATCGTCTATCCTGGAAGTGTTGATTGATGGTGCAGTGCCAGAAGATGAATGAATCATGTACACTCCCAGGATACTTTGCCACGATGTTGGTGATCAATCCCCGGTGATCCACAATGGCCTGGGGAGTGTGTGTGCTTCCTGTTGCGGTATAGATGCTCGGTTGCAGCAGGTGGCACAATGCGTACATGTGTGCAGGCAATGGCACCAAGCACATGTGGGAATCCGTTGATTTGGTAGAAGCCCTATTTGGTCTCCTGCTGCTTCTGCTGTGTGTTGGGGAAGCTGATATGGCGGGTGTGAGGGAGATGATGGCATCCAATACCTTGGGTTGGAAGGCAGAGAATGAGGGCTGTGAGTTCCCGGCAACCAGGGCACCAGTGGTTTGAAACGAGCCACTTGACAACATGTGGAAGACAGCTAGCAGCTTGGTCTCTGGTGGGATGATGTGGGGTGTGTGCAAGCTGGGTGTCAACTGTGGCTCAATGTTGCGCAGCAGCTGCTGAATGGCTTGCCAGTTGAGTCTGTACCTCTGGATGATGTCTTGTTGCCTGAGTCCCAGAAGGGTTGACGTGGTCCTGAATATTCTCTCCTGCCTTCTGCGTTGCCTTTTGGGGTCCCTGCTGGTGTGGTAGAAGCTGCTGGTGTTGGTCCTGTGCTCTGCGTCTTCCTACATGCTAGATGAATAGCACCTCCATGTCTTCCTTTTGGAGCTCTGCTGTTGCTTCTGTGGGTTTTCCTTAAGTACTGGTGTGTTTGCCTCATTTTAATGCCTGCCCTGACCCAGGCGTTATTTTTTGACGCAAATTGGGCTGTGTGTCATTTTCCGACTCCACCTCCCGGCAGTGCGGGATTTTTGCGCAGTAGGAAAATATGGTGCACGGGTGTTTAAGTCATTTTTTGGACGGGAACGCCTACCTTGCATGTCATTACCGCAAGGCAGTTTCACGATCCAGAAAATGACGCACATAGCGGAATTTTGGTGTTCCCGGGGTCGGGCGTCAAAGTGTAAATACGGTGTAGGGTTTGCACCGAATTTGCGTCAAAATGTTAGACGCAAATTCGGCACAGGCAGAGTATGAATATGTCCCTTTGCGTTTTCTTAACTTTGATGCTGAATTCTGATGCCTTGCTGACCAAACTGATGTCCTGATGATGAAGACTATCTTAGCTTGCTGCCCCAATTGAGGAGAGGTATTCTTTTACCCATGTGTTTGTTATGCCTATTTGCTTTTTCCTTATAGGTACCAACCACACTGATTTGATAGAGCCATAGCTAGATGTTTTCCAAATTTGTGTTTGCTAAATTGTTTTGCATGACGCCCAACATGCTGATGCAAATCTAATGTTAGATAAGGATCCTCACTAATGATAATTGGCTTTAGGGAGTAACGCTGATGTATTTATTTGCTGAATTTAAATGTATGTGATATTGTTTGCGCAATTGTTATTATTATTAACTTGCACTGTAAATTTAGAATGAGTTCAAGCTTTGATTAGATTGCGTTTCTTTCCCTGATTTGGACAGCCAGTGTTGCTTCTGTTTGTTTATCATTTGATTTTGAGATTATCTCACAAGACATTAGCATTGTTAATATAGGGAAATAAATATTTTAACTTTTACTAAAAGGTGTGGTTATTCATGACTGAAATGTCATGGTGTGTGACAATGACTGACTTTATTGATTACTAATGTTATTGAATGTCATTGCTTATTGTGTTGATGATTGAATATTGATCTGCATGAACTGGATCTATGGTGAGAACATCTTAATTGCGAGTCAAAAGGTTCATCGACCTATTCATGTCCCCTTGTAAGTTTACTTATTAAGGTCATACGTGCTAACAGGAGCGTTGCCGGAGATTTAAGGTGCGTGTTCTGCTCCAGGGGTGATGTCTGCCAGCAGTGCCTTATACATTTGATTCAGCAGCCTTGGGCAAATATGTCTTCGTCATGCTATTTGTTTAGTTGAATGTGACGTCCACAAACATTCTGTGATTGGTTCCTGCAGTAATGATCATGACCACGGGTATATGCGAGATACTTTGTGATCATCTTGAGAATGCAAGATGCAGGATGACTATTCCTCTTGCAGAAAAAAAACAAGAAAAGACTCACTCAGCAATTCTCTTTCTCTCCTGACCCCCTTGACTGAGAGGAATACACACAATTGTCACTAGGTCAGCCCTCAACATAGAGAGGAAAAGTCTTCTCTTCCCTAAAACACACCTGAGGAGAGAAGGTCCATAAACTAATTAGCTGGATTGTTAAAGTGAAAGGATGCATCTATTGTGATTGGCAGTGGCCTTATGTCCAAGTATCAAGAACAGGACTTGTAAGCTGTATCTTTACTTAAGCTCAAAGAAGATCCAGGACGATACTAAACAAGCTAGCTCTGCTGACTTCAGAACGTGGAGTTGTGTGCTCACTGTTACCACTTTTTATTGGTTGGAAACAGACCTGACGTCCATGCAGAATCTCTGCTGTCCTGCCCGCTGGTGCTACTGAATGGTCCGCATGGAAGCCACAACCAAGCCACAATCTAGTCTAGGAGTTCAGAGGATGAATACCTGGAAGGTTCCTGCTCACTCACTAGCTAGAAGAAGAAGAATGTCCCTATAAACAGCATCAGTTAAGACAGCTGAGCTGATTGATAACTCTGACTTGTGAGCACATTCCCTTCATTTACCCCCCATGGAGGTCCAGCAGCAAATTGGCTTGCAAGCTAGCAGGGTGGAGAATGTTTGAGTGGACCAAGGAATGTTCTTACAAAACCCCACAACTCTCATGTACTACAAACTTCTAGCCACCAATTTATGGGCAGAGATCTTCATAGTAAATGTGGGTGCCGGGGTAAAGGAGGTCAGCTGGAAAATGGGGAATACATACTACAAAATGGGAGGAATATAGGAAATTTAGGAGGGGTTTAGAGAGGGACAGGTTTGGTTAGCACCTTTTTCACTGCCACAGTAATTTAAAGACTAGAGGCTGCCTCCCATAAAAAGACCTATCTTTTTATGCGTGGAGACCCTGCATTCACAATTATACTTCTCGTAAATCCCGTTGCAAACAGCACACACCCGTAAACGTACAAAAAAGTGTAAGTTTACTTGTGTGAATCAGGCCTCTAGAGTTTGGCTGACTTAGTCTTCCATTGCAACGTCCACAAAGTACTCAGTCAGCCAAACCTTCAGTACACCCAAGTGATTTAAAGACAACCAGATTGCTAGATTAATGCTGATGAAGTAAAATTTACCCTGTTGGCATAAATCTTCCTCTGACGGGCCAAGGGAGTACAAGTCTTTGGAGGTAATCCTTTGACCATCCACCATATTTAGAAGAGAGGTTGATTTTTTTTATTGTCCATGAATATACTAACAATGATGGAGAGTTAAAATAAAAAAATGACCCCCACATCTTGCGAGAAAACGTACACGCTGTTACGGCCATTAGTTTTTTCTTCTCCACTTGGTGAATTTGTTTTCCAAAAATAAAAACTTTTAAAAGTTTGGTGTAAACATCCATCTTAAATGATGGAGGTCCACCAATCTTTTAAAGAGGGTTTTATAAACCGCCGTCATGGCAGTTCATACACCCCATAAAGTTCATTGCAGGGCCGGCTGTGAACTCTATTTATACTTGTTTTGTGCCAAATTTGTATCATTTTTTTTACGCAAATTCGTGCAAAACTACCTCCATAATTATACTTTGGCGCTAGACACGTCTAGCACCAAAATTATGGAGTTAAAGTCACTTTTTGGTTGTGGAAACCTACTTTGCGTCAATGAGATGCAAAGTAGGCGCTCCCATGCAAAAAATGACTCAATGGCCTCACCGCCATATCTATCCCCCATGCTAAAATCATGCACGGGGGAGGAGGGGTCAAATAATGGTGCAAAGCCTGCTTTGCACCATTATTTAATGCCTGGGTCAGGACAGCCCCTCCCCAGGCACCAGGGACACACCCACCCACACCAGAGGGACAGTGGATGATGGGGGACGATATTTTTTTTTTTTAAGTGCCATTGGGGGCCCTGAAGTGGCTCCCCTACTTGTCACTGGGTGCAATGGCCATGAGCAGGGGACCCAGGTCCCCTGTGCTGGCAATTGGGGTGGTAGGCATGACTCCTGTCTTTTCTAAGACAGGAGTCATGTGGTATGGATGGTTTTGTGTCAGAAAATTATGCTAGGCTGGTTAGAGTCATTTTTTTTAATCTAACCTGCCTAACGTCATTTTTTTGGTGCAAAACCTTCCATACCGCCAGCCCCACCCGGATAATGTCATTTTTTTTTACGCTAGCCTACCTTTTGCACCGGCTTGCACCATTCCATAAATATGGTGCCCTGCTGGAGCTCAGAAATGTGCAGGCCTGTGCTAAACTTTTTGGTGCAAAGCTGCGTTGGTGCAAGTTTTGCACCAAAATGTATGAATCATGGCCTAAATTTTGCGGGTTGAGTAAAGTCCAGGTGGTGGACATAAAGGCCCTCATCATGATATTGGCTCTAAATCCCACTTACCGCCACAGTGACGGCCGCCAACATGCCACTGCGGTGACTATTATCCGTTCGCCATATTATGACACACACACCAATCCGACAGAATACTGCCACATTCACAAATCCGTCAGCCCAAAAGTCTGTGTTAAACTGTTGGTACCAACACCCATACCGTTACGCCAACAAAACAACACCCGCTACATCATGACCCATGAATCAACATGGCGGACATTCAGTGGCAGTAAACCATTGGTGGTACAGAATGGACACTCAAATACTAAACCACACAACATTGGCAATAACAAAAACACACACCTGACACTCATACACACACTACACACACCCACCCACAGCGCTATAGAATACACACCCACATCACCCACAAACCTTTCCAAATACAAATTATTGTCACCAGAATGACACCAAGACCACTGCGACAACTAGACACACACACCCATACATCCCTCACGTACCACACTACGCACACCCAACCAGAGTACCCAACACCCACATACTTACCCACACCACACAACACCCATGTCCCCACAAAGACACCCCCATTTCACAGATGAGGAGTTGCGGGTCATGGTGGAGGAAATAGTCAGGGTAGAGCCACAGCTATTTGGAGGACAGGTAAAGCAAATATCCATTGCCAGGAAGATGGAGCTGTGGCAGAGAATCGTGGACAGGGTGAACACCGTGGGACAACATCCTGGTACAAGGGACGACATCAGGAAGAGGTAGAAAGACCTACGGGGAAAGGTACGTTCCATAGCAGCAAGGCACCAGCTCACCATACAGAGGACTGGTGGTGGACCCCCACCTCCTCCCCCACAGCTCACATCATGGGAGGAGCAAGTCTTGGTATTACTGCATCCTGAGGGACTCACTGGAGTTCCCTGAGGACTGGGCACTGGTGAGTCAACATTTACTACTTATCAACCCCCATACCTGCATGCCATCTCACACCTTTAACCTCATTCCCATCATTCCACTCCATCCCACACACTGCACCTACACATATGACTAATCCCAATGCCAAGCCCTGCATGCTATACCAATGCATAGACAGCCCTTCCAGCCCTGCATGGACACCCATCACCAAAGCATGCACAGCATAGGGGAACTAACAATCCCACAATACATCAACATTCACAAACAAAGGTGGCAGGGTAACAGCAACGATAGAGGGGAAGCTAGGGATGTACAATATGTCACAGGCATGAAGCATAATACAATACTTACATCCCCGCAGGTGCCCCAGCCAATGTCAGCGGAGAGGAGGTGCCATCACTTTCCAGTCCCCAAACAGAAGATGCCGCAGTGATGAAAGTAACTCTTGACTTCATGATCTGGATCAACAACCTGGCCCATCAGGGAACACTGGACAGACGGTCACCCCAGCCCACTCACAGTCCACCACAGAGCCTCCCCCATCAGTATCCAACACCACATCACCCACTCATCGTCCCCACACCGCTGTCCCCAGGGCACGTCAATCAGCAGTGTGCCCACCTGTACAGGGACCCCAATCCACACCTCAGCCCCCAAAGACAATCAGGGACCTGGGGTCAGTGGCAGGGGGCACACCGTTCAGGGGACAGGGGCACAGGGGAACAGGGACACTGGGAGGACCGCTGTGTATCAGGGGGAGGACAGGCCCAGGGAACCGTCTCTCCAGGAAGCACTCACCAAGACCCTGGGGGTCTACCAACAATCCCAGGACACGATGGGCCAGATCCTTGACAACATGCAGTAGAACAAGCATCTGCAGGATGAACACCATCAGGAGACCAGGGAGAACTTCCTGGCCCTTTACACCACCATGATCTCCATAGCAGGGGTGCTAGCAGACATGGCAAACATCATGAGGGAATCAACAGCACAGCAGCGGGCCCCTACCACCAGCCAGTCTATTGCAGCTTGTGGGCAGGAGGCCCTGCCACAGGACCCACAGGCCAACAGCACCCCGCCCCCTGCAGAAGGTGAACCACCCCGTAAACATTCCCTGTGACCCAGACAAAAGTCAGGGACACTTGCCATGACCACCGCCAGGAAATGAGACTCTCCTGATTGTCCCCCTTGTGTCCCACCCTGTCACCTTGTCCACTTTGAACTGCCTTTGCTCCCCTTCCTATGGCCACTTGAACACTGGACCTGTGCTACAAACAGACTGGAACAATACCCTGGACTTTCCTCTACCATCACCCCATTCCAATGGACTTGTGCCCCAATTTTATAGCACTACAATAAACACCCTTGAACACAACTTGACTGATTGTATTTTATGTGTTGAGAATGTGTATTTAGGGGAGAAATCACATCTAGTGCAAATGATCTGAACACTGTGATAGCATACAATTAATGACCTGTAACTGTCTATAGTAATCACATCAGGACACTGTTGTCATATCACCAACATCTGTAAAATGACAAGCCATAGGTGACAATAAGTTGAGATGCAAAGAAAGTGAATGCCATCATGCTACAGTCACACAGATAAAATCAATAGTCAGAGCAATGATCAGTTCCACTGTCTCACCTGTGTGTTACTGGAAGTATTGACGCCTAACTGATGTTCTGTTGTCCACATCCTCATCCTCTGCCTCCTCATCCTCACTGTTCCTAGGGTCTACTGCTGCTACAGGAGCATCTCCAATCTCCTCCTCCTGCAGAAAAGGCACATGATGTCTGAAGGCCAGGTTGTGCAACATGCAGCATGCCACTACTATCTGGCAGACCTTCCCGGGTTAGTAGCACAGGGATTCACCTGTCAGATGGAGGCACCTGAACCTGGCCTTCAGGAGGCCGAATGTCCTTTCGATTATTCTTCTGGTTCGCCCATTTGCCTCATTATAACGGTTCTCAGCCCCTGTCCTGGCATTCCTCACAGGGGTCAGGAGCCACGATAGGGTTGGGTAGCCAGAGGCACCTGCAAGTATTGAGGGACAAACATTAACCTAACACAGTGCTATGGGGATAACACCTGAAGGCATACACTGACATCCAGTGGGTAGGGACTCTGGCCCACCTATTAGCCACATGCTGTGCCTCTGTAGTTGGCCCATCATGCTTGGGATGCTACTATTCCTCGGCACAAAGGCGTCATGCACCGACCCAGGATACTTGGCAGTGACATGGGAGATGTACTGGTATGCCAGGCACACCATTTGCACATTCATTGAGTGGAAACTCTTCCGATTCCTGAACACCTGTTCATTCTGGCGGGGGAACAAACGCAATATGTGTAGTCAATCGACCCAATAATATTGGGGATTTGGCCTATTGCATAGAATCCTGCCTTCACAGTGGCCAAATCTTCCACCTGGGGGAAAACAATGTAGCTGCACATGTGTTTCACCAAGGCAGACAATACCCTTGCCAGCACGATTGAGAACATTGGCTGTGACATTCCTGCCGCCAAGCCCACTGTCACTTTCCGGGAAATGGATCACTGACAGCACTTGCACAAGAGGGGGGATCCCAGTGGGATGACGTATAGCTGATATCAGATCAGGCTTTAATTGGTCACACAGCTCTGTGATTGTGGCCCTGTCCAGTCTATAGGTGAGTATAATGTGCCTGTCCTCCAGTGTAGCCAAGTCAACAAGGGGTCTGTACACAGGGGTTGTCTCCTCTGCCTATTCATCCACAGTGGTAGGTATCTAAGAGACACAAGAGTGAGTAGGCTGTCACAATTTCAGCAATGGAACCACCACCTCAGTGTACATACAGCATCAATGTGATGGGACAGTGGGAATGGCAATGTATGTGCAATTCTAGGCAATGGCGCAGTTATGGATAATCTGATCGTTGTCCACCACCATGAAATGGCGTCCGCCTGTCCTGTATCTTGGGACAGGTGGAAGTGACGTAACTCCGCTGACGTTGGGGGTTGTGGCGGAAGGTGGTCTTGCACCGCAGTGCAATTCCTTATCGGCTAATATGGAGCTCTATTGAGTACAGTGGCCAATCGGGATCAGCGTCAGTGGTGACAGTGTACACCGTCATGGAAGTGACCGCCATTTTCTATCTACATCCTTACTTGTTTCCTGACTTTCCACAGGACAACACCTACACTGTGTGTGCTGCTGTGACCTGTGTCTGGAACCTATCATGGCCCGTGTGACTGGGGAAAGGGCCCCTGCCTTCACTTCGGAGGAGTTGGAGCAACTGGTAGATGGGGTCCTAAGCCAGTATGAACTGCTGTATGGGCCTCCAGACCAACCGGTTAGTACACCTTGTGTGTGCAAGCATTGTGTCATTGGGGTAATGTGTGGTGGTAGTGTACATGGTGGGTGCCGGGCGATGTGTGTGCCAATGGAGATGGAAACAGGAATGGTGGGCCATATGTGTGATGGACTGGATTGCATGAATAATGGTGTCCTCCTGTCTGTATCGCCTCTGCAGGTCAGCGCCCATCAAAAGAAGGGATTGTGGCATGCCATTGCCAAAGACGTGCGGACTCTGGGGGTTTACAGCAGGCAGAGCACCCACTGTCTGAAAAGGTGGGAGGACCTGAGACCCTGGGCACGGAAGACCACGGAGGCCCAGCTGGAGATGGCCTCCCAATAAGGAAGGGGTGCCCAGCGGAACCTGACCCTCCTGATGGCCCGCATACTGGCGGTGGCCTACCCAGATCTGGCTGGGCACTTGAGGGCATCACAGCAGCCACAAGGGGGTGAGTACAGTGGGCGTTACAACAATTATTGGTAGGTGGCACGGGATCAGGGTGGTGGGTGTGAGTTAGTGGGTGCCCCTTAATACCAGGTCAGACATTGCAGCGTGATCCAGCTCCCGGGTAATGGGTGTGTCGCGTAGGCTCTCATTATTCTAAAGAGACTACTGGATTTTGAGCAGCAGAATCGCCCGCGGTGTGGGAGACTAAGGTGGTCATTACAACCCTGGTGGTCGGTGTTAAAGCGCCGGTAAGACCGCCAACAGGCCGGCAGTAAAAAAATTGCAATTACGACCGTGGCGGAAACTGCCAACAAAGACAGCCACTTTAACACTCAGACTGCCACGGCGGTACAAACAAAGAGCGCAGCGGTCACCGTCAACAGACAGGCGGGAGACAATGTTCAGCTCACACTATTATGACAGGCCAATCCGCCACCTTTTCCGGGGCAGATTGACCGCGGATAAAAACACGGCGGAAACAGGAATTTCGAAGGGAAAACGCTCACCTCTACACACTCCACGAGGAACGAGGACACCATGGAACCGGAACTCCAAATTCTCCCTGCGATAGTCTTCCTGCTCCTCTACCAGGAGCACGAACGTCGGCGGCGAAGACCACGGTGAGTACAGCACCTACGACACAGGAGAGGGGGGAGGGAAAAAACAGGGACACACACACGCAACACCCCCACCCTCACCCACCACAACAAACACACTAATGCATATCAATACATCACAGTTACACCCCCCAAACCCCATGGAAGAATGCAAAGACCAATGAAAATGAGTGTAACTATCGGAATATATTAAAAACATGTAGGCAGAAATATATATATACACAATGTACAAAATAAATACCAGGCATAGTAGTCCAGGTACTGCACAAAGAAAGTCCGTGGAACACTGGGACCACACGGTATGGGGGAGGCCCACACAAGATCCCCGACCATGACAGAGAGAACACTGCAGGGGCATCAGACAGCAAGAAAACATGCACGTCAGTGGGAGGGAAAAGGGGGGCACCTCAGCCGCTTGAGTGCACGACACCAAATCCACGAGGGGGCCACATGCCCACTGTTCAATCCTGGGGAGTGCAAAGCCACAGTCTCTCAAGTCTCTACAGTGGGTGGCTTGCCCACTGTTCAATCCTGGGGAGTGCAAAGCCACAGTCTCTCAAGTGGATGACAGTCTCCACTGGTTCTGGAGGGGGACTGGTGCCCAGAGTGCTTCATCCTGTGAAGGACAGAGGTAGTGGATGGATCTCTCCACTGGTTCTGGAGGGGGACTGGTGCCCAGAGTGCTTCATCCTGTGAAGGACAGAGGTAGTGGATGGATCTCTCCACTGGTTCTGGAGGGGGACTGGTGCCCAGAGTGCTTCATCCTGTGAAGGACAGAGGTAGTGGATGGATCTCTCCACTGGTTCTGGAGGGGGACTGGTGCCCAGAGTGCATCACTCACCCGTGACGGACCCAGTTGCGTCAGTGCCCCTGCCGCTCATGGGCTAGCGGTGCTTCAGATGGTGGTGCCCTGTTCAGCGGTGCTTGTGATGGCGGTGCCCTGTTCAGCGGTGCTTCAGATGGCAGTGCCCTGTTCAGCGGTGCTTCAGATGGCGGTCTACATTGCAGGGTCTCAGCTACTGCCGGTCCTTCATGGCCCAGCGGGGCTTGTGCTGGCGGTCCTTCATGGCCCAGCGGGGCTTGTGCTGGCGGTCCTCCATGGCCTAGCGGGGCTTGTGCTGGCCGTCCCATGCCCCAGCGGGGCTTGTGCTGGCGGTCCTTCATGACCCAGCGGGGCTTGTGCTGGCGGTCCTTCATGGCCCACCAGGGCTTGTGCTGGCGGTCCTTTATGGCCCAGCGGGGCTTTTGCTGGCGGTCTTTCATGGCCCAGCGGGGCTGGTGCTGGCGGTGGCCTCCTGGGCAGCTGGGCTGGGGCTGGCGGTGTCCTCATGGGCAGCTGGGGAGGGGCTGGCGGTGGCCTCCTGGGCAGCTGGGATTGGGCTGGCGGTGGCCTCCTGGGCAGCTGGGATGGGGCTGGCAGTGGCCTCCTGGGCAGCTGGGCTGGGGCTGGCGGTAGCCTCCTGGGCACCTGGGATGGGGCTGGCGGTGGCCTCCTGGGCAGCTGGGCTGTGGCTTGCGATGGCCTCCTGGGCAGCTGGGATGGGGCTGGCGGTGGACTCCTGGGCAGCGGGGATGATGGCGGTCTTCTCCGCCGTGCTGCTCTTCCCAGACTTGCTGGGTTTCCTGTGGCCCTTCCCCACCTTGGAAGGTGTCACAGCTGACTCCACACTCCCAACGGGACCCCTGGGAGCGGCTTTGGTGGCTCGAGACTTCCCCCTCTCTCGCCGGGCACTGGCCAACTTCTGATGCTTCACAGGTGGGGGACTGTCTGTGCTGTGGCTCCGTGCCACACTGGCTGTCCTGGTGGCCGGTGCACTCCACATACCGGTGACTACAGGCACCACTGGTCCCGGAGATGTTGTGGCTGAGGTGCAACTTCGGGACCTATGAGATGGACGAGGTGGGGGAGGTGTAGGAAAAAGGTCAAAGGTGGACAGGAAAAGTTTTTGGGACACACTGGGACGGGTAGCTGGAGGGGGTTTGGGAGTGGAGGAAGAGGTGGTGGTAGTAGGAGGTGTACGTTTGGTGACTTTGGGTGAAGGTGCATGCGCTGGAGGCTGTCGTGATGTGGATGGCTGTTGGGTGGGTGTGTGCTTGCGTTTGTGTATCTTGGGAGGGGGCGTCACAGACACACTGGGAGATGACACAGGGGACGTGTGAATGGTAGTGTGGGTGGTGACTGCACGTGAGCGGGGTGTGCTGGTGGGTGTGCTAGTGAGGGACGTAGTGGCTGTAGAGGTAGTGCATGCAGGTGTGAGTGTAGATGAGACTGGGAGGGAGGAGGGAGACGACGAGGAGGGGGACACAGTGGAGGCAATGGATGTTGGTGTGTCTACATGTGTGTGTTGCTTGCGTGAGTGCCTGTGGGATGTGTGGTGCTTATGTTTGCCTGAGCTTCCCTTGTGTGTTGAGGTGTGTGCAGGCTGGTCTGATGGTGTGCTTGGGATAGGCAGAGGTACAGGGGATTGGGTCTGGGTGGAGGAAGTTGGAGGGGGGAGGCTAGAGACGGGGACAATGGCTGCCATCAGTGCTGAGGCCAGAGTCTGAAAAGCTCGGTGAAGGGCCGCCTGACCAGAATGAATGCCCTCCAGGAATGCATTTGTTTGTTGCAACTGCCTTTCTACACCCTGGACGGCATTCAAAATGGTAGACTGCCCAACAGTGAGGGACCTGAGGAGCTCAATGGCCTCCTCACTGAGGGCAGCAGGGGTGACTGGGGCAGGGCCTGAGGTGCCTTGGGGCAAAGGTGATGCCCACCCTCCTGGGTGAGCGGGCACAGGGCGAAGGCTGAGGGGCTGCTCGGAGGCCGGTGCTGGTAGGGGAGGTGGCGGCTGTACCTGTAGATGCGGGGGGCACAGATGTTGCCGCCACCACAAGGGAGCTCCTGTCAGAGGACGAGTCTGTGTCGCTGGTTTCAGCTCTTGTCCATGCCGTGGAGCTCCCCTCGCCCTCCGTCACACTGGTGAATTTCTCCAGGGCCATGTGGGATGCAGCTCCCTCGTGCTCCGGTGCCACTGCTCCTCCGCCTGATGATGCTAATACACACAAGAACAGGGAGACCACAAAAAGGGGGGGGACGACAGAAAAAAGACATGTTGAGTGCATGGATTACCGCTACCGTTGGCGGACACGACAGACACAGAAGCCCCCTGCACTACGCCGTGCTCTTGGGCTCCACTGTTCAATTCCTGGGAAATGGCCTACAAGCCTATGGACGACATCTGCACACATAGATGACACAGGGGGCATGAATAGCTGTACTTGGCATTCTACAGAGGTGGGGTGGGGTGCCACATGGCCTGCATTACGGAGGGGTCTTGCCTACAGAACTCGCTGTGGCCTAGGGAAACCCACAGCCCTCCTCCCCACCCAGACACCTCCACTGCGCGCAAAGTCAGCAGAATGAGAGTGTACTCACCCCCTTGTGTCTGCTGTGATGCCCTCAAGCGCCCATCCAACTCCGGGTAGGCCACCGCCAGGATCCTGAACATCAGGGGGGTCATGGTGCGACGGGCATCCCTCCCACGTTGGGAGGCCATCCCCAGGTGAGCCTCCGCTGTCTTCTTGCTCCAGCGGCGAATGTCCTCCCATCTTTTCCGGCAGTGGGTGCTCCGTCTGTGGTAGACCCCCAGGGTCCAGACGTCCTTGGCGATGGCACGCCAAATCTTTCTTCTGGTGGGTGCTGACCTAAATGAAATGTACAGGAGAAAAAGAGAAGTCATTACCAACTTCACCGTCAAAGTGATTGGCCCCCATCCCTACCCTTGCCATGTGGCACATGCATTCACCGTCTTTCATGCACGCAGCACTCTGCCCCCTTCCTTCTTACATCCAGCCCTTTCCACACAGGCATAGCCCATACACCATGCTCCCTGTGTACTTACCTGTTTGTCTGGAGGATCGTAGAGTAGGTTGTACTGGGGGAGGACCCCGTCCACGAGTTACTCCAACTCCTCCGATGTGAAGGCAGGGGCCCTTTCCCCAGACGCACGAGCCATTGTCTCTTCCAGACCGCGGTCACAGCAGCACTTGCAGTGTAGGTCCTCTCCTGTCGAAGATCATGTATCGAGTGATTGAACAGATAGAAAAGGGCGGTCACGTCCGCGGCGGTGCGTACTGTCACCGCCGGCGTACATCGTCATTGGCTCCTGGGATCCATAGGGTCCAATGTTAACCAATGCAGCATTGCGCTGCGGTCTTTGACCACCTACAGCGATGGTGTACAACGCCAGCGCAGTTACCTCACATCCCATTGTCTGACTTAAGAGGTCAGGCAGCCGCCATTTCAGGGGCCCACATGGCTTCATTTTCAACTGCGTCACAGATACCTAGGCCCAGACTCAACACACATACAGGCCACCTTTTGTGTATGGATGGTGTTCTGTGTAAACTGTGGGTACGTACCTCTGAGTTGGTTGACTCTGTGCTCGCTGTTGTCCTTCATGGGCACCGTCCGCTGGAACATGTGAGGAGATGGCGGCATCCTCCGGTGTACCGACCGTTGGTGGACCTGTCAACAATGGAGGAGTGACATTTGATTATCACCTACAGGCTTGACCGTGCCACAATCCAGGAACTGTGTACCCAGTTGGAGCCAGACCTGATGTCAGCAATCCACCATCCCACTGGAATCCCCCCTCAAGTGCAGGTGCTGTCAGTGCTCCATTTCCTTGCAAGTGGCTCTTTTAAAAAAACTGTGGCAATGGCATCAGGGATGTTTTCCAACGTATTGTCCAGAGTGTTGTCTGCCCTTCTGAAACACATGCGGAGCTACATCGTTTTCCCTCAGGTGGAGGATTTGCCTACAGTGAAAGGTGATTTCTATGCCCAGGGACATATACCCAACATCATAGGTCCTATTGATGGGACCCATGTGGCTTTGGTCCCCCCCCCACAGGAGTGAACAGGTGTACAGAAACCGGAAGAGTTATCATTCTATGAATGTACAAATGGTATGTTTGGCAGACCAGTACATCTCCAATGTGAATGCCATGTTCCCTGGCTCAGTGCATGACACCTACATCCTGCGGAATAGCAGCATCCCTTATGTGATAGGTCAACTCCAGAGGCACCGTGTGTGGCTTTTAGGTAAGCACCTGGAAGCTGCGCTAATGCAGGTTTGCGTCAAACAGTATAAATCAGGGCCTTTGTTTACAAGTGAGGGTAGAGTGTCAGAGAAAGCATGGAGAGGGACGTACAGTCTGGAAGTAAATGTAGAAAACCAATTGAAAAACAGAACAGAACAAGAGTATGTGATATATATGCAAATGGAGCCTTTCAGAAAAACCTGGGGAAAAAAGGGCTGCAAAGGAATCACCATTGCTAGAGATGTTTTAGAACCGGCCGTAAGTACATGCCTGTCTTTGTAATGCAGCAGTGTTTATTTTTAATTGCAGTATTTCTTTCCCAATTGTTTCAGAGGAAGACGTTGTGCCATCAAGGACCCTGCAGCGGAGAGGTGCCAGAACTGAATAAAGCTCTGGCCCAAAGAATTCACAAAAGATACGTGTTTTTGTGCTAAAGACATCATTCATGACCAAAAGGCCACAGCATTCCAAATATTACATTTTGTCTTCAAACCTCCATTTCGGTATTGACATTGCTATATTATGCAGTGCTCAATGAGTTATTCAAGATTATTCAAGAGAACATAAAGAATTTGCAGTAAAGAAAAATTGCTAGTGTTCAAGTTTTGTAGAGTGGCCGTCCCCGTAGTGAGTGTAAAGTCAGAAAACGAATTGCAAAACATCTGTATCCAAGACCCATGGAAGATTAAAGAGCTTCCTAGAATAGAGGATGCACTGTGTCAGAAGTACTTTTGGGAAACAAAGCCCCTCTTTTAAAGGAAATGCGACAGGGATAAAATATGTTGGATCACTCCCTTTAGTGAATTGAAAACTGATGGCCCTATTGGGGATCTGTTTTGCAAATGTGCACCAGCAGCCAAGACACTACCAAGATCGAAGCAGATATATGCAAATGCCTACCTGATGTATTTAAGTCATTGAATGTATTACTTTCGTACATTATGGTGATATAAAGATTTCTATGACTGTAGATGAAGTCCCAGAGATGCACGAAGATTCAGCATTTAAGGTACTTACCACATTTTGCTGTGCAGAAAATGGGTGGGGTCTTTGCTAAAATGACCGATGTGGATGTTTTAATAACCTGCAATTCAATTACAATTACAACATTGCTCCAGAATGTGTTCAACAAGGATGATACGAACTGGAGTAATGTTCCTTGCACCTGCAGTGATTGTACTAGTTACATGAGAAAATTATTTGATGATCTATTCCAGGGCAGAGCTGAGATCCTCGAAGTGATCCATGCCATGTTCAAATGGTTGTATAATCACTACTTTAACATCTTCAGAATAATGAAGGCGATAATTGACTTTGCTGCACATCATGGCACACTCTTTAGGAGTGTATTTAAGTTCTAAACAAAATATCTTTCTTTTCACTACTTACAAATCATGTGATTTTTGTTCTTGAGACAGTGACTGCAATTCTCTCAATATGGTGGCTGCTCACAGACCTTCTGATGATGTGCTGATGTGGCAGGCAAGAAGTGTGAAGATCCCAGAACACAGACTGATTGTGAAGCTAGAACAGTAAAGTCTACTGCACCCTTTGTCATTTACAAGGGAGCATGTCTGTAGTAGTAAACATCAACAAAATAGGTCGAACCAGAAACTACATGCATAAAATACAATATAAGTGGAGGAGAAGTAAACCTTTTTCTTGCTGGAATGTTTGCCATGTGAGAGGCAAAGAATTGTAGAAGATGGTGGGGCATATTTGCACCAAATTTGCATCATTTTTTTTACGCACATTCGGTGTAAAACGAACTCCATATTTATACTTTGGTGCGAAACCTGTCTAGCCCCAAATGTGTGGAGTTAAAGTCATTTTTTGGTCATGGGAACCTACATTGCGTCAATGAGATGCAAAGTAGGCATTCCCGTGCAAAAAATGACTTTATGGCCTTAGTGCCATATTTATCCCCTGTGCTAAAATCATGCATGGGAGGGTCAAGAAATGGTGCAAAGCTTGCTATGTACCATTTTGTAACGCCTGGGTCAAGGCAGGCGTTAGGGGACCTATGGGCCTATTTCCATGGTGGAACACCATGGAATAAGCCTACAGGTGCCCTCCCCAGGCTCCAGGGACACCCCCACCCACGCCAAAGGGACAGCAGAGGATGGGGGACCCCATCCCAGGTAAGTATGGGTAAGTACAGGTAAGTATTTTTTTTTAAGTTGCTTGAAATGGGCCCCGTACATTCACTGGGTGCAATGGCAATGCCCAGGGGACCCTGTTCCCCTGTGCTGGCCATTGGGGTGGTGGGCATGACTCCTGCCTTTTCTAAGACAGGAGTTATGTAGTATGGATGGTTTTGCATCAGAAAATGACTCTATGCAGGTTAGAGTCATTTTTTGGTGCAAAACCCTCTTCTTCCATACCACCAGCCCCACCCGACTAACATAATTTTTTTTTACACTAGCCTACCCTTTGCACTGGCTTGCACCATTCCATAAATATGGTCCCCGGCTGGTGCACAGAAATGGTGCAAGCCGGTGCCAAACTCTTTTGTGCAAAACTGCATTAGTGCAGTTTTGCACCAAAAAGTATAAATCAGGGCCAAAATCTTTTGCAAATATTTACAGCTTCCAGTCTCTTTTCCAGGACCTTTATCAAAAATAGGTAACTTGTCAAAATCGGCAATTGTTATCACAAATCGGTTTAGTAGCTTGTCAAATCAGTTAATTCAAATGTATATTCCGGTTAAATTCAATTGTTTCTTTTCACCTTTCTTAGTTTCACAACTCAATAAAGTTCAGTTCATTGGTCTCCTTCACATGCCAAAATATGGAACTGGAATTTTACGATCAAATAAAAAGACAAAAATTCACTCTGACAGTCACTAGTCATTGCATATGCCCATTCAGGACCTGCGTACCTTCTGCTTGCAATTCACTTTCTCTTCAATCTTTGATCTCCATTTAGCTGTCCATCACTCAAATCTTCTCTTCAGTTTTTGTCTATTTCTTCTTCAATTGTCGACACTGTAATTGATTCTCTTCTCTTGGCTTGTGATTTTAGCCACTCACCTCCTTCCAGTGGACCCTTGGTCAATGCTATTTTCAGGGTTGGACTTTCAACTCCTTCTAGTTCTGCAGGATTTTGTCTTGATATACCTGCAACTTCTGTCAGAGGAGTCAGATCGTTTTGACTGTAATACACCTCAACTCCTTCCACTTCAGGGCCTGCGGCTTGCTCTGTTTGTCGTTCAAGACTATCTGTTTCCGGGAGAGTCCACCTCTGACTAGACTCTCCTGTTGTCTCATATGAGGGTGGTTTGTTGTTTCTCTCCTGTATATTTTCCACTTCATCTCTCACAGAAGTGCCTGAACCACCTTTGGTCTGCTCAGATTCAGTCTTTGATTCTCCAGTTTCTTTCTCAATTTCCGAAGATTGTCCAGAAGTTGTTGGTATGCTCAACAACTCAGCTTCATTGTCCAGAGGACAGGGTACTTTCCCGGTATGGTTGCCATGAATTCAGTTTGGGACTTCGGTAAACTTCACAGCTGTAGTGGCAACCAGTACTACTTGATGCAGGCCTTTCCTCCGAGGCTCCAAGCATGTCTTCCTCATGTGTTTTCTGATCACTTCCAATCTCCAGCTCTCAGGTTCTGGCTTTGATCTTGAGATGGTTACAGAGTGGTGGCTTCCACCTGATGAGAGAAAGAGCGAACCACATCACCCAGACCCTTGCAGTAGTCACATTCGCAGGAGCCTCTGGCAACCTCATCTCTCTTCCCATGAGGATTTCATGTGGCGACAGTCCAGTCTTCCTTCCGGGTGTGTTTCTCATACTCATCAGAACTAGCCGCAGTGCGTCTGGCCATTTGAGATTCGTGGACGCACACATCTTTGCAAGTCTTGAATTCAGAGTGCCATTCATTTGCTCAACAAGTCCTGATGCTTCAGGGCGGTGACTACAATGCAACTTCTGCTCACTGTTTAAACCTGACATAGCGATTTAATTACTTCATTGTTGAAGTGACTTCCGCTTTCTGATTCTAAAGAGACCGGAAACCCAAAACGAGGTATCAGTTTGCTAAGCAAGAATTTCACCACAATAAGACTATCATTTCTTCGTATGGTGTAAGCCTCAATCAAGTGACTACAAATGCACACAAACACCAGCACATATCTCAATCCTCCACACACAGGCATCTCAATAAAATCCATCTACATCCTGCTAAATGGACCTCCCACTTTTCCAATATGGCTCATATTAACAACAGTTCTTTTCCCACGTTAATCTGTTGACAGTTGACGCTACAGTGTCAAACTGCTTCGGCAACCTGTCTAAACTTTTGATTGAACCAGAGCTGTTTGAAGATGAGAATCATGGCATCCCTCTAAACATATGCTTGACCATGGTAATATCTAGCCATTTGAGTGAACAAAGTTATTTGGTAAAACCACTGGCCCCTCCCCGAACACCCACACATCGTCTTCTTGCTGAACCATTTCAATTTAACCCAAGTTTTCTTTTCCTCCTTGTCAACATTATCCTGAAGCGCTTTCAGTTCTTCCCAAGTGTTAATCAAGTTTAGGGCATATTTTGTACATATTTCTTCCTCCGGTAACAATTCCCATTTGTCCATGAAGGATATACAATTCAGGGCGCAAAACCTTGCGACTTGATCAACATATCCATTTCCCATAGATACAAAATATTGTGATTTCAGGTACGCACTGCATTTCACCACAGCAATCTTTTCAGACATTTCTAAAGCTTATAACAAATCATAGATTCTTTCACCATTTCTAACTGGACAACCAGAAGAGGTCAGGAAACCTCTCTGCGACCATAGCTGACCAAAGTCATGGACTATTCCAAATCCATACTGACTGTCAGTATAAATGATAACTTTGAGCTGTGCAGAAACATGGCATGCTCTAGTAAGAGCCACTAATTCCGCCACCTGTGCGGAATACACTCCTCGAAGCCAGGACGCTTCAAGTATACCAGAAATGGTGCACACAGCACATCCTGTTCTCAACGTTCCCATGTTTTCTCTTAAAGAGGAACCATCAACAACAAGCATTTGCAATGCAACGGGTCTCGCATTTGCTTGAGTTAGAGCTATTAGCATTGTAAACTCCTAACCTGACTTTTCTTACCACACAAATTGAAAGAACAAAATGAGCACGATCGCGATAAGTAAAACACACCACAATCACTCTGAAATTGAAAACCAAAAAAACCATGTAAAACCCAGCACGATCACGCTGCGTGGAACTTAAAAAGATAAAGTAGTACGGAACCATGCTGAAAACATGGAGCCTCGTATGTTTTCAGTAGATGGCCAGTGCGCTCAAGGAGGGCTAAGCACGGGAAAAGGCATGACGTATGTTTGTTTTTCACTAATGAAATCAAGCGGATTTCAAAAGGCAAGCCCACGAACCAATCAAAGTGACAGACACGACATGGGCATGGCTCAAAGACCAAAGAGAGATTACAACAGGGATGGAGGGCTTGTGAGCTCGACCCTAAAAATTATTTGGTCATTTTCTTCCAGTTGAGTATCCCCAACGTCAGGCCTCAGTTTTCTGCCCAAATAAGTTACTTCCAGTCTGTCATGTTCAACCTTCTTCAATTTATCAGTTTCAACATTTTCTTTTGGAAGCAAAGTTGCTGTGTTAAGCACTGTACAACCTTTCAGAGTAACATTCGGAGAACCCACAATTACAGTTTCATATCTGGTCAACCTAGCACTAGTGAGATATTGGGTCTGGGTTTGAGTAAGAAAACTTCAATGGAGTAAGGGACCATAACAATTAAAGGATGTTCCATCACAATGCAACAGGGTCCAAAGTACCTGAAAAATATGCTACTGGGCGGTTTGCTCCACCATGGACTTGAGTCAAAACAGACAAAGAACATGCATCACGCTCATAACAAAACAACATGAATGTTTTTGTGTAATCAGGCATTCCAAAAGCCGGAGCTTTGCACAGACTCTCTCTCAATTCGGTAAAGGCTTTCATACAGGCTTGATCTAACACTAAGGGATCAGTAACTTCTTTGTGAGACAGTTCCAGCAATGGCTTTGAAATGATTGTAAAGTTGGGAATCCTCTGGTGACAGTAGCTCATCATTCCCAGAAACATTCTGACATCTCTCTGTGTGACAGGGGGATTCATCTGTAATATTGCTGTAATCCTCTCCCTGGAAATTTTCCTAGCTCCCTTTTTAATTTGGTGTCCCAAATACTTTGCTTCTTTCTGACAATACTGTAATTTATCCAGGGACACTTTGGGGGTCATTGCGACTCCGGCGGTTGGCGATAATGTGGCAGTAAGTAACAGGCTGGCGGTACTTATCGCCACATTATGACATTGGCGTACCATTCCGACCGCCACGGTGGTAACAGCCGCTGGGCTGGTTATATCTATTTCCAGCCTGGCGACTGCCATTCAGCCGCCTGCAGGATTATGATCCCACCTACCGCCATGGTTTTCGTGGCGTAACCATGGCAGTAGGCCATATCAGTGACAGGGAATTTTTTTATTCCCTGTCACTGATAGTGGTCTCCCCCACCTCTCCAGATACACCCACCCCCTACCTCTCCAAACCCCCTGTCTCTTACATTCACACTCCCCTTCACACACACACAGACCCATTCACACATACATACAGGCATGCATACATCCAATCACAGACACATACGCACACACCTCCAAACCTACAGGCAGACATGCATTCACATTTCACAGCATACACGCGCTCACACATCCGTACATGCACACAAGCATTCACACACACATACATTCGCATACATTCACACACACACCCCCCACACACACAACACCCCCGCCCCCTCCCCTGTTGGAGACCCCCAACTTACCTGGATCCAGGGGGTCCTCCGGCAGGAGACAGGACCGGGCGCTTCTACTGCCAGCAACGCCCACCAGCAGGACACCGCCAGGCCATATTATTTGTCATAATACGGCTGGCAGGAGTCTACTGGCGTGGCACTGCTGGTGGTAGCAGCGCCACTTTACCGCCATCCGCCGGTATTTCCACAGCCGGATTTCCACCATTCTTGTGGCGGAAATCCAGCTGTGGTCATAATCTGACGGACGGCTGGTAGCTGTGCCGACGGTCTTTTGGTGGCCGTCGACCACGGCGGTATGCTGTTTTTAACTCTTAACACCAATGTTGAAATGAGGGACTTTGTGTCCATTCTTTACCAAGTGATTTAACATGGGAATAGTATCATACTTGCATGCTTCTCTTGTATTTGAAGGAACCAATAAATGATCAATGTAGTGTACCAAAGTCGATTGGAAAGGCAATTCTAATGACTCCAGGTAATTCATCAATATCTGATTGAAAATGGACGGTGACTCTGAAAATCCTTGAGGGATTCTGCACCAACAATAGACTCTGTCTATGAATTTAAAGCAAAAGAAAAACTGGTTAGCCTCATGAAGAGGTGTAGAAAAGAATGCTTGTGACAGGTCCACTATGGTGAACCATTCAGCATCACATGGTATCTGAAACAATATCACTGTGGATTCCACACTTGTAAAAACTTTAAAGAAACTGACCAAAGGGACACTTCTAATTCACTGAGTCAAAATCTGTTCTTACAGGCAAGTCATCTTCATCATCACTGTTTGTCTGGATGGCAATGTCCTCAATCGAACAAGTAATTGAATATCTTATTTTACATAGCATGTCGCTTCCTAGTAAAGAAGTCGGACTTGAATCACAAACTACAAAGTTGTGTAATCCTATAAAGTTACCAATTTTAACCAGAACTGGTTCAGTGATCGGGTTTGTCAAATACTGATTTGCAACTCCTACAATCTGTACTGTTGTCCCTGAAAGAGGCAAGTTTGGAACTTCTTCAGTCCTTACTGTAGAGCGTGTAGCTACTGTGTCACCTAAAAATTAGACTTTGTGACCCATCACTTTTCCCTTCATGTATGGATCCTTCTGATCTCCTTCTAATGAAGCTGCAAACATGCATTCCTCCTCATCTGAACTCTCACTCACCCAGTCATCATTCGGTTCATCCTCATCTTGTAATGTATATTGGTGTATTGTGTTATTACTCTGGTTAAGCCTTTGACCTGTGATCTCCTGAGGAAGCATCACCTGCTGCTGTTCCATTGGGGTTTAGGGCATCTGAATTTGTTGACTAGGTACCATTTGGACCTGGGTTTGCATTGCTTGTTACTGGGGCATCTGCGAATGTGGCATTTGCATTGGTTGCATACCCGGAAAAACTTGCATCTGGTTCACATTATTTTGGAAATTTGGATTTTGATCCCTCATTCTTGGTCCTCTCATATTTAGAAAATAATTGATTTCATTCGTCTGCTGAACAACACCTTCCTGACCTAACATTGGACACTTCCGCTTCCAATGTCTGAGGTCTCCGCAAAAGTGACAAGGTAACATCCTTTTCATCCCTTGCACGTCATTCTGAATAACCACAGTATTCAAATCAGGACCACGGTTCACATTTTCAACTCCACCACGAACTCTAGCTTTCACCTGGTCCTGCAACCACGCGTTTCCCTGCTGCTGCTGCTGCTGCTGTGGCAAACTTCCGTGCATTCCTGTTTGTGCTGCTTTAATCTTCAACACCATTGCCTTTTCTTTCAACTTTCTCTGTTTCAACTAAATTTCATCACTCCAGTACTTTGCATACTGCAATACTTCATCAATCGGCTTTGCTTGCCAACAAATCAAATGACTCTTAATCATTTGGCTAATATCAGGTCTCTGTCCTTCAACAAATCTAAACCTCACACAGGCATTTTGCGAGCTTCACAAACCTATTTGTTTGCTGGTACCATTCCACTGGCTTCTCTCTCACCTGGGATAATCATTGGTGAACAACAATATGTCACTTTTGCTCCAATTGACATGAACAATTTCTCTCATTGGTAATATTTTCACTGGGTCCCCAAATTGCTGCACATTGGCAGTAAGAGTTGGAGAATCCCTTTTCTTCTTGTCTTTTTTCTTCACCCATCTGTCTTCCCACTGATCTAATGCTCCCCATGTTTGAATGTTCTGAATCAATTCCCTAATGTGAATTTTCATTCCTGGTATTCTCATGTTCTCAAAGTCCTTTGAGTCAAAGTCTAATCTATCACTCCTCTTTAAATGCTTTGTTTTCTCAATTTCTACAACATATCTTCCTGCCAGATCTGCTAATTTCTGATGGACTTTTCCTGCTTTGTTGGTAATCAGTTTGCAGAAATAACGCAACTCCTCTTCACGGTATGAGTCAATTCTGTCTAACCCTGTCATTCCTTCAATTAAGTCTTCTACTTCTTGCCTAAGTCTGGTCAAATTCAGCACCCTCCCTCCACTGGAATCTCCTTGTGTGCTACTCAGCTTCTCCAACCATACAGTTAACGGCTGAGTTGTCAAACCTTGCAATGAAATGTTGTTATTACTTACACTGGGCCCTTGCTGTAATGTTAGGGTGGGGGTCTCTGGTGTTACCAAGCTTGAATTGGAACCTATGATGAATCTCCCCTGATTATTTGGAGGAGTCCTAAAAGAACTCAAATTGATTAACGGACCTGTTCCATCTCCTGTTGTTCTCACTCGAGTCATCACTCCTGCGTTTTCATTGAACCTCTCCTTTTCTAAACTTGGATTCAGGGTTTTCTGATTCACTGCTCTTATTATTTCCCTGGGCGAACAATGGTATAACTAGACCTATAGTAACCGGTACTGAAACAGAATCTGGACTTGGTCGGACATTTGGATTTCTAGGGTACATTACTCCTGTATTCTGACTTGTCAATGCAGACATCTCTCTCTGTGACCCTGTAATGCGGGTGTATCTCTGGATCGTATGTGTTTGAATAGGAGAAATTAAATTTGGGGTAGAATCTATCTGGATCAGCGTCTACTTCCAATGAACCTGTCCCATGTGGGCAGCCTGTTCTATCAGCACCAATAAGTTTGTCACAATATTTATAATAGGTGCATATGGATAACGTCTGGGTATGTCAATCTGCGACATAGGCATTTGAATCACAGAAGTGGTAGGGACATTATGGATGACCTGTGTTTGTCTCTGTGCAGTTTCAATAGGAATTGGAGCTGTAGGGTCCGCACTAGTGCTTGGACCTGACTCATGCTGCATACGGTGGGGGACGATTCCTCAATAATTGCAAAATAAACTTGTCATCATATGAGTCCTCATCAAAAGTCAAATTCTTTCTAGACTCAGTCGGTCTCTGCTCTTTGTCGTCAGAAGGCTAGAAATCCCTATTCTTAGTACTTTTTCTAGCCTCGCTCTTGTTCTCTTGTGTTATTGAAGGAAACAACTTAATTCCCTGTAAAGTCTCAGTTCTCCAAAACTTCTGCTCACTATCCCATCTCACCTCAGCTAAAGTTTTCTCAGCTTTTCTCATTCCCCACTCAAATTTCTGTTGTTGTTGCTGTCTGGCCACTAATTGCCAAATAGCTAATGCTTCATAATGTGCAGGTCTCGGAGGAGGTTTTGAATCATACAGTACGCTCCTTAAATTCTCAAAAATTATCAAATTAAATGTTCGATGGGCAGGGAATTCTGAGCTCCTATCTCTCTGCACCATTGTTTCAGCCAAAGACATGGTGCAGCACCTTGTTCTTGGAATACAATATAGGCAGGTGTACCTTTTGGCAGTGTAATTTCTCCTATTCTAGCTGGAATTAATGAATCCCCCTTAGGGCAATCTTTAAATCTTTGAAAAGTTTCATTTTCTGTGATTTACGCTACTTCAATTGAATCAAGTAGTCTTCAATCCCAAAATCCTTTTTGTCTGCCTTCTCAACCAAATATGCTTCACGGTTATCCACTAATCCGTTGGCGACCTTTCTCACTAACTGACCTATCCCAGCACGGTTCTAGTGATGTCCCACTCACATGTATAGCGGCTGACAAAGCGTTTTGGCTTGTCCTCCTATATTCAGACCCATGCAAAACTAAATGCAAATATTGCGAGAACTAAATAATATCAACACATAACTTGTCTGTTTATTACAGGTAGGTAACACAATCGCTTCCAAAACCTTACTGAATTTTCAACTGCGGCATTTTGCTCTATCAGACACTCCTTCAATCTCAGTTTCCCTTAATCGCAAGCCAAATTCTACCAGGAAATTTCACTCTCAAATGATCATTGGATCCTCCTGGTGCACATAGGACTCACCAATCCTCAGTCGAAAACCTATCACTCACTTTAACACGCACTCTGAGTTTGTCAACCACGCCTGATTGACCTATTAAACAGACAAATTACAATGTAAACCTAGTGTCTCAAACACTTATACAATACTTCAGAGTCTTAGACCACGCAGGGCCCGTATACCAACAACCACGTGGGCACATTTTGAGCACAAAGCGCAAAACACATGTGAAGTTCGATGACTTCCCTACTCACATCTTTGGAGTACGCAAACTCCTTAAGCAACCTCATTTGGAGTACGCAGACTCCCAATCCACTCACAAACATCATAATTCACCTGCAATTTGTTTAAGCTGTGCAAGCGCAAAATATATATCATCCACACTCTCAGTAGACCGCCAAGAACATTTTCAAATAAGCATTGGCAAACTCCAAGGTTTTGGGAAAATCATGGTAACCTCTTAGAGAGATAATTTTTCAGTTACTTTGCAGAATCTCAAATTGTATAGCTGTTGAATATGGGGAATCAAAAGGGTATCTACAGAAATGTAGCACTCCGTTATTACTACCAAGGACTGGAATTTTGACCTCTTTGAGGAGATAAACCATCCAACTCTTTTATCAAAAACTGGAAAATGATGGTGTCCTCTGAAAGAGACAAGCAATCTGCCTCTCCCAAAAACTAAAAAATTATGGTGTCCTCTTAAGGAGACAAACCATCCGACCTTGCTACTAAAAACTGTGAGCACGTCTGACCTTATTTGGTCTTTTGTAATTTATTCAGAAGGGGACACGTTAGAGGTTCAGTAGATCGTGTGTCCGCGCTTAGAGGAATCTCGTCATCACCCTTTCAGTTTATCCTCCCAACTAAATCATGTGCAAAACAACGTACGCAACAATCAATTCATCAGGACCCTTGAGTCAGTAAATTTCACACACCATGACCCATGGGGCCATGAGTAACCACACCTTTAGTAAAAGTTAGATAGTTTATTTCCCTTTATTAACAATGGTAACATCACATATGTTAGTCTAAATACCAAATGATACACATATATGAATAACACCCGCTGACCAAAGAATCTCAATTTAACTAATGCATTTACAATTAAGCATTCAAGAGTCACAGTCAAATTAATAGCAATAATAACTGAGCAATAGAAATGACATCCATCTAGATTTAACAGGTGAACAAGATCAATTCTTAGGTAATAACATTTGTCAACATTGGGATTACTAACTAACCCTCCAATTAGAATAGCAGTTTGGATTTCACGCAAAATTAATTTAGTCAAAAGTAATTTGGAAAACATCTAACTAGGTCTTTATCAAAATAATGGTTGGTATCTAGGAAGCTAAGAACAAAAACCTATAGCAAAGACAATAACATATTGTTATGCTTCTCCTCAATGGATCAGCAAGCTGTGATTCTCTTCGTCAGTTGGATATCCGTTTGGTCAACTTCAGCAACGGGACTGTGAAAGGGTATGGCTCAAACATGGTGGGCTCTATGCTATCTGAACCATTTAGGAAGCAATTACTAAGTGATCAGCATCCTCCATTAGCAAACTAAGCTCCTCAATCAAAACCACTACAGATAGAATTGGAATAAGAAAGTGAGCTAGGAAAGAATGAATAATCTGCATGTCCTCTCTCTGTACAGTCAAGGTAAGTTAAAACTCCATACAGAATCTTCCCACATCATCAATGGTCAGGAAGTTGTATGTTTACAGTTGGCTAGATAACAACTAAAACCCAAATCTAAGATATATCTGGGCTTACACGTACCATATTGTTCGGAGATAGAATTTTGTTTTTAAACCTTAGACATTCACTAAAGAAAGTTTATGGTTAGGGTCAGATTTTACATGCACAAAATCATAGAAATTCAGCTGTTGTAGATAGAGTTATTTCAAGTACCTAACATGGCCCCTTTTTTAACCCTTTTTCTGGGACTTGGCTGAAGCCCATCTGCTCCCAGGGGGAGCAGAATGCACTAGGCACCAGGGATTATGTGTATGTGTGTTTTTTGTGTGGGGGAGGCAGCCCCTTGGGCAAGGGCCTCTCCCCCAGGGGGGCATAACGTTATACACCATTTCTGCCCCCTCTTGGAGCAGATTGGCTAATTATTTTCCAGCCGATCTGCCCCTGGGGGGGTAGAAGCCAGGATGGCACCAGGGATGTGTTTTGTTTTGTTTTTTTGTGCGGGGGATGGCCCCTTGGGCAAGGGTCGCTCCCCAAAGGGGGACAAACACTTTTGGGTAGTTGGGGCAGATCGACCTTGTTTTTTTGGCCCATCTGCCCCAAGAGGGGCAGAATCCACTAGGCACCAGTGATTATGTGTGTGTGTGTGTTTTTTGTGCGGAGGCGGCCCCTTAGGCAAGGGCCGCAACCCCAAGGGGGCATAATGTTATACACTGTTTCTGCCCCCTGGGGGCAGATCGGCTAATTATTTTTCAGCCGATCTGCCCCAGGGAGGTAGAAGCCACGATGGCACCAGGGATGTGTTTTGTTTGGGTTTTTTGAGCGAGGGGCGGCCCCTTGGGCAAGGGTCGCCCCCCCCCCAAAGGGGGACAAACACTTTTAGGTAGTTCTGCCCCACTTGGGGGCAGATCAAGCTTGTTTTTTGGCCCATCTGCCCCCAAGGGGGGCAGAATCCACTAAGTACCAGGGATTTTCCTTTTGTGTGTGTGTTTTTTGTGCAGGGGCCATGATATTTTACGCTGTTTCTGACCCCGTTGGGGGAAGATCGGCCTAGTATTTTATTTAGGCCCAGCTTCCCCGGAGACCACTAGACACCAGGGTACATTTTTAACTGTTTGGTGGCAGGGTGTTTCTCAACTGGCAAAGTGTTTGCATTTATGATTATAACAGTTTATTTCCCTTTTTTGTTCTAGTTCAAAGGTTTTGCTTCTTTTGTTGTGGCTCGTTTTGGCAGTAGTTGACCTGCGGTTTGCGTAGTTGCATGTTTTAGTTAAGCAAATTTACTCAAAAGGAGTATTGTTGCCATGCATGAATGACATGTTTGTAGGTGGTGTACTAAATGCAGGATTGTGTGTGAAATTGTCCTTACTTAGATTTGTGCACAATAATTGAGTTGTCTTATGTCTAATATGCTTTTCTTTTTTCTTTTTAGTGGGATATCATTGGTGATTGCTGAGTCTGTGCAGATTAGTTGCTGGTGAGTCTAGCTTTTTCAGGCAAGTGAGTAATATAGTTTTTGAATACATAACTCTTTGTAATATAGCCACACTTTGTTTAGTACTTATTTTAGACAGTGCTTGTTGTTGTTGGCGCATTTGACACTTTACACTTCTCAGAAAGGATCATGGCTAGCCGCAGAGTGACCGCTCAGCAGGTTGTTGCCATGCTTTTTGAGTCTTCTTCTGACCATGATTATGAGACGGACTCTGTATCTGAGGCAGAGGAGGAAGAGAGAGAATTTGGAAGTGAGTTTTCTGTCCGAGAGGAATTTTCTATTGAGGAAGCCACCCTCGGTGCAGATGAAGGGCCTGTATTCGAGGAGGACATCGATGTGCCAGTGGTGCAGCAGCCAGCGGCAGAAAGGCTTCCAATTGGAAGACGTGACACCTGGGTTGACCCAAACATGGAGCAGCCACACTTGCCTGCCTTTACTAGTCTCTCAGGGTGTAGAGTAAATACAGAAAACTTTTTGCCTATGAATTTCTTTGAGTTGTTTATTGACAATGTTTTTTTGGATGAGATTGTTGAGCAGACTAATTAGTATGCAAAGCAGTATTTGAGGGACAAAGCTGCCAGACTTAGGCCTCAGTCTAGAGCTACCCATTGGATTCCCACAAATTTGGAAGAGATAAAAAAGATCTTGGGTTTGACTTTTTTGATGGGGTTGATAAGGAAGCCGTCACTGGCTTCTTATTGGTCTACTAGTCCCTTGATGACAACAGCTTTATTTCCTGCAACAACGACTTGCAATCGGTATTTGCTTCTTCTTCGGATGCTGCATTTTGTTGACAATGCTTTAGCCTTTGCACATGATCACCCCGACTGTGACTATCTTTTGCGTCCTGTCATTGATCATTTTGTAGATCGGTTTTCAGAGGTCTTTGTGCCAGGCAAAGAAATAAGTGTGGACGAGTCTTTGATCCTGTTCAAGGGTCATTTGGTTTTTAGGCAGTACATTCCCAGCAAGAGGGCACAGTATGGAATGAAATTGTATATGCTGTCAGAAAGTAGTACAGGATATGTTTATAATTTTCGGGTCTACACTGGTATTGATTCCAGTATTGACCCCCCTGGTTGTCCGCCCACTTTTGGAGTTAGCGAGAAAATTGTGTGGGAACTTGGTAGACGACTGCTTAACAAAGGTCACCATTTGTATGTAGATAACTTCTACACTGGAGTTCAGTTGTTCAAGGAGTTGTTCAGAGTGGACACTGTTGCTTGTGGGACAATCCGCTCTAACCGGAAAGGCTATCCAAGGGAGCTTGTCTGTAAAAAACTTGAGAGGGGACAGTGCAGTGCCTTGCGGAATGATGAGCTGCTAGCTCTGAAATTTGTAGACAGGAGGGATGTGTACATGCTAACTTCCATCCATGAAGAGAGTACTTCACCTGTGGCTGTTTGGGGTCAAGCTTCTGAAGTGCTCAAACCTGTGTGCATTTTAGATTACAAAAAGCACATCTGTGGTGTTGATAGAGTAAATCAGAGGTTGAAGTCTTACGTGTGGTATAAAACGTTGGCTGTCCCTTTGTTCAATCTGGCAACTTTTAATGCTTTTATAGTGTTTAAAGATTGTTCCCCTGAGTTAAGGATGACATTGTTTAAATTTCAGGAGTCAGTGACAGAGAGCCTTGTTATGGTGGATCATGCAAAAGTTCCTAGAGTAGCAGTTGTAGAGGATGTGGCTCGATAGAAAGATCGCCACTTTCCTGATCAGATTCCACCCACTTCCAAAAAAGACTTTCCTGCTAAGAAATGTAGAGCTGATGCCCTAAGAGGTGTCCGGAGGCAAAGCCGGATGTACTGCCCAGACTGTCCTTCAAAGCCTGGGCTGTGTGTGGCAGGCTGTTTCAGGAGTTACCACACCCCAAAAAAAATTGGGGAAATACTGTGAGCGTAAACTGCCTGTTTTATATCTTTATGTGTTCAGTTTCACTGCTGGCATTACTGTCATGTATTCAGTTAGAACTTTTGTGTTTGTACTTTTGTACTTATAATTAGCTAGTGGTTTCTTTGTTGTTTAAAAACAAAAAGTGATGGCGGTGTGCATGGGTTGGCGCTTGGCTGGCGGTGTGCGTGGAGTGGAGCTTGGCTGGCGGTGTGCATGGGGTGGCACGTGGCTGGCGGTGTGCGTGGAGTGGAGCTTGGCTGGTGATGTGCGTGGAGTGGCGCTTGGCTGGCAGTGTGCGTGGGGTGGTGCTTGTCTGGTAGTGCGCGTGGGGTGGCGCTTTGCTGGCGGAGTGCGTGGGGTGGCGCTTGGCTGGCAGTGTGCATGGAGTGGCGCTTGGCTGGCGGTGTGCGTGGGGTAGCACTTGGCTGGCGGTGTGTGTGGGGTGGCGCTTGGCTGGTGGGGCCAGCCAAACACCATTCCACACACTCCCATCAGCTGGTGTGATTGCTGTATAAGGCATGTGGGCGTATGAAAGTGATGGGCCCTTGAATGGCGCTGTCTGTTGATGTGAGTGTTGTAATGTGCTGGGCCCGTGGCTGGCGGAGTGAATGGTCTTGTGCATGTCATGTATGAAAGGTGTGTGAATGGACTGTAAAGCGGTTGGTGCCTTGACGCGGCTTTATAGCTCACCAGCTGTGAGTCATTGGTTCAGTTGTTTGGCCTTTCAGTTATTAACAGTGCATTTCACTTTTGTGATATCTCTTGTTAATAAAATTTGATCTCCTGAACCATCACTCACCCTCGTGCCAAATCCAACCAGTATGTGTGCTAAAAATGACGAAACCTGCTCCGCTGTAATATGGCGTCGCGGCACACATGTGACATGCTAGGTGTCTTGGTGGGACCCCGATGATGAAGCATGCCTTCAACTCGGTTGGTCGGTGAGGGGTCTTTTTAACATAACCTAAGTGCATTTCTTTTCACAATTTTAGGGTTTGGAACATCACAGGAGTACGTGGACACATCAAATTTATCTATTGCAAAACTACCTGTGTTTTTGGGGGGCACCTATGTTTTTGGTCTCGGGTGCGGCCTTCATCGAGGGAAACCTACCAAACTCAGACATTTTTCAAAACTAGACACCCCAAGAAATCCACGGAGGTGCGGCTTGCCTAGATTCCCCAACATTTTCTTACCCAGACTCCTTTGCAAACCTCAAAATCTGCTTAAAAAAGCATATTTTTCTCACTTTTCTTTGTAGGATCACCGCACCGGCACTGGTTTCCTACCACCCAGCGTTCCCCTCAGTCTCCCAAGTAAAATGATACCTTACTTGTGTGTGTACCCAAAGCAGAGTCAGCCTAAAGATGTATGAAAGAAAAATATGTGCTTATCAACTCGCTGTGCTATCCCCTCAATCTCTACAGTTTTTTGGCCTTTTTCTCTTGCAGGCACTTGGGCCACCCACACAAGTGAGGTACCATTTTTATCAGGAGATTTGGAGAACGCTGGGTGGGAGGAAATCTGTGGCTCCCCTCAGGTTCCAGAACTTTCTGTCACTGAAATGTGAGGAAAAGTGTTTTTTTGACACATTTTGAGGTTTTCAAAGGATTCTGGGTAACAGAACCTGGTATGAGCCCCACAAGTCACCCCATCTTGGATTCCTCTAGGTGTCTAGTTTTAAAAAAGGCACAGGTTTGGTAGGTTTCCATAGGTGCCAGCTGAGCTAGAGGCCAAAATCCTCAGCTAGGCACTTTGCAAAAAACAGCTCTGTTTTCTTTGGGAAAATGTGATGTGTCAATCCTGTGTTTTGGGGTATATCCTGTCACGGGCACTAGGCCTACCCACACAACTGAGGTACCATTTTTATCGGGAGACTTGGGACAACACTAGGTGAAAGGAAATTTGTGGCTCCTCCCATATTCCAGAACTTTCTGTCACCAAAATGAGAGGACAAAGTGTTTTTTAGACACATTTTTAGGTTTGCAAAGGATTCTGGGTAACAGAACCTGGTGCGAGCCTCACAAGTCACCCCATCTTCAATTCCCCTAGGTGTCTAGTTTTTTAAAAAGTGTAGGTTTGGTATGTTTCCCTAGGTTCCGGCTAAGCTAGTGGCCAAAATCCACAGCTAGGCACTTAGCAACAAACAGCTCTGTTTTCTTTCGAAAAATGTGATGTGTCCACTTTGTGTTTTGGGGCAATTCCTGTCGCGGGCACTAGGCATACCCACACAAGTGTGGTACCATTGTTATCAGGAGACTTGAGAGAATGCTGAGTAGAAGGAAATGTGTGGCTTCCCTCAGATTCCAGAACATTATGTCACCGAAATGTGAGGAAAAAGTGTTTTTTTAGCCAAATTTTGAGGTTTGCAAAGGAATCTGGGTAACAGAACCTGGTGAAAGACCCACAAGTCACCCACAAGTCACCCCATCTTAGAGTCCCCTAGGTATCTAGTTTTAAGAAATGTACAGGTCTGGTGAGAGCTCCACAAGCCACCCCATCCTGGATTTCACTAGGTGTCTAGATTTTTTAAATGTGCAGGTTCGGTAGGTTTCCCTAGGTGCCGGCTGAGCTAGAGGCCAAAATCGACAGCTAGGCACTTTGTAAAAAACATGTCAGATTTCAATGTAAAAATGTGATGTGTCCATGTTGCGTTTCCTGTCGCGAGCATTAGGCCTTCCCACTCAAGTAAGGCACTATTTTTATCGGGAGACTTGGGGGAACACAGAATAGCAAAACAAGTGTTATTACCCCTTCTCTTTCTCTACATTCTTTCCTTCCAAATGTAATACAGTATGTAAAAAAGACGTCTATTTGAGAAATGGCCTGTAATTCACATGCTAGTACGGGGACCCCAGAATTCAAAGATGTGCCAATGACCACTGCTTCTCAACGCCTTATCTTCTGCCCATTTGGGAATACAAAGGTTTTCTTTATACCTATTTTTCACTCTATATTTCAGCAAATGTATTGCTGTATACCCGGTATAGAATGAAAACCCATTGCCAGGTGCAGCTCATTTTTTGGCTCTTGGTACCTTGGGGTCTTGATGAACCTACAAGCCCTCTATATCCCTGCAACCAGAAGAGTCCAGCAGACGTAACGGTATATTGCTTTCAAACATCTGGCATCGCATGACAAAGTTACAGAGTAAAACATTGAGAAAAATTGCTGTTTTTTTACCTCAATTTCAATATATTTTATATTTCAGCTGTTATGGGTAAGAAGCCCTTGTAGGATCCACACAAATTACCCCTTGATGAATTCAGAATTTTGTCTACTTTTCGGAAATGTTTAGCTTACTGGGATCCAGCATTGGTTTAAAACCTATTTCTGTCCCTAACTGGAAGGAAGCTGAAAGCACAAAAAATAGTAAAAATTGTGTATGTCCCAGTAACTTGCCAAAATTGTTTTGAAAAATTGTGTTTTCTGATTCAAGTCTGCCTGTTCCTGAAAGCTGGGAAGATGGTGATTTTATCACCAAAAACCCTTTGTTGGTGCCATTTTCAGGGGAAAAACCAAAAGCCTTCTTCTGCAGCCCTTTTTCCCATTTAAAAAAAAACAAAAACTTTTTTGGCTAATTTCTTGGTCTCCTTCAGGGGAACCCACAAAGGCTGGGTACCTCTAGATTTCCTAGAATGTTTGGACAAAAGGACACAAATTTGGCGTGGGTAGCTTATGTGGACAAAACGTTATGAGGGCCTAAGCGCAAACTGCCCCAAATAGCCAAAAAAAGTCCTGGCACCTGAGGGGAAAAGGCCTGGCAGCGAAGGGGTTAAAAATCGCAGCAGTCAACTGACAGTTCTGAGATTCCAGACTTGTCTAACATTGTGCAATTCAAATGCCAGTACTATATCATCAAGCAACTCAACACACCATGCCTTACCATACCACACCATACCATACCATATCATACAAAACATACAAGAACATGGAATAACATACAAATTACGTAGATTATGTTTGCATTTTAACATAGCCACTGCCTGCCTGTGTTTTTGTTTGGTTCTGAATGTTCTACTGTCTGTCGAGTTACCCAGATAAATTGACTTGCAAATTGTTAATTACTACTTGGCCTCTCTTTTCCAAGCCACTGAGAAGTCATAACTATGAAAAAGGTCTGTAATATCAAGCTTGAGAGACCAAAGTCTCACTTGGTATCCCGCATTGGAATGCATCAGGGAGAACTCACCCAAATACTCTAAAGAAATTGACTGAGGCTGCAATGGACATGCCTGTAGGAGCCCTTTCCCATTGCAAGACTCTTCTCAGCGTAAAAGAAAGTCATAAAGCAAATTAATAAATCTCTTTTTTTAGTTACATGGACGAGCCAAGTTCTGTTGCCACAGAACTGTTCCCATTGAGATTGTACTATTGAATTTTGACCTCCAGAAAATCGAGTATTGATGATCGAGGGACAAAATATGAGAAGGTAAGTGCATGTAGAGAAGTATAGGCTTTATAATGCTAACTCTACATTTACATACCTTGATGATGTATGTACTGTGAAAGTATATATATTTGGAGTTAGGTATGGAAAATTGGGAATTGCCTGTTGATATATTTTTTCCAATTTATTGTCCTCAGTATTGTGTCCCACCAATACTTTGGGGGTCGATATTTCGTGTGCACCGCCACCGATCGATCAATCCTGATAAATCACGTTGATGATCTTATGAGAAGTCATGTCAAAGTCTTCTACTTTCCCCTGAAAGACCTCAACGGCCATATACTTGACCTACTCTCCACATAATTGTGTTTTGTAGCTGTTTTTTTGTAATGAAGCTTGTGGGAAGTAACCACGGCCTCCCTCTGGCGCATATGGTAAGGGCACAGCCTGCGCACACAGTAAATCTGACAGAGCTCATGGAAAATGCCCCTTTGAGGAGATTTTTGAAGATGACTGTGTTTTGTTCTGTCATAAACAGATGATCGCTATAATGTGCTGTCTGCTTCCCGGGCTGCAGGAGATCTGCGCAATGAAACGTCTCTCCCAGCAGTGACTGCCAAGCCAAACAGATGAACTCAAACCGCATCTGCTCTAGATTAAACATTCAGGGGGGAAAGCTGGTCTGTAAATATTTGTACCTCAACAACATGATAGTAATTAATGAGGGTTTAGCTTTACAATGCTGCAATGTACATATTTCTGCTCGCATGTCTCCTCTCCGTGCTCAAGGGTTTTATTATATTTTGAAGCCTGGCCCAAAAGAAATTGCATCAGTTTTCCTGCTCAAACATGACACTTCATCTAAATATTTTGAGGGTGAAATGTGGGTGACGGGAGCTTTTGGAAGAGTGAGACGTTGGAAAGTGACCAACGGCCAAAAGTTGAACGTTCTGTAGCTGCAGAAGAATCGTTTGTTTTCATTGGAAAGATTCTTCCTCACTAGAGCAGGAGAACTTGCACTGCGGCCAACTGGAGGTCACGATCGATGTGCTTAGCTTGCTTCTGGACCCACCCCAAAAATGCAGTCAGAATTTTCCACTTCTGTCTTTGTACGGTATTCTTTTCCTTCTACCCTGCTAAACGAAAACTAAGTGCACGAGAGGGACAGAGAAATAAACTATGGAAAACCTTCTAAAATGAATTTATCAACCTACATCAAAAATAAAAAGGGCGTTTAACAGTGTGACCACGTTAGTACAGCCCATTCCCAGCTGCGTGAGTGACCACTCTAATAATTATGATAATAGAGGAGTTATGGCTTCTAAATCTCACAGGTGGAGGGAAATGCCAGAATATAACAAATGCATGAAGGGAGATGCACTATTTTATACGTGTGCTTTTCGATTTTCTGTGAGCGCAGGTAAAATCTATTGCTTCCGTGCCTTTATTGTTATTAGGATTTAATGCGAGTACCAGAAGAGTCTGCTCTGTGCAAGAGTCCACCTTTGGTCCTTCTCTATTGTGACAAGATGACTGAATGTCTATCTTCCGGAGTACCACTAATGAGTCACAAGACAGCCATTTGAAGTAAGATATTTGAGAGGGAGCTTTATAAATGTGGAAAGCAGAAGACCCTCCTACTGTTAGCAGGACAGGAGGATGGAACATGAGGAACAGTATTTCAAGTGTCCTCACGCATGAAACAATTTTTGGGTCAGGCGAGCAGTTTCCCCTACAAGGCAGACATATTAAAGACTTGGAAAATATGAGGTGCTTTCTGCTGCCAAAGACTTTGTGGATAATAGACGGACGCCTGTAAGAGTTCCTAAAAGAGTACACTTTTACATACTCTTTTACATACTCTTACAGGTATTTGTGAATTGGCCCCACAACTTAAATGGGAATAAAATGGGAATATTCAGGAGTATTCATGGGCAATTAGTACAAGTAGAAAGGACTATCCCCTCTATACACTTTTACTAATCGGGATTTTGACCAGGGCCGGACTAGTGGGCGTTTCTAAATAAACAATGCAGAAACAAATAGTTTTAAAGTACACTTTCAAACCATTACTATTGCAGTGTTTATTTATATGATCAACAGTTCCCCAGCAACAAAATGGCCCCAATGGCAGTGAAACCAGCCCTACCTCCATCACTTGGTCATTCCTCCATTCACGTTTTACAGCCATCATCCCTCCTTCCTTCCTCCTCATCCCTCCCTCAACATTCTCCATACTCCCTATCTCTAACTTCTCATTCCTCTTTCTTCGTTGATCAATTCAATGCTCACTCTTTAACCATCACTCTTTATTAATCAAAACTCAAACTTCTCTCCTCAACCCTCATTGCTTATACTCACCCATTAACTGTCTTCCCAGAAACATCACCCCTAATTCCTTACCTCTCACTCCTAGTCACACTGCTCATCCTTAATTCCTCATCCCTCGCTCCATTTATATCACTCCCTCCTCATTTCTCGATCTTCATTCCTCACTCCTCATCCCTCAATCTTCACCACCATCTTATTCCCCATCACTGACTTCTCACTCTTCTCTCCTCATTTCTCATCCCTAACCCTTCATCTCTCATTTCTTACTCATCACAACTGACATGTCAGTCCTCATTTTGTGTATCACATTCATCAACTCTCTTCCCTCATACCTCACTCCTCATTCCCTGTCTCTCACTCCTGGTCACACACCTCATACCTCACTCCTCAGTCATCGTTCTTCATTTTGCATTCTTCACACTGAAGCAGGTTTTCCTTCAAGGTTTTAGACATGACCCTAAGTAGGCGCTACACCTATTGGCTTTTCCAATTATTAATAAGTAAATGTCCACAGATTTATAGTAGATAAGTACAAGTAGGTCCATTTTTTAGTGTGCTTAGTTCACAACTCATGTTAGACTCTAGCTCTGGCTTTGTTATTACAATATAGTTATTGGTCTTCGACTTTGTAACAAATACCTTTTTAGATTGTAGTACTTAGGATAATGATACAGTGCTTGGCTTAATATTGGGTATGCTAAGGAGCAAAAGAAAAAAACATGCAATTTAAACATCAGGTGCAAAGTATGCCCATTTATCAAACTATAGCCCCTTAACCTGACATTCCACAGAAATGTGACAGCAATTTGTAAGATCCAGAACATTTGCATTTGCTTTACAGTCCTGCAGTGTAACTGTATTTGTGATCCAGGGACCAGAATCCAAGCATTGGCAACTGTTTCTCTTTCAAATACCCTTGAAGACATCAGGTGCAACTAGTTCATAGCTGTATACATAAGCCAATCAAATCAAGTTTTCACACCAGATTATGAAACTAAAAACCGCAGTCCCTCAAACCATGACTTTAAGAAAATATAATTTTGTTTAAAACATAAGTGTGGGTGTGAAGTTTTTCTTAGGAGCAACCAGTGGTGCTGCCAAATACCAGGGCAGACAAACACCATGTTTGCCATTCTTGATTCCACTGCTCGCCATTTGCATCTTACTCCATACCCTCCAGTGTTTTATTTCACCGTTTTTTGCCCTGTTATCTCACAATTTCCCTGTTTTACTACTGTTCTCTTCATTTTTTTCCGCCTTTCTCTCTCTTGCTCTGTGTAAAATCTGATGATGAAAAAGAGTCCCAAAAAAATTAGTGAAGTTGCCTCCCACTAGCAAATACCAGCACTGATCAAGTACTGGGCGTCTAGTTTGCCCTGCTGTGCTTCTGCTACCATTGTTGAACTGGTCTATCAGGCAGCCTGCCACTGCCAGATGGATCAAATTGAAATAACTAACCTGAGAACAGGTTCTTGGTCCTGCCATTGACAACGAGACCAATAAACATTCCCAAAATGACCATTCGAAGCTTCCCCATTTTGCTGTGCAAAATTGCCTTACAGGCAAGCCAACACTGTTTGCCACAGAAACATCAAATTGCAATACAAGGGCCATCATTTTGAGTTTAGCGGGTGGCAGCGGGCGCCTGCCAAACTCTTTGCGATGGAAAACTGCCACTCCTGTTTTCCACCTGCTGGCCCTATTATGAGTTTCCCGCTGGGCCAGAGATGTTTCCGCCCTCTGGCCCAGCGGGAAACAGGCCACAACATTGACCCCGACTTGTAAACCGCCATGCAAAAGCCTGTGGAGAGGGGCTTGTAATCCCCAGGGCAGCATAATCAGACCGTCGCACCGCCAGGTTGTCGACCGGCAGCAACCTGGCAGTGCCGACGGTCAGACCGTCGGGGCTCCGCCACAGTCATAATGCAGAGGCCGCACCGCTGCTTTGGCGGCGGTCTGACTGCCACAGCGAGTCTGGCGGTCTCAGAACCGCCAGACTCACAATGAGCACCAAAGTCTTAGAGTAATGTCTGAAAAGGGCGTTGACTGGTGAGCGTTTGTGATGAAGCTGGTTTCAAGTTGAATATGGGAAGAAAGTTGTTCGGACAAGAATAAGACAATCTTAGAAAGTGATGGAGGGATTCTAAGTTAGCAACAGAGAGGGGCGTAGCTTCTATTGGTACAGCAGGTGTAGTGGCACCGTGGCCCAGTGGCCTGAAGGCCCTGCTTTCCCTGATTATTGCCCTATTTCACAGTTTAGAGCCATAGGACCATTTTCTTTTTTACACTAGGTCTCATGGCACACTTGCTAGTCAACTGATATATTTATTTGACTTGCTCCGAAAAATTCAACGTCGCTCTCCCTGTCCGCCCACCACCCCCGCTCGCCTTTCCTCTCCCGCCTCGCATACTGTCCCACTTAATTCCGTGCAGAAAGCTAGACTCCAGTGTAAACAACGCATTCCTCAAACTACGGTTCTTATCTGTTTTTCAGTTCAGTGGCCTAGTTCAGCCTGATCCCGTAGTCACATAAAAGCATCAGCCTAGGAGCTGTTCTTTTCTTGGAAGAAAGGGAACATCGTGACATTGCAAACTCCAACTGCAGACTGATAAAGGACGGAGCGTGTTCACTGGAAACAGAGGCAGAGAGAATGCTGGGGTTAAGGGAACCTTTATAGCCCTTAACCATAGCAGCCCTGGCAAAACTGATCAAATTAGCCCCTCTTCCTTCCTTCACTCTCTATCTCTACATTCTTATTCCCTCTCCTCTCCCTCTTCCTTCTTCCTTCTCTCTCTCATCTGTTTCTCCGCTCTCTCGTTCCTCATAGCCCTGCTCTGCCTGCTGCAGTAAGGCCTGATGAGCTGGAAACAGTTACAGGGGCATCGCCCGCACATGCAAACATTTTGAAACAAGAAAGAAGGAGATATTGAAAATAAAATTGTGGGACTTCATTTTCCCCACTGCTGTACTTGGAAGCAAAGGCAAGTTCTGGCGAGAGACGGGTAACATTAAGCATCTGTGGTTTAAAACATCGTGATGAGTCTCCAGCCTGAATTCGGTGGGTCAGTGGCATAACGAAACATGAGCCCCCCCCGCACACTACACGGAGGGCCCCTCATCCGGACTCACTCAGAACACACAGAGAATAAGGCACTAATGTGAATTAAATGCAACTTTTACAGGGTATTGTCTGTGTTAATTAAGTGGCTTTTTGCCAGAGGTTGCTATTAATTCTGTAATGGAATATGTGAAAACGTGCCTTCTGGTTTTAGTCAAATATGTCGCAAAGTCAGGACGTGTTAAATTTACTGAAATTTGCCAGAACAGACAAACAGTGAACAAATTGGTGAAGCATGGTCACACTAACACTGGGGAAATGCCTAATGAGGTAAAGAGCCAATCGGCACAGCTTCCTGTATACATATTTATTTGAAGTGAAAGCACAACAAACAGAAACAATGTGGAGAGCTACATACTGGCAAAGTAGTAATTATGTTCAGAACTGAGAATTAAGTCCTCGATGTGAGAGGGGAGTTATTCATGAGGGGCATGTAACAACCCTAGAAGAATCAATTGTATAATATGTGTAATTTTAATATTGCAACTGTTGGACCTGGCCCTTTTTGTAGGGTCATCCTCACACTTTTGCTTTCCTCCTGCTGTTTTCTGGCCCTCTTTTTGTTGGCTTTAGGACTCTGGGCACTTTACCACTGCTAATTAGTGCTAAGGTGCATGTGCTCTCACCCCTAAAACTTGGTATATTTGGTTTACACCTGTTTACCTTATTTAATTCACCTGTAAGTCCCTTGTAAAGTGGTATACCATATAAGCAAGGCCTGTACAATAAAAGCTACTAGTAGGCCAGCAGCGCAGACTGTGCCACACACAAGAGTAGCCCTTCAAACTTGCCTCGGGCCTGTCACTGCAGATCCTGCATGAGCAGTTTACTGCCACATTGACTTGGCAAGTCAAACTGCTTGCCAAAGCCTGACCTCTCTTTTTACTACACCTATGTCACCCCCAGAATAAGCCCTAGATAGCCCTGTGGGTGGGGTGCTGTGTATGTAAAAGATAGGACATATGTTTTTATGTACCACATGTCCTAGTAGTGACAAACAGCCTGTTTAGTTTCTCACTATTGTGTGTGCTGCTTCTCTCATAGGATTGCATTGGAAATGACCATACATCTGTCTAAGCGGTATCTTCTGATCTATAAGGAGTAGCATGGGCATGTTTAGTATGTCTGGAATGTTAGTGAGAAATCCTGCTTATTGGTGTAGGTGGATTTTAGATTACTATTTTAGAAATGCCAGTTTTAGAAAGTGGACATTTTTCCCTAACTTTAGTGCATTGCAGCCTAACTCCAATCCACATCTGGGGCAGAGCGACAGCTCCACTTGGTGCATACTTTCCAGATAGCCATTGCACAGGAGGGACTGGGTGTGACAGAAGAAGCATCTTCATACTGAATGATCTTCCAGGGCTGGGAGAGGGAGAGGCGGGTGCACTTATATTTGTATAGGCAGTGTCCTGCCCACACACAAAGAGCTTACTACTGATGTCCGGAGCCAGGGTTGGGGTTGAAGAGGGGAGCTGTGCACTTCTGAAATTCATTTGAAGTGCCCTCTGAGATCTAAGAGAAAATGAGAATAAGTATAGGGGTTGTTCCCCATATTGTTAGGCACTGCATGGACCTGGATCCAGACACTGCTGGAAGAGGGGGCTGTTCTGCTGCAAGGAACTGCCACTGCACTGACGTGTGCTGTGCTGTACTGATCAGTGGCCTGCTAAACCACAATAAGAACTGCCACTTCCTCTGCAAGGACCCTGGTATGATGGCCTGTTGTTTGCCCTCTGCCATGTGTTCCCCCAGTGATCACGAGGGGCTGGGTGGTGTGCCCTCCTTTTGCCTCCAGCTTTCTGCTCCATAGTGTGAGGAAGCGCTGTACTATGTGGGTGTAGCACATGAAGAGCGCTTTCCCCTCCTCCTGGTACAAGCATGTGATAGGCAGTACATGGTGTTGCTCCCTGAGAGCGTGGTGAGCCCTGGAAGCCCATGTGTCCTCCACCAGTGAGGATAAGTCAGAGAAGAGGAAATAGAGCAGCCGCACTTGCCTGCAGCTGCTCTTGATGCACAGACAAAGCACGCACCATTCAGTGCTCCTGGAGCACAAGCAGGCACCCACTTGGGTGTGATCACCCCCGTCACCTGGTCAAGGTAATGGAGGGGCCGGCCCGCGGTCCAGGATGCCAGGAGGCTTTCCTGGGGCAGGCGGGCTCCCAGGGAGCAAGGTAACAGTCCAGATGGCCCTGGAGGGCTCTGGACCCCAAGAAGCAGGAGACTGGGACGCTTGTGAAAAACAGCTACAATGCCTGTTTGCAGGCAGGTACCCTGGATTTCTGCACGTAGGGGGAGACCAGGAGAGGCCTCTCTGTCGACAAAAAAGGTGTGCAAACTTTCTTCCCACCACAGTGAAAGTACCCTGTATCGTGAGGGCAATCCACCTTGCGGCCAGCCGACTGTGCTGGTAGGAGGCCCGGGAGGACACCCAGTAAGGTCCTCCTGCAGGTTTTGTCAGTGCGCCCACCCCAATTTAGCAGTGGCATCTCTTAGAGGGGGGCTCTGGTTGCCTTGCCTCATTGTGGAGGAAATCACTCACCCATAGCTTGCAGGATGGTGAGGATACCTGGATGGAGATCCCGTGCCTGACAAGCCTTTTTAGTTTACTGTATTTACTGCCATAGTAGTTCAGGTGCTCCTGTATTGGACAGTGGTGCCACTATTTGCCCTACCTTGTGGAAAATGAAGTTCAGATGCGCTGTGGCCTTCAAGGTGAGAAGGGGATAACCCCATGTTCTGCTAGTCCCTATGATGTGTATACCCTCATATAGTCCCCCACATGCTGCAAGTACTGATCTACGGTAACTTGTTATGTCATTCTGCCTTGCTGTAATAACAAACTTTCAAGATTTGCAAATATAGGCATTGGAGGATATTTGGTTCGGTATGACGTGCTGGGGAGGGTAGTGATTTATGACCTATGCATTGTGGAATTTCTTTTTCCTTATTTTGCATTCATAATGGTGATGATCTGACAACTCCTTACTTAACAGAGTATTACTGTATCATGTTGTTTTTGGTCTTATGATGTTTTATGCAATGCAGTTTATATATATAACTTTGAAGTTTTCTTTGTGGTGTATTTATTGTGTCAGTGGGTTGTGTATGTTTTATGCAGTACAGTTTAGGTTTATATATAACTTGTTGTGAAGTTTTCTCTGTGGTTATTTATTGTGTCACTGGGTTGAGTGTGTTGTGCAAATGCTTACACATTGCCTATGGAATAAGCCTGCCTCCTCATGCCAAGCTACCAAGGGGGTGAGCAGGGGTTACCTTAAGTGTGTAGCTCTCTTGCCCTGACTAGAGTGGTGGTTATTACTTGGCTGCCCTAGCCAACTGGGAACCCCATTTCTAACAGCAGCTATCATGTCTGTGGTTCACCACAGCCTAGCCATGCTATTTTAGTGACTTTTGTTGATCTGGCTTTTTGTGAACTGAGAGGGGTGTTTGAGCAGTTCCTACTCGTGAGAAAGTGGTTCAATAGTTTTGGTGACACCAAAATGACAAAAATTCAATAAGGACAAATAGAGATTTTCATTTTTAAAGATTTAAGTGAAAATATTGCCAAAAAGTGCAAATCTCCAATGGCAGTAAAGAGTTGCTGTAGACTGGAACTTAGACACGATTTGAGGCTGACAGTGATCTAGAGCATCCGGGTACACCAAGTAGATTTGCTCCACTGAAGCCTGGAAGTAGGAAAGTTTGAAAAGGTTTTCAAGGCACAATCTGAAAATGGACTTTGTCATTTTTCAGAGGAAAAACTCATGTCCATGTAGGACAAATCTCAAATTCAGCCTGAAGCAGTTGAATGGCCTGTCGGTTACTTTTCACAGTTATTCCACTTTAGGCTGTACAGCTCTGGAGCACAAGTTTTGGAAAAGTTACTAAACTTTTTTTGGGTGCCCAAATAGCCACAGGAGTACACTTCCAAGGGACCCTGAGCCTCCAGAGAAATACTTAGGGGCATATTTATACTTTTTGGTGCACTACTGCACTAACACAGTTTTGCATCAAAATGTTTTGCACCATTCCTGGGCGCCAGCCAGACACCATATTTATGGAGTGGTGCAAGCCGGCGCAAAGGGTGGGCTAGCATAAAAAGAAAGTGGCGGTATGGGAAAAGGGGGTTTTGCACCAAAAAATTATGTTAGGCAGGTTAGAGTAAAAATAATTACTCTAACCAGCCTACCGTCATTTTCTGACACAAAACCATCCATACCACATGACTCCTGTCTTAGAAAGACGGAGTCATGCCCACCACCCCAATGGTCAGCACTGAGGACGAGTGTCTCTTGGGCATGTCCATTGCACCTTACACTTTAAAAAATAAAATAAAATACTTACCTGTACTTACGTATACTTTCCTGTGATGGGGTCTCCCATCCTTCGCTGTCCCTCTAGCGTGGGTGGGGGTGTCCTTGGGGCCTTGGTAGGGCACCTGTGGGCTCATTCCATGGTGTTCCACCATGGAAATAGGCCCGCAGGTCCCCTAACGCCTACCCTGACCCAGGCATAAAATATTGGTGCAAAGCAAGCTTTGCACTATTATTTATCCCCTCCCCCCATGCGTGATTTTAGCACGGGGGTAAATATGGCACTAAGGCCATAGAGTCATTTTTTGCACTGGAACGCCTACCTTGCATCTCATTGACGCAAGGTAGATTTCCCTGTCCAAAAAATGACTTTATCTCCATAACTTTGGCGCTAGAGGGGTCTAGCGCCAAAGTATAAATATGGAGCTAGTTTTGCAGCGAATGTGCGTAAAAAAATTACACAACTTTGGTGCAAAAGAAGTATAAATAGTCACCTAAGAGACTTTAAGGGTGTCAGACATAGGGCAACAGCAAAATCCAGTCCACGTGCTATTGCCACTTGTCAGTTGGGATACTTCACAAGAATGTTCTCTTCAGCTTTTTTATGTTCCTAGAACCACTCAGGGGATCAGCCTTATGGTGTGTGGTGATTTTTCTGTCCTCAGCTTTCAAGTGGAAGGTGGGCCCCAGGTCCTCTTTACACGGTACAGATCCCAAATTCAGGAGGTTCAGTCCGTTTGGTATCTTTCCGAAAGTCCAGCATTGTTCTGAAGAAGGCTGGGTCAGAGTCCATCCTTGTTGGATTCACAAGACTCAATGTAGTGGGCAGCCTAAGACACTCATAGTTCATCTCTGTCCAGTGGCATCAAGGATCCCAGGCCCTGGCCTACCTACTTATTCAGATGTTACTGCTTTGTTGCGTCAGGGCATTTTCACCATGGCAAAAACTTTCAGCCACACTAAACGTGGGCTCTGAGGACTGGAAGAGTGTATATGGAGTGTATTATGGTAATCTTATTGTGTAATGTGTAACACTAAAATCCTGTTTGAAGCAGGCACTGTAACCACAACAAAACCAGAGACAGAAGTATGGTAGGAGAAAAGGATGGCCCTTCAGCAACCAGACAGGCATTATATAAGAATTGTCTTTGCATCCAGTTTGTTCCATTTGGATGGCACAAAACTTTTACATGAGCTTCACACAGACTTTTCATGCAGGACAGACACCAGGATGTAAATAGGATATGAGCTCAGGGGAGTCATTGCTGCCTATTTAGGTCAGCCTTTTGTGTGCTCTGAAGAGAAATGTCACACCTCATTCCAGGCTGATCACTGGTTGTGAGTAACTGGACGGCTGATGCAAATTAGCCCCTGAAAGCACAGGCAATAAAGGATATTTTTCTAAATGCTACCTTTCCTATTAATTAATAAAATCTGACTTCACCTTTTAATTCAAGGTTTATGAACTATTGCAAATAGTGTTTTAATTTTTTTCCAGGTGGTCCCTTTCCTGAGTTAGGAGTATTAGTATTGCACCAGCTCTCTGGTGTTCTTCATAGGACAGCTAGCCCTGCCACAGTTAAAATGCCTTTTTGAGCCTTGCCACATTAGAACCATGTCAAAATTAATTTTCTACATCTTCAATTTTTAAATACAGCACACCTACCTTGCAGGCTACAAGGCTTTCGTAGGAGTGACTTACTAACATTTATGAGGGAGGTTATTACCAGTCGAAAAGGGTAAATTTAACATGTTGCACAGTGTGTTGAAACTGCAATAGTCTGGGAACAATGGAAGGCCTTAAGCTGTGTTTTACGTTGCATACTAGAAACTGGAACAATAAATGCTGGAGTCCACTGGTGATACTTAACTGACTATGCAATGGGTACAGTTTCTATACCATATACTATGGATTTAAAGAAAGGTTAAACATTAAATCAGGGATTAACCAATTTCTACATGTTTTATATGTCAGGGTATATTCGCTGGGCTATGAACAGCAGTGCCTAGTGTGCGGAGTCTAAAAACAAGCAATAGAGTTAAGCAGACAACGGGGGGTGACCGCGCAAAATAGGGCATTTTCTCACACTGCCCCTATATGTTAATTCTACCAGGGGTTTGTGCAATGCACTGTAATGATTTTTCGGTGCTGCACCTGCATCACCTGTTGATGCAAAAATCCATTTGGACTTGAAAGTTGATGCATGCTATAATTTGCATTTCTTTATGTCACGTGGCGCCATTTTGTGCCACACAAGCTCCTATACTAAAGTTGAGTAAATCTAGGCAACAGATTATACCCAACAAAAAATGAAAAACAAAATCGAAGATCAGAAAATGTTGAAGGAAATATAGGGAAATTAGGAAACAACAAAACACAAGGGACTGGACAATCTTTTCACACATCGTTCGCAAAATTCTTATAGATTTATGTGAGCATGAGTAGAGTGAGTGAGTACTTCAATACACGTGAGTTTTCCATTGTTGGACATACTATGAATGAATCACCGTTAGGTGTATTTCAATGCCAAGAATACTTTATTCTGCAAAAGGGGAAAACACTTAACGTCCTCTTCCCCGGCCGTTGATTTTGTATATTATCCACCAGGACGCATCACTCTATCAGGGTTTTACATACTCACGATGCCATGTCTATGTAATTTGTACTGACATTAACTAGGAACGTCATTTTTTAACCGTTTTAGAACGCTTTTGTCAACACGCCCCTTGTTATGTAAGTGACTATAATCAAGTCAGAGGTTACTAACTGAGAATTGCGGGCATGTGTATAGCAGGAAAGGTGACACCTGAAGGCCCAACATGCTTAGCTATGTCTGCTGATCAATCAAGACCTATTGAAAGTTTCCATCATGACAACTATGTGAGAGAGGTCATTTGAGAGAGGCATATTTCACAGACTAAACAAAAGAATTAAGATTCAACCAGAAGAGTAGCACTTATGATGACATATGGACATATGACCGTCTCTGCTGCAGTCGTTCCAGCATTTCAAACCACCGGCATTAGTCGCAGGCTTGTACACAACGCTACCAGCCTTCATGACAGTAGCTATGCTTTTGTCTCACTCAACCACCACTCAACCACCCCATAGCATTTGTTCACCATCCGTAGCTTTGAAGAGTTTTCATAAGCACAGGTTTGCTATGCGACTTGGGTCTCACATAAGTCCACCAGTCCTTTAGTAATACCTATATCAGTTTCCATTCTGTCTCTGAGAGTCCTGTGACATCCAACATTGGATAATGTTGAAACTGTCTGACATCCCTGCTAAACTCATTTAATTACTCATGATATCAGACTTTCTCTCACTTAGAACAGCTAAAGGTTGTTGGCAGCATGGGCTGGTCTCCCTGGGGTTTGGGTGTAGGATTTGGCCGTAGGCCGGGGCAGTGTCCAACAGCTGATGCTCATGGGGAAAGGTTGTGTGAAGTGTCAGATGTCCACGTGTGGCTAGGTGGAAGGTCGGGTTGCAATGCCTTTCTACAGGACAGGCTGTGCACTGCAAGTGTTGGTTGCACAGTGGGTTGAGTGTTGTGTCTGGACACAACACAGGATGTGTATACAAACAGTCAAGAAGTGGGGATGGTGGCAAGAAAGGTTGGGTACAGTCCATGCTCTCAAATGCTTCTGTATCCTGCCTTGCTTGCAATCAGTAAAGTAAGGTTATGAGCAGGGCACACATTGTTTTCTATCTGTATTTATCTGTAAAAATCCATAAAAACTGAAAACTGGGAGCCTTATACATAATTTAGTCAACTCTACTGCAGAATCTGACCTTCTGCTGCTTAATTCCAGTGGCTCTGTTTATAGTGCTGTGACGTCTCAGGCTGTAGCAGAAAGCACTGTAAATATATTTCATTATTTTAAGATAGTATTTCACATAGTCCAACCCAGGCTGCTGCAAAATAATGCAGTGTTTGAGATAAGACAAGTTCTTACAAAATATAGGTTTTAGTAATAAATAATCAGACTGTATCTAATGCAAACACTTTTATTCTCTGTTATTCCAGAAGTCATCTGACTCCCCTACATTACGTTGTAAAAAGAATACATCTTTGCCACAATGAAGATTTAAGCAGAGCCACTAAAATTATGTGGCAAGAGAGGACCAAATTATGCAGCAGGATTGACTAAGTTATGCAGCAAGAAAAGGTAAATTATGAAGTATAATGCAGCACATTTTGTAGGTAGCATTACTTCAAGATTTTGTCATTTTCACTCCTGGTAACACTGTCAGGGGAAATATTTCATAGGATTAGTACCGGTTTAACACCCAAATACAGCAATAAGCAACTACAAGATTACCAGTCAATCTTTGAAAGCGCCATGATCCTCTCGACCACTGGGTCCCCACAGTAATGGTCCAGGAGAAAGAAGAATGGTGCGAGATTCATGGATATTGTCAAGGATATGGCCCAGAATAGGAAGCACTGTGTGGGGACTCATTTTTTATGTTTACAGATGGCCACGGGCAGCCTCCTGAGAGAGATACTCCAAGGAAGGGGACGATGCAACTGTCCTTTATTTTGTTTGTTTTTTAAGGGGCAGCAGGTACTCTTTTCAGGTGTGTAAGTGGCCACTGCGGCTCAATTATGGCTGTCTTACCATGAAAAAGTACAGTGGTGACCCATTTTCCTTGCTAGCATTAGATTTGTTCTTTTTAACCCAATAGGGTAGAAAGTATATTTGGTATTGCAAGTACAGTGGTATTAGGGCCCAACGTTGTGAGGGGCCAACTAAACCCCAGTTTTACCATCCTTCCTTGCTTGCTTAGGACCCCTGCCCACTTGCCAGTGTTGATTTGGACCTCGGAGCAATGAAGCAGACGAGACATCTTTGTTTGGTCTCAGAGAGATGACAAGGGAGGGTGTGGCAATATGGGAGTCCATGTTTTTAACAAAGAGCAGAGGAGACTGCCCTCTTTGCAAAACAGTAGTCATCATTAATGAAGAAGATGCAGCAGCACTGGGGACCAGGGGTCTGAGGGGCCACTGCGCTGCATCACAATCATGACTGTCTCACTTTAAAAAAAGGGGCTTGGAAGCTATGTTTCCTTTCTAGCATTAGGACTGAGGGCACCCTTGCAGAAAAAAGGAAGCCAGCATGTGGGAGCTCTGTTTTTTTCTGAAAGGGACACAGGGCTTGTTTCAATATGGGAGTGATGATCAGGCATGGTGAGGAATAGGGTGAAAGAAGAAGAGAAGGTAGCCTGATTCTCATGAAGGCAGTTATCATTAGTGCAGCAGGTGTAGTTGCACTGGGGTCCAGGAGTGTGAGGGGCACACAGCACCTCAGTTATGGGGAACAGTAGTTTTGAGTCAACACTTGTTTTATTCTGATGCATTTGCTGTTTTATAATTCTCATGCTTATTGTGGTGTGTGAGCTATAGAAAAAGATCTCCTGAAATGATCTCATGCCCACCCCCTGCACTCAGCCATGTTTCTCCTGCTCCCCCAATCCTTGCCATAAGGTTTTTGAGTGGAGTGCAACTTAAAAAAAATTGCTTGGGGGGCTCAGAGCAGAAAGGTTTGAAGACCTTTGCTTTAAGGCTTTTTGTATTCTTTTCAATAATATACATGTTTTTATTTTAGACTATTCTGAACACTGGGCTAAGCCAACTGCCGCTGTCCATGCTTTGACCACATAGTCTGCATACAATTACGTGGGCTGCCACCTACAGCTGCTTTAAGTTTTTTTTTTTAGGACATTGGTCCGTGGACCAGCCTTACACCCAACCTACTATACAACCATCCCCGCTGTATACATCCTAGTCTGTGGCACTGCCAACTCCCAGGCCATGCAAACCATCACTGGGTGACCAACTCCCTTGGACACAGACTTAGGATGTGTGCAGCAAGTGTTGGATGCAGAGTGTGGACAAATGCAGGCCCTGATCCCAATTTCCAATGAGACAGAGCATGATGTATAATTATCATTGCTCACTGTGGAGAAGGGCCATTATTCATGAGAAGCGAAGACGCCAGCGGTGGCTGTTGCAAACCTCAAAGGGGTCAGTGGGGGGAAATACTTAAATAATTTTTTTTAACGTACCATTCCGCTGCTCTCCTGGTGGTGTCCTAGAAGTACCTGGGACACTAGCACAGGCTCCCCTCATAGCTCCTATATGTGCATGAGAGCAGTGTCAGAATTGGTCTGAGTGGCTCGGCCTGCCACTCACACAGTGCACTGGAATCTGTGAAGTTTCTCCAACCCAGCTATTGTAGAAACCTAAGTGCGCATCTCAGTTTGAAACTGACATATGTTCTTAGGTGCACTCACTCCACTCCTCCTCCCTCTCCATTGGCCCACCCCGCCCTTACCTGCACATGCTGGTTCAGAGCCAGCAGCTGAAAAATAAAACGATAATCAAATATTGTTTTCTTTTTCAGATACTGGTTCTGAGCCAGTGAGGTGACGCTTCTTCGCCATTGCGCAGGAGCTACCCCTGAACACGAGCTGGGCTTGGTGTCCCTTCCGTCCCTCATAAATGGTTATATGTAATCATACAATGCTCAGTGTGTCTGCATGTACTGTTTATGCCATGCATTTTTCATGTATAGTAGTCATAAACAAAGGTAAATAACCATATTCAGAACACAGTTGGTTAAACCTGCAAACAGACACAATCAAAATAGCTGTGCGTGTGCACTGCTTTTAGAATGGAATCTGTGAGAAGACATACAGGGGGTTATTACAACTTTGGAGGAGGTGTTAATCCGTCCCAAAAGTGACGGTAAAGTGACGGATATACCACCAGCCGTATTACGAGTCCCATAGGATATAATGGACTCGTAATAGGCTGGTGGTATATCCGTCACTTTACAGTCACTTTTGGGACGGATTAACACCTCCTTCAAAGTTGTAATAACCCCCACAGTGTTTTATCAAATCAGTACTGCACTGTGATAATGGCGTGGACTTTGACCTTTGCACTGCAGTAATAAATGAGCGGGTGTACATTTATTAGTATATGTCAGACAAAATTGCTTGTTGAACTACATTTCTTATCACTGGCTTACTCTTATATACACTCGCAAATCACACCTATTTACGAAATGTGCAACCCATACACAACATACAAAGTTACCTCCTTGGAAATAATCATTATTTTTCAGAGGTATTCATTAGTTGGCCTCACAAAGATCACCCACACAAGTTTCTACAGCAGGTGTTCAACCTAATAAGTAACGTTATCGACCTCATCAAGGGAAGGGCTGCCCGACTCTATCCTGTAATATGCAGGGGTTTCACATTTAACATTCAGCGGCACAGAGGTGAGAGAACGCTGGGCAGCGCTCAATAAACAACTGTAGCCCATTCCGTTCAACTCGCTGCGCTCCCCCCGGGCCCGCTCTTCTCCCAGAAACATCTGTCCATGAGATTATCAATTATACCTTCAGTGATTATTAAGCATGCAGCTAAATATAATTTGCATTTCGCCGCCTTCACAACGCGGCGGTGAAATGAGTCGGCGCATATATTGATGCGCCGGTGGGTTTAGAGAGCCGGACGTGAGCAGACCTAACAATGACGGGAGGGAGTTATGTCCACGAGGCAGCGGTAGTGACGCCTCAGCAGTCCAAGGGTAATCTAATCTAGGAAGTAATACCATTACCTACCAAGGCAGTCCTTCAGCACTTTTGAAATGCTAATGTGCGCTGTCACCACAAAAAGCATGTTTTTCACGATCTGGGATAACACACTACATTTTTATGTCAGTGGTCTATTGTTTTTCTCATTTTCTTTAAACGTATCTGCGCTTTTGTGTATTTGCCCTTACTTGTTTAGTTGAGATGATATTCGGCAGCGTTGTGGTCACAATTAAACCGATCTTGTTGTAACATGCTGTTACTTTTACAACATAGATAATCTTTTCTCAATGGACGTCAATTGGAGGCAGCCAGGGGAAGTTGGTGTGTTGCAACCAAGGCTTACCCTTTGGTGGCAGTGGAACCTCCCTTAGAACACCCTGTCCAGGGCTTCATGAAGGCAGTGTCGAGAATAATAATTAGAAAATGAACAGGGATCTAAGGGCCAGATGTAGCAAAACACTTTGCATTCGCAAACTCTGCGAATCTCAAGATTGCAGCGCTTGGGATTGCAAAATAGCCTTTCACGATGTATGAAAGGCATTGCAGTCCAATTTTAGGGAATCGCAATTTTTAGCAATTCCCTAAAATTGTGACTCAGAATAGGGAATTACTATTTGCAATTCCCTAAATAGGAAATCTCAAACATTAAATTCCTATTTGCGATTGCCTATGCACATGTATCAAGCATTTCCAAGTGGGCATTTAGGAAATGCAATTACCACCAACTCCAAGTAACCATGTGCACTTTTGAAAAATGCATTAAAAATGCATTTTTTAAAGTGCCATGTAGCGCACACATGCCCCTGAGTCAAGTGTGCACTTTACATGCGCACAATGTTTTTGGGAGGGTGAATCAAAGGGGGCCTTAGGTCCTCAGTACCCTTGCTTTTGAATTACCTAATTTGAGAATACCTAATAGGAATTCACAAATTATGAAATGCAAAACTATTCGTACCTATAGGCCTTTAGGCCCATAGGAACGAATGAACTCTCTTTCCTTAATAGCGGTTGCAAATTTTTAGAATTCGCTATTAGGGAATCGTTTTTTGTTACATTCCATTTTGCATTACCTAAATAGTGATTTCTTGAAATTCGCTCTCTAGGTAATGCAAAACGGAACCTTGATACATCTGGCTCTATGTGCTAAGGTTAACACCCTAATGTATTCTGAGAGTTGAGATGTAATGTATCCCACAACTACAATTTGTAAAAGGAAAACACAGGACTTAAAATATTGTAATCTGGTAACTCTTACTAAGGGGCCAGGTTACCATTTGTACTTTCCAATTTTTACAAATGGGGGGCCCCAATATACTAAGGGGGAGATGAGGAACAGATCCTCTGCTGGCATCGAGGTAGAAATGGTGTGTGATGAAATATGCGCTACTCCCAACATTTTAGTGAGATAGAATTAGGGTTCTCTGCGTGGCCACTGAGCAATATTAAGGTGAGAGTGAAAGTGGTTCCTGCCAGACAGATCACCAGGTGCTTGGTTCGCGATGGCAAGCAAGGCCTGTCTTGAGGGAGGTTGTTAAAGCCTGGCTCAGGGTAGGCATTGTAAGGTAAGCCTAGATGCAGTAAAACACAACTTTCACAATTGCAATAAAGATGTGAATGTCCAGTCAGAGTTGTTAGAAAGCAACAATTTATAACTCAACAATATGTAAGGTTCTCCAACGAGTATCTTAGGAGCTACTGGTAACTCACCAGCACCCTTGAAGTAGCTCTCAGAGATGAAATAGAGCCCAGTACCTCATTCAGAGGGTCTGCCCGTTACAGAAGGCAGCACTGCTCACCTCAAGACCCTTAGAGTAGCAGGCTGTCGAACCTAATAGGGCATCATAATAAGTCTCAAACAAGTACTGTGTCCGCCTAGGGAAGTGTTCTTCAAACTTTTTAATGCAGCAACCCCCAGGTAAAAACAAAATATATAGGGGTCCCACTCCAACTTGTTCATAATTATTTTTATTAAATTGATAATGTTTAAATATGTCTAGGCTTATTTAAAACTTGCAGTTAAGTTCTGTTACTGTTTTCAAAATGCAATCAAATATATGATGCCAAGCATACTAATCTGGTCAGTCAGTCTTTACTAACATGTAAATGTATCCTTGATTTGAAGAGTAATTGGAATCCCTTCCCTTTTGACACATACTCCCAGCTTGGATATAAATGACAAACATGTTTGTGATGGCACATTAATGAGCGGTTTACTGCTGCTCAAAGCAAAGCCCTATTATTAGCATAATGTGTTTTCTTTCCAGAGCCTGGTGCCCCCACCCAGGGATTGCTTGAGGCCCCTTTAGGAGGGCTGGCCCCCCAGTTTGAAGACCCCAAGCCTAGGGGTGTGCCTCATGGCCATCTGTCTCCACTCCCAGTTATAAAACACATTTAAAGTTCATAATTTAATGGGAGACTTATTTCTCTGTTCCTTTGTGCTTGAGGACACCTGATGCTTTGGCTAGTATTTCATTAGCCAGGTGGAGGCATTTAATATTGATGTGCTATTTCCTGGTATTTCTGCTCATAGCTACACCTGAAATGCTTGGGTGGTCGCTACTGATAATCCTGATTAAGGTGTCCCTAGTATAATGTTAACAAATTTGTTTACCATTTTACAGTGGTACCATTTTCTAGTAGCTTGAGAGGACTTTCACTGAGCAAAAGCAGCTCTTACTACAGAAAAGGTTGGAAAACTCTGTTGTACAAATATCATAGTATTACGAACATTGGCAATGCTGAAATAACTGGCTTATAAATGAATGAATAAATTAAATTAAATAATAAATGAAAGTGCCTTTTAGTTATTGACTGGTGTAGGCACCCAATAAGTTATCAAACATACATTCTGTGACTCATCCTTGCACAGATATATCCATTCATCCACATAGCACTCATTCTTTAATTGGCCTGCTTACACATCTACAATAAAACTCACAAACTCAAAAACATACGCAAAATAAACTCAAACAATAAAAGCAGAAAAAAACATGGTGCCACGTAAACATGGTGACATATGACTGCAATAATAAATAAAATTAAATAAAACAGCCAATGGCTGTATTAAAATGGTATTCTACATATTCTGTTGATGTTTTAAAGTTCTTTCATGGTTGCCATAATTAGAACCAAAGTGCTGGCCATCTTGGAATGCTAATTCAATGATACACTATGGACAGTAGCATTTCATAATGGTTGCCTAGGTTAGATACGGTGCCTCTGCGAGATGCCAGGCACTGCGGATGAATCCACCTTTGCATAAAAAAAAAACTAGAAGCTCAGTGAAAAGAACAAAGGTTAATGCAACACAAAAACATTTTTTTTCTTTTGACTCCTTCTACCCTGCTCTCTTTTATGTTACTTTTTTTAACAATTTCAATACACTGGTACTGAGTCCCAAGTACTGTAATGGAAGCCACAGCATTTCTCTTCACGTTACGGACAGCCAGTCAGATTGCTCCATCCAATGAGACCAACCATCCCGACATTACTAACTTTTAAACCTTAATTGCTCAAAAATAACTGAACATATTTACTCCAAATCACAAAACACTCTTTCTGAGTAAAGACCAAGCTTTCTGGCAAATTTGATGTAATTCTTTTCAGCCATCTAAAATTCCTTAGGGAAATTGCATGGCGAAAACGCATTCCTTTTCTCTGGCCCCGCTTGACAGTACATGCCAAACCTTCCTCCTGCACTACTTTTTTTAGTTTATTTGTCAAAGAAAACCTGTGTGTGAGTTACAAAGCCTCAATTGCACACATCCTTGTAAAGTAAATTACTATTGTATTACGTGTGGTTAGGTAACATGGTGCACAAAACGTCCACTTTAATAACTAATAATGCTTAGCTACCTTTGGCATAATTGCCACGAGCTTTCATGAGATTTTGCGAGGCTACATTTTCCTTCCAATGGCACAACATGTTAAAAGGGTACCATAGCTATTCCGGAAATCCTTACAAAAGAATTGTTCGCACATACAGTACTGAATATCGTTTTGATACTTCTTATTTGATCAGATTAGGTTCACGCGGAAACATCAGTTTTTCAACAAGCCTCCAAATCATGGTCATGTCGTTATCGCGATATGGTTCAATGCTCATTAGAAGGCTGGGTCAGTGCAGACCGTTACTTGCGCCTGTGTTGGGAATAGTGAGGGAACGCATGCCTTCTCCAGCAAATGTTTAAACCGACCCAGGTAGCAATACAAATTTGCCATGTTTTCTCTAGGATGATGGCTTTTGACTCCATAAAATATATTTGTTTTCTAAGCCGCCTCAACAACGACAACAAAATATTGTGATGTGTAAGCGAAAATCTGTTTAATTTCCTCTCCATCCAATCAGACGCAGCAGACTGTGGGCTAATGGATTAATGTGCCAAAAAGATAACTAGGGGCTAGAAATGTAGCATCATTCGGTAAATTAACATCAATAATTATGAGCTGTAAACAGGAGTAGATATAATTAAGACTGGAAGCCCGAGGGCTGTCTGTTGCAGTCTGCAGCTGGCATCATCACACAGGGCCTGTGATGTCTGAGTACCCCCGGGGGACATCGAAGTTAGCAGAGCTGAGGAAAATGCCAGACTTTGGAAGGCACGCTTACAGGATGCATGTACGTGGTATGCTTCCAGGGAAATGCGCATTGTCGGTGTGGTCAGCTCAGTAGCTGGCCGGGCTTTAAAGGAAAGCCTGTAAAGCACGGCGTTGCCGTTGGAAGAGTCACATGACATTACAAACAGCAACAAAGCCGATTACAAATAGAGAGACATCAAAATAAACACAGACTGAACATTTTGTCCTGTCTCAAATATACTTCTACAAAAATATCAACCTGTTTTTAATTTTTAAAACAGTCTTAATTTATATTTCACATATATTAGGACTGGGTTAAATAGTACTGGTGGAGGAAAAGTGCGCTCGTGAATTAACAAATGGTTTTCGTTGCAGCACACTGGAATATTTTCAATTAGAGACACAGAACAGGTAGTACCAGGTCAAAAAAAATAAGTGGGTGGGCACTAACGAAGGTAGACACTATGCAAATTACATCATCCCACGTGACATCACGGCGCATGGCATCGCACGTGGCATCACAAGAAGTGGCTTCACAATCTAAGACTTCACAGGAAGTGACATCACAAGAAGTAATATCCGATCTTACATTTCAAACATAGCTTTAGAAGTTATGTCATGAGTACATTTTAGTCCATTATGACATTTAACAAATTAGATTGCATGCAGGATTGTTGATGTGCAGGAAGGCACACCTTCCTGAACAATCCTGGGACAATGCGGCACATATAGAAAGAGGAAAAAAACTAGGCAAAATAGTGGTATTTCTCCTGGTTGCGCATGGGGAGGCATAAGGTTTTGGTGCAACCCCAGGTTCACAAGGTCTTGTAAGTCTGGGGATGTGTCAAAATCCATGAGTATTGTGTGGAAACACCGACCACAACGACCATGGAACGCCTCCCTAGCACACAGTAAAGCAACGCAGCAATTTGCTCTGCCTTGCCTTACTCCATATTTATGAGGATGTTAAAAGCCATGCGAAGTGGCTTTGCATGGCCTCATAAATATGAGTTAGTGGTGCTCGTGCCAACACAAAGAGTGACACAAGGGGCCCTTAAAAAGGGCCTTATTTTTAAAAAACTCTGCCACAAAGAAATTGACAACAAGGAGAAACATAGAGTAAATCTATTATGCTCAATTGTTTACAGAGTCTGCATTTTTAAATATTTATGGGGTTAAGGCACCTGCTGCAGAGATCTTTGTGTGCTCAGAAAATCTCAGGGATAATAATAGAAAGATAACTCTGGAGGTTAACACATTTTTTGGAGCGACCTCTGTTTTATCTAATCCCAGTTTTGAATCAAAGTAATATAGAGGGTTGTTATGTCCCCTGTAAAGCACAACATGTCATATGCAGATTTTAGTTTTATGTAGCTAGGTAAGTGGATCATTGCTTTTAACACAGAGATCCTTTTGTTACTTGCAGTTCATAAACTCCTTTTAATATACCACAGTGAGCTATGAAGACATGTGACTACTACACCTTTTTATCCTCACTGTCTTATGTAGCACATTCTGTACAATACTTTACACACTTCCGTGATTTAATGTCAATGTATAATTTGTACATGTGATGTAAAGTGCTCTGACACCCTGCATTGGGATGAGTAGAGCTATAAAAGGAAGAAAACAAAAAGTAGTTTTTAATTGTTATTTGTGTAAATACTGTGACAGATCCACACATCTGACATTCTTACAGTGCATGCATACCTCATATGCAGAGATTGGACAAAGTCAAAACCCGTGCTTCTTATAACTACCTATGAAGTAATAACAAGCTGTGAGCCTTTGTTTCCCCTCCATTGCATTTGCATTTAGGTGTGAGACTCCAGCTAGCTCCCAGCCTGGATACTCAAACAAAAGGAGGCCTGATGAAACCTTATCCTCAGTCTTTGTTACAGGCCCAGCTGGAATCTGATAACTCCTCTTGTTGCCTGCCCTTTGCTGCTCGTTACGGAAGCAGAGAACATGCAGGTGCTGCGGAATGTGTCCTGATGTCTGAAAATTACACCAGGATGAGTTCAGCATATATTTTTATGTGGGGCCACTTCTTGGTGGGGTAAATGGCGTCTACCATGTGAAAAGAGTGGGTAGACACCTGTTACCCATGTGTACCTTCGACTTGTGCCCTGGGTAGTACACAGCAAACTGTAGTGCAATCTTCTCTCACACAAAAAATGGGCAAATGGAGCAAATGCTCGAGCTTGTGTTGCAGTGAACAAGCAAAATCTGCTTGTGATGGCCGAAACATTACTCTAGGTATGAGGCATATGGCAAAGAGGCAAGAGTTATGGCACCTGGGAGAAAATGTATAGGGAACACAGACAGAGAGGCACCGTAAAGGAGGAGCGAAGGAGTGTGGCAAGGAAGTGCAGGGAGCAAGGTAAGGCATGTGAGTCAAGAGAAGATAAAAGTGCACGGAAGCAAGCAAGGAGGAAAGTGCCATTGTCAGGTAAACTGATGGGTGATAGTGGCACAGGGAGGCATAGAGAATGGGCAGGGAGGTAGAAGGTGGCACAGTGGCCCATGTAGGCAGATGAAGAGGGGTTGTGCACAGGAAAGCACAGGAGAGGCACAGGCAGGATTGTAAAAGACAGAAACAAGCAAGGAGGCAAATAATGCTCACTGGTGGGGAGGCACACATGTGAACAGGGACAGCAGGGGAATCTACACAGCAAAGCAAGGCAATAGAAGGGAATGTTATGTCGTGTCATGTAGATTTGTTGAGCGCACTATCACTTGGGAGGGTATCCTGGTGCTGAGCAAGCGTGAGTCTAGGCACACCTAGGCCCTAGTGGGACTAATCAAAGAGCCTGGTCTTCACTTCTTCTGGAATTCAAGAAGTGAGAAAAAGGCTCTCATGTGTATCAGTAGGTCATTCTAAGAGCGATGTAGGTGAAGGCTCGATCGCCGGATCTGGTTTTCCGTAGGTGTGGGATTTGTGCAAGTAGGAATATAGACGAGCAAAGGTGTCTGGAAGGTTTGTGAGAGAAGGTGTGATTCTTGAGGTATCCTGGGCCAGTGTTATATAGTGCCTTGAAAGCGTGGGTGAGGAGTTTGAATTGTTAGTTTGCGAATGGGGAGCCATTGCAGCTCCTTCAGGTGAGGTGTGATGTGAGTGCGGCATGGGAGGCTCAGAGTGATTCTGGTGATAGCGCGTCAGGGCCTTGATAAGTAAACTTACAAGGAGACACGCCTAAGTCGGTGAACCTTTGGACCACGTTCGGGGACTTCCCGGGACGAGATGTCTTTTTGGCATCACAGATCAATAGCTCAATAAGCCAATCAATAATCACAGTAACTAATCAACAGTTAATCAACAACATTTAATAAGAAACAATAAGTTGACCACACTATGGGGGTCATTCAGACCCCGGCGGGCGGCGGGAGCCGCCTGCCTGGATGGAACCGCCATATGGCCGCTCCGCGGTCGAAAGACCGCGGAGGCCATTCTGGCTTTCCCGCTGGGCTGGCGGGCGACCGCCAGCAGGCCGCCCGCCAGCCCAGCGGGAAACCCCTTCCCACGAGGAAGCCGGCTCCGAATGGAGCCGGCGGAGTGGGAAGGTGCGACGGGTGCAGTTGCACCCGTCGCGAATTCCAGTGTCTGCTGAGCAGACACTGGAATTCAAAGTGGGGCCCTCTTACGGGGGCCCCTGCAGTGCCCATGCCATTGGCATGGGCACTGCAGGGGCCCCCAGGGGCCCCACGACACCCCTCACCGCCATCCTGTTCCTGGCGGTCGGAACCGCCAGGATGGCGGTGAGGGGGTCGGAATCCCCCATGGCGGCGCAGCAAGCTGCGCCGCCATGGGGGATTCCCAGGGCAGCGGAAAACCGGCGGGAGACCGCCGGTTTTCCTGGTCTGACCGCGGCCAAACCGCCGCGGTCAGAATGCCCAGTGGGGCACCGCCAGCCTGTTGGCGGTGCTCCCGCATCCCCGGCCCCGTCGGTCCATGACCGCCGGGGTCGGAATGAGCCCCTATGTCCTTTAAGTCATGAATAACCACACCAGTTTAGTTAAGTGTTAGGATATTTATTTCCCTATTGGTTACAATCTAATATCATGTTTATTAGTCTCAATAGCAATAAGCTCGTCAAAACCACAGTTATTTGGCAATCAGAACACAACTTAATTAAGGTATAAATTATGATCACTTAGTATTTAAGCACATCATTATTATGTATCAACTTAGCAGAGTCTCATTAGTACATGATTCAACAAAGCAAGAACTCAGTCATTTGTCTATTTGCGTCAGATTATTTGTGAACAATTTAACTAACCTCGAATTAGCATCAGCATGTTGGGCTTCATGCAAAACATTTTAGCAAACACGAATTTAGAAAACATCTAACTATGGCCCTTTTCAAAATAGCAGTTGGTACCTAGAAAGAAAAGGCAAACAGACAATTACAATTTCTGCATCAGATAGTTACCAGTCCAACAGATTAGCAAACAGCGTCAGTCTTCGTCCTCAGGACATCAGTTGATTCATCATCAGCAGAGATAAGACGGGGCAAAGTCTCAATGTAGCATAGCTAAGGAATAGGACCTTCCCTCATATGGAGGAGAAGTTAGCATCAAGCAACGAATGGGTAGAAAGTGGTTTAAAGTATCAGGAAGAATAAGTGGCAAAGTCTCAAAAGAATGGCCTAATTTCTCCTTGGGTCCTGCGGTTAAATCAAAACTACCTAATTAGCCCATAATTCCTCATTGGATAATTATTGGTGCATCGCTATCTCTGTCCAATAATTCTTCACGCACTTCACCAGAATTTTCCACAAGCCACAGTTCTCATGTCGCTGATTGGCCCTGTTATTGATGTCTTCATCAGTTAGAATGTCAGGTAAGAAAAGTTACACTTTACGCTCCAGTCAGTGGTTCCATTGTTTTCCTCTACTCGGGCAGCCTTGCACCTGTTGAGAATTACACTGTTGCATTCGGCAAGAATGTCTCCTTGAGCAAGTCGAGTCCCATGAGAAAGAATTTACTACGGATACACACACACATAACTTCTGGAAAAGTACAGCTTCGTGTCCTTCAGGAAAACAGCACATTGCACATTAGAAAATACAGTTTAATATGAGACCAGGCAGCTAGGCCCAGACCCTCGCTTAGCTAAGGCCTAACGATTTAATAAACAAACTTCTGATACATGACTCTAATTATGATATGCTAATACGGATTCAAAACATTAGTACATAATTAATTCATCACTAATAAGTTTCATTAGCCTTCGTATACATTGGTAGCCACTCTCCGTGGGCACATTTCAAACGTGTGCATTATTTTCTATGTTGACACATTTTCTATGCAGCTTCATTACACAATATTGCAAGCTTTTCACGTTAATATTGCTTTTGAGAAACAGACTCCAACACAGGCCACCAAATTCTGAATGGTCTGCAGCCTTCTGGTGAGTTTTTTGTTGATCCCAGAATTGACAATGCGTCCATAGTCCAGTTTGCTTGTGACCAGGGTGTGCATGACAATTTTTTGGGTGGTGATTGGAAGCCATTACAAAATCTTCCTCGGCAGCTTCAAGGTATGGAAGCATGAGGCAGTGACAGTATTGACTTGGGCGGTCATGTGGAGTTTGCTGACGATTATGATCCAGAGGTTCTTGACATGAGTGGTGGGGTGGGTGTCAGTTCACCCCCTGTTGGTCACAAGATGGAGTTCCATGGCGATGCACTCTTCATAAAGATCATGATTTCGGTGTTGCCAGTCTTCAGCTTTAGACAGCTGGTCTTTATCCAATGGGAGATTTCAGTGTGCAGGCATTGAACTTGATCCGGGTAAAGGGTGTCTTGTCCACGAGGGAGAGATTGAGTTTTGTATCATTAGCTAAAAGAGGATGTTCATATTGTGAGAGCAGATGATGCTGGGCAGGGGGATCATCTATGCATTTTAAAGAGTCGGGCTCAGGGAGGTGTATGCTGCTAGGATGACTGACTGGGTCCTTTTAGCCAGGAAGGAGCAGATCCATTGGAGTGTGGGTCCTTGGATTTCGATGTTGTGTAGGCTCTAGATGAGGATTGGGTACATCAGGAATACATAACGCGGCACAGGAAAGGGTTTGACCAAATCTTGTAAATATCGAAAGACCAATCTCATATTTTGATGGTTTCCATTCAGTCTAGTTTTCAGGCAATGTTGATGCTTAAAAGTGGATCTGGCAGAAGATACCTCTCTTGTTTGATAGAACCACAACACTGCTAATCACTGAGGTTAGTCACATAACAGTGCCTTGACGTCTTACAGGCTGGTTCAGTGGAAAGCTTACTATTTTTAAATATCCAGTGCTTGTTTGCTTGAGACCTTCCTAGTCTGAAAGTTTGGGGCAATGCGGGCCACACTGTATTTTCCCCTCACAAAAGGAAATAAAATTTATAACCCAGAATTTTTACTTTGTTGTCATAATTGTCAGCTCTCAGATCTTGCTCCATGTGCTTTGCACCGCGACTTTCTCCTGCTGGTAACAAATCCAGTGTTTAGCATGCCTGTGTTAAATTGATGTGACACTTCAATGTATCACCCCCTTCCTTTCTTCCCCTTTTGTTACTGCAGAGCTACTAACGAATAAGATTAATCACGGATGTGAAGAGCTAGGACCAGCGACATCAGATACTGCATAGATCATTATGTTATTCCTGAGACTAGAACTTGAACCTCACAATATTCATAGAAGAGGACATTGTAGGGACGTACATATTTAGGGATCCAATCTCTATGCTTTATCTAGTCTGGACTGTACAGTCCCAAGTTAGCGATGGAAGGAGAGGGTGGTTCAGCTTCTGGAAGGACGCAATGTTGAATGGGAGTGTATGGGGCTCTGAAGACATGGTGGATCTTCGCAAAATGACAGGTGGCCTGAAACCTGAAGGTGCAATTACACACAAGGGAAGGGAAAGGGGGGAAAGACACCCTATTGATACGAGAGATGAGGAGACAGAAATCTATGAAAGAATGTCAAACTTGAAGGACTATAGGAGGCAAGGATAAAAAAATGTGGTGAAAGGGCGGACACGCTGGAGGGAAATGAGAAGCTAGTGAGAGAGGGCTGACGCAATATAGATGTGCAGTATATGGGCTACAGTGCCACGTAGGGTGCAATGATGACTGCTGGCAGTCAATTCATGCACCTCGTATGGGCTAAACTATGAAAGGCCCTTACATTAGAGGTTACCGCTGTCATTCATTCTGGATTGCAAGGACCAATGAGTTCAGGAAAAGGCTTGCATCATAATATTTCATCATCAAGACTGGCAATCTGCCCTAGGTAAATCAACTTATTTTACCAAAATAGTCTCTTTGTTAATGAATTATATGAAAGGTCATAGTAGTGTTACTGTGTAATTTTTCTTGAAGTGAATTGGAGAATCCTACTAGCCTAAGTATTGCCTTAAACACCAGTGCCACATTCCTTGGGAATTCTGGATATGCTCCACTATTCCAGTGTTTTTATAATCCAAGGAGACTACTTGTGAACTGCTCATTATTTTACATTAACTGTCGTGTCCCAACCACATTTCCCATAATATCACATGGCTTTGAAATGTTCTTCTGCCACTGCAATACCATGATGAAAACGCTGGAATTTTAGTGAATTCTGACAAAAGTCCTTCTTTGTGCTGCAGTCCTGATATACTTTAATCAGGTACTTAAGCGTCTTACGATTCATCCTGCCATCCTAAACTCTTTACCTCAAGCCAACCTCATGGCCCAACTACTATTCCATTCAATTAAGTCTCACCTCTCTTTGCTCGGTCATAACCTAATCCATCCTCTCACCGATTTACTTTGTTTCCCACTTCTGCACTGAATCACCGTCATCAGGGATAGTCTTGGTGCACTGTCAACAGGCTTTATCATATCATTTCTCACGTAACCACTATCAGGCTCCTCAACCCCACCCTGCTAAACCATCGCTCATATCCCTTTCCTTTCAGACACTCCTGAGCACCTGGTGTTCAGTTATCTATCCACTATGTCTGCTTCTGCTACCTACTGAGGCTTCTTCAATAAAGTTTCTGTTCACTCCATTGTGACAGTTCTTGAGCATTAATCAAACACAGTCACATCTACCCACCACAACTACCTTGCATACAGCATCCGACTTTTTGACAACTCTGCAGTACGTCAAACCAACAATCTCTCCCCCATGCTATCTAATGTCACCTCCCTATGGATTACAAGCAAAGTGCTCAGTTAGCATCATCTTATTTTTCCACCCAAGCTTTCTCCATCTCCTGGTCCTCCCTGTACTCACCGGTCAACCCTCATGCCTGCAGGTGCACCCACGATTCAGTCTTGGACCAGCTGCTCTTTTACTGCTATGTGATCCTCATTTGCAAAATCATCTTTTCCTTTGGATTCTCCTATTTCTTTTATGCTGGAGACTCATAAATGTTTTTCCTTATTTTTTACCCCTAAATGGAATCATCTACTTCTGATATCTTTACCGCATCTGGCACTGGATGGACCTATGCTAACTCATGTAAAGCAATTTTAAAACCAAAGGCAGTTACTTCAGCACATCTGCTGCCTTACCCACATTATACAACCCTACTATTTCCCCAGGCAAAAAAACTTTGTGTGTAATGATATCTAGCATGCCGCGCAAGGTTTCTATATGCACGGCTGCAGTAGAAAACAAATTCCAACTACTAAACGTACGGGAATAAAATCACCTTCCTATTTCAGGCACTGAATACCCCATCTACAGTCATGAGCAAGCTGTATTACTGTAATAGGCTTTTTGCTGGACTCCAACGGTATTCTTCACCAACCACCCCAATGCGGATGAAGTCATTGATTCTTCATGGAAAACATTAGCAACTAGAAGAAAAACTCTGTACCAGCCATCCTAAAGGTCTAGGGACATGAAGTTATCTACAGCACTGAAGAAGCAAAAGCAGAAAAACAGCAACCGCATCAAGTTGGGATACTGATGAAGTAACAACGGTGCTGGTCCCATGCACCAATAGTCATCTAATATCCTTCTCTTATGTTTAGCTTCCTAAAGTGACACAATGGTGAAAAGAGGAGCCATAGTGGGATTAGGATTTAGCATAATACACAACTTTGGTTCAGAAAAATACAAAATGGTGAGAGCCAGAAATACTAATATTGTCAAACAAGCGATGGAAGAGTGAAGAACATCTCTTCTGGACAATCCTTCCCCTTCAATAGCCTAGCCTGAAGAGAAATGCTGAGGGAATCACATGACCAAGGGGAATATGAAAGTCCACGAGCATTGAGTGAAAGTGGAATGCCATGAGACACCGGTATGAGTGCAGAGCTCAGAAAACTTGTTTCAGGTTGTCATCTGCAGGGATAGGTGACCAATCAAGTAAAAGACACTGGGTACCTGTAGAACAGAAAGGCAGTATTAGGCATATAACAAAGGACAATCAGGTGGAATCTATTTTGTATGAATGTCTGATAAAATGCCAAAATACTTAGATAACATTGCTACAGAATTTAGCACTTAACTTGCAATTAATTAATACTGTTGCATTCTTTCACTTCCCTACCCATATCATTTTTTCACCACTGCTATATAGTTCAGTCTTCAACTGATGCAGAATTTCACATGCCCATCTATATTCTTACTACTTTATAAGTTATTCATCTGAGGAACTGCGTTTTCTCTTGTAGTAGGTATAGCAAATAAATGATCTGTTTATACAGCACAAATTTCCATGTTTATTCGTGTTGTGCTAAATTTTGCTAGGTAAGAAGGCCAGGTGCTCTATGCTTCCGAATACTTGCCCAATCTCTACCTTCTTTACCTGTTGCCAGTGGCTGAGGTTAATTCAAGCATTCCATCCAGCACCTTGTTGTTGTTACAGTTGAAGCCCTAAGTAAGTATGCCCAGATCACACTGTCCCATAGGACTCAAGCTATACCTTGCTGATGACACCTATGTAGATTGAAACCGGTCTGGGGTTGCTTGTGGTCCCTTTTGGAGGAGGCCTTGTCTGGCAGTTCCGGACAGACTGTTCCCATGAGAAGCTGAGTTTGCGCTGATTTGCATAACGCATAAGGCAGGTCTTTGTCTAGAGAGAAATGGTGGGCGAACAATAATTCATCAGACTTCAGGTCTGAGTGATTTCCAGTGGCCGAGATTAATTCAAATATTTCATCCATCACCTTGTTGCTGTTTGCCTAGCCAACAAGTCTCTTGGTTTATTGTTGCAAACATATAAGGAACAATTGCTGTCTTTATTTTACATGCCTCATCCTAGCCCTCAAACAATAACAACAACATTAATAAAAGCGTCAGCAACAAATCAGCAGAAACAATAAACCCAAGCAACAACAACAAAACATTTTTGCTATCATAATTATTATCATCATCATCGTCATCATCAAAATCTTTTTTTTTTACTATTTATTATTATTCTTGTAACAAACAAACAGTAAAACATATACACGTTCCTGGCATGTTCAGACCTCATCTCTGCCCTCTCCTTCATGCCTTCGTTTTCTGGTGTGTCCCAGAACACAATACAGCCAGGATAGCTTTCTGAAGGCATCTCCTTATTGCATAGCAGGGCTCTTGGTATGGTCTTCTGGTGACCTTCAACACTGCACAGCCTTCCCTTCTGCCTCTTCCCACTGGTCATTCCCATGATGACGTACTTCCTGTGAGCTCACGCCCTGGGAATATGTTATCAGTCCCGCACAGGAGATTTTTCACAACCAATGGGTTGTTCTTTTAGATCTTTGTCAGGTGACATTATTATGGAGAGATTTGTAACCTCGGACCCCTACTTTTAGGTATAACCTAGAAATAGCTATAGTTGTCTTGCCTGCCGCATGAAGTTTAAATATTCATACACATCAGTATATACGTATATGGATATATAGAGGCATTCCGAGTCAGTCCTCTTCATTCATCGATCAATTCAATCATCATTTGCAGCAGTTTTCCTTGTTTCATATGCACATCAACATTGAAAGAAGTGTAATTCAATATCAAGGCTAGTGGACCAATAATTTACTTTGCCAATACTTGTTTTCATTTTATTCTTTATTGTTCATACTTATTCCCAAAATAGCTTGAAAGGGCATGAAAGTTCCTGTTTTGACGAGAAAGCCCGCATGCTGGAAACTACTAACTCTGGCTAGGAATCATAGTATTCACCATAATTAGACGTTTGGCAAGCAAAACCTCACAACTGCACACAACCCAAATTACGGCCCTACAATACTCATTTGAGTTACCTCTGAAGGTTTAGCTTCTCGAATAGGTCCTGCAGATTATTCTTATTTCCGCAGCAATTGCCATAACCCGCGGCGCTATCTTGTCAGCAATCACAATTAGCCAGAAATCAGCTCCTACAAGTGGTATATTCACACGTTCGATGTCTCCAGGAAGCCATTTTAGCACCAGTTCGAAACTTTCAAGATCCTTGATTTATCGACTAATTATTTTTTCAAACACATAAAACATGCTCATCCTTACGATGACCCATTTTATTGTGTTCTTTCCAGAAGCATGCCGGGCTTGTGAGAACAATGCCGCGCCACAATAATTGTTTCTCAGCTAAGATGTTCGTGTGGTATTAAAAATGACAGAGAGGACGAAGAAATAATGGCGGCTTGGCCTGCCTTATAATTGAAGTCGCGGACCAAATTGGCTGACACACAGTCCCGGAAAGATGCATGAGGTGGCGTGGCATTTAGTGCCAGCACGCTGATTGGCCTCTCAGTTTTAAGGAGAAATATAAAATTACATTTCCATAAGCATAATTTATGCTTTGTGGTGTGCAGCTTGAATACCTTAACAAAACACCCAGTTGCCAAGGCGTGCCATGCAATCTCGGGGACAAAATGTACAACTCAATTATATTATATAGATGCTCTCATGAAAAAGTGTCTGGGAGTGTTTTACAAGTCTGATTAAAATCGCATAAAAATAATACACGGAACACCAAGCACAGCAAAGAGTTTGTACCATCTGAAAGTGGCTGAAAGTCTTGTGAGTCTGTTTAAAGTTTGGACGGATTAACTCCTCAGGGGTCTACTTTACTGATAAAACTGACTTGGTGCAGATAACCTAGGACACCCGTTTCTGGATCATTAAGATTGTGGTGCAAGTGTTGATTTTGCAGTTGTCACCCGTTTTCTACCTGTCTCCATGCCGCTGCACTGCCATCTGGAGCAATCCGTTAAACTGGAATGTTGATTCAAAGGTGTACCAGGTCTGGTTTAATCTATACAATATAGCCCAACACATAGAATTCAGTCCTATTAATTAGATGACAGGTTTGTGATAACCCAAATCGAAGGTACCAGTTGTATTTCTCACAAAGCATACACGTCTTCTGCAGGCACTCACCAATTTGAGGCACTTTACAAGTCATAAATGGACCAAACATTAAAAAAGAGGCCCAGTCTCTGTTTTCTACATTCTGTTTGACCCTTTACCTGCTGAGTCTCCACAAGAAAGACCGAAAGGTCGCTAGCAGGCACTCCTTGTGGTCCATTGTATGTGTAGCTTGTTATGACAACCTGCTAAGAACAAAGAACAAATTTCAGTCACAAGGTGCCCAGTTTATTCAAAATGGTAACCACATGTGCATCAAAGTTTGTTCAAAAGAAGTGCGGTTGGATTAGTAATATAAAAAATAAGTATCTCTTCAGTTTTGGAGAAGATATTCAAACATCTTCAATATGCTGATTATCACCACAGAAACCATGTCAGTTTTAGAGAAGAAAAAGATTGAAAGTCTCCAACAAATGAAGGGTGTGTGTAACCGTCCACTCTCTAATGTTGTGTCTGCAGGACAACCTTAGGCAAAGTGTTTCTAGGTATGTGCTTAGAACTGCCCACTCAACCAATATGGTGGGCAGCAATCCACCCTTTTCCTGGGGGCCTCCTATTTCGAGTAGCATCAAGCAACTGTGATCGATCTCACATGACTCACAAGGATTTCATACACTATTGCACTCAGCCTACAGGTTAAACACATGATTGCCTATGTTGTCAATACGTACAAGATTTACAGACACCTCGAGCCAATAGTTTAGCCATTGTGGACTCCCATTACTTTGATCGCCTGCAAGAGACCACTTCCTGACACAACACAGATTATGTTGACAATGAAGGTCCATCGTCTTCCCTGTCGGGACAGATAAGTATTTCTCCTGTGACTAGAATATCGACTGTATCCCTTCATATCCTTAATGTATTTTTTTTATTAACATACGGCTCAAGATACGATCTGATCAGAAGATACAGGAGGACCATTTTTGTACCTCTGCATATCGAGCTGATATTTTACTTATGACCATACATCCTTTACCTCCATTTTCTTTGTGTACATTCCCCACTTTTATCACAGCCGAAATACTGAAACCAGACGCTTTACATGTCTTACCAAAGCTTTTTTTTAAATAGATTAACATTTCACCCAAACACTATGAGATCACCATAGCCAAAATATATATTTTTTGAGTGAACCATTGTTTGCTATGTACCACAAATGTATTACCATTAGGCCAAGAACAATGCACCTATCGTTGCCTTTTCAAATCATGTAATTTGCTTTTTGGAATGCATTCTTTCTAATGCATCAATTTTCAGGCTCCAATAGTTTACAGACGTGGCACAGCGAAAGAGTGCTGACTGACCTGTATTTGTCACCATGGAATGCTATATCAAGAACTGTGAAGTTCGGTAAATATACTCAATATTGCCATAAAAGGCCTGGACCCGATACACAAAGGTAAATTTAGACCGAAAGTCTAAGTTTAGACCTAAAAGTCTGAATTTACTTATAGTAAAGTTAGACTTTTGGTCCAAGTTTAGACTTCTGGTCTAATCTTAGACATTTGGTCTAAGTTAACCTTTGTGAATCACGCCCCCTGTGTTTTGTCCCAGATCGAAAGCTTATTGTAAATAATTATAATAAGTATTTTGGTGCTATCCGCATAGGGTAGTTGGTGTAATGCGTTCCATGAGTGTGTGCTACACAAATACAATTCTTTACATTTTTGTCCCAACTACCAAGCTAATCATCTCCAGATACTCTGCATAGCCTACAATAATATTATAAAATCTGAATTTGGAAAGAGAAGACAAAATAGAGAAAATAATTCAAAAACGTCTTTGATACTGGAGGAAAAGTAACCCCAAACTCAACAAATCATACTAGTTCTTCATCCAAAAGCATGTTTTAGAAACTGGAAAGAGCTTGATAAAAGGAACTTCCAAACGGTGGGTGACCATGCTTCTACAAAAATATATAGACACAGACCGGTGTCTTTCTGCCTGTAGGGACAACTGACTCCAAACAAAAATTCGGAGAAATTTCTCCTAGAATACCAATGCTTTGAAATAGTGTTATAAGAGTGCCCAACCAGTTTCAGTACCTTAAATGTTCTCCATTGTCAAGTCCGCTGGTTAGTTCACGGATAAGTAAAGGAGTGAGGGAGAAAATACCAAAGGCCCAAAGATGGCACTGTAGGCCATTGCAAACTGAAATTTAATACCCTGTTGTTCTCATGCATGAAGTGCTTTCATTGTGTTTTCCCTGTAGTCCTTCTGAAAGTTTCTACTCTACTCTACTCTACTCTATTACACTCTTCTCCCCCTCTTCTTCTCTCCTCTGCCCTTCCTCTCCACCCACACCTCCCACAGAGTGCTGAACCCAAGCCATGAGACCAAGGTGAAAATCTGTCTCAAAGGATTACAATGGTGCTTTTTTAGAATCATACCTAGCCAACTGCTGGACTGCTGGGTAATGTCTGTTTATTCACATCGTTCAGCTGTAATGAGAGGCCTGGGCTGATGCCGATGTGGAGTATCCTGCCTTAATAGCTCTTTCATTGCAGTACATCAATGGCTATTATTCGGGGGTAACTACTTAGTGGTTTCACAGGCCACTGAAGATGTCAACTGTAGCTTTGTTACTGTTTGTTTACATTTAACAATGCCATCCCACTCATGCAGCCTTAAAGATTCTGTAGGGACTTATCATCAGATCCTGTGTTATGCGTAAGTGTTGTAGGGTGGTCTATCAATTTAAATCAACAATATGCCCTGGCCTAACATCATATAATGCTTAAACAAGTACAACTGCACATAGTGCAGACATTTTTTCTCTGTTCAGGATCCACGTCTCTAGTATTCTAGTCTACTGAAACTGCAATACCTCAGCCAGCCTTACACTTTCTGTGATGTTCACCTTCGCTTAAGGGTTTTCAAAAGCTGTTCCAGTAACTCAGTGAGTTAAACACTCAGCTGCAAAAATGTGACCATGTGGCCTGAAATTTACAAGTTAATGGTTTGCAAGGCAGGTTGAGCCCCACATTCTTCTCTTTTCCATAAATCGAACCCACTTAAATCTGTTGGTAGGTATAACTTTTAATTACAGTGCTGCAAAACTGTGATAAGTAGCAATGTATAAGCACAAGTTATTATCATTCTAGGCACCTATGCAGCTTTTTTTCACAGATAGCTCATTGATTTAGAATCTGCATACACTTAAATAAATGCATAATCTAAACTGTTGCATTCTTGGGACTTATCTGTGCTGTGTGCCCGGGGTTCTCCTCTGTTCCCTGCCAACTGGCTTTGACATTGCTGTGAAACTGAACTGAAAATAAACAGTCATGAAGATTGGTATAAACAGCCACTATTCATCTTTCATCAGAGTTTTTGGCTCTTTTTCCTTTACCGAATTAGCCTCGTAAACAGTGGTTTGTGTCGGCTCCTCTTTAATTCTTCTATGTTCAGGGCTCATGGTATACACCGTGTGAATGTTGTGTGAGTGCTTGTCCTTATTTTCAAGAGTTCTGGTCTTATTGTTCCAATCCTATTTTATTACTGGACATCAACTTCTGAGGTACTGCTGGGAAGCCATGTCTCTATTTAGGTCTCTGTTTCAGTTGTTTCTGAGTTAATATAAATGTGCTTTGAGCGAGTTCCCATCTATGCGTCTTGCTGTGTATTAATTTGTATTTGTAATTGCGTCTATATTTCTCCTTTCTTTATGTTAATAGTTGCGGCCCTGTTAGAAAACGGTAGCATGCTGTCGGCATTTCTCGATCTGGGTAATGGCTGCAGCCCTTTTTCAATGCTGTACAGATGCTCTTTGTCAACGTTTCCAGTTGATGTTGCTTGGAGGATGTTGGCATGTTTGGAGAGAGACCGAATTTCTGTCAATGTTTTCAAATGTTTGGATTAGAGAGGTAGCCCTATTTCAACATAGCCAGTTGTTGATTACATTTCCAGCTGTTTATATAAATGGCTGGTACACTGAATGTTACGCGGCTGGTCCAGTCTATGTTTCAATTCACTGGTTAATTTATGTCTAGCTCGGTGAAGCTGTTCCTTGTGATGATTCCTGTTGTATTGGGTACTTTGCTGTAGATCTGCTGGAATGCTTTGATCTTCCGCTCATCTTTCCAGATGCTCTGTTTGAATGCCCATGAGAGTTACTGTTTATGTTTACAGCTGTTCCTCTCTATATTTCCTTGTGTTCCATCTGATGATTCAAGTTGTGTTGGATACATTGTTGGAGTGTGAGTTCCCATCTGGGTTTCCACATGCTCTGTTAATTGTTTTATTCAGTTCTTGTTAATGTTTACATTTGTTCTCTCTTTTGTTCTAGTTGTGTTTGGTCCATTGTTGTAGACCTTTTGGAATGCTGTATGTCAGTTTCCATCTGCATTTCCATTGTTTTGCTGAATGCCATGTCAGTTCTCGTTTATTTTTTCAGTTGTGTCTGTCTACGATTCTAGTTGCTCATTCATGTGGTGTTGGATGGCACTGTTGTAACCCTGGTGGAATTCTGTTTCCAAGTTCCTATCCATGCGCCTACTTGTTCTAGTTAATCACTGTAGTCCTCTTTGGATGTTGTGTGAGAGTTCCCATTTGTTTCCATCTGTTCTACAGAACGTCATGTCAGTTTTTGTTTATGCTGCCTGTTCTTCTTTCCTATGATTCCTGTGGCGTTGGGTATGTTGTTGTAGACCTGTTAGAATGCTCTGGATGAGCTTGCATCGGTATTTCCACATGTTCTGCTGAGTACTATGTCAGTTCTTGTTTATGTTTTCAGTTGTGTCTGTCTATGTTCAATATGTTCCCTCCTAGGATTCTATAGCAGGACCGGAGGCGAGGATTATGCAGATCTTTCTTCACTTTTTATTGAATAGCAAGTTCAAAGTTAAACACAAAATGAACAAAAAAACTACAAGTTCCATGAAGCCGCCGCCATGGTAACCAGTATCCAATGAGGTTCCTCCATTATCCCCAAATGCGTCACACTTCCTCTTTCTTCACTGCTCCAAACGTCAGATAAGTGCCTTTTTCTGCCTCCGGTTACATTTTTCTCATGTCCTCACAGTGTTTCTGTTGCTTGGCGCGTTGCTCCATTTGAATTATGTTGTGGTAACAACGAGCGTTGCTACGAGCGTGTTTTAGCTCGGAACGGGCGTTCCGCTCGAGTGCTCTCATTATTTTCTGAACACAGGTTGGGCCCGACAGAGGGCGCGTGCTGTGTTTTTCAAAGCGTGTTTGAGCGCTCGTGTGTTCAAAACACTCGGTGCTCGTTGGTTATGTTATTTTAATGTTATTTTAAGTTTCTTTTTCAGTTTTCTGTCACAATATTGTGTTTTTTTCGTTTCCCTACCCCGTGACACCTAATTTTGGTAAGAATTACCCCCAAGGGGAAGAATTTTTCTTGGCTTCAATAAACTCCTGCTTGACAGAGGGGGTAGGGAATTACCCTTTATATATATATTTTTATAGGGTGTACTCTCTGTCGCTCTGTTGTGTTGGGTCTGAACCTCAGCATGCAATCCTCTCAGGAACATGAGCCTTTTGCCAACATGTCCCCAGGTGAGGGTCCCTCTCACCGTACCCTTCCCCCTGGGGTGGACGCTTTGTTCTCACAAGCGATTTCTCACGCCTTGGCCCCTCTTAGAGAAACAGTAGCTAAACTCACGGAACAGGTGTCCAAGGGTACGGGCATGTTTGGTGTGACGGGAGCGGAGGGTGATACCTCTACCCTTTCGGCTCCCAGGAAAATGCGCAAGCGCGACGCGGGGCACCTGGAGGATAGCGAATTTTTATCAAACTCCAAGAGTGCGCGCTTGCATAAGCGTTTACCCTCCCGGGAGGGTCGGTTGCCCGGGGTAAAGGGTGACATGCTTCACCACCTATGGAACCCTGATTTGGGGTCACCTAAAGGCATCACGGGAGGTTCAGACGAGGATTCCTCATCTTTGGATGATGACTCAGGTCGCCCTTGGCGTCCTGGTGCTACCCTACCGGATCCTTCTGACCAGGGGGATTCTGACTCCGATATGTTTGAACCGGAGGGTATCTACCATCCGCGTTCCTCGGAGTGGCATCCAGACCACAAGGTGGCTGAATATGTCGCCAGTAAAATTAGACAACCTCTGGACAAAGAGGTGCGTGCTCGTTTACGGGCGGAGTGCCCACGCCCGTCTTTATCAGATAAGGTCGCTTTCACACCTGATATAGACCCTAAAATGTGTACTTTTTTTGCCAAATACACCAAAGATCCCAAGAAGGGGATCGATCGATCCTGGAGGGCATGCCAGGATAAACTTCTCGATGTGTTGGGACCCCTCACACAGATAATTCAATTGGCGGAACGTGCCAAGCAAGCAAACACTCCCCTTCAGACAGACATTGTAGCAGGTTGGGCCCAGAGAGCTGTCTGTCTCCTGGGCAACGCGAACTGTGCCATTTCGGCAGAAAGGCACATGTCTTTATTAATAAAAAATAGACCCCAAACTAGGGGAGCTTTCTAACTCGGAGGCAGGGGCTGTTGCCCAAGGCAATTTATTTGGTGACCCTTTTGTAAAGGAGTTGGGTAAATTCGTTGCTACTTTTTCGGCTCTCGATAAAGCCCAATCATCCATCAAAAAGATTTTCCCCAATAAGGTTTTTGGCGGGGCCGGACGAGGCAGGGGTCGCTCTTCCGGCCGTCACTACCAGCAAGGCCACGGTTCCTTCCGAAGCAACGGTTGGCGAGATGGCAGACAGGGAACTTTCTTCCCCAACAGAGGCAGGGGGAAAGGCAGGACTTCCAGGAATGCACGAAGAGCATCTAATGCCCCAGGAGGTCCCTCTGGTAAGGCTTATCCCTTTTTCCCCTCAAAATTTCGGAGGGAGATTGCGTTTTTTCAAGACCAATTGGAGGCGCATCACATCCGAAGCATGGGTTCTACAGACAGTTTCAGGGTTTCAGATAGAATTCTGGGGTACCCCGCTTCAAGAAAAACTGCCACCGCCAATAGTGTTTTCTGCAGCAGACTCCGAGCTCATAGACTTAGAAGTTCAGGCTCTTCTTCACAAACGGGTCATATCCTTCGCATCCCTTCATCCCACAGGTTTCTTAAGCAACATCTTCTTGGTAGAAAAGAAGGACAAGGGTTTTCGGCCTGTTATCAATCTTCGTGCATTCAACGAATGGGTTGTTTACAGGCATTTCAAAATGGAGGGTATTCATATGCTCCGCGACCTCCTCTTACAAGGGGACTGGATGGTTCGTCTGGATCTCAAGGACGCATACCTCACCGTCCCTATTTTTCCTCCCCATCGCAGATTCCTGCAATTCATATGGAACGATCAGGTATTCGAATTCACCACTCTCCCCTTCGGTCTCTCGTCGGCACCATCGTGCTTCACCAAACTCCTCAAACCAGTGGTGGAAGCACTGAGGTTGCAAGGCATACGCCTCATCATTTACCTGGATGACATCCTTTTAATGGATCAATCCAGGTCTCAACTGTTATCCAATATGAACACAACTATTGCTCTTTTCCAGGATCTGGGGTTCGTGATCAACCAACAGAAGTCGGAACTTACTCCAACCCAATCGTTAATCTTCCTCGGTTTTCTCATAGATTCCCGATCGGCATCCCTCAGTCTTCCGACGACGAAGATATCCGAGATAAAGAAGGAACTGAGAAAAGTCCTTCGGCGCGACAAGATTTCGCTACTTCAGTTAGCCAGAGTGGTCGGCCTGCTTTCCTCCTCAATTCAGGCCATCTTTCCAGGTCCCCTACACTACAGAGCCCTGCAGCGCCTGAAGGCTTTTCACCTTCGCAGAGGGGTGACGTATTCCGAGCTGATCTCCCTGTCTCAGGAGGCAAGGACGGAATTACTTTGGTGGCTGGACCACATGGAAGCATGGAATGGCAGGGCCATTTTCGGAGCCGCCCCAGACCTGGTGATAGAGTCAGACGCCAGTCGCCAGGGATGGGGGGCTCGATGCGGGGACATCTCGTTTGGGGGACGCTGGACCCCGCAGGAGCTCACCATGCATATCAATTGTCTGGACCTCCTGACGGGATCATTTGCGATCAAGTCTCTAACGAGAGACAAAGTCTCATGTGTAGTGCTACTACGGATGGACAATGTGTCGGCGGTACAATACATAAATCGTTTAGGGGGGACGCGATTGAGGGCCTTAGCGGAACTAGCAAAGGAGTTTTGGTATTTTTGCCTCCAACACCAAATCTCGGTCACAGCAGAGTATCTTCCGGGAACCCAGAATATCTGGGCGGACTGGAATTTCAGTTTTCTCACGGATTCCAGCGATTGGCAACTACATCGATCGATTTTTCAGGCGATCATGGCTCGATGGGGTCCCTGCTCAGTGGACCTTTTTGCATCCAGATGGAATGCTCATCTTCCCCTATACTTCAGCTGGCGCCCGGATCTGGGAGCTGCGGCAGTGGATGCGTTTCTCCAGCACTGGGGGACGCTTCAAGGTTATGCTTTTCCCCCGTTCCTTCTTATCCCGCGGGTCGCAGCACAGGTTCGCCGTCAAGAGGCGACAGTGATTCTAATAACCCCCTGGTGGAGGTCTCAGGCGTGGTTCCCGACTCTGCTGGAACTCTCTTGCGAGTGTCCTCTTCGTCTCCCGGTCTTTCCCTCGATGCTCCGGGACCCATCGGGATTTTATCACCCCCTGGTCTTTCAGGGTCATCTTTCTCTCATAGCTTGGAAGATTTCAGGCATCGTTGGCAAGACGGCCGACTTTCGCAGGAAGCTAAAAAGTTCATTGCACAGGCCTGGGCCCCTGGTACATGCAAGCGATATAGATCAGCGTGGAACAGATGGTCTCGTTGGTGTGTGGGCAAACACTGCGATCCCATGGGGGCCAGTATTACCGACATCATCAATCTCCTTGCAGAATTAGCGGAATCCGGTCTGGCTTATTGTACGATCAATTCTTTTCGTTCAGCCATCTCCGCGGGTCACCCCCCTCTGAACAACCACCCGATCGGTGAGCATCCCTGGATATGTAAACTCCTCAAGGGTATTAGACTCTCCAGACCTCCACAGCCCAGATATGCAGAACTCTGGGATGTAAACATAGTTCTTAATCTTTTAACCTCTTGGCAGGATAATCAGTATTTGTCGAGAAAGGAGTTGTCAGCCTAATTAGCCATGCTTTTGTGCCTCATTTCATGTAAACGGGTGTCAGATATCAGAGCACTGGATGTATCAACTCGAGTCTTTACTCCAGAAGGAGTCACGTTTACTATTTCAAGGAGAACGAAGAATAATACCAGGTCAGTATCCTATCCAGCTTTTCCTAATTCCCCAAAATTATGCGTTGTTAGATGTCTCAAGGTCTATGAGGACGTGACCGTCAATCTTAGACCTCCAGGTGAAAATCAATTGTTGATTTCCATAAAGAAACCGTTTAAGGCGGTTTCTTCTCCTTCCATTGCCAGATGGGTCAGATGGATTCTGTCCAAAGCAGGTATCAATATTCAGGTGTTTGGCACCCATTCCACTGGAGGAGCCATGGCTTCAAAGGCCATACAGGTGGGGGGTAGATTAGAGGACATCATGCATGCTGCTGATTGGTCTTCTGAATCTACTTTTAAAAGGTTTTACTTTAAACCAATTCATGAAGCAGCCTCACTGGTGGTGGGTAAGCTTTGAACTTGCATAATCCTCGCCTCCGGTCCTGCTATAGAATGCGAAATTTCCTAGCTATCGTGAAGGAAAGTTTCAATTCTATTAAGGACACGGAGGCGAGGATTATCCCACCCACATACTACTCACTAGTTTTGTTCCCACCCGAACACTTCTATCTTCGTATTGAGGTGGTATGCTTGCATTTATCCCCTTATTTATTATCATTGCTCATATTTCTAGTTTACATTAAGCAGAGTTGATTGCTATTATGCTTGTATTTATGATTCAAGTTTTTTGACATTCGTATGTTTCATTCATTATTGACATTGGAATGCGACATTGTCTTATCGGTTTAGCCTCTAATTACACCATCTTTTTGTAGGTTCCGAAACTACAACCAATTGACTCTACCAGGATTCTTTCCGCAGTGAAGTTGAGGAAGTGTGACGTATTTGGGGATATTTATACCGGCGTTAATGGAGGAACCTCATTGGATACTGGTTACCATGGCGGCGGCTTCATGGAACTTGTAGTTTTTTTGTTCATTTTGTGTTTAACTTTGAACTTGCTATTAAATAAAAAGTGAAGAAAGATCTGCATAATCCTCGCCTCCGTGTCCTTAATAGAATTGAAACTTTCCTTCACGATAGCTAGGAAATTTCGCATTCTAGTTGTGTTGGATGCACTGCTGTAAACCTGGTGGAATGCTGTTTCCAAGCTCCCATCCAAGTTTCTTCTTGCACTAGTTAAGCGCTGCAGAACTGTTTGAATGCTGTGTGCGAGTTCCACTCTGTTTCCACCCATATTTCTGAATGCCATGTTAGTTTATGTTTACAGTTGTTCTTTCCGTTGATTCCAGTTGTGTTGAGTATTTTTTGTCGACCTGTTGGAATGCTGTCTGTGACTTTTTACCTGTATTTCCACATTTTCAATTGAACACCGTGTTGGTCCTTGTTTGTGTTTTCAGTAGTCCACTTCTTTGATTCCAGATATTCCTTCCTATGATTCTTGTTGTGCTGAATGTATTGTTGTAAACCTGGTGAAATGCTGTGTGTGAGTTTACGCGTTTCGAATATGCTTAAACTTGTTGTAGTTAACGCCTTTAGCCCTCTTTGGAAGTTATGTGCGAGCTCCCATCTGTGTTTCCACCTGTTGTGCTGAATGCGTAGCAGTTGTTGCTTAGTTTGACAGTTGTTCCTTCCTAGAATTCCAGTTGTGTTGGGTATACTGCTGTAGACCTGGTGGATTGCTGTGTACTAAGCCCTGTCTGTGTTGACACATGTTCCGCTGAATATCGTGCCAGTCCTTGTTTCTTTCCAGTTCTCCTCGTCTGTTTCCGGATATTATTTCTACTAATCCAGTTCCGTTGCTTACATTGTTGTAAACCTCGTGGAATGCTGTGTGCGAGTTTCCTTCCCGGCTTCAATTTCATGTAGTGAATGGTTATCGCCCTGTTTGGATGCTCGGTGTCACTTCACGGCTAGTTCCCTTTTGTTCTGTCTAGGGTGAAGAAGGGGCTTTCGCCTCTTTGCATACCGAATGTTACTTTCTTTCTAGGTTTTTAGGAGCTTTTCCAGCAAATACGATTGGGCAGCATTAAATGACGCACAGCCAGTGCTTAATTTGTAAATACAAAGGTGCCGGTACCCAAAGCCCTCCTCTTAAACATGCCGCTGATGTAATTAAATGTGTGAACATGGAATACTGAGGCGGTGCAATCCTGAAGCCACCTCGGGCCTCTTCAAGCCATATAAAGCCACTCACTGCCCCTTCAGCTCACTCTTGCAGCTTTTTACTTTTTCCCTTTGTGACGCTTTTTCGTTTTTTCCCTTCACCTGTCTTTCCTATATGTGTCTTTTGCTCGCAGCAAATGCTTGAGTCGTAAGAATAAGCCCCGGCCCTCAAAAAAAAGTGCCGGTGCTCAGCACCGGAAACAACAAGCACAAATTAAACACTGCGCACAGCCCTCATGCCACTTAACTGGCGAATGACTTTAACATATTCAGAATGCTTTGTGAACTAGCCTGGGAAGTATAAGATGGCATTAATCATTTCCAAATGATGTGCGCACAAATCAGTTTATTTGGAGTTTCGGAATCTCTGCTCTAACATTTAAGCAATGTGTACACTTTCAATAGTCCAGCTGAAACGTTAAAGAAAACATAAATGTTTCATAAATAATGCACTGCCTTGTCTGTAAGTGTCACTCCTTAATGACAATACAAATCATAATAACCATAGATAACCCGACGAAGAAACATGTTATATTAACAGAGTGAATATTAAATATAATCATCATCATTATCCTCATAAGCATAAATACCAAGATGAAGAAACATAATAATAACAACAACACAACAGGTTTAATAATAATATAAATAATAATGCAGATAATAATAATTGTCCTAAAATATTTACCAGATGACGATTCCTACATTATGTTAACAGTGATTATTAGTAGTCGTAATAATATAAGGACTAATAACAAAAATACATCAGCAATAATAACACCACCACCAACAAGAATGACGATAATATTAATACACTTACATTATTAACACTCAAATAAACATGATAAATATAATAGGCTTGTTTCTAATATAAAATGCTGAAAGGGTGCATGATTTTGATCTGCAACTTATTGTTTCTTCATGTTTGATTACAAGGTGTCTTTACCATTCAACTCAACCTTTCGCAGTTTAACGACTTTGGAAGAATGAAAGGCGAAGCTAGCCAGGCCAAGATTCACACTTTGAACCTACAGTTTCCATTTAGATACACATCCCACTAAGGTATCTTACAAGCTGTCGTAGTAGGCTGAAGCAGTAGTGCGCCGGGAACTAAAGACCTCCTCGAGGAGGTGTCCATACCAGACCTATAGTGCATTTCCATATGTTCTTCAGGGCATTGCACGACTCGATAAATGATTGTTCCTTTGTCCATCCGCCCTTAAAAGCAATGCCATATGGTCTGCGAAACGCCCTTTTTTCAGGTCTGAGAATTGACTACTCAGCTCCAAGACCTATTGTTAACAATATACATAGAGTTGGCTGGGGGTGCCGGTACAAGACTGGAAACCAAAATCAGACTTGGCAAAAATGTTCAAACTGACTCCACCCTGAATATGGGGCACAGAGATATAGCTTCGTCATAACTGACCACTCTGCTCTGAAAGGATGCCCTTACTGTGCAGACTCCTGGAGATGTACCTGGGAGGCAGAATGGCTAGCCCCATTCTGAGGTTGCCTGTTTCAGTATCTTTCAACTATTGGCTTAAGACGTTGTCTATCACATCCAGGCTCAGCCCAGGAGTCTCATCGCTCACTGATGCTTTGGCCGGTTGGGCATATCCATCCACCTCTAATTGTGTATTGGTTTGTACTGCTTGAGGAACTACTTTACAACCTCAGCCCTCTTTATCAGAAAAAGGAAAAAAACAACAGGGGTTTATGGAAGGTTATTCAATATAGTCTGCTTTTTGTTTCTTGCCTTACTTCAATCTCCTTATGCTGTATGTATTAGCACATTAAACTCAGACTTATTGTCTTTGTCAATAAAAGAGGAAAGAATGGCTGCCAAAGATATCTTAGTGGATTATTTTTCAGTGGCCAGTAAAAAAAGAACTGTGTTCAGTGTTTAATTTGAGCCAGTGGTTGGGGGGGACGTGGTGCCTACCACCACTTATTTTTGGAGACCGGGCCTTATTCATCATCATGAGACTCTGACTCGGAGCAATAGAGAGAAAAAGCAAAATGAGGAAATGAGGAGGAAAAGAAAGCTTGAGAAACAGTGACAGGGGGTGAAAGCAGTAAGGAAAAATAACCTGCAAGAGTGAGATAACAGGGCAGGAATGAAAGAGGTAGGCGATGGAATCAAAGCTAGACAGCCTTAGTATTTGCAGTAGGCTTCCAAGAAAAACCGTGGGCATCAGCACTCATTCCATTTACAAGTTAAGTTAAGTGCTGACTAGTATTGTACAGTTTCACGCCAGAGCTCCTTTGATTAGACTATTAAAGTAGTCCATAGTCGATGAAATTAAAAAAGAGAGAGCTCACCTTTATGGTGCATACGTTTAAACTGTGAAATATATCAACTCCCAGCATCCATCGACAACTGTACAATCTCTCTTGCGACAGGGTATATTTCTGAACCCTCCTTACACTGAGCCGCCAGAGGATGCTTTCTGGAAAGTGCGCTTTGCCTCACACAGTACAGTGTTTTTGTTTGACAGGACATAAAACAAATGTTTGAATCGGTGTCACTGGCAGTCAGCGGGAAGGTCAGAAGTCTAACTGTTTTAAAAGGGAAAAAAATTAATTGGTATGCAAATTTGACTTTTCTCTATTAAAATGTCATTTACTAAGCAAATGTTGTTGCATTGCAAGTTCAGGTATTTTATCATGTTCTGTCAAGGTGCCTTTGCAAATTTCCTCGATATAATAACAGCATTTCAAAAAACAAAATGAAATCCTTTCTGTGCGGCGATGAAGTGGGTTCTCTTCCTCCCGCCGCCTATGTGACTGGAATATATTAAAACAGCCGCCAGACTTTAATAGAGACATGGACCGCTCGCTGCACACTCTGCTCTCGTTCCAGCTCGTCTCTTCCCCTCACCATTAAGCGCCAAGTGCCTTGTTTGTGAGATCTGTACGCGACGATGGACTAAGGTTAGCCTATGGCGCTGCGGAGGCATGTGCCAAACTCTGTGTGGCAAGGCATGTCCATCGTAGGGCCAAGAGGAATGGATCCAGGCAACACTGTTAGGATATTGAATGAGCTAAAACCAAGGTCGGAACGGGACAAAAAATAGCCCCGGCCCCCAAAATAAAGGCGACCCCCAAAAGCGAACCAGGCAGCTATAAACCTGGCCCACATTTGCAAATTAGTCTCGGTTTGAACTTGTAAAGACATGCTGATATCTTGTAAGGAATGGGAGACTGCAGGATTTTGTTTTTGCTGCAGGGAATGTTTGTGGTCATGTCAGGGAATTCAGCAGCAAAATATATCCACCAGGCCATAAGACAGGCCCACAAGTTACTAAAAAAACGGCACACAAATTAACCTGTCAGGCCAGCCCATGGGGCACTGCCTGATTGCCCTATAGGCCAGTCTAGTCCTGGCTGCAGATGGGTAAAAGAAGGGTGCTGAGCATCAAACGGGTGAGTGTGCTCCTTACTACAGGAATACAGTGTCTGCTCAGGGCTCCACCAAGCCTCAAACTGTCAATATAAACTTTTTTGGCCTGCCTACAATGCCTCTTTCATGCTAAGTCTCATCTTCAGTTCTAGATGCAAATATAGATGCGTATATTACTTGGGTCCATGGACTCATACATTATAGTGAAATAGCTGCGTAGTGAATTTTGATATCTTCACCTTACATGTAAGTGCCTCCAACAGCCTATGCCATGAGTTTATTTGTAAGGCAAGAGTATAGCGCAGGAAGCCATGCTTAAGCGAGATCTGAATAGCTGTTTCTTTTTTAGGCCCCTAGAAGGATGCTTCCAGTGACTTCTTCCTGCTCTTAAAAAGGCAGGTTAGTGGAAGGGCACTTAAAAGGTCATTAGAGGGTAGTGAGTGACTGCTCTCCGTTAGACTCACCACAGGCAAGGGCATGAATGCCCCTGGTCCATTCAATCCACTTCATTCAAGGTGGATGATGGCACCACAGCTATGAGATCGCGAGGAGCCAAGATGTCTGACGGTTGGGGCAGCCCACTTCCTACTCAAGCTCTTACTGCACTTGCTGCATTACTGCAACAATCCTTACACTGTTCTAAAGAGTTTAGGAGGATTGTAAGAAATCTTTCAAGTAGACTAATGAGGCCACATACACTCATAGGGGTATTACTAGGATACACTGTGAGCGCGTCTGACCTTATTAGGTCTTTTATAATTCATTCATAAGGGGAAGTGTTTCATAAGGGGAAGTGTTTCAGGTTCGATAGATCTTTTGACTGAGCTTAGAGGAATCTCACCATCATTACTTTCAGTTTATTCACAACCAAATCTAGTGACAACAACATATACAACAATCAATTTGTCAAAATCTTGAGAGTCAGTAAACTTCACGCACCATGACCCATGTGGCCATGAATAACCATACCTTTAGTAAAAGTTAGTAAGTTTATCTCCCTGTATTAACAATGCTAACTTCACGTATACTAGTCTCAATACCAAATGCTAAACGTATATGAATAACACTGGATGACCTAATCTTCTAAAGAATCTGAATTTAACTAATGCATTTACAATTAAGCATTCAAGAGTCACAGTACAGGGGGTGTGGTCAGGCCACAGTGGAAGACGGCCGCCTAGTCCGAGAGTTTCGCGCAGCGGTGGGCGCTGTCAGGGGACGGGGGCGATGCGACCGCCGCAAACCTCTCTATGTGAGCCTCGGAGGCTCTCAAACATCTACAGGAACCCTCCCATTGCAGGAGAGGCCAAGGCCGAGGCGCGCCACAGGCTGCTCTACATCACGGCGGCGAAGGCCTAGGAGGCAGGGCAGAGCCGCGACCTGCAGTTGCGGGAAGCAGCGCAACTACGGCAGCAGGTAGGGGCGTCGGCAGGGGGCCACCGGTGTTGCGTCTACTCCCCTGCCCCCCTTCCACCTCTCTTTTCAACGAACATACAGGCTGACCGCATCTCAGAGAGAGGCGACCGAAGTCAGTTGCAGTGACAGCATCGAACCGTACCGCCTGCCTCTCCTGCCCCAATCTCGGAGTGAACGTCTGTAAGCCGGGGTGTACATGGTTGCAAACAGGGGTGAGAGACCCACTCGGAGTGACAGAAGACACCACGTCGTGACCTGGATGACCCACTACTGCGACAGCGAGCATTAAAGGCGATACAACGCTGATATACGGATCCCCGCCCCCCACTACTACTGAGAGCCCAGCGACGCTACACCTATGGTAGCAAGGGACCCTGCCTGCTATCATCATTTCTTAGGGCCCTCTGACGTCCGGCTTTCCCTCTTTATCTGACTACTGCCAACCATTGGGGTCAGCCCCCCCACCTAACACTTGGCTCCAGGGTGCTACTACAGGTCCTTTTCCTCTATTTTATGTTACCATGCTCACCCATACTTCATGCCAGATGCAAATGATACACCCCCTTCTGTACCCTAGAGGTCTTGCTGCCCCCAACCTGCGCTGACCTGTGGACGTGGAGTGGGGACTGCAGTGGGACTCCGGCATCAAGGAAGTAGCTGTCTGATGCCGCTTCGCTGCGCTGTACTCTCCGTTCCATCGGGCCCAAGATTACAGCGATGTCTCCCCTCATCCATCCAGCACAGCTCTCCCTGCTGGCACAGCCTGAAGATCTCAGCGCACTGAGGACGGCATCAGCTCCACATTAGACAGCGACAAGAGTACTGATTCTAGACTGGCCTCCATACAGCCGACCCTAGCGGGTATCGAGATGGGAAGAAGACCTGGTGGAGTGGCTCCCCCCCACTCCACCCAGGCCTAGGCTCTACAAGGCCATTTCCACACAATACCCCTGAGATGCCCGGTGGCAAAGCGACAGACACATTTTCAGGCACACCGGTGTGACAGCTGCTTTACTCCGAGGCCCTCCAATTCAAGCAACCCATCTCCCCTGCTGTGGGACCCCACCCACCCCCATCACCCGCACAGCCTTCCACTATGTCTGATAAGGAGCAGCCCACGACCATGGACTGGATTCCTCAGAGGATCACTGCAGTAAGCTGCAGGATAGAGGGAATGGATGCTGCCATAACCTCCTTGACTCTGGAGACCAAATCCATGCGCTCGGAAATAGCAGGATTTCAATCCAGGGTAACGGGGCTTGAACACCGCGTGGTGACCCTGGAATCTCACATGAATACAGTCCAGGATCGGGATCAGGACCTTCTCTATTTATGCAGTAAAATAACAGACCTGGAAGACAGAAACCGAAGAGATAATGTCCGTGTCTTTGGGTTCCCGGAAAACGAGGAGGGTCCGGGTGTCCAGGCTTTACTCAGATCAGACCTCCCCAAACTGACTGCACTAACCTTCGATCTGCCATTAGAATTCCAATGGGCCTACCGGCTAGGCCTGAGACGTCCAGGCGGAGCTTCCAGACCCCGTCCGATCATTGCTTGCCTTCTGCGACATGGACAGGCCCGCCAACTTCTCCAGGCAGCCCGAACCCACGGCCACTTCCGGCCGGAAGGATATGACGTTCGCACAACGGCTGACTACTCAAAGGACACCAATGATCACCAGAAAGCTTTCTTGGCTTCCCGGCCCCGTCTGCGCCAACTGGAGATGAAATACAGCCTTTTTGATCCTGCGAGAATGTGGGCTACCAAAAATGGAGTATCTAAAGACTTCTATGACCCAGAGGACTTGAGACTTTTCTTGGACACTTTTCAGCATCAACCTATGGACACAGCAACCCCAGCTCGACCGCAAGAGCAACCCAAGGATAGCTATAATAGGCCACCCCCAGGATCACAGCGAGGAGAGGTGGATCCTGACCACCTTCCCAGAGGCAGAGACCTTACGAGGACACATGACAATAGGGGCCAAATATTGCAAGCAGTTGTGCTCCACACCCAACTTTCAGAAAGGGACAAATCTTGCTCCCCTTTAAAACCGGCCCCAGTCCCTACTTGACATATAACACTCTAGCTGTGATGAGCGACGATTGGGGATCCCGGAGTCCGACCGAGAAGCCGAGGAAGGTCGCTGCTGATCTGGCAGATGGATGAGTACTTGCCTGGGTACTTTGTTGTTGTTGATATCAATGTTATTGTTATGTTTCTATAACCTGTGTGATCCTATCCATGTGCCAAGCACGCGCTAATCGGACCTTGACTGGATCTTCCTTACAAATGTTACACATATGCATGCGGGTGGCGCACCCTAACGCCTGATGTTCCCTGCACGATACTGTTTTTACCTCATAGTCTATAGGTCTATTATCATTGTCTTTCCCCATCCAATGCCCTTCCCTTCCCCTCTGTTCCCTCTTCCCCCCCTCCCCTTCAACCCTCACGGTGAAGATTTCTGCCCGAACGGACAGCTTGGTCTCGTAGCCCCTGCTGTTTTATAGGGGGTGCACTCTCTCTCAGCTACGTAGTAGCATCATATGCGAGTGACAGCCACTCTGCCATGATTTGATACCACAACTGGATTATAGTCGTCCTGACTCGCAACCCCTTAGTGAGCTGTGAGAGGCCCAATCCAATGCATTGTCTTATCCTCACGGTCACATTAACAGTTCTTCCCCTCCTCCTTCCTCCCCCCAAACTCCCTGCCCCTCGCCACTGGTGGAGGAGTACCGGGCCATGCTGACGGCTTGACCCTCTCTCTCACTCAAGTCTCTTTCCCAAGACGGGTTAACCCTCTTTCACCTCCCTCCTCTCCGTCCCTCCACGATATACCCCCATTCGCAGGCATCCTTTAGGCGCTTCTAAAATGGCGGTTGGGGGTGCCCACTCCCCCCTGCCAGCGCCCGACTGGCTGTGCATGGGGATCTCACAGGTTAGGACCTGCAATCCACAGATCTGGCCCCAAGGGGCTTTGCTTCCTACTCACCAAGCTGACCTCCAGCTACTTTCTTCTCCCTCTCACTTCCTTCTCTCACTCTCTCTTTCTTTCCTCACCCCGACTCATCTTTCTCCCCTCCCCTTCAACCTCCCACCCTCCTCTCTTCTCCTTTTACTACTCTACCCTTTCTCTCACTTTCCCTTACACCCACCCCCCATACTGTAGGGGGCCACCCGACTCCTACCAGCTTTTTCTCCCCTCACCCTTAATCCTAACCTCTACTAAGCACAGTGAGAAATACCTCTTCCCTCCCTATCCACTCAGCCCTTGTCTGCATAATAACGCTCCCCCTCCTCATAACCACTCCATTTGCCAGAATGTCGTGAACCATCCCCCACACAAGTCATCCACTGCAGATTCTCTCCTGGAACGTGAATGGCTTGATGAACTACGTTAAACGAAAGAAAATATTGTCCTACTTTCAGTCGAAGAGGGCAGACATATTTCTTCTTCAGGAGACGAATCTTGATAGCGTGGAAACCTGTAAACTACGCCAAGACTGGGTGGGAAGGGTGCTTTTTAGTTGTTGCCCAGCACAACGGGAGGCAGGTGGTGGAATCCCTCGCAAATGTGGAGTAGCAATACTGCTTTGCAGAACCCTTCCTGTCACGGTCATTAAAATGTGGGATGACCCGGAGGGAAGATATGTGTTTGTTAAAATGAAAGTGGGAGATGCGTTTCTCTGCGTTGCCTCTGTGTATGCGCCGACAGGTGCTAAGCGGCTGTTGTTCTTGCAACTAAATCGCCTCCTGACTGAAATTGGGACAACCTGCTACATCATGGGGGAGACTAGAATCTGGCCTGGTATGCAATACTGGACAGGACAGGCCCCATAGATGTGGGTAATAATCATGACAGGGCACTATTAACGGATGTGATGACTGATACGGGTCTAGTGAACTACTGGAGGCTATCCCATCCTACGGACAAAGAATACACCTATCTCTCGCCCATCCACGGCACCCAATCTCGTTTGGACTACTTCAGGGAATCACATACTGTGGTGGCCCAACTACAAGATGCTCGTATACTGGATAGTGGGCTCTCTTATCATTCTCCTATCCAGATGTCGATCCGAATAGGTCTAACATCTCCTGGTCGTAAACCATGGCATTACGCTGTACACCGTTACCGCTCCCCCCAAGGGAAGGAGCAGTTCAGGCCCACGTGTCCACATACATGTCTGATAAAGCTGGCACCATGGCCTCCAAACGGATTCTCTGGGCGGCTGCGAAGGCAACCCTGAGAGGCCAAATGATGCGTGATGAAGCACTGGCCAACAGAGAGAGGGCGGCCCGCCAGAGGACCCTTGAAGATGACCTACAGAGCTTTAAAAAGCAATACACTGCCCAGCTGTCTCTTGCGACACGCTGTTCACTAGAACATGCTTGCATGGCACACAATGAGCTTTACACCTCCCATGCAGAATATGCGCTGCAACGCTTGCGTGGTCAGCACTACGGGCACAGCAAAAAAGCTAGACGGCTCCGCCAGAGAGAAGCTGCCACTGCCATCCCGGCCATCACGTCTTCCACAGGCGAGATACTAACACGCCCACAAGACATTGTAAACAAATTTGCGGCCTTTTACCAACATCTTTACACCCTGGAAACAGCAGCAAGCACCACTCAAGACCTTCCTCACTGACGGCAACCTACCTTGTCTCGCGGACGCAGGTTGAGCCCTCCTGAACAGTGAAATAAGCAGAGCAGAAATAGCTCAAGCTATTTTGGATCTCCCTTACCACAAATCCCCGGACGAAGATGGCTTTCCTGCAGAATTTTACAAATGGGCAGGTGAAGAGGTGGTCAGCACAGTCCACGAGGTATTTGAAGAGGCGTGTCGGGTGGGTTCTCTGGGAGCAATGTCTAACAAGGCTACAATAGTCGTTCTTCCAAAACTGGGCAGGGACCCTCTACTCTGTGGCAGCTATAAGCCCATGTCTCTCCTGAATGGAGACATAAAAATTTTGGCAAGTGTCTTGGCGGCGCGCTTGCGCAAGGTCATACCGTCCCTGATTGACTACACCCAAGTGGGATTTGTACCGGGTCGTACCTCCAGAAACCACATGTGTACTCTCTGCCACAGCCTGCACGAGACCCTGAACATGCCGGAGGAGGCTCTAGCCTTATCCCTAGACACAGAGAAGGCGTTCGACCGCATCAAATGGCCTACTTTTTCTCCACTATGACAAAATTTGGTGTCAGAGAACAATTCATCTCCAAAGTCTGTTTACTGTATGATCAACCCATGGCGCAAGTCAATTGCAGGGGCTTTCTATCGAAGCCATTCCCCGTCAAAAGGGGTACGCGGCAGGGCTGCTCCCTGTTGCCACTCTTGTTCTTATTGGCAATGGAACCCCTTGCAGCTACCATCCGCTATTCTCAGCAGATCACAGGAATTTCCCTTGCAGGCGGAATCTCGAAAATCTACCTCTACGCCAATGACATTTTACTAACCCTAACTGATTTGGCGAGATCTCTGTCGACTTCTCTGGCAACCGTAGAAGGTTTTGCGATCCTGTCTGGTTACCGAGTGGACTGGGACAAGAGCGAAGTGCTGTCTCTCTCGCGGATATCAACGAGGGCTGCAATCCATGGCTTCCCATTCCGCTGGACCCCGAACACCTCAAGTATCTGGGAACCCTTTTCAACCGGGGTCTCGAGCGCATGACTGGGGACAACCTGGACCTTCTTGGGGCTTGTATGAAGCAGGACTTTGTGAAGTGGTCGCTTCTGGGTCTTTCCATGTGGGGCAGAGTACAGGTGGTGAGAATGGTCACACTCCCATGATTTACATATGTTCTAGGAATGGTTCCCCTACTGGTGCCCCTCTCCACACATAGGATGATAGATGCCTCGAGGAGGGCCTTTGTTTGGGGTTCCACGCACCCACGACTGACGCCGGCAAAAATAATTGTGCACCGTTCCTGCGGGGGTCTAGGACTCCCCTCAGTGGAGCACTACTCCCTAGCCCTTCAGCTACCCCAATTGACTTATATGCTACCCAGAACACCGGACCCTCCGCAATGGGTGTCCACAGAGAAACTCTTGCTGGCCCATTGCAGAGGACTTGGAGGCCTGTACAGTGCAGGATCCTTGCGGTCCAATCCAGTCAACCCGATCCTTATGGCAATGCGAGTGGCATGGCGAAGGGCCCACCGTCTACTAGGAGTACATCCTTCCTTACAATGGAGCCTTTCTGGTATTAACTGTATAGCCCACGTCATGGACGAGGGTCACCCCAAGTCGTTTGACAAACTAAGAGAGGAGTACAACATCCATCACAGCCAGGAATGGCGCTATCTACAACTCAAGCACTGCCTCCACCGAGCTCTGGGAACCACCCCATGGGAGATCAAGGCCTCACCAATCGTTGCCTACCTGCATACATGGGGCTGTCACAGAGGCGTAATGACCGGCCTCTACGATGTGCTAGTGAGCCATCTTTACTCGCAATCCCTTCTTGAAAAGCTACCATACAAACTATGCAGTGGCGGGCTGGTCCGATATCCTGAACGCCCTTGATAGAGGCACTCGAGAAGCCAGACTGAAATTCTGTTTTTTTAAAGTCATACACGACAGGTATTGGACCCCGCTGAAACTCCATAGGGGGGTATCCTGCCACACACGAACTGCTGGTGCTGTGCAGAACCTCGCTGCGATCTACTTCACGTCTTGTGTCACTGCCCATCGCTGCAACCCTTTTGGGACGCGGTGTACCACACCCTGGCAGACTCCCTACCACTACAACACTCGATCTCCACTTCGCTCATCCTCTTTCAAGACATAGGACCACTCCTACCGGATCGCGACCGCAACAGAGATTACTCCACATGGCACTCGCAATGGCAAAAATGTGCATTCTTAGACACTGGAGATCCATTGCCGCTCCAACCTCCAAACAGCTGCACACAAACGGGTTGTTTACAATTTGCAGGACCATACGGGCGTTCAACAAAGTCTGGAACCCATTTCTTATAGGACCGTCTCGGTCATAATTTTCTCTGCTACTGCCCGCCCCTCCCCCTCCCCTTTTCTGTATCCTCCCGTCCGTCTCTTCCGCCTCCAACTCCTACCTCTGCTGGTAGGTTGTCGGCACCCTTTCTCCCCCACCCTCATTCCCTTGCCTAAATCTTTTCTTGCACCCCCTTCTATCCTCATCGGGAACCTCACAACATCATCCCATACTGCAATCTAACGTTCCTTCTCTTCTTCCCGCTCATATGCCATTTAACCCATGCAACATACTATAGACTCATAGCCTCTTCCCACAGTCTAGTCACGTTCCACATCCTCCAGTCTCCGACTGCCATCACCCCTATAGCTCTCACCTATCCACAGGCGATGGCCCTCCCCTCCATCACTCTCCTTCCCCTCTCCTCACTCTTCCTTCCTCCCCATTCTCCCCCCTACTCTGCCCAGTGCTCTCCACTCGATTAGCATAGGACTACCTGCTCTGTCACATAGTGGGTATGATCTCATGGAATGATCTGACCAGGACCTTCCCGACCCTTCTCGCATGTAACCGTTGGGGGGCAGACTCTGAGAATTAGGCACTGCCGCTGGCGGACAACTTGACCGAACTGTACTCCGTCTCCTAACGAGTATCAGCGAAGCTACTTTTCTTGATTACCTCCTAACTGTCCTGAAGGACAATAGTGGGCCGAGTTCGGCCGAACCACTTATACCCGATAGTATTGTAGGCCTGTGATGGACTCTATACCATGGTGACCCATACTCCCAACATTCCACAATTCATATCCTTACAAGGTTACTCCTTTGGATCATTTGGACCACGCGACTCGCTATGATCACTCTGTTTATCCTGGCCACTCGGCCTACCTTGACTGTCCTGAACACCACAATGTCTGTTAAAACTATCAATAACAGCTCTTCTCGCCTCTCTCACCCCCCCCCCCACCCCAGCCCCTCTCCTCCCACATCAACCCCCTCTTTTACAGGTAATCCCCCACCATTACCCTCCTTTTTTTCTCTTCTCCTCCTTTCTTTGCCCTTTTTTTTATTCACCCTTACCTGCCTTCCCCTGGCACCATTCCTTCCACATTGGTTTGATTAGCAATAAGCCTATGTGTGTTAACCACACAGTTGTAATTGTTATGTTGAGAATAGGCTGTTTAGCTTTCTTCTGTATTACTACCTGATTTACAATAAAGAATATATATAAAAAAAGAGTCACAGTACAAATCAACAGCAACAATAACTGCGCAACAGAAATGACATACATCTAGATTCAACAAGTGAACATGATTAATTCTTAGTTGATAACATTTGTCAACATTGGGATTACTAACTAATCCTCCAAATAGAATAGCATGTTTGGACTTCATGCAAAAGCATTTTAGTCAAAAATAGCAGTTGGTACCTAGAAAGCAAAAGAACAAAAACTACAAAAACCAATAGTGTTATGTTATACGACTCCTCAATGCATCAGCAAGCTGCAATTCTCTTTGTCAGTTGGACAGCTGTCTGGTCAGGTTCAGCAATGGGACAGTGAAAGGGTATGGCTCAGACTCGGTAGGCTCTAAGCTATCTGAACTATTTAGGAAGCAACTACTAAGGGATCAGCATCCATCATTAGCAAACTAAGCAATAAAGTTAAAGTTAGAAAATAAAAGTCATCAGGAACTGTTCAACTCCTCAATCAGGACCACAAAGGGAAATTGAAATAGGAAAGAACCCATTTCCCTCTCTGCAGTCTAGCTAAGTTAGAATTCCCTGAAGAATTTTTCACATCGTCATTGGTCAGGAAATCGTACATTTACAGTTGGCCCAATAAAAACAAAAACCCAAATCTAAGATATAACTAAATTGTCTTCTCTTCTCCTGTTCCCATCATCAGGCTTGTCACATAACTCTTTTGTTGCAATCCATGCTCCAGTCAGTGCATCCATTGTTGGTTTCTTGGAACATCGCTGTCTCACGCATCAAGTTAACTTTGTTACATTTTCTAGTACAACCTGGTTCTACAAGCAGTTCTCATGAGAAAATTAAAGACATCTACAGATTGTTTGGTCAGCACAGCGTGAACAATGAAAGCATTAATTCTTTAGTCTTACAATACATTTTCCACCATTTATTAAACACAGTAGCTTAACATAAGGTTTTGCAAACTAGGCCCAAACCTTGCAATCTTATGGCCTAAAGTTAATAAAAGAAATGCATCACATGAAACTGTTAACATGATATAGTAAAACATTTTTCTCTACACATGTACAATAACTAATACTAAGATGCATTCACTAAAAGCATTATGTATTTAATGGCAGCCACTCAAGTGGGCACATTTTCCAATTGACACATTATTTTCTATGTTAGCCGAATTCCATGCAAATTCTTAACCCATAATCAATGCAGATCATTAGTAGTTAATTCAGCTTTCACAATGCCTCCTCTGATGACTAATATGTCATCACACCTTACATTATTTTATACCAATGTTTTGTGTACCTAAAATTTGAATTCACTATAACTTTTAATTCCTCTTCCCCCTTTTGAATTTTTCTCCAAAGTACTTCTCCATTTTAATTTTTTCCGTCCTCTGATCATTTTTCATTTAATTAATTTTAATCACATGAAACAATTTATAAATTCCCCATGCTCCAATTGTACAAATAACAATATTCAATATTATTTGTAATATTTTCTATATTATACTTTTCCCTAGGTTGCCCAGCCAACTTCACACAGAAGCAAAGCCTATGCCAAATTTTTCCCAAACTCTAGGCTCTTTCAATTCGGCTAAATCAAAGCTGCTGTTAGTCAAAATGTTAATAAAGCTTCACATTTTTTTACTATTGTCTGGAATAAAAGTACAACAATGTTGCGACTATAATAATTTACAAACTCCGCCCTCCTTTGCTAAAGGATGTCCAACGCAAGACGGTTCTGAAGAGTCATCGATCTTACCACAATCATTTCTGTATTCATCAGTATTATGGCTCCTGAAAAACTAGTCAGCATGTTAGCCACAATAGTAGACAACTTTCAAATTCTCAATGAATTCAGAATAACTCCCACTGAGGGAATCATTGCTTCAAATATATCTCCAACTATGTCAGTATAAGATTCTCTCTTTGGTCTAGCATGATGTAACCCTTTCAGGTTCTCAAGTTGATAAATCTTTGGGAAGTCTATCCCCAAGTAACATGTGCCACACCACCTTCTTGGAAGACAGTAATACACATTTGGTTCACAAATGTAATAAACCCTTGGAATGGCTGGGTCTTGTCCATTCAACATAAAAGTCCATTTACTCTGGAAAAGAAACACAGGTCTAAATTCACTCGTTCCCACAAACAATGTATCAGTTCTAGATTTAGGCCTATATGCATAAAGCTAATTTCCCTTGTGTTTTGATTTCACTAAATGCATAGTCATTTCTAAATGTCATTTTCTCTAAGCCCTTTTCTAATTTCTCCTTCAGTGCCTTTCTCCTGTCATCAGTCAGGTCTAAGAAGCTCTCTTCGACTGGTGTTAGCAAGCATGTCAAATTGTTTCTGTGTGCGTAAGCTGTCCCAAATGTTAATGTATGCTCAAAGAAACCTCTCACTAATTCTATACTATTTATAGCTACTCTACTCAAATACTTAATTATAGGAACAAATGAAAACACTACGTCATGATTTGAAAAGAAATACTGAATATATTCCTGGTAATAGAATCTTGTTAGTAAAAGACTGCAACTAATCCCATATGTCAATGACAAGCTGTGATAAGAAATCCCTTCCTCTATTGATGAAAGAATTTGCATACAAACATAACATTCTCTCACATTGGTCTCAACATACTCATCTAATAAGTGATAGAAGACATTAGAAGAAAGATCTCCCTGTGCGTTATTTGCATGGAAATATATCTCAACCATGTTAGAAATGGGTTCTTTGGTTGCCTGTCAGGTTAGCCGCTGTCCAAGCAAGGACCTTCACTCTAGTCAGGGTAAGTCACACACAATCCAAATTATCCTGTGCCCACCCTCTGGTAGCTTGGCACTGAGCAGTCAAGCTTAACTTAGAGGGGAGTGTGTAAAGCATTTGTGCAATAAATCAGGCAATAACACAGTGAAAACACTACAAAATATACCACACAGGTTTAGAAAAATGTAGAATATTTATCTGAGTGAATTAAGGTCAGTGAGTGAGTTTTAAGTCGGGTGGCATAGTCCACCAAAACCAGGAAAAATATGTTGCCTATCGCAGTTTTGGGGTCCAAGGGACCAATGGCGTCGATGCCCACCCTTTCAAAGGGGGTGTCAAAGACAGTGAGTGGTATCTGAGGGCCTTGAGCCTTTTAACTGTCTTACCACTAGCCTGGCAGGTTGGACATGACCTACAGAAAGTATCTGAGGCCACCCGCATTCAGGGCCAATAAAAGTGGGTGACAAGCCTGGCGAAGGTCTTGTCTTACACCAAATGTCCTGCCAGAGGGATGGTGTGAGCCAAACCCAGTAGGAGGGCCCGGTAGCATTTGGGGACCACCAGCACATGTGCTGCTCCAACTTCTGGCACCTTAGGCTCACTGTAAAGCAGATCACTCTCCCAATGAATATGGTGATCACCAGAGGCTTCACATGCTCCCTGGGCTGCGACCTGTCTCCTCAAACCCCCAAGAATGGGACACTCCTTCTGCGCTTGGCAGAACTCCTCCCTGGTTGCGCACCCTCTACTTGCCAGCCAGCAAGTTCAGGCAGGTTACCCAGGGCGGCGATGTCCTCCCCAGTTGGCTCAGGTGCCTCCTCCTCTGGGACCCCATTAACCACTGTGGGAACGTCTGGGACCGGTTTCCCGGGGCCCTTGCCCTTCCAATTTGTAGCTGTCTAGGCCACTGTTTCAGGCTCCAGACGCCCATGACTCCCTTCCCGGGCAATCATGGACCGTGTGGTTATGCAGACCCATTCAGGAAAACCAAACATCTCCAGGTGAGACCTGAGCTTCACCTCCTTCCAGGTAGTATGCTCAAGGTCATTGCCTAAGAGACAATCTACGAGGCATTGCAGGACTCACAGCTACTTTGAGAGTACCAGAGACCCCCACCCCACTCAAAGGGAACGAGAGCCACTGGTAGGTGACTCTCATGATTGTCAGCTAATGTGACCTGGTGGAATGTATTGTGGATGACCTACTCTGCTGACACCAGCTGACCCCTGACAGTAGTCATGCTGGTTCCTGTGTCATGCAGAGCCTCCACCATTTGCCCATTACTGGTGACCCACTGCCTACACTTGAAAGTATTTGGCACTATTTCCTCATCTCCCAGGAACACTAGGGTTACCTTTATCTGTTCCTCAAAGCTATCTAGGACTACATACTCCCCGAGCGCTACGCTAGCCAACCCAGGTTTCTTCCCTCTAGTGGGGGGCTGTGCCCTCATTGGACACGTGGAGTCGCCCTTGTAGTGACCATGTTTAGAGCACTCTAAGAATTTGGGTACAAACTTCCCTTTCTTTTTATCAAAGAACCTTGGCCTCTTCAGAATCAGGTTGGGACTGGTTACCACCACTCCCCTGGGAATTATTTTGGGGCCCTTTTGAGAACTCCTTAATTTTGAGTTTTTCTTCCCCCTCTTTCTTCTGATGGGAACCCTGACCACCTTTGTAGGCGTCTCCCCCAAATACCTTTTTGGACACTCTGGTGCTAGCCCAGAGGTCCGCCTCCTCAGCAAGCTTTCTAGGATTAGTCAGCTTACTGTCAACTAGGTGCTGGCGCAACTCTGTAAAGCAAACACTGAGCATATGCTCTCTCAGGATTAAATTATACAACCCCACATAATCGTTTACTTTACTGCCACGCACCCATCCATTCAGTGCCTTCCCGGAAAAATCAAAAAAGTACACCCAAATCTGTGTTGAGAGTTTGGTTCTGTCCCTGAACCTCTGACGGTACTTCTCAGGGGTCAGCCCATTATTAGCAAGTAAAGTGGTTTTCATGGGCAAGTATGTGTTCTAACTTGGCACCACATTTTTGGGTATGCAAATCTTCCTTTCTCCAGCAGGTCCTGTATGTATGCTGCCAACTAAATAAATCCAGTGTACCTATATTTATTTAGTATCATATTTGGGAAGCTGTACACTGGGCCATTAATCTCCCAGTCCCTCTTCTTTGGAATGTATGCTGCCAACATCACTGCTGGACTCAGACTGCCTAGCCTTGATGTCCAGCTCTTTGATACTCAGTTCATGAGCCACCAGAAGTTTTTTTCTCAGCCAAAGCCGTTCAGCTTCTCTCTCAGCCTTCCTTTCTTCTGCCTCCATGTTTAACCTTGCCATTTGCAGTTGAAATCCTCTCTCCTCCCTCCTTTCCTCGGCGGTCAGGCCATGGCTAGAGACACTGCTCCCTGGCCTAGCAGGAGGCACAGTTCCAGGGGTAACAGCCCCTACTGCAGGTGGCAAATCCTCTGAGGGGCCATACTCTGGCTCGTCCACCTCAACATCACCTTGTGCCCAGGCCCTCAGTGCCTTTTGGTACTCCTCCTTCCAGGCTCCCCTTGCAGAACTCTTTCAGCTGGCTGACAGTGTATGTCTCCAGCTTGGCTAGGGCAAGCTCTCCAGCTCCTGCTTGAGACCCAGCCAGAGACATGTTGATTGGGTATTTGGTTACAATGTCAAGCAGAAAAATGAAATTGCAGAAAAAGAGAAAAAAAATCAAGTTGCCTTTTTACAGTGGGTAGGTAGGGTACACGTAGATATTGTACGTTACTGCACAAACAGAAGTCCTATCCTCACTGCTGATCATCAATGTTAGAAATGGGGTCTTTGGTTGGCAATCAGGTTACCCACTGTCCAAGCAAGGCCCCTCACTCTGGTCAGGGTAAGTCACACACAATCCAAATTATCCTGTGCCCACACCATGGTAGCTTGGCACTAAGCAGTCAGGCTTAACTTAGAATGCAATGTGTAAATTATTTGTGCAATAAATCAGGCAATAACACAGTGAAAACACCTCAAAAATACACCACACAGGTTTAGAAAAATATAGAATATTTATCTGATGAATTAAGGGCAGAATGACTAAGATTTGATAAATACAAGTTGAAATATCACTTTTGCATTGATAAGAAGAGTTTTAAGTCTTTAAAAAGCAACAAGGGCTTCTTGCAGAACAAAGTATCTGGTATGCTTCAAAATTACATGCACGGAGACTGCAGAGGAGGAGGTGCGTAGAAAACGAGGGGTGTGCATTGGATTTCCAGGCGCACATAGACGATGCGTAGTTTCTTTTGGACGCGGCAAGGACTTTGTGTCGAATTCCAGCGCGCAGGCTTGAATCCTCTTTGTGACAGCCAGGGACGATGCGTGGAAATCCTGGGCATGCAGGGTGAAGTCACAAGTGCTGCGTTGATCCAGTGGGCGATGCGTCGGAGTTTCTACTGCGCGGAAGACGCTGCGTCGATTCCTCTCACAGGAAGCCAGGTTGTGTTGTTCTGGCTCAGCGATGAGTCGATCCAGTGGGCTGCGCGTCGAGGTTCCGGTCACAACGCTGGTGCTGCATCGACCTTCACTCGGAGAGCTGGGCTGCATCGTTCCCGTTCGGCGATGTAGTTATTTTCTCACAGCTGGCCATGCTGTGCATCGATCCCGGCATGCTGTGCGTTGATTTTCACCGCACAAGGATTTCTTTGCAGAGATGAAGTCTTTTTGGACCTTAAACTTCAGGAAACAGGAGGCAAGCTCAAGCCAATCCCTTGGAGAGCACTTATCAGCAGAGCCATAGGTCAGCAAGGCAGCAGGGCAACAGCAAGGTAGCAGTCCTTCACAGCAAAACAGTCCAGGTGAGTCCTTTGGCCAGCCAGGCAGCTCCTCTTGGCAGGTTGCAGGTTCTGGTTCAGTGTTTCTTTCCCAGGAAGTGTCTGGTCAGAGACCCAGTTTTTATACCCAAAAGTGCCTTTGAAGTGGGGGAGACTTCAAAGTGTGGTTTTGAAGTGCACAAGATCCCCTTTCAATACAATCCTGTCTGCCAGGGTCCCAGTAGGGGGGTTGGCAGTCCTTTGTGTGAGGGTGGACCACTGTCTTTTAATATGTAATTGTCAGGCCCTCCACGCTTCCAGCCGAGGAAGACCCATTCAGTATGTAGATGTGTGCAGGTGTGACTGAGCATCCTTTGTTTGTGGTTGTCTGGGTGAAATACACAAGGGAGCTGTCAACTAGCCCAGCCCAGACCTGGATGGGAGACAGGCTGTAAGGCACAAAAGGATTTTAAGTGTGGGGAAATGCTCACTTTCTAGAAGTGGCATTTATCAAATAGTAATATAAAATCCAACCTCACCAGTCAGCAGGATTTTGTATTACCATTCTGGCCATACTAAATATCACTTGTCTACTCCTTTCAAATCAGAATCTACCATTCAAACAGCATATGCGGGTAGCCTTAATGTTAGCCTATGAAAGGAGCAGGCCTCACGGCAGTGGAAAACTAATTTAGGAGTTTTCCACTTCCAGGACACATACAACTCACATGTATGTGTCCTGCCTTTTACCGACACGGCACCCTGCCCTATGGGTTATCTAGGACCTACCTTAGGGGTGTCATGTGTAAAAAAAGGGGGGTTTAAGGCTTGGCAAGTACTTTTAAATGCCAAGTCGAAGTGGCAGTGAAACTGCACACACAGGCCTTGCCAATGGCAGCCCTGAGACATGGTTATGGGGCTACTTAGGTGGGTGGCACAACCAATGCTGCAGTGCCTACTTGCAGCATTCAATCTAAAGGCCTTTGGCACATGTAGAGCACTTTACTAGGGACTTACAAGTAGATCAAATATGCCAATTGGGTGAGAACCAATGTTACCATGTCTTAAAGGAGAGAGAAGTGCACTTTTGCACTGGTTAGCAGTAGCAAAGTGCGCAGAGTACTAGAACCAGCAAGTCGTCTCTAAAGCAGAAGCATTATTAGCCACAAATTTCTCAATAAGACTAACACTAACAATCAATATCAAGCATACTATCAAGCAAACAATTGCTAAGCGAATACCTATGAATTTGCAACACCTACTTTTTCTAATTTGTTTATAAGGGTTGCTCATGGTCTGTAAAGAAGTAGAAAGTAGAAAGAAACAAAAATATAAATAGCTATGCAGCAAAACAAAAGTCTTCTTTGGCAAATATTTTCAGCTTTCAGTCTCTTTTCCAGGACTTTCGTCAAAAATAGGTAACTTGTCAAAATCAGTAAATGTTGTCACAATTCGGTTTAGCAGCTTGTCAAATCAGTTTACTCAAAATATATCTTCTGGTTAATTTCAACTGTCTCTTTTCACTTTTCTTAGTTTCACAACTTTTATAAAGTTCAGTTCATTGATCTCCTTCATGTGCCAAAATATTGACCTGGAATTTCAAGATCAAAACAAAAAGACAAAAATTCACTTTGACATTCACTAGTTGTTGCATACGCCCATTCAGGTACATTCTGCTTGCAATTCGCTTTCTTTTCAAACTTCAATCTCCATTTAAATCTCCATCACGCAAATCTTCTCTTCTTCTTGTGTCTATTTCTTCTTCAATTGTCGACACTGTAATTGATTCTTTTTTCTTGGCTTGTGATTACAATCACTTATCACCTTTCAGTGGATTATTGGTCAATGCTCTTTTCAGTCTCAACTTTTGGCTTCTTCTAGTTCTGCAGGATTTTAACTTGATGTACCTGTGACTTCTATTGGAGGAGTCAGATCGTTTTGACTTTGATCCGCCTCAACTCCTTCAACCTCAGGGTCTGTGGCTTGCTTTGTTTGTCCTTCAAGACCGTCTGCTTATGGGAGATCCCTCCTCTTACTAGACTCTCCTGTTGTCTGATATGAGGTTGGTTTGCTGTTACCCTGCTGTATGTCTTCCACTTCCTCTCTCACAGAAGTGCCTGAACCACCTTCAGTCTGCTCAGATTCAGTCTCTGATTCTCCAGTTTCCTTTTCTGGAGATTGTCCAGAAGTTGCAATGGCTTTGAAATGATTGAAAAGTTGGGAATCTGCTGGTGACAACAGCTCACCATTCTCTGAAGCATTCTGACATCTCTCTGTGTGACGGGGGATTCATCTGTAATATAGCTGTAATCCTCTCCCCCAGAAATTTTCCTAGCTCCCTTTTCAATTTAGTGTCCCAAATTCTTCACTTCCTTCTAACAGTACTGTAATTTAGCCGGCGATACTTTAACTGTTCCCTGTACGTCAGAGGGTAAATCTTGTATAGTAAAAACTAGAAAGAAACTGATCAAAGGATACTCCTCATTCACTGATTCACAATCTGTTCCTGTAGGCAAGTCACCTTCATCATCACTTTTTGTCTGAATGGCAATGCCATCATTCGAACAAGTAATCGAACATCTTGTTTTGCATAGCGAGTCTTCCTAGTAAGGAAACCGGACTTGAGTCACAAACTACGAATTTGTGTAATCCTTTAAAGTTTCCAATTTTAACCTGAACTGGTTCAGTTATTGGGTTTGTCAAATACTAGTTTGCAACTTGTACAATCTGTACTATTTTCCCTAAAAGTGGCAGGTTTGGAACTTCTGCAGTCCTTACTGTAGAGCATGTAACTCTTGTGTCAACTAAAAATGAGACTTTGTGACCCATCACTTTTCCATTCACGTACGGACCCTTCTGGTCTACCCATAATGAAGCTGCTAACACGCATTCCTTCTCAACTGAACTCTCACTCACCCAGTTATCATTTGCTTCATCCTCACTGTGTAATGGGTATTGGTGTTTGTGTTATTTTTCTGGTTAAGACTTTGACCTGTGACCTCCTGAGGAAGCATCACCTGCTGCTGTTCCACTGGGGTTTGAGGTGTCTGAATTTGCTGCCAAGGTTCCATTTGGACTTGAGGCTGCATTTGCTGTGACTCGGGCATCGGCAAACGTGGCATTTGCATCTGCTGCTTAGGCTGAAAACCTTGCATATGGTTCACATCATTTTAGATATTTGGATTTTGACCTCTCATTCTTGGTCCAATCATAGTTGGAAAAGAATAGATTTAATTTGTCTGTTAAACAACACCTTCCTGACTTAAGATTGGAGCGTGACAAGCCAACAACCTTTTTATTCCTTGCACGTTATTCTGAATAACAACAGTATTCAAATCGTGACCACGATTCACATTTCCAACTCCACCACAACCTATACCTTTCGTCTGATTCTGCAACAAGACGTTTCCCTGCTGCTGCTGTGGAAATCTTTCCTGCCATTCCTGATTGTGACGCTTTAATCTGCATCACCATTGCCTTTTCTTTCAACTTTCTCTGCTTCAACTCAATCTCGTCACTACAGTACTTTGCATACTGCAACACTTAATCAATCAGCTTTGCTTGCCATCAAATCAAATGACTCTTGATCATCTGACTGATTTCGGGTCTCAGTCCTTCAACAAACCTGAACACAAAACGGATCATGTCTTTCGGCTCAATTGTTTCTGTGCCACTGTAATGTTTGAATGCCTGCAACAATCTCCCATAGTATGCATGTATTGACTCTTTCCCTTTCTGAGCTGTCCTGTCTATTCTCTGCCAATCAATATTCTTGGGCAAAATTCTCATTTTTAAAAATTCAATCACCTTATAGTAATATTTCATTACATCAGGAGATGGTGCACCTGTGGCCGGATCTTGAGGTTCTCTTGCTTGCCAATCTACACTCCTCTTGCATTCGACCCATAAGTCTGCTGGAACTACTATTTCTAATAGGGTGTTAAAATCCTCCTTTTGCAAGTTTCACAAATCTGCCTGTTTGCTGGTACCATTCCACTGGCTTTTCTTTCAACTGGGAATAATCATGGGTAAATGGCACTATGTCACTTCTGCTCCAAAAGACGTGAACAAAATTCCCTCCTGGAATTGTTCTTGTTGGTAATATTTTCACTGGGTCCTCAACTTGCTGCACATTCGCAGTAAGATTCGCGGAATCCCTTTTCTTCTTGTCTCTTTTCTTCACCCATCTGCCTTCCCACTTATCTAACGCTCCCTATGTTTGAATGTTATTAATTAATTCCCTAGTGTGAATTTTTATTCCCTGAATTCTCATGTTCTCAAAGTCTTTGTTGTCAAACTCTAATCTGTAACTCCTCTTTAAATGCTTTGTTTTCTCAATTTCTATGTCACCTTTCTCTGCCAGATCTTCTAATTTCTGGTGTACTATTCCTGTTTTGTCGGTAATCAGTTTGCACAAATAACGCAACTTCTCTTCACGGTATGATTCAATGCTGTCTAACCCTATCATTCTCTCAATTAAGTCTTCTGCTTCTAGTCTAAAGCCTAGTCAAATTCAGTGCACTTCCTCCATTGGAATCTCCTTGTGTGCAACTCAGTTTCTCCAAACATTCAGTTACCTGCTGAGCTGTCAAACCTTGTAATGAAATGTTGTTATTACTTACACCGGGCACTTGCTGTAACGTTAGGCTTGGGCCTCTGGTGTTACCAAGCTTAGATTGGAACCTATGTCGAATCTTCCCTGATTATTTGGAGGAGTCCTAAAGGATCTCAAATCTATTAACAGACCTGTTCCATCAAATGTCAGTCTCATGGGAGTCATCATTCCTTGGTTTTCATTGAACCTCTCCTGTTCTATGCTTGGATTCTGGATTTTCTATTCACTGTTCTTATTGTTTCTTTGGGCAAACAATGTTATAACTGGACCTATGGTAACCGGTACTGACATGGCACCTGGATTTGGTTGGACAATATGATCTCTAGAGTACATTATTCCTGCATTCTGACTTGTCAATGCAGACATCTCTGTCTGTGACCCTGTTATGGAGGTGTATCTCGGAATTGTCTGTGTTTGTATTGAACACATTAAATTCAGGGTAGGCTCTCTCTGGATCAGCGGTGGCTTCTGATTAACTTGTCTCATGTGGGCAGCCTGTCCTGTCATCATTAATAAGTTTGTTGCTGTATCTATAATAGGTACATCTTGATAAAGTCCGGGTATGTCAATATGTGGCATAGGCATTTGAATCGCAGAAGTGCTAGGGACATTATGGCTCACCTGTATCTGTCTCTGCACAGTTTCAATAGGCATCGGAGCTGTAGGATCTGCCCTAGTGCTTGAACCTGGCTCGTGTGCTGCATACGGTGGGGATGATTCTTTAATAATCGCTAAATAAACTCGTTATCATCTAAGTCCTCATCAAAATTCAAAGGGCCATATTTATACTTTTTGGTGCAAAACTGCACTAACACAGTTTTGCACCAAAAAGTTTTGCACCGGCTT